>NC_069658.1:312854686-314219686 GCF_027244095.1 Hemicordylus capensis | reverse complement strand
ATCATCCAATAATTCTTGTTCTTTAGGATGTCAAATGCTGATTATAGGGATGTAGTTTTTGGATCTGATTCTGTTGAATAGTAAAATGCCACAAGTCATTCAGTTAAGTAATACAGCCCACCAGAATCACATGATACTTAGCAGCAGCAGCAAGCATGCTTCAGGGTAACAAAATGTCATAGTAGGAATTTCGTAGTTCCTCATATAGTCCTTCCTTTTTTAAAAAAAGATTCAATTTAGACTATTTATATTATGCTTGAAATTAAAGATATACTTAAAAATGAAGCTCAAAATAATATACGTAAATTGAACATTGTCATAAGGCTAATATAGTTTATTTTCTATATGATCCAAAGAACACTCCAATTTATATTTACACTTGTCAAGCTTTTAAAAAGTTAGCAGACAGTGATAGATTTAACTAAGCAATTTCTATTAAATAAAAGCTTAAGCTGCTTAGGTGGTTTCAACTAAGTTCCTAGATTTAGAACACAAATGAGAATATATTTTAAAATATGTGGCAGGGTTTTTAAAAGGTATGTTCTGCATAAAGACAGGGAAACATGAGGGGTTTTCAGCTGGTCTGGCATTACGCATCCAGATGTGGCTCAGTTCAGCAATGTCATCTTCACATGTCACACTTTGTGCGTGGGTCTTTGCTACATGCATTTATTATCAAGTTCTGTCTGTGATGCATGATGAATAGCATCACAAAACCATATAGGGCTATAGCTAAGCAAACATCATTCTCTCTCTCTCTCTCTCTCTCTCTCTCACACACACACACACACACACACACACACACACTTTGTGTCATTCATACAGGATTAGAGGCAAAATGTGTTGAGGTTACACACAAGCAACATTTTCAAGGTAAATGTGTACACACAATATATGATTTTTCAATTTTACTGGACTTCCAATGGGGAAAGTACAGAATAATACATACACATGGCAGGGATGGAAACTAGAATTTACTGGAACATTTTCCTACTTCACTTTCTTAAAAGTATATTTAGGTATACTTAAAAGTATACTGCAGCCACCTCATAACTGAGTTAAATTCATGTTCCATTCAAATTGCTGATCCCACTCTTTCAAAACCTATCTTTGGCTCTAAGCATTCTAAATTTTTAAAAAAGGCTCAGAAACAAGGACTTCCTCCTTCTGTGTTTTTTAAAAGAAATATGTTGACTTGTGCCTTTTGTATATTTTTTAAGTATTCTGGGCAAAGAGATATCTCAGTCTTGGTAGTAGAACATGTAACCTTTAAGTTGAAAGAATGCTTTTATATCCTGAAAGAGTCATAGGCAAAAAATTTCAAATCTCAAATTTATATAATCTCACCTTACTCCAAAGTAACTGGAGTAAACTATCTTTGGCTCTAAGCATTCTAATTTTTTTAAAAAGGCTCAGAAACAAGGACTTCCTCCTTCTGTGGTTTTTAAAAGAAATATGTTGACTTGTGCCTTTTGTGTATTTTTTAAGTATTCTGGGCAAAGAGATATCTCAGTCTTGGTAGTAGAACATGTAACCTTTAAGTTGAAAGAATGCTTTTATATCCTGAAAGAGTCATAGGCAGAAATGTTCAAATCTCAAATTTATATAATCTCACCTTACTCCAAAGTAACTGATCTGAAGACTATGGCAATGCATTTCAATATTTTGCCTGCTTGTGTGAAATCCCATTCTTTGAGCTTATGTTATATACATTTAATTTAATCATTACTCATCCAACGATCTCCACATTGCTTCTACATTCTTAGCATGGCTGAGGAACAAGTTCACATGGATAACTCTGGATTCTTTTCTTCTATTTGATGCCACACAGGTGAGATACAAATATATATTGAATTACCATGGTATAAGAAAAATATTTTCAACCAAAATGATAGTAATGCAAATGAAACAAACTTTTAAAAGCAAATAACATTTAGGTACATATGCAGGGGTGCCTCTAGGTAATTATGGACCCTAGACCCCCTGCAAAATAAGCATTCTCTCTCCGTATATATACATTTCACCACAAACCCACAGATCTAGGCCCAAGTGCACGCTCCCCAAAACAACAACTACTACTACTACCCCAGCACTAATGGATTCACACAGCTTCTTGACCATTCACAAACTAACTGGGACACAACATGTGTCCCTTGCTCCATAGTTCAACCACAAAACCTACTTGGACATATAGTGCATTCATAAGGGGGGAAATTTAAGCCACAACTCATGCCCCTTGCTTCACAGTGCTCATTCAGACCTTTTGGACCACAAACCAACTTGAGTGTAGTGCATTTGTTTTTTAAAAATGTTACTTGTTTATTCAGATGTAACATTTAGTTCCACTTACCACTTTCACTAAGAACTATCTATGGATAGAGATAACTCTTATGACAGCTTTACTGCAGTGGGGGGAGGATTCATTAAAAATCACAGGATTGACCAATTTCCTTGAAATAAAAATACATACAGTCCTGCCATCTTGGGCTACGTTTACACCCAGTTTCAGAACTCTATGCCCAGCCATTCTGGAAATATAAAAGGTGGGATGGTGTGCCCTTTTTCATGAAGGCAAAAGGCAGTTTCTGCCACATGGGGGTGGGATTATGGTCCAAGGGAGGCTTCAGTTCCTGATGTTTTTGTAATTTTCTGCCACAAAACAAGCCACTTATAGGACTTTTTTTGGGGGGGGGAGTTTGTTTTAATTCAAAAAAATCATTAAGAATAAAAAGATTGACCAATCTGCTTCAAAATCAATACACAGAGTCCTGATAACCTGTTCTACATCTAATTTATATTTCAGGACTCTAGGTCAAGCCATTCCAGAACTATAAAAGGGAACATTGTTCCCCGTAAGGTTTGCGCACATGCACACGCTCACAAATTTTTTTATGTCTGCTTAGTTAATTTTAGATCCCACTCAGGTTGAATTAGGAAGGCCCCACTCTGAATGCAGGTGTGCTCACAGTGCCTTGATACTGCCGCCCAGAACAAAACTCATTCCGCACAGAGATGAGAAAAATTAGTGGGACTACTGAAAGGGAACCTCTTTTCCCTTGGGGAACATCATGGGGCCCTCTATGAGAGTGGGTACACAGTGGCCCTGTACATATATCTCTGTCTTGTGAGAAGTCTGTAATCCTTTTCATCAATGTAACTCATTCAGCCTTCAGTCATGAAATTCATAATATTGAAGATAGATTGCTAAATAGTGCTTCCTTTTCACTGCAAATGGCAAAAAAAGCGGGATGCATGCAAAATAGGAGAAATGAGATGCAAAAAACCGTGCAGAGGTTTTATAATAATATCTGTGAAACAAATTCAAGATTCTATATTAGAATGATATAGATATAGAAAAGATATTTCAAGATATTATTGCCTTTTTTCCTCCACATGAATTTCTGGTTACTTTTCCAGTATTAGTAGAGGTTCTGCTACCATTAGTTCTTTCTTTAGTCTCTGAGCAATTACCTCTGCACGTTTTTTTGCATCTCATTTCTCCTTTTCACTGCAGGCTGAACCCTGACTTTCAGAGGGTGGCCTTGAACTAATCTCTGTATTGCAGCCTAACCTTCTTCACAGGGTTTTTGTGAGGATAGAGGATGTGGGGGAGGAAATGCCATGGGCTCCTTGGAGAAAGGACGGGATAGAAATGTATTATGGGGCAGCTAACAAATAAAGGCTTTTTTGAGGAGGAGGAGGAGGAGGAGGAGGAGGAGGAGGATAAATCGTGTGATAAGTCAGGACAGAATGACTGCAATCAGAGTAAGCTGTGCTGGAGATGGATCTTCTACAAGTGAGAGGTGTAGCCTTTCCACCACGAGTCTGCCCTTGATTTAATTATATTAGAGAATATATCTAATAATGTAGATATACCATAATATGATACATACTATTTTATAGTTGTTAATATCTATAAAATGTATTCTATTATATAATCAGCAATTTTAAAATGTATCTGTTGGAATGCCAGAAGGAGTCTATATTGCATTTTCTGAATAATAGAAATACTATAATGCTTTAGAACATGGCAATCCATTTAGAAGAGGAACTGAAATATCCTTAATTAGACAAGCATCAAATTTACAACAGGATCAGAGGTTCTTTTTAAAAAGTTTATCAAAAGCAACTTGGTTGAATTTCAGTTTAGATTTAGCACCATAGGGCAAAAAGCTCAGTGAAGAGCGTTGCACATGTGCGTGCTCTCTCGCTCTCTCTCTTTCACACACACACAAACACACACACACACTCTTATGATTCTGGAAGCAATAACTACCAATGAGCTTTATACACATGTACATGTTAATACAAGTTGGTGTTTCTTTAAAGGGATTTGCTTAGTTCAAAAGTGCAGTTGTATGAAAAGAGCTCGGTCTATTAACAAATTGGTTAGGGTTTTTTTGTCTGGAGATTGTGCAGGTGAGAAAATAAAGATGTTGAAGGGAAGTTTTGTTCTCCATGAAAGCACACAACCATTATTAACTTTAGCTGTATATTTACATTGAGGACTCCTGAGGAAAGCTGACAGGTGTTGGAGAGGCACCAGTTTGGGATGACATACCTTAGGGATGGTGACCTAAACTTTCTCTGCCCTCAAAGTTTTAAACAGTCTTTAAAGATGCGCCTATTCACTCAGGCTTTTAATTAATTAAATATTGTTTTAACAGTTTTATCATCGTTTTAAAATGTTTTTTTTTAAATTTAAATTATTGTAATGTTTTAACTTTTACTATGTCATTTATTTATTTTTAACTACTGTTTTAAGGTGGGGTTTTTTTGTCATTTATTTTAACTAAAGTTTTAGCTTTTTGTTTGCTTGTTGTAAACTGTCCAGAGACATGAGTATTTGGTGGTATAGAAGTGTGTTAAATAAAACAAACAAACAAACAAACAAACAAAGTGGGGAAAGCATAAAAACAAAAACATGAAAATTAACTATATTGATCCTGAAGATGACAGTGACTCAGGAAATACTACACACAATAGATTTATTCTTAAAATTTAAATGATACAAATCTTTTTAGGTTAATTTTGGAAAACTTATAGAAAATATGGGAATATCAGCTACAGAACAGCTTCATAGTGGGCATATCAGAAGCCTAGCTCAACAGTTATAATCTCTGGTATGCAATCCTAAACATGATTACTCATAAGTAAGTTCCATTAATTCCTCTGGGACTTATTTTCCAGTAAATGTGTTTGAAATTACAGCCTCTGTTTTTTCCCCTTGGGAGGGCCTTTTTTCCACATTCCCAGTTGCAGTAGTTTAAATAGCATTAGGTTAAGCCAGCAGTAAAGTATTATATGCAAATTTAATTCTGAATTTACCCCATAAATTTACTATTTGAGATAATACTGAAACAATTTAAGATTCCAAGAGTAACATTCAGTAATATCAAAATATTTTCTGTTTGGACAGCTCTGGTTTATAATACACAGATTTAAAACCCAAATGTGTGTTCTGTTTAGCATTCTTCCCTTTGAAATAACTGTTTTGATTTGGATTCCTTTAAGCTATAGATAAAGAAGTTTTTCAAAAATGTGCTCTGGTTTTTCAACTGAAAAGAAACGAGACCTTATGAAAAAGTGAGGAAATAAAATAAGATGTACCATAATCTAAGAACAATATTTTGTTTTGTTTTGTTTTGTTAATTTTATTATGCATCCAACACTTCCTTCATATTGCATCAGATGAGTTTGAAATGACAGCTGAAATCTCATGATGAAAGTCATAGGTTCTGCTCTTTATGAATCATTTTATTAAGTGCTAGTAGGCGGCATATGTATTGCCATCGGTTTAGTAATCAGAAAAGCCGACCTATAAATGAAGACCTTTGCTCCTGTTGGCAAAGATCAGGGGACTAATTGTGCCAAGCTACTAAATGTGGAACTACTGTAGGTCTTTTCCTGTCATTGTAATGACCTTATTACTGTTGCTTTGAATTGCTTGCCTCAAAAGTTATCAGCACATTATTTTGTAAGCGAACAGATTCCAGTCCTCATGGACTCCAAATTAAACCTAAAAGGAAATTTTTAAAATGCCTGTTTAAATTCTCAGAATACTTGATGCTGCCCATTTTGGAATTAACATCACAACAAATTTCATCTCCCGTGACAATGATTGAGAACCAAGCTGATAAATTGTGGCAGCCATGTTTGTTATTTATACTGCTGCCTCATTCACATAAAAAGTGGGTGCCTGAAGTGAGGAACCATGGGGAGGGGGAGAATTCAGCTCCCCTCACCTTTTGGTCTTTTTGATGTTAAAATTAAACAACTATGCCATCTGCTTCAGATGTGAATGGGGGGCACACGCGCGAACAACAAACGTGGCTGCACAGCCATTTTTGGAAGGGCGGTATAGAAATCAAATTATTATTATTGTTATTATGTTAAGTTTAATCTTAAATTAAAGCTTAGCTGATAAACATACTCCAAAATGTATGTGTTTGCTTTAAAAAAAAATTGTCTGAAAGCATCTTCACACATTACATTTGTAGGCATACGCACCTATGATTCTTTAAGTATATACCTGAAAAATAAATTGTGAATGTTACAAACAGGTGCTTAGAAGCATATATATCATGAGAACTCAGAAAGCAGGGATTGGCTGTGTCTGTTTGGTGAGTATACATTCAGTGATAAATGCACATTACAAAGCACATGATTTGGGGCCAGAAAATTTTCCACATATCCAGTCACTTGGACAAGCTGAAATATGAGACTACCTGACAGCAAATATGTAGTATTTTTTTCAGGTCTACCTCCTACCAAAGTGCAGGAATTGTTTTCCAGTCAATTGTGGTTTGCATCATTGCCTTTTTAAAAATACAGTATGTGATATTTGATTTTGATGAAAAAAACCCAGCCTTTCTTCTATATTATGTAACTGAAATAAATAGAAATAATCTTCCAAACAATTGTTAAGTTTAAATTCCTATTAAAAAGCCATGATTTTTATGTAAAGTATTACTTCTGTTCAAAAGAAAAAGTGTTACTTTTCTGTTCTGTTCTGTTCTGTTTATCTGTAAAATGTTGCTTCTGAGTGAATAGAAAAACTTCTGTTGAGAATGTCCATGTGGACACGTTAAGTGGACATATTACATGTGGTTGGCACCTTCTGACCCTTCTAATCACCACAAGCCAAATTTTCCCCCTTGCATTAATCTAGTAATTAATCAAAATATTACTCTGACCTGAAGATAGTCTAATGTTTGTGTTGTATACGAAAGACTTGGAGTCCAAAATGACATGTCCACAGGCCATATAGTGACTGTCGATGAAGTTTAATGCAGCCTTTCAAATAAATGAGAAAAGGAATTTCATTTTCCTGCCCGCCAACACATAATTAGGTTGGTCATCTGTGGCACACCAGCAGCAATCTAAAAGGCAATAAAAAAGCCTCTGTCTCTTTCAGCATACAAAAACTGCCTCTTTGCCTAAAGGAGCATGCAAAGCTGCTTGCTGCAGGTGACTAAGTGGTATCTGTTTACAGTACAAAACATTTACAGTAAGGTGGAAAAGGTTGTGAAGCCACAGAGAACACTCTCTGCATTGTAGAAAATATTTCTTTTTTACACATACTTTGAATTTACTCTGTTACATTTAATGGGTCAGTTTTGACATGTACTAATTAGCAGCAGTTTTTTAAAGAATGGAATACAGGCACAAGTAGCCTTTGGCAGTAGGATTGTTCTTCTGATAAGATTATCATTCCCAGCAGCTGAATTGTAAATAGGAGCTTTTGATTTCTTAAAAATTAACACTGTTAAAAACTGAGCTTAGACAAGTGATAAACTCTGCGCTCCTGACCACCTTCTAGTGCATGCTCAAGCATGCTTAAATCCCAGTGATTGTAGGCAGACTTAAGTATATTTACCTGTGTGTTGGATTGTGTGCTTTTTATGAACCTTCATTCCCAAACACAGGACTTGGACCACTATGAATTATTTGTATCTTTTGGTAGCTTTGTAAACTTGTAAATAGCAGAATGCTTCTGTTTCACGGGAATTCTTCCAATATTAGGATAAACATGTCACTGTAAAATATCCACCCAGTTACCATAATTTTTTTTACCAGCAAAGTTCAGCAGGTGATCTTGGGCAAGTCAGCCTAATTTACAGCAAAGAGAGCTCTATAGATAAAATGCAGGTAGCCTCATGTATGCTATCCTGAATTTATTGGTATCCTGAGCTTATTGGTGGAAAGACAAGGTACAAAATAAATACAAATGTAAAAGTATTTGTGTGGTGTGTTTGTTTTTTTAAAAAAGGTGTTCCTCTGCATATAACATCTGGAGTTGGTGTCATTTTAAAGTGGTAAATCAACTTGGTTGCAGATTACGAAGTTGTCCAGATAAAATGTGTTGTTTTCCCTTAACAAAGGCGGCGGCGGGAGGGGGGGGGAGGAGTTTGGTCACAGTTCTAACTGGAACTAGATTAATTGCCAAGGAACATTATTGTTAATTCAGTACTGAATGTGAATTCAGCAGATTGTATTTGCATGATAATTTGGCTATGAGATTCAAAATACCATTTTTAAACTTTTCCTTTTTGAAGCATTTACATATATAACTTCTTTTTTTGTTCTGGTCCTTGATCGAAATAAAAGCTGACTCTGACTATATAACTTGCCTTGTTTGAAAACAGATTTCCAGATTGACCATAAATAATGGTAAGAACACAATAGATTTCAAAAGTAAAGGAATGTGCTGGCTTTGGGAAGTATCAGCTAGAACTTGAATGACCTAACTGGCAAATGCTGCTCTTATCTTTGTAGTATGTAAATTTTGGCCAAATTTTCCACTTTCTGAAAGTGACTGTGAGATTGCTAGAGGATTCAAAAGCTGGGAGTTGTCATTTGAGTGGTATGCAGTTAGCTTGAGGTAGATTGCTGCCGACTTGCCATAGTTGCTTTTTCTTTCTGCTCTGATTAGGCCTTCCCTAATCCATACTTCAAGAGAGCTCCCATGGTCTCTGATCGGGTTGCCCACTTGGCTGGTAAAAGAACTTCTCATGGCTTCTACTTGCAACTTTCATCAATGTAATTGATCTGATTAGTGTCCCTGGCCCTTCATTGGCACATTGAGTTAGCAGTCAGCACATTGGGCAGAGCCATCCATTGCCCTTAATAAAACTCACATGTGCAATATCCTTATTTTTTTAGTAAATTACAGCTTTGCTCATCCTTTGGATCGGGCTTGCTTATTTCTAACGCAGCAAGCTGAGCACAGCTGACCAGATGCTTTACATTCCTCCCTCTCTATGGAGTCCCAGACAAACAGCAAACCCAGGGGGGACACTGACTCCTTGGTGGGCGACCATATGCAGCCGGTGGGTGGACTTCATTTGGCTTGGTGGCTTGTGCAGGCCTGCTTTTGGTCATGCTGCCTGATGTCTCTCTTTAAGAATTCAACTAAGAAACAAGGCATGAGACATGGGGCAGCATGCTGGAATATATTATTGCAAAGAACAATTACTTGCATGCCCCGTGGTGCCAGTCCCACCCAGACCACTGCAGGGCTTTACAACAGCCTGCCATGCTGCTGTGTGCACAAGGGCACATCCAGAGTGCTAATCTTGTGCAGTTGCATGATGTGCAGGGCTTTCAGTGGGAAGAATGGAAGTCACATGCACTGTGGGTACTGCCCTCTGGCGCAGCACCACTGAGTAAGGGAAAGGGCTGGGCTACAACCCTTCTCTTGGACATACCAGTTTTCTTTGATTAGGGAGGTGTTCTTATATGAAAGAGTACTCAAAATGCAATTGTCCATTTACAGTCTGGGGTGATAACTGTCCAGCAAGGGCAATGCCATGGAAATCTGCTGTTTATGTAGTCCGGCTCTGAGCTACTCCTTGAAGACTGTGTATCCATTAAACTTTTGTTTTATTCTTATCTTGGAATAAATGAATAATTGTGCTCTTACTCTGTCTGCAGTGGGCCTGTGATCATGTATAATCAAGAGAAATAGCACAGTTGTTCACTCCAAGACATATGGAAGTACACACTCATTCATTTACTAGCTAGTAATAATTCTCCATTCCAGGCCAAGGTTATTGGAAGTTGTTATGGGGGGAAATACTTAGTACTCTTAGATGCAAAAAGGAAAAAAAATGGGGGTGTCATTATATATGTGGTTTACTGCTTATATTTCTTCTGTAAGCAAAAGCTCAGCACCTGCTGGATCTGCTTTGCTCATAGGAATACATCTGCTTTGACAATCTGGAGTAATTTGCTCTGCATGCATTTTTTTAACCTGCTTTTCATTTGTGGCATGGTTGTAGTCAAAATGTAGTACACCATCCTTTGAGATTGCTTGGCTATCATCCCTACACATTCCTATTCTTATTGGTGAAATGTTGGAGGGTATGTAAATTATAGTTTGGAATTTACAAAATGCAGTGTAATTCTATCAGTATCCAATAAGACTCTTTTCTGCTTACCCATATTAAGGCCCCAATCCTAAGCATAAATCAATAACATCAATTGGAATGACTTCCAAATAAACTTCAGTAGGGTTGGGCTACAAATACTATAAATGCATGTGTGAGTTTTGCCTTATCAGTCTATTATACTTCATATGAAGGATCTACTTCAATAATATTATCAAAGGGAAGAGTCCCTTGTCAACGTTACACTGTTCATTTAATTTTCACCTGCAGTTTGAACCTTAATGAACTTTTTCAAAATTCTTCTTTTCCTGTTTGAGGGCATAACTGCACGGGGTCAGCTGAGCTCTGAGTTCATTCGTTATGTTGTGCTCCCTCTACTGACTCTACAGCAGCATGGCAGCATAGTGCAGCACTTGTGTTTTGTGGAAGTAGACAGGGGATTGTTTTTTTAAAGTGTGATGGAATTGTAGGAAACAATGAAAAACAGAATCATTGTTTTGTCTGCTGTCATCCCAACCAGCCTCAGTGATCTCATCAGGCTAAGGAATTGTGAAGAGTACAATTTTTCAGAGCTGTGTATTTCTGAGGCTTGTTTTTTCAGAGCTGTGTATTTTCTGAGGCATATTGTTTTAGTGTGGCTTGCAGTTCACTAGAATCGAACTTGGACTGTGTGTGTGTGTGTGTGTAATGCAACTTACCCTAATATGGAGTGCCACACCAAACCATAATATGCATGTAGAGATGAGAGGTGCCATCTCTCTAACAACATGAATTCTGCTCCGCATATTAAATATTCTTGAAGTATAATCCTATTTCCTGCTGTGTGGCACATCAGTAGGATTCATGTGTGCATGGGCTGCCACATGCTAGCACAGTGGCAGAAGGGGCTAAAGCAGTCTCTAGTGTGCCAGCACACCTATGGACTGCAAGGCCAAAAGCTGGTGGAGGAGGTTTCATCAACACTGTACCTAATCCACCATTCCAGAGCCATTCCTTTTCCCAGCACAGCCTTCTTAGTGGTGTTATATGATTGATGGCTACATACATATTTTGTAGTCCATAATTTACATTTACGTAAAATCTGCGTGTACAACTCATTTTTATTTTCTTTATTTTTGTCTTGTTATCACCAAGGACCTTTTTTTTTTTTTTTTTTTTTTGGTACTTTTCCTTTGCTGGTTTTGTAAAACTGGTATTAAAGCAGGATGTTGTGGCTGCTCCATTTCAACAGCTCCAGGGACAAAATTTGACCGTTTTGTCTGTCTGGAGAAAAATTATGTCTAGAATGCAGTACAGCAAGCCACTCGAGTTAACAGAGAGCAAGCATGGTTTATAGTAAGGGGTATTTTGTGATCTGGGATGTTTTTCATACCATGGTGATCTCTTATGTGTTATTTATTGGTGGCCTAATATAGAAGAAACATGGTGAAATTGTAGTCATAATTCTTGCTTAATGATGTAGCTTTACAAGGTCTGAATGACTGTTCTTCAGTTAGCAGTCAATTTAATTGAAACTATAAAATTAAAAATAGCACTGGGAACAAAAGAAGATATCCATGCCAATGTCAGTTGTATTCATGTGGTTCTTTGTGGGCATATTATTTGTTTCTATGGAAAACTTTGACTTCTGCATCTGGGTTGCAGTTCTGATTCCTATAAACCAGGAATCATTTTGCTATCTCTGTCTTCATTATTACAGCACTAGAATGGGTGCACAACTTAAATTGTTTGTAGGAGATATATGAGTGGACAATTTTGCAAGGCTGTGACCAGGGTGGATTTGATTTAAATCAAACTGATTTAAATCACGATTTAAATCACGATTTAAATCACTAGCAGGGTGGATAAAAATCAATGTTTTTTTAAAAAAAATTAAAAAAAAATCAGATTTAAATCAAAAAATCTGATTTAAATAAAAAAATCCGATTTAAATTTTAAAAATCTGATTTTTTTGATTTTTTTTAAAAAAATCATTGATTTTTATCCACCCTGCTAGTGATTTAAATCGTGATTTAAATCAGTTTGATTTAAATCAAATCCACCCTGGCTGTGACTCTTAGGCAGTAAGAAAAAGGTTCAACGAGATTTACTCCCAAATGTGTATATAGGATTTCAACCATAGAAATCCTCATGGCAGGTTGAGGAGCTAGTATCATATTCCTAGGTTGCAGTCTGCTCTGCATGGTACAAAATAATTATGTCAGACTCCTTAGTGCCTGCATATAATGTTTGTTAATGAGATGCCTAGAATGTTTCCAACCCTGGAAAGTATATTCCAAATACCTGTAAAGCAAGAGATGCATATCAAACTGAGAGAGTGACAGAAATTCAGGAGTGTGTGGGGATGTTTTCACATGCACAGTCTAAATCTAGGCTTTCAGTGCATGCACTTTATTAATAATTTATTTTAATGTGTGCAACCAGCCAGTAAATTAAGTGCAAGTTGGAGAATTAGAGAGCAAAGTATGGCTTTGTGTGGTTGTTAAAGAAAACCTTCTGTTCTGTTCTGTTCTGTTCTACTCTGCTCTACTCTACTCTACTCTATTGCACTAAAGACAAGCATTTTCCGACACCATCATGTCAGGAACTGACTAGACCCACATGTGATCAACAAAGTTGATATATACCTTCAGACCATACCCTGGACAATAAGTTAGATTGGTCTTGATATAATAAAGTAAAGTCTGCCATCAAATCCATGTTGACTCCTGGCGCCCACAGAGCCCTGTGGTTGTCTTTGGTAGAATCCAGGAGTGGTTTTCCATTGCATCATCCTGCACAGTATAAGATGATGCCTTTCAGCATCTTCCTATATCTCTGCTGCCCGATGTAGGTCTTTCCCATAGTCCGGGAAACATACCAGCAGGGATTCGAACCGGCAACCTCTGACTTGCTCGTCAAGTCATTTCCCCGCTGCAACATCAGGTGGCTTACACTGCATAAAATATGGGGTACTTGGATAACCTCCATAATTCAGAGAGCCTGAAAGCAGATTTTGGATGCTAGGGGCGAAGGTAGCAAAGAGGCCCATGTCTCTAAATCCTCATCTCTTTTCCCTTGATGCATCTATGCTACAAATGTAAACTGACATTATAGCTCGGTGAGGGTGCTGAAAAGGCCCACAACCTCCTTCATAAAACAGAACTCCTGTTGTTTTCAGAGTTATGGAATGTTTGTTAAACCAGTTTAAGTTTTTAGTGTAGACATGTTACTTGGAAGGAAAAGAGCCTCTTCTCACGATCCATGAGAAGGGCTTTGGTGCAGTCTGCAGGGAGAGTGGGTTACACTTACCTTCCCCGCAGATCAGGGTGGATTTGATTTAAATCAAACTGATTTAAATCACGATTTAAATCACTAGCAGGGTGGATAAAAATCAAAAAAATCTGATTTAAATCAAAAAATTCCAATTTAAATCAAAAAATTTGGATTTTTTATTTAAATTGGATTTTTTTTATTTAAATAGGATTTTTTTTATTTTTATCCACCCTGCTAGTGATTTAAATCGTGATTTAAATCAGTTTGATTTAAATCAAATCCACCCTGCCGCAGATGAACTTCTTCCCTTCCCTGGGCAGGCAGATTGCCCACCCAGACAAACAGTGGCTGCTCCCAGTGCCGGGACATGCCACTGAGCGATGCCCCACCCCTTGGAGCTCTGATGATCCCTCCTCCCCAAGTGTGCCAGCCATGGCTTCAAGCAGCTGCAACTGACACAAGAGCAAATGGGGTTAAGGGCGCACTTGCTCCCTTAACCTCGTTTAGTTGGGTGGCTCAATAGGTGGATTTTCTGCTGTGGAGCCACCAGGATCAGCTCGATCCTGGTGGTTCACACGCATGTGCAAAACCCATAGTCTGGTTTTTCACACGCATGTGAATCCCTTCTTCCTGCTTCTTTGAGATCTTGCTCCAATTTGCTTTAGAATTCTCTAGATCTGGGTAAACTGCTCTTGCTGAGTAAAGGTACCAGCAGTCAAAAGTATTATGCACAGTATGTAGCATAATAGGAGTAAAAGTGTATTTAGCACTTTTACCTCACAAGAAAGGGCATGACAACAAAAACATGAAAGATTCTTCCAACCCGCTCCTGGATCTGTTCACTCAGAGGAAAACCCCATTGATTTCAATGGGGCTTATTTCCAAATCAATATGTTTAGGACTGCAAATGTTAAGGCATGCCCAGACTCACCCAGGTCACAGAGTACAGTACATAGCAGCTTCAGCAGTGACACCAGCTACTGTGAAATGTTTGCATATGTCACAGAGGAAGTTAAAAGTTGACACAACGCTCTCCACCTTATTCTTATGGTGTTATAGAGCTGATAAAACATTGCCGCTTTTTTAACAGCTTTTTGGGCAGAAAGACAGAGTCGTGTTACCTGGTTCAAAGTAAATAGAGTCAAACAGGTTTTTATTACCTAAAGGTGTAAAGTCCACACATGCCATCGGTTCCAAGTTCAGATGAAATACCCAAAGCAGCCAAGCTTTTCTTTTTCTTCTCATCTTGGAGATTTTTCTTTGGCCCCAAATATGTAGCAACCTTTTGGGGAGGGAATTTAAACCTCAGTTTAAATGGTTTAGGAGGCAGTGAAGCTATTCTCACAATCACTGGAAAAGAAGCTAAGGGAGCTTAGCCCGCTTTCCAGTGGCCGTGGGAGCCACCAGGATTGCAGGAGAGCCTGGTGCTCCCAAGACAGCTAGCCCGCCTAAAACACCCTCTCCTTCAACAAGGTTAATGGAGCGGGTTCTAGATGGATAGAAATAATAGAGTGGCCAACTCCAGACTACTGAAGTGCATGTGTAGCAACTCTGCCTTTGCAGTACAGGAGACGGGTTGTCTTCAGTGATCAGCCCTTCCCTCTGTAGCTGACTCACAAAAATATGGGCTTGAAAGTCATTTGTGACTTTCAGGAGTCACAAATCAGAGGGAAGGGGAGATCAATTAAAACCACCCTTTCCTTATAGCACATGTCTGTGCGCTTCATTGGTCCTGATGTTGATCACTGATATTTGTCATGCCTGTAGATAATCGTATGAAGCCTTTATATGAAGGAGTCATATGAACTCCTTGTACGGAGTCAGACCATTCATCCATTTAGCCCAGAGTTTTATTCTCTGACTGGCAGCTACTCATCAGTCTCAGGTTGGAGTCCTTCCTAGCTCTTATCCTTAGATTATTTTAATTAGAGATGACCAGTATTGAACCGGGTTTCTTCTGTATCAAAAGTATGTGTTCTACTACTGGGGTATGTCCCCCTTTCAGCTGAGCAGAACTGTGAAAATTCCGCCCCTGTACTGGGACAGCTTTAAGGCTTACATTAAATCAAAATAGAGAGGCTTCTGGCATGTACAGAGTGTATTTCCCTCTCCAACCATAAGACCTTCAGCTCAGTGACTGTGAACGCAAAGTAAACATGAGTCCCAGCACCCCTCTCTCTTTTAAACAAAGAAACTATTACCCATATTGGACATAATCCCCTTCTCCTACACAATCCCCGTGGAAATTAGCAGAAGCTGTGTAAGACTATGGTTGTAAACCTCCAATTATATTATCCCTGTTATTTTGCTTGGTTAGCATTCACTCCTTAAATGCATTTGGATTCCCCCCCCCCCATGAGCAACATATCACTTACCGGCTATAAAGAATCTATTGTACTTAAAACCAACAGTTTTGCATTCATGTAGGAAACTGTGGAAGGGGGATATTAATATATTTAAAAATTATCTGTAATTCTGTTTATTTTAGGCTGTAATATGGGATTTACCACTGGAGGTTTCCCTTTGCCAGTAACATTCACCAGTAGCAATTCTCCATTAAATTCTTGGTTGATTAACGCATTACATGACATTAGATCTCCTTCGCTGTTTTCATTCAATCACCTTGGGAATATAGCCTATAAACTATTATAGGTTAATAATCTGCAAACCATGGTTACTCAGGTGCATCTTGGTTGCATGTCCATGGTACTTTCCAGGTTAGACCCTGCAACGGGGTCACAGTGTATCTCTGAAGTGTACTTCCACACTTTCTGTGTTTTGACACTGCAGTCCCTACACTCACAGCAGGGTGCCGATCATATTTCCAATGCTTTGTTTCAGATTTAATCACTGCGATATAGTGCTATGACGCGGTACATCCAGCATAAAGAAGTTGCTGCTTTTTCAGGTTGTTAGTTTTTTGCAAGACTGTTCCCCCTGCTGGGCACTTTGCTATTTATGTTTTGAATGTGAGTTGCCTGAATGGAAGCATTTTGCCCCTGTTGAACAGCTAATCTGGAAAGTGCCCATGTCTGGAACACTAACTGAATTTTGAGGGATTTTCAAACTGGGGAAATTGCATGAGTAATTCCCTGCTGCAACCAATCAGGGAAGCAAGCAGCTATCCATGTGTGGCATGCATCCAAATGGACTAGGATATGTGAATAACTATGGATCAGGTCTAGACAATGAAGTTTCACCATTCAGAATCCGAAGACAGAATCAGGAGAAAAGGACTTTTCAAAGGAAATAACATTTTATTGAAGGAGCGCAACATAATCAGCAATGAGTATTGGTTGGCGTAATGAAATTGAAGCTATTCTGAGAGATAGGAAGAGAAAGCTGGGGATGGCATAGGCTTCTTGCAGGAAAAAATGAAAGCAAACAGGTCACATGGAGGAGGGGAGAAGACAGAAAATGGCCAGATTTATACCCCTTGATGAGAGACAGGAGTGAATGTCATCTTGAGATCCATGATTCAATACCAGTTTACTCCAGTGCAGTAAAGTCTCTGCACTGGAGAAAATAAGTTCTCAGGGCAGCTGGATTGGCACCTGATCCAGGGGTCCAGACATGATGAGCACAAGGACAGGCCTTCAGCTGGGAGAGCCCAAGCAGTCTTTGCAGAGTTTCCATGAGCAAGCCCACATCTGAAACATACACGGTTCTAGGTATCTGGGATGAAAAAGAAAAGGCAAGTGTGGGGAATTTCCAGGGGCTTGATAGACAGGAGGGCAGGAACACCAGTCTTTGAGGCTTCTGAGAGCTGAATAGGTGAATCAACACGATCTGGTAGGAACCTGAAGTCAGCAGGGCTTTAGACATGCAAACTCAATGGCAGGGGAGTTGTTCTGATGAGTGCGTGAGTTTGTGGTCAGTTGCAGTAAACTTGGAAGTTCTCTGTTGTCTCAGAATCCTTCCTTGCCAGACTAGTGATTTATCCTCATCAAAAATGCGGTGTGGTTCCTGCCCTCCCCAGGCTCAAATCATGAGAGTAATGCCTTTGTCACCATCCCAGACCCCTTTTCTGAAATGGAGAGGAGACCAACCCTGGAAGCACAAGCTCTGATACATGCAGCAGTGCTATGCCAAAATGGAGTCTGAATTCAAAGGTGGGGAGTGGGGTGCTCTAGCAACAAGGCTTGGACAAGGATCTCTAGCTGCTATAATCTTTTTTTTTCTCTTCCAAAGGGGAAAAAATATTGCATGGGAATATGGGCAACCAACTTTCCCCCCCACTTGAAGCTAATACTAGATAAAACAGCAGTAGTGTGCATAAATCACACAGAAATCAGTTAGGAGTAAAGGACCAGAATGAGTTAGGGCCAGAATAAGAGGTGAATGCTGCAGTTTCAGAATGTGAACCCCATTATAGCATTTGCTGCTTTAACAAACAAACAAATAAATAATATATTGTTTTTAGTGGTCTGGACTTTTTGCAATTTTTTTAAAAAAAGAAAATGGCTATATTTCGTTCTGATATTCATGTTTTATGCAAGACGCTTCCCTAGTGACCTGTATGTCTCTCCCTTTGGACCTTGCAACAACCTTGTTAGAGTGCATCAGTTCTCCCTTCCACTCTTTTAAACTACCCCTTTTCTAATATTTTGTTTAATTTTATTTCTGCCATGTTGAATTGAATTAAAGATCTATACTCATCTAACATTCCCCGTTTTTGTTCCAGAATTTACAATGGTTGATACAGAAATGCCGTTTTGGCCAATAAACTTTGGAATTAGCCAGGTGGACCTTTCTGCAATGGATGAACACTCCCATTCCTACGACATAAAGCCCTTTACTACCGTTGACTTTTCCAGCCTTTCTTCGCCACATTATGAGGACCTTGCTCTTGCCAGAACTGACCAGTCAGCCATTGATTACAAATATGATGTGAAGTTTCAAGAGTGCCAAAGTATGTTGAACTTTTGTTTGATTTTAAATATTTTGGGAAGTGTTTCTAGATCTTCTGTGTTTGTGGATATATCTGAAACAAAACTTTAAAAAAAAAGCACAGAAACCTAAATTTCATAAACTATCTACCTCATTTAAAGTTCTGTAGACAATCTGGTATGCATTGGATGCTCTTATTCTTATAAATCTGATGATATGGCCGGCAGATTGATGTCAGGAGCCTTTTATGGGAAGCACATCATACCTGTGTTCATTCTTCATTGGCTTCCCTTTTGTTGCCTGATCTAATTCAAGGTGCTGTTTTTTGTTGTTGTTTTAACCTTTAAATCCCTAAACACTTTGAGCCCATCATGTGTTGCGCACCACCCACACCCATATAATTCTGCCTGCCTATTACAGTCTGAGAAGGCTGTATTCTGCATGCCTGCATTGGCTGAGGTTTGACGGGCGGCCATGCCAAACAGCCTTTTCTGTGACTGCTCCTATGCTGAACCTTCCCATAAGGAATTCCAGCTGACCCATCCCACCTGGTATTTTGGCTGTGATTGAAGACATGGCTCTTTTGCTGTGCCCCTAATGTGGTTTGAATTTCTTTTGCCTTTCATCTAGGCTGCCTTGTAGGTTCTTTCTTGAATATCGTCTTATTTCATAGTTTATTTATTGTACATTTATTGTAGATAAAATTTATCTACAATTATTTATGTAAAATTATATATACAATTTTGAATTGTATTTTTAAAAAATGTAGTAACATTTTGTATTGTATTAAAAATTGCATTAAAATTTGTAAGCCGTTTTGGAGGCAAGGCTGCTGAAAAGCAAGATACAAATATAACAAAGATGAAATACAACAACAAAAAATTAAATATGAGAGAGGAAATTACAACAGCAAATCCTTTAATTCCTGTGAAAGCCTAGTTTTGCAACGGAAATGATAGATATTCCCATTGATGACAAAATGCTCGCTAAGCCATGATCAGGTTGACCACCTGCTGGCCAGTGTTCCCTCTAAGGCGTGCACATGTGCGTGCGCTCACAGGTTTTTTTGATATCTGCTCAATTAATTTTAGATCCCACTCAGGTTTAATCACTGCCTTGATACTGCTGCCCGGAACATAACTCATTCCGCACACAGATGAACAAAATTAGAGAGAACACTGCTGCTGGCTTCTAATTTTTTTAAATCCCTGAATGAAGATTCATATTGTTATCTGTTCATTTGTCACCTATTAAAACCATGATTTTTTTAATTAAAAAAATGCTAAACCTTCTTAGTGCAAAACTGTTCCTGGAACTACGGGGAGTTTTTGTTTTGATTTTGGTTTTCTTAATGAGATCATGGATAGCGCAGCCAGTCAGTATCATGTAAAGCTAGATTCTATTTCAAACTTGCAGAAGTGAATGTGGTGTTTTCGGAGGATAACCATGGAGAATAATATTTGAACTGAATGTGGCAAAGGCTCTTCCAGAGTAGCTCTAAACATACTAGGCAGTATCCAGACTAAAATATTCATGACTAAGTCCCATTGAAATGAATGGGTCTTAAGTTAGTTGTGACTAACATGTCTCATTGATTTCAGTGGCATTTAGTCATGACTAATGAGGCTGGATGCTGTCCATTGTTTGTTTTGACCTCTGATTTTAAGGCCACAATCCAGAATGTTCATTTGAACATACTCAGGAGCTTGGGCATCTCCATTCACTTCTGAATAGGAGCCCACACCACTATGCCATCTCACAAATGTCTTTTGAAATTCCCCAGTACAGGAAACTGCAAACTTGTTTTCACTGTTGAGAATATCAAACCAGTTTCATGCTGTTTGTAAACTGGATTCATTAACTCTGTTTGATAACAGTTATCTATATTAGGACATAATGGGAAACTGCAGTTTGTTCAGCACTGTGAGAGGAAGATTTCAATCATTTTCCTGTATGCACAAATAAAGGAGGAAGGGGAAGGAAAATACATAAACTTGAAAATCAAGCTGATCCATTTTTGTCACAACAAATCATGGTTTTTTTGTGATGTCTAAATGCAATCTATGGTTGCTGCAAGAACTCTACACCATGATTTGAACTGAGTTACCAGTTCTGACTTAGAGGTCAGCTGTGATTTACAGAAACCATAGTTTGCCTGATTTGGACATCACAGCAAATTATAGTTACCATGAACCAGGAGATGAGGGAAGGAATTCAGATGTATGAGGGGATGAGGCAGGTGGAAGAGGAAGTGTACAAGTTCAAATCCCATTTTAAATGGCCATACTGCAGTTGGGCTGTGATGCTTGAACCAGGCCAGTGGCTAGTCTAAAGGCTTTCTAATGAGATCATTGGTTCAGCTGAAACTTGAACCAGAGATTTCGAACTCATAGTCAGACTCTTAACCATGACACTATATACCCAAATACTTCCAAGATCACTTTGCTAGTATCCTATCTTGCCCTGTTCCACAAACAAGATCAAATAATGGGCAAGTCAGTGTTGCAGGACTCTGGAAAGCTCCAAGTAAGCAACTTGCTCCAGTGGGCCAAAGGACTTGGAGGGAGGCCTTAAATGCCTCTTGGTGCAGCCTATCCTTCCCAGGCTCATTTCCCTGCCTAGAGAACAGAGTAGTTTAAAGGAGCTCTTTTTGGACCTGGAAGCTTGCATTCTTCCACTTCACCGTGTGTCTTCTGGGAATCTTGCACTCCTCCACTCCACTGTGTCTCCACTGCTCTGTTGCTACTGCTGCTACTACTAATACCACAACAAATATTTATATATGGCTCTTCAACACAATTCTCAAAGCAGTTCACATAGAAAAATAAATAATACATAAATAAGATGATCGCCTGCCCCCAAAGGGCTCACAATCTAAAAAGAAACATAAGGTAGACACCAGCAACAGCCACTAGAAGGATGCTGTGCTGGGATTGGATAGTGCCGGTTGATCTCCCCCTGCTAAATATAAGATAATTACCACTGCTGATGATGTGTAGGCTTTGGGGACCATGAGATACTTTGTGAGGAAGGGACTAGTTTGTATGGGTTCAGTGAATGCTGGCTCCAAGGTCTCCTGTTAAGCGGCGTCTGGCTCTGGCTCTCCCTAGCCCAAGCTTCAGCCTGGTATCAGGACCTGGGCCTGGGACTGGGTCCATGACTGGTTCTTCCAGCCCAACTGCTCCTCCCTCCTCAAGGTTCAATCCTTCAGGGCAAGAGTCATGACACTGAAATAAGTATAGTTCTTACATGCATATCTAATGCTGAAGTCTGTATTTATTATTCATTTATTTATTTTATATTTTTACATTTATATCCTGCTCTTCCTCTGAGGAGCCCAAGAGTGGTGTACATGGTTATTTTTATCCTCACAACAACCCTGTCAGGTCGGTTAGGCTGAGAGTTACATGACTGGCCCAGAGTCACCCAGTGAGTTTCATGGTTGAATGGGGATTCGAACTCAGGTCTTCCCGGTCCTAGTCCAACACTCTAACCACTATGCTGTGCTGGCTCTCAATTGCAAGTAGAGGCATCTGCCATCAGTCTTGCCCGTGTTAATGTAGTTTTTCAAGGTTACAGTGAAATCCTCTTTTGAAAACTTTGTCTTTTTTAGGTGCAATCAAGATGGAGCCACCTTCTCCACCATACTTTTCAGAAAAAGTTCAGCTGTACAATAAACCTCATGATGAAGCCTCTAATTCTCTCATGGCTATTGAATGTAGGGTGTGTGGGGACAAAGCGTCTGGATTTCATTATGGGGTGCATGCATGTGAAGGCTGCAAGGTAGGTAGTAAGCACAGAACGTTCATTCTTTTAACATTCTTCGGCTTCTGATGATTTGATATCAATAGAACAGGGAACCTTGATATGTTTAATCTGTGTTAAATTGGTTTCATCTAGAAATTCTCATTTCATTTCTCTGTCAGCCAAGTGACAGTAGAGAGCTTGCACTTCTCAAAGTTTGATTCACAAAACTAATTGAGCTTCATTTCAAAGGCAAGATCTGAGAGGTGCCTGGGGAATACAACTCAGTCCATATGTGCCCATAACATTTTTTTATTTACTTGATTCTTCGAAGTAAAAGAAAGAGTGAATGGAAATTAAAGACACATATATAATTTCAGATAAGAAGTAAGCAAAAGTGTGATATTGTTTGTTTCACATGTAGAGAGGCCTGTAAGATAAACAGAAATATTTCTTAAAGGGATTTTTCTTCTGGGATCCCAACAGCTGTTCAAGCTATAACATTTTATCATGTGTAGTCTTTCTTTCAAACTACAGTTTCTGCCCCCCAGCACTACTGATGCATAACTTTCCTCAATAATTGAATAAAATTTATTTTTCCAAATTAATGGCTGCGCAAAATTCATCTGCATTTTATCAAAGCGTGCACACAATTACACAGAAACATTCTTGCATAAACACACACAGTAATGCAAATGCAGTTTCACAATGGACAGCCATTATTTCCAGTGGCTGTCCTTTGTGCAACTTCATTTGAATTTAAGTGATAGGATTGTTCACATAAAATTTTGTATCTGTAGGTGATTGGGAAGTATGATATTCAGCATTTTTTTCTAAATAATATAAAATAATAATAATATAAACTTTCACTGAGTATATTCTGGTGTAAAAAGTAGTGCATTCAGCTAATCTCAGTGCTAGGATTGTGTACGCAAAATTTTGTATCTGTAGGTCATCTGTAAGTCATCGGGGCGTATGACTTTATTTTGCACAAGCAAATGAACCAACCAACCAATTCTTCACAACATACAATAGATTGATCTGTGTGAACTTTGATAAGCAAGCAGATTTTACAAAATGTGAAGAATCTCTTGCATCTTGCAGCACAGCCTGAGCTGAAAGAAAGTGAGGTTCTCACAGGTAGGCAAAACTGGGCTAAGGAGGTCCAGCCTGGTTTTGCCTGCGCATGAGAACCGCTGGGAGCCACTCAGGTCCTCGGGACAGTACAGCAGCAAACCCGCATCTGGAGCCTGCCTCCAAAACCAGGTTAAGAGATCAAGCACTCCCTTAGCCCTGTTTCTCTGCTCATCTGCCAGTCCCAGCTGCTTACAGGCAGGGCTGGGAGACTGTGGGGCTCCTGGATGGCATTGGGGAATCCCCACAATGTACCGTGCACTCACGCAGTGCATGATGGGGGTTTCTGGGGGGTGGGGCGATGCTTCCCAGCCCCCAACCCTCCACGCTGCCAGGTGCAACTGGCAATCGTCTAGGCAGGCCATCTGCCCACCCAGCAAAGACAGAGGGATCAGCTGTGGGGAGGGAAATGCTAGCAGCCTTCCTCCCCACTCTCCCTGGAGCCCTTTCTCACTGACCATGAGAAAGTGCTCAGTATCGATTATATAATGGAGATTACTTTCAGATGAGGCAGGAAGCAATAGAAAATTCTAACTATATTTTCCCCATTCCTTTGTTCCTATTGAAGGGTTTCTTTCGAAGAACAATCCGGTTAAAATTAATCTATGAGAGGTGTGATCTCAATTGCCGCATTCATAAGAAAAGCAGAAATAAATGTCAGTACTGCAGATTCCAGAAATGTCTTGCAGTTGGAATGTCACATAATGGTGAGTCTCTTGCTGTCACACACATGCACGATGCACTTATAATCGCTCGGTATTATTATTCGTCTTGGTGTAACAGCTAAATATCAGTGGCAGGTTATGTGTGCTTATGTATGAGCACAGTCAGCATTGGACCAGTTCTGAAGCATTTTCTTGGTATGTGCTGTGGGAGAGAAAGAACGTATCCATTCCCCCATTCAGCATGAGTGCTCATCCCACTTTTGGAACTTTCATCAGACATCCATACACAGGTGTCCTTTTCATATAGCATCTCAACTATACAGTGGATATTCCCCCAAAAATCTGGGAATCTACTTTGAGATCTAAGCCTACGGGATCCAGATGAAGTTAGTCATGACCAAATTCCATTGAAATTAATGGGACTTCAGTTAGTCAGGGCTAATGTGTGTCATTTATTTCAGTGTTGCTTAGTCATGACTAACTTAGTCTAGATTCTGACCATTGGAATGGACAGGCAGTATGAGATACACAAACATGGGTGACCAGCAGGCTCAGAGGCATGAGAAGTGCTTGCCACTGGCAGGGCAATCAGCCATGATCTTCCTCCCCTACCATACTGGTAAGTTCTGTTGGTGGGCTCTACTCACAGTCAACAGCAAGCCTTTTCACACATTCCTCAGGGAAACGCTTAACAGGGAGCCACACTCAATCCTAGCTTTCTGATAGCTATATGATACCAGTTCATAAATATATATATACAAGTATTTTTCAGCCCATTAATTAAACGGGCGCTAGTCTGTGCCCTCAACCGCCGCCTCCTCCCACCCGGGCCCACCGCCTCCTTCGGCCATGGCCGGCGCCATCCGGGGCCGCCGCCGGCCTCCCCGGCCGGCCCAGGCCCCCCACCACCTCAGGCCTCCCACCTCAGGCCCCCCGCCACCTCAGGGCTCCCTTACCCTTCCCACGGCCAGTCCGGTTCTGCGGCCGCCGCCTCCAGGCTTCCCGCGGCGGCCACCACCGCCAGCAGGCCCAGTCCTCCCACCGCGGCCAACGCCGCCAGCGGGCCCAGTCTCCTTGCAGCCACTGCTGCCACCATCGGGGCAAGTCGCCCCGCCGCGGCAACTGCTGCCAGCGGGGCCAGCGGGGCTGCCGCGGCCACCGCCGCCTTGTTCGCACTCCCGCTGTGGCAGAGCCGGATCTGCTGCCGCCGTTGCTCCTCTCCTGGCTGTCGGGCTTGTCGACATTGCCTCCCTGCGGCCGAGCCAGGTGCGCTGTCGCCGCCCCTTGCGCTCAGGCCGGTCACTTCTGCCACCTCTAATCTCCCCGCGGCTTCAGTTAGCACTCCCAGCTTTTTTTTTTTTTGGCCCCTGCTGCTCTCCCGGTTCCTCCGCTGCTGTCACAGCCCTCCCGGTTCCCCCGCTGCCGCCTCAGCCCTCCCAGTTCCCCCGCTGCTGCTTCTGTTTTTCCCGGTCCCCCTGCCGCTGAACAACATGGCCGCCCGTGTCTGGACGGCCGTATCTTTCACGGTCTTTCTGAGCATGCACCGTTCTGAGCATGAACGGCCGAGAAAGACACGGGCCGAAGACAGGCACGGGATCACGCTCTACCATATTATTATAGAGGATGTTCGTGTCATTCACTCATCACATGTTTTCACATACATTTTAAGTGTATGCTTAAAAACTAGGTGTGCATCTTAAAATGTAAGGTATGAAGAAGCCCTAAGAGCCAGTCTGCAGAGGTGAACAGGCTTCATGTGATTCTCCTGACCTTCCCAGCTTCAGAAGTTGAGCAAGAAAATTGTATGGTGTGACACCCCTTAGTTCGCCTTGAGTACACTTCTGCGTTCTTGTGGCATTTTTGCTCCCTCTTCAATCACAAAAACTGAAGTAGTTGTATCTCCATGGAGTGCTGGTTCACACAGTGAGCAAGTTCATGCTACTTCTGTCTGGTCTGAATGTGGGGAAAATATCAGGGCTATGTCAGAAAGCGAGAGCCCTGTGAGCAAGACACCCCATCTGGTTCCCAAGAATCTCCACTTGATATTCTCCTGACTTCTGTCCCCAGGATCTGGAAGTCAGGTGGAGAATCTTGGGAGAATATCGGATTAAAACACAAGAATCAGACTTGGGTCGATTCAGATGAGAACGCATAGTCTTGCATCTCAACATATCCCTGCCATTTTCCCCACTTCCAGTCTGTCTGGCAGTCATGTGAACCCACCCAACAGGACACTTAGAAAGTTTGTTCCAGAAAGAAGTACAAGAAACAAGCTTACCCAACAAAACAGCTGGAAGAGATCTGTAATTATCAGCAATATGTTAAGTGGTATTTGTTTGCCTGTATGCACAAGCAATGTTTATCATTCTTTATGTTCCCATCACTGCTGTTTTTCTTCTGCTTTTCTGTATTCTTTCACTCCAAACTACACCATACTGTTCA
The DNA here is from genome assembly GCF_027244095.1 of Hemicordylus capensis. Taxonomy (NCBI): domain Eukaryota; kingdom Metazoa; phylum Chordata; class Lepidosauria; order Squamata; family Cordylidae; genus Hemicordylus; species Hemicordylus capensis. Next base: position 314,193,165 of record NC_069658.1, on the reverse strand, counting down.
TCTTAGTATCTAAAGCATAAATGAGTTGCATCCTTCTGTTTCCAATATACAATAGTGGAAATAGGTGTTACCAACAAATCCATAAATGTCCCACTGTGTATCACATTTGGATGTAAAATAATATTGCAATAGGATGTTTTCCAAGTTTGTTTTTGACCTGATTATTTCATTTCTCTCTCTCTCTCTCTCTCTCTCTCTCTCTCTCTGGGAAATGAAAGAAATTTCCCCTGCCCTTCTCTTTGGAAGAAGATGGGCACAATTATACTAAGATTTGGGCTATTTACTTGTAAGCAGCCATTCAGGAACTTATTTCTTTGAAACTTACTCTGTTGAGGTTTCCCTTAGTCTCTTGATCCTCATATCTTCTCTGCCATTACAGTATTTCCATCATGACACACTAGTTTTGCTTCATTCAGTAATCTGCATATTATTTCAGTAATCAAGATTATATCATTGTTGCCTTTCCTCCTCGCCCATCTTATCGTCTTATTTGTTCTTGACTCATTTGTTTTGCATCTTATGCTAAGAAGTCAGTTTTCTCCTGGAACAATACTAACACTTCCTGAAATCAGTTTCATACTTTGCTTTCTTTGCCTACCTGAAGAAACAGGGTTGCATGAAACACCTCCCAAGATAGAATATGTATTGGAATATGAAGAAATATTCATTTCTGGCCATGTGTCCTGTCTAAATGCTGGTTAACCAGAGCAGTTTGACCAGCATTGTCCTGAAATTCTACATTCACACAATCGTTCCACTGGGCTCACTAATCCTGATTAACTTTTTACCAGGATCCTTGCGACTGTGTGAGCGCAATAGCTAGAACTGCCTATAATATTCTTCACTGACAAGCAGCCCCATGGTGTTGTGAGTTAGTTCCAGATCCTTCAGGCGGGGGCGTAATGATAGGGGGGCGGGGGGGGCATGTGCCCCGGGTGCCACCCCAGCGGGTCACGTGGGGGGCACCAAAAAGTGGCTTCCCCCCCCCGGATCGCCCGCCGAGTGCGGCGGGTGTGTGGCGATGTGGCGGTGGTGAGCAGCGGCAGCGGGTCGCCTGCCGAGTGCGGCGGTGGCTGGCGGCGATGGGCTGCCTGTAGCGCAGCCCGAGTGGTGGCGGATCGCCCGCCGAGGAGTTCAGGCAGAGCGACACCGAGCCTGCCTTCTGGCCCGCCTGCGCAGTTGGAAAGCGACGCCGGGCCAGAAGGCAGACTCGGCGTCGCTCTGCTTGAACTCCTCGACGGGCGATCCACCGCCGCTCGGGCTACGCTACAGCCCATCACCGCCAGCCAGCCACCGCCGCACTTGGTGGGTGACCCACCGCCGCCGCCCACACCACCACCACATCGCTGCCGCCGCACTCGGCAGGCGACCCGCCACCGCCACCCACACCACTGCCACATTGCCGCGCCATGCCACACGCACGCCGCCGCCCACACCACCGCCACATCACCGCCATCGCGCCGCACGCCCGCAGCACTCGGCAGGCGACCCACCGCCGCCGAATCGCCGCCACCGCGATCTGCCGCCTGGGGGGCGCCACCGTGCCCTCACAGGTATGTGGGGGCCGCCAGGGGATGGGGGGCGCCATTTCAGGGCCAGCCAGAGCTTGCCCTGGGCGCCGTTTCCCCCCGATACGCCACTGCCTTCTGGCTCTGGATTAGAGTTCAATGGCTAACCTGAAACCTTCCTCTTTCTATTTTTTGAGAGGGTCTGAAGTCTGGCATGGAATTAAACTCTGTGAAAAGAATTAGAGGCAAGATGTTGCACCTTAGGAGACACCACTACTAGAGCTGAGTTGGAATGCGGCGGGGGGGGCATTTTCCAGGAAACCTTTCGTCTCCTGTGAAAAGCAGTTCCTTTTCAGCAATGTTTTTGGGGTGGCACAAATGGAGCAAAGGTGTTTGTCCACTGTGCATGGATGTGGGGTGGGGGGAGGATGTGGGGTGGGGGAGGACATGGAACTTGTTGCCAAGGCAATCAGAAAGTGCTCCCTTCTTGCACTGTGCTTTGGTGTTTGTTTGTTTTTTGCTCTCTTGCCAGTATGAAAAGCTCAGTTGCCAAGGCGGCATCATCTGGTTGCGTTTTCTCTTCCCTCCCTCAAGAAATAGTAAATCTGCTTCATTTGTTCTCCATGGTGCTGCTAGGTGTAATTGCACACATTATACGATCCCTGATTGGCTGGGAGGGAGAAGAAAATGGTGCCAGAGAAGCAACCGAGACAGGAAAGGTAGTGGCTGCAAATGGCCACCAAAAACCAATAAGGTACATGGGGGGATACATCCTGCAGATTTTTATGGACAAAATTTAGCATAGCTTTTCCTATTTCTCTGCTTATATTTCTTATATAATTAATGGCAACTTTGTAAGTTAATTTCTTCTCCCAAATATAAAAATACTGCTAAGTATTTAAACTGTAAATTATAATAATACTATGCAGACACATGGACCATTTTTCAGATGTCTGTCTCGTATCACCGTACACATGAGTCTGGAACTGCTTGGGGGAAATGGCCTGGGAGAGTTGCAGGATAAAAGTTAAGTACCACATGATGGGCCTCTTCTTACGATCCTGCCAATTGTAGTTGAAGGGTTGACTATGGTCATCAAGCCAGGAGCATGCTCCCAAGGAGCATGACTTGAAAACCTGCGCTGTACTAGAAGTCAGATTGTAGCTGCCAGTCATTGTTTAATGCTAGTTAACCCCCACAGTACTGTGTGGATTTTTTACATCACACTCCTCAGGAGTGCACCTGACTTGGAGATTGTAGTTAACCCTTTAACTATGATTGCTGGGACAGCAATGAACAGGCCCTAGATCTCTGTTGAAAATATGCCTCCCAAAAGTAGTATTTCCCTAGAAGTAGTAGACTTAGTAGGTTTTTTTTAAAAGTGCATCAGCGTGCAACCTCTTGCAAGCTCTTATACAGGAGACTAGTCTACTGTACTAGACAATTTGAAATAAGTCCCCTCTGTACTTTAAGGTCATCTTATGAACCCATGTGAAAATATGCAACTTCAGGATTCTAGAGAGAACAAAATCTAATGAGGTTTATGTAGTCTCTCCTTGGCAAAGCTAAGTGAAAACAGGAATAGGATGTCATAACATAGAGACTTATGTAACTCAAAGCGTAAAGAATTGCAAACATGACTGGGAAAATATCTTCTTTGTGGTTTTTGTTTTTCTCAGTATAAAATTGAGGTTCCTGGCGCCAAAAGAAAATCTTAACTTGGGATGCTAATACATCCGGTACATAAATTCTTATGAGAAGTATTTTCTTGACTATAATCTTGTCTAATATTAAAGACAAAAATCTTATTTTAATAATAATCTGCAGAGTTTCTTGTAGACACTCCGGGATGTATTTAATAATTTTTAAAAAACCAATACACACACACACACACACACACACACACACACACACTGTCCACCACGACCCCAAGATCCCTCTCCTGGTCAGTCACTGACAGCTCAGATGCCATCAGTGTATACTTGAAGTTGGGGTTTTTCATCCCAATGTGCATCACTTTACACTTGCATACACTGAACTGTATTTGCCATTTTGTCACCCACTCCTCCAGTTTGGAGAGATCCTTTTGGAGCTCCTCACAATCCGTTTTAAATTTCACTACCTGAAAGAGTTTGGTATCATCGGCAAATTTGGCTACCTCACTGCTTACCCCTACTTCTAGATCATTTATGAATAAATTAAAAATCACCAGTCCCAGTACATATCCCTGGGAGACCCGACTTCTTACTTCCCTCCATTGTGAAAACTCTGAATTTATCCTGTCTTTCAACCAGTTAGCAATCCACACATGTACTTGTCCCCTTGTCCCATGACTGCTAAGTCTCCTCAGGAGTCTTTGAAGAGGAACTAAGTTTCTCTACCATGTCCCTTGGATGTGGTACATAGGAACATAGGAAGCTGCCATATTCTGAGCCAGACTATTGGTCTATCTAGTTCAGTATTGTCTTCACAGACTGGCAGCTGCTTCTCCAAGGTTGCAGGCAGGAATCTTTTTCAGCCCAAGTTAAGGCCTTTGGCAAAGTGAACCACAATTATCTGTGGACATTGTTGAAAGCTAAAGGTATACCACCCCTATTCGTGACTTGGATACAGCTACTCTATACGAATGCAAAGGTGACACCACAGATTAATGGATGGCGGGGCGACCCGATCATTTTGCATTCGGGTGTCCGCCAAGGATGCCCACTGAGCCCATTACTTTATGTTTTTGCCCTGGATCCGATCCTGATCAGGATTCAGAGAGAACCCCATCTGCAAGGACTCTCGGTCTCTCTCCCTCCGCCCTGCGAGATCTTCCCGGGAGGGAGGAGGAGGGAGAGTGATGGGATAGCTGAACCAACTGTCCACTCAGAACCGCATTCTGAGTTTAAGGTAAAATTTGTAGCTCATGCCGATGATGTTACATACTGTTATCAAATGAAAATGAAATCTCTTTAATACTAGACCTCTTCTGGGAATATGGCAAGATCTCGGGCTCAGAATTAAATGCTGACAAAAGTGTATTTGTTAAATTGGACCCCGGACGCCAGCAACTCTCGTGCCTACCCATCTCTGAATGTAAAAGCAAAGGGGCCCCAGGGTCCAAACGGAAGTGGGTAGATACAGTAAACATTTTGGGGATTGAATATGGGATTAAGGAAAAAGTCTGGGGGGGGAGGAATTGGACAGATTGGGAAGAAAAAGTAATGCTTAAAATCACCATGTGGAAAAAATGGAGCCTTGCCATGTACCAGAAAGCGGTTTACATCCGGACTTACCTGATACCCCTGGTGCATAACCTGGCGGTAGTCTATCCTCCCCCACTCCATCTCCTTCGGAGAGTTGAAAGCCAGATCTTCCATCTAGTATGCCACACAGCGTCCTTCCCTTTGGCCCGTGCGGTAGCATTTAAGGAGGTTGAGCGGGGAGGCCTAGCCCTACCTGCCCTGCAACCCTATTTTGTAACTGAATTCATGTCCTATAATTTTGGAAACTGGATTTTTGTGAATGTCCATAATATGTCCAACCTCCTGCAAAAAACCTGGGTCTCGCTTTTCGCTCTGCGTTGGCGCAAGTCAGCATGGGGCATAGCATGGTGGGGGAAAGGATCTTTCAATGGTAATATCATACAAGTATTAAAAAGAGAACACCCGGACTACTTGAGAGATTTGTTATTCACACTTAAAAAATGGAAGGTTGAACCGGATCTATTTAAAGGATCCTCCTCAGTTAAGCAGCTAAGGAAAACAATTTATGGAGAGATTCTAGAAGTGGGTTTTTAAAAACCTGATTTAGAACGTAAATGCTACAAACACCTCACTTCACAGTACTTGTTGCAACCCGATCACCCTATCACTCTCTTTAAGGAGAAAAAAGTCCCTTTCCATTCATGGTAAACAAGGTGGGGCTTATACCACCAAGTACTACCACTTAATGTGGCTAAGCCATGGCTCCCAGAGGACCAGCAAGAGTGTCCTAAAATCACCTGCAAACAGAAAGCTAGTGAGCTAGGCAAAACATTCAGGGAAACCCACTCACATTTCTTAAGAGTGTGTGGTAGCCAAAAGAGTGTGGCAGGGAGTAAGCAAGCTGTTAGAATGGCCTGATTTGGAAAAACAGACTTGGGAAGAACTAACCTCTGGTTTGAGCGACAGAACCTCTTTTCGAGGTCCCAGAAAGAAACCTTCAAGGAAACGGGACGGAACGGGTGCCCTCATACTAGGCAATTGGAATGTTCCCCTTCTCGTAATCAGGTTAGTAAACCTGTATGTCATTTATGCAATGCTCGTGCATAGGAATAGGGAGGGAAGACGTGACCAAGAGGTTCACACAGATGAGACAGTAAATCTCTTCTGGAAAAGTTTGTATGGTTATGTGCAAAAAGACAAGAGTTATACAGCAATGGGACAAATTGTGGAAATGGACGTTGGACGTACCCCCCCCCCCATTACCTGATGTGCATTGTAATCCCCCACCCCTGAGTTACAGTACTACCTGCATATACTTCATAACCTTGTGGGTTTCCAAATCCTTGTGTGTAAATCTTTGTAGATATATCATGTACAAACAACCACTTTGTATATAATTGTGCTTTGGCAATGTACTGTATGCTTTGGTAGTTTGTTGGTTCAATAAAAAAAATCTTGTCCTATTAAAAAAAAATCCTGTCCTATCCTGGAGAAGTCAGAGAGGGAACTTGGAATCTTCTGCTCTTCCGAGAGTGGCTCCATCCCCTAAGGGGAATATCTTCCAGTGCTCACGCTTCTAGTCTCCCATTCATATGCAACTAGGGTGGACCCTGCTTAGCTAAGGGGACAAGTCATGCTTGCTACCACAAGACCAGCTCTCCTTTCCTTGGTATGTGGCATTTCTATTGTGTTTGTGTGTGTGTGTGTGTGTGTGTGTGTGTGTGTGTGTGTGTGTATAGTTTAAGTCCAGCTTTTCTTTGTGAAGTCATGCTGCTTACCAAGCATCCACATGACATTGCACCATGTGGTTTGTGAAGTCACAAATAAGGAAACCAGTATATCAACACTGACAGTGCATGTCCATCCTGATGAATATAGTAACTATCTGGATTATATTAGGATCAGATGTATTTCAGCGGGTAATATTAGAAGTTACCCAAAATACTGAGTTGCTGCCCAGAACAGCAGGTCCTGCATCAGCCTCCCCCCGCCCACCGGCCGCAAATAATATTCCATACAAATTGCCCCATGTATCTGCATCATTTTGCTATGTTTCTAGGTTGCTGCACTACATCATTGGGCAGCTGCTGGGGTAGGCAGGAATAACACAGCATACAGATGGCCCTCCTTATCCATAGTCCTGGCAACTGTGGTTTCACATATCCACAATCAGGCTATATAGACCCGACCTCCTTATACACAGCTTAAAAATATGCAAAATTAACCTATCCATGGTTCGTGAGTGGCCAGAAATTACCTCCAATGTCATTTCCAGCTACTATTTTACTAAACAGAGTCTCTTTTGGTTGTTTTTTTTAAAAATCCCACAATTTTTTGCAGAAAGTCAGCTGAATTGGGGGTTTGGGGGAGCAATCCTGGACAGCTGGAGACCTGGAGAGCAGGGTATGTTTCACTTTCCCCCCTTGCCTCCCCTCTTTCTTTCTTTCTTTCTTTCTTTCTTTCTTTCTTTCTTTCTTTCTTTCTTTCTTTCTTTCTTTCTTTCTTTCCTTTTGCCCTTTTTTTACCCTGAGGAACCTAACACCCCTTCCCCATCCCCATTGCCTTAGTCTCGTTATCCGCAGTTTCTTTATCCACAGAAATTGGTCAGAGTGGAACCCCCGTGGATAACAAGGGCCATCTGTAATAATATCAGGACATGGGCAAGTTGCATTACATGTTGCAAGGAGGGAAGGAAAGAGCTTAGCATGTGACTGTCATTTTCAGCTACAGACCTGTATCTTTCAAGATGTAAAGTTCCACTATCAAGAACAGAAAAATGTGTCTCCCAATTTCTGTATTTACCAATCAGTTAGGAACTTAGCCTTGAACTTATCCTCATGTGGTGCCAAATCATTACATATTTCACTAGGAAGAATAAACACCATATACATTGCTTGTGTCTTTACTAGGCTCAGTTACAAGAATACCGATAAGCAAGTGCTATTTTAGACTTTCAGCCAAGAACTGACAGCAATATAGCACATATTTATTTAGCAAAAGAAATAACTGCCCCAAAGCCAAGCTTTCTTCCAGTAGCATGGTAGATCTACTGGCTTTTCTGTAATGGTATGACATGGAGACTATTATTGACAGAAATGAAAATTTGCAGGAAATATGCTCAACAGGCTTTGCAGATTGTGGTCCAAACATCAAATCAAACTCCATGCCTAGAATGCCCATACTATCACAGGAATCAATTAAAACATAATATGGCAACTTCACTCACTTGGAAACATGACTAGGAGACAGTTTTGCCACTGTTTTAATTGATTCCTGTGATAGTATGAGCATTCTAGGCATGGAGTTTGATTTGATGTTTTTTTTAACCTGACCATGTTTTTTCATGTTACAACGGCAAGTCTGGTGTAATTACCTCATTGTCTGAAATTTCCAGCAGCTATCACAAGCAATTCAATCTCCATCTTCATATGTTCCCTGTGATTGGGGGAGAGTGGCCATGTGACAAGATATGACTTGTGGTGACCTCTGGGATTTGTGGTTTATAGCACTTATCTAGAAAATTCTCAGGTTGTTAAAAGTATTATGCGCTTTCCTATAAGTTTATTGTAGGTGAATAAAGCAGTGCAGTTTGGTAATATGGGAATTGTCAATTGTCTGGTGAGGACTATAAAGCTCACTGTATACAGAAAAGTGCTGTAGAAGGAAGATTGTGAATAATGCTGCTGCTACCAGTAGAAATCAATCAGCAATTTAGAGCTACATAGGGCTAGATCTCACGATCATCTTAATGTAAGCTTACTGCCAAATCTGAGATCCCTGAGCCATGCACACTCCCACAGAGTGTATCGTGTGCTCTCAGACATTTTTACTGATCCCAGATCCCTGCTGCAAGAACCTGACATTTAACCAGGATCGACCAGCTAAGTTCTTTAAAAGAAATATTAATGATCCTGTTAAATGTCGGCTGGTTGTGGCACAGATCTGAGATTGATAAATAAATCCTGAGCTCACACTGCATGCTCCACAGAGCTTGGGAATCTCAGACTTGCAGGTAAGTCGTACATTGAAATGATTGTGGGAACTGACCCATTGAATGAGGCTTGATCCTGCAAAGTGTCTTTTGCTCTGTCATGCTAGAGGAGTGGCTGAAGCCCCCCTCTTCTCTGCCTCTTGGCATTGAGATCTGGCCACATCAAGGGCCCATGTTGGTTTCTCTCCCTTAAAAACCGTGGAGAAACTGCACGAACAGGATCTCTGCAAAACTGGGCATTGGTTTTGAGGCCCTACTCACACATTCTTTGAAGCATGCGGTGGAGGGGAAAGGCACCTGCCAGCTCCTCGGCCACATGCTGGTGGGGCGCTGACTGGCAAATCTTTACCCCTGTTGACTTTTAGGTGGTGCTCAGCTGTTAGGGACTGGGAAATGATATTTTTTCAACTTGATGGATCTTATCTAAATCTGCAAATCTTTCCTCAAGAGGTGTAGCGAAATACAGGAAGTTAAAATTACTGGCTTGTTCCCTGGGAAAGATTAACAGTATAGGACTCATTTGGTCATGCAGTTGCAAACTGAGCCAATAGCTTTAATGAGGATAATCACATATAGCCTTTGTATTGTTTTTCAACATTTGATACTATTTCAGGCATCTGAATAATCTTATATAACAAAACCATCATATTTACTAGTATGGTACTGTAGTGACTCTGAACGCCTTAAAGCAGTTTAAGTTAACTAAAAGTTTCCTGCTGAAACGGAATCCTGTTTGTGGATCTTTTTCATATATGATAAAATGTCACTAAATTTTAACTGTGCACAAAGTTTTTAGAGGACTCCTGCATGATTTGAATTTCCCAACTATTTTGTTTGATTTTTTGTATAAAAGAATATTACTGATATCCCAACTACATTTTCCTTCTGCTATTCAGTCTCTTACTTAGAAGATTGTTGGGCTGTTGTAGGAGCCAAAGAAAGCCTTCCCAGGCACAGAACAATTTTGCAGATTACAGGGACATATGGTCACTAATGGAAAAAATATGCAGGGGATCTCTCCCCATGCAGAGAACACATGACTCACATTGTATTGGCAACAAACAATACTGTAGCTTGATACTGATAGCAAACACTAGAGTTTTAAAGCTCTCTATTATAGAATGGGATTGAACTAAAGCAGGGCTGCTCAACTTCGGATCTCCTGCAGATGGTGGCCTACAATTCCCATAATCCCTGGCTGTTCCCATAATCCCTGGCTATTCCCATAATCCCTGGATTATTCCCATAATCCCTGGTAGGTTGGGTAGGCAACTAGAACGCAAGTGGAGGAGGACTTGGTTCGAATCTGACAGGATGAGGCATGTGACCCATTTGAAGACATGCTGTGGCAGTTCATACAGCAAAAAAGAGATTTTGGTATGCACGCATTGCAGCTGCAGGTTCATGCTCAGCAGAGCTATCCCAGGTTTGAGGAGTTTAGTTTCTGCTCCTTCTGTTTTAAATCAGTCCCTGGGGTCGTTCTGCTGTGACACTTTTAATGGGTTCTTCGCTAACAAGCTCTCCTGTATTTGAGCCGACTTGGACTCCAGTATTTCTGCAAGGTCTATGGAGGAGGTGTCCAGCAATCCCCCTTGCAGTATTAGGTTGGATCAGTTTCAATCTTTGACTCCTAGGATGTGGACAAGCTGCTTGGGGCGGAGCGGCCTACCGCTTGTTCTCTGGATCCTTGCCCGATTTGGCTGTTTCTGTCCAGCAGAGAGATTGTTGGAGGTGGCCTAGTTAATATCATAAATGCATCGCTGAGGGAGAGTAGGGTGCCTCCTTGTCTGAAGAAGGCAATGGTTAGACCGTTCCTTAAGAAGCCTTCCCTGGACCCCTTAGCAATGGATAGTTACAGGCCAATCTCCAATCTCCCTTGGTTGGGCAAGGTGATTGATCCCATGCTAACTTGGCAAAGAGGCACCTTTTAACATGGTGATTCTCTTTATTTAGCAGAGGGAGAGTAACTGGCCCTATCCACCCCCAGCACAGTACCTCCAGTGACTGTTGCTGGGGTTTATCTGATGTTTCTTTTTAGATTGTGAGCCCTTTGGAGACAGGGATCCATTTTATTTATTTATTATTTCTCTGTGCCATTTTTGGAAGAGCAGTATAGCAATCAAATTAGTAATAATTAATAATAATAATTGAGAGGGTGGTGGCGAACCAGCTCCAGGCAGTTTGGGAGGAAACTGATTATTAGGCTTGAGCCCGAAACATTTCGGCGGCCATTGAAAAGGCCGCCGAAACGTTTCGGGTGGTGGGGGCGATTCGGCGTTTCGGCGCCGGCGGGGGTAGGGCTTTAAGGGCGGGGGAGAGTGTACTCACCCCCCCCCGCCGCATTTCCCCCGCCGGCGCTCTCGGAATTAGAAGCCCCTCGGGACGGCAGCGTTCCTCCCTGCCGTCCCGTTGCCCCCGTCGGCCGGAAGTGGCCGGAAGTCCCGTTCGCGCGTGCGCCCGTCGTGCGCGCGCCCGGCCGTACGCGCGCACGCATGACGGGCGCACGCGCAAACGGGACTTCCGGCCACTTCCGGCCGACGGGGGCAACGGGACGGCAGGGAGGAACGCTGCCGTCCCGAGGGGCTTCTAATTCCGAGAGCGCCGGCGGGGGAAATGCGGCGGGGGGGGTGAGTACACTCTCCCCCGCCCTTAAAGCCCTACCCCCGCCGTGCCGAACAACCTTTCGTGCACATCCCTACTGATTATCTAGACCCATTTAAAACTGGGTTTGAGACAGCCTTGATGGATGGCATTTACCAGGGAAACGACAGAGGGAGTGTGATTCTGCTGGTTCTTCTGGATCTCTCGGCTGCATTCGATACCATCGACCATGGTATCCTTCTGGATTGCCTGGGGGAGTTGGAGATAGGGGGCACTACTTTGCAGTGGTTCTGCTCCTATCTCTCGGGTAGATTCCAGATGGTGGAGCTTGGTGACAGTTGCTCCTCAAAATGGGGTGTTATATGGAGTCCCTCGGGGCTCCATTCTGTCACCAATTCTTTTCAATATCTACATGAAACCGCTGCGTGAGGTTATTAGGAGAATTGGTGCTGGGTGTTATATCAGTATGTTGATGACACCCAAATCTGCTTTTCCTTTTCATCTTCAGGAAATGGCACTCATTCTCAGGCAGTTATAGGCTGGATGAGGGATAACAAATTAAAGCTGAATCCAAGCAAGATAGAGGTGTTCATTGTGGGGGCTCAGAATCTGAGAATCTGAGGGGTGAGTTAGATCTTCCCGTGCTGGATGGGGTTACTCTCCCCCAGAAGGAGCAGGTGCACAGCTTGGGAGTACTCCTAGACCCAGGCCTCACCCTGGTATTTCAGGTGGAGGCCATGGCAAGTAGTGCTTTCTATCAGCTTCGTCTGATTCAACAGCTGCACCCATTCCTTGAAGAGGATGACCTCAAAGCAGTGGTGCATCAGCTGAGCTCCAGGCTTGACTTATTGCAATGTTCTCTATGTGGGGCTGCCTTCGTACGTATTATGCCTGTCTTGAAACAGTTACACTGGCTGCCAATATGTTTCCGGGCAAAATACGCAGTGCTGGTTATTACCTTTAAAGCCTGAACGGCTTAGGTCCAAGTTATCTTAAAGAGTTCCTTCCTCTGCATGATCCCTACCGCACATTAAGGTCATCTGAGGAGGTCCATCTTGTTGCCACCAGTTCGTATGGTGGCAACTCAGAGACAGGCCTTCTCTGTAGCTACTCCTGGGCAATGGAATGCACTCCTGGCCCAAATCCTTAATTTGAGTTCATTATTGTCTGTCAGGAGAGCCCTTAAAACCCATCTATTTGGCCTGGCCTTCCAGGGTTTTTAAATTGTTGGAAACTGTGTTAAATTGTTTTAAATGTTTGCCCTGCTTTTCTAGTGTTTTTAACTGTTTTCTGTTTTCATAGTTTCAATTTTAATTGTTAACTGGTTTTAATTGATTTATTCTGTTGTAAACCACTCTGAGCCATTTTTGGAAGGGTGGTGTATAAATCAAATAAATAAATAAATATTGGCCACTATGGCTGCGAATTATGGGAGTTGTAGTTCAAAAACAGCTGGGCGGGGGGCTAAATTGCGCAAGCCTGTACTGAAGTAAGTGGTTTGTACCTGCAGCCTAGGAAAGAACTAGTGGCCTATAGGTAGAGGGTTGGTTTTTTTTTTTTTCTTTCATCAAGTTCCATCTAAAATTCTGATCATGATACACGAAGTAGTTCACCCCAAAAGAACAAGGTCAACCTATTTGGATGCTAGCAGTGCTCTCATTAAGGCTCCTTATGTAACACATGAGGTTTTAGGATTTATGGGAAATCATTCTCCCAAAGACCAGAGGGCGGGGGAAATGGCAGCGTGACAATGATTTTTCACTGGCAACTGTTGCTGACAACTGGCTAAATGTATGCACTGTCTGTGTGGGGAAAGGAGAAAATGATCCTGCAGGCCAGGGTCCAAAGCAAATACCAGTAGGCAATTATTCAAAGGTCTATTGGAAGGCATTGTAGGCAGGGTGCATTTGCAGGAAGAGGTCTAAATTTAGACTTGACTAAGTGGTCCCCTGCTCCCTATGGAACTGCTAAGTCCCTTTCAATTCTACTAATGGTGTGAAAAACAGAACCAAAGGAGACCCTGAAATGAGATTACTAGGTGTTTGTTTTTAATTTTTTTGGCAATAGGGTTCACTGAAGAACAACTGTGATTGACATATGGAAATAAATCAGTGTCCATCTTGTACCCATGAAGCCAAAGTCAATCAATTGAGCAATTAGTTGTTCAACAGCTTTCTTCTGTTCTTGCCCCATCAAACTATTTCCAGGTGTGAGGAAAAGGCTATTTCGGACCAAGCAACATAGTGTAACCAAGAATGTGCCAAGTACTTGCATAACAGGAAAGAACTACAGAGAATCTAAAATAAATGCCTCCAGTGTTTTATCCACTTAGAAATACTATTCCTAGGGGCGATGCATTGCGTATGGAGATTATTTTGGACTAGCTGAACTTGCACAGAGCATCTGTGCGGTAGGACTTTGTTGCTCTCCTTGCCCCGCCACAGCACCTAATTTATTGCTCAGTGTCAGCCACCCACTCTCAGCCGCCCCCTCCCTGCTGCTCACTCACTCGCTCACCCACTTCCTGCTGCTGGCTTGCTCACTTGCCCCTCTCTGCCAACTGCCCCCTCCTTGTCACCTGCTCACTCACTTGCCCCCTCTCCACTGCCCATTCGCCCCTTCCCCGCCACCCACTCACCCCCTCGCCACCCACTCACCCCCTCCCTGCCGCCTGCTCACCCCCCCACTGCTCGCTCACCCCCCCACCACTGCTCATTTGCCCCATACCCACTCCTCTTCCCTATCTGCACATGGAATCCCATTTGCCCAATCACCACGGTGCTTCTGTTCTTTTACCTCCAATCAGTAAAGCAATGTGTGGGATGGGCTTGCCACATACAGTACAACCTTAGTGTATTATATATAGAGATACTTGATTTTTGAATCAAGTACTTCAGTTTACATGAGATACTACTGCAGAAACTGAAATTCCTTGGCACACATTCTGACTAAGGTTGTACTGTATTTGCAGAAGTACTTTCCACCTGTATGATGAGTGATTTTCACCTAGCTCCCCTGCCTTCTGCTGCCCCGATGCCCCACTAAAATATGCCCCTGGGGGTTGAGGAACCTTCCAAGACACATCTTAGGGGTGATGCCCCCTAAGACGTGTCTCAGAAGATCCCCCAAGCCCCAGGGGCATATTTTTGTGGGGCATCAGGGACAGCAAAGGAGCTAGGTGGAAATCAAGGGCAGCAGAGGGAAGGACAGACTCACTGAAAATCTCTCCTCCTCCCCTTGTGTTTGTGGAAAGTAGTTCTGTGAGTCAAGATGTGAGCTATTTTCCCATTCATCTTCCTTTACTTGTCTTTATTTTCAGAGACTGAATTTGTGTCCTCTTATGATGCAAAGTGATTTTAAGAATGTGTGCTAATAGTTATTTACATATTTGTGCCTGTTTGAGTAATTATGTATTGCTCTGTATTACCTGACAAGTTCCTGTTAAGTTGCTGGGTCACTGCTCAAACATTGGATTGTGGCTTTATCTTGCAAACAGGAGCTGAGAGCCAGAATTAGAACTTTACATCTTCTGGGAGACAATTCTGACCCAATACCATGTCTACATGGAAGTTCTGAAATGGAACAGCCATGCACTCTGCATACATGCGATCCTTGCACCCACAACATCGGTGAATAGCCCTGTCCTAGATAGCAGATGAGGGGCCATCATGAACCATAGCAGGAGTGAAAATGGGCACGCTTTCCTCCACAAGATCGCTTCTTCCTCTCACTTGCCACAATTTTTGGTTTAGTATAAAATGCTTAAGCAAGAATGTGGAGAGTATCATGGGACATGCCCTTAGGATGATTCAGGACTCTGGTTTGGCTTCTAGCTAAGTGAGCAAAGTATCTCTAGATTTCCCTGCTGAAACTTCTAAAGAGCCATCTTGTCTCAAACATTCAAACCAGCATCATAGAGCCCAGATGTTGTCATTAACTATTCTACATAGCCTATCACTACCTACCCACTTTGTAGTTTGATCATCTGTTTCCATTCTTCTACAATTTTATTTCACAATAACAAATACAATGAATATCTATATACCACTTTTCAACAGAAGTTTCCAAAGTGGTTTACATAGATATAAATAAATAAATAGATAGATAGATAGATAGATAGATAGATAGATAGATAGATAGATAGATAGGATCCTTGTCCCCAAAGGACTTAGGGTCTAAAAAAGAAACATAAGATAGGCCCCAGCAACAGCCATTGGAGGAAAGCTGTGCTGGGGATGGATAGGGCTGGTTGCTCTCCCCCTGCTAAATAAAGAGAATCAGTGCCTCTTTGCTCAGTTAACAAGGGACGCTCAGTTAGCAGGAGATTTGCAGCTTGCAGAATTTTCAATCTGCACAGCTGTAAAAAGCAGTGAAAAGATCATTGCAAATTCATGTGCATATGTTAGAAGCACTTTATTCCTGTTGTAACCATGTGTCTTTTTGTTCTCTTCAGCTATCAGGTTTGGGCGAATGCCACAGGCTGAGAAGGAGAAGCTCTTGGCAGAGATTTCAAGCGACATCGAACAGCTAAACCCAGAATCTGCTGATCTGCGAGCTCTTGCCAAGCATTTGTATGACTCATACATCAAGTCCTTCCCTCTGACCAAAGCCAAGGCAAGGGCCATCTTGACAGGAAAGACAACAGACAAATCCGTGAGTTCTAACTGCCTTCTATTCTCTTCTTGGAGCAAATGATTTACCATGCGGACAGATTAAAAATTAAAAAAAAAACAAAACCTTTTGCATTTGGCAATTACATATTTTAAGCCATGACTAAAGCACAGGAAATGTTTTTAGATAGGATAAGTAAACATTATTTGAAATAACCTAATAAAATATTTGAATCCCGTACAAGAATGTGAAGGTCAGCATAACCTCTCTGTACTTGTCAAGCCCCACTTCTTCCTGTTCTGTCACCTCTTTTCCATAGGTTATCTCCCACATTATCCAACAGGGCTGTCTCTTCTAGAATACATTGTGCCAAATGGCCTGACAATAGTATACTGCATATACTAACTCAAACCCTAGAGATCAATTCTGAGGCAGTTGCACTTTTTGGCTTCTTTTCCTTAAAATTGCCAAATGACTTATGGGTGGCATTGCTGCTAACTTCTAGCAAGTACAATACTTAATATTAAAAATGAATAATGATTTCTTCATTTCAATATATAAGCCTTTGATCAATTCCTAATTTAGTGTAGGAATTGAAATGAGTAGAAATTTGTATTCTGTTTGGAAACATGTCGTAAATTCATGTGTGATCTAGAACTCTGTGCATGTTCCAATATGTACATGGAGCTTTTGTATGCATGGGCTTCACTCTTGGTTTCAAAGGAGAAGGCAGCCTTTTGCTGATGTGAAGCTTCACCCTCCATTAAAATGTATGAGAGAAAAATGCTCTGTGTACATCTTGGAGCAGCTCACAAATACCTGTAGCACTGTGGCAGTTCCAATAGGTTTTAGAAAATCGACCTTTGGGGGCAATCACTTTTGCCTGTTATTTAGGACTTATGAATGAGTCTCAGACTTGTGAAGCATTCCATTTAATGTGATATCCTGATGTATTTGAGTTACTCTACATAAAAACAGGAAACAACATTATCCTTTACCAATGATCTTGTGGAAATATCAATAACAGCTAGTGAAAATCTATCGTTGCCTAATGGTACAATGAAAAACTGATTTTCCCAGTTATCTAAAACATCCTCTCACTGTGCATGACTATGAATACCGGCTGGCATGATGCATAGTTCTCAGGGACACTGAGCTGCTACAGCAGCAGCAACAGAAGCAGTGGGTAGACTGGAGATTGTGTGGTCACGCTATCAGCATTGCCATATTTCTTCCCATTTTTGGGAGAAGGTGCTGTAACCCTTCTAGTGCTACCACCCTGTATCTCCAGCCTCACTGCTGCTTCTGTCTCTGCACTGCAGCAGAGGGCTTGACTATCACTTTGGCCACTAAGTCCTCAGCCTTATCATCATTTTATTCTGCCTCTCATAATAAATAAATAAAGTGGCCAGCATCTAGACTAAGTTAATCATGACCCTATCAAAATGACTAGTGCTTAAGTTAAACGTGATTAACTTGTCTCTTTGATTTCCATGGTGCTTAGTCATGACGTACTAGTACGGATGCTGCCCAGTGCTCAACATAAAATCGGCACATCCACAGAATAATTGAACTGTAACTATCACACACTTGTGCGGCTGTTTTGAAACAGAAAATGGGGGCTGCTTCTCACAAAACAGTTTTGTATTTGTACAGATACCAGAATATAAAATATAAATACATGATGTCATGATTGATGGGCAAATGCATATATACATTGCAACTCTCTCTTTCAACATGCTCACAACTGGTGGCCATCAGAGAGCTGGGCCACCACTTGCACATATTTTGATGAGACAAACCATTACCTTTGCACACAGAGATCATTTATACTTGAGACGTTGGAGCTATTCTGACGATCAGTGGAAAGCAGGTTACGGGTGCTTAGCCCGCTTTCCACCAATCGTGAGACTCACCGGGCTCACAGCCAAGCCCGGTTGAGTCAAAGTGGGTCACCCGCTTTTGTAGACCTCCCCTAAGCCTGGGTTAGCAGAGCAAGCGCTCCGCTAATCCGGGCTTCCTGATCATGAGTAGCTGCAGTGCTGCTCCACGTTGTGGCTACTCATGAGTAGACCCCCGGAGGGGAGTTGAAAAGCTGCCTCCCAGCACCGGGGGTCTCTCCAGTATGCCCTGCGTGCTCACGCAGGGCGTACTGGTGCTTCCATGGGCTACACGGCCTCCAAACTCCCCAGCCCCTGCCAGCTCTGTCACAGAGCCGGCAATCATGTGGGCAGCTGATCTGGCCACCCAGGGCTCCCGCCCTGATCATCTGCGGGGAGAGCGGGCTTAGCCTGCTCTCCCCGCTTAGCTTCACAAATCAGGTCTCACTGATCATGAGACCCGGCTCAATGACTATCCTCAAACATAACATAAAACCATGGTTTGTGTAACTGGTTCATTACCTTCAGCATGTGGCAGACAAACAGTAGCTTAGTGCAACAGTTCTCTTGTGCAACTGTGCTACCGTTATGTTTCAAGGAGCATGTTATATTGTGGAACATGTCATGCCAGGTATAACAGCACAAACTGTGGTTTGAAAACCAGCTTCATACTGTGGTTTCAGGTTCTAGTTTGTCAGCTCCAAATGAATGTAATGTCTGAGCAGACTCGGGCATTACAACAAACCACCAGTTCTTGCGCAAGCACACCAAATCTCACCCCCCCCAAAAAAATTCATCACACTCTTAGTCTAAAAACACCATATATCTCTTACATATATTAGTGTAAAAGTACAGAATGTGGCTTATAGATCCAAGAGACAGATACCAGTATAAAGTCAAATATTAAATTATGCCTTCAAAAAGAAAGCAAATAAGGAAATCAGAATTACAGCACATAAAACATTTGTGCCCATAGAATATATAGCTGTGTATAACATTATAGCATCATAAAACATCATAATGTTATACAAATTATAACTTCATAAAACCTTTTTTAAACACTTTATAGAATAGTGCCTATTTCCTTATTCTCTCCCTTCATTTTCTGCCATGTTTATGTGCAGAACTAGCCCTAAAAATGCCATTATATATTTTCAGCAGCACAGATGCTGTTTAAACTGCATCCTAAAAATTCAGCCAGAAGTGCCTTGTAAATTAAGCTGCTTATATAAGAGAGCTACCTCTTATCTGTATTAATGCTTATTCATTATTATTCAGGTACCTCTTATTCATTTTGAATGCTATACAGCCAAAGTTAAATGTTTTCCAAGAACCACTGAAATCAATGGAATAGTTAAACACAAGTTGAAACATCTCTCGTTAAACTCAGTAGGACTTTAAAAGTGTGTGTGTAGGTGCGTGTACACACACACACACACCTATATCTATATTTCCATATATATCCTGCTGGATCTGGATCCAACAGAAACTGGTCTCAATATAATTATTATTTTTTTTTTACAATTCCACATGGATTTTACTGTCCTGTCTGAAAGCTGTGGTGGAAATACTTTCAAAGCGTTGTAAAAAATACAGCTTAGTTTTACTTGCAAGGATACCAGTCTACTCTGTGTGGCTGTAGCTACATCATTAATTGCCATATTTTCCAGGCTTATTATGGTGTGGAATGGGGTGCATTCATCAGTTTTCTGAGTCTTCTGCCCTTCTCTTAAAATATGAGCTTCTAAACCACATGGTCAGTGCCTTAGGTTAAAAAAGTGAAGCCAAGGCCCTGAGACTGGAGGGGGCTGGGAGGAAGCAGCACACAATGGCCAGAATGAGCATCTTTTGCAACTCTTCATAGCTCTTACACAGACACACCCTCCAGTTGATGTCCATTCCCAATCCATTTCCTTTCCCCCACCAATATTCTGTTAGTCCCATTCTACTTTCCTCTTCTATTTGTACCTTTCTGGAATTTGATACCTAAACTTGAATGAACTGCTTGCATTTCTTCTAGTGGTGGAGTTATTTATTAAAATTTCTGATTCATATCATCCTGAGCACTCTGAAAAGGAGACCACCAATAAAAGCAATAAGCCAAGGGAAAATGTCATTTAAAAATATTATATTTTAAAATTACCCTTTATTAGCTTCATTCAAGTCATTAATCCAGGGGACTTAGTGATGTATAACTATATTCAGTTTTGTTCTTGGAGGCACACTGTGACGTGGGCAAACCTAAAAGACACTTATTTGTCTGCGACCACCCTATGTTTCATGAGCGTTTATCCAGCACTCTAGCCTCTACACCCAACTGTTTCAGGGCAGATATTAACTGTTCTTTAAGTCGGGTGTAGGTTCCTTTAAAAAAGAGAGATTTTTTTAATTAAATATAACATATAATTAAATTTTATATATTAGCATATTTAGTTAGGATAGAACTCAGTGATAGAGTATCTGCTTTGCATACAGAAGGTCCAAGAGTCTTCCCTGGCATCTCCAGGTAAGGCTGGGAAAGACACTTGTCAGAAACCTTGGAAAGCCTCTTCCAGTCAGTATAGATGATACTGAGCTAGATAAACCAGTGGTCTGATTCAGGGTAAGACAGCTTCCTATGTTTTTGTATTTCCACAATTCTGTTTTTGACTATTGGGGTTATTGAATATTCAGCTTTAGATTCATGTCTTCTTCTTTTTAATTCCTTCCGTATCCCAAGGAGCTTAGGATGCACATGGTTCTTCCTCACATATTTAATCATCACAATAATTCTATGAAATAGGTCAAGCTAAAAGACAGTAAGGTCATCACACAACCACAAGGGGATGGACTGTGGGGAAGGCAGGACCCTACCTGCCTTCCCCCAGATGGCCAGAGCCCAATCAGTACTCTGCAACCCATGCACCCACATGAGTAGCATGGTGGTGAGACAAGCAGCGATTGTGGAGGAAGGAAGCCGTGCCAGATATCTCACAATGCACCACATGAGCAGTGCAGTGCATTGAGGAAGCTCCACACTGCCTGGCTGCTCCTTCTCTCCAGCTCTCTGGTAAAGATGGTTGCCAGCAGCCTAGGACTAGCCACCGGCAGCACTTATCTCGATATGACCAGCTAGTGAGGTGGCAGGTGCACGCTTGTCCTCCTACGTCACTTTAAGCCTGTGATTTAAACCAGGACTACCCAGGGGAGGAGCTGTGACATTGGGAGTGATTGCAGGGCCTCACATGACCAGCCCTACCTGGGTAGGACAGGGCTGGCCCATGTAGGGCTGATTGTGAGAATGGGCACAATGACTGGCCTAAGATCACTTAGTGAACCTGGATCTAGTCTAACAGCTACAATACACTGGGGTCATTCTCACGACCAGTTCTGTCTGGGCTTGATCAGCCCTACCCAGGTATTGCTGCTCATAAGAAACTCCTTGACTAGGTTAGCCTGGTTTTTTTACGCAGTCAAAAATTTACCCCTCCTACCCCACTGCCCAGTCGTGTGGCAGCACAGACTGCTGGCAGCCCCATTCAGACCGTGATACCATAGAGCCTGGGGGAAAGATTGCCTCGGCCTCTAGAATGGCCACAATGCACCACGCTGCTCACACGGCGCATTATGGTTTTCCTGGAGGCCAGGATGCTCTTTTCCACAGCCTCTACAGGGTGTGCCATTCATCATGTGGGCACGCAGGTGGCAGCACTAAGGAAGAAGTGGGGGTATAAGAGGAGCCTGCCTCTCTCCCTGCCCTCTCTAGCCCCAGCCCAAATGGTCATGAGAACGACCTCATTGTTTTTCTGATCTGCCATGATTTAAAAAAAATCCCTACTTACTGCCAACTGATTCAGCATTAAAAGAAAATAAACTTTAATCTTACACTGAGATAGCATCACAGTTTGTGATGTACAGCTGGTTCAGTAGTTGATATGCATCCTAAAAAATTATTTGCCAGTGTGAATGTTCTTTAGGTACTGATCTGGAGTGAATAGTCGGACAATTACAACCCAGTACCACATATAACTTGGAAGAACATCTACAACAATTGTTGTTATTTTTGTAAAGTGCTCACAGGCTGTCTGTGGTAGGTATGTACCTGAATAGGCTATGCTCCAATGATTTTGTGTATGATGAACACAAAAGGGGTTTTGTTCTACTCTGAACTATTCAATTTGGACTTTGTAGGTGACTTTGTGATGTTTGAACATCATTCTAATGCACTGCCTGCCTATGCAATTTAAACAGAGTGCACTCGTGTGAGAATGTTTGCCTCTGAACATTCAAGAAATAGCCACCACAATGGAGTTTTACCAGAATAAAACTATAAACAATGAGACAGACCCCTGTAAAATAACCCCGTTTTCTCAAGCTTACATTTAAATACTACCAGCAGAGTAAATGTGCTCATTCAGTAAATAAAGAGTAAAACTTTTATTATTATTTGTTCTGTAATGGACTTTGTGCTCTGAAACGTCAAAACATTTACTATGGACACAATTTAAAGTTATGTTCTTTCTTTTAATTGTGGTTGTATCTGCGTCACATGTAAATGATTGGTAATGCACAAGTAGTCTGTGCAGTCTAAAATTACTAAGTAACTAAACATTTTCTGGAATGTACAGCACTCACTGGCCATGGCAAAATAGACTACAAGTTACAGAGTCCATTTCAGCTTCTTAAATTTGCACTGGTTTGTATCTTGTTGTAACACCAGCATAAAATATGGCTTGTAACATTGCACTATTCGTTTCCCTCACCCACATTTTTGCTTGTTGGCCCAGAAAGTCTTGGAATCAAAGCATTAATTGCAAATGTTCTTGACTATTGTGAAATGTCCTTTTCTCACGCTGTTCATGAAAACCCCCGCCCTCCACAATATCAGTCAGTATATGTGGACTGAGCATCATTTATTTAAAAAGATCTCTATTATTCTATATCTATGTCCTCATCATATAACAGAGCAAAGCATAGGAACAGATGTTATTAATAGGGATGTGCGAACCGGTTTGAATTCGAACCGGTTCAAATTCGAACCAGGGTGGTTCGAAGGTTCGAATTCGGACCGAACCAGCCATCATGTTCGAGCTGCAGGTTCGAATTCGAACTTAACCAGGGGGTGGTTTGATTCGAACCGGTTCAAACCAGTTTGAACTGGTTAAGACATCCAGAAATTGGTAGGATGGTAGCTGGCACCCAGGGGTACCTGTCACCCAAACCCCAAAGCAATCAGACACTCATACGATATTTTATGATATTTTGAAAATTATTTTAATTTTTTTCTCATAGGGCATAATGGGACTCCAACCAGACCATTATTCCTTATTGTGGAGCACCCATGGGTGCCAACAACCATGCAAACCCCGAAGCAATCAGACACCCCTATGATTTTTTACGAATATTTGAAATATTTTTAATTATTTTTCTCATAGAGTATAATGGGACATGAACCAGTCCATATCCCCTATTATGGAGCACCTAGGGGCACAAAAGCGGGGTGGGTGGTAGACAGACAGGGGTGCCTACCACCCACAAAACCCCAAGGCAATTGGACACTCCTCTGATTATTGGTGGATTGTTAAACTATTTTTGACTACCTCATAGAGAATAATTAGGATTGCAGCAAATGTATAGCTTCACGTCGGGGGGAAAGGGGTGTCATAGAGTGGAGTGTGGTGGGTGGTAGTTCCTAGGGTGGGCAAGGAAGCTATCAGAATTATTTCAAAGGAATTGGGCAAAGGGCTGATTTTTAAGTGATTTTTGAAGTTTACGCGTCTTTAAGGTTTTTCTCCATAAAGAAGCATGGAGGTGTCAGCAAATGTATAGCTTCACGTTGGGGGCAAAGGGGTGGCCTAGAGCAGAGTGTGGTGGGTGGTAGTGTGGTGGGTGGTAGTGCCCAAGGGGGGCCAGGAAGCTGTCAGAATTATTTGAAAGGAATTGGGCAAAGCGCTGATTTTTAAGTGATTTTTGAAGTTTATGTGTCTTTAAGGTTAGCAATGAGAGTGGATTCATAGTTTGTAGGGGTGTGCAATTTTCAATGAGACACCATGAATCCAAAACCAGGAATTCAAAACACCAGGAATTCAAAAATAGTTTAACAATCCACCAATAATCAGAGGAGTGTCCAATTGCCTTGGGGTTTTGCAGGTGGTAGGCACCCCTGTCTGTCTACCACCCACCCCGCTTTTGTGCCCCTAGGTGCTCCACAATAGGGGATATGGACTGGTTCATGTCCCATTATACTCTATGAGAAAAATAATTAAAAATATTTCAAATATTCATAAAAAATCATAGGGGTGTCTGATTGCTTCAGGGTTTACATTGTTGTTGGCACCCATGGGTGCTCCACAATAAGGAATAATGGTCTGGTTGGAGTCCCATTATACCCTATGAGAAAAAAATAAAAATAATTTTCAAAAATTCATTAAAAATATCGTACGAGTGTCCAATTGCTTTGGGGTTTGGGTGGCAGGTACCCCTGGGTGCCAGCTACCATCCTTTCAATTTTTGGGTGTCCGAACCAGTTTGAACCAGTTCGAATCGGTTCTAATCAGTTCAAACCAGTTCGAATTCGAACCGAACCAGGGGGTGGTTCGAACAGAACTAAAACCGAACCACCCCCTCCTGGTTCGAACCCGGTTCGAATTCGAACCGAACCGGGCGAACCGGTTTGGTGCACATCCCTAGTTATTAATGATACGTTGCTTTGGATTGCTGCAAGAAAAAACTCAAGTTGTGAGTCACAAACAAGACATAACTGTGCATAAGCAAATTAAACACAGTTACTTGGATGTCCAATTTTAGTGTATTTGGAGTATTGGATCCTATGGGGGTTTGGGGAAAAGGTTAGAAATTTGTTTAAAGCCATCCACTTGCCCATTTCTGTTATGGCTTGGGTGGTAGGTAGCACACAGCATGCTCTAGCACACAACCCACTTTGGTGTCCTTAGGAGCTACCTATGGGGAACAATGGGGTGTTTTGTATTTCCCCATTGTTCCCTTTGGCTGAAACAAGCTGTACTCACAGAGTGCACTGCACACAAGTTCTGCATTGCAGTTTGCAATGCAGTTTGCAATCCTGCCTTGAAAAACACTGCGGATTTAGAAGCACACAGTAAAAAGGAATCTGTCCCTCCCAACACACCACACACATTTCAACACAGTCCAAAAATAGTCAATAAAGAATAAACTGACCCAGAATCCACTGCCAGCCACAGTGCCTGTGCTGCAGTAACATCATTGGCACAAGTTGCTCTCTCATACACAGTTATAACTCCATTGCATTGCAACAGCTGCCACAACAGCACCCTTAGCAGGAAGCATAGTCATAAGCTCAACTAGCTCAACTTCAGCCACATTTTAACTGAGTACACCTTGCAATGCAGATTGCAGAGCAGACCAGAGCAGTAAATGAACCACAAGTTAGTCTCAAGGCCAGACACAGAGCTCATTTCACAGCAATCACCAAGAATATATTACAGAGTTAGAGAGAGAGAGAGAGAGAGAGAGAGAGAGAGAGAGAGAGAGAGAGAGAGAGGGGGGGGGGGGGTGAGCTGCCACTGTCCATTACTCACCACAGCACTATCTTTAAAAAAACAACAACCCCACAACTCAAGGAAGGAAGGAAGGCAACCAAGTTCTGCCTTTCCTGTAATTTTGGACTGCAATCCTAAACATTAATTTGGGAATAGGTTCCATTGAAATAAGTGGGACTTCTTGCCACATAACTTTATCTCCACTGAATGCAAATACATATAGCAAGCTTTTCCATAATTAAAGAGCATTCATTGAGCACTTTAGAGAACTGAAGATGGTATTTAGAACATGCAGGAGATTGCTATGCTTGCAGAACTGTTGTTCTTTCTAATAAGAGAAATTGTATAGGAGAAATTGCTCTACAGTAGTTCAGTAAGAGGAGTTAAAGCTGGCATATTGTTTCTCAGATCCATAAGCAAAATTTAGAAAAAGAAAAGTTTATAATGATTGCATCCTGGTAATTTTAGGCATATTATCTAATGCTGTTTGTTGCTTATGTAAATATAACTAAAACCAAATACAGTGTAAAATGTAAAGCTATTTCTAGAGAAAACATATCATACATATTAAACATTTGCTTGCGTATAGAATTAAACCACAGACTTTAAAGAATAATATTGTCTCTTAAACATTTTGAACTTTGAATTCTTGTATAAACACAATTTCATCAGTCGAAGGACAAAACAGACAGCTGAAACAGAGTGTCAACATAACAATTTTCCAAAATGATAGAGAAAATGTTCGCAGTTTTTAAATGTTTGCTATATTTTTGATAATGTTTACGTTTAGGAAAATTATGGCTGTATTTACTGGAACAAAAATCCGCCTGTTTGCTTGTAGCAACTTGTAAAGCTGCTTTCCACCAAAGGTCGGATCTTCTTGAAGTATGGGAGAACATTATGGTCTGACTTACTTGCCTTGCAGATGACACTCTGAGCCTTTTGCTTGCCTTGCTCCAAGACTTTTAAGCTCTCGATTCTCCTAGGCATGTTAGCAGAATATAAATGCATTCTTTGTCAATATTGTTCTCTTCTTCAGCCATGATTCATCCATCCCAATTTCACTGTATCTTGTTTCAGTAGCTCAAACATATCTTTATAGGAAGGAAGCATGGAAGTCAACTGCATTTTTCTTTTTCAGCCATTTGTCATTTATGACATGAATTCCTTAATGATGGGAGAAGACCAGATCAAGTGCAAACATCTGACCCCCATGCAAGAGCAAAACAAAGAGGTAGCTATTCGCATCTTCCAGCGCTGTCAGTTTCGTTCAGTGGAGGCTGTACAGGAGATCACAGAATTTGCCAAAAGCATTCCAGGTTTTGTGAATCTAGACCTGAATGACCAAGTAACTCTTCTGAAATATGGTGTACATGAGATCATCTACACGCTCCTGGCATCCATGATGAATAAAGACGGTGTTCTCATATCCAATGGACAAGGATTCATGACTCGAGAATTTCTGAAGAGTCTCCGGAAACCCTTTAGTGACTTTATGGAACCCAAGTTTGAATTTGCTGTCAAATTCAATGCACTGGAATTAGATGACAGTGACCTGGCAATATTTATAGCAGTCATTATTCTCAGTGGAGGTAAGTGTGACACATCTATAGTTAATGGAATGGAATGAATCTTGAAACAGAAATGCACAACTTGGGGCCCATCAAAGCAAACCTGGCACACCAGCCATGTATTTTGGCTTGCAAAGTGCTTGACAACATCCCTGTTTTTGCAGTTTCAGATGGGAACTGACAAGCCAGGTTACTGAATCCCTGGTGGGCCACCATATGTGGCTGGATGGATCCCATCTTCTAAGCCCTGGTTCATTTTATACATTCCCTAAAGTTCAAAAAGGGGTTGTTTCTCAGTGTTGGGTGGGAGGAAGAGCAACTGGAAGTTACGTGCCCTCTAAATCCTACAGCACACATGATGCAACACCTGGCCTGATCTTCATTTGATGTGGGTGATGGGCAGGAAGGGCGAGTCGGTTATTATAGATATGCTTGGGACAGTCTTTGGTCACTGGACTGTATATTTAAGGATGGAAAAGTAAATGAAGCTTAACCTCAAATTTTAATGTGAAATTGAGTTTTTTGAGAAGTTTGTTTATTTTGAGAAGTTTATTTATTTATTTATTGTTAAATTTCTATAACGCCTTTCATTAAAACAATCTCAAAGTGGTTCACACAAAAGTTAAAACAAGACTACAAAAATTACACAAAATATCAGCTAGAATATAAAAATGCAGATTATCTGTAAAATACAGAATCTGATTAAAAGATTAAATAACAAGCACAATACAAAGCAGCAGCAATAGGAACAGTAATATAAAAGCCTGGGTAAAAAGCCAAGATTTCACAAGCTTTCTAAAAACTGTGATGGAGACTGAGGAGCGGATGGTCTCCAGGAGGACATTCCAAAGTCTGGGGGCAGCAACAGAGAAAACCTGGTCCCGCGTGCACAACAGCTGAGCCTCCCTCATTGTCAGCATCCAGAGCAGATCCCACTCCCCAGATGACCTCATCAAGCATGCAACAACCTTTGGGAGGAGGCAGTCCCTCAGGTATCCAGGGCCCAAACTGTTAAGGGCTTTAAAGGTCAAAACCAGCACCTTGAATTGGACTCGGAAACAAATTGGCAGCCAGTGCAGCTCTTTCAAAATGGATGTGATGTGATCCCAGCAGGCAGCTCCAGATAAAATCCTAGCTCCCACATTTTGCACTAGCTGCAGTTTCCAAATATTCTTCAAGGGCAGCCCTATGTAGAGCGTGTTACAGTAATCCAGCTGTGACATGATTAAGGCATGGGTAATTGTGGCCAGATCTGCCTTCTCGAGAAAAAGACACAGCTGACGCACTAGCCACAGCCATGCAAAGGGACCCCTTGCCATCACTTCCACCAAAAGAAGAGCCAGGTCCAGCAATACCCCCAAGCTGCATACTTGCTCTTTCAAGGGAAGCGCAACCCCATTCAGAACCGGTAGAATCTCCTCAACCCCATTGGCTCTCTCTACTGACCAACATTACCTCCATCTTGTCCAGATTCAATCTCAGTTTATTAGCCCACATCCAACCCATCATGTTACAAGGATTCTCCAAAATTGATATAGCTTTCATCACAAAATGTAACAAATTCTGTAAATCTAGAACAGGCATCCCCAAACTGCGGCCCTCCAGATGTTGCTGAACTACAACTCCCAGCATCCCTAATCACAATTTTTTGTGGCTGGGTATGCTGGAAGTTGTAGTTCAGCAACATCTGGAGGGCCGCAGTTTGGGGATGCCTGATCTGGAAGATGCCAGAATTCTCCGAGTGAATGTACTTTGTGAATACCCACTGTGGTCCCACTGAGAGAGGCTGAAGCAGCATATCACCATATGAGTTGTTGGTGTATGTAAGTCACATTTGGTGTTTTGCATGATTTGATATATGTCAGGTTTAAAGAAATGTTTCACACATTCATGTGAAGCTACATGTGACATGTTTGTATTAGACTAACCAAAATCACATTTAGCAAGTACATTCGAATACTTATGGAAATTTTGGAGGAAATAGTTTCCTGAGGGCTTTGTAAGTGAACAAAAGATATACCTAGTACTGTATATTTATTGGACAGCAGTGCAGAAATCTTTCAAGCCCAAAAGAATCTTTTGGAATACAAGCCAGTTGTGAGAGAGTTTTCCCATAGCAAGAAAAAGCTTACAGATGAAAAACAGACTGTTCACTCCCCTATTATTACCAGAAAAAGCATTCAGTATTCAGTATAATATTTCTCAAAAGTCTTAGTAATTTTGCTGAGCCTGATTCATCAAGTAAGAGCAATATTAATTTGGCAGGATTGGGAAGCTAATTATAACCATAAGTTTAGCAGTAAATTACTAAATAGTCTCTACCTTAGTCATCAGCACCTCTGAAATTAATCCAGTTGCTGTATATAAAGATCTACTACAGCTTTTGGGGTTTGGGGTATCTGATAAGAATCCTCCACTTGCCTATAAAAGTATATTTAAATATAGAAGGCATTTACTTCTTCAGGATCACTAAAGATTCTAGGTATAATCCCAATCACATCACAGTGCCAGTGTTGAGAGATATTAAAGCCCTCTGACATATAGGCTGATAACCACCCAACAGAACATCAACAACCTCATTGGAAAGAACTAAGGAATATAGGTGGCCCTCATTATACAACTCCATATCCATCATTTTGTGTATCCACATTTGCGTCTTAGAGACCCAGTTTTATTATTCACGGATGGAAAAATAGGCAAAATTTGCCTATCCTCAGTTTTGAGTGGCTGGAAATGACATGGAAATGTTGCTCTCAAACACTTTAAACGTTGTAGTGAGAGACACTGTGTATGTCAGCCATGACTAACAGAAATCTTAGCACTAAGGTTGAGCTGGTGTGACCTTTACAGAACTTTGGTGTAAGGAGAATGCACTGTAGCTTGAGAGAATCTGAAGTATAGGAACTGTCAACCGAAAGTTAAAATAAATGTAAATATGTGTGTTTGGACTGCCAGATGAACATTTTAGGTGTTCACTCCAGAACCTCTGCTTTGCAAAGAGCATTTGTTAGATCCTTACAGCACAGTTCACACTTTAAAATTCTCTTCCATGGTTCTTGTGGTTCAGCTTCTTAATGTATTGGTGCTGTATTGTTTTAAACTGAATTTGAAAGAAGAATCTATCTTTTTGTTCTAATTAAGGGAGGGAGAAAGGGAGAATGGCTTAGCCTTAGGATTTTATTTAAGTTCAGCCATAGTTTTAAATATATATATTGTAGAATCTGGCAATAAACATAGGTCATGAAGTGATTTTGAGTAATTTTAACAGCATAGAGGGGAGACATGGGGGCACACACAGTTTTCCTGTTTCCCATAATGTCCTTGTGCACTGCTTCTCTGGGTACTGGGCTCAAGGAGTGGGGGAAGTGGTGCTCTCATGCAGGAAAGGACTGAGCTGATATAGATGGAGGTTTAGAAAGACAGAGACAGAGATAGCAGCAGGATATATGTAAGTGTGGCCATGGTCACCTTGGAGGAGTTTTACAGCAGAAACCATAAGGAAAGTTATTTCCATCCTGCCTTGTTTTTTGAATTTCAACCATCCATTCTAACTGTATTCTGCTCTTAAAAGTACTGCGAAGGTTTTAATTTTAGGAGTTTGGTTTGACAAACTGTACAAAGACCCAACAGTAGTTTCAGTCTAGAACCAAAACTCCTTCAGCTGGGATTTGCTCGCATGTTCTATTTAAATGTGAAACTACACGTTGTAAGAACGATGTCAGGCTTTCACTCTTTCCTTCTCTGTGATATTTAGCACAACGTGACCCTGTCCTAACATTCTTACACTGTGAGGCTGTTCTCAAGTGCAGCCTAACCCAGGCTAGGAATGCCCAGCCCGGGTTAGGCTGCATGTAAGAACTGCCAGGATCCGCATGGATCCCAGCAGTGCCTCGACAGCAAACGTGCCAAAGAAGCCTGCCAGTTAGCCCAGGTTAGGGGCGCAAGCATGCCCTTTATCAGGCTAACTGCTCATGTGTCAGCGTGGCTGCTCCTACCTGGCAAGATCTCACACAGGTGGTTCTGTGTCGTGTTGTGAGATCTCTGGGAGCCGGGATGCCGCATCCTGGCCTCCGCACCTCCACACTCCCTGGGGCACTGGTGGACTGTTGTGATTGCCCAGACAGTCTTTGGCGATCGTCTGCCAAAGGGAAGGCAGGGAAGGTGGGCTTCTGCAGCCTTCGCTGCTACCTGCTTGCTGCCGCCCCACCCTCCTGGTCGTGAGAATGACCTCTCTGCATTTTGCTAGCACTGTCTGTGGCAGCCAATTATGTTGGGCAGGGAAGTGCATGGCATAATGATATCAGGATATGTGGGAAATACTATACATTCCAGAGGCTGGAGCAACTCAACACAAGGCTACTGTTTTCCATGGCAGCCCCATCTTCCTTAAACATATGGTGATTCTCAAAGAGCAGAAGTCTTATTGCTTCCCAAATGCCTTAAATGATCGATCACATTATTATACTTTTTATTCACTTATCGTATGTATATACTAACATTCAAGGAAGGTTCACAAAGAAGGTTATTAATGAATTTTTTAAAAGCCTTTAGAACCAGAGTCTAAAATTAAATAAAACTAAGAAAGCAACTTCAAGCAAAAGATTTCCAAAGGGAAATATACACACACACACACACACACACACACACACACACACACACACCTGCTTTCAAAAGGAAGCCAAAGAAAAAGATAGGTGAAACTCTCAGTGGGGGAGCATTCCACAATTTCAGGGTCACCCTAGCTAAGGCCCTACTCCTGATAGATGCTAACTTTGCTTCCCAGGAGGATGGAACCCACAGCAGGGCCTAACTGACTGACCTTTCTCCACTTCTCTGAGGAAAATAATATGGCAGAATGCCCTCCTGATATAGCTGGGATCCAGACTGCACATGGCTTTAAATGTCAAACCAAGCACCTTAAATTGGGCCAGGAACTGGTAACCAATCTGTGTTTCAAAACAAAAGTAATATGCTTTCAGCAGACCCCACCCATCAACAGACGGACGAGAGCATCCTATACCAGCTGTAGTTTCTGGACCATCTCCTGTGGTCCGACATTTGTGAGAAATGTCACATTCTACTGAAGTTAAACATGGAGGTCATTCTCACGACCAACCCTACCCGTGTAGGGCAGTGCTAGCCCAGGTAGGGCTGGTCATGAAAAGCACCAAGATTGCTCCCAATCCTGGCACTCCTCCGCCAGGTAGCCTGGGTTTGAAACTTGGGCTAAAAGTGAGGTAGGATGATGTGTATGCATCATTGCCTGGTCATGTGGGCACTTGGGCTGCCAGCAGCCATTAAAATCATAGAGGCTGGGGGAAGGCACAACCTGGCAGCAGGAATTTTCACAATGCACTCTGCTGCTTGTGCTGTGCATTGTGAGATTTCTGGCAGCCGGGTTTCTTCCCCCCCCCTCCCCCGCCCACACCGCGCACTCACTGCATCACCGGCTGCCACTCCGCTCGCCTGGGTGCACGAATGGCAGAGCCCGAGGGAGCCGCAGATGATGTGGGGAAAGACAGGTAGGCTCCTGCCTCCCCCTAGTTCTTAGTCTTTTGGTTGTGAGAACAAACTCAAGTTCAAGTGATAATTGCAGTAACCACTTGAATAATTTAAATGTAAACTCCAGCTACTTTAAAACCTGTGAGACTAATTGGCTTGAATTGAGTTTTAGGACATTTTCAGATCCGGTTTTTCTTCAGAACCATGATTGACATTCTGATTCATACTGCACGTGAACTTCCAACAGCATGCACACAGAACTAGTTCCTGAGCCTCCAGAGCACAGGCCCACTTGGGCAAAAGCGGGACTATTTGGGGTGCTCTCCCCATGCTCCAGAAGCACTCTGTTTCGACAGAAGCACATCCCTGAGGGGGTTAGTGCTGCATGTGTATAGTTAAGAGAAAGCACACAATGCTAGTTGTTTATAATCAGCCTATAATTATTTTTGCTTGGGTCCTGCTTCTAATATTATTATTATTATTATTATTATTACATTTATATCCCGCTCTTCCTCCAAGGAGCCCAGAGCGGTGTACTACATACTTGAGTTTCTCTTTCACAACAACCCTGTGAAGTAGGTTAGGCTGAGAGAGAAGTGACTGGCCCAGAGTCACCCAGCTAGTTTCATGGCTGAATGGGGATTTGAACTCGGGTCTCCCCGGTCCTAGTCCAGCACTCTAACCACTACACCACACTGGCATTTACAATAGTTCTTGAGTCTTGAACTGTGTCACTTTACCAATATGGTTGCTTTTCTTTTAAAAAAAGAATGCTAAACTTCCCCATTCAAACACATTCTGCCTTTTAAAAAGACATTATTTTAGAATCATTTTTGAATTAATACATTTTAATCTAATGGATCACTGCGGATAATCTCACTGGACCCAAAACCTGATTTGTGCTGTACTCATAATAGTTAAGCACGCAAATGCTGAGTCATATCTGATTCATAGAAATACTACGATAAGGGTCCTCAGCCTAATGCCTGTTCTTGCACTAAATGACTTTCAGTAGCAACTGCGTGCAGAGATAAGAAATGCACAGTAATTTTGTGTACGTACATTGAACATAAAATCATTCTGATGAATGTTTCAGACGTGAATGATTAACAGAAAGTACAGTTAGCCTGAATAATACTAAAGAACGAAAGAAGCTTTGCTGTTGAGAAAAAGCATCCC
The DNA here is from genome assembly GCF_027244095.1 of Hemicordylus capensis. Lineage (NCBI taxonomy): Eukaryota > Metazoa > Chordata > Lepidosauria > Squamata > Cordylidae > Hemicordylus > Hemicordylus capensis. The sequence continues at coordinate 314,159,617 of NC_069658.1, read as the reverse complement.
ACTAAACAGCATGAAGTACTCTTAGCCCCATCATTTGAGCTTTATTGTTACAGTGTGTGCATATTTGCCTTATCCCCTTTTCAAGGCCTAAATCAGTGGCTGTTGGCACATTTGTGGTAATGAGCTTGGTAATTTAATTATCAAGTATGTAAAGTATCAAGGTATGTGAAGTAGTACTTTTTTTTTTTTGTCTGCCCTGAAGCTAATGACCAGCAGTTTCATTGAGTGACCCCAACTTCTACGGTTCTTAGAATGAAAAAGCTTTCTTCATCCATGCTCTCCACACTTCTCAGAATTTTGTACATCTTTATCATGGCCTTAGTCTTTTCTTCATAAATTAAAAGGACCCAGACATTTTTGCCTGTCCCTCTAGAGAAAGCGTACCTTGCCTTTGGGTCGCCCATTTCTGCACCTTTTCTAGCTCTGGGCTCTCTTTTTTGAGATAGGATGACCAAAACTGAACCCAGGAGGCAGGCATGCAGGCTAATGAAGCACTAGCACTCTGTGAGAAGTGCTGGTGCTGCCGCGTAGCACAGCTCTGATATTTGCGTTGGGAGTGATTTTTACCAATGTCCCCTCCCTCCGAAGCACTCCCAGAGACCCAGAAGTAGGTTCCTGAGGGCTGCAGTGACCCTCCAATCGGGCCTTCCATGGGAAGGCGAGATCGGCAAAAATTCCCCCATGCACACACACACACACACACACACCCCGGTGTGAAACGTGGAGCTGCACTGCTCTGCATACCTGCAGCACCTCCACTACCCCAGCTCTTCTTCTATTATTTGAAAAGTCAATAGTTTCCTGGCTCCTTCTTTAAAAACTGATATAACATTCACTACCTTTCAATCATCTGGTAAGGAAACCAATTTAGTGATAAGTTGCATATTTTTGTAAAAAGATCAACCGTTTTTCTTTTGTGTTCCTTAAGAGTCCTCTAGTCCACGCTGTCAAGCCCTGGCGATGTATTCATTCTCAGTCTATCCGTTATTAGCCCTAGGAGAACTTAATCCCTTATCACCTTTCTCTGATTTAATTCTTTGTCCCCAAGGATTTTGAGAAATCTGTCCTTAGCTCCATTGGAATGTTCCAGCGTAACAATTGAACTGTTTGGAAATCATAAAGGTTGCTTTCATTTGGATTCATTTTAGAAATCACTGGCATAATTAAAAGATTCACACTTAAATGAGTGAAACAAATGAGGAATTTTCTAGCATTTCAAACATAATGAAAACAGAGGCAATGTACTTCATGCTTGTTTGTTTTATATTGCTGCAGCACAGCGAGTCATATCCAGATGTTTTGGTGTAGCCCTGCAAATTGGAAGGAAGCTGTACTGTCCCCCCGCCCCCCACCCCCCCAAAAGCAAAATGGACAACATCTGAAACATTAAAAACTGCCAAGTCAAAGTGTTTTTGAAATATATGCTGTACAATCTTTCGTACAAATAGGTAGCTCTAGAAAAGTTTTGAATAAATTTCTAGTACTCCTCAAGGATTCAGCTTTGTGCGTGAAATTCCCTTTCAGATTACTTTTCTGTTCGCACTTTTTCATACTCCAAATTTTTCTCTTGCTTTCTTATATTAAAAGTAAAGTATTGTATACCTGCTCTGACAAAGAACAATTTGGTAGCTAAACTAGTTGTGCCATATTGGTAACCATCTTTTGCAAACCATTAGGAGTAATACTTTCTGGAAAAGGAGGGAAATCCTTTCAAATCAAAGAGAGCGGCATTTCTCTTTAATGTAAAGAACATTATTTTGGCTTCATAGGCTTGCATCCAAAGAATAGTGGCTGACTAGCAAAGCATGCGCATTAAAGCTCTGCAGGGACACATGAGGAGCCCTTGCGCAACCCTAGTCCTCTTGCACATGTGTGCTTGTGCCAGATGGCTAATACAACTCTGCTCTTGCACTCCACAAATGCTCTGTAAAATTGGAAACAAAGCACTGACCAGCAATGTTTTTCTAATCTTTCAGAGCACTTTTGGAGCATGAGCAGTGGGGAGAAGTCTTAACCTTAGCACATGTGTAGGAGGACAGCGGGAGCTGCACAAGAGTTCCCTGCATATCCTTGCAGAGCCTCCTAGTGTGCGTACTTTAGAAGTCAGATCTGTCAGCCAGAGAGCAGGAGGATAAATTTGTATACTTGCTGCGCTGTGGAAAACGTTTTGTAGCGTAGGCCCATAGTGTGTTGGGAGTTGCAATACAGCATGAGAAACATGTTGAACAACGAAGATCCAGGCTGTAGCACATATATTCTAGTGGACTGTAAAGAGGCTTTGGAAAGAGATTGTGCCAAGTAATGCTCTGGATCTGAAATCACTTCTGTCATGCAACACTGTTTGGCTAAGCTGGAAACAGCCTTTCTGAACAACTTTGCATCCAAGCTATAATGTCTTGTGTACTATGACGATCAGTCACTAGAAGATTATAATGTAAAAAAACAAGGCACAAGAGAGTCATCAAAGGTATCATTCCCAGTGTATAGAATGCTGCTCTTCGTTGCCCCATTATGCCTCAGGCATTTTGTGGTTCAGAGGTAAAGGTGGTGAATCTTCACAGATTCTAGTTCAGCCCACTTCTTATCTAAATAAAGTGAAATAATAGTGATCCCATTGCTTGCTTTCTCCTGTTCTCCCCTTCCAGCTCGAGTACATGATATCAGCTATTGAGCACACTTCATATTATTTTAGTGACCAAAAACACATACTATGAAAACTTTAATGAAATTATTTAATCCAGATTATTCACAGCAGTTACATTTGCTAACCAAAGCTCAATTCAGCTGCCACTAGAGATGTGCACAAATAGAGATTCATGCACAGATTTGAAGCACAGATTCAGCATGCGCAGCAGCCTTTTGCATGGTCAGCAACCTGACCACACAAATGGCTGCTGCACATGCAGAGAAGACGTTGTGTGCCGCTGCACTGCTGCCACATGCGGGCATGCTAGGGGTGGCCACCACAGCAGGAAGCTGCGTGGAGTGTTGAAGGAGCAGGCACCAACCTGTTCTCCTCACTTTTAAATATTTGTCTTAAAGGTGCTGAATCTGTGCTTTGAATCTGTGCACAAATCTCAATTGGTGCACGAATCCCTAGCTGCAACTATTCTGGGTTACCCGAGGGAAGTGGGATTGGGTGGCACTGTTTTACATTGGTTTGGTTCCTACCTTCCTGGTAGATTCCAGATTGTGTCGCTTGGAGACTGCTGCTCTGCAAAGCAAGAACTAAAGTATGGATTTCCATAAGGCTCCATACTCTTTCTAATGCTCTTTAAGATCTACATGAAACTGCTGGGAGAGATCTTCAGGAGGTTTGGTGCATGGTGTTATCAATATGCTAATGACACCCAGATCTATTTTTCCATATCAACCTCACCAGGATATGGAATTTAGGAACTTTCCTAAATTCCTGCCTGGAAGAGGTAATTGGCTGGATGAGCAATAACAAACTGAGGTTGAATCAAAATAAGATGGAGGTACTGACTGTAGGGGGTTGGGCTCCAAAAGATGGTTTAGATCTGCCTGTTCTGGATGGGATTACACGCCTAGGCTGCCCTTGCCTTGGTTGGGCTGCTCGTGAGAACAGCTTTTCTACTTTATTCGCTTTCCCAAGGCTAAACCTTTGCATTCATATCCTGGGACTCTATAAACCACATATATTGTTATTTTACATGCCTCTTCTCAACAAAATAATATTCTCAAATCACTTTACATTACAAAATAATATATACTAATCCCCACCAGTACAGCTCGTCTAGAAGTTTACACATTTATTTGTGTATGCCTAATATAATCTTCCAAAGCCACCAGGATGGGTTTAATAGCCCTAATGTGAACTTTGATGACCTTGCCATCATTTTACTTACTAACTTCTGCTTTGTGGAGTGCACACACTGATTTATGGTTAGCGACGTGTCATTTCCTGTACCCAAGTGAGTCAGTCGGGTTATACATTAACAAAAGATGCAGCAATACTTCACTGGCAAATTGTTTTCAAATGTTTTTGCATGATTATCATCAGCATTTGGCTATGTCTTCAGCTTATACACTTGTACAATCATAGCATTTATTATTTTAAGTTCAGCATAAAGCTGGAAGTTATGTTAAACAGCAGTTAGTAGTTACAAAAACTATAGCTCATTCCTAGTTTAAATCCAAGTCCTTTGAATCGTGCTGGAAGTATTTCAGAAGCCTCTACAACTATGAATGACATAGGGGTTTATATCTAAATAAAAATGTCTTGTTTTCTTCACTCTTAGATCGCCCTGGATTACTGAATGTGAAGCCTATTGAAGACATTCAAGACAATTTGCTGCAAGCTTTGGAACTCCAGTTAAAGCTGAATCATCCTGAGTCATCACAGCTGTTTGCAAAATTGCTGCAGAAAATGACAGACCTCAGACAAATTGTAACAGAACATGTGCAGCTGTTGCAAATCATCAAGAAAACGGAGACAGATATGAGCCTTCATCCACTCCTACAAGAAATTTACAAGGACTTGTATTAAGGGGCATAGAATTTCTTACCCATTGACATGATGTACGTTCTTCAAATTGCACTATTTCTGTGAGGGAAACAAATATTACTTACCTAAGAAATTACTGTGAAAAAAAACATTTTAAAAGAGAGACAGAGCTCTTCTGTTAAAGATCTATTTTATGCATATTGTTTATAAAGACACATTTACAATTTACTTTTAATATTAAAATGACTATATCATCAAATTGCTGGCAGTATTTTCCAGATAAATTTTTTAAACTATCTTATTTCATAAACTTATTGATTAAAACGTATTTCATACACCTGTTGATTAAAAAAAAAATCATTGAGTTGGTTAGCTGTGCAGTTATATTTTCAGCTTTACAATTAAAAAGTATGTCTCCCTCCCCCCACTAGACGGGGGAGGCTTTCTAGGTCTTTTATGTAGTAATATGCACACAGGTATGGTTCACTGCATTGCCCCTGAAGGCTCAAATGTGGTATATCACACCTGGGGTTTGTTTGTTTTAACCAGTTTTAAAATTCACTCAAAGGTGGTGCAAGAAATCTTAACTAAAAGGAGTTCGAGGTTGTCAAACATCCTTTTGATATTCCCTGGTTGAAAAAGCCGAACTAATTATCTGTAGTTAGTTTGCCTCTTGGATATTCCTGATCCACTGCTAGTAAAATTATTATTGTTGTTTACATTTGTCTACAATTATATATGCAGCTCAAGGAGCTTAAGGCACAGTACATGGGCTTTGGCATCCTGAGGTGTATTTTGTTGATCAAGCAGCGTGCTGATGGTTCCAGCTTGCACGTTCCACAGGCAAAATGAAGAGCCTACTCCAATACTATGCTGCCTCCAGTGGGAGTTAGTTCAGCACCAGAGAATCAAATTGGTTTCTTTTTCACATTTAATTTTTATTAATCAGTTTTACGTGATCTGCTTCTTACAAATGTATTCTGATTTTCTTTAATACTATGTAGAACAAGTACAAGACAAACTCAGAAGACGAAAGTCTTGTGCTGCCACTAAGATTTAAAAGCCCTGCAAAGACTGTGTGGGCTTACAGGAGTGTGTGTGCAGCTTTTGATCTTGGCAAACCTCACAGTGGGATCATTCTGTGTACCTTCCCTGAAGCAAGCTGAATATTTCAAGGCAGCAGGGATTTTTACAAGAGCAGATTATGCATGTTTCCTGCTACACTAGTCAAGTCAGGCACATTATATGTACTGAGTGGCAAGTTGGGACAAGAGAACATACAATAATGTGTGACTGTAAGAGAATCCAAAGGGAAGGGTTCCCAGTTTTAAAATACCTCTGCATTTGAAATACTATCGCAAGTATTGCAACCTAGTTTATACAAACACATGAAGTTGCCTTGTGCCAAGTTCCATTGCTCCATATAGCCAAGCCTATCTACTTGGGTTGACAGCAGCTCTCCAGAATCTTGGGCAAAGATCTTTTCCATCACCTGTCAATGTGGCGGATTGAACCTGGGACCTTCTGCATGCAAAACATGTGGTAACAGACCAATACTCCCTACCACCACTGCCATCCAAACTTCTGAATGAGAAACACACCACCACCACCATCCTCTCACCTGCCTTCCTATCTTCCTTCCTTCAGACTAAAACTGCAAGATGTATCTAATGTTTTGACTAAGGGAGTGCTGGCCAGGGAGTCTGAGGAACTCAGTTAAGCCTGGGGTATGGCAACAGGCAAAAGTAAACCCTCACACAGAGAAACACAGATTTTTGTTGATCGTGAGAATCGCCCCATTAAATGTAATGAGGCCATTCTCAAGCACATACTAACCCAGGCTAGGGAAGCACAGCCTGAGTTAAGGTGTGTGAGAACCACTGAGATTAGACCTGATTCTGGCAGGGGCAGGGGCAGTGCTGCCTAGCCCAGCTTTCAAGCCCGGCTCTTAGCCAGGGTTAGGGGCTTGAGTGAGCCCTTGAGCTCCAGAATCATGTGTTTTCTGGGGCTATGTTTAGCCCCAGTGGACACACAGATGGGTGCCTAGAGTGCCCATCTCCTGGGGGGATCCCCCAATGCATTGGGTGTGTTGTGCAGTGCATTGTAGGATCTCCAGAGGCTAGGCTGGATCTCCCAGGAATTCCTGGCCTCTGGAGCTCCGTGCTGCAGGCACATCGTGTAGATCATCTGGGAGCACAATTTGTACTCCCAGCAGGTCCAGCAATCATCCAGCCTCCCCCCGCACCACCATCTGCCTGGTCCATATGCATCGAAAGCTTGTGCACTGCCATTGAGTTCCGGCCCTTTCTCAAATGGTGGGTCAAAAGTACCCAAGAGGGCATTTCAGAACCATGTTGAATGAAGGCAGGCATGCTGGGCCGCAGTGCAATATGCTGGGCCCAAGCAGCCATTTCTGCACATCTGAAGCAACCATGGGACTCTGCAAAATCTGAGTTGTGCTGCCCAAATCAAAGAAGCTCACTGTATCGCTGTGGTCCTGCTTCCTCATATGTGTATGTGTGTGTGTGTGTGTGTGTGTGTTTACACACAAATGGATTATTATTATTAGATGCACATGACAAAGACCAGTATCGAGCCAATGCTAGCAGCAAACATGCTTTTATTTAAAATCATTAACTCTGGCAGGGGAGATATTTATACATAAATGCACATGCCATGCCACACCACACCAAGTGTCAATGCTTTTACATTAAAGCATGCGTTTCTGTCATATGCATCTGGCTAGGTTGAAACTGGTTGCATTAACAATGTGTTGGGTTTAGCACTAAGCCGAATTTGGATGTGATGTGAACCTGGCATTAAATGGGGGCAGAAGTTGGAATTCCATGACATCTGAATGTGTGCAACTGCTTTTTAGCTCCAAAGACAAATTGTGTTTTGCTTCGCCAGACTCCAATTTGACCCTTCAGTTTGCAGTATTGTTCGCTGCCGAGACCTGAGGCTTGGCTGTCAAAGCGTTACATCCAAATGCGGCGAGCACCATAACTGCAGTTTCATGAGGTTTTTGAAACCACAATCATAGAGATTGCGAAGCAGACCCAGCAGGATCGCACCCACTCCATGCCTGCGGCACTTCCCACTGACTGCCTTTCCAAGCACCAGCCCTGGCCCTCTTGTCTCCAATGCAGTTATGCAGTTGCCAGGCAACAGGAACACCACCACATCCCAGCCCAAATGTGCCAGCCTGCCAAGCGGCAAAGTAGTACAAGAGCATTCCCTCTCTCCATTCTGTCCCTTGCTCCCCACTCCTGACAAGGAGACAGGATGACAGGGAGGCAGTGGACCGGGTCTCACGATCCGTGAAACCCGGTTTGGGCTGGTGAGCGGGAAGAGAGCCCTGGGCGGCCGGATCGGCCACCCACACGATTGCCGGCTCCGAGACGGAGCTGGCGTGGGCTGGGGAGCTTGGGGGCTGCGCAGCCCCCGGAAACCCCAGTATGCCCTGCGCAAGCATGCAGGGCATACTGGGGAGACCCCCGGAGCCGGGAGGCAGCTTTTCGCCTCCCAGTCTGGGGTCTACTCATGAGTAGCCATGGCACGGAGCCACGCTACGGCTACTCACGATCAGGGAACCCGGTTTTGCGGAGCACTCGCTCTGCAAACCTGGGCTAAGGGCAGGGGCACTTAGGCGGGTTACCCGCCTAGGAACCACTGGGCTCACAGCTAAGCCCAGTGGTTCCCACGATTGGGGAAAATCGGGTTAGGCTTTCCTAGCCCAATTTTCCCCGATCGTGGGAATAGCCCCCATAAGTGCTTCGCTCCCCAAGAAAAATGCAACAATGTATGTTCACAAGCACAAACACTCCAGGTGGCAACATAAGGAGCCTATTACAGTGCCTGGACAGGAACATTTGGCAGGTGGAGGGTGCGTTCCAGGGCTCAGGTTTTAAAGGCAGTCTCAACCAGGGATTCTTGGACAGACAATTTCTATTTTTTCACAAATAGGTTGGGGAAGGGAGACGTGTCTCTTCCTCTCTGGGGGCATTTGTGCTCCCTAGGCTTATATATGAGACAGGCTGGCCAGCAAAATCAGCATTGCCAACACAGAGAGGGGAGATTCCTCATATGCGATGATGATAGATGCTGATCCCGAGCGGACCACTCACTCATGAAAGTGTAAGTCCATGCGGACACCCTTTCAGACATCCCTGAGAAGGACCATCTGTGGGGACAAGAGTGTAAGGCCTTACAATCATGAGAGTATAAGGTCACATGGGGAAACCCCTTCTCAGGAACAACCCTGAGAAGAACCATCCGTGAGGACCAGGGTGTCAGGCAGAATCTCAAATAATGCATGATGGCATACCAACTCCTTCTCCCACGTATAGGTCTCTCACAAGAGTATCAGACCATGGGGGCTCTGTGTTGCATCAGGTTGCTCTGTGCAGGAGAGCCACAGGGATGGGTATCCCAGCAACTGCTCTCCCTGTATTGGTGACTGCTGCCAGAGAGCTGTCAAAGCATGCCCCCTGCCAGCCTATCTGCCCATGTGGACATCTGTACCCTTGCTTGTGCTTGAAACAGTGACCCTACTTTCTTGGGGTCATTGGAAATCAGAGCTCCCCTCTCCCGCAATTACCCGCAGTGGGATGTACATAAGCAAAAACCTGTTGAACATTTGACCTTTTATTTATTTATTGTTTATTTATCATATTTATATACCGCCTGATATCTCTAGCAAAAGCCATTGCAGCTGGGGATTCTGGGAGGTGTTGTCAACAACATCTGGAAATCCCTGTTAGAGGGAACACTGGTCTGGATGGTCTTCCTAAAAGCAGACAGAGAAGAAGGTGCTCTTATTGTAACAGGGAGCATATTCCAAAGCACTGGGGCAGACACAGAGAAGGCTTGGTCCCAAGTCATGAGGCAAATGAGCTGGCGGCAACCGTAACTGGACCTCTACAGATGATCTTAACAGGTGACAGGGTTCATGACAGAGAAGGTGCTCTCTCAAGTTCCCAGGACCCAAGCTGCCGAGAGCTTTATAGGTAATAACCAGCACTTTGTATTTCACTCGGTAACGTATTGGCAGCCAGTGCAGTTCTTTTAAAACTGGTGTTATATGGTTCCTTCCGATTGTTGTGGAGGCCAGTCTGGCTGCCATGTTCTGTACCAACTGTAGTTTCCAGACTACATACAAAGGCAGCCCCACATAGAGTGCATTACGGTAGTCCAACTTGGAGGTTACCAGCATATTCACCACTGTTTTAAGGTCATTTACTTTCAGAAAAGGGCATGGCTGGCGTATCAGCCAAAGCTGATAAAAAGCTCTCATGGTCACTGCCCCAACCTGAGAAACCCAAAGCTTTGGATCTAGGAGCACTCCCAAACTATGTACCTGATCTTTCAGGGGGAATGTAACTCCATCCAGAACAGACACATCCAAACAATTTCTCGGCCCAATCCCCCAAGGTCACTACTTCCGTCTTATTTTGATTCAACTTCAGTTTGTTATCCCTCATCTAGCACACTACTTTCTCCAGGCAGGCATTTAGGGAAGTTATGCCATTTCCTGATGAGGTCATTATGTAGTAACAGATCTGGGTGTCATGAGCATATTAATAACACCCTGCACCAAACCTCCTGAAGCTCGCCCAACAGTTTCATGTAGATGTTACAGAGCTTTGGAGAGTAATGTTTTAGTAATCTATGACATGAATTTTTTCTCTATTAATTGCCCCTGCTCAGGGGTGTAGCAAGTGGAGAGTTGGCCTGTGTTCTCCCCTCTCCCTGGTGGACCCTCAAAGTGAGGGAGATAATGAAGAAAATGTTGGGAATTCACTCCGGTAAGAGAAACCCTTTTTCATTATAGCAGAGTGCCCAGAGGCACAACACAGCGGAATTTAGTTAGGCATGTGTGTATGCTGAGAGTAAAGTAACTTGGAGCCAGTTCATAGTTTCAAATCAATGTAAATGGTATTTATTAGAGAACTCCATTCTAGATAGGAAAGTGAGGAGTTAGTATCTCTAATCTATCTATCTAGCTGGATGCAGATGGATTCTGCATCTCTGCACACATGGTGCAGGGAAGAGGAGCTTGCATGTTGCAAAGTAGAAGGAAGGGAAGAGGAAGGGAAAAGGAAGGAAGTGGCTGGAAGGAAGGAAGTGTCCCTGAGAGTAGCAATCTACATTCCAAAGGGATAGTGTCAGAGCAGGAAAGAAGGGACGACCTATGTCTTGACCCTCTAGCCCTCTGACTCACTAGTCTGTCCTCCACTGTCACTGAGACAAGAGACAGCATATAGTCCTTCACTTCCAACAGAAAATAGGGAGGGGTGGAAATGGGGGGCCCTTGGGAGTTGGGGGCCCCGGGTTCTTTGAACCCATCCACTCAATTATAGCTACGCCCCTGCCCCCACTTGTTATTGAGGGTGGACGTTAAACTTGCTTTTAGCTTTCTTGCAAATAGAAATGCTCAAGAAATGGTGTTTAAAAGCTTCTAAGTAGCACTCCGTATAAATTGGTCTATGATTGATGTGTCTTTTCTGGATGGTGTTACACTCCCCTTGAAAGATCAGGTATATAGTTTGGGAGTGCTCCTGGATATTTGTATTTGAAACAAAACAAAAGAAAAGTTTACAAAATACTTTTGTGCATATTTCATTAGAACATATGACCACAGTGGGAAACCAAAAACAATTTCTAAAACTTGTAGAGTTTTTTGATGTGAAATATTATCATAATTTTGGTTTGAGTTTAAATATATTCTGTTTATTTTTTAAAAAACCTCATTTGTTCATGTAGGTTTATAAGTAGGTTGTGTTATTTTCAGAACCTCCAGGGCTTTGGTGAAAATATTCGAGGTCAATGGTTGCTTTTTGATCATGAGAGCTACCCAAAACATTTTATAACTTGCAATTAGAAGCAATCAACTGACTTTTTCTTTCTTTTCAAGGATCCTTAGCATGTGCCTACCAAATTCTGGTAGTATTCAGAATGACTGAGGGAAATTAAGGCTTGTACATTCCATAAAATAAAATGCTTTTGTTCACATTTACTCATTGTATTAAGTATTGCTTTGTGTTTGCAAAGGAATGAAAATTTCACAAAGATGATGTGCCCATTCTCTAGCTTTTTCACAAAAACTGAAGATTTGAATGCCCATAATAGCCAGCCTTTTTGGGAAATGGCATAAGACAAGTCTGAAGACAAGTTCTTGCCTTGTTTTTCCAGAAGAGTTGATATTAGCAGGCCCATTGCCTAGGTACGGTTTTGCCTCTGATCTGCTGAGCTGGGGGTCAGGAGAAAGTACAGACCTGACTCTGTGCCACAGTCAGCCACGCTGGCTCTCCAGCTCCTGCTCAGGGGTATCACAGACCCCTACTGCCTCTGCCATTTCTGATACCTATGCTAGCGGTTGGTGACCCATGCTTAGCACTTGCTTTCTTACAGCAAGTTTCTAGGCATTATTGTTAAAGACATAGTGACAATATGTCTCAGGAATTTGTTTGTTTATTCGTTGGTTCAATTTTTATACTGCCTTTCATCAAGTTAAAATACAATAAAACACCATAAAAATCACATTCAAAACCTTAAAATCCGTTAAAACAATAAAAACCACAACACACACACACACACACACCACCTCACCATTAAAAAGGTGAACAGAAGCAGGACAGCTGAGAGACCAGAAGGCCCTTAGGGGTCAAAGTCTGAACAAATTAAAGGGTCTTTAGTTGTTTTTTAAAAGCAGCCACAGATGTCAAAGAGTGGCCATTCCAGAGCCTGGGGGCAACAACAGAGAAGGTCCTGCCCTGTGTGCACAACAATTTAGCCTCTCTCAATATAGACACATGGAGCAAAGGGCCTTCTGACTACCTAGTTGGGATGGCAGAAACCCTTGGGAGCAGGCAGTCCCTCATGTATCCAGGGCTGAGACCATTAAGGGCTTAAAGGTAATAACCAGCATCTCAAATTGGATCCGGAAACAAATTGGAAGCCAGTGCAGCTCTTTCAAAATAGGTGTAATTTGCTTCAAGCGAGCAGTTCCAGAGAGAACTTCACCAATTGGAGTGTCTGGATATTCTTCAAGGGCAGCCCCACATAAAGTACATTGCAGTAATCCAGCCACAATGACTAAGGCATGGGTAACCGTGGCCAGATCTCTCTTCCCAAGAAAGAGATGCAGCTGGCACACTAGCTGAAGCTGTGCAAAGGCAACCCCGGCCACTGCCTCCATCTTAGCATCTTAGCATCCAAAAACAGAGCCAGGTCCAGCAACACCCCAATCTGGGCACTTGCTCTTTCAAGGGGAGTGCAGCACCATCCAGACCTGATTGAATCACCCCTATCCAAATTGGCTTTTCTACTAACCAGCAGCATCTCCATTTTGTCCGGATTTAATCTCAGTTAGCTAGTCGGCATCCATCCCATCACCGCCTCCAGCCCCAGTTCAGTGAACCCACTGCTTCGCTAGGATCTGATTTCTGAGAAAGGTGGAGCTGAGTGTCATCCACATATGGATAACACTTCAGTCCAAGCTTCCTGACAACCTCTCCCAGTGGTTTCAACTAGATGTTAAACAGCATGGGGGACAATACTGAGCCTTGCAATACCCCATAAGCCAGAGGCCAAGGAGTTGAGCAGAAGTCCCCCAGCAACATTTTCTGAAACCTCCCCCCAAGAAAGGACCAGAACCATTCAAATGCACCACCTCAATCCCTATACCTGAGAAGTGATACCATGCACCACACCCAATCCCTATAGTGGAGGGATACCATGGTCAATGGTATCAAATGGTGCTGAGAGGTCCAGAGGAACCAACAAGGACCTGCACACACACCCCATCTAGTCCCCAAGAAGACAAGGATTGAAGAACAGAACAATATCGGACCTCTGAAAAGTATAAGCATGCATATGTATTCAGTACTTGGTTTGGGCCCCTTTTGCAGCAATTACTGCCTCAATGCGGCGTGGCATGGATGCTATCAGCCTGTGGCACTGATGAGGTATTATGGAAGACCAGGATGCTTCATTAGCGGCCTTCAGCAATTCTGCACTGTTTGGTCTCATGCCTCTCATCCTTCTCTTGGCAATGCCCCATAGATTCTCTATGGGGTCAGGTCAGACGAGTTTGCTGGCCAATCAAGCACAGTACACTGTATACTTTTCAGAGGTCCGATATTGTTCTGTTCTTCAATCCTTGTCTTCTTGGTTCCATGTAATATTCTAATTTTCTGGGATTGTGGATTTGGGGTTTTCATGAGCTGTACGCCATGATCATCACAATTATAACAAATTAAGGCTTGACTTATCTCGCTTTGCATGTAATGCGTCTGTCTCATATATCAGTTTCACCTTTTAATTTGCATTACTGAAATTAATGGACTTTTGCACGATATTCTAATTTTCCAAGTTTCACCTGTACTATTGGCTAGAATATTTTATCCTATTATATGGTATTAAAAGTATGGATACAGCTGAATGTTCTGTGCTACATTTCCCAAAGAGCCAAAACAAGTTGCAAAATCCTTGCCATTTTGCATGTTAATAACTACTTAGATAAGCTACAACAACAGCTACATTTCTAAATAGCTACCTGCCTGTGTCTCAATTTTTTAACTGTAATTATTTGTACCTCACATGCTGAAAGAAAAACATGTGGCAACAGTTTTTACTCAGATGCTTTCTCTTAACTCAGTCTGGAGCAAGAATTCTCACAGGATACAAGAGTTTAAGAACACAAGGTCATAAAACAAGCCCTGCTAGCTCTGAGCATGTCCACTTAAGCTCACCAGCACAGTGGCCAACCAGATGTCACTGTGAAGTCCCAAAGAGGAAGAGGTAGGCAAACAGCCCTCTCCAACTCCAGAAACTCGTGTTCAGAGGCATACTACATACTGCAGCAGAGGCGGAGCCACCATTGGGTGAGAGGGTTCAAAGAATCGTGGGCACGGCCCTGGACACTACCCCATGCTGCCCCGTTTGGGACCAAAATTGGCCCACACTGTGTTGGCATCATGGCCAGAGTGATTCTCCCTGCCTTTTAAAGGTGGGAGCTTGCCTCCGTGGGAGCCACTTAAGTGGCGGAGGCAATTCCACACTGCAGGGGCTGCTGGGTGGCATGGACCACCGGCTCCGTTTACACTTAAAGAAGCTACCCACTGCCCCCCCCAGAGGCACATTCACGGCCCCTGCCTGCCTGAGAGACATGAGTTAAAACTTCAAGTGTACTAATGGTTGTCCTTTATTTTCAAGAGACTTTTCCTTTCCTGGGGGCAGATTGTACCAGAATTCACCAGCAGTGACAGAAATTATTCTCCACTGCTACAAAAAGAGCAGGAAACAGACACTGTTAACTGCCCCCACCTTTTCTTTGCACAGTCACTCCCCTCCCCACTTTTAGGGGGAGAAAAATCAAAAATATTTCCCCCCTATACTGGGCTCCCATAACCTGTTGGGAATTCTCTCTGGTAAGAGAAACCCTTTTTCATTATAGCAGAGTGCACAGAGGCACAACACAGTGGCATTTAGTTAAGCATGCGTATATGCTGAGAGTAAAGTAACTTGGAGCCAGTTCATAGTTTCAAATCAATATAAGTGGTATTTATTAGAGAATGCCATTCTAGATAGGAAAGTGAGGAGATAGAATCTCTAATCTATCTGTCTAGCTGGATGCAGATGGATTCTGCATCTCTGCACACATGGTGCAGGGGAGAGGAGCTTGCATATTGCAAGGTTGAAGGAAGGGAAGAGAAGGGAGAGAAGGAGGAAGTGACAAGGAAGGGAGGAAGGAAGTAAGTGTCCCTGAGAGTAGCAATCTACATTCCAAAGGGATAGTGTCAGAGCAGTAAAGAAGTGATGACAGTGTCTTGACGCTCTAGCCCTCTGACTCACTTGTCTGTCCTCCTATGTCATTGAGACAAGAGACAGCATATAGTCCTTCACTTCCAACACCTCCTCTCGATGTCTCATGACTCAGTTCACAAGATTCATTTCTCTCTCAATTTTTCAAAGCAAGGTCTTGGTAGTGGCTTAGTGAGTGTATCTGCAAGCATTTCATTTGTTGAGCAGTAGATCAGTTTGATTAGTCCATCTTTTTGCAGATTTCTCACTACATGGTACTTCACATCAATATGCTTGGTACGCCTCTTTACATCTTCCTGTTTGGAGAGTTGAATGCAGCTTTGGTTGTCTTCATACAATGGTCGGTACATCTGTACCTAGATCTTTCAGTAGTTGACACAGCTGTTGTATCTTGTGACAGCCCTGTTAAGCTTATACATATTCTGCTTCAGTGGCTGATGATGCGGTTATGTCTTACTTGGTGCTTGACCAGCTTATGGCTCCAACTCCATAGAAAATTATGTAACCGCTGGTAGATTTCCTTTCTGTTAGGTCTCCACCCCAATCTGCAGCTACATATGCTTCTAGTTTTGGTTCACTGTTAGCTGATAGCTTGAGCTTTAGGTACTTAACAAGTCTCTTAATTGCATTCCAGTCCTTGACTATTGGTGATGCAGTCTTTATAGTTTCAGTTTATAGTTTCAAATCAATATAAGTGGTATTTATTAGAGAACTCCATTCTAGATAGGAAAGTGAGGAGATAAGAAAATTTCTAATCTATCTATCTAGCTGGATGCAGATGGATTCTGCATCTCTGCACACATGGTGCAGGGGAGGGGAGCTTGCATGTTGCAAGGGAGAGAGGAAGGAAGGAAGGAAGGAAGGAAGGAAGGAAGGAAGGAAGGAAGGAAGGAAGGAAGGAAGGAAGGAAGTGTCCCTGAGAGTAGCAATCTACATTCCAAAGGGATAGTGTCAGAGCAGTAGAGAAGGGATGACCAGTGTCTTGACCCTCTAGCCCTCAGTTGCCAGATTGGCTTTTTAAAAGCCAAAATTCTGGGTTATGGCCCATTTGACCCACGAGTATACCCCTCAGGTTCTGTCACTAGTCTGTTCTCCTATGTCATTGAGACAAGAGACAGCGCATAGTCCTTCACTTCCAACAATGTAAGAGGGCAATATTTTGGGGAGAGGAGGGGTTTTTTTTGTTTTAGTTATAAAATCAGCTATAATACTAACCTTGTATCATAACTCCCCTCAAATCCACTCCAATATAATCTTCATTGCAGGAATCTGCAATTGAGGTGGATTTCCTTCTACAAATTCTTTTTCAGTCACTTTCAGTAATCAGTGCAAACTAAGTCCACACAAACTCAGGCAGTCCTTCCACACATATCAGAAGGCTGCAGGGAGATTGAGCGGTACTGATTTCATAATCACCACAGACAATGGGAGAGTATTTTTGCTGTGCTAGGGAAATGTGAAAAATTACAGCGTTTTAAAACAAATTACTTTATGTAAGATAAAAGAAATTGCAATGCTACATAATGATGAGCTGCTTAATAGATTGATTCTACTAAAAATGCTATTTGAGATGTAGGAGACATCCCCATTGGCACACTGTTGGCTCCTGACTGGAAGACTCATCTCGGCTTCAAGTAAGATGAGTCTTCTCCAGGAGGAGAGGAGGGAGGAGTGTCAGGCAGCAGGCGCGTAACAATGATAGGGCAAGGGGAGACAGTTGTCTGGGGGCCCCACTGCCTGGAGGGGCACCCCAGAGGCACCTCATGTGACTCCCCATTGCCCCCTGCCCAGCCCCATAGCCTCTCAGCCACTTGCCCTCTTCGCCGTCTCTCCTGCTTGTTCTGCTGGCCGGCAATCGAAGCAGCAGGCAAGCGGCAAAGAGCTCCTTTTCTCCCGCCTCTCAGCTGATCGGCGGGTGGGCGGGGCTTCCACAGAAGCCTCCGTGTAGGCCGCAGTGAAGCCTGAACTCCAGTAGGGCCCAAGCCAGCCAGGAAGGAGGAGGCAGCCAGAGTGTTCTCTGCAGCAGAAGACCCCTTGCTGCCCTGCTTAACCCAGACCAGCATTTGCCAGGTAGAGTGTGAACTCCTTTTTGTGGTTACCTTTCCGGCCATATATAGGGATCTGCTTGCCATAGGGCTTGGATATGGGGGGGGAGGGACCGAGAAGTCTCTGAATATTTATTTTGAAACAGCTTGGAAAATTTGCTGACTTAAAAAAAACTATCTAAAAAGTCCTATAAGTGGCTTGTTTCATGGCAGAAAACTGCAAAAACTTCTGGAACAGTATTTTATTAATTTTATTTATTCATTCATTCATTTATAAATGCACTTATGTTCAAGTTGTTTTGCAACCCAGAAGGTCTGAGTGAGAACTGTGAAGCATGTGTGGTGCTTTTATTTTATTTTTCTTGTGTGTGAACTGCTCCCCAATAACTTGCAGGGACTTCAGGGTAAATCTGGCCAACATGTGAATGCAGCACCTCCATTCCAGAGGAGATGTGTCTTAAAGGGCTTTAAAAGCCTCCTGTGAAAAACCTCCTGCAATCAAACTTGACTGAATTTGTTCAGAATTCTGAGAAAACAAACATAGGTTCACCCTGCATGGTTGAAAGTCTCCTTTGCTAATCTGCAGCGAGGGGCCCATTTTAATAATTCATCTTTCTAGTGTGTTCTAGGCATTAAAAGTAATACAAATGTATAGTACTCAATGTATATCACTATATATTGTGATGTGTGTGTGTGTATTCAGTGAAATGTATTTGCAGGCAGCATACTTATTTTGGAATATCAGACTTAAATCTTTGGGGGCCTGGGGTGTGCGGAGGCCCTGGACTTTGGGGCGGGGGGGCATTTTAAAATCTTGTCTCTGGGCCCACTCCAACCTTGCTACGCCCCTGTCAGGCAGCATCTTCCCACACCCCTGCAACTAGCTAGCTGGCTAGTGCTCCACTCCTCGCTCAGCCTCACAGGCTCAATAGCAAGGGAAATGTCACTGAGCTTCAGCCAGACAAGCACGAGGAGAGAGAGATGCTGCCTGGCACTCTTTCCCTCCCCTTCCAAAGCTGAGAGAGGACAGAAAATATCTTCAATTTACAAATGTTGATCAACCCTTTTTGAAGCCTACCCTCATTAAAAAGGACAGGATAATTTATCCCTATATCCTGGGGTGAAATCTGGGACTCAGTTTCTCATGGAAAGCTTTGACTGGGGTGTGTGTGTGGTTGTGTGGATGTGTTGTGTGTGTGTGTAAGAGAGAGAGAGAACGTGGGTTAACATACAAATACGGAGTGTTGTCTCAATGTTGTATGAACATATGAGGTGATTGTAGTAGGTATGTATGTTTAAAATATTTCAGAATGTGGGGAATAAATGTGTATGTGTGTGTCCATGAGTGTGTGCATGCATGAAAGTATCTATACACATGGGGAGCATGTGATATTTGCAAAGGAACAATGGAAATGGTGTGCCAAGAATATTTAGCTTTTCAGAATGTTAAGAACATAAGAACAACCCTGCTGGATCAGGCACAAAGCCTATCTAGTCCAGCATCCTGTTTCACACAGTGGCCCACCAGATGCTTCCAAGAAGCCCACAGGCAAGGGGTGAAGGATTGCCCTCTCTCTTGCTGTTGCTCCCCTGCAACTGGTATTTAGAGGCATCGTGCCTCTGAGGATTGAAGTGGCCTATAGCCACCATACTAGTAGCCATTGATAGACCTGTCCTCCATGACTTTGTCTAAGCCCCTTTTAAAGCCATCCAAACTAGTGGCCATTGCCACATCTCATGGCAAAGAATTCCATAGACTGATTATGTGCTGTGTAAAAAAGTACTTCCTTTTATTGGGCCTACATTTCACGGCCTCCAGTTTCATGGGATGACCCCTGGTTCTAGTGTTGTAGGAGAGGGTGAAAATTTTCTCTCTCTCCGCCCATGCATAATTTTATACACCTCTATCATTTCTCCCTGTAGTCATCTGTATGTCATCCCCATAGTCATCCTGGCACGTGCAGGCGGGTCTATTACTTCCGGTCACTTCCAGGAGACACGGAAATTGGGTGGCAGGGAGGTATGCTGCCACCCCGAGGGGCTTTAACAACATGGAGTGTAGGCGGGGGAAGTGCGGCAGGTGGGGTAAGTGCACCCTCCCCCGCCCTAAAAGATGCCCCCCTGCCGTTGAACCAGCGGAACCACCCACTGATTGAACCAGTTCGGAGGCCCATAAAGGGGCCTGGGGGAGGTGGAGAAGAAGGCGGGGTACCAAAGGCCTATCTTCACTTCTTGTCCCAGGACCCACCCAAACCTTGCTACACTCCTGAGCACTAGGCAAACATGCCTGGAGAGACAGTCATAATTTGGATGCTGCCTCACAAAAGGCCCTCTCTCCAGCAGCCGTTTGCTTTATTTCAGAAAGTGGGCACCCAGACAAAGGCCTCTGAAGAAAATCTTAATTGATAGGCATAGCTGAGGGGTTTCTGAAAATGTACAGAATAATTGAAACTTGTTAGCATGCCTATTGCTGACAGTTACCTCATTGGAAGAAAATTCCTCCAAGTTCTCAGAAGTGGACCTTTTCCTCTAAGCACTGTAAGAATTGCCAGCATGTTGGGTATAATCCTCTGGGAACTGCACACAACAGTATATCCTTTAAGTATTCTACTGTAAATTGTAATTTCAGTTACCTGTTTTTACTGTATGCTGCCTTGAGTTCCCATTTTTGGAAGAAAGGAAATATATAAATCTAATAAACAGACAGGAAGTGTGAACCTATCCAGCAAAATGAACAATAAGTTTAAAAAGGTAAACAAGGCAAAAGAAGGAAAAGAGGCAACACAGGGAAGTTAAAGAGGAGAGAAAGATAAGAGTCTCTGAAATTTCTATCACAGGTTGCATTGGCTTTTTCAGATGGGGCCAGCAGTAGGGCCTGACAAATCAGATGGCAGCTGGCCAGGGCTTCTAATAGTCAAGCACACACTTGCTACTCCTATTCCATTCTAGCCTCCGAGCCCCGTGGTTCTTCATTCTTCACTGTCATCGTGTCCTTGCCAAAACCATGCCAGTTTCTTTACATTACATCTGCATATATTTATTCACCTGGATAATCCTGCTTCTAGGAAAAGCTTTGAAATAAACTGGCATGGTTTTGGCAAGGACTAGATTACAATAGACTGTTGTGCAGTTCCCAGAGGAGTATCCCCCACATGTTGGCAATTCTTGCAGTCTTCCTCAGGAGAAAGAGAAGAACACTCAGTCTTGATGGCAAAGAACACATGCATAGCCATGTCCAGCTAAATTAGCTGCCATAGAGCTATGTTTTATAGAACGGCCTTTTGAGTTCTTTCTGGCACTTAATATTTTAATGGAAATGGGCAGCTTTTCATACCCAGGCCTGGCCATGATGAACATCTATAGCTTGTTACATTAAACACAGTTACCCAAGAGATCTTTCCAGCTCAGTGGAAACTTCAAGGAAAAAAAGGGAATTCTCCAGAGGCAGGGGAGGGAAGGGGAAGCAGCAGCCCCATTGGCTCCTGCAATGGGAAGAGCTGGCAGTGCTCCTGAGTATCTTGTCCTGCTTGCAGCAGGGATTATTAAAGCCATTCTGTTGTGTCAGCATCTCAGCGGTTTGTTAGTGCTAAATCTCCACTGGCCATTGCCTGCCAGAAAGAGCAAAGGAAGCCTGCCAAACAGGCTCAACAAAAATGCAGCTTTAAATATAACAAATGGGGCTGCATTTTGTTGTGGATTTTTTTTTTAAGTACATGTATACATGCCAAAACACCATGCACTTTGGGAAGCAGTGTAGGATATGGTGGGACGCATTAAAAAAATTATGAAGCAGCTTCATGAATCTAAGGAGCCTAGTCAGTCTAGCACAGGCTTGCACAACATAAGGGCCAGGGGGCAGATCAGGCCCATAGGAAACATTTTCCTTGTCCTCAGGATGAATAATGAGTAGCAACAGCAGGAGCCACAAAGAGCTCTTGGCCTCTCCTGCCGATGAACAGCAGCAGCTCAATGTAGTTGGCTGCTAGAGACCAGATGTCCCCCGCCCCTGAGCTGGAGCCCACTGACACATCCCTTTTTCCCTTGCCTTCCCCTTGCCTCCAACCCTCTGCCCCCTCACTTTCATTAATATTTTAAATAATATAAATAATTAAGGTGCTGAAACTTCACCACCAACACCTGACACTCAGACATGCTTGGTTCTGGCCCACAGGGGCATTTGAGTTGTGTATACCCCTGGTCTAGCGACTGCATTTTATACCTGGGGGTGGAGAGATTGGAAGCAGGCCCCAGCCCCTCCTTGCCTATAAGGTGGGTAGTAGGGATCTTGCAGGATCAAGGAGAATCTGTGTTTAAATAAAGATGGGATTTCTCCAGTTCATCTCTCATCTGGTGAAGGGGAAAGAACAAAGAAGGGAACATGTGAGCCTCAAGTCCACCCCTAACTGTTCCTTGGGTAGAAGAACTGCCTGCCCCCCATAACTCAGATAATCAGGGGCTGAGACAAAAGGGAATGCTGTTATTCCCAAAATTACACTGGAATGGAAGTACATAAGAGGCTCAAGTGGAATTTAGCTAAGCAGGAGGTCCAGGTTTAGCATGTCAGACGCACAGCTCATGGGCCAGCACATGTTCATTCCATTCGCTCTCAGAAAGTTGGTGAGGGCAGGGAGATTTTCCTTCTTTCCTTCTCATAAGGAAACACTCATATGGCTACAGCATCCTCATGAGCAAAATCACAACCAAGACCACTTCCATCCACTTCCTAACACACTGTATGGGTGAATTGAACCTTAGATTATTGGGCTTGGATAAGGTGGCTTCCAGAGGATTTCAGGCCATTTTACAAGGTAGGGCAGTAGATGATGAGTATTTTATCTTACTTCTGAGTGTTTTATCTTACGTCTTACTTTTAATGACTGTAAAATAATATGGAGAACTTTATTAACCAATATATTGGCAAATGCAGATTTTGCTAGAATTATATATTTATTTGACGATAATACTGGATAGAGAACAGCAACACATACCAGACCTCTTCTAATACCTCAGTTATTTATTGCTTACATCTCACTGGGGAAAAGTATGGGCCTAAAAGTTTAACTTGAATAAATATAAAGTACAACTTAATCAAGACTGTCTCTGGTCCAATATCAAATCTATCCAGATAGGCCTAGACCTTTTCGGGCCTATTAACCTCATACAGGTGAACCACTCACACAGATTTTTGCTGCAAAAGTGAAAAGTCCTCCAGTTCACTCACATTAACTCTTTCATCCTGAGGCCTCCTGTCCTGTGTTTGCCTCTTAAAGAGGCAGTACACAACAAGTAGTATCTAGGAATAATTTTACTATGAATCATGAGATGAATGCTTTTAATATAAATATGCTCGCTGGCAGAGAACCTTTGTTAAGTATAACTGCTTAAGTTAAGTTATAACTGCTTAAGTTAAGTTATAACTGTTAAGCTATAACTGCTATATATAACTGAAATATTTGAGGTGCTCAAGAGACTGCTACTGTGAATATTTAAATAGAATTTATCAACAAAAATTCTCAAAGTGGCTTAGATAGATAGATAGATAGATAGACAGATGTTTTTTGTGTCCCAAAAGGGCTCACAATCTAAAAAGAAGTACAAGGTAGAAACCAGCAATAGCCACTGGTGGGATGCTGTGCTGGAGTTTAATTGGGCCAGTTGCTCCCCTAATAGATATAAGAAAATCATCATTTTAAAAGGTGCCTCTTTACTCAGTAAGAAGAGTTGCTCACTCAGTTAGCAGAGATGCCACAGATTAATAACTCAAAAATAAAATGGACAAAAAACTTCATACCAGTCCCTTGTATGTTTTGTGCCCAACAGGCACCACGTGAAGGTACAAGCCAGGCTATCTGTGTAGTGTTAGATGGAGCAGGACTCTGCAAAGTGAAAACCAGCCCAAAGTACAGGAGAATCGTGCATTTTGGCACGGATCTCAACCAAACTGTTCTGCATCGAATCATTTTATAGAATCTAGTTCGCAAACTCTGAACTGGAAAAGATCCACATTGCTGTTTTGGAGCTGACTCAGATTTGGGAAGGACTTTTGGGAAGTGATATTTCAAATATAATTCCCTCTTCCCAAAGGCATACAGTTATCAGAGATGCTCTGGCTCCAGTTCTAGATCATCGCTATGGGAAAGTCCCCACTGTGAAAGTCCCTCTACTTTACCCATTTCCTCTGTGTTCCTCTTTTGAACTATGTTAGCAAAATATCATCTGAAGTTGATTCTACGTGCAACATGACCTCCTTACCACTGCAAACGTCCTATTGCGTCTCTACTGAAAACAGCCTGGCATAGAAAACTGCAGCAGAAGCAGATCTATGTTCATGCACACAGATCACATTCCCTAGATCGAGACATCTAGTGACTAAGCATTTAGAGTTAAGGGGAGAATTAGGAAAATTCTGTTGAATAAAGACACAACTTGCGATAATGCTACACAGTATCAAAACTGACATTGCCCTGAAAATTTCCTATCATTTAAGTGTGTGTGTGTGTGTGTGTGTGTGTGTGTGTGTGTGTGTGTGTGTGTGATATGACTTCAGTGCTGGGTGAAACGTATGTTCACAGAAGACCTGGGGCTGTGACATTCCAAATCACCCTACACATTTTCTGGAAAACCATCTCACCCGTATGTTTCCCTTTTCAATATAATGCCAACAGTAAGAAAAAGAATGAGTCCCAGATTACAAACCAGTCAAAATGTCAGTACTTGTTGCTACACAGATGCAATCATCACTGCCAAGGGTAATCTAATATTGCACAGTATTTAGGACCTACAGCTAATAGCTATCAGAATTTAAATCACAACCACTGCTATGTCCAAGGAGGAGGAGAAAACTTCACAGTGACAGCAGCTTTCTTCAGAAAGAGTTTCCCTTCACAAATGTGCATTCCTATTTTGGTAAATTTTCCTGTGAAGAGTGTGAACCTGTTTTCAAAAAGAAAAGATATTGTTTATCCACCCAGCCAGATGAAATATGATTGGAGTCTCTTCTTTTTCCCACGCATAACCAGCTGGAATGCTGTAATTCAACAAGCAAACCTCAAAACAGATTAACATTCCAGTATGTTTTAAAGAACATGTTAACATGCTTTCTCTCTCTGGTGTGGCTTCTCAAATAAAAATCACATGCTTTTAATTACACTTTTATCAACAAGGAATGCATTGGCTACCTGAATTATTTGGAACATTACTATTCACATTGTCCCCCACCACACCATGTCGATGTGAGTAAACATAACTAACATATACCATCCAATGCAAATTGATTGATTGATTGATTGATTGATTAAGTGCCGTCAAGTCTGTGTCAACTCTTAGCGACCACATAGATAGATTCTCTCCAGTATGATCTGTCTTCAACTTGACCTTTAAGGTCACTCAGTGGTGCATTCATTGCTGTCCTAATCGAGTCCATCCGCCTTGCTGCTGGTCGTCCTCTTTCCTTCAACTTTCCCCAGCATTATGGACTTCTCAAGGGAGCGTAATGTGTCCAAAGTATGATAGTTTGAGCCTGATCATTTGTGCCTCGAGTGAAAATTCTGGATTGATTTGTTCTATGATCCATTGGTTTGTTTTCCTGGCTGTCAATGGCATACTCAAAAGTCTTCTCAACACCAAAGTTCAAAAGCATCAATGCTTTTTCTATCTTGCTTCTTCAAAGTCCAGCTTTCGCATCCATAGATTGTTACGGGGAAAAACCATTGTCCGAACGATTCTAATCTTTGTACGTGTAGACATGTCGGGTATCTAAATATCCTTTCCAAGGCCTTCATTGCAACTACCAAGTGCTAGTCTGCAGTGTATTTCTTGACTGCTGGATCCTTTACTGTTGATGGTCGATCCTAAAAGGCAAAAGCTATCCACCACTTCAATGTCTTCATTGCCAATTCTGAGGCTGGTTGCTGTACCCGTTTTCATTAGTTTAGTCATTTTGACATTTAGTCGTAGTCCCATTTTTTCACTGTGCTCGTTGACTTTCATTACTAGAGCTTGCGGATCATCCGCATTCTCAGCTATCAGAGTGGTGTCATCAGCATAGTGCAAGTTATTGTTCTTTCTTCCTCCAACTTTAAAATCACGCTCATCTTCTTCCAATCTCACATCTCTCAGAATATGTTCAGCTTATAAATTGAATAAAGAAGGAGAAAGTATACAGCCTTGTCTTACTCCTTTGCCAATCTGGAACCAGTCTGTTTCACCCTGTTCCGTCTGGACTGTCTGGACCGTCTGGCTTGTGGCTTCCTGTCCTGTGTATAGGTTTCTCATGAGAACAATGGAATGTTCTGGGACACCCATTTACCTAAGGATATTCCACAACTTGATATGGTCAATGCAATCGAAGGCTTTTCTGCCTTCCTATATCGCTGCTGCTCAATATAGATGCCTGCTTGCTTTAGCTGGGCAGCTGGGATGACCTTCATGCTTTGGGTGACACTACTGGGAGTATACCTCCTGGCGTCCTTCGCTCATCCCTCTCAGGAACACCACCACCACGATGAGGCAGCGTAGAAGAACTTGGGCCAATGCAAATTAGGTTATATTAATTAAGCTTTGTTGCTTCATTTTAAGGAAAGGCAGCAATGAGGATACTGAGCAGAAGAGGGTTGACGTTAACCTTTTAAAAAAATTATTACATTTCCTACCAAGAAGCTCAGACCAACATAATAGTTCTCCTCTGCCAATTTTATCCTTGCAACAACCCTGTGAGGTAGGTTAAACTGAAAAGACTGACCAGCCCAGGTCACCCAGTGAGTTTCATGGATGAGTAGAGATTTGAACTGAGTCTTCCGGGTCTCAGTCCAACACTGTAGTCACACTGGCTTTTTAGTGACATCCTTGAGTTGTCTCTTTAAAAAAGAACCACCCCACTAAAATACCTGCTGATCTATCATCTTAAGCAAAAGTGCGTCCTCAGGATCTCTTAACAGAATGCATATATAATCTGTATGAAGGGAATCTGCATTCTTGCTTAAGCATACTGTAAGCATAAGTGGCATGCCTTCCTGAATCAGGCCCACCCTACAGACCAGAATCCTTTGCAAGAATTCCCACAATCAATAGGCATTAGATTGGCAGCCCACTGGACATTAGCTAGTGGTCTATCTTCTCTTCAAACATATTTCAAATGCACTGATGTTTCAAATGCATTGATTTTGTTTTTATTTGGGGGGGGGGGAGATTTTGAAAAGTAGCATAGGTATATGCTGAAAGGTGAATATTGTCCATCAGTTTTGTTTCTTTGTCTTAATGTATAACAATACATTAAGACAATTGTTTAAATTGTTAAATTGTTCATCCGGACTGAAAAATTATTATTATTATTATTATTTTTAAAATGCCTTCTTTAACAGGGCAGTTCCCAAGCAAGATATACCACAACGGAAAATGGCTCTTCTCAATATTTTGATCCTTCTTCCAAAATCCCAATCAAATCACAAGAGTCTTGTCTTTAGTATTACTTGTCTTCTTTGTATAATAAATATAATAAGTATTTCTAATGTAAGCACAAGACAGGGATTACTGGAATCTTACAGGAAAATATATATTGTCCAGAACGAAGTCAAAGAATTTCAGCTTTTAAAAAAAAAAAACGTCAGAAGAGCCCTGCTGGAACAGAGCAAAAGTCCATCTAAGCCAGCATACTGTTTCCTACAGTGGACAACCAGATGCCTCTGGGAGGCCACAAAACGGAAGATGGAGGTATCTGCCACTGTTGCTTTCCAGCAACTAATATTCAAAGGCATACTGCTTCTGAATCTGGAGATAGTAGCCATCATGACTATTAGCCACGGGCAAGCATCAATAAGCATACCTATAGTTGACTACTTTATTGAACTCACAATCCAAACACAATCTGAGCATTTCTAAATATGTGTAGTCTTTCTGTAAGACTCCAGTTGTCGGAATTCACTTCTTTCACGTGCTCTTTGCTATGTAACTGTTCGGTCAGCTCGACCACTGGAATTTGTTGATTATTTTGCTATTCTGCCTTGCCTTCCCCTAAAGCATCTATCCGTTCCATATTTGGAATAGACAGTTGATGTGGCATTTGTCCCAGAAGATAACAAATGCACGCAAGTAGAAAAGCAAATTTTAGTTGAATTTTCTGCCATAGATTTTGTACCCAAAGTACAAATACATTAATTGACTTTATTCCATTGTGGATGGATGAGTTGTTTAAATAAATCTCATAAATGTGTTTACAATGTATTCCCCACTTACTACCAGCAGTTCTCAAATATTCTGTGGGAACTCATTTCCAGTACATGGCAAAACCTAACAGCAGCAGCTGAGTTAGAAACATTCTTTGGCTTCCTTGTGCAGGATTGGTCATCTAGGCAAAATACCAGAGTGACAAATAGAAAGCAGAACAGCCATATTTTAGTCCCTGCCATAATGACAATGCCAAGACAATAATGCATTGACAAAAAGTATCCGTGAGAGAATGTTATGCCCATTTGATTATTACTCCAGTTGGGGGAAGGGAAGAGAAAGACAGAATTCAGTAAATGTGTAAACTGTCCAGTCAACTCTTAGTAGATCATTTGGCACCGGATGGGAGATTTCAGTAATGCATTAGCGAAGGTATGAGGACAGTATTCAAAATGATAGTGTACAGACTGGGCTCCTGAGACCTGCTTCCCACATGACATCTCTCCTGTACAGTGACAGTCTCCGTACAGGACAAAAACATAGGTAGTGCAAGTGTCATTCATATCTGGGTCAGGAAGCCATGTGTATCTGAATGTTACAGTGTTGTGAATCCAACATCTTGTGTAGTCTCAGTGCGTAAAATCACCTTACCACATGGCCCAGTAAGAGCTGAAACCATTTTAGAAGAAAAATTGAAACTGGCTCAAGAGATAAAGTCTACATTACACTGAAGCCAATGGGAACTGTGCCAGTTTATGTCATGGCCAAATTAGTTCCCTTGTGGTAATACAAAGGAGATATAAGTAGAAACAATAGCTAGACATCACATTGTGCTTGATTAATGGCAGCATTATACTGAGTAGGTCTTTTTTTCTGCCATCTTAAAAAAAACCTTTCACAATAGGAGAAAATGAATAATTTACTGTTTGAGAAAACAATGCCCATTGAATGCAACTGTTTTTGGAACTATGTTGTAGCCACATATAGTCATATAATTCCAAATCTAGCGATATGACATGGCAGAAGATGTATTCATATCAAACCAAGTGAGAGAAGAAGATGGCATGCCCAGTGCCAGCTATATTTCATCCCATGGCTAAGTAGGACCACTACTGACCACTACCTGGTTAAGGTTGGTATCACGACCACAACCCACCCCTGCAGGGTTGATGGACTTATTAGGATAGTTTGCCCAAAAAGGCTGCTGGATCCAGTAGGTTTCCAAAAGGCCTTGGGGAAGTTTTGGAGTTGGTGCGGCCAGTGACTCTGTTGATGCCCTGGTGGGAACCTGGTATAAGGAACTCACCAGGGCAGTAGACATGATTACTCCTAAGCATCCCTCCAGACCTGCCTCAAAGATGGCCCCCTGGTATACCGAGGAGCTGTGAGGGCTGAAGCGGCTGGGTGGGCGACTGGAACGCAAGTGGAAGAGAATTTGGCTCAAATCTGACAGGATGCAGCATGGGACGCATTTGAAGGCTTATGCAGTGGCGGTGCATGCGGCATAAAAGGGAATTTGGTCAGAGTGCATTGCGCCCGCAGGTTCACATCCGGCAGAGCTATCCCGGGTTGTGAGGAGAATAATTTCTGCTCCTTCTGTTTCAAATCAGTTCCTGGAGGCTCTCAGCTGTGACGCTTTTAGTGGGTTCTTTGCAGACAAAATCTCCTGTATTTGGGCTGACTTGGACTCCACTATTTCTGCAGGGTCTATGAAGGAGGTGTCCAGCATTCCCTCTTGCAGAGTTAGGTTGGATCAGTTTCAATCTGTGAATCCTGAGGAAGTGAACAAGCTGCTTGGGGCAGTGCAGCCTACTACTTCTTCTCTGGACCAGGGGTGTATCAAAGGTGGGGTAGGCAGGGCATGTGCCCCGGGCGCCACAGGGGCGCCATTCTTTTTTAAAAAATTAAATGGCTGCCAAAACCAAAATGGCCACCGTGCATGCTCAAATGGCCTCTGTGAGGCCATAGGCCATGCCAGGCCTTGCAGAGGCCATCTGAGCATGTGCAGTTGCCATTTTGTTTTCAGCTGCCATTTAAAAAATATATATATTTTTTTAAAATGGCCACTGCACATGCTCAAATGGTCCCTGCGAGGCCCTAGAGGCCAGCGGGAGGAGGGGAAACCTTTGCAGACCCCCCCACACATGGCCTTTAGGAAGCCCCCCCAAAGGGGCTACAGGTAATTTTTAAAAAATATATATATATATGTTATATAAGTCACTGTACACATATTTAGTTTGGCACTAAGTACACAGAATCAGGGCTTGTGAATACTGAGCTGAAGCTTATGAGCTAGGATTGTATTCATTTGCTCTTACTTTGCTTCTTGTGATAAGTGAGTTAAATGCGATGTCTTAATAATATGGCTATTAATGGTGAGTTTGTCTTTGAATCAGTGTGAAATCCTTAGTATTAAGGCCCACTGGGAGTTTCTTGCTCTCTTTCTCTCATTTTAACTGTCTTTCTGAAATACTAGAATATATTCCAAGTAGTGAAATAGTTTACTCTGCATATCCTTTAATTTTTTCCAGAGTATCTGGGAAAAGTCAAATTCTCCATTGATTTTTAAAACTTATGTAATAGTGATGCTACAATGCATAGTAGAGAATTAGACAGGCATTTCTGTTTAGTTTTCCAAGTATACCTCAACATCGTATTTGGATATTTTTGAGCCCCAGCATACTGAAATTTGCTGCTAAATAGTTTTTGAAATATTAAAAGATTGAGCTTGACTTGTATTTTTCAGCTGATATTATGGTAAAGTTATCTGAAAGATGGGTGTCAGATGTTTGGACAGGGGGTGCATTTTCAGTGCTTGCCCTAGGTGCTATTTTCTCTAGATACGCCTCTGCTCTGGACCCTTGCCTGACTTGGCTGCTTCGATCTAGCAGGGAGACTGTTGGAGGTGGACTAGTTAATATCATAAATGCATCGCTGGGGGAGGGTGGGGTGCCTCCATGTTTGAAGGAGGCAATAGTTAGACCTCTTCTTAAGAAGTCTTCCCTGGATCCCTCAGCAATGGATAGTTACAGGCCAATCTCCAATCTCCCTTGATTGTGATCAAAAGGTGATCAAAAGGGTGGTGGCCAACCAGCTGCAGGCGGTTTTGGAGGAAACTGATTATCTAGACCTATTTCAAACTGGCTTTAGAATGAGCTATGGGGTAGAGACAGCCTTGAACCTTTACTGGGGAATCGACAGAAGGAGTGTGACTCTGTTGGTTCTCTTGGATCTCTTGGCGGCGTTTGATACCATCGACCATGGTATCCATCTGGGTCGCCTGGGTGAGTTGAGGATAGGAGGCATTGCTTTGCAGTGGTTCCGCTCCTATCTCTTGGTAGATTCCAGATGGTGGAGCTTGGTGACAGTTGCTCCTCAAAATGGGAGCTGTTATATGGAGTCCCCCAGGGCTCCATTCTGTCAAAAACGCTTTTCAATATCTACATGAAACCGCTGGGTGAGGTTATTAGGAGATTTGGTGCTGGGTGTTATCAGTATGCTGATGACACCCAAATCTACTTCACCTTTTCATCTTCAGGAAATGGCACTCATTCCATAAATACCTGCCTATAGGCAGTAATGGGCTGGTTGAGGGATAACAAATTGAAGCTGAATCCAAGCAAGACGGAGGTGCTCATTGTGGGGGCTCAGAATTTGAGGGATGAGTTAGATCTTCCTGTTCTGGATGGGGTTACACTCCCCCAGAAGGAGCAGGTATGCAGCTTGGGAGTACTACTGGACCCAGGCCTCAACCTGGTATCTCAGGTGGAGGCCATGGCCAGGAGTGCTTTCTAGCAGCTTCAGCTGATTTGACAGCTGCACCCATTCCTTGAAGAAGATGGCCTCAAAACAGTGGTGCATCCGCTGGTAACCTCCCGGCTTGACTACTGCAATGCGCTCTACGTGGGGCTGCCTTTGTACGTAGTCCAGAAACTTCAGTTAGTTCAGAATGCGGCAGCCAGATTGGTCTCTGGGGCAACTCGAAGAGACCATATTATGCCTTTTTTGAAACAGTTGCACTGGCTGCCGATATGTTTCCGGGCAAAATACAAAGTGCTGGTTATTACCTTTAAAGCTCTGAACGGCTTAGGTCCAGGTTACCTCAGAGAGCGCCTTCTTCTGTATGATCCCTGCCGCACATTAAGGTCATCTGAGGCGGTCCGTCTCCAGTTACTACCAGTATGTCTTGTGGCGACTCAGAGGCGGGCCTTCTCTGTAGCCGCTCCTGGACTGTGGAACACACTTCCTGCAGAAATCCATAATTTCACTAATTTATTGGCTTTTAGGAGAGTCCTTAAAACTTATCTGTTTGGCCTAGCCTTCCAAGGTTGTTAAATTTGTAAAGGGATTTAATGTACCTGGTTTTTCAGGATTTTAAAACTTTTTTAAATGGTTTAACTGTGTGTTGTTTTTTTTACAGTATTTTAAAATCTCTGTTTTAATTGTTGATTGATTTTAACAGTTTTTGTTTTATTTGTAAACTGCCCTGAGCCACTTTGGAAGGGAAGTATAGAAAATGAATTAAATAAATGAATGAATTAAATGAAATAAATAAATAAATAAATAAATAAATTTGTCATAAGTTAATAGGATGCTCCAATTGGATGCAAAAACAGAGTACTCAATTGATGTCTTTTTCCACATCTCACCCATATGATGTAACTAGAACAAGCAATGTATTTGCAAAGCTCACTTGTTACTGATAACATCAC
Organism: Hemicordylus capensis; assembly: GCF_027244095.1. Lineage (NCBI taxonomy): Eukaryota > Metazoa > Chordata > Lepidosauria > Squamata > Cordylidae > Hemicordylus > Hemicordylus capensis. Next base: position 314,127,404 of record NC_069658.1, on the reverse strand, counting down.
AATTAATGTAATAAATGTAATATAAGCATCCCCACTGGAGACTGTCATGAGATATTACGAGCAGAAAGTATAACTAGAGAAAACTTTCTGACACGGCATAATCACAAGTTCCAAAACTAGCCAAGCCAGCCATTCGAACTTCCACTGCATGAGTGCAGCAATGCTGAGGTTCAGATTAGCGATGCACTATTGCATGATTCTGAGGGACAGATTTTAGTGATCCACAGTGGGCTCCAGAAGAGAAGGAAGATTCCTTCTCCTGCTTCCCTTCTCATGTGACAATGCAGTGGCAGTTTGTATGTATGCAAAATATGCGTGTGTGTGTGTGTGTAGATAGATGGGGAGAGAGAGAGGGAGGGAGGGAGGGAGGGAGGGAGAGAGAGAAGCAGTGTGGAGAGCCTGCAGGACTTGTGCAGGGAGAGCAGGCTTGACATGCTCTCCCTGCACACAAGCATTCTGCCCTCCCTAGACAGCCGGATTGGCTGCCCACATGATTACTGGCTCTTTCACACAGCCAGTAGGAGCGGCAGGGATCAGGGGCTGCCTGGCCACCGGAAGTCCCAGAATGCCCCACGTGAGTGTTCAGGGCATTCTGGGGAGACCTCCGATGCTGAGAGGCTTGTTGTAACCTCCCAATCAGGGTCTTCTTGTGATTTGCCATGCCATGGAGCCGTGCCGCAGTGTCTCATGATCAAGAAAATGGGGTTAGTGGAATGCTCACCCCGCTAACTTCATTTTAAGGGAGGGCTACTTTGGTGGGTAGCCACCGTCAAACCATCATGCTCACCTGCGAGCCCGGTGGTTCTCACGCTGGGGCTGAAACTAGGCTGTGCTCTCTTAGAATAGCCTTATTGTGTGGTGATTTCATGTGTTATGTGTTTTTACTTGATATTTTAATGCTGTGTTGTGAGCCACCCAGAAACAATTTGTTTTGGGATAATTTGTTATAATAAATACAGTTGTTTATTTATTAAGTATTATGCTATTTACACACAGTCTACCAGATGTTATTGACTGGATTTAGTACTTTAATTATCGGGCCCTTTCCAAGGGTCTAGGATAACTAAAGAAAAAATAAAGATATAATCATCATATTTGTGCTGTCCCAAGTAGTGTGGCCTTCTGTAGTTGATGTATTTTAATTTCATTGCCCAAGGTGTCAAGATGGTGTTCAAGTTCTTTTGGTACTGCACCAAGGGCACCAACAACTATTGACACCACTATTGTTTTCTTTTTCCAGAGCTGCTCAATTTAAATCTGAAGGTCCTTGTATTTAGTTATTTTGTCCAAATGTTTTTTGTTGACTCGTCTATCCCCTGGGATTGCAATATCAATGATCAGAACCCAATTCTTCTCAATAACTGTCAGATCAGGCGTATTGTGTGCTAAATGCCCATCAGTATGTTTTTGAAAATCCCGAAGGATTTTTGTCTCTTCCTTTTCTGTGACCTTCTCAATAGGATGATTCCACCAGTTCTTGCTTTCTGGCAATTTGTAGTTCTTGCAAAAGTTCCAGTGGATCATTCCAGCAACTTTGGTGTGTCTCCGATGGCACTACCTTGATGTAGAGTGGCTTGCAAGCTTCAGGGATGCAGAGGGCTAGGCTGGAAGGTCACCCAAACCAGAGAGGCCTATGCTGAGAAGCCAGACTAAAAGTGCCTGATCTCATCACCACGGTGAGAACAAGAAAAACAAATTCTATACCAGATTGGTCATCGCCGAGGTCAACAAGGGCCATGTCGAATGCTAGAGTCCCTGAGCACTTGTAGAAAAATGGGTTACAAGATCTTCAGCTGAGCAACCAGGGCTGGAGACTGTAGAGCTACTGGAAGAAAAAACTCAATGTTGGAAGTATATGGTCGCAGAAAATCGAGAAATTATGGTTTGTTACATCATCATGTATCATTATTATTATTTCTTGTTTACACAGTCAGACAGGTGTTATTGACTGGTTTGTTTTATCCAGACATCGAGTCCTTCCCAAGGACCTGGAATGGCTGGATTTTACAATCAATATCATTGTTTTTATTATTATAGATATTGTTGTAAAATATAGGCTGTTCCCAGTAAAGCTGCTTTTTGTAACTGGCTGATGGTGATTTCTGTGGCCCCTATGGTGTTGAGGTGCTCTTCAAGGTGTTTTGGAATTGCACCTAGGGCACCAATTACTACTGGGATTATTTTGGTCTTCTTCTGCCACAGCCTTTTAATTTCAATTTGGAGATCTTTGTATTTTGTGATTTTTTTCTGTTTCTTTTTCTTCTGTTCTGCTATCCCCTGGTATTGCTATGTCGATTATTTTGACTTGTTTTTCTTTTTTCTCAACTACAGTTATATCTGGTGTACTGTGTGGCAGATGTTTGTCTGTTTGTAGTCGGAAGTCCCATAATATTTTTGCATCTTCATTTTCTTCAACTTTTTCAATTTGATGGTCCCACCAATTTTTGGCTACAGGTAGCTTGTATTTTTTGCAGATGTTCCAGTGTATCATCCCTGCTACCTTGTCATGCCTTTGTTTGTAGTCAGTCTGTGCGATCTTTTTACAACAGCTGATTAGTTGGTCCACTGTTTCATCTGCTTCTTTACAAAGGTGGCACTTGCTGTTTGTTGTTGATTTTTCTACTTTTGCTCTTATTGCATTTGTTCTAAGTGCCTGTTCTTGTGCAGCCAATATTAAACCCTCTGTTTCTTTCTTCAAGTTGCCATTCTTAAGCCATTGCCAGGTCTTGGTGATGTTTGATTTTCCACTTACATTGTGCAAATATTGACCATGCAGTGGCTTATTTTTTCCATTTTTCTGCTTGGTTCTTGAATTGTCCTTGTAGGCCTGCTTTGTTTCATTGGTGTTGAATAGTTTCTCGATATTGACGATTTTAAGTGCATCTTCTTCACTGTCCTTGATATATTCTTCAAGGCCTCTTTTCTCCTCCTCTACTGTTTGATGGACTTGCAGCATTCCTCTTCCACCTGAGCACCAAGGGAGGTATAGCCTATCTACATCACTGCGGGGGTGCAGAGCATGATTGATGGTCATGATTTTCCTGCTCTTACGATCTAGCGTCTCTAGCTCTGCCTGGGTCCAGTCTATTATTCCTGCAGGGTATCTGACCACAGGTATAGCCCAGGTGTTTATGGTTTGTATGGTGTTCCCACCACTGAGTTTGGACTTTAGGAATTTTCTAACTCTCCTTATGTATTCACTTCCAATTTTTCTTTTAACTTCAGTGTGTGCGATGTTATCAGCCTGGAGAATGCCCAAGTATTTGTAATGTTCTTTCTCTTCCAGGTTCTTGATGTTGCTTCCATTGGGCAGTTCTATTCCTTCTGTTTTTCTTATTTTTCCTCTGTTCATTATTAATGCAGCACACTTGTCTAGTCCAAACTCCATTGCTATATCACTACTTAATATACGGACAGTGTTTAGCAGTGATTCAATTTCTGACTGGGACTTTCCATACAACTTCAGATCGTCCATGTTCAGCAGATGGTTGATTTGACTTGATGTTTTAGATGTTTGGTATCTGAGGGCTGTTTTGTTTAGTATTTGTGAAAGTGGAGTCATGGCGATTACAAACAACAGAGGACATAGTGAGTCCCCTTGGAAAATGCCTCTTCTAATGCTAACCTGTCCAAGTGTCTCGCCATTGAGTGTTAACTGTGTACTCCACATGCTCATTGCTTTTTTAATAAATATCTGAATATTTTGCTGACAGCAGTTGTTTCTAAACATTTTAGTATCCATGTGTGAGGCAATGAATCGAAAGCTTTCTTGTAGTCAATCCATGCAACACTTAGATTGGTTATTTTCTTCTCTTGCCATTTTCTAAAATCATTTTGTCAATCAGCAGCTGTTCTTTTGTGCCTCTGGTGTTTGGGCAATTTCCTTTCTGTTCAACTGGAAGCTGTTTGTTAGTTAATAAGTGTTGCATCACTTCATCTGCTATTATTCCAGTTAATAATTTGAACATGGTTGGCAGGCAGGTTATCGGTCTATAATTACTTGGAACTGCACCTTTTGCTGGGTCTTTCATGATGAGATGAGTTTTCCCAGTTGTTAGCCATTGTTCAATATCACCTCCTTGCAAAATGTGATTGAACTGTTTTGATAGTTGTTTATGGAGTCTTGTTAGGTGTTTAAGCCAAAAGCCATGCAGTTCATCGTCACCTGGTGCAGTCCAATTTTTAATTTTCTTTGCTCTTTCACTTATTAATTCTGGTGTTATTATTAGATCTTGCATTTGTTGGTTACATTTTTTGACCTCTTTCATCCAGCCTGCTTTTTTATTATAATCTATTGGATTGTCCCATAGTTTCCCCCAGAATTGCACTGTTTCTTCTTTATTTGGTTTTTTTAGGTTTCTTGCAGTTTCTCCTTCTATGCTTTGGTAGAAATGTCTCTGATTCGACTGGAATTGGAGATTCTGCTTGTGTTGTGTAATTCTGGCTTTGTATCTGCTAATCTTCTTTAACACTGCTGTTATTTGCTGCTTTATTATTTCCAGGACTTCTCTAATTTTCCTTGAATCTAGGTGGTATTTTTGGATCAGATGCTGTTTGGTATTTTCATTCTTCAACTTCTTGTCTTTCATATCTTTCAATTTATTAGCATCTGATCTAAGCCTGGTGATTTTATTTTCTAATCTAATCTTCCATTTAGGTGATGTACTACTTTCTTTTTTTACAGGTCCACTGATCTTATATCCGAGCTCTTGTGTTGTTATTGTTGCTGCACTGTACATTAGTTGGTTTGTTTCTTGCAAATTATTGGTTGTTATTTCTGCAAGAACAGCATTGACATCTTTTAATGCCTGAGCAAGTTGTTTTTTGACAACTGTTTTTAGAGCTGGAAGTCGAACCCTGGTGGTTGTTTGGTTCATGTGCTCAGTTATTTTTTGCTTTAGTTCTTGTTGCTTTTCTGTTAAGTGGCATTCAGGTTTTTCAGGTGAAGGCAAAGGGGAGGTTGCCTGGTTTTGATTTTGAAACAGTTCAGCAACAGTGGCATCCTCTATTTCCAACACCTCCTCCACCTGCGCCTGAGCAACTTCTTCAGTTGGTGGTAATTCTTCTTCCATATCTTGAGCCTGTGTTGCTCTTTGCAGTTCTTCCAGCTCAACTTCTGTAAATACTTTATTTCTTATTATGAATCTTCTCTGGTCTGCTAGCCTTTGTTCTCTTATTTCTGTATCTGGATGCTTCTCTTTCCAAATTTGGTACATTCTTTTAAAATAACCTCTTCTAGTTGGACTAGACTTGTAATAGCAGATCATTATTTCCTTGTTGGCATTTTTTGTATATTTTTTTCGGTTAAGTGACTTTTCTTCCAGTAACCCTGCAGTCTCCAGCCCTGGTTGCTCAACTGAAGATCCTGAGTCCTGTTGCCCACTTGCCACCAGATGTCCAGGGACTCCAGCACCTGGTATGGTCCTTGTTGACCCGGGTGACGACTGATCCGGTATAGATTTATTAAAGTTACATCTCACCATATTGTTGATGGGAGAGGTACTCTTTGTCTGGCTCCTCTGGTGAGACCTGTCCAGTATGGTTGGACTTCTGGCATAGCTCTCACCTTCCTCAGAGCACACAAGCCCCACAATCATGCCAAGGTAGTGCCACACTGGGGGGCACTAAGAGATTTGTGTATAGGTGTTTATATTATTATTATTATTAATAATAATAATAATAATTAGATTTGTATACCGCCCTTCCAAAACTGGTCAGGGCAGTTTTATTCCAATGCCAGAAGCTTCCAAGTCAAGATGGGCAAGGAGTGCTTGGTTGCTAATAAAAACAGATATAGTGGGTGTAATGAAAACCTGGTGGAACAGTGAGAACCATTGGGGGACTGTTATTCCTGGATATAAACACTACAGAAAGGACAGGGAAGGGAGTATTGGGGGTGGAGTAGCACTGTCAATTACAGAAGGGATAGAATCCAACAAGCTAGAAAAGCTAGGAGGACTGCAGTCCTCCATAGAATCATTATGGGTGACAGGAATGAAAGGAAATGTGTTAGTAGAGATGTGCTATCGCCCTTCAGATCAAAGTGCTGAGAGTGACCTGGAGCTGGAGAAGCAAATAAGAGAAGAAGCATCAGAGAGAGAGCTGTAATAATGGGTGACTTCAATCACCGACACATAGACTGGGCAAATTCACATATAGATAATGACAGAGAGGCCAAATTTCTAGACATGCTAAATGACTGTGCCTTAGAACAGTTGGTCAAACCACCAACCAGAAGAGAAGGCAATCTTGGACTTAATCCTGAGTGGTGCCCAAGACCTGGTGTGAGATATCAAAGTTGTAGAACCATTGGGGAACAGTGACCATAATGTGACCCAATTCAGCTTATATGCAAGAAGAGTATCGCCAAGGAAGTCCAACACAGATATGTTGAACTTCAGAAGAGGAAACCTCCAAAATGAGGGGACTGGTAAAAAGGAATCTGAATGAGAAATTCAGGAGGGTCAAATCACTCCAAAAAGCATGGAACTTATTTAAAACCATAATAACAGAAGCTCAGTTGGAATGTATACCAAAAAGGAGGAAAGTTACCACCAAGTTCAGGAGGATTCCAGCATGGCTAACAAGCAGAGTCAGGGAAAGGATAAAAGGGAGGAAGACTTCCTTCAGAAAGTTTAAGGCATGCCCAAATGAAGAGGACAGAAAGGAATATAAACTCTGGCAAAAGAAATGCAAGGAGACAATAAGGGATGCAAAAAGATAGTTTTAGCTAGAGCACGCTTTTGGGCAGTTTACAACATATATAGCTAGAATACATCTAGAAGGGTCAAAGGGAATAACAAAAACTTCTTTAAATATATCAGAAGCAGAAAACCTGCCAGGGAGGCAGGTTGGTCCCTTAGATGATGTGGGAGTGAAAGGGATTTTTAAGGAAGATAAGACTATAGGAAGATAAGGCTATTGCAATGCTCTCTACGTGGGGCTACCTCTGTATGTAGTTCAGAAACTTCAGTTAGTTCAAAATGCAGCAGCCAGGCCAGTCTCTGGGGTAACCTGGAGAGAATGTATTATGCCTGTTTTAAAACAGTTGCACTGGCTGCTGATATGTTTCCGGGCAAAACACAAAGGGCTGGTTATTAAAGCCCTGAATGGCTTAGGACCGGGTTACCTTAGAAAGTGCCTTCTTCTGCACGATCCCCACCGCACAATAAGGTCATCTGACGAGGTCCATCTTCAGTTATCACTGGTACATTTGGTGGCGACTCAGAGGCAGGCCTTCTATGTAGCTGCTTTTGGGCTGTGGAATGTACTCCCAGCAGAAATCTGTAGTTTGAGTTCATTGTTGGCCATCAAGAAAGCCCTTAAAACCTACCTGTTTAGTCCAGCCTTCCAGGGTTTTTAAACTGTTTTAAATGTTTTAATTGTTAATGGTTTTAAACTGTTTTAAAATGGTTTTGTATTGACTGTTTTTAAATGACTGATTCATGGGTTTTATTTTTGCTGCTGTGTACTGCCTGGAGCCATTTGGATGCAGGTGTGTGTGTGTTTATATAAACAAACAAACAAACAAATTTGGAGATTGCAGAGAAGCTGAACGAGTTTTTGCATCTGTCTTCATGGCAGAGAATACTGATCATATACCCTCCATGGAACTGAGCTTCTTAGGCTTGGGGGCTGAAGAACTGGGCCAATCTGAGGTGACAAGGGAAGATGTTCTAAACTGTCTTGAAAAACTAAAAAGTAACAAATCACCAGGGCCAGATGGCATCCACCCAAGAGTTCTGAAGGAACTCAAATGTGAAATTGCTGATCTCCTAGCAAAAATATGTCCCCATGACCAGGCTCTGTATCAGAGGACTGGAAAGTAGCTAATGTAACTCCGATTTTCAAGAAGGGATCCAGCGGATAACAGGCCAGTTGGCTTAACTTCTGTGCTGGGAAAATTGATGGAAAACATACTTCTTAAGGACAAAATTGTTAAACACATCGAAAAATGGGCCTTGCTGAATAAGAACCAGCATGGCTTCTGCAAGGGCAGGTCTTGCCTCACTAAACATTTTGAGTTCTTTGAGAGGAGACAGGTTCATATGTGGATTGGTAACTAGTTGTAAGACAAGAAACAGAGGGCAGGTATACAGGTGAGCCTCATTACTCACGGGGGTTCCCTTCCTCGCCTACTGCTGCAAGTAATGGAACTGCAGATAATAAGGATTAGGGCAATGGGGAAAGGGGGGTAGGTTTCAGGGTGAAGGGGGGGAAATGTTAAATGCCAAAACGGCTCCAAAGCAACTAAAAAATGGCCCAGGACGTACTGTGGCATGCCCTGCGGGTCCCCAATGAGCACAGGAATGCCTTCCAAAGGGCAAAATCCCCACCGCAAATCATGAGGGGATGAGGAGTCTGTGTTTCTTTTATTGAGCCACAAAATGGCTCCTCCTGGGCTCTGAGAGACAAAATGGTGGTGGAAATGACCTCCAAGGATCTCTAGGAAGTGTAGATTTTAACCCCTTTGTACCCATGGATACTGAAAAAGGGTGTCAATGAGACATCGCATGGACACGCAGAACTGCAAATAGCGGTTTCGTGAATAATGAGGTTCTCCTGTAAATGGACTGTTTTCACAATGGAGGGAAGTAAGAAGTGAGGTACCACAAGGATCTGTACTGGGACTAGTGCTCTTTAACTTGTTCATAAATAATCTAGAAGTTGGGATAAGCAGCCAAATGGCCAAATTTGCATATGACACTAAACTATGTAGGGTAGTGAAATCCACAACAGATTGTGAGGAGCTCCAAAAAGATCTCTCCAAACTGAGGGAGTGGGCAACAAAATGGCAAAGTATATGTCAACAAGTGTGAAGTGATGCATATTGGTGCACCCCCCCCCAAAAAAAACGCAACACCCAACTTCACATATACACTGATGGGATCTGTGCTGTGAGTGACTGACCAGGAGAGAGATCTTGGGGTCATGGTGGACAAGTAATTGAAAGCGTCAATTCAGTGTGTGGCAGTGGTTAAAAAAACAAAAAGGCAAATGTCATGCTAGGGATCATTAGGAAGGGGATTGAAAATAGAAATGCTAATATTATAGTGCCCATATACTGTACAAATCTATGGTGTGGCCGCATTTGGAGTACTGCGTACAGTTCTGGTCACTGTATCTTAAGAGGGATATTGTAGAGCTGGAAAAGATGAAGAAGAGGGCAACTTAGATGATCAGTGGCCTAGAGCACCTTTCTTATGAGGCAAGGCTACAGCATTTGGGTCTCTTTAGTTTTGAAAAGAGGCGACTATGGGGAGACATGATAAAGGTGTATAAAATTATGCATGGGGTAAAGAGAGCAGAGAGAGACAGAAATTTCACCCTCTCCCACAACACTAGAACCAGGGGTCATCCCATGAAACTTTAGGCCGGGAAATGTAGGCCCAATAAAAGGAAGTACTTTTTCACACAGTGCATCCCTGCTAACTTGGCAAAGAGGCACCTTGTAAAGTGGTGATTCTCTTTATTTAGCAGCGGGAGCGTAACTAGCCCTATCCACCCCCAACATAGTACCTCCAGTGACTGTTGCTGGTGTCTATCTTATGTTTCTTTTTAAACTGTGAGACCTTTGGGGACAGGGATCCATCTTATTTATTTATTTCTCTGTGTAAACCACTCTGAGCCATTTTTGGAAGGGCGGTATAGAAATCAAATAAAATCAATCAATCAATCATCAGTCTATGGAATCCTTTGCCATGGGATGTGGTGATGGCCACTAGTTTGGATGGCTTTAAAAGGGGCTTAGACAAAGTCATGGAGGACAGGTCTATCAATAGTATGGTGTCTATAGGCCACCTCCATCCTCAGAGGCACGATGCCTCTAAATACCAGTTGCAGGGGAGCAACAGCAAGAGAGAGGGCAATCCTTCACCCCTTACTTGTGGGCTTCTTGGAAGCATCTGTTGGTCTGCTGTGTGAAACAGGATGCTGGACTAGAAAGACCTTCAGCCTGATCCAGCAAGGCTGTTCTTATGTTTTTATGTACATGGGCTCTGATTTTGTTCATATTTGTGTGGTTTTTTAAAAGCCAAATTTGACTAGGCCTAAGCAAGAGTCAGGTCCAGGCTGTCAGGTTCCTGAACCTTAGGAAACTGGCTGAAAGACCAGTGAGCTAGAAAGAGGAGAGGGGTATGGTCTAGAACAGACATGGCGAGTTCCAGAAGTGATATAGGGAAAGAAGTGATATATTATGTCCTACTGAACATGTTGAATGAATTCTTTATTTATGACCCAAGGTCAGCATAACATGACATAAACAAAACATCTCATAACATAGGAAAATACAATTGGAAGAAGGAAATATTGTAAATATGTGCATAAGTATCCACGGATAATAATAAATAAAAATTATAAAATTAATCGAGAAAAACTCGCTGCTGTAACAATACTGCAATAGAACAAAATCTGGCCACCTTAAAGGTGACATCTAAAATTCTATCCACGAGAAGATAAGAAACATAGAAGTCTCCTGAACAGCCTGAGAAGAGTGTCAGAAGAGGGGTTAGTAAGGAGCATCTTAAATCTCTATATAATGGACAGTGCAACAGAACATGTTGGATGGATTCGACTTCCCCCATACCACATGGCCATAATCTATCCTCCCTTGGGATCCCCAGAAAACTCCCCGAGAGCACCGCTGAAGGTAGCATGTCATGTCTTGCCCTAAAAAAGGCCCTCTGGTGGCACCTCATGCTCAGAGCATTCAAATAGGCAGCAGGGCCTCAGCTAGAGCTGCTCAAACCCAACCTCCTTTTAGTACAATCAGGGATTCTGGAGAGTTCTTGTTGAATTTCAGAGTCCAAGAGTCTTTGCTTCAGGATCTGCCTAGCCTGGTCATAACTTTACAAGACCAGGTAGTCCATAGACAGACCTAAGGACACAATTTTGTCCTGAACAGCCCGGGCCCAAGTGGGCTGGAATACATCAACCAAGATAAGAGAGATCCATCCTTGAGGAAAAAAATCTGACTTTAAGCCAATAGGTCAAATTAGACAACCAGGCCCAGACCTCGATCTTCAGAACACCCAACTCAAACCTTAACAATACATTGGAGACGCATCTAGGTACTTTACGTAGAGCCCTAAGGAAGTCATTTTGAACCACATCCATAGACTTGTATGATGGAAAAGGACCAAGTTGCGCCCCATATAATAGCTGGCTCCTAACTTTGGCTACAAATAATTTCAAGGCAGCCAAAATGATCTCACCTCCTTTAGAACAGAAAAATCTCTGGATAGCCAGAGAACTTATCCGTGCCGTAAGAATAACTTGATCTATATGCGCCTTCCATGAACCCCTTGCTTGCAGGGTCACACCTAAATATCTATATGTATAGACCTGTTCTAACTGTTGATCTTCAATTGACCAGCTTAACTGCCTAGGTCTCCTTGCAAAAATCATTACTTTAGATTTTGAGTAATTGATCAAAAGATAATTTGCTCTATAGTAGAGCGCCAATCTTTTCAAGGCTTGCCTCAGGCCCACCGGAGTCCTAACTAAAATAGCAGCAGCATCTGCTCAATGAAGAAGAGGAATACACACACCTGCTGCAGATGGCGAATGTAGGCTGGGGTCAGTTAGACAAGGGGCCAAGTCATTGAGATATAAATTTAAAAGCAAGGGGGCAAGGATACATCCCTGCCTCACTCCTTTATACGTAGATATAGGTTGTGAAAGCTCCCCTTTAGGATGACATCTAACCCTGATATTCGTGCCTGCATGGAGCTGTTGCATTAAGAAAAGAAGCCGCTTATCGATGTTCGTTTTAGCTAGCTTTTCCCAGAGCAGTCCTCTAGATATAGAGTCGAACACCAATTTAAAATGATGGAAGCCACATACAGAACCGACCCAGGCTTATCTCCATATTTTCCAATCAGATGTCGGAGGATAAACGCCTGATCAATAATAGATTGACCAGTTCTAAACCCGGCCTGCTCATCCCTCAAAACACTCTCATCCTCCATCCAGGCATTAAGTTTGGCTAAAAGGTGCCTAGCATACAGCTTGCTGACTACACTTAGCAGTGAGATAGGCCTATAATTTGAACATGTTCTTAATAAAGTGAGGAGTGGCTTCCATACAATTTTATATAATTAGTTTGGTCTGTGACCTGTATCCTGAATTAATAATTGTTCCAAAATGTCTTTAAATTGGCGAGTAGTGAACACTTTTACTAAAGTTAAGCAGAGTAATTAAATGCCACATGTTTGTTCATTTGTTTGTTTTTTAAATTACAACAGAACTGTTTTGGTGAGTAAATACTCAATAATTTGTCATATGTCTGAGAAAGAAAAATGCAGTCTGAAAAGGCCAACATCTGACAGGGAAGCCTGAAATCTGCAACACTTCTGTGTGCTCACTCTTAATGTTTTACAGACCATGATATCCCTAGAGAAATTCCTTGAGATATCTGAACTTACTTAACTGTGGTCTGATAACCTCCAGCTTGTCAACTGGACAAGCCCCAGAATTTAATTCCATATATACATGTCATAAGTCTCCTGACTTTTCTCAACATTTCTGTCCCTCTGCAGCTAGCAATCCCATATGACAATTAAGACAAATCAGATAATGAATGGCTTTCCTGGGACAGATGTTTCAGTCTCTTTTGTTGCTAACAGTGCTCGTGCCCCCTTAAACACACTAAGCAGTTCAACAGCAGTGATTTCTCCAGCTGCCAAGACAATATTTCTCTGTTTTGAAACTTAAAGTTGAAGCAATATCACACTTCACAATGTATTACATGGCTGAGTTTGTTTAAGTGAAAGGCGCTGTAAAAATACTTCACCATTTCAGTGCCAATCCAGACAGATTTGAAAGAAATAATGATGAAGCATGCAAATATGACTAATATTTATATACTGCTTTTCAACAAAAGTTCCCAAAGGGAGATAGATAGATAGATAGATAGATAGATGAAAGGAAAGATTGTGCTATCGAATCGGTGTCGACTCCTGCGATCACAGAGCCATATGGTTTTCTTGGTAGCAATAGCAATAGCAATAGCACTTACATTTATATACCGCTCTATAGCCGGAGCTCTCTAAGCGGTTTACAATGATTTTAGCATATTGCCCCCAACATTCTGGGTACTCATTTTACCGACCTCGGAAGGATGGAAGGCTGAGTCAACCTTGAGCCCCTGGTCAGGATCAAACTTGTAACCTTCTGGTTACAGGGCAGCAGTTTTACCACTGCGCCACCAGGGGCTCTTTAGGTAGGAGTGGTTTACCATTGCCTTCCTCCCACACAGTATGAGATCATGCTTTTGCCGTGCCACTGAAGTGAACACCCGCCTCCAGCACCTTCCTATATCGCTGATGCCCAATATAGGCAACCACAAATATATATTTACTAGGCACAGTCTGGGAAGCACACCGATAGGGATTCGAACTAGCAGCCTCTTGCTCCCTAGGCAAGCTGCTTCCCCGCTGTGCCACCGCAGCTGGAAACAGATAAATAGACAGAGAGACATATAAAAATAAAATGGCTCCCTGTCCCCAATATATATATGGCTCCCTGTCCTCTCACTCTCTCTCTCTATATGGCTCCCTGTCCTCAAAGTGCTCACAGTCTAAAAAAGAAACATAAGATAGACACCAGCAACAGCCACTGGAGGAATGCTGTGCTGGGGATGCATATGGCCAGTGGCTCTCCCCGCTACTAAATAAAGATAATCACTACTTTTAAAAGGTGCCTCTTTGCTCAGTTACAAACAAGGAGGAAACATGCCTTCCTGCTTGTGACAGGAATACTAGCTACATGCCCTTCTTAAGTGCTTACCATGGTAAAGACTGAGGGGACAATCAACAAAGCACTGCCCTGTTTAGCTTCTATGTCGCTTAACAGAACTGGAAGAGGAAGAATACTCTTTGGACTGTGGCATGCTAAACTAAAAATAAGAGTTCTTTCAACCTGAATGAAGGATACTTCTACAAAACAGCCCATATGATGTGATAGGAGATAAACGAAGCCTTTTTCAAACAATGATTAGTAGTAGGAAGTGGTGTTCTTTTGGAGTTGATATAATACAGTACTATTCTCGATTGAAGAATAATTCTATGGAATAATTTACATACGTGGTTTCCAACCTGTGGTCCTCCAGATGTTGCTGAACGAAAACTCCCATCATCTCTAGTCACAATAAATAATAAAAGAATAAATTAAAAGTCGCTGGGGGGTGATGGGAGTTGTAGTTCAGCAACATCTGGAGGACCAAAGGTTGGTTTACAAGATGAGGGGTTATTTAATTATGCACAAAGTGGGCAGTAAATGAGTTGAAAGCATGAGCCACAAGCTAGAAGTTCCTGATGCAAATTGAAATCCCACTATAAAACCTCAACTCCGGTAAATCATTGTCTCTAGATCTTAGCTGTAGTGAAACAGGCATCTCTAACAGGGGATAGTGATACCTTAAGAATTCCTGTGGTGATTTAGATGCAGTACTTTCACTACTTGGGAAAAATGCGACAAGGATCTTAATTATTACTTCTAGCCAAGATTGTCTCCATAAGTACTGAATAAGCAACCTTTGATGACATGGGCAGGAAATCCTAAATGTTTACCCATTGTACTTACTTCAGAGCATTACTGTTGGTCACAGGGCACTTGGAATAAATTTTGGATACAACCTTTTTACAAGTAAAAAGTCATGGCCATGATATTGTTTACATACTCGCTTACCATTTTAGTTCTAATTATTTCCTTAGAAAAATTGAAATGAGCTAGAAGGTGTTTGTTTTTTAAAATCTCAGTGCTAATAATATATTCATATTGTGAATTTTTAACCTGTTTCTTTTGTAAATGTTATTTTCTATCTGACGGTACTTTTTATACAAGGTGAATTATTAGAATGATCATTAAAAACTACAACTCTTGCTGTCTATTTGTTTTGTTGGAATACAATAAAACAGGCCATCTATTCAGCAGGCCTTTGAAATACTGCAGGACTTCTTCAGCACATTATATTGCTTGAAACCTTCGTCGACCAGCACTGGCTTTAAACCATTGCACCCTCTAGCATGTACTGCTGCCAATAGATCACTTGAATGCTTCTTCCAGAATTATCGTCATTCAGATTGGACTATCACCTTGACTTTACCAGGCTGTATATGGGTGTGGATAGAAATTGTCCAACGACAATAGGCAAACAAACAAACAAACAAACAAGCAAGATGCAAGTTTTGGGCGGTATAGAAATATCTCAAATAAATAAATAAATAAATAAATAAATAAGAAAGAAGCATAAAAATAAACTATGTTATAGGAGGGTATTTTTCTCAGTATCATGAGTTAGAGGTCTGATTCAGATGATACTTGGCCTGCCTGGCCTACTCCATGCGATAAAGATGTGAGCATGGCATGAGCACAGAAATCTTCCTCCAGCACACCAATTTAGATGAATCCCACACCCCACACAGTTAAGGGAAAATGTGCTGCAGGAGAGACATGAAAACTCACAGCAGACTCAAGTTTTCATCATGCGGGGCACGCCAGCCAAGCAAAGTATCAATTGAACTGGCTCAGAAAGCAACTCAGCTGGCCAAATATAAGCATCTCGTCTTTGCTTTGTCAATGAGTTATAAGCCACAGCACAGCACGCTGCCTTCTGGGCAGATCAGCTGCCTCCTCTTGATCTGCCCACACCTGCAAATACTATTTCATAGGTTCTATATTTCATCATAGACATATTAAATATCATAGTCATATTAAATTAAAAATTCTCTACAAAACACATTTGACATATTTAATTTTCTAGTTATTTTCCAACCTTGATTATTATTGTTGTATTATTTAATATTTACATAAGGTGGCAAAGACTAAACAATCTGGATTTTCCTTGAATTTCTGCTAAGCAGAATAAACAATCTTGAGATTAGCTACATGGATATTTGGGGCTGGAGTCTAAATTACTTTGAACATCACTGGATTCTCCCTGGTCATGACACTCCCCTTTAAAAAGTCATATTAGCAGAATATGAACAGCGGTATTTTTCTTAGGCTTGTGAAACTGACAACCTAATGATGCTTTGTACAGCACTGAGGGGTTATGTAGGATATCCTGTTAAAGATGAGGGGAAGCTAGCAGTGAAACTGAAATGAGCCTGTTCAGACTGAGCATGTTGTCATTTCTACTTTCACTTCAGCCACAGCCACAGTGGTTGATTACAGAATAGGTCACCAAACATGGGAGGTAAATACCCCTGTTCCCTGGGCTGGTAGATCCCTAACTGCCAGGGTGAATTAATAGGACCATGTTGTTGTTTTCACAGGATACGTCTTTTGTTATGATGTGGCAACCTATCCACAGGATGCTTTCCTCCGCTTTATGACTTTTTCAACAAATGCAAGCAGTTCCAGGCAATGGAAGGAAGTCAAATAATTGGATTGCACAGTGTTTACAATAAACTTACAATGGAGATCAACACTGGACATGAATTGTGGGAAGGGTTTAGTCCAACATGAGATCATCCGTTCATTGAGGTTTGTCTGCCTATTTATGACATTTGTCATAAATTGTTTCATAGCATGTCGTACCCATCCCCAAACCCACAGATCTTAGAATAGATTGGTTCCAGTAGAGTTTTCTTATAGTGTGGAAGAAACTGTTGCTGGACTCTGCTCCAATGTTGTCTGAATCTCTGAATGGTGGTGCTCTTACCCCTGGACTTCGGGGCCAAAGGCCAGGGCCTCCACACACTCTGGGAGCCCTCAAATCCTTTGTAGACTGTCCTGGCTGGTGTGGTCACTGTTGGCCTGCACTGAGCTGGGTGGCTGAATGTGATTATGACCTGTGCCGGGTGCTTTAGAGACAGAGGGGGGATGTGTTGAAATGTTTCTGCTACTGAATATCTGTGTGTGTGTAGGGGGATAATGCTTAACTTGCATTGTGAGCAGGGGCCTCCAGCACGGTGTGGGGGGCAGCCTCCAAAGGCCTTTAGGTCCAGGCTCCAAAATTACCAGTGCACCTCTGTCCCTGAAACCTCATCCACATGACATAGGAAAATGTTCCTCCACTGATTTTAATGGGCTTAAGAGCAGTTCATTCATTCAGTTGTTTGACAAGATTCAGGCAATAATACTAATCACAAAAATGCTCTCAGTCTGATTAGTCTCATCAACAACTTTGTTTACTTCTTTTTGGTAAGGTGGTTCCTGTTTCTTAACTATATTGGTTCCACAAAGTTATCTTATCCATGAACTGAAAGACTCAAAGCAATATTTATTTTGTGAAATTGACTGAGTGAGTGAGTGAGTGCTGTCAAGTCGGTGTCAACTCTTAGCAACCTGAAATAGTCTTACATAATTGTTGGTTATGCAGAATTTTGCATGGGTCTTTGAGGAGTATCTTTCTATACGTAAGCAGTGATACATCTTGCTATCTAATTCTCCTTATTGATTGATTGATTGATTTGATTTATATACCACCATTCCAAAAATGGCTCAGGGCAGTGGCCTACATTGAACATTATTCCATGTTCTGTTCTCCTTTTGCAGGGTCTTCACTTATATATTAGAACAAGATTTAATGAGGCATATACTTTGAAAATAAAATTGTTTTATCGCTCTTTTTGTCTATTTTTTAATCTAAATTTGTCTTTTGTATTAAAGATTACAATAACATGTTTTTTTAAAACTTCTGTGTTGGATTGTCATCAACACATGTGCACATCTGCCTACATCTAGAGAAAGCCACCAAGAAAAACAGTCCTGAAAGGGGCTATTTTCTGTAAAACACCAGGCACTTATGGGAAAACATGCCATGCCTTTGTTAAGGGGGGGCCCTACTGAACTGGATGGGCCATCTTCAACAATGTGGGATAGTTATATTTTAAAAGTCTACATGACAATTAACACCATAGGTTTAGCAAATCCTTTTTCATGGTTTCTGACATGTTTCCATGCCAGCCTGCCTCAAAAGATCAAGCACACTGGCAATTAGAGTGTATTTGTATGGAACTTTTTAAATGGGCATCTGTCATGCTTTGGTTGCTATGAAGATTAGTCAGATGTGTAAACAAGTACAGGTCAGTTGCCATCTATGGCTGATATTAGTAGATGCACTTATTTCCATTTAACAAATCAAAGGATACCATCTGTTGCAGAGTGACGTATGTGTGAGGTATTCCTAATGATCATTAGTAGGGGATTTGAGAAAGATGGCTCAATTGTTAAATTCCCTAAGATCCTAAAAACTCCCCAAGCTCCCTAGGGCATGTTCTCAATGTGTTGCACCCTCTACATTCCACTGTCTGGACTAATGATCATTTTGTTTCCTCGTGAGTGGGTATTTAAAGTAAAAAGACAGCGAGGCGGTGGGTTCTTCCAAGAACATTCCTATAATGCTCGTCATTTACCAAGAAATGCAGGCATGTTATTTTTCCAAGACACCACATGATTATGAAATTTTTCCAAATTCCAGTGAAATGCAAAGATTGCCCTGGGGCAAAATGAGGTTTAAAAGTCATAAGCCTATTTGTATTTGTCATTAACCCTCTGTGCCAACTGGTGACCATAACACAAGGACAACTAAGTTCTGATGGTAGAACACTGGGGACATTATGTATAATAAAGAAATATGAATAAGTGACCCTAACTGCTTTCTCTTCAGGTGTCCTCAGACCTTTTCTCTGCAGAAAGGTGTTTGTTCAAACATTCTCATAATTCTGTTGGAATCAGAATAAAACCCCGGAGTCTCAGGGCCATTTCACACATTATGCAGAGACAAACCTGGCTTTGTACTGAGAGCACTTTCCAAAGCAAACGGCAGCCAGTAATGGATCCTGATGAGCATACCTGCAGAAAATGTGCATATTTGTTTGCAAATGTGTTTCTTCCATCCACACGTTACATTTTTAGGTGTACACTTAAACCACCTTTGGTGCACATTTTAAAAACTGCATGTCATGTGCCAGCTCAAGTAGACATCCTCTGGGAGAGGTCATTCTGTCTTGCTTGCTGCTCCTTACAAACTATCCCAAGATTTTCCTTCTTGCCTCCTAGTTCTCCCTAGAGGCAATGGCTGACATACTTCACAGTAAGTCAGCCCAGTAACACTGCTTGCACACATGTTGTGCAAATTGTACAAATGCAAAAACCGTGCAAATGACATCACACAAGAGTAAGCACATTATTTTCAATGGTTTACTCTTGGGTAATGCCATCTGTGGAATTTTGGTAGTTGTGTAACTTACATGCACGCAACATTACTGGCTGATGTACCCTTGAGTGGTATGTCGGCCAACATCACCTTTGCTTCAACTTACTGGTGGACTAGTGAAGACCTAAATCCTGACTGGTGGAAGTGCAACTGATTGACTGATGCAGCTGATTGACGACACACAGCTTCTCAGTCAATTCAGCAGCTGCTACGCCATAACACCATCATGCTTTGTGGCAACAGGTTGAATAAGCAGTAGTTTTTCATTAGCCTCTGTTGCAGTAAAAGGATGCCTCCCGCAATCCACAGTTTAAGCTGTGGAACATGCTGTTGAACATTTGAAGCTGTATTTTACAGAATCGGACTCATTGGTCCATCTACTACTGCCTGCTTTGACTGACAGTGGCTCTATATCTCAGACAGAAATATTTCTCAATTGTGCTACCTAAGATCATTTTTAATTGAAGACACCAACCATTGTGTTTGGGATCTGGAACATGTAAAACTCACCCTTTACCACTAAGCTTTGGCCCTTCTCCACAATTCTTGCTCTCCAAGCTGTTCCCTCTCTCTCTTACACACATACACACACACTTACTTCCAAATGGGTGTTGCAAGGGCAAAGCAGGGAAGGGAAAGTTGCACTGGAAAGTAGCAGCTGTGTTTCCTTGCCTCCCCTGCTGCTTGTGCACTCCAAATCAAAGCCGCTTTACCATAGATGAGGGAGCTATTTGGTCAGGAGAGGAGAGCTGCTCTTGTGGTAGCAAGCATGACTTGTCCCCATAGCTAAGCAGGGTCTGCCCTGGTTGCAAATGAATGGGAGACTAGAAGTGTGAGCACTGCAAGATCTTCCCCTCAGGGAATGAAGCCGCTCTGGGAAGAGCAGAATGTTTCAGTTCCCTCTCTGGCTTCTCCAAGATAGGGCTGAGAAAGATTTCTGCCTGCAACCTTGGAGAAGCCGCTGCCAGTCTGTGAAGACAATACTGAGCTAGATAGACCAATGGTCTGACTCAGTATATGGCAGTTTCCTATGCTCCTATGTTTTGTTACAGAAATATGCATGCAAAGTGACGGTCAGCCCTGAGAGTAGTGACTTTGGCAAAGGTCAGAAAGTGAATCTGTGGCAGAGCAAAGTATCCAAGGGCAGAATCCACTGGGAACGTCCTCTGCACAAGCTCCACTGACAGGAAGGGCAGCTCATCAACAGCAGATTCATGTTGAGATGAAATAATTTGCTAATAGGCTGTGCTGCAACTGTCTTTAATCTTACCCCAGTTCTCTGTCTGCTGCTCTGCTCAGCTGTCTATAAATAGCACACCAGGTGGGTGCTGGACATATAATGTCCTTATAAAACCATATCAGAGAAAGGGTAGTGATCTTGCATAACACCCAAATGCTTACTCTGGCTAGTCAGAGATATCCAACCACAACTCACTTAGTGCAGTCATTGATTCACTACATAATGTTGACTCGAGCGAATCATGCGCTCATTGCAAAGCTGATTCAATCTGGCTGAAAACTTGCAGTGGGAGGTTTTATTAGCTGGGAGTCCCTTTTCTGCCCACTAATATGTGTTGTTGACATCAGGTTATCATGTGATAGCCATGCCATTCACACGTGTTGCAACAGTGCATTTCACAAACCCTACAGTCTCATGATTAGGTAAGAGAGTATTTAAGGTCGTCCGACCTATTCAAATATTAACAAGAGGGAACTTTGTCGTCTTCTGAAAAATAGAATTGTTCCTACTTGGTCAATATCAGATCATTCCCCCTGTGTTGCTGATAGCTAAAGAGGTGAATATCAGATTATTCAGACTTCAGGTCTCAGAGCAAAACTTGGTCAAATGATTGCAGGAAACCCTGCAATATTTATGTGTTTGCTTGTTTAATTAATTAATTGATTAATTAATTAGAAAAAATTATACCCTGCACCTTTATGTAGTTTCAGGGTGGTGGCTTATAGTACTAAGATCACCAATGTACTACTTGACAATAAAAACCATTAAAAAAAATCTAAAAACAGTGGCCAACAAAAATGTAAAAATCAAAACAAAAAACAGATGCCTGAGGAATTTCTATGGGGGGGGAGAACAAGGAATTCAACCAATCGACTTAAAAACTTGATATATTAAAATGTATTCACTAGATGTGTAAAACAGGAGAGGGATTCCCATTACCTCTTAATACTTTAGGTCAATGACCGAAATAAACTTAGGTCAATAGAGCGAAATAGATGGAAAATATGTGTAATAATCATGACAGTATTAAGAGTAAACTCTTAATACTGTCATGGTTATTACACATATTTTCCATCTAGAGTCTAAGAGTGCTGTGTTTCAGTTTGTTTTAGTTCTCATTTCTGATAAGTTATGCAACCTATATTCAGAAATCCACTTAAAAGTATATCTTACAGCTTTCATGGAACTGTAATATCAAGCACCAGGTTTAGGAGCAGTCTTTCTCTCAGGTGAGTAATGGTGGGAGATGGGGCATGCCTTTATCTCCTGAGGTTTCCCGGAGGCATCTGGTTAGCCAGTGTTGGAAACACAGTACTGGACTAGCTAGGATTTGGCCTGATCCAGAAGACTCTTCTTATGCCATTATGTCGGGTGACAAAAAACCAAGGACATAATCAAAGCATAAGCTGAGCAAGACTAAAGATGGTACAGCCCGTGACTGGTCTTGTGGTAGCAAGCATGACTTGTCCCCTTTGCTAAGCAGGGTCCACCCTATTTGCATTTGAATGGGAGACCACATGTGAGCACTGTAAGATATTCGGCTTAGGGAATGGGGCCATTCTGGGAAGAGCATCTGCATGCTTGCATGCAGGAGATTCCAAGTTCCCTCCCTGCCCTGTCCCCTCCCCCCTTTTAACCTTTTAAGGCACCAGGAGCAGTGGTGGCCTGCCTCCAGCCCCGCCAACACCCCCTCCAGTAACATCCCGTGCAGGGGGGCGTCACACACAAAGGGGGTGTGGCCCGGGCTCTGGAGAGCCCAGGTGAGCTCTCCCTCTCATTTCACCGCCGCTCCTGGCACTTTAAAGGGTTCAAAAAGGAGGCATTCTTCCCTCCTCACCCCTCTTGCGCCTCACCCCTTGTTGCACCTCCAACACCGTGTCTGCAGCGGCGATATTTAGAGGCAAGGGGGGGGATTTCCCCTCGCACCCCTCCTCCCTGCAGCTGCAAAAGCCTGTTTGCCTATGGGCAGCAAAGAGGTGAATCTGCCCCTGGCTGCTGCCAGTCTGGGTAGACAATACTGAGCTAGATGGTCTGACTCAGTAGAAAGCAGCTTCCTATGTTCCTTTGACCATTTCTTGCCTGTTGGTGTCCAGAAGATACATGCCTGTGCTAATCGACTTCTTGCAGTTATCCCCTTTGGCCAGTACTCAAGGCCACTTTACATGTTTGAGCTGCCAGGTGGAAGCCATTTTACATGGTGCCACTTGGCTGGATGTTACAGCCATCAGTGGCAGCGGCAACTCATCGCGTAGTCAGGCAATTACCATCACACAGCACAGAGTCCTCCAAAATGAAAGGTTTGTGGCAGCATGCTGAAACACATCAATTGGTACTTCTGCACTGGTGCTTTTCCTGGTCCCTGCAGTGCACAGTATATAACTTTGTAATACGAGAGTCATGGTTGGCTCTGGGGATGGGGGTGGGGATTGCAAAGTGATATAGGTGTTCTATTAACTGCAGATCTCCAGATATTTTTAGTCTTGATGACTAACTTGAGGAGCTTACTTGCCTTGAGAATTTGCATTCTCCAATATTGTAAACTGCATCCTTCTTAGGAACAATAATCCTAAAACAGAAATAGATGTTAGGACATATTGATGTTAAATGTTGCATATCATGCCTCTGAAAAACCATTTTAATGTGCAACCAGCCATTTCTTCCAAGCAAGATAAACTTTATGTGTCAGAGCTATTCCATAATGCATATACACATTTAGCATTTGAGTCACAGCAGATTATGCAAGAAGTCAGTTTTTCTACAGCCGCTGCATGCTTGTTATTAAGGAAGCTATTACATTTTCCTTTGCCTTGATCTTGCTGCCACAGAACAGCAGGGAACGAAACCATTTTATAAAGTTGAATTTTGTCTTTTTAAAATGTTGGAAAATGTTTTATGTAACATGTTAGTATTTTTTCAGTGTTTCATTTGTTCATACATTATGCTCTAGCTGAAAGGTTTGGGGTTCTTTAGGTCTAGAAAATAAATCTGAATGGTACAGGAATTCTCACATAGGGGATCTCCTTGACCACAGAAGCAGTGCTTGAGGATCAGTGAAAAAGTATTTATCTCTCATTCAAGGGCAATTCTACAAAAACAAGGCTATAGAAGTGAAAAATAAAGAATGGTATAAACTGAACCAAAGTGATGTCATTTTGTAGAGAAATGTCTGAATATCAAAAATTCATGCATGTTCGACCAATGTTTCGGCCATAGTATCAGCCAGAAAGTCTGAAATTTTTTTTTTTTCCAAATTCATTTTTTATTAATTTTAACAATAGCAATATTGTCATTCATTACAAATACACACATAAAAGATGGACTTCTCGCTCACATTTCTTCGTGAATCATCAACTATAAGATTGACCCTTGCTATAATAATAATTCAAAATATAAGTTCAAGCCCTTACGAACATAATTAAACTAACCAACCTGCGATTTATACTAAATTTCAAACCCTGCTGTCAAGTCCATAGTAGGGAAGTAATTTTTTAAATACAACAAAAATGGTTTCCAATCTTCTTTAAAACATTCCAAGTTTTGATCTCTTGCTGTAAGTTTTGCCATCTCCGCATATTCCAAAATTTTTATCAGCCAGTCTTGTCTGGAAATTCTGAAATTTCTTAACAAGAATACAGTGTTCACTGACAACAAAGACACAACTTATTAAAATAAGGGTAGTGAAAAGAAATATCACACAAAATGTGTTCAATGTATTCCAAAGAGGACACCAAAGGCTTTATTTTTGTCTAATTAGAATGTTTTTTTAAAAAAATATTGAGGGTATGTATACCGTAAATAATTAATAGTGATTCCATTGCCATAAAAGGTTGACTCAAGGTTGACTCAGCCTTCCATCCTTCCGAGGTCGGTAAAATGAGTACCCAGAATGTTGGGGCAATATGCTAAATCATTGTAAACCGCTTAGAGAGCTCCGGCTATAGAGCGGTATATAAATGTAAGTGCTATTGCTATAAAAGATGCCTAAAGTTTTTTAACCCTCATCTGGAGTCATGATTTTTTACACACAAGTAGGACTTCCTACTCCCGAGTAGTCTCATTGGTTACTTTGGTGCTCCTCAATTTTTTCAGGCCACATAACCCACAATAATTGAACATTTCACTCCAGGGTAGTGCAGTGGTGATCCCTGCATGGCACATTTTTCCATGCATGAAAAATGCATTGAGAGTGTCAGCAAAGAAAAATGAACATTTCAAATCCCACATTAATGAGGATCCATGCTTCAGTCTCTCAGTTCTCAGCATTTCAGATGAAAGGACACACTATGGCTGACCTAAATGCAATTTGGGAGCTGATCAAGTCAGGGGCTAGGGGAGTAGCTAGGGGAAAGGGGGCTTGTGTTCGCCCCCCTCCGCGGCAGCCCCTCGGAATGAGGGAAATAATGAAGAAAACAGGGAGGGGTGGAGCTGGGGGGTCCAGGTTCTTTGAACCCATTTGCTCAATTTTAGCTACACCCTTGGATCAAGTGCGTTCTACAGGCCGTCCAGCCACAGTCAACACATACTGTATTTTGCTGGGGGCGGGGGGGTTTGTCAGCTGTCCTTCCCTTTGTGAATGTGGTTGCATATCTGTGCGGTGTGTCTGGCTTGTTGTGTCTCATAGTGCCTATACAGGCCAATCTTTTGCTCAGGAAAGCCTCTTCCAGCTATACACTGGGGAAAACATTGTCCCTCACCACAATTCTCTGGGGGCACGTTTAGATGAACATTGCCCTGCACATGTGAGAATGTCAGCTCTGTGGCAAGAATGCGGAGTGTCCTCCCCCATCCCAAAGGGATGGGCATGGAATAGCTACCCCCACCATAGGGATCCCATTCATTTCTGGGGTGGTTTTTCTTCCAATTGACTTAACATGGGAATGGGAAAGAAACCACCGCACCATAGAAAGCCCATTTATTTTGGGCTCGTTTTCTACCTGTTGGAGATGGAGTTCCAGTGCATCAAGCTTTTGCACCAACTATCCTAATGACCACTGGGAGTAGAGGTACTGGGAGTAGAGGTAGTTAATGAGGGTCTTGTTACCTGTCCCTGATTGCCTCTGCTGTATGACCCCTGCCTTGACTCCTCAGGTACTTCCTGTACTGAGTCAGTCCTCTTCCTTTCCTCCTAGAGAGAAGATGGAAACTTATATATCTCTCCCTACCTTTTCATTATGTAGCTGATAGATAGGATAGGTCTTTCCTATCTCAAATGTATTTCACTACTAAATCTATTTGGTTTGGAAC
Source organism: Hemicordylus capensis (assembly GCF_027244095.1). Taxonomy (NCBI): domain Eukaryota; kingdom Metazoa; phylum Chordata; class Lepidosauria; order Squamata; family Cordylidae; genus Hemicordylus; species Hemicordylus capensis. The sequence goes on along the minus strand of NC_069658.1, from coordinate 314,101,755 downwards.
CTACAATGATCTCCATGTGTGTTACTTAAATAAATGCAACAACTAAACTCTTCACTCTGTAACTGGAGTGGTAGATTGCTTGGTGCATTGCTAAATAATCACAAACCACAACACCACCCTGTGACATATTTTTATTAACAATATAAATCTAATAAATGATGAAGGACCATCCTTGTGGATATATTGTGTACCAAAGCACAGGTAACAGTGTGACAACAATAGCATAGCTGGGAGTGCAGTGTTTGCTTGTTTACACATCTTTATGTAGCTGTGAGTGGAAATCCACCCCAAAATCCAGAAGAGGGTTAAGAGTAACCAATGCAAAAAAAAATCCAAATCACAATTCGTTACATTTTTAAAGACCTCTTCAAAATACATGATAATGGAATCATTTTTCACAGCAACAGAACTGGCATTGGAATCAGCTATTTAGTTAGCTTGAGCTTGTTCTATGTACAGTTCAACAAAAAGTGGGCAGCCTTGTATATATGACCACGAATCACAAGTCCATTGCCAGTATTCTGTACTGAACAACAGTAGGCCTGCTGGTAAGTATTTATGCATCATAATACCTTTGCGTATCCAAACAGTTGCACCTAGACCCCCAAATAAGAGATGAGACATGGATCAAAATACTGGCCACAATTTTATTAATTAATTTTAAACATATTTCTGCAATATCAATTAACCCAGGGTGTGGATACAAATATAGGGCTGAGTCAGGAGCAGCCTTGCAGTTATTGAAGCGATCCTCACAATCGCTGCAGGAGGCTCCCACCATCTGCAGGGAAGAAGCCTGAAAGCATTTACCTCCCCGCAGATGATCACTGCCTCCTCTCTGGACAGCTGGATTGGCCGCCCACACGATTGCCAGCTCTATCACAGAGCCAGCAGGGAAGGTGGGGATCAGGGGCCACATGGCCCCCGAAATTTCCAGGATGCCCTGCGTGAATGTGCGGAGCATCCTGGAGAGACCCCCCGAGCCTGGGAGGCTGCTTGCAGACTACTCGTGTCTACTATGCACAGCATGCAGTGACATACGATCAAAAAGATAAGGTTAACGGAGAGCTAGCTCCGTTAACCTCGTCTAAGGGGAGGGGTACTTTGGGAGGTTTGCTGCCAGGAGCCACACGGCTCCCGTTGCAGCACACGATTGCCCAAAAGCAGGCTAGACTCCCTTTGCCCGCTCTTGGCCGATTGTGAGAATAGCCTCATCATCTCCCAAGTCCTTGGTTGAGCAAACCGGGCCGAAAAACAGCAGCAGTTGTCTTCTGCCCAGTCCTCAAGCCACATAGTTGTCTGGTTACAGGAGGCTTGTCTGCATCATCACCCCACCAGCCTCATAACTCTGAGAGCATGAGGCAAGCAAATCCCCTCAAGGGGTCCATTCCCAGAAACCTCCAGGCCACAGAGCCATGAAAGGCTCTTCCATGAAGACTCCTCTTTCACTATAATATTGTCTCCGGCTGCTCAACAATAATGGTGCTGTGGTGAATCTCCCTGAACCTGCATCCACCTGCTGCTGTGATCAGTCATTACTCTAATTAAAGCACCAACAACTAAGATCATAATGCCCATGAAAAACATCAGCGTTGTCAGTGGAATAGTGAGAATGCTGGAAGCCTCCACCCAGCCTGTCGCTGGCTGCCGGCTGCCCCTGCCACCCCAGCCATGCCCCCCACTGTGCTGCTCCATTTTTTGAGAAGCTTCAACCAGCGCTGGGCTCCCAGCCTGGCCAGGAACTCCTCCTCCTACTTTTGCAAGCAGGGAGAAGCCATCCCAGCCAGGCTGCAAACATGGCACTGCCAAACTTTACTTCAAAACAGGGGGCGTGCCTCCATTTGCTAACATGGCCATGCCCTCTGCGGCTGACATCAGACCCCGGGGCATGGCTGGGGCGTCAAGGGCGGACCCTGGGGCGTAGTGGCCCAGGTTTTTTGAATCCATTTGCACAATGGACATTACGCTCCTGAGTGTGGTATAGACAAAAACACATTCCCAGCCAAGATCAGTCAAGACCAAACATTCCTACTCTACCCTGACAGTGAACATTTTCCCCACACTGACAAATGGGAGGACAGGTGGGTGTCATGCTAAATCAAAAGAGGGCCAGTGTGAGGACAGGGCTAGCTTATATAACTCCCATCCAATGGCATTGCCTGGATCTTGCCTGAATGTCCTGATGCTACACCACGCAATGTGATCTTTCCTACCTCACTGGCAGTCAGATGCAACTAAGTCGCTGCCCAGCCCAGCATTGTCTTGGAGTCAAGGGAAAGAAGCAACTTTCCTGGGAGTATGAATATGTGTATGTTAATGGGATGTTATGCATATGTAAAAACCGTTATTGTCTAGTAGGAAGACATGAATGTAATCAAATGAGTGAATCGTTCTGCATAAGGTTAGCAGAAATATTAAGTAGCCCTAGTAGGAAAAATGTAACAACTTATGAGAGCTGCAAGAGATTGCAATATTTTCGCAGAATGATGGGTGATTAGCCCAGTTGCTTGACACTGTCCAAGTTGTTTTCAATTCTAAGCCGGTCATGGAAGTTTTTCTTGCTTCAGAAGCACAAAATAAGGAGGATGGTATTTTCCTTCCCCCTACTGGAAGAACAGCAAGTGCTTCAGAAATAATCAGATCTCACCATCAATTTCAGGAACTGTTGACATTTTGTGACCCATCATGCAAGCTCTGTGAACTGAATTGCAAAACACCAATTTTCCAAACGCACTGGCTGACATCCTGACTAAAATTATTACAGGAAGTCCCATCGAAATATAGTAGTCCTTTAGAGTAACTCCTGAGGAGTACTATTGAGTAATTTAGTCAGGATGTCAGCCAGTATTTCAAACATTATTAATTATATTAATGTCAAATGTTGAATTAATATTAAAAATAGATGTAAATGCTTCAAGATTTACCTGGTTTTGTTTCTATTAATGTTTAGCAAGCTAGCAACACTACAAAACTGATTTTGTTACTGCACAAGGTTGTCTGTATGGTTGCTTTTATTCAGATTAAATTTAAACATACAAAGAAAAACTAATAAGTACAAAACTTGGAACACTGAAAGTAATTTATAGGTGGGGGGGGGTCACATATCCAAAACTGTGCATGGGTTGTATTTGCATATAATTGGACTAAATGCAGAAAGTGATACCCCAAAGTGATGATCTTAAGTATCTGAATGTTTCAGACACCATAGTATTTAAGAAGGTTTTTTTAAAATCGCCTTATGGTAGGAGCAGTTCTCTTGCTGATAGGTATGCAGGAGGCCCTTGGTATATATGTGGACTTGTGGATTGCAGATTCACATATCCGTGGGTAGAAAAATAGGTGAAATTTACCTATCTGAGGTTTTGAGTGGCCAGAAATAACCTAGAAATGACTTCCGATGACATCTCCAGCCACTATTTTACAGTGAGCAATCATTTTGTGGCTCTTAAAAAATGGTGAATATTCGACCAAAATTTGACCATTTTCAGGGTTTGGGGGGCATTGCTGGAGAGCTGGAGGCCTGGAGAATAAGATACTGTGCTTTTCTACTCTTATTTCTGCCCCCCTTGGATTTTTGTCCCTTTTGTGGTTTTTTAGTTTTGTTGTTAGGAACTTAATCCCAAGATTCCCCTAGGCAATTTATTTATTTGCAGTTTCTGTATTCATGCCTATAGGAGAGAATGGAACCTCCACAAATAGCGAGGGCCATCTGTATATCAACTTTAAAGTTTGCTCATACAGTCACTGACAAATTAGTAACATAGATGATTCCCATACTAAGGTTATCAGTTCTGACTGAAGCTATTAACAGGGGGCAAGGGGTTCCAATCTCCCCCCCCCCCCAATATTTTTCATTATATAAAGTCATTAAAATCTCCAGGATTGGTTCCAATAGTCACTTGGAAATTGATGTGTTGATTCCTGGAGATTCCAGGCCAATCACAGGGTTCCCCCCCCCCTAAGATTCCTCAAATGATTTATTTATATATTTATATATATATATATATATAAAATACATAGTGTGTGTATGTATGTATATATTACAGCTGCCTTCAGACCTGTAACACAGACCTCCCCTCCTCCTGCAGTCCTGTCCGAATTTGGACGTTCAGGCAAGCTCCCTCTCTTCAGTTCCACTGCCTGCAGAGAGCAGGGGGAACTGGCTGCCTGGGCTTCCTTCTTTACTGAAAGACAGCCCTGTCAACCAATAGTAGCAAGAGTGAGGGAGGAGCTTCCTCCCTTAACTCCAGTTGCCAGGAAGCAAGACTGTGGTGCTGTGTTGGGACGTAACAATGGCACCACAGCACAGAATCAGAGTTCCAGGCTACAAAACTTACTCCTAACTAAAGGTACAAATCAGATTATGAGGAGGGAAACCACGGGTCCATTTTGCAGCGAAACTGCGGTTGTCAACATTCAGACATACCTAAATTGAAACCGGAGGTCCTTTCACCTCTGGTTTTGTGTTACATGCAAATGCAGCCAAAGTTTCCTCCAGTTCTCTCATATGGCTTTCCTCATTTTGAGGCGTTCCGGGCTTGGCTCTTTTTGAAGCCAAGCAGTACACAATTGCAATTATGCAAACTTTTTACCAATCTTTCCTGGAACGTACATTCTTCAAAATCAGTTTCCTTCTGATGAATGCTGGCATAAAGTTCCTGTGTTTCTAACATTTCTCAGAATATTGTTGCAGAAATCCCACAAAGGCCCTGGAAAGTATCTCCTCACTTGAAAAAAAATGTGCTGGGTGAAAATTTAAGACATTAAAAAGAGATTGTCTCTCTAATTTTGGAATACACTCCCTGTTGAAATAAAAATACATTCTGGAATACACTCCCTGTTGAAATAAGAGCATCTCCTTCTCTGTTTGCTTTTAGGAAGACCCGTACTTGTTTTCTCAGGCTTTTGACTGAAATTTAAATTTTAATATTTCTTAATGTATTTATTCACTGAGATTGTTTTATCTGTTTTATGAATTTCAACTGTTTTATATTGTTTTTATGTTTGTTTAACTTTGTACACCACCTAGAGATGTCTATAATATCATATAATATGATAAACAAACAAACAAACAATTTTAGGACAAGTTCACCTATGAAACAAATGGTCCATTGTGTGTTCTACAGAGATGTTAGGCGGCACCCAGACGCAGGCTTGATGGTCCCTCATCCCAGTTTTAGGAAATATCTACAAGAGGTGATGAGCAATAAAATCATGAAGGTTAGCAACAAGGATTCAGACTGCTAGGTATTTTAGCTTTAATTCCAGTTTGGGTTCAGGTGTATTGAAAATTGTTCTGGTTTGGTTTCAGTTCAAGCCATTAATGTTTCAGTAAAGAGTTCATACTAAAGTTCGATGATGGAAGAAGGGTGAGATATACTGGCACTCCCCAAGTTACAAACATCTGACTTACAAACACCTGTACTTAAACAAAATTCCATAACATATTCCATTAAGGAAGTCCCCAACTTACAAACACCAACCCGCATATACAAACAAGTCACCACCCTTGGGAACTATATGCATTCCAAATTATGAACATTCAACTTTGGAACACAACCTGTTTGTAAGTTGGGGTCTTCCATTATTAATCCCCTGCATCTCAACAGATATGGGCCTACTGCTGAACAAATCTGAAGGCAAATTCAACACATTTTTTCTGCCACTACAAGATGACATTCAGAGAAACCACACTCATCTTAGTCTCAGCAACAGTTTTGTTTTGACACAATTAAAAAGGAAAATATTAGCTCAAAGTCTGAAGAGCTGACGACAATTCAGAAGGGTGGAGTCAGGTCACCATAGGTGGCTTCAAAGCACTTTAATTGTAGAAAAAGTCCATAAGTAAAATAAAAATTGAGAGAGATTTTAGTTTTAATGTATTCACATTTTTATTCCACCTTTCATCATGAGCAGCCTACCAAAAAATTGAAAAACAAACACAATATCAATATAACATAATAAAAACAATATGAAATCAAATAATAGCAGCCATCAAAAGCAATCTTTAGGGCAGTTAACAAGTCGCCACACACTCTACCGACCAAAGGCCTGATAAAAAGGACAGTCTTCAGACATCTTCAAAAGTCTGGGAGTGAGGGAGTTACACAGTCTAAGGGAAATTGCTGAGAAGGCCCTGTCCTGTGTGCACAACAAATGAGCTTCAGCAGGTGTTGGCATACTAAGCAGAGTCCTCCAGGTAGATCTTATCATGTGGTGTTTGAAAACTAAGGTGGGGAAGATCCACTAGAGAGAAGAAAGAGGTGTAGTGGAGAAAATGTTAGCTGAGTCAGAGAAGTATATGAAACAATAAGAATGGGTTGGAGTAGAATGCTCAACATCCATCGAAAGGGTGGTTCATGCTGGTTGGTTTATGAGAAGCAGTTGTTTGCATTTACTTGCTCATAAATATATCTTAAATAAACAGATCACTTCCTAGTATAGGCCTTGGCGTGCAGCATTTTATGGTTAAAATAATAAAAGGAGGGATATTAAGCTGCTGGTATGCAAAACTCAACAAAGAAACAGCAAACCTTTTCCTGTTATGGAAAAAAAAAGGAAAGAAAATATTAAAAAGTGGGACATTTCTCAAGAGGATGTTTTTAAGTTTAATTTTATTTTAAGAACAGACATTTTTTTGGCAGAAAATTAGGGGTTTTTTTAGTTTCGTACCATTTAAGAATGTGATGATTTAGGGTAGTATCCCATCTTTTGGACAGTGAAGGTTCATGATCGGAATTATTTAGGAGGACTCTGAATTTCTAGACATTTCAGACAATTAACAGGCACTGGATCAACAAGATTCTTAAGCCTGTGCCAGATTCATAACACTGTAAACAATGGACCTATTAATAGAGAGGTCCATTAAACCATGTATTTGATTGCTGTACCTTGCTGAATCAGGTCCATGCATTGTTTTTAAAACTGCTTCAGAAAAGAGAAGACTAAGGGCCAATTTTTTTCCGATGTAAAAGGAATGCATCTTGAAAATGTTTTCTGCCATAGGAGAGCTGGTGCCAGGAATTCAGTCTTGTGTTTTTAAAAATCAGTTGTGTACTATATTTTTCTGATCCATTCTTCCCTATAAGTATGTTTATAAGTATGTTATTTCCAGACAGGGAAAGAAGCCTCATCGTACTAAAAACAGAAATGCAGTGTTTTAGATAATTCCCCATGCTCAGTTCAGTGCTAAAGTATCAGGAGTCTTATCTTCTCCCTAACTAGAGTGTTAGAATTAATGAGAACAATGCCCCATGGTGTGTTTATGTGCATCTAGCTTATTCTGAAGCAACTGAACTGTCCCCTTGGTTGTAATATCTGGTTTCTGTCATATTCTGAGCTGTCTCTTCCCTTTATTAAGCATTGATAGAATTGCACCTTCTTTCTTAATTCTCAGTTGTTGTTTTTGTGAATGATTAGGGCTGAAGAAGAATTCCACTATTTGCATGATGGGTTATTCTAAACTCAAACTCTCTATAGGCCTACAATAAATGAGGTTATGGTATTGCCAGCACACTATAGCAGGATATGGCAGGATTAGTGAACAAATATTTATTAATAACAATCCTTGGACAAGCATGTAGAATAATTACACTTATCTGAGGCAGGTCTTTGAAGAATCATCAGCCTTAATCTAGCAGCAGATCCCTCTGCTGTCTGGCAACAAACCTTATCTCCACCCTCCAGTAACAACTACTAAGCAGGCTGAGGTCCTGGCCCGGTTCTGACATAACATGGAGCCGTGGGTCCAATAGACCTGTGGTTCCACACACCCTCCCCCTGCTCCCCCTTCTGCATTTGGACGTTGGGAAGAGCTGCCTCTCTACAATCAGCAAGACTGCAGAGGGCCGGGGGAGCTGGCTGTGCGAGCTTCCTTCTTGACAGAAGGACAGCTCACACAGCCAGTTGGGCCAGAGTGAGGGAGGAGCTTACTCCCTCAACTCTGGCTCCATGGGGCCCAAACTGCGATGTCACAATTTCAACATAGCACTGCCACTGCAGAAATGGAGTTTGTGGCGGCGAAACTCCAGTCTGACCGAAGTTTCAGAGTGGAGTTTGGAGAGGGAAACTGTGGGTCGCTTTCCCCCGCAAACTCCATTTCCCTGAATTCAGACATTCAAGTTAGGAAACTGGAGGTGAAGGGACCTCCAGTTTCCTGTAATGTCTGAACTGAGCCTCTGTCTTTAAGCAACATGGTCTTTAACATTTCCCACAATATATCACAGAGGTGTTCTGTCATAAAGAATCCTTGAGGTCAGAGCACATCTACATGGGAGCTACACTTGTAGAAAGTAGTCCTGAGCCACACCATGATGTTTGTAGTCTGGGAGTGCTCCTGGATCCCAAACTCTCCCTGGTTTCTCAGATTGAGGCTGTGGCCAGAAGAGCTTTTTATCAACTTCAGCTGATACGCCAGATACATCCATTCTTGGAGACTAGTGACTGGTGGTCCATATGCTGCTAACCTCTAGGCTTGACTACTGTAATGCACTCTACGTGGGGCTACCTTTGTACGTAGTTCGGAAACTACAATTAGTACAGAATGTGGCTGCCAGACTGGTCTCTGGGTTTACCCGAAGGGACCATATAACACTGATTCTAAAAGAACTGCACTAGCTGCTGATAGGTTTCCGAATGAAATACAAAGCACTAGTTATTACCTATAAGGCCTTTAATGGCTAGGTTCCAGGGTACTTAAGAGAGCACTTTTTCTGTTGTGAACTTTGTTGTCTATTAAGATCATCTGGAGAGGTCCGATTATGGTTGCCACCAACTTGTTTGGTGGCAACTTGGGACTGGACCTTTTCTGTGGCTGCCCTAGGGCTTTGGAACGCACTCCCTGCTGAAATAAGAGCTTCTTCTCTTTTTGCTTTTAGGAGGACCCTGAAGATGTACCTGTATTCCCAGGCCTTCAACTGAGATTGGATTTTTAAATCTTAATGTGTTTTAATGTGTTTTTATCTATGAATTTCATCTTTTATGAGTTTTAAATGTGTTATAGATAGATAGATAAAGTTTATTACGGTCATAGAGCAGCCAGTTACAATTTATATATCACATTTACATTTTACAAGCTTTGCGAATTAGCAATACAAACGTTATGAAATTTGCAAACAATAAAGCAAAACTTGGGCACATTACTAGAAATTACAGGTTTGAAATTGGACAGCAGGTACTCTAAATAAAAATGATTGGTGTGCCCAGGACAATTCTTTAAAAGGGGTAAAATGAAATTAAAATTACTGTCCCTATAAAATTGACAGTAGAGGATTATGTTGGCAGTTGTCACTATGTCCCCTCAGCTGCAGGGACAGCGGCACAATGCATAAGGTAGTCGTTAGTATATTTTGTGTTTTAATTCTGTACACCGCCTAGAGATTTTTATACTAGGCAGTATATAAATTAATTAATGAAAGAAAGGAAGGAAGGAAGGAAGGAAGGAAGGAAGGAAGGAAGGAAGGAAGGAAGGAAAAGAAAGATGGGCAGAGGGTCAAAGTTAGCGCTGAGAAGAGGAAGAGTTAGGCTTGCTTTACTTAGACAGGGAGAAATCGGAAGCAGTAAGAACACTGGTCTAACCTGAGAAGTCACTCCAGGGATGGGGACATTTTTGGGTTAAGTTTTCTTAGAGCAGTGGTTTTCAGCCTTGGGTCCTCAGATGTTGTTGCGTTGCAACTTCCATCATCCCCAGCCAGCCTTAAAGGTCTGGGGATGATTGGAGCTGCAGTCCAACAACATCTGGGGAGGGGCCCAAGTTGACAACCCCTATCTTAGAGCAAAGGATTACAGAACAGGCGCAGAGGAGGTTCGAAGGCTCTGATCAGAGAAGGTAAATTCTGAAGCTGGAGCAACAGAACAATCTGCTGTTAGCAAGGCAATGACAAAAGGCCAAACTGCTGATATTTATACCTGGATTACCCAATCCAGTGGTCATTTTGTACCTGTCTGTTAATGAAGCTGAGAATTCATCATTTCAGCCCCCACCACTAATGGAGATCTGGCTGGCGGGGACTAGAGACAGGACCTTTTCAGTTGTGGCACCTCAACTTTGGAACACCCTCCTGGAAGAGCTTCGCCATACTCCCTCCCCAGTCTTTTAAAGAAACAACTGAAGACACATCTTTTTTTAGAGAGGCTTTTAAAATATCTTATCCTTTGCTTTTATCTAGTAGGTGTTTTAGAGTTTAACTCTTTATTGATATTTTTAAATTTTAAAACTTATTTCATTTGTAAACCGCCATGAGATATTTGTATGAGGTGGTATATAAATAAAATAAAATAAAATAAAGTTTTTAGCCTGGTCTTTTAACTTTTTAAACCTTATTAATTTTTTATCCTATATTGTCTCTATGTTATTAATATTGTAAGCTTCCCCAAGCCATAGTGCACTGAAGGGGTGGGATAATTAATAATAAAATCAGCAGCAGCAGCAGCAGCAGCAGCAAACATTAGGAATAACCTTTCTCCTCTACTAGGATCTGAATCCTGGGCACATATAGTACTAAATCACTCCCTGCCAGTATTATTATTATTAAGCATATTTATATACTGCTCTTTACCAAAGAAATTCTCAAGCCAGCATAGTATCCCACCTAGTGACTGTCACTGAAATCTTGTTTGCTTTTTATAGTGTGACTGCTTTGGGAGCAGGGAAGGAACCATCTTCTCATTCATTTTGCTATGCAAATTGCTTTTAGAAGCAATTGTTGAAAATTGCTTTGAAACTGTTGAAATTGTTTTGTTGAAAAGTAGTATATAAATATTTATTATAATAAATTTAATTATTAATAAAAATAACAATAATATACCATGCACACAGTGGGAATGCAGATAGTAACATGTTTAAACATTTCTCTCCGAGTCTAATGTTGGTCTGAGTGATGGCTTTCTCACAGTCTGCTAATGGAGTCTGTAAGTTTTCAAACACTGTCTCCAGGTGAAGTTGGTCATTACTTTAACCTGCATGCAACATAGTTGTTTGAGGGCTATTAATTCAGATCTGAGATCAATTCTGACTTCCTTTGCTTTTGAAGAAAAGGGAGAGAAGATAAGAACCAGAGTTGGAATATGTTACTTGTCACATTTACAAACTTTGTTTCTACCTTTTTGCAAGGGAGGATGGAACTAATAATTTCTTCTGCTTCATTTCACTTTTGAATTGCAGTGTCAGAATAATAGACTACACATGTCCTAAACCAATTCTTGTCCAATATACTTGCCCAAAACTTTCACTGAAGAGATACAGGAAGTTAGATATACATGGCTGTAATTGACCTAGCCTGCACTAAAAGTCTGGTGTGGGTTTGTCCCATGAGTCAAACATGCTTTTGATGTTGCTAGTTTTACAAATATAATCAGATTGAAGTTATTCCTACACTTCTGTGTGATACTTAATGCCATTCATTAATAAATAACACAAGGCGTGCCTCACCTTGTGTTGACATTTTCAACAAGCCATCAAGCACTCCCTTGGAACTTCTCTGCAGGAAATTGCAGTGTTCATTGAGAAGCCATGGATGAAACTTGCTAAAGGTGGACACCTAGTGGCTTTCCCTGTTATCACATTGGCTTTTTTAAAAAGGGTAACATCAGGAATCTATTGGCGAGCGAAGGATTTGATTGGTTTAGTTCATGGGAGATGGGATTTGATTGTTTGTTCTTACAGTGTTTCCCTGCTGACCTAAAGGATAAGTAGGATGTGACCATCAGAGCATATTTTCAGTAGCAGAAACCTTTGTGCCTTTTAGAAGCTGTATCCATGAGACCAATGCTGCACACATCTTATTTATGCACACTCTCTCATAGATGGTCCAAGAACACTTCTTTGCAGACTACTTGAGCAGGAATAAGGCAATAGGAAGATATAACTCCTCTGGTAAAATAACTACTTTGGCTCTCAATTTGTTCTATACACAATTCAACATGTTGGTCTTTACCTTTAAAGCTGTCAGCAGGTCACCTTGGGACGCCACCTGTATCCAAATTTAGATTGATGGATGAGGTGCAGGGTTTTTTCAGCAGTTGTGCTATTATTTTGAACTCTCTTCCCAAAGATGCTTGACTTACCAGCTCTTTGCATGTTTTTAGGAAACGGGAACTTTTAAGTCCAACAGATGTTGGGAGCACAACATTGCATTTTAATACTCTTGAGGCCACTGTGGAAATGCTGTTTCTAATATATTGGGTGTTTGTTTTCACTTTTAAAAAACAGTTTGTTTTATTTGGGCTATTATTGCCATCTTGTGCTATGATGGAAGCTTCCCTGAGAGCTCTGTGCAGGATAGGAAATCCCCAAAGACATGCATAAATAAGAAACGTTGGTGTCACAACTAGAAAAATCCAAGCCACCCCCCCATGATAATAAAAATAATACAAATGATAAGGAACTAAATAACTGACATTCATTCAAATTCATATTCGTGTTCATATTTAGCTGTTCTTTAAGAGCACACCAAAATTTGCTGCATGAAATAGGCTGCCTCACCTAACAGCCTAACAGTATAATCAGCTCTGCATACTCTCTCTATTTGAAGCAAAGAACGCAATTTAATTATTTTCCCCAATAAACAGTGCATTCCTGTGTACTAATAAAAATAAAAAGCTACCCATGCGACATTTTGTTAAATGTGCAAAACCTTGTTCTTGTTAACCAGCATTTTAATAAAAATTTATGTTGCCTCAGAGTTGCCCAGAACTAAAGAACAAGCAACTCTCTGATCTAACAGAACTAAGTGAAATAAATGTAGCATTTGCTGAACATAACTTGCTGCTGTTGCTACGTGCAATGAGTTAGTTCTATTGATTGCTGTAACAGACTATACAGGTGAGGTGAGAGTGGACTCAATGTTAGCTTATGTGTAGAGGCCACAGGTGGAATTATGTAGTTTCTGGTCTTTCTGGTAGTCAGAGGAGGCTCCTTATTTCGGCAGAGGGGGTGCTGCCCCACCTTGCCAGTCTCACATTCTTGCCATCCCCCCACCCCACCCCCCACCACATTCTACCATCAAACATACCATGAGGCGAATCTCAGGATCAGTGAGACTTGCTGAGAACAGGTTAGCGGGCAGAGCGGGTTTAGCTCGCTCTCCCTCCAGATGATCAGGCAGGAAGACCTGGGCGGCTGTGGGGATCAGGGGTGCGCAGGGCATCCTGGAGAGACCCCCCGGGCCAGGAAGCTTCCCAGTTTCAGCCTACCAGTGGGGGTCTCTTCATGTGTTGCTGCGGTGTGGAGCTGCACCACGGCAATACACGATCACATAGACGGGGTTAGCGGAGCGCTCACTCCGCTAACCTTGTCTAAGGGGAGGGCTCCATAAGTGGGTTACCTGCTTTGAGGACACTGGGCTCACCTGGTGGTTCTCATGCTCACCAGAAAGTGGACTAGGCTCCCTTAGCCCGCTTTTTGGCAATCGTGAGAATCGCCTCCATCTCTTCTTCTCTGTCTTTCCCTCTGTCTGTCTGTCTCTCTTGCTTGAATGCTGCTTTTGCATTTTCACTGCTTGCCAGTAGATGGCACTAGCTCTTGTTCTTTTTTTCTTAATTCCTTTGTAAAGCCATTTCCTCGCTCTTAGGGTGCTTCATTGCCTCCAAATGAAGTAAATACGGTACCATACTTAGTCACTACTCAAATTGCGTATTTAGTGCCTCAGCACCAATCAGGGGGCCGGTTCACACTTACAGTTTAACTGTCCTTAAAGCTAACTGTGTTTGTAACAGCCCAAACAAGGAAAACCCCAGTTAAGCCTCCAACGTTAACTTCAATCTGCCCAGACTAACTCCACTTTACACCCAAGATTTCTTCTATGGTTCACCATCAATAACTGCGGTTATGCCAGCGAAGTGTTACGCCTGAACCCAGACCCGTCTCCAACTGCAGTTAAGCACCCAGTTCCTAACTCCAGTCATAGACATGGCAGTGCAGACCCGCCCGAGGACACAGCTGCTCCAGGCTTTCGGCACTTCTCTCTGGCAGCTGCTCGGAAAACCCCGCCCCTCCTGTCAGCCACGCAGCTATGGAGTTGCTAGGCTACAGGGACACCAGCATGCCCCATCCCAGATTGGCCAGCCTGTCAAGCTGCTCAGCCGGCCAGGGGGCAACAGGCACGGGTGCCCACAAACACCCCAAGTGGAAGCACAAGCAGGGCACCCCCTCATGGTGCCTGGCAGGAGAAGCCCAAAGGCAGACCCAAACAGAGAAGTTAGAGCAGCCAAGTTCTACTGTTCACAAAGAAAGGATGGGGAAGGCGGCCCCAGCCCTTTCCTGATGGGGTGGGGATTTTTGCTCCCTAACTCTTACTCATGAGAAGAACTATCCTGGGAAGCAATCAGAATTCTGTGTTCCTTCTGGATATCAACCTGCCATTACAGACCAGGAGTGCTTTCTCATGAGAGTAACAGGCCATTGAGGCACACATGTGGACCAGAGGGTTGCAGACACCCTGTCGGAATACTATGGCCCTGCAAGCCCCGGGAAAGGATATACCATCTGCCCCTTTACCGGTCTCAGTGGCTGGTGGACAGCAAGATCACAACCACTCACTTGGTAGCCAGGTTGCCCCACAGCACATTATTTAAATTTGCCCACTTGACCATTTCTTTTGTGGGTTGGGTGGTAGATAGCACCCATCATTCCCTAGCACATTGGTGTCTCTAAGAGCTACCCATGGGGAACAATGGCGTGTTTTGATTTTCCCCGTTTTTCCTTATGGCCAGAACAAGCTGTACTCACAGAGTGTATGCACACAAGTTTTTCATTGTAATTTGCTATTCATTTTGCAACCCTGCCTTTAAAAACACTGCAGAAGCACAGTAAAAGGGAATCTATCCCTCCCAACATAGAACACACATTTCAATTTTCAAACACAGTCCAAAAATGGCCAAAAGAGAATCAATGACCCAGAATCTACTGCCAGCCACAGTGCCTGCACTGCAGTAACATCATTGGCACAAGTTGCTCTCTCTCTCTCTCTCTCCTTCCTTGAGGTGCTTGATGCCTTCCTTCCTTGAGGTGTGGTTTGTTTTGTCTGTGAGATAGTGTTGTAGTGAAAAATGGACAATGGCAGCGCTCTCTCTCTCTCATAATGACTCTTTGCATTACTTCCTAGCATTGCAATAGCTGCCAGAATATCACCCTTACTTAGCAGCAAGCATAGCTATACACTCAACTAGAGAGCAATTTCAGCCAAATCTTGACTGAGTACACCTTGCAATGCAGATTGCAGAGCAAACCAGAGCAGTGAGTGAAGCACAAGTTAGTCTCAAGGCCAGACATGGAGCTCATCACAGCAATCCCCAAGAAATATTAAGAGAGAGAGAGAGAGAGAGAGAGAGAGAGAGAGAGAGCTGCCATTGTCCATTTTTCACCACAACACTATCTCACAGACAAAACAAACCACACCTCAAGGAAGGAAGGCATCCAAGTTTTGCCTTTGTCAATATGAGATCCAGCAAACCAGACAGTTATAGCAGCAATAGCACAGCATATTATACTCAATGCTGAGAAAAGAAAACCACAGAATCAAACCTTTCTTCCTCCTCTGATGTATCCTCTTCTTAATGAGAGGCACAGTATAAGGGCTCTCTCTTGCTGCCTCCCAGTCCCTTTGAATTTGAAATTCCCTCATTTTGTGTTTTTCCCTCCCCCCTTTCCCAGCAAATGGGGGTCCAGTTGCCCATGACCACACATGATTTGTATAACAAGCCAACCAAGAAGCAAGGAAAAAACAGGCCTCCAAAATGGAGATCAGAACATGTTTGGGATGTTTTGATTGAAATGGGGGTTGTTCTGCTCTGAGCTCAAAACAGGCCCTTTATTAGCCTACTTTCCTTAACAAAAGTAAGCTTATGAGTTCATCTGTCATTGTGTGTGTGTCCCCATCAACTTTGCAATGCCTAGACCCAATAGTTTGTGATGATTTCATCCACCCCAATTCAAGATGGTGGACGCATGAATGTTTGAGGTGCAAATGGGCTAACTTGTGACCTGCCTAACTGATTTGGACCAAACTTAGTCCAGCTGTAGGGATAGTGAAAGGAAAGTAGGCAGATTAATTCTCACCAGAACAACTTGTTTGTCTGTTGGGGGTCACATCACATTACTGTTGTAAAAAACATGTTTTTTTAAATGGTGCTAGTGGTACCAGAAAACCCCTTAAAGGCAGCAAACCTATCCCTTTCATCTTGCAGTTTCATGAATCTAAGTGAAATTGACAAAACAAAGTCTTCTAGGAAAGAGTCTTACCCTGTTTGTTTACCCAGAAAGGGAGAGAAAAGAAATAGCAACAAGACTCCCGGAGCCTCTCCCTAGCCTGAAGATTGTCCACCTGTAATAAGAGTACCTTCGAGCCACCACAGGATAATAAATACCATGCTAAAGAAGCTATCACAAATATTGTCTGCTGATAAAATTTAGGGGTTTTCCATTAACTGGAAAGGCTCCAGAAAATTATGTCCCGGAAATATTTTGGTTACTGCAAATGTGTTCAGCAGTTTAAAACTGATTTTGTAAGTATTGGAGATCGCCCTTCATTGTCCTTAAATACATAAAATATACTCACTTGTTGCTGGAAATAGACATGTGTCAACAAAGTGAGTTTAGTTGACAGCAGTTCAGTAGCTTCTGTGATATGAACTTGCTTCCTTTCACATTAATAAAAGCCAACTTCAAGGTGAATATTTTAACAGTTCCACAGCAGAAAGTTCAATGACTGAGCTTATAACATATGAACTTCCTTTTCCAGGACAGATCTGATGGAATAACTTGGAAATGGCTGCACTAACATTACCTGAGGTGAAATTCTTCTGTAGTTCTATAGGGAATATTTTTCAGCGGAACTTAGAAATATGTACATCATCGAATTGGACTGGAAATGAAATAGATTGTCTTTACTGAACCAAAATTGGTTTCATTTTCTCCCTTCAAAAAAATCACTATTTATTTAGATTTTCTGCCCCTTTATCAAGAAATCTATCATAGGCCACAGTACATTCTTATCAACATGTGAGGGGGAACCCTGTATACTTATTTTACAGTGTCCGTACTGGTGTTGTGGCTGGGATTGGATGTTGAAGAGCCATGCGCAAATCCCCATGCTCACTGAATCTTTCTTTTAACAACATTGCAATACTGTATTGTTGTGGACTATACCTGGTTTCGCACTCTGTACATGCTCAGAGGGAAAGAGGCAAAGTCACATCTTACACAAACAGAGTTGGTTCTTGGAGATGATGACCATGTAGGATCTGGGCGCACAAACAGAGATAGAGAGAGACACACTCAGAAAGTTCAATGGGCTTTATTATAAAGAGTTGCTCATTAGGATAAAATAATCCACATTAAAAACATGTTTCCGATTCAAGGTGTAGTGTAATGTGCCTAACTAACATATGTGTGTGCATTAAATCTTCCTAAAGCCTAATACAATTCAGATACAGACGGAAAAGAGTGGGGGGGAAGGCTGAGGGCTGGCATGGTTTGGGGGAGAGCAGGGATTAGTATAGGGACGAGGGTAAGGGAGCAGAAGAAGGGGAAGGGATGAAGGGATTCCAGGCTTGCAAAGGCAGCATATTTACCCAGGACCAGAGACTTGAGAATGGTGAATCTCGTCAGCTGAAGGAGTGAGGCGCTTGGCTGGAGACAGGAGTTGTTGCAGTTGCTTCAGATCATGGCTGAGAGCCGGAGCACCATGGCTGGGGAGTCTTGACTTCTCACTGCGCAGTAGAAGTCACAGACATGTAGCGTGTATGCCCGTAGGCACAAGACTGCTCACTCTCTTGTCTAGTCGCCTCATTCTTATAGTGTATTTTCCTTTGATCTGTTCAGAGATCTATTCAAATCTCATCTTTTCCTGGGTTCCCCAGAAGGGGTGACAAAGCTGTTACTTTCTGGACAATGTCTTTTAATTATTCAGGATATTGGCCAGTTCAGAGAAATCTGAATCTCATCTTCTGCAAACTGTGCACTCAGGAAGCGGGGGGGATGCAAGTGTTAGTGGAAAGACTAAATCTACAGGTGTTCTCCTAGGGTGGAATTTCTATAGACAGCAACTGAGTAATTCCCCCTTGGGCATAGCAGGGCCAATCATTGACAACAATCAACATAGATTTCTTCCACAGACATTATCTGATAGTGAGTTACATTTTAGCATATTGATTAGCTCAGGCCCAGCCCTTTGTGTTTTCTTAAGTATCCAGTTCACAATGCAATGCTGGAATGTGCCTCTCCCTTCGCAGAGCAGGCAGTTCACCCAGAGTTCAGGTGTGATTTCATTTCTTAATATAAAATGAAATCAGGCACAGGCCTATATTCCAGGCCTATATTCCACAAACTTCTGAGTGGTGCATTACAGTATATTCATTGGGGTGGACATATTGTATTGTTGTTTTAAAAAATGGTGGCAACCAGTACACCTATAGCTACACATATCTACAACAATGCTGGTGTGCCACCCATTTAACCCTTTCCCACCAAATCCTTATGGGGGGAGGGGCTTTGGGTGGTGTGGCACTAGCAGAAGCTCAGCTTTGGGAGAGCAGGGGCTCAGCACATTATCAGGGGCTCAGCAGACTATCAGCTTTTTCCTGGTGCCCCTGCAACCTGGTGCCAACATTTATCTCAATGCATCTTTAATCAGAAGTCTCACTGTGTTCCATGTAGCTTACTCCAAGACACAAAGAGTCAATATCCATCCAACATACATGAGACAGGGGAAAAGTTTAGCCCTTCTCCTGACTTCCTTTCAATCTCCTTTAAGAAAAAAGAAATCCACCCCAGCTCTTCAAAATAGAAGCACACAGCCACCAAAGCTAATCTAGTAGGTGTCTAGCATTCTGGCTCCCACATGGGAGCAGTACATTGAACGCAGCCACTAGAGCATTTAATGATTGGGTACTCCATTGCTGCAGGCATGAGGATGGGAACATTGTTTTGAGTGTCACCATGGACATCACAAGAAGCATCCAACTTAGCAGCATTCCACATGACAACTGAAATAGCGATTGATGACCTATTTGAGGAAAGAAGTACATATTTTTCAGAAATAAAAATATAGCATATACTGTAATGGGAAAATCTAACCAAAGAAACACAACCCTAAAAAATGTATAGGCTGTATGTGACAACTGCACATACGGAGGTAAAATGGATAGTCTGAGAAGAATATTGCTGAACAGAAATTTGAAACTAGGTGCGTCATATCCAGTCCCAACTGTATTCATTGCATATCTTCTTCGCAATTGTTCATGGGGGGGGAATTGACGATCAGGAGTATGTGTTGAAGGTATTAGAGGGGCTATGATGGAGTATAAAGGCACAATCATATGTTCCCCTTTAATCAAAGTACAGTTTTTTAAATAAACCCTGAAGTTTAAAAATGGATATAACCATAATGGTTTTTTAAAACAAAATATAATTTTGGGGGAAAGTTGATATCAGATTTCATGAAATCAGTAGAAATGGTTTGGGTTTTTTAATTATTATTTTAAAAAAAAACATTTTTAAGATGTTCAATTGTTCTAATTTGTTAACAGATCAAGGCCTGTGTTGGTGAGGTATAAAGAAAGCCCTCAGATCCCTGCTACATCATTCATATTATCCTATTGCTGTACTAAATCCCCAGTTTATCTTGCCAGTTGCAGAGAAAGGAGGCCAGGAGCAGGGGGCTGTGTGGATGCGTGGGAAGAAGAGGTGCTTTTATTTAGGCATAGAAACTCTAGGACTAATGTGCATTGTGGTTAGTAGGTAATCACAAATGTTTTCTACATCTATCTCTTCTTCTCAGAGAAAGAAGCACAATATCTAGTCTAGGGCTGAACAAGGCTGTAGCCAAGTAGCTGTTGCACATTCCAAGATAAGATAGCATTCCAAGGCTAAAATATGTACACCAGTCGATAAAGTCATAGCACAGATCACAGAGCCTCTTTGTGGGGCCCTCAAATAACAAGACCAGGGTGGGGCATGGCTTAGGGCAGCTCTTCTGGTCTTTGCTGGTCTTAGGGCTGTGTGTTACAAAGCCAGAAAGAAAGTAGGGGTGTGCAGAATGTTGAACTGGTGAAACGTTTTTACTCAAAATGGGCTGTTTCCCAACTAACTGAGCAAAAAGCACCACCTTTTCAAAGTATACAAACACACACACACACACACACACACACACACACACACCACTTTCGGAACTCTTTGTTGAAAAGTAGTATATAAATATTTGTCGTATTTGTTTCGTGTGCTAAGAGCTGGAAACAGCACCCTTCAGACAGGTTGTTCTGGTAAGAACTAATCTGACTACTTTCCTTTCACAATCCCTACAACTGGACACACAGACACACACACAATGCTGGGCGATCTCATAAGCTTAGTTTCCTTAAGGAGAGTAGGCTAAAAAAAATAGTGCAGAAGAGTGACTGCTGGAATCAGAAATATATTTACTGAAGGATCCCAATGCATGTCGAGTTGTGGTTCTTCATCAGTGGACTACATATATATATATATATATATATATATATATATATATATATATATATGATAAATATGCACATACAATGAATATTCTGAAGATGAAGATGAAACAGAATAAATCAAAATAATAATTTTAAAAAACATTTGCAATATTCATTTGCAATGTCCAGAAATCTGATGACACACACATTCACAAAATAAATTTAAAAAATTAAAAATGAACTCACTAAGTAAAATGTCTAGGGTTGGTGTGAGGATAAAATATGTTGATATGCCATGCATGCCATCCTGAGATCTTTGGAGAAAAGTGGAATAAAAATGTATTAAATGAATAAACAAAAAACTGAAACCCTTATGAACATCAGTCTGTCATTTATTATTATTTATTTAGATGTTTATACTGCCTCACCCAGATGGCACTCAGTGGTTCACAAATATTAAGTGTCATAAAGTGACTGCATTGTTAAAAGAAGCATTATTTGCATATGTGTTATATTAAAGCTGCAAGATTAATGGAACAAAACCCTCAGTTTCGATCACAAAAAAAATTATCCTCACAACAACAACCCTGTGAGATAGCATAGGCTAAGAGATAGTGACTAGCTTAGTGACAATTTAAACTCAAGTCTCCCTGAATCTACTTTACTCTTCCCTCTATACCACTCAGTCTGTGTGGCCTTGCTATGTCCCCCAGAATTTAGGGTAGCCCCCAGATTTTGGCTCCTCCACCCGGCTGATAAATTTCACGCGGATTTACATGGATTTCAAATGCGTTGCCCAGATTGCCTGGATTTTACTCTGGATCCGATCACATGGGAGGGCAGAGAAGGAGGGGAACGTATACAAATCTGTCAGATAAATAAATATATAAATACAAAAAACAAACCAGCTTTTTATTGGAAAGGCCCTTTGCACAGAGATAATGGATGTGCATAGAGACACAGACAGTTTAAATACTCTTTATTGAGTGTAGTAACTGGGAGTTGCTTTGCAGCACATACCTACTGGGCAGCGGGTGGAGGGGGCAACCAGGCCTTCCATGAGGTAAGATGAGGAGTTGCCTCAGTCAGGTCGTGGATTACTGGGCACCAGTGGAGCAGCAAGATGTCCCCTGCTGCCTCTCCTGCCTTCCTCTGCTCCCCGCCCCCCAAACCCTGGCTCCAGCTCATGGGAGCAATTTTTCACCTTCCCCTCCACTTTCACAATCACTTGCTTGGGCACGGGCATGCACACCCTCTTCCATCTCCTTCCTTGCATGCTGTTAGGTGATTACGCACTGAGTTGAGGGAGGTGGAGGAGTGAGTGTGTCACACAGGGCAGCTATCACTGCTACAAAGGAGGAGGAGGCGTTGAGTGCAGGTGTGTGTGTGCGCGCGCACACACGCCACTGCTGCGCTGGAAAGTGGGTGTGCGTGAGAAGGGGCCAGTATTTGGCGCCCGGTCTGAGGCACAGAGATCTTGGGAAGGCTGCCACAGCTATTGGAGATGGGGATGGGGGGTGGAAGCTTGTGTGCAGAATGCAGCAGTCCACGCACGGAGACTTGTCAAAGGTTGAAATTCTGCCCCAGTTTTAGCAAACTGTCATCTGTCATAATGTGGAGTGAAGTGGGGGGCTTATTTTTGACCCCAAAGATCTCATTTGGATGGGTTTCCCCATTGAAACTAATGGACACTCAAGTCTCTCTTGCCCTAGTGGAAAAGGCTGTTTTGGAGCACATCCTGCTATGTATTTGAACAGGATTTCCGTGTGTGTGTGTGTGACGTTTGTGGCAGAGGAAATATCATGGTCTCATTTTTTTCATTTTAATGCATGTTATTTAAACTCTGGCTGCCAATTATTTTTTAATTCCAGGAGCCTAAGAAAGCACAGAAAGAGTGCAAAGGGCCAGTGTCTGAATAGTTCTTTATGGAGATTCTGGTTTCCAAAAGCCAGCCAAAAGACCACAGAAGCAAATGGAGCGAGAGGTGTATGGGGCAGCCATCCAGCCTCTATTGTGTCTTGTGCTCTCACATAAAACATTCGCTTCGCTGCTGACGGGGGCATCTCATGCCTTTTGCTATGCAAACCGCTTTTTGTGGGGTGTGGTGGGGATAAATATATAATTATTAATATAATAATAAAAATCGACATCAATGGAAACAAGTCCCACTTTGTTCAATGAGATTTACTCTCAAGGGCGCACAAGATTGCATTAATGAGATAGAAACAGTGAGCTTCCAAAAAACGTTTATTTTTTATAATACTCTAATTTGTAATGTTCAATTACAAACTCGTGCAATTGAACATCCACTCTTAACTTCTCGGTCTTCTTCCTATCCTAAGATACTGCCCAAACAAACACACTCCCATGTACTTCCGCTACTCTGCCCCGTACATGGAAATGCTAATCGGAACCGGAAGTAAATGTGGAACGGGTTTTTTAAAAAAATCTCTTTGAGAGCAAGCAGTACTTCCCTTTTCCGTTGCCGTAAAACAGCTTCCCTTGCCCTTTTTCCTGTCCACCATGTGAGAGGAAGAAACTTGCAGAAAACTGCCTACTGCTGCTGCTTGGATTAAGTGTTTTGTCAGTAACCAGAAGGTGCTATGTTTACATTCTTTGCAGGGGAGTAGAAGTCAGTAACATCTGTGTTTGGTGAGAGCTTGTCTTTAAAAAGAGAAAGAGAGCGAGCCCAGCCCTCTGCAAAACCCCTTCTCTCTTTCTTGTTGGTCGCGTGGAGAGTAGCTTGTGTGTGCATCTTTGTGCATCTATTTCGTTTTTTTGGAAGGAAGGTTGTCAAGATCTTTGGAAGGAAAATCTAACCTAAGCATTTGGGATGAAACCACTTTTCTTCCCATTTCTCTCTCTGTGTGTCTCCAAAATGCAACAAAGATACCAGGCAGTACTGCTTGCCTTTTCTTTGTTCTACCTGAGGAAGACATGCTGGACATGCTCAGAGGGAAAGACTGCAAAAAGATATTTTCAGCCTGCTCCAAGTTCTTTTGCATGTGTGTTGAGGAACGTGTTATTGTGTACAAGAATTTCTTTGCTTCCCCACACCCCTTGGAAGAGAGAGCTGGGAGTGGGGTAATGAAAGTGCAATGTCCATCATCCATGTATCCGTCTGTGCCCTCTTTTCCCCAAATCCAATCCCAAATCCTGCATTTTCTGTTTGTGGGCTCTTATTTTTTAACTTGAGAGAGAGAGAGAGAGAGAGAGATTGTGAACTAGCTCAGGAGTGCTTGGTACATTCTCAGAGAGAGAGAGAGAGAGATTTTGTGTTATATAATTAAATGTATTTGCTGTTTTTCCACCAAAAAGTAGGGATGTGCAAACTGATTTGGGTACAAATCAATTTGTACCCAAATCTAGCTGATTCAGGTGACTTGGAGACAAAACATCACCCCTGTGGTCCATTGGCTAGATTCGGGTACAAATCAAACCGTGACTGATTTGATTCGAATCGATTTGAGATTCAGATCCCTCCTATTAATTCCCCCAAATTCCCACCGTTCATTTAAAAAAAAAAAAAAACTAAGCACTAATCCTTGTAGAAGTGGAGTTATGGAGCAAAATGTGTGGTCACTATTTTTCAAGTGTTTGGATTCTTTGGTGTATAATAACTTTCCCTCAATGAATCCCTATGAGGATGCATTACACACCTTCATTTCTTCTATTCATTTTGACTGTCTTTTCGACAGTGCCAACTGTCAACTGCCATGTGCCAACTACACTACCACCCACAAGGCAGTGGGGTACTACTCAGTTTATGTTCTAGGGTTTTTTTTTCAAGTGTTTGGACTATTTGATGTCTAATAACCTTTCTTCATAATTAATCCCTATGAGGATTCATTACACACCAAAGAGTCTACACACCTCAAAAATTCCTAAAATATAAACTGAGTACCCAGTGGCTTGTGGGCTGTGGGGTAGCTGGAACATGGGATGCCACTAATTCCCCACCCCCACCTGCAAAGCAGTGGGGTCAAAATGAACAGAAGAAATGAAGGTGTGTTGTGTAATGAAGATACCAAAGAATCTAAACACTTCAAAAATACCTAAAATAAATAAACTTGAGTACCCCAGTGTGTGTGTGTGGGCGGGTGTAGTTGACACAGGGCAGTTGACAGTTGGCACTGTCCCATGATAGTCAAAATGAACAGAAGAAACAAAGGTCTATAATGAATCCTCATAGGGATTCATTATGAGTAAAAGTTATTAGACACAAAAGAAGCTAAACATTTCAATATTCCTAAAAATTAAAATTAAAATTATACACAGCCTTGCAGGGGCGGGGGGTATAGCTGGCACATGGCAGTTGATAGCTGGCACTCCCCAGTGATAGTCAAAATGAACAGAAGAAATGAAGGTGTGCAATGAAACCTCATAGGGATTCATTATGAAAAAAAGTTATTCTACACCAAAGAATCTAAACACTTGAAAAATAATGGTTGCACTTTTTGCTCCATAATTCAACTTCTACAAGGGCTAGAGCTTGGCTTTTTTTTTTTTAATTAATGAAAGCTGGGGATCCATTTTAGGGTTAGGATATGACAACTTCGAATCTCCTTTGTTTCCTATGGCGGAAATGTTCAAAATCAGTAAAAACTAAGAAAAGAATTAAAAATCAACCAAGTGCCCCACTGCCATGAAATTTGGGAGGTAGGTGGCACCCATGGAGACCTACCCACCACCCAAATTTGGTGCCCCTAGGACCTTGTTAAGTGGTCTGAATCTGAATTGAATCAAAGCAAATACAAATAGAATCTGGGGTGATTTGGAGGGGGTAGATTTGGATAGAAAACAAATCAAGGGTGATTTATTTTGGGCACAAATCGAATCAAAAAAATTGATTTGTGCACATCCCTACCAAAAAAGTCATTGGAATTTCTTATAGCAAGATAATAAAAATTACCGATGGACCTTATAAAATACTTTAATACATAATTTTAAAATTAAAATAGCAGCCTAATCAAGAAAAAAATCCAGAATGTGCAGATATAAGACCTGGCAAAACAGATTGGTCTTCTCTAACCACCTAAAAATAGCAATGAGTGCAAACAATAGATCTCTCTTGGAAGGAGTTTTATAATACAGGTGTCACCACAGAAAAGGTCTTTCCAATTGAGGAAAACTTTACCATTGATGGTTTTGGCATCCAAAGCAATGTTTCTCCACTTGATCTTCAGTCATGCAGTTGGGAATACTGTATGTGAGAAGGTGCTTCTTCAGGCAATGTACAGAAGCCCTGGAAGGGAAGAGTTTTCTGTAAAGAATCTCTTGAGTCTTTTGTCCTCCTTTTATGTTTTGGAAAAGGTCCATAGCTCAGGAAAGATGTCCATTGTTTGCAGGCCTAAAATCCCAGATTCTGTCAGTATTTATATACTCAGTTCACTCTGTAGGCATAACTTACATTTATAGTGTTTGCAAACCGGGTCATGTGTGTCTTCTTTCTACAGATGACATAAGCTGAAGCCATTGGATCCAACCCATTCAAGGAAAAATGTTTTGGCGTAGTTGGCTTTGGAATAGTGCACTTTACTAGTGCCTGCCTTCAAAACATTTCATGTTTTTCTTTTCTGCTTTTCGTTCTTAGGTAACTGTTGCTGAAGGAGAAGGATAACACAAAATGGCAGAAGCAGTTTTCCATCCCCCAAAGAGGAAAAGAAAAGCCTACAGATCATATGATTCCCCATTTCCTATTTCTTCTTTCGGGGAAGACGGTTATGGGAGAGGTTACAAAATATGTGAGGCTGAAATTATTAACAACAATGTAATTGTTAATAAACCTGATGATATAGAACAACTGTATAGCAAGGTACTTCTTTGTCTGCTTAATGCATGAAATCTTCAATATTGAAAATATCCGCTTTGAATTCTGACAGAACTGAAATCAATTTAATTTCAACCTAGTTAAAATATTTGGGGAGGTGAGATATTTTTGTAGCAATAAAAAACAAAACAATTTAATCTATAATGGTCAATAAGGAGCTGTAAGATTTATGCTTATGCACACTGACTGGACAGCTCATATAGGCCTGTCCGAATTGGGTGCAGATGAGGTTCTGGAATTAAGGACTATGCCTTCAGTCATTTTCTACATCCTTTCTTAGAGAAGATATTGTGGAGGTAAACATGTTTAACACAGGCACAACTCCTTGCTGAAAGAACCTGTGTTTGTAGGCTGGTTTACATGCATGTTGGGAAGCTTGCAGTTTCAAAATATCCCAAAATGGTTAAAATCACTTGCTGATCTCCTGAATAATGAAGTTCTGGTGCTTCTGGAAAGTTCAGCTAACTCAACCCCACTACTGGCTCAGCAGTGGGTGCAGATTTCAACACTCCACCCTTTCCCAGGAAGTGCTGTGTCACCTGAAAATGTGTCCCTGAGGGCTGCGCAGCCCTTGGGGGCATATTTTCAGTGACACCGAGGGCTTTCAGGGGAAGGGAGTTCATTGAAATTCCCATACACTAGCACAAGTGCAGCATTAGTCTGGAACTCTTCAGAAGCACTGGTGCTACACCAGTGCTTCCTTAGGATAAGGTGCTAATGTGAAGAATTTTACTTACTAGCCTACCCGCACAGAGCATCTGTGTGCTCTTTGGGGCCGGCTGCTCCGTCCTGCCCCACTCTCTCTTGCCCTCCTTTCCCCTCCCTCCTGCCCCACTCTCTCTGCCCCACATTCTCTTGCTCCCCCTCCCTCCTGCCCCACTCTCTCTTGCCCTCCCTCCTGCCCCCTCTCTTGCCCTCCCTCCCCTTCCCTCCTGCCCCACTCTCTCTTGCCCCCTCCCCTCCTGCCCCACACTCTCTTGCCCTCCCTCCTGCCCCCTCCCCTCCCTCCTGCTCCCCTCTCTCTTGCCCCCTCCCCCCCACCCCACACTCTTTTGCCCTCACTCCCCCTGCCCCCTCCCTCCTGCTCCCCTCTCTCTTGTCCTCCATCCCCTTCCGTTCCTCTCCTCCTCCCCCCACACCCACACTGTGCCTCTTACTTCAGTGGGTGGCGAACAGGGGCGGCGAAGTCGCCTGGGCAGCGAAGTCCTGCCACCCGTTCCCTCCCACCCCGGCCTCCAATGGGGTTCGTGTCGCGGGCTTCGTGCCGCCTCCCGTTTCCCACTCACCCCTCTCACCGGCGCCTACTCTGGCCGTCCTGCTGCCGCCGCCTCCCGCTCCCGCTCCCACTCCCGGCGGCCAGGCCAGGCTGGGCCACCGCCTCCTTGTCCTTACCTGGGACGGCCTGACTTAGCTAGCTGCTAGACCATCCCGCCACCTCCCAGCGGCCAGCCGAGCCGGCTTCCTCAGGCCGTTTTGCGGCCTGCTGCTACCGCATGGTGCCATTTTTTCTTGCCCGCAACTCTCGCCCTTTGGCAGCGGAACTCTTGCAATGTGTCGCGAGAGTTCTGCCGCCAAATTCAGGACACGCATGCTGGCTAAGAGAATTAATTATATAGATAGATAAGCTCCATTGGAAGGTTCAGTCTCTGGCTGCTGCTGGTTGAACTAATGGTTCGTTGTAACACTGATCTCTTCTTTTTCTAGGGATTTTTTGGGAAAGGAATTATTTCCAGAAGTCAGCCAGAATACAGTATTTCAGATCCTGTATTAGTTGCTAAGTGGCAAGGTAAACTAGATTAACATTGAATTCAAGGCCTAAAGAGTGCACTATGGTCCCTTCTTATGATGTTTTGAATATCTATGTAGAATGCAAAATAATACTACTTTCTTTTTATTGTAGATGTCCGATTAAACATGCCTATTGTTTCATCAAAAAAGTAAGTGCAGCTTTGCCTTGCCTAGGGCTTGGAATGCCACTAGTTTATTAATCAATAGTGAAATTACAAATTCTGCAGCACTGATGTTCTGAAAGTAGGAAATGTGAGTCAATATTTCAGTATCTTGTCTTAAGAAAAAAGCAAAGACTGCAATCCTATTGACACTTATTCTCAATCATAATCCTATTCACTGCAATGCAACTTATGTCTGATTAAACACACATAGGATTGCACTTAAAGTGTAACATTTTCTTGTAGTTGGATTCTTCAGATAAACAAGCACAATATACAGTTCCTGTTATTTATCTAATATCTTTAGATTTCACAACGGCTGGCTGAGAAATTCCTTTCATAATTATCTTTCCAGCAGTTTGGTCAATATATCAAGAGAGAAAATATACTGTTGCATTTCTCAGATACTAAGGCTCAGTAAGATCTAGGTTCTAAATCCCAACTTAATCTAGGTTCTAATTCTGGAATAGATAATTTACCTATTCTACAAATTACATATGTTTTTCTGCAAAGAAGCACTCACAGCAGAGTACATCAAAATAAAAAATTAAAATATAAATATCAGGTAAAAACCAATTGCAAAGCTATACAAGCCTAAAGCAAAGTCTAAAAGATAGTATAACAAGTTCTGGTAAGAACTAATCTGCCTACTTACCTTTCACGATCCCTACAACTGGACTAAATTTGGTCCTAATTGGTTAGGCATATCACAAGTTAGCCCACTCGTGCCTGAAATGTTTATGCATCCACCATCTTTAACTGAGTGGGTGACATCACTGCAAACTATACCCTTGAGGTATCCCTACAACTGTACCCAGTTTGGTTCATATTGGTCCAGGCATTGTGAAACACTCTCTCTTTCTCTTTGCTGGGTGATCTTATAAGCTTGCTTTCCTTAAGGAAAGTAGACTAAAAAAATCAAGCTGTAGAGGCTTTTCAGTGCCATAACTGAAACCCATAAAAGCCCCAGACAAGGCCATAGACCTGCAAACAGTCCACACCTTTATTTGACCTTGAACCTTACATTCAAAAGCCATCTACTGCAGCATATCTGCCACAGGTCAGAAACACACTAAGAAAGATGGCCAGTTCATAAGCTAAAAATCTTGCAGAATGTGGTCTGAATCTTCTCCAGCTCTATATGTGTCTGGGATTAGAAGATGGTGACATGATGCTGGTACATTCCCAGAGAAAGTGGAAGGTGCCTGGTGGTGATTTCTGTGATTATGCAGCCCTTTTGCAATCCACTATAGTTCCTGCAAATCACTGCCAGAGAGTTGCAGCTGTGGTCGGGAAAGTCCTGATAGCTGCAGTAACTAGTCCTGACTATTTCAGTTGTTTTTCTGGGAATAGTATGGCTATACTGTGGGCTTCTTTGGATGATACCTTACCAGCCCACACAATTAGGAAGGGCATGCATTGTGAACATGCCCATCATGGCATCCATGGATGTCCCAGTGCCTTCCTGGCATACACTTTTTTGTATGGAGGGTGCTATTTATCCGAATTGCCCTGCTACATGCATGCCAAATACTGAACACACACACACACACACACAACTGTCCATACACACACTATAAAATGAGGTGCTGGGAGGACACCAGGACATCTTCAGAGGACATCCTAATGAGCAGGCTCTTCTTGACATGTCCTCTTCCTAACTGCTAGGGGCCCAGTTGAGGAACCCAAATGTTGTCGGGATATAGCTTAGCTATATACCCTCAGTGCAGCTTGCATTAGATCAAGTGGATCATGTTGATTGTAACCTGTATGTTCTCTGCTGTATAGAAGTATTCTAGCACAGAGTGCCTGTAGTTTCCTTAGGAGCAATCATGGTAGGACATCTTACAAAAAAGCATAAATTCTTAATAAAATAATAAATTCATTATTTTATGAATTATTAAAATAATAATAAATTCTTAAATAAAAGAAATAATTTTGAAAATATCATAGAGAACCTGCAGAAACTGAACCTATCTGTGTTGTGTAAGTTGTTGGATTGTTATACATTGGGTAAATGGTTCTGGATGCTGCAATCCTTTTTCTGCTGTCCTTTATCCCAGGTACAATTGTCATGTAGAATGGGCTAAAAGCCTTCTGCAAGACCAGGGACTTGATGACGGCACAGTTGAGGCAACCATTCTGAAATACACAACTCCACTTAATCTGAAAGAAGCAGCCAAACAAAATAGTGAGTCTTGGGATGAAAGAACCCCAGCCATCGAGACAGCTGAAGATGAACCCAAGGTTTTCACTATTTCTGCTGACACAAACGGGACTAAAGCAGCCAGCCTAGATGTCAATCCCCTTCATGACCCATTAGCCAGGAGTGCTTCTAGTGAACTGGATTCAACAGGCTTTCAAGCTGTAGCTAAAACTCACTCCACAAAACCATGTCTGTTCAGTTTGCATTACAGCTGCAAGCAAGAGGACTGTATGAAACAAGAGTCTCATATTTTAATGAATAAAGAAAATAGTCATGAGTATGTGTTGGTGGAAGAAGAATCAAATGTATGTCTGGAAGAAGAAACAAGTGAGAAATTGCATGTAAGGCTGTAAGTTAGTCTAGTTTTTGAGAGTATTTTGTTAAACAACTTCTTAATTATTTAAAATGGGCATATTTGCCTTTTTGTAATTTGATACATAAGCCATTTATTTAATTCATTTTAAACTGAAAATCTCTGAAACCACTCAGCTGACCCTTGCCAGCCACGTGTCATTCAAAAACCTATGGTATTTAGGCACTAATGACAAGATGTTGCTCAGATGTCTTGGCAATTCAATTCTATGGATTCTCAAAATCTACTGAATACATAGTTGCTTGTCCCTAGATAGTGTCCAAGTTACTTTGTGATGATGGCACAACTATGCCACTGGGATCCAGAGAGGTCCCTCTCAACATCGACATCAGAGCTGATTAGCCATTGTCATCACGAGAGGCATGCCAGGAGAAAAGAGTGGAGAAAGAGATCCTATGGGTGAAAGGAAATACAGCCCCACATGTTGACGGGCCCTAAACTAGTCCTAAGTAAATGACACAAATGTATTGGTTGCTTATTTGTAACTTTGTTTTGCTGCTTTGTTGTAGTTGATCAAAGATGAAAAGTTGGTATGCAAAAGAAATCCATTCACAATTTTTGAATATTTGCAGCTCAGTCTAGAGGAGGTAAGTTTTGCATATTATAGTGGTTGGTAATTTGCCAGTATAAAACATTATGAATTATTTAATTAGTACTGTGTAATGTTTTAGTAATTAGTACTGTGCTTTTTTTAAAAAAGTGGTATGTATGAACTATGCAAAAAGCCTTATAACAGTCTTGCAGAGTTCAGCTTGCCAGTTGTGTTTGTTTTGGGAGAACTGCAGGCAGAGTAGTAACACTAGAGCAAACCAGTGACGTTAGCCCAGCAAACCCTTCTGTTGTGGGAGAACTGCTATTTAACATCATCCATACCATCCATAGTCACTGGCGTTGATGATGAAACCAACAGCTGTGGCTTGGAGTCAACTTTTCCATCTCAAAAGGCTCTTCAAAGCCTTTTGAAATGGAAAAGTTGGCTCCATTTGTATTGCAGGTGCCTATTGGGTAGTGCCCAGGCCACCATTGCACAAGTCCCTTCCACCTCACTGATTTTGTACTCTGGTTGCATTTTTTTTAAAGTTGCCCTCCTCTGCAGCTGAGTACTCCTTTTGCTTAACACAAGTACAAGAGAGGGCATTAGGCAGCTTAGGAGCTTACCTAAAGTATCTCTCCAATTTGCTGCCCAGATCTGAGAAGGTTTGTACCCATCCCTTCCAGCAATACTGCAAATCTGATTGGCTAGGTGAGTGGCCTGTCCGTGTCATCTTAATCTCTCTCTCTCTTCAGGTGACCAGGGTTGCTTTCGTCTTCTCTCCCATCAGTTTATTTTTGATTTCTTCCTCCACAAAGCACTTTCTTGTTCCCTTCTGTCCTGCAGCAATATTTTCCTGGAACTCAAGGGGATGGATGATGTTAAAATCCCTTATTCTGTTGATGTAAATTTTTTTGTACAAACTGCCCTTTTGTGACTGACTGCACAAGCTGCTGTTTTGTTCCATCAGCTCCCAAGACTCTGACCAAAAAAAGTAACTCCCAGAAGCCTTAAGCCTGTCCACCACTGCCCTAGTACACGTGTAGAGAAGCCAGTATTTAAAAAGAGAGAGAGACTGCTCCCACTCAAAAGCTATGCTGTGCTTCCTTCTGTTCTGTCGGGATGGAGATTATTTCTTTATTTATTCTGTTTCTATGCCACCTTTCATAAAACTCATCCCAAGACAGATATTGCTGCCATTGGCTAGCATGAGTAAAGCACAAACTAGTAAAAGCAACATTCTGGGATGTAAACCTTCCTCTCCAAGGTTCTTAAATCATTTTACTGCTCTTGTGCAATTCCCTTCATTTCAGTGACATGCTTAGTAGAAATTCATCTAGATTGCACCTTAGAAGTATTAAGAGGTATTAGAGATTTGAATTAAATCTAAAGGCTGTGAGTGTTGTGTTGAGATTGAGCAATCATGTTTATTGTTGAACAAATTGCCAATGTTATACTATAAAAAGTATAGTTATGTCTTTAAATATGGTCATCTTAGCAAATATTTTGTCCATCTTCGTCCCCATATGTTTTTCTTTATTGTAGAGTACATGTCTATGCCACTACTATATAATCCATATAATATACACAAAATAATTATATTAATTTTTTTATAGGCCTTTTTCTTGGTCTATGCTCTGGGATGCTTAAGTATTTGTTACAATGAGGTAAGAGGATACTTCTAGTCAATGGTTTGAGTGACCTGTTACTTTCAGTATTTCTTCTCAGCATATAACAGTGAATAGTTTCCAGAGTAACTTGTGCCAACTTTGAAACGATGTGTAGTTTTTTCTTCTCTGGTAATCTTACATTGTTGCTCAAATGGATACTCTTTGGTTGCAGTCCTGTTTCATTTATGTATGGCTTGGATATATGTAATTCAAATCCCATTGAGCTCAGTGAGATTTATAGCATAATCCTGTGCATGTTTGCTGAGAATTGAGTCTCTTTGGGTATTTAGAATTGCAGCATGGACTTGTCTGTCTTTTCCATATAATATTATGAAAATACAATTGATCTCTAATCATATTTTGTGAGGGTGAGCAGTAGCAACATTTGAGTGAGGTTTATTATTATTTAGTGTTCAATTTTTCTACCGCCTTTCATAAGGCAATTTACAAAAGTTAAAATACAATAAAACTCCATAAAAATCACATTTAAAACCTTAAAATCAGTTAAACAGTAAAAAGCATAACCCCTCCACCCCTAGAAAACAATCCATTAAGAAGACAAACAGAAGCAAGCGAGCTGAGAGGCCTGGCAGCCACTAAAGGGTAAAAGCCTGAACAAATAAAAAGGTCCTTAGCTGGTTTTTTAAAGCAGCCAAAGATGTCAAAGAGTGGACATTCACTGGGAGAGCATTCCAGAGCCTGGGGCCAACAACACAGAAAGCCCTGTCCCATGTGCACAACAATTTAGCCTCTCTCAATGTTGGCACACAAAGCAAAGGCTCCCACTTTTTTGGGTGGGCAGAATCCCTTGGGAGCAGGCGGCTCTTCAGGTATCCAGGGCCCAAACTGTTAAAGGTTTTAAAGGTAACAACCAGCACCTTGAATTGGTTCCCAAAACAAATTGGCAGCCAATGCAGCTCTGTCAGAATAGGTGTAATTTGTCCCATGCGAGAAGTTCCAGAGAGAACCCTGGCAGCTGCATTTTGTACCAGCTGAAGTGTCCAAATATTCTTTAAGGGCAGCCCCTTGTTAAGCACATTGCAGTAATCCAGCCATGATGTGACTAAGGCATGGGTAACCGTGGCTGGATCTGCCTTTTCAAGAAAGGGATGCAGCTGGTGCAACAGCCAAACCTCTGCAAAGGCACCCCTGGCACCACTACCTCCATCTGAGCATCCAAAAGCAGAGCCAGGTCCAGCAACACCCCCAAGCTGCACACTTGCAGTTGCAAGGGGAGTACAACACCATCCAGAATCCAGGTTGAATCACCCTGTCCTGATTGGCTTTTCTACTCACCAGCAGCACCTCAATTTTGTCTGGATTTAACCACAGTTTGCTAGCCCACATCCAGCTCATTATCGACTCCAGCCCCTGGTTCAGTACATCCACTGCTTTCCTAGGATATGATGTCAGAGCAAGGTAGAGCTGAGTGTCATCTGTGTTTCAGTCCAAACCTCCTGATGACAGTTCCTAGCAGTTTCATGTAGACGTTCAACAGCATGGGGGACAATACTGAGCCTTGTGGGACCCCAGAGGCTAAGGAGTTGAACAAAAATGCCCTGGCACCACCTTCTGGAACCTCCCCAAGAAAGGGTCAGAACCACTCCAATGCACCACCTCCCAACCCCTATACTTGAGAAGCAGTCCAGAAGGATATCATGGTCAATGGTATTGAATGCCACCAAGAGGTCCAGCAGAATCAACAGGGACACTCTTCCCCCTGTCTAGTTCCAGGCATAGGTCATCCACCAGGGCAACCAAGGCATTTTCTGTCCCAAACCCAGGGTGAAAGCCAGATTGAAAAAGTCTAGATAATCCATATCATCTGAGACCTTTTGCAGCTGCACAGACACCACACGCGCTATCACCTTGCTTAAAAAGGGAAGATTTGAAACAGGCTGATAATTATTAAGATTGGTGGAATCAAGGGAGGGCTTTTTGAGGCTCATTGGAGAGCCAGCATGGTGTAGTGGTTAGAGTGCTGGACTAGGACTAGGGAGACCCGAGTTAAAATCCTCATTCAGCCATGATACTTGCTAGGTCACTCTGGGCCAGTCACTTCTCTCTCAGCCTAACCTACTTCACAGGGTTGTTGTGAGGAGAAACTTAAGTATGTAGTACACTGCTTTGTAGGGGTGTGCACGAACCGGTCCGGAGGCCATGTAAGAGGCCTCCGGACCGGTCTGGAGCCGGACCGGTCTGACGGTCCGGCACCGAGGGGGGGTCTCCCTTTAAGGGCGGGGGGGTAGAACTTACCCCTCCCGCCGCTCTTCTCCCTCCGGTGCTGTAGCATAAAGTGAAGTTTTTGGGGTGGCAGCGTTCCTCGCTGCCGCCCCTGCCCCCGTCGTCGTTAGTAAAGGCTAAATAAATAAATTTTGCCTTCCCTTAGCAAAGAATTAATAATTGGTTCCAATCACCTACCTGTTCCTTCCCTGGCAAACTTTACTAGCCATAAAGGGCAAGAGTACAGAGCACATGATGTTCCCTGAACACTGCCTAGGATCTTGTCCACCTCCTCAGGCTGTGCTAACTGAAAATAATCCATCACAATTGGACCAGATGGTTGCCAAGACACTTCTCTTGGAACTGTGAAAATCCTGGAGTCCAAATCGGCACAGATGTGAGCAACTTTATCTGAGACGTGATACACAAACTGGTCACAATGGGTTGCTGATGATTCTTCCCCCATCACACACGGGCCTGCGTGAGCAGTGCCTTGGCCACATGAAATGGCTCCACTGGGCAGAAGCAATGGAGGCAGAGAAAAAACATTTCTTTGCTGCCCCTACCACCACAGAGTAGTCCCTAAAATGGGCTCTAGGTCATGTTGGGTCAGATTCATTACGTGTCTTCTTCCAGTGTCACTTAAGCCGTCTCAGTTGTTTCATTGCCCTAAGCTCCAAGGAGTGGAACGGGCTCCACCCAGCCAGAGAGGGCATTTAGGAGTGACTATGTCAGTAGCCCGGGGTGTCTCCACATTTCAGAGAGTCCCCAGGGCCTCAACAGAGTCACCAGTTTTGCACACCGGAAGGTCCCCAAGGGGTGTCTGGAAACCGAGCGGATCCATAAGCCATTGTGGGGTGGACTCTGCAGAGCTTGGTCAAAGCAGTCAAACTAAACCCCACCAGATAGATGATGATCTGGCAATGACAGAGTTGTCTCAAACTCCCCCACCCGTAGATCATTCAGTTCCTGGTTGGCAAAAACCGGATCCAGAGTATGTCCCACCATGTGAGGTAGGTATGTAAAAAGGGATACTTAATTGCTTAAATAAATTTTGTTAAGTTTGAATTTTAAAGCTGCATATCGCACTGTAGCTTTGCCTGTGTTCTTATTTATCTATTTATCTATTTATTTATTTATACATTTATATCCCGCTCTTCCTCCAAGGAGCCCAGAGCAGTGTGCTACATACTTGAGTTTCTCCTCACAACAACCCTGTGAAGTAGGTTAGGCTAAGAGAGAAGTCTTAATGGACAATCTTCGTTACTGACTTATGATCTCCCTAAACTAGAGCCCATAGAACTTTTCTAACTCTGAAATTGTTGAAAGTGATAGTTAAATACCATTTGAAAGCTAGTTGGTATTTGCGTTCTGTCTTGCATAACAAACTTCACATTTGGCTTCTACCTCTTCTTGCAACTTAAATTGAGTCACTACTGCAAAACAGAGCTTGAGCAGTGACTGAGAATGTTATCTTTGCTGGTCATTCTTACGTTGTAATTACATGAATGAATGTTGTTTTTTTAGGCACCTTTATCTATTCTGAAGCTATGGGAAGTGTTTAATGAAGCACAACCCAATTTTAGGAGTACATACATGGCATATCACTACTTCCGTTGTAAAGGATGGGTCCCTAAAGTTGGATTGAAATATGGGACTGATCTCTGTGAGTATTTTCCTTTTTATGGTTTACATCAGATGATTTTCGTTTGCAGCAAACTTGATAAGGAAACTTCCACAACACAACACAACTTCCACAACACAAAAGATGCAGATTCATCTGGATCAAATATGGTTGGGGCAGATGGCAGAAAGTCGGAGAGATACAAATGTAGATTTTAATGATGACACTATTTTGAGTGCAGTTTGGCTTAGCTTAACCTTCTCACAATGAACAGAAGAGATGTTAAAAATAATTTGAACCCCTATTCTGTCAGATTGGTCCCCAACTTAAATTATCTATGCCCATACTCTTTATAAAGCAGTGTAGGGTTTTTTCCACCCGTTCCTAAAATGTGTTGCACATTCAGATGGCTGCAATTTTCTTGAGTGTTGAGTACTGTGATCCTTTCTCAGTCCCCTCATTCTTTGTTGACTTATTTAAATAATAGATGTGTATATTGCAGTAAATGCAAAATGTTTAATTAATGGCCTGCTGTCATCAGCAATGCTGAGATACTTTTAGCACAGGCAAAAAGACCCTCAAATTCTTCTGAAAGATGTTTATTATTTATAATGCATGACACAGGTGCTATAGAAAGCTCTTTATAAACCTTGACTTATTCATTTCTCCCAATTCCCATAAAGCCTTTGATCATGGTGAGTGGTTCCCCAGCCATTTCTTGGAGTAAGGCCTAATTGTAATTTAATCAGTATGGCTCACTCTTAGCATATCCTTTTTAGAAGTTGCAGACCCAGCAAGGTAGTGGTTCTCCTGAACATGAAACAAGATCATCAGTTATTTTATTTTATTTATTCGATTTCTATACCGCCCTTCCAAAAATGCTCAGGGTGGTTTACACAGAGAACCCCAAAGGGCTCATAATCTCAAAAGAAACATAAGACAGACAACAGCAACAGTCACTGGAGGTACTGTTCTGGGTGTGGATAGGGTTAGATACTCTCCCCCTGCTAAATAAAAAGAATCATCATGTTAAAAAGTGCCTCTTTGCCAAGTTAGCAAGGTATATCCCTTTTTCTTCCACTGAACACAAAAGACTGATCAAGAGCATGTGAATTTTAAAGCAGGCAACATTTAAACTTGTGAATTTAAAGTTGGTCAAATAAGAGACCATTTCACTTGCTAGGGACACTATCCAGTTACTTGGTGGATAAACATCAATTGTAGTGTGCTGTTATACACATCCTAGCATATGAGAGTAGTGGTGTGCACGGAACCGGTCCGGGGCCATAGAAAAGGCCTCCGGACCGGTCCAGAATTCCGGCGGTTCGGCAGGGCGGGGGAGTGTGTCTTTAAGGGGGGGGTGGTAGTACTTCCCCCCCGCCGCTCTTCCCCCTCCTGCGCTGGTGTTTCTAAAAACGTTCTTGGGGCGGCAGAGTTCCTCCCTGCCGCCCCTGCCCCCGTCGTCGTCTGAAAAGCGTAAAACTAGAAAGAGCTGGCAGCGCGCATGCACCCTTCATGGCGCGCGCTTGTCTCCGCTGCTGGCGCGTGCGGCAAGGCGCGTGCGCGCCACCAGCTGTTTCTAGTTTGACGCTTTTCAGACAACGACGGGGGCAGGGGCGGCAGGGAGGAACTCTGCTGCCCCAAGAACGTTTTTAGAAACACCAGCGCTGGAGGGGAAAGAGCAGCGTGGGGGGAGGGATAAGTACTACCCCCCCAAGACACACTCCCCCCCCCCAGTGCTGGACCATGCTTCTGTGGTTCCGTGCACATTCCTATATGAGAATTGGTGGATCCTGTTCTGGAATCCTCCCTGACTGCAATCATTATTTGAGAGTGAAATTGTTTTTGCAGTTGTGTTTCTAATAGCTTTAGCTATTCCAGTAGCATTAGTCTTAAGTAGTTAGTACAGTGGGCTTCCGGGGAGCATGAGTGGTTTTGCATGTGGTTTCCCTGTGCAGAGATCCCTATTTATGAGCAGAGCCTCTGTGCCCACACACAATCTCAGCAAGATGGTTGGTAAGAGAAGTGATCAGCTGTTGGAAAGGAAGGGACAAGGAGGCTGG
Source organism: Hemicordylus capensis (assembly GCF_027244095.1). Classification (NCBI taxonomy): domain Eukaryota; kingdom Metazoa; phylum Chordata; class Lepidosauria; order Squamata; family Cordylidae; genus Hemicordylus; species Hemicordylus capensis. The sequence continues at coordinate 314,062,858 of NC_069658.1, read as the reverse complement.
ATTCAGTCTGTCCTCTTTTGAACAGCTGTGCTATTTTCAGATCTTGGTGTGTCATGTGGGCCTAGCTGGTTTGGGGTATATAATAGTTCCATGTTTTTCTTCTGAAGATGGCTATAAAAAGCTATATTAAACTATATTTACTGCCTCCCAGCTTCCTGATAGTGGCGAACATCCTGACTTAACAGTGTGCTTGAGAAAGGACGTTATGCTTGCACAAGGATGTTGCACAGCCAAGTTCTGCTATGTTGGGAGCTTGCGTCCCAGATTAGTGTTGTCCTAGCATAATGCTGTTGTGCCAGATTAAGGACACAGTGCAAAGATATTGTGCAAAGGAAGAAACTTCTGTTTGGGACTAGTCTCTGTGCTAGCAGGAGATATTAACAAGGTGCACAGTGGCTGTTCCTCAAGATTGCTTTGCAACTTTGTATAGGTCCCAGAGAAGGGCTTCCAGAGACGGTTGTGCAACATTACAGAGGAGAGCACTACATCTACACACCACTTACAACCTTCTTGTATGCGCACAACTTGGTTTTTAGTGGAAGCACACCATTAAGAAGTCAGCCACAATATTGTTTTATTGTGAACAAAACTTCAATGGTGGCTAGAATCATTGTTTGCATTTTCAAGATTGAGTCATGGAATAAGTGTGTGTCTGTTTTCATTGCAGTGTTGTATCGAAAGGGACCTCCTTTTTACCATGCCAGGTATAGTTTAGATTTGGCTACAGTAACTTCTTTGTTTTTATATTTAATTTCCACTATTAAACAAAAAAAGCAATGTTAAATTTTGTTTTTACTTCTGTTTTGACATAGTACTCTTAATTTAAAAAAGAAAAAAATTTGAATCTTTGAAAGCAAAGGTAACATCACACTGGGAAAGTATGCAGCAGGTGGATGTTTTTAATAAGCTCACTGGGGTGCAAAACAAGTTTGACTGAATATTTTTTCCAAAGGACCTCATTGGGGCCATTTCCTAACAGAGAGACACCATGACTTGTGAATAAGCTAATACATGTGAAGCATTTTGAACACTTGAAAGAGACTATGCAAGGGCGAAGTATTATGGTAGTAGTACAGCTTGCTCAAGGCAAGCAAAACACTTAAATAACTGGAATTTCAGATATACAGGAAACTACTTAGACACAGATAATTCATTATTTTTATTGACCTTACTATGTTGCCATTATCAATATGCATTTCATTGAGCAATTCCTGCAAACATCATGAAATCAGTCCAATGCTCATAACTGCTTTGATAAGCAGTCTTTATATGTTGTCTTGGACTGCAGATTAGCTATTATATAAACTTGATTTATATTTTGGGTAAATTATAGTTGCTGACATGTTCCACAGCATAACATGGGCAGTTCTGAGTCGCCCACACTGCTGCAGGCGCCATCTTATTTATTTATATTTCTCTGTGTAAACTGCCCTGAGCCATTTTTGGAAGGGCGGTATAGAAATCGAATTAATTAATAATAAGTAAGAAGGAGGAGGAGGAACCACCAGTGGTTTTGCACAAGAGCAGAAATACAGAAGCATGCCTGCACTTCAGGATGCTCCTTAGATTAGAAATAATTTAAGCAGCCCTCCTGAATGCAAGTGTGGGTGTGCTACTCTAAGTATTTGTGCTCTTGCCCCAAATGGCCAGCAATTCCTTAGGAGCCTGCAGCAACGTGGGTGGTTCAAAACTGCCCACATTATGTTGCAGAACATATCTGCTGCCATCTTTTGTATGGAATGCTCACCTTTAAAGAGAATAAAAGTGTCAATCACTGTTGAACCATTCAGTAGTATGACACATCAGTTACAAAAGGTCTTCTGTCTTTACATTTTTTTTGACTTGGTCATAAGAATGTAAGAACAACCCTGCTGAATCAGGCCCAAGGTCTATCCAGGTCAGCATCCTGTTTCACATAGTGGCCCACCAGATGCCTCTGGGAAGCCCAGAGACAAGAGATGAAGGTGTGCCCTTTCTCCTGCTCTTGTTCTCCTGCAACTGGTATTTAGAGGCATCCTGCTTCTGAGCCAGGAGGCAGCCTATAGCCATCAAGACTAGTAGCCATTGGTAGACCTGTCCTCCATGAATTTGTCTAAGCCTCTTTTAAAGCCATCCAAGCTAGTGGCCATCACCACTTCCAGTGGCAGAGAATTTCACAGATTATGCACTGTGTGAAAAAAGTGCTTCCTTTTCAGTCCTAAATTTCCTGGCCATCAGTTTCATGGGATGACCCCTGGTTCTAGTGTTGTGAGAGACGGAGAAAAATTTCTATCCCCTTTTTCTACACCATGCATAATTTTATAGACCTCTATCATGTCACCCCTTAGTCATGTTTTTTCTAAAAAGGGCCAGATGCTGTTGCCTTGCCTCATAAGGAAAGTGCTCCAGGCCCCTGATCATCTTGGTTGTCTTCTGTACCTTTTTCAGTTCTACAATGTCCCTTTTGAGATGTGACCAGAATATAGACCAGAACATAATCCTTAAACTAGCTTAAACACACACACACACACCCCTAGAAAATACATATTTCTGTCCTCAACACTGACAAGTTTCACTCTGGTTATGTTTTCCAGTTATTCGGTCATTGTTGAATTAGTTGATGATGATAATTTTGAAGGGTCATCCCGCAGACCTTTCAGCTGGAAGACGTTGTCTGGCTTGAACAGAACTACAGCAAATGTTTCCAAGGTAACAAATAAGAGAAAGGTACATTGGTACTCACCGTGAAGGTGTCTTCTGGCTGGTGTAGAAGAGGTCAGCCAACTTGAGATTACATCCCCCCACATGCTTCAAAAGGCAGGAAGTAGTCATACTTGAAGATCCTTAACCCAGTACATGTGGGCAGATCTCCTCAGTGCATAAAACAGCTCAAGTTACAGAATGAAAACCACAGAACATAACAGAGAAAATACAACAATATACCAACAATAATGCAGAGAAAGACAAAAACTGTCCCCCTACAACCAGATCATCAGCTCCAGCCTAACACAACCCGGGCGGGCCTTGGGTGACCTCTTCTACACCAGCCAGAAAATATCTTCACGGTGAGTACCAGTGTACCTTTCTTGGCTGGTGTAGGAGGTCACCCAAGCTTGGAACATACCACAGCAACAACCATGGGAGGGAAAATACCCAAGCTGGAGCTACTGACCCGGAAGGACCCGTTGCAGGACCTTCCGACCAAATGTCGGAGAGGTAACGAATAACAGAATGGACAGTAGGATGAACAGATATGAAATAACTAATTTATTTTTTTTTCTTTTTCTTTTCTTTTTCCTTTAGTAACTAGAGAAAACTAATAGTAGTAGAATACCAGGTGAAGAAGAGATTGGAAATAGTCAAAAATAATAGGAATATAAGCAGAAGAGAAGAAGGGGCCTAGTAAACAAGGCCAGAGCCAGCGAGCTGTAATGCGAGCCTTCTGGAGCAAAGGCAGGAAGTAGAACTGTATATGTCTGACTTTGATGATCTTTGCCTCTCATAGTGATATGGAGGGGTTAAGAGAAGAAAAGTACTTGCAGAGCAAAGTTTGTCCTTGATCTCAAAACAGAAAGTAAAAGCCTGTGCTTTTCTCAAATGTAAACAATTCTGTAGCGTGGGTTCTGTATCTAATCACTGGTAGTTAAAATTTTTCTCACGGTGGTGTGGAACAACTATCGTTTCCATTGGTTGAGAAGAATGATAGACAGAGTCCATAGCAAATAGGAAACAGCAAGACGTCTCTTAAGCTTAGTGTAACACTTGGATTGGAGGAGTCCCACACATCAGTAGCTTGTCCCATTTTCAGATGGATGCTTCTGGGTGCACTGAAGCTCTTCTTCCCCAAGCTAGGGCTGCTTCAAGTATCTGAAGAGGGAACTCTCCTATAGTCCGGACCATCTGTGCCTTGGTTTGCTGTGCCGTGGCCAGTGAGTCAAACTTCATGTTTCAAGGACAAAGGAGAAAAGGTCCAATTCCATGCTTCAAGTAATCAAAATGTATTAGACCACATGTGTAGCAAATTTCAGCTTTCTAACTCCTATGGAAGTACTTGAAACATTTAAGGGACATGTATTTAAGCATTTTCACACTTTTCTAATAATTGAGATAATGACATCCACATGTATTGATTGTCATGTTCTAGCTGGTGAAGAAAGACAGTAAATGTTTTTATTTGCTGTAAAATGAGGAAGAAAAATAATTTATATAGCACTTTTCAAACATTTTGTTTTTCCTGTTGGTAATAAAACAGCATCCTTTTTTTGAGATAGACACTTATAATTTCCATTTTACACACTAGAAGGATGTTTGTCTACAACATGTGGCTGTATCTTAAGAATTGCCGGTGAAGGTGCTGCTGTAGACCAGGACCGCTAATTTTATACTCATAAATACACACACCTACCTAACTTCTCACTTGTTTCTTGTGGTCTTGGAGAAGACCCTCTGGAGTTACAAAGAGGAACAATTTCAGTGTGCACAAGACTGTTGGGCCAAATACAGAGAAGTGTAAGCAGAGCTTTATTTGTACAGTGGGGGGTTCCTCCTCTCCATTGCAACCCCCTGTTCCAAAACCATGCTCCTTGAGAAACTTCAGATAGCATGGGATGGGGTGTAGGATGAGGAAATTATGGGAGCCACCTTATACAAATGGAAATACCTTTCTGTTTGTGCAACACACCTTTGAATCCAACCGATAAGAATCCTGGCATTAGTTAGGATCAAGCTGTGTGAGAGAGAGTGACGGCATCCAGTGGGTCTGTGGTTGGATAGAGATTTGGACTTGAGTCTGCTTAATCCAAGCTGAACACTACAGCATATTCATTGACCCACACCAGCCCTCTCTGCCTCATTACCATTATTCAGGTGAAGAGTAAATGTATACCCCTTAATTTGGTGGTATTACTATTTTATCCAAACTTTTACTTTCAACCAAATGCAGGTTTCAGGAATATGCTTTGGTATAGTTAAATGGTTTTAATTGTTCTGTTTTGTGTATAACTGATTTGCCAACAGGAGCTTATGTTCTGCTATTTAATTAAACCGTCTAATATGACTACAAAAGAAATGTCATCACCAGAATGTCTAAAAAGAATTAAAGTTCAGGTATGGAAATTATTCTCTGATTCAACTTGTTTTCTGAAACTAGTGACTGCCTAGAGACATTCGGCTTATTGGGTAGTTACAGATAATACCATATTTAACACTTGGATCTCCCTAACTAAGTAGTTTTAGGTACTGGATAGCTATCTGGATTGCGAACATGTGCACAATGTTTGGGTGGTTGTGGTGGGGATTTAGCATGGTACCCTTATTTGTTTTACTGAATCCGAATCATTATCTGAGCAACCAGTTTGCTAAGGATCTGTTCCTATGGTCCAGGGCTGGTTCTTGTCAGTGCCTGGGTGGAAGGCTGCCTGGGAAGCCCATGCACAGTGCTTTGAGTTCCACCATGGAAGAAAGGCAGGATATAAATGTACTGACATACTTATTACATCTGTTTCTCAGAACAAAAAGGGATACAACCATGCACAATTTTCTTGACCCAAATAGTTCCTCTGCAGTTCCAGAACAGGAATGGTGTGGTATTCAGTGCATTAAAGTGACTCCTACATCACTCTAGTAGTAGTTGAAATGGTACTGATAAAGCAATGATAATGGCTGCGGTCCAAAGAACTGTGCAGCTGCTTTCATGGGGGGCTTTGGGCTTTTACATCTGGAACAACATACTACACCGCAAACCTGTTGTGAAACTTTGAGGACCTTTCAAAAGCAGTTTATGAACATCAGTTCTCACTGGTTGACGTTGAAAAATAGTTCTTAAGGTTCCTCATTGATTCAAGCCATTCGTTGAAAGGAATCGGATACACCAGATAAATAAATCCCACACTAACCTTGTACTCTAATGTGAGATGGGATTGTGTGTGTCAAAGCAGGGAGGAATTAAAGAGTTGGGAGCTCAGTCAGGGGCTATTAGGAACACTCCTGTTTGCAGGCAGCTGCAGTGCTGAATTGCTGCCCTATCCCAGAGATGAGCCAAAAAGCATACTTTCATTACAGGAAAACCATATCATGTTAAGTAGGGATAAGATCAGTGAACATATTTTTATTTATACATTCTTGTTCTATAATAATCAATGAATTTCTTTTTTAAAGGAATTAATTCTAAATCGTTGGGTCTCATCTCGTGAGCGCAGTGAACAAGAGGAATTATAAAATGGATCAGAAAGTCTAGTATTATGGGAATAATCAGTAAACTAGCTAAAACTGATAACTATCATTGCATGGTGCCTTTTAAAGAAAATTGTATGTACAAAAATAAATACTTTGTATTATACACAAATAAGACTGAACAAGAGATGTTGTTTTGAAGATGAATACTGATGTAGTCATTTGTCTAATAGTTCTATCCATGTGAGAAACTATTACATTTGTCTTCTCAAATCTAGAATGTTACGTTTGAGCATGGTTCTGGAGCAACTTGCTAACTAACTATAGAACATTCTTGTGGTTGCTTTACTGTACACTGGAAGTGTCTTCACGAACTACAGAGGATGAAACTGGTTCTTTCTGCTTTGGAAGGAAAAATGCTTGGGAAAATGCAAAGATAATGTTCCAGAATCAAAAATATGCAATCTTCCAACTATCGGCTTCTGTCAATCAGCATTTTACTGCAGTAGATTATACATGAATGTGAATAAGCTTTACCATATGGTTAATAATGCAGAAACTTAACACTTGCATCCTGTGCAAAAATGATGCAAACAATGTATTTTCTAAATAACATTTATCCAAACTATTACTAAATGTACTGTAGCTTGGAAAGGTAGGAAAAAAGCTCATATTCAATTTATAAAGTTACAGGTTATAAGTCTTTTGCACTCCTAGTGCAAACTTTTCTGAACTTCATAGGACTTTAAAAATCATGTATCAGATAGTGTTACAAATGTTAAAGTTCCAGTTTTCTTTGGAAGAAAGTAAGAGTATAAGTTTCTCAATCTGCGGATTTCACTTTCTTTAACAACTGGCCTCTGGTGGAAGTGCCCTCTTTCTGATCAAGGTGGTCAACAACATACAAGCCATTGCTGCATATTTCCTTGTAGATTGTAATATATTTGGAAGCTTTCCTTGTCCGTGGAATCACAAATCTTTCAGTAAACTCACTTTTATTTATTTGCTGCTTCCCTTGGGCACTTAACACACAGTTAATAAATGTCAATGCATATGTATAGCAGTTGTGGAAATGTTCTTCATACCTGTGAAATAGGTAACCGGAAGTTAGCTTAAGAAATCAATATTCTGTATAACTAAACATTTTTGTTAACTCACATTGCAGTGCTATGGAATAGCAAAGCCTTTACATTGAAGCAACCCCTTGGCTGGTGGAATAATTAATAGAACATTGTGGGTGTAAGGGTAAAACAATTGGGTAAATATGGAAATGTAGTAGAGGAGGAGATATCAGATTAATTGGTATTCTTGTTTGCTCTGCCAGCACAAGGTTACACACAAGAAATAGCTGTTGTAAGGGAATCACACATGTTGGCATTAATGGAGAGTTAAAGACCCTGCCCAGTCACCATTGGCAATCTGGTATTTACATCGTGGTAGGGTTTCTCTCTCCCTATTTTAAAAACCTCTCCTTGCCATTCCTCTGTAGGCAGTGACTGATTCAACAGTGTCTGAAGTGGGAAGAGTGTTCCCAGCAGCTGTTCGTTACCATCTTCTTCTTTTCATTCAGAATGAGGCAGGAAACTACACTTTTCTTCTTTGTTGCAGAGTGAACAAGAGATAACAGCTGCCAGGGTCACTATTCCTGATTCAAATGTTGCTGAAGCAGCTACTGCTCGGAGTCACAGTGAGAAAGGTTTAAGAAGACAGAGAGAGAAGCTAGCTTGACAGCAAACAAATATTTGTGTTTGGGGGCAGGGGGAGTTTATGGGCTTGAACAAGGCTGCAATAAACCACAACCCTCTTCAAGCCTAGACATGTTGAATTCTGACTACCCAACTAGCCCAATACCAGAAACATATGAACAGCAAAGGAACACAGCTTGGGCTATATACTCTGTCCCCTTGCCTATAGTACTGCAAGCATCCAGAAGCACAAGTAGTCATTTCTGCTAGGGACCATTTCACCAAAAGAGCACTTTGCAGAAACATACCCCATCCATCAAGAACTGAAGAGGAAGGACAGTTAGATATCTGTTCACTGAAACACATGCATTTTCACATGTTGCTAAATTTAGTTTAGCAATGACATTTAATCTCTTATGTAGAGATTGGCACAAAAGTGTATGCAGCAGTATTCTGCTTATTTTATGAACCTCTAGCTAGCAAAAAAAAAAAAAGAGCATATGGAAGGATATGACTAGGTTACACTATCTGTGGTGTAGATGGGAAATCTTATTACTTTGCAACTCTTTATTAAAGCAAACTTTTATACCTCCCACTACTGAAGTCTCTAGGCGGTTTATAACATTAAAACAATTTAAAACTCCATTCAAATTTAAAATAGCTAAAAACCACTAAATAGCTAAAAAGCTTGTCTGAAGAGATGTATTTTCAGTTCACTGAAGCTCAGTGATTAAACAAAAATAGCCCCAAAAATGGAATAGCAAGGGAATGTTACCTTGTGTAACTTTTTAAAGATTCTTTATCACTAAACAAAGAGCAAGCAAAGTGTAAATTTAGTTTACTTGTATGGATTCAGCTGTTTTTAAAGTGCAAAGTGGGTGTGAATGCTTTTGCAGCTTGCTCTTATGCTCTCAGGCTATAAACTACTGGGTGGCCTTTTCTTAAAACAAAACAGATGAGCAAACCAACCACAAGCTCTTATGGCTTCTTTTAAGGATTCAGAAGAAAATGACTGTTTTTAGAAGTGTCCTCAAGATTTATAAATTTGTTTCCTTGCTGAACTGCAATACATTCACAAGTGTCCCATGGTGGAAGTTCTAATAATCTGCATTGAATTTTCCAGAACCTGCTATTTCAGATTTTTCTGGACAGCATTCACAGAACTAGAAGTTCAGCTATTTTACCTCTTCACTCTGCTTTCAACTGCTGTTCCAAGCATAATATGTGCAACCTTATGCAAAAAGATCACTTTGTGTCCCAAAGAGTGTTTTGTGTGATAATGTACAAACTTTTGTTGTCCATCACCTTCCATGTCCCAAAAGCTTGTTTTGTGATTGCTTATTTTAGCAATTTTTGTGACAATGTGCTTTTTGCCTCAGTTTCCCGGACAACTGCCTAATCCAGACTGACCTACTCCCCAATTAGTTTAGAAAAATTAGTGGGTTTTTTGTATACCGGAAGTAGTGTCTGTTTGCAACCCTTGTAGGCCTTGGCAATGTCTATGAGACGTCACATGATCTTGAACAAATGCCTTAAGGTGGGAAGGTAGATAAGCTACTGTTGTATAAATTGCACAGGATGGAGGATCTAGTATAAATTTCTGGAGGTAAATGACCTTAAAACAGTGGTGAATATGCTAGTAACCTCTAGGCTTGACTACTGCAATGTACTCTACATGGGACTGCCTTTGTATGTAGTCTGGAAATTACAATTGGTATAGAATGTGGCAACCAGATTGGTCTCTGGATCAGCTTGAAGGGACCATATAACATCAATTTTGAAAGAATTGCACTGGCTGTTGATAGGTTTCCAAATGAAATATAAAGTGCCGGTTATTTCCTATAAAGCCCTTAACAGCTTGGGTCCAGGGTACTTAAGAGAGCGCTTTCTCTGTCATTAACCCTGTCTCCTATTAAGATCATCTGGAGAAGTCCAGTTATAGTTGCTGCCAGCTTGTTTGTTGGTGACTGGGGACCGGGCCTTCTCTGTGGCTGCCTCGGGGTTCTGGAATATGCTCCCTGCTGAAATAAGAGCATCTCCTTCTCCGTTTGCTTTTAGGAAGAATCCCAAGACCTGTTTTCCAAGGCTTTTAACTGAAAATTTAATTTTAATATGTTTTTAACTTACTGAGACAGCTTGTATCTGTTTTATGAATTTAACGGTCTTATATTTTTATATTATGTCTTAACTTGTACACCACCTGGAGATTTCTATATCAGGCAGTATAGAAATATGATCAATAAATAAACAAAAGTTGTATGGAAGGGGCTGAATCCAGCAACATTTTCCATTGTGAAATTATTAATTTGACTTAATGACCAGATATTTATCATCAATGTGCAAGCTATATGTACCGAAGAACCAGATCTTAAGCAGTAAAGTTGTAGTTTAGTCGAGCCCTTGTTTTGTGCCCCCTTCTGTTAACTGGAAGAAATGTTTTTGAAGTAGGCTAATAAGAACATGGACTTTGAAATGGTAAAACCATGTATCAAGAATACAAGGTCCATTTGTTTGTCACAAGCAAATCAGAGTGCAAAATTTAACATGCCAGTTCTTCTGCCTTTAGAAATATATGGCTGTTGAACTTCATACCTCTGCTATCCCTTGCTAACTGGGCAAAGAGGCACCTTTTACCGTGGTGATTCTCTTTTATTTAGCAGGGGGAGAGTAACTGGCCCTATCCACCCCCAGCACAGTACCTCTAGTGACTGTTGCTGGTGTCTATCTTGTGGGGTTTTTTTAAGAATGTGAGCCCTTTGGGGACAGGGATCCATCTTATTTATTTATTATTTCTCTGTGTAAACCGCCCTGAGCCATTTTTGGAAGGGCAGTATAGAAATTGAATTAAAATAATAATAATATTTAGCAGGGGGAGAGTAACTGGCCCTATCCACCCCCAGCACAGTACCTCCAGTGACTGTTGCTGGTGTCTATCTTGTGGTTTTTTTTAGAACTAGCTGACCCGTGCGGCCGCCGCCACCTCGCCTCCGCGGCCGGGCCCGGCCAGTCTCGCCTCCGTGGCCCGGCCAGTCCTGCCGCCTCGCTTCCACGGCCGGGCCCGGCCAGGCCAGGCTACCTCTCTCTCTCCTCCCGCCCCCCGTCTCCGGCGGGGCAGAGTGCAGCCGCCGCTGCCAGCGGGCCTGGCCGGCCCCAGAGTGCCGCCGCTGATGCCGCGGCCGGCCCCAGAGTGCTGCCATCAGGCCCGCCGCCTTGCCTCCGCGGCCGGGCCCGGCCCGGCCAGTCCCGCCGCCTCGCCTCCACGGCCCGGCCAGTCCCGCCGCCTCGCTGGGCCCCGCCGCCTTGCCCCGCCTCGCTGGGCCCCGCCGCCACAGCCTGGCCCGCCGCCATCGCTCTGGGCCCGCCGCCTCGCCCCGCCTCACGGCCGGGGCCGCCGCCGCCACCTTGCTGGGCTCCGCCGCCGCGGCCCTGGGCCCGCCGCCTTGCCTCCGCGGCCGCCCAGCAAGCAAATTCTCCTGGGTGTGCTGCCAACCAATCGGGCGCCCCCTGCAGCCCAGCCAATCAGCTGGGCTGCCGGGACGCATTTCTCCTGGGCACACCCAGGAGAATTATATATATATAGATGTGAGCCCTTTGGGGACAGGGATCCATCTTATTTATTTATTATTTCTCTGTGTAAACCGCCCTGAGCCATTTTTGGAAGGGCGGTATAGAAATCGAATTAATAATAATAATAATAATAATACCTGTGTGGAAGCCAGATCTCTCTTGCTGAGAATTGCTCAAGGTATATATCCCATTGTTTAAGCAGACTATACATGTCGGGCTGTATTAGAGGGACACTTACACATTGTTCCCATCCATGTTCAGCTATGTTAACTCCTGTTTCATTGTAATTAAACACCAAACCTAAAACACAAAACAAGGCTGAATCAGGAGAGCACAGTGTGAAAAGCAATTTATTTTATGATAGCTTGTTAATGAAGATAAATTGAATAATGTTAGCGTTACCAGTACATCACCTTCATTTACTACTATCTTCAACCTAATTCTGATATACATCTGTTATCTGAACAATAACAATAGTTCTGAATCCCTAATATGTGGATGTATTGAAATGAAATGTTTACAGCTAGCCAAGCATCCAATGACATTCTTCTAGCACCTGAAGATACCAAGATAATGTTTCCAGCATTCCCTGATAATGGAATCTACAAGCTCAAACCAAAACCAAAGCATGTGAAGTATCACACTAAAAAAAAGTAGGCAACATTTCAGGTTTAGGAAATAACTTTCCAAAGTTTAACTTTCTTTCTGAATCAGTTGATCTTCCCATTTTGAATGAAAGTACTTGTAGTAGTAGTAGTAGTAATATTTATTTTATTTCTGTATCACCTGATAGAATCTTCAGGCGGTATACAAATTAAAACATAACACAATATAAAACAGTTAAAATTCATAAAACAGATCTTTACAAAGATCTTTCAGATTTGCAGCCCAAGTGTTTACTTAGACCAGGCTTCCTCAAACTGCGGTCCTCCAGATGTTGCTGAACTACAACTCCCAGCATACCCAGCCACATAAAATTGTGTCTAGGGATGCTGGGAGTTGTAGTTCAGCAACATCTGGAGGGCCACAGTTTGGGGAAGCCTGACTTAGACTAAAAGCTGACTGTTCCTGCAAGCCCACCTCACATTCTGCCACCCAACTCAAGGCTGAACTACTGGGATGTCATGGAAAGTTCAACAACTATTAGGAGGAAAGTTGTTGGGGCAAGTATCCATAAATGCTGGAACTGGGCCCGCCGCCCCCTTCTTCTGTCTCTTCCCACCCACCCAACTGGGAAAACATTGGTGTCAAATAGATGAGACCTGTATTCATGGCCAACCTTGAATGTACACTAATCAGCATTCTTTGTGACCAATCAACTAAACAGGACAGTAACCACAAAGTTAAATGTCAAATATATATATATATATATATATATATATATATATATATATATATATATATATACACACTGCTCAGAGACAATGTTTAGAAAGCTAATTACAAACTTGTCTTACCATTAGAATTGGTTATTCCAACATGAAGATCAGATCTTCCATCATAGCCTCTGAAACATTAAATGTTCATGTTAATATTGGTTGGGGGGGATTATACTTGCATTGTTTATTTATTTATTTATTTATTTATTTATTTTTGCATTTTTATACCGCCTTTCGTTAAAATATAGCCCCAAGGCGGTTTACAAAAGTTAAAAACATACAATAAAAACACAATAAAAACAACATGCTAAGAGTATAAAAACATATAAAAACAGGCATAAAACAATACAAGAAATAAAAACACCCAGAAGCAGCAGTAAAAACGATTATGTAAAAGCCTGGGTAAAAAGCCAAGTCTTTACAAGCTTTCTAAAAGCCATGATGGAGTCCGAGGAGCGAATGACCACTGGGAGAGCATTCCAGAGTCTGGGGGCAGCAACAGAGAAGGCCCTGTCCCGAGTGCACGACAGCCGGGCCTCTCTCATTGTCGGCACCCGGAGCAGGGCCCCCTCAGATGTCCTCGTCAAGCGGGCAGCAACCCTTGGGAGCAGGCGGTCCCTCAAATACCCTGGGCCCAAACCGTTTAGGGCTTTAAAGGTCAAAACCAGCACCTTGAATTGGACCCGGAAACGAACCGGTAGCCAGTGCAGTTCTTTCAAAATGGGGGTGATATGTTCCCAACGGGCAGCTCTGGATAACACCCTCGCTGCCGCGTTTTGCACTAGCTGCAGTTTCCGGATATTCTTCAAGGGCAGCCCCACGTAGAGCGCGTTACAGTAATCCAGCCGCGACGTGACTAAGGCGTGGGTAACTGTGGCCAGATCTGCCTTCTCGAGAAAGGGACGCAGCTGGCGCACCAGCCGAAGCCGTGCAAAGGCACCCCTGGCCTCCACCTGAGCTTCCAAAAGCAGAGCCGGGTCCAGTAGTACCCCCAAGCTGCGTACTTGTTCCTTCAAGGGGAGTGCAACCCCATCCAGAACTGGTAAAATCTCCACATCCCGATTGGCTCTCCTACTGACCAACAGCACCTCCGTCTTATCCGGATTCAATTTCAGTTTGTTAGCCCACATCCAACCCATCACGGCCTCCAGTCCCCGGTTCAGGACATCCACCGCCTCCCTAGGATCAGATGACAAGGAGAGATAGAGCTGAGTGTCATCCGCATATTGCTGACAACTCAGTCCAAATCCCCGGATGACCTCTCCCAGCGGCTTCATGTAGATGTTAAACAGCATGGGGGACAAGACCGAACCCTGCGGGACCCCACAGGCCAACGGCCACGGGGCCGAGCAGTAGTCCCCCAGCACCACCTTCTGGACCCTCCCCTCAAGAAAGGACCGGAACCACTGCAACGCAGTGCCTCCGATTCCCATACTCGAGAGGCGGCCCAGAAGGATACCATGGTCGATGGTATCGAACGCCGCCGAGAGGTCCAGCAGAACCAACAGGGACGCACTCCCCCTGTCTAGTTCCCGGCGTAGGTCATCCACTAGAGCGACCAAGGCAGTCTCAGTCCCATACCCGGGGCGGAAGCCAGATTGAAAAGGGTCCAGATAATCCGTATCATCCAAGACCCTCTGCAGCTGGGACGCCACCACACGCTCCATCACCTTGCCCAAAAAGGGCAGGTTAGACACAGGTCTATAGAAGTGTCCTTTCCTAAAAGAGACTAGGATTCAGTCAATCACTGTTAAGATGTGTTATATTTTATAAAGCTCTATATTACAATAAGAATAGGGCCTTCTTTGCAGCAGCCCCAGTGCTCTGGAACTCACTCTAAGATACATTCATTCATTGGTTTGTATTGACTGTTTTATTGGGTTCTGTTTTTGTTTTAGTTTATAAGCTGCTATAACATCTTATGAATAGTGGTATAAGAATCTTTCAGATAAAATAAATGAAACCATTCCCCTATAATACCCACAAAGTGGATTTGGGGAATGTGTGACTATAACATTATTCCAATTGACTTCTGAGCAGTCAGTTTGGCTTTGAAACAACTTTTGACTCATAACTTGTTATTAATAAATTGCACAGAATTCAGATGTACTAGAGCAGGGTTTCTTAACCTTGGGCCCCCAGATGTTGATGGACTACAACTCCCATCACCCCAGCCATGTTCATTGTGGCTGGGGATGATGGGAGTTGTAGTCCTTCAACATCTGGGGCCCAAGGTTAAGAAACCCTGTACTAGAGCATGAGTTGTAAATATTCTCCCCATGACTGTACTGAGTAATGCCCAGAACCCAATATTAAAGCTCTTGTTTTGCATGCAGAAGGTGCCAGCTTGAACTCTTAGCATCTCCAGTCCTGCTACCAAATCTCAAGTAGCAGGACTAGGCTCATTTACTTCTGCCTGAAACCTTGAGGGACTACAGCTAGTTATAATAGACAGTAAAGTAAAGTGCCATTGAATTGGTGTTGACTCCTGCCAACCACAGAGCCCCATGTGGTTGTCTTTGGTAGGAGGGGGTTACCATTGCCATCTCCTGCACAGTACAAGATGATGCCTTTCAGCATCTTTCCTATATTGCTGCTGCCTGATATAGGTGTTTCCGATGGTCTGGGAAACATACAAGCAGAGATTCAAACCAGCAACCACTTGCTCCTTAGGGAACTTACTTCCCCGCTGCATTACTGGACCAGAAAGACCATGGGCCCAATTCACTATAAAGCAGCTTCATATTATCTTTATATTCCAACCCCTCACTAAGGAAGCATTGTAACACACCTGATTGAGCATTGTCAAAAAGAAAACCAAGCACAGCCATACCTTAGAAAAGTCCCTGTAGTAGGTTTCAGTAAAAAAGAACACTTTTCTCGGTGCCCATTGATAAAAGGGGTGGGAATACTGACAGGGGCTTCTTCCAGTCTCCTGAAGATCAGATTCTGCCCACACAAAGGACAGTGCTTGGGCACAAAGGAACAAAATATGTCTTTCTTACAGTGGCTGATTTTGATTAAGCCTCTCTCCGAATCCAAGGGCTGCATGACTTCAGGCACCTCCTTGTGTAAATACCGCTTGGTTTTTCCCTGTCACAACCTCCTAAAGCCAAGGCTAGCCACTAGAATGCACACAGAAAAAGGAAAGGGAATTTATTAGCAGTTAAGTTGAGAATGACAGCTCACACAGCCAATCATTAGTGAAACTGAAAAAGGCTGACAGACAAGTGAAAGCAAGAGGGGGTGGGTGATTTCCACCTGGCACCCTCTTAAAGAGCTAGTGTTCTCTTCATATATTAATCTCACTTGCATTGATATTATGTTGATGTGCATCTATACTCATGACAAATACAATGTGTGTGCATTGGTTCAATTCCTAATAGCTTGTTGCTTTGACTCTCTGCATACCAGCAGGGGGGAAACACACCCGGAAGTGATGTTAAACTGCTTCTGTATTACCTGCTTTGAATGAGATGGGAAACATTCAGAAGCACATTTGGGGTTACCACCCTATTGTTCCTGTCAGGGTCCCTGTGACTTGAATATCTGCATCACAGGCAAACATGTAGTATTTAAAACTTTCCCATAATTCCATGCCAAGAAAAGCTGGGGCTATTCTGCATGTGATGCAGCAGTCAAAGTAACAGGAATTTCAATTGTGGGTGCGGTATTACCTGCTGTTGCTGCTGCCCTTTCCTTTGAAAAAAAGATTATCCTTCAGTATTAACACTAACATGTTTCTTCTGTACTGTTATTGTTAACTTGTGAACCATTAGAATTAATGCAAATAATTTTTTTTAACTCTGAAACTGCAAAATTAATAAGAGTAAGACTAAAGAAAGCCACCTAATAGTGCAGCGGGGAAATGACTTGCCAAGAGGTTGCTGGTTCAAATCCCCACTGGTATGTTTCCCAGAATATGGGAAACACCTATATTGGGCAGCAGCAATATAGGAAGGCATCATCTCACACTGTGCTGGAGGAGGCAATGGTAAATCCCTCCTGTATTCTACCAAAGAAAACCACAGAGCCCTGTGGTCGCCAGGAGTTGACGACTTGATGGCACAACTTTATCTTTTAAGACTGAAGAGCACCCAAAGTTTATCTGCACCATCCTTCACTCCAAAACATGGTCTGAACTCTCCTATCAGGTGGCATGAGGACAGAAGTTAGTGACAAAGACAGATTGGTTATGCTGTTATTTCATAGTTGAAGGTTCTATGGGAGGAGAAGTCCATATCCTCTCAACCTCACTAACTTGTTACATAATTTCACTTTGTTGGCTCATGTATCTATTGCTCTCTCTGTCATGAGTATTTTGACGGTGACTGTCTCCATTCTGCCTATTTCTAATCAGATGAATAATTAAAAAGCAGTTCGTTTAAAGACAGCCAGATAGTCCATAACATCTGGGAAGGGAGATATATTATATTTCCTCTGGGAGGCAGTCTTTTGGTTCCAAAGGCTGCATTCTTGTTGAAACAGCACCAACGTAGTGTTGTATCCAGTGCAACTTAGGCCACACATGGCTGGCCCATCATTTTGAATCCTAAGCAGAAGAGTGCCTTAGAAAACAGGAGGAGCTGCACTATGTCTGGTGGCAGTGACAAGAGGGTTACCACTGCAGTTGCTTCTGTGTGCTGCCCCATCACCACTACTTTTCACTTTGACTGTAGGCAATCTTATATTTGCATAGATTTAATTTAAATTAAATGTTTCTGAGAGAGGTCATCACTGTGGCGGGGGGGGGGGGAATGGAAACTCTTTATTTATGGCATAGGTAACAGGTTCTATTTCTGCAGAATCTCCACTGTCTCTCCAAGCAGAAATGGCTGAGCTATGGACATAAGAAATTCAAATTACAACTGTTACTTAACATGTACAGTGTATATGTTTAGTAACGGTAGCAGTACTGTACATACTATAGAACTGATATCATCCCTTCCTAGAATGCTTACAATCAAATCTCCCTGGCCCCAAATGAGTATGTATGCCTCCCACACACTAAGATTGGTGAATGAGGCCCATATGGGAAGCCAGTTCCTCAAGTGTGAGGAGCAGGGCCTCAGGGTGCTGACACCCCAGTGTTGGCCCTTCCTATTTAAGAAGACCTGCCAGGTACCCACTCTTAATAGCTTTTGATGGCAAATTAAAACATTATTTGCCAGATTCCACAGAAAATATGTTTGGCATATATTCTGTGGAATGGTGCTTTCCTGTTTTTAATTGCTGTCATTCTTGGTATCCTGCTCAATTTTGGAATGTATTGTAACTATTGATATTTTAAATGACAATTTAAATGTTTTGGATTCATATTGTAAGCTACTTTAAGTAGGGTTTGCTATACATATAATTGGAAATAAGACCCACTGGACTGCTTCAGACTTCATGCAGAACCTTGGTTGGAGCTGGGCTCTGCCTGAGGTCCCTGAGCCTTGGGAACATGCACTCCCCACACCATGGGAATGTCTACTTCCTATCTAGATTAAAATAAGACTGGTTACATCATATGAACCCACCAATCTTGGCTTATTTTAACCAACTTGCTTCAAATAACCCAAAATCTGTAACTCACTTCAGACCTTGGATACAGAGCTCAGGTTATCTGAAGCAAGTATGTTAGAATAAGCTGAATTAGGTAGGTTCAGATAACATGCCCAATTTTGGCTTATTTTAATTTAGATAGGAAGTAGATGCTCATGTGGAGATGAGGGGGGGAACACACATTATCACAGACGTTGCACGGTATCTGGCTGTAACCGAGGTTCTGTGTGACATCTGAACTACCCTAATGACTGGAACAGAACTTAAGTAAGGCTGCAATCCTAAACATACTTATTAGGCAGCAAATCTCATTCAACTTAGATTGGCTTCCATTTGAAATTTGAATAAACATGCTTAGGTTTGCACACAGTGTGTATGCTTCAAAAGGCATGAAGTAATTAGAGGAAAGGAGAGAAGGGAAAAGTTGGGTGTCTCCTGGATGGATCATCATGCCCTTGCAGCAATTCCTGCCAGACAGATAACTGGGATGATCTGAGCAGCCTGAGTAATGGGGATGTCTCCTAAATATCATATAATTTTTTTAGTAGTATTACTGCATCAAGCAGCTCACCATTAGCATTGCATTTCGCCCCCCCCCCCCATCCGATGTGAAGTAGTGTTCTAAAAACCTGTTTAAAAATTCACATTTCCTTGGCTGGGCAAGAAAGCTCTCCCATTGGTTGAAGTTGTTATGACATCAGTACTGCGCAACCCTCTTGTTCAGGCCAGGCCAGAAGCTTCAGTCAATCCTGTCTGTGACTTGTTTTGCACTAATTCCTTAAAATAATGGAAAAGGGGTTTGTGAAAGGAAATTCAGGAAATCTGCCATGTGTAGATTCCTGCATGGTAGCATGTTTGTTTGCTGGCAATTAAGATTACATAGGAGAAGAGATGAGGGGAGTGAAGACCACAAGTATTAGAGTTAGTATTATAACTCAAAAATCCCCCCTCTTATATAGCATGCCCATATGTGGGGGATACTTTCATTTGATCTTTGCCCCCCCTTTTTTTCCCCAAGGGAGAGACTGTAAGAAGGAAGGGGGAGCAAATATTGGCTGGTCAGTGTCCCCTGCTCTTTTTGTCTATAGCACTGGAAACACCTAAGAAGGGCTTGTTTCTGGGCTGATTAAATCTCCACCTCTGCCCCACTCCCATGCAGGGAAGGAGAAGCGACTTGAAAATAAAGAGCAACTATTACACTTGATTGGTTTAACTGGTGTCTCTAAGGTAGATTGAACCTGTTCCCTATCACATAGGCCTTGCAGTGCGGCTGCTTCAGTAGCTCCTCCTGATTTTTTCTTCATTTTACCTTAGAACTGCTAGGCCTCAGTGCTTGCAGCCAGCTTTTACCCCCCCCCCCAACCTTGTGTCTCATAAGGAGGAGACGCTGCTAAGTTTAAGGGTCAGAGGGCCCAGGAATTTTAACAGATGTGTTACAGGCAGCAGGCAGACGCATCTTCACCTAGCTTGGAAAGATGGAAGCATTCCCTATTGATATTCTTCCTGTACTTCAGTCGCACAACACCCAGAACTTCAACTGGTAACCTTCCAATCTCCAAATTCTGGGGAAACAAATACGACCTATTGAGTTTCTGCCTATTATTCTGTGTCTAACAGCTGAATGAATGACAGGCATAAACTCAGTAGGTGCCATTTCCCCAGCATTTGGAGATTGGAACTTCACCAGTTGAATTATTACAGCAAACTTCATTCTTACTAAGGTCACAAAAAGCAAAAAGACAGCAGGGGTGATATCATAGCACAGCCAAAAACACGTTTGTTGCCTGTTGGGTGTGTGTGTGTGTGTGTGTGTGGCCGACCGAATAGGAACTTCCACGGGGGCGCTGGAGAATACAGCGACTAGTAACCACTTTCTGGTGAGAACTGAAAAAATGTTTTGTTGTTTTTTAGGAGACATCCCCACACGACCATGCACAAATGTGACACAGAACTGGGCTAAGGATACACTCGGATGCACTCTGTTTTCGCTTCAAGTGACCATCTGCGATCGCAGTCACACTTCTTCTAGTCCCCGGTCTCTATGGCCTGCCTCAGAAGTCTCTGTGTCTCTCTATGATCTTTGCGTTGAGTACGTTGCCTAATAGTTTCCGACCGGAAACCAGAACCAGTAGGAAGGGACCGGGTAGTCCTGGCAGGGCTACCAAGCGACTCCTCCCTTCCTCCCCCCGCCTTAAGCTCCACGGCGCTCGGCGGAACCAAAATGCGAGGGGCCACGCGGGGAGGGAACGCCGAAGCAGGAAAGGAGCCGGAGACATGAGCACCACCAAGGACGTGACCTGCAGGTGAGAGCAAAGCACCCTTCGCCCGGCCTGAGAGCCCCGCGATTACCCCCATCCGCACCCCCTGCGGCGCAGACGGGCGCCGGACAGGCACGCTCCGCCCCCCGCGCGGGAGCGGCCGAAAGCCGCTAGCGCGCGCGTTCCCCGCTACCCCCGCCCGCTTTCCTTTCCCAACCCAACCCATAGGATGGAAAGCAAAGGTGATTGATTGATTAAGTGCCGCCAAGTCGGTGTTTAGCGACCACATAGATAGATTCTCTCCAGGATAGACTGTCTTCAACTTGGCCTTTAAAGTCTCTCAGTGGTGCATTCATTGCTGTCTTAATCAAGTCCATACACCTTGCTGCTGGTAATCCTCCTCTTTCCTTCAACTTTCCCCAGCATTATAAACGTTTCAAGGGAGCTGGGTTGCAGGTCTGCTCAATTTAGCCCCCCCCAGCTGTTTTTGGACTGCAACTCCCATAATCCCCAGCCACAGTGGCCAATAACCAGGGATTATGGGAGTTGTAGGCCAACATCTGCAGGAGGGCTGGAGTTGAGCAGCCCATAATGTGTCCAAAGTATGCTAGTTTCAGCCTGGTCATTTGTGCCTCAAGTGAAAATTCTGGATTGATTTGTTCTGTGATCCATTTGTTTGTTTTCCTGGCTGTCCAAGGTATCCTCAAAAGTCTTCTCTAGCACCAAAGTTCAAAAGCGTCAATACTTTTTCTATCTTGCTTCTTCAAAGTCCAGCTTTCGCATCCATAGAGTGTCATGGGGAAAACCATTGTCCGAACGATTCTAATCTTCGTAGCTATAAACACGTCACGGCATCTAAATATCCTTTCCAAGGCTTTCATGGCAACCCTACCAAGTGTTAGTTTGTGGCCTATTTCTTGACTGCTGGATCCTTTATTGTTTACAGACAATCCTAAAAGGCAGAAGCTATCCACCACTTCAGTGTCTTCATTGTCAATTCTGAGACTGATTTCTGTACCCGTTGTCATGAGTTTAGTCTTCTTGACATTTAGTTGTAGTCCCATTTTTTCACTCTGCTCGTTGACTTTCATTACTAGAGCTTGCAGAT
Organism: Hemicordylus capensis; assembly: GCF_027244095.1. Lineage (NCBI taxonomy): Eukaryota > Metazoa > Chordata > Lepidosauria > Squamata > Cordylidae > Hemicordylus > Hemicordylus capensis. The sequence continues at coordinate 314,041,164 of NC_069658.1, read as the reverse complement.
CATCTGCATTCTCAGCTATCAGAGTTGTGTCATCAGCATAGCGCAGATTATTGATGTTTCTTCCTCCAACTTTAAAACCACACTCATCTTCTTCCACTCCAGCTTCTCTCAGTAGATGTTCAGCATATAAATTGAATAAAGAAGGAGAAAGTATACAGCCTTGTATTACTCCTTTGCCGATCTGGAACCAGTCTGTTTCACCATGTTCTGTCTGGATTGTGGATTCCTGTCCTGTGTATAGGTTTCTCGTGAGAACAATGAGATGTTCTGAGACGACCATTTTCTTAATGATATTCCACAACTTGATATGGTCGATGCAATCAAAGACTTTTCTGTAGTCAATAAAGCACATATTGACTTCTTTCTGGTGTACTTTGGCTTTCTCGATTATCCAGCGTGCATCAGCAATGATGTCTCTTGTTCTTCTTCCTTTTCTGAAAGCAACTTGAACATCCGGCATTTCCCTTTCCACCTAGGGCTCTAATCTGTGTTGGATGATCCTGAGCATTTTAAGGATATTGTGCGATGTTTTGCATAATCTGTTGAGTTTCCTTTCTTTGATATGGGTATGTAGACTGACCTCTTCCAATCTGTTGGCCACTGTGTCGTTCTCCAAATATGCTGGCATAGTTTGGTTAGAGCCTTGACTGATTCTTCTTCTGTTGCCTGCCATTTCTGTAACTATTCCATCAATTCCTGTAGCCTTCCGACTTGGTAATGACTGGAGTGCTGATCTAACTTCATCTTCCTGTACTAGAGGTTCTTGCAAGTAGGGAATATCTTCTAGAGTATTTTAGATGTTGACGTCCCTGCTGTACAGATTTTCAGTTCCATCTCTGTTTGATCTTCTCTGAATCAGTTCCTATCTGTCCTTTAGCGTCCCATAACATACCAGTTCGAGGTTGGAACCTCCCTCTGAGTTCAGAGATCTTTTGGAAAAGTTGCCTTGTTTTTCCGTGTCTATTTCTATCCTCAAGGTCTTTAAAGATGTCATTGTAGTATTGCTCCTTGTCTCTTCTAACTGCTTTCTGAAATTCCCTATTACGTGCCTTCCTGAGGTCTTTATCTTTCTTGACTTTGGCTTCTCTCCTCTTCTGGGCAATTCGCACCGTCTGTTCTGACATCCATTTTGCTTTCTTCTGTTTCTTGGTCTTTGGCAGTATCTTTTCCCATGATTTGATTTCTTTCTTTGATTTGATTTCTTCTTTGATTTCATTCCACAGTTCCTCTGGTTCCCTATTAATGAGGTTCAGAACTTCAAAGCAGTTCGGGATGTTCGCCTTGAAAATGGTGGGAATATTCTCAAGATCATATCATGGAAGCTGGATAGCTTTGTTTTTCTGCTTTAGCTTGACTTGGAACTTGCACATGAGAAGTTCATGATCGGTTCCACAGTTGACCCCCGGCCATGTCTTTGCTGTTATAACTGAGCTCCTCTACCTTGTTGCACCAGTAATGTAATCAATTTGATTTCTGTGTACTCCATCTGGTGATGTCCAAGTGTATAGGCGCCGCTTTGGTTGTTTGAAGAATGTGTTAGCAATGAAGAGATCATTGGCTTAGCAGAAACTAATAAGTCGTTCTTCGATTCTGTTTCCTAGGCCATATAGGCTGACTGTGTTTTCTTCTTTACCTTTTCCAACTTTGGCATTCCAGTCTCCAACCACCAGCATCACATCTTGCTTGCATCTTCTTTCAATTTCAGACTGAACTTGAGCATAGAACTCATAAACTTCCTCTTCTTCTGTATCAGTCGTTGGGGCATTGACTTGAAGAACTGTCATGTTAAAGGGTTGTCCACGATATCTAATTGATATTATTCAGTCACTGATCACATTGTTCCCGAGTACTGTCATTGCTATATCCTTCCTGACTGTGGAAGCAACACCATTCCTCCTTTGATTTTCGTGTCCTGAGTAGTAAATGGTATGATTTTCTGACTGAAAGTGTCCCATTCCAGTCCATTTTAATTCACTGATGCCCAAGATGTCAATCTGTAGTTGATTCATTTAATCTTTCACTGTGTCGAGCTTTCCCATACTCATGCTTCTTACGTTCCACATTCCCATTGTAATTCTGTCTTTGCAGCTTCAGATTTTCTTTTCTCGCACAGCAACATCAGCCACTAGACGTCCAAAAGGCTTTAGTCTAACCAGGTCATAAACACTCTGAGAGATCCTCAGCTCTTCCTTAGTAGCATGTTGAGTACCATCCGACCTGAGGAGCCCATCATCCAGCACTACATCCACAATCATTCAATTTTATCTATCCATGTGGTTTTCTTGGTAAAATACAGGAGTGGTTTAGCGCTGCCTTCTCCCGCACAGTATGAAATGATGCCTTTGTCGTTGTCACTGAAGTGATCGTCTGCCTCCAGCACTTTCCCATATTGCTGCTGCCCAATATAGGTGCCTGCTTGCTTTAGCTGGGCATCTGGGATGAACTTCGCGCTTTGGGTGACCCAACTGGGAGTATACCTCCCGGCGTACTTTGCTCATCCCTCCCAGGAATACCACCCCCCGCCGCCATGATGAGGCAGCATAGCAGGACTTGGGGGTGGTAGGAGAGACTTTTTCTCCATTGCCCTGGCAACACCTGCTGAAGAGCTTGGCCGGCTCTTCTTATTTACCAAGCCCTGCGTGGACTCCTTACAAACCTGAAATTAAAAAAAAAACCACTGTAAAAAGGGGATGCCATTCATTCATTCATTCACACTTGTATACTGCCCCAAACCCACGTCTCTGGGCGGTTTCCAGATCGGGGGATTAGGGCTTGGGACCTGACCATCCGGGGTGAGGGTAATGGTGGTTTTGATACCTGTCCTTGGACTCTCAAGGGTTAGAGCCAGGGGCGTAACGAGGCTGGAGTGGGCCCAGAGACAAAATTTTAAAATGGGCCCCTCGCTGATACACACACACTCACTTCACATGTGACTTGCCTCTGGGGGGCCCCTCGAGGCGTGGGGGCCCCCAGGCAGCCGCCTCCCCTTGCCTAATGGTTAGAGCGCTGCTGCAAGGAGTGGTTGGGGTTTCTCACTTGTGGTCACTTGGCGATGTGACTTTGTGCAGCCCTCCCAACCCCAGCCCATTACTCTCAACCACCAGCTCGCCTCCGCAGCTCCGCTAACCGGAGCTTTCTTGTTCCCCTAAGCAACAAAAGCTCCATACCGCAAGAGAGCAGGACAGAAACTGAAGATAGTTGATCGAGCATCACTTGGTGTGTAGCCAGTAGGTCTTGTCAGATTCTGGACTGACCAAATGCAAAACTGTGTGCTCAGTTTATTTTATTCCACCCTTCCAGTTCCAGATGGAAGCATCCAAGGCAGATAAGCAAATCTCTTCAAGTATATTTTCACAACCCTTTGCCTTAAAGGCTGTTTTCCTACTTTTCTTAAACCCACTAGCAAAATAACACCACATACAGAAGAGCCAGGCTAAGCCCTGGAACCTCTTTCCAATAACTAGGTTCTGAAAGGAGCATAACAAGGTACCTGTCCTCAGCTAGTTTCACATGCTGGCTTATGTAAACATGATGAGGGAACCTTGGCACATTTGTCTGTTATGCTTGATCAGGACAAGTAAAATGATGTGTTCTATTGGTATTTGTGAATAAAAACATATCTTTGTAGGTATTTTATGCAAGGAATATGCCGTGAAGGAAGTAGGTGCCTATTCTCACATGATTTGTCTACAAGCAAACCATCGACTATCTGCAAATTCTATCAGAAAGGACAGTGTGCCTATGGCTCTCGCTGCAGGTATGAACTGCTAGTTTTCATAACAAAAGTGTCAGATGTTCTTTGTCTTGCTTTTTGGTCATAGTAACTTAAAAAGCTGTCTGTCATCCTGCAGAGTAACTTGTTGCAGTGGACTTATTTGTTACATCTAGATAGCTTTCTTTCTTAACTCTAGAAAGAGCTTAATGTTCCAGCAGTCTTATCCTGACTGTATCTCGACAGATATAGTCCATGGATAGGTCTTGGCATCAGTGGGGCTACTTATTTCTAGGAGTTCACAAGATGACAAGTACTTAACAGTATACACTGTGTAGAGCTCAATTTACTGACCCCTCCCCCTTCCCACCATCCTGTGCTCCCCTGTTAAATCAAGGCTACAACTCAATACATGCTGCTGACTTGGGAGTACAGTATGTTCCACTGAACTCAGTGGGACTTGCTTCCAAACAAATATGTATAGGATGACTTGCTAGCTGACATCCTAAGCATGCTTACACAGAAGTAAGTTGGTTTTAGAAATCTGTGTCTGTGTGTGCATGTGCGTACATGAGAGAGAGGTTAGCCTTATGGTTAAGTTTGAGTAAACTCTGGCGTTTGCAGGATCAGGACTTGATGTGGATTTCAGTTATGAGATAAATACAGAGAAAAAGATAGTTAAGTATGTTTAACGCTTGATAACCTTTATTCTTGCTAGAGTCAAGGTTTGAATGAAATCCTCAGTAAGAAAACAGGTCTATGCTGCTTTTTAAAAGTCTGCCTGGTGATATCCTTTCTGTGTGCAAGAATGTTGTGCAAATTTTGGTGTGTTGAAAGAAATTGGGGATTGCACAGTAGAAATGTGTACTTCTCCTCTGTTTATTGGTGCTAACACTGAAATAAATGCCTCTCATATCTTTAAAAAAATTTACTTTAAGATACGACCACATCAGACCTTCTCCATCGGGTAGTGTGGTGGGCACAAAGACACTTTACTCTCCTGCACCACCGTTCCACAGCCTTAACTCTCAACCAGAGCAAAGCGCACCTGTAATCAAAAGTAAAGTACACGAGCCTGGAAAACGGGAAAAGAAAACATTAGTGCTCAAGGACAGAGGTGGGTAGAAATGGATAGCTTTTCATTTTCTAATGGAGTTTAGTGCTTTACCCATTTACTACTTATTTTCCTATTATGTTTTCCAAATGCAAGTAATTTCTTCAGTTGAAGAGCAATAATCGCTTTTGCTGCCTACTTGATCTGCTAGTTTATCACCTGTAGAAAGGAAATGTAGTTATTAGGGATGTGCACGAATCGTGATGCAGCGCAGTCCAGGCACCTTTTTAAAAGGGAGGAGATCACATCCATACCTGCTCTACCGCTGCTTCCGATTTGGGCAGCACTCTCCCCAGTTGCCCTCACATGATGGCTGCATGCACATAGCCTCCACGCATGCATGGCTGTCATGTGTGTCATTGGCGCACGAGGGCAGCTGTGGGGAGTGACTCCAAAACAGGAAGCTGCTGCAGAGGAGCATGTATGGACCTGCTGGCCTCCCTTTTAAAGGTGCCCAGGCTGTGCTGTGAATTTCTGATTGAATCACGATTTGTGCACATCCCTTGTAGTCATCTATGCCAAAGATCTATATGTCATGGGTGCTCTTTTTGCCTAAGTATCTAATAGTGTGATGCTAACCTAGATACTTGAACTATTTTCCCCCCAGCTCTCTGGTGGGCTGTCCAAGGAAGTCCTGTATATGGCAATTTCCAGCACTCCATCCCCAGCATTGTTTGTTTGTCTCTAAAATGACATTGGGTTGTTCAAGTAAGAGCTGGTTTGATTCTTAATGACTGGGGATCACCAAAGAAGATTTAGTCCCAGACCCCAGTTCTTCCTGATATCTCCCTTTGCATTCTTTTCTGAAGTGCATTGTTGCCACTTACTTCTGTGGGGGAAAGTCAACATGCCTTGGACCTCACCTCTAGGGTCTCTGGAAATTAAAAATCCTCCCTTCATGTACTCTCCGGCTGTCATCATGACTGGCATTTTGCTAGTTTGAATTCTTCCCCCACCACAACCTTTTAAGTGAAGATGCACTCCTTGCTGGTGGGTGAGTTTTACATGACCTTTACCTAATTGGATTTATTGCATATTTGGTGGTGACAAAGCTTTCTGTAACTTGAAGATAAAGGTAGGCTTTCTGTGTGTTAATAGAAGCCAGATGGGCTATACAGTTGTCCCTCGCCAACTGCCAGTGTTCTGTTCCTGGAAGCCCTTGCGGTTGGCGAATTTGCAGTTGGTGAGGTATAGAGTTACATTATAAACGGGGTTAGGGGAATTGTGAGTGCCGAAGTGCCTACAATCCACAAAAAGTTTTTTTTAAAAAAATAAAAATCCGCCATGACCCTCGGATTGACCCTGGAAATCGGCAAGAAAAACAGCTGGAATTTTTTTTTTTTTTTAATGGTGCCAACTGCGAATACTGAAATGGCAAGGGGGGTGACAGTTTGCCAGTCGCGGAGACTCAAACCCACGGTTGGCGAGGGACAATTGTATTGTAATTCTGCGTTAGAAATGCTAGCTGCTTGCTTACTACCTCAGCTAGCTAACAGAAGCTATTCTTATCCTTTTGTATGTGACTGAATCATTATTTCCTCTTTTCCAAGATCTATGTGGATCAAATGAGGAAAGGACGAGATCCAACACTGTGAGTGATTCAGCATGTTGCAGTATCCCAAGTTATACTCCAGAAACAAAGCCTCATTCATACTTGGAAGCAATCTGCAGTGGGCTTGAAGAAGAAGATGCTGAACCTGGCAGTTCATACACTGATGGCGAACAGCTGTGTCCCTATGCGGCTGCTGGCGCATGCCAGTTTGGTGACCGATGCCTCTATCTCCATGGACAAATGTGTGAAATCTGTGGGTTGCAAGTACTTCATCCTTTTGACCCAGAGCAGAGGAAGGCTCATGAAAAGGTGAATGTGACTAGAAAATATGCAGTTTGAACATTATTCTGTATGGTCTTAAAAAATGTGTTAGAGATATAAGTGGCTTGGATGCAAATGTGCCTTTCTGCTAGCAGATGGGCTGTTCCTGATTTAGTGGCGAAGTGTGGCATGAGGAAAGCGACCCCAGATCAACATGGATCATCGACCGGAAATGGCTGAGGTGCGTGCGCATGGCCATTTCTGGTACGGCGCTGACTGGGGCTGAAGGGAGGTATGCTACAGCCCAGCACCAACGCTTTTTGGGAGAGCTCCAGAGGGAGGAAAATGGTGGGGCAGGTAAGGGCACCCTCCCTGCCCCTTAAAGGACCTCCCCTGCCTCCCGGGAGTGCACGAACCAGTTTTTGCACATCCCCTAGTAGGTAGGAACAGTAATGCCATGCTACCTTTTAACATTTTCCCCTTAAGTTTGGTGATTTCCCCTGGAATGAAATAAATAGGCAGAACATTACAAAAAGCTCTGGAACTGAAGATGTCAAAGAGTGTGGGCAGTATTAAATTTGTAACGTTGAGAGCCAGTGTGGTGTAGTGGTTAGAGTACTGGAGTAGGGCTGGAGAGACCCAAGTTCAAGTCCTCACTCAGATATGAAACTCACTGGGTGACTCTGGGCCAGCCACATCTCTCAGTGTTACCCACCTCACAGGGTTGTTGTGAGAATAAAGATAACCATGTATCTGCTTTGGGCTCCTTGGAGGAAGAGCGGGATCGAAATGAATGGCTATAGAGCGTTCTTCCAAGTAAACATGCCTGCTAGGATTGCACTGAGGGGAAGAAGTGAAGAGGATGGGGAGGGCCATGCCTGATGCCAACATATTCCAAGCCATCATCCTTCCCGCCCCACAAGTTAAGGACAATTGAGCAAGCTGCACAGGGCGGGGGAGGAGGGGGATGGGACAGGAAGAGAGGAAATCTCTAACACATGGTTTTTAACAAAACCCAAGTAGATAAGGAGGCATAGCTCTGCCTCTTTAGATGGACAGATGATGATCTCTTTGCTGCTCTGACTTCCTGTTCTTCTCAACTTCTTGTTCTTCTCAACTCAACTTCTCTCTGGCTCCTCTTTTTCTGAATCTCTCTCCTGCAATACAAAGTTCTCATGAACAATGTGAAAGAAAGTTTGGTGGTTGTTAGAAAATTCTTTTCCGAAACAACCCTGACTGAAGAGGGAGAGAACAAAAGGGGGACACCCTAATGACACGTTTTAATTGTTATAGTCTATCTCCCCTCCCTGCCGCCAGTTGGATTAACTTCAAAATTCTGGCTAGCAGCCACTCTAGTTCTTGTGTTGCTGAGTCCTTAGCCACTGATCAACATTTCTCTTTCGGGTTGCCACACACCCCACCCAAAAGTAGCCCATTAGTTTTTATGAACAGCAGCAGCTCTCCAAGGTTTCAGGCAAGGGTCTTTCCCAGCTCTACTTGGAGAAAGTTTCAAACAGATGCTGTACCACTGAGCTATGGTTCCACCCCCAGAGGAAGCTGCTCTGTCCCAAGTCAGAACATTGGTCCATCTAGTGCAGAATTGTCTACTTGACTGGTAGCAGCTCTCCAAGGTTTCAAGCAGGAGCCTTTCCCAGCTCTGTCTGGAGATGCCCGGACTGAATCTGGGATCTTCTCCGTGTCAGGATGCTGCTGGTCTTCTCCGGAGCTATGGCCCCCTCCCCTAAGGAGGATAGCTTGCAGCGCTCACATGTCGTCTCTCCTCCAAATGCAAACCCAAGCAGCCTGTGCAAGAGCTGATGGGCGAAGTGGGCAGCTTGCAGGATTGGAAGGCTCTGGCCCTGCGAGCCAGATGGGAAGCAGGTAGCAAGGGCACAGAAGAGGAGGTGTTGGGCGCTGCTGGGAGTGGGGGGGGGTGCCTCTGTGTTGGTGGCCGCTGCCACCATCCCAAAACAAAACGTTTGCTGTGCCTAACAGCACTGCAAAAACAAATGGGGGGCGGGGGGGGGAGTTCATTTTTTGAGCACTCCAGGATATAGTTTTGGTGCTTTTTCCGGCCTGCCTGACTCCACACTTCCTCTCAGGGCTAACTAGCTGGCTGAATCTCAACCGTCCCCCACAGAGAATCGGCCCCCTCCCTCGCTCACTGATCTACTCGCCGTATGGCTTCTGTGCCACACCTCATTATGCCACTGGAATAGATCCCTTTGTTCTCACACTGGTAAATACTATGCGGCACACATTTTAGTGCCTGTGCAAAAGCTATATTTCACAGAAATTCTCCAAGTTTAGTGTGGGATTTAATTGTGAAATATAACACAGTTTGTATATAATGGGTAGGGATGTGCAGGGAACCAGGCGTGGGTGGCTCGATGGTGTTTGGTGTCTCACTTTAAGGACGGGGGAGGGAGCACTTACCCCTCCCTCTGCTTTCCCCCTGCTGGCGCCCGGTATTTTACAGGTCCTACGGGGTGGCAGTGTACTTTCCTGCTGCCCCGTTTGCTCTTTGGCCGGAAGTAGCTGGCGTGCGTGCACCTGCATGGCTCGAGTGCAATGTGCACGCGCCCGGCAGGCAGACGTGCGGCAGCTACTTCCAGCCAAAGAGCAAATGGATGACAGGGAAGTACGCTGCCGCCCTGTAGGACCTGCAAAATACTGGGCGCTGGCAGGGGGAAAGCAGAGGAAGGGGTAGGTGGGCCCTTTCCCACCCTTAAAGTGAGACACACACCCCTTCGAACCTCCACAGTGTTCAACTGGTTCGGAGGCCCATAAAAAGGCCTCCAAACAGGTTCGTGCACATCCCTAATAATGGGTGATAAATTTTCCTGAAAATCTAAACAGCATGCAAGGATTTGCCTTCTTTTCAATCATTTTTATGGTACAATTTAGCAGCATTGCAGTGGCACAAACCTACAGTAACAGTTCCTTCTCCTTTCTCCCTTTGATTAATTGGTTTGATTTGTGTGTTCTTTGCAAACATAGATGTGCATGGCTACATTTGAACATGAGATGGAGAAGGCATTTGCCTTTCAGGCAAGTCAGGACAAGATATGCAGTATCTGCATGGAGGTGGTCTATGATAAACCGTCGGCATCTGAGAGAAGATTCGGAATCCTTTCCAACTGCAATCACACATACTGTTTGTCTTGTATCCGCCAGTGGAGGGGTGTAAAGCAGTTTGAGAATCCTATCATAAAGTAAGTTCTGAGAACCTACTCTTCTACAATACACCCAGTGTGTGATACTTTTCTTCATCCAGTGTGCTGCTTTTAAAACCTTTAAATAACGCACTCTCAACTAGAGTAGTACATGTTTAACTACAGAAACAACCTCTTGTGGCTAAGGCCTAAAAATCCTATGAAATGTTGCTTATAATGCATACTCTTTTTAAGTGGTTTCCTTCCCTGCCCCTCCTCATGTAATCCAGAGTGCATCTTTTCCTCTCTCATTGGTCCTACAGCCATTGCACTATGTCGTCATCATAACTGGATTCTCTTAGAAAACACAGACAGATTCTTGTTTCTTTCATAATTCTAGATTAGCCCTTTATATATTCATAACGTGCAGCACAACTGTGCAGTTACAATTTTTTCAACAGGATTTCATTGGTGTTTGGGCTTCTGTGTGTTTTTACTTGTATTGTTTTTATGCCTGTTTTTAATATGTTTTTATATTTTTTAGCTTGATGTTTTTATTGTCTTTTTATTGTATGTTTTTAACTTTTGTAAACCGCCTTGGGGTTGTCTTTTAACGAAAGGCGGTATAGAAATGCAACAATAAAATAAATAAATAAAAATAAATGGCAACATTGAATAACTAACAAATGAGAGGGAGAATAAGATAGTAGAAAAGAAGTTCACCTAAATATGCACATCACTTATGGAGAGAGTGGGGACAGGGTGATGGATGTGACCACCACCACCTGCATTTCTCTCTCTTGCTTTGTGATGGCTTAACTGTAGTGAAGCTGTAGATTCAAGGCCTTTGTCCTTTCTTTGCAGTAGATCCCTTCCTCTTACTGTTCCAAATCTTGAAATTACTTGTATTCTAGTGCTAGTTTTTCTTTTCAACCCTTCCAGTTCTGTGTTCTTCAGACAACGCTCGACCAAGGATTGATTACATTTCCTGTCTCTTGCCTTCTTTCGCTGTCTTGGGCAGTACCTTCTCTTTGGAACTCATGGTCTCCAGCCTTTAGTGTGATTCAGTCCCTCCCACTCTCTAAGCAGCTCCTCAAGACACCTTTCCCCTCTCTTCCAGGCCTTCCCTAATTTGCTGTAATTTCAGCTCAGAACCTTTTCCCTGACTCGTCCCTGCCCTCTTCCTTATGTGCCTGTTTGGATTTTAAGCTTGTGGGAGAAACTTGCCATTTTGATGTACCTACAGTGCCTGGATTCTTAGGCACTGAAGAAATAATATTACCAAGTCAATTCAGGTATCAGTTCTTAAGAATTATATTCCTGTTCTCGCCCAGTGCTATAATTAGGTATTAGGAACCTACCTGTATTAGGTAGTGCTAAATGGAGACTGTTGGCTATTTCGTTCCTTGTCCTGAAGTGCTAAGTCTTTGCTGTTGAGGAGTTTCAGATTGCTTTGGTGAAGCAGGCAAAATGCTTGATCCTTAATGTGTGTGGAAATGGAAAGGCATATAAGCTGTTGTTACTCAACATTGTATTTTGCCTGGCCTGAAAGGCCAAGTTCACTTTTGGTCACCATTCTTTTAAGTGTGCACATTTCCCTTACTGTAATCATCCAATTCAATAGTAGGATAGTCTGAAACATGTTAACTTCCTTAAAATGCTTTGGGATAGAATCATTTATACTACATAAAATGCTTTGGAATTAGGATTTTTCAAGTCTTCAGAGAAGAAAAACAAGAAGGATAAGATATTTAAGGTACTAAGTGTCTGGTAACTTGTCTTCAGCTAATTAGTTGCTCTAAGAGAGCAACAAAATGAGAGAAAAGATGGTTATTCCTTCCAAGGAGGTTAAGATCCAGAAAAGGTAAATTCAGGTTACATAGTTGGGAAAAGACCACTTATTTGTTGGTACAGAGTAGCTTATCTGCAGGATATTCTTAACTGGATGTTTGGATCTTGACAAGTAACTTGCCTCACAGAACTGTTGTGAGGATAAACATAATTATGAATACTCTTTGGAGGAAGAGTGGGATATAAATGTAAAAATAATGTAAAATAAAACAGGAACTTCAGTTCGAGGCTTTTGAGGAGTTGGCATTTCATAGTTGCTCTTGCCTGGTGCAGACTTGGGTGATGTAGCATCTTGACCAGATATATGTACAATTTATTTTTCTTTATCCACTAAGGTCCTGTCCAGAGTGTCGTGTGATATCAGAGTTCGTAATTCCAAGTGTGTATTGGGTAGAAGACCAGACCAAAAAGAATGAACTGATCGAAGCATTTAAGGAGGGAGTGGGGTAAGTAAGTATATAATAACTTGAGACCAGAAATGTTTGACAGCTTGGCAGGCATTTGGATTATTCTGTTATGGATAAAACAACATAACGGCAGTGAAATGTGCTTCATGACACTTCACAAAAGCTTCAAAATGACCTCTTTAATGCACTAAAACAGGGGTTCTCAATGTTGGGTCTCCAGGTATTATAGGACTTCAACTCCCACAATCCTCAGCCCCAGTGGGCTTTGGTTGGGAATTATGGGAGTTGAAGTCCAATAACATCTGAGGATCAAACGTTGAGAATCCCTGCACTAAAACAGGATGTTAAAATAAACTTAAACTTGCAGACATGTAAGCAAAGCAAACGTTTCAGTGTAAAATACCACCTTCAGTGCTCTTTTTGGCATACAAGCAGGTAGCACTTTAAACCTTAAATACAATACAATAGCCAAACCAAAAGAAGGAATAAATGAGACGGGAGAGAAGAAAATGGGCAAACCATTTAACTCTTTCATTGACCAGTATATTTCTCATTACATGTCTGCAAGTTTATTTTAACATCCTGTTTTTGCACATTTAAGAGGTCGTTTTGAAGCTGATTCTGTCATGGGCTTAACCTAGATTAGGGTTTCCCAACCTGGAGTCCTCTAGATGTTGCTGACCTACAACTCCCAACATCCCTAGCTTCAGTTGTGGCCGGGGATGCTGCGAGTTGTAGTTCAGCAACATCTGGAGGACTCCAGGTTGGGAACCACTGATTTAGGTCATTATGCAGTGCCTTGTGCAGAATGTATTTATAGTCAAGTAGATTTGTGAGTAAATCTACCAGTAGTCTATCTAATTTTGTGAGAGGTGGCAGTCATTAGAATGAAAGACTACCTTCATATAGGAGGAGTTGCTTAGGGGCATTACATATGCAGTGGTTTCTAAATTAGGAGAAGCACTAAATTGTGACCTGGCATTCCACGAGAAAGCCTTGGGATCATTCACTCCCTCCCCGCCTCTCTTTCCTCAGTTTTGCTCTGCAGGCACACTGTATTTGTACAGATCGCATTTAGCTCAGCTCAGATGCAATGGCAAATTGTCTTTGGAAGGATGTGAGGAGACACAGCAGCATAAGACACTGTGATAGGTTCTCAGTCCTCCAAACGAAGGACCTTGTGTTCAAACATGTTGCTTCACAAAGCTGGGTGTTCCATCCTACGATCTGGTGATTGCTGGGGATCTTCAACCTTCTCATGCTTTTATCTCTTTAGCATACCTTTATTGGGCTAAAGTGTTGTGCTCATATTCAGGCTCAAGATAAAAACGAATGTTAGTAGCAGGAAAAGTCAGTCTCTCCCCACACCCCCAAATATGGTATTGCATTGAAGAAGGCTGAGATGTCTTGGAGTTAGGGGGCTACGGAACAGTTTAAGAACATAGTCAAGGCATACAGTCTCTATGGGTTTGGAAGCAGCAAAGAGCCTGGCAATGCCTCCACTACTGTGTCTGCCCCCCACCCCCCAAGAATGCAATGTGCTTTTTGGATAACTGCTCGTATATAGTGTAGAAGCTTACAACCTTAATCCTGAGACGAATGAGGTGCAACATCTGGAAATATTTGGGTTTTGACCCCTTACAAAATGGTCAATACAAAATCAGCTCATAAATCATGCCAAGAATAACTTTCTCTAGAACTGCAATGTGTCCTTGACTTGACCTCTTAAAAATGGTTACCTTTGCCAGGATAAAGTTTATTCAGTGTTCGAATTAACACGGGAGTCGGACTAGAATGGGAAATGTTTCCATGGCCTTGGAAAGGTATCTTGACCAAAGTGTCAGACTAGAAGTTTGCAAGTTTTATGTCTGTCCTTATGTATAGAAAACGTATGAGTAGGAGGTTTAGAAACCAAACTAACCAAAGTCCCACTCCTCACCCACCCCAGTTTTTTGCAGGTTTATCTTGCACTTGGTTAAATCTAGCAAAATGTCAGCTGTGTAAATTCTGTGACCTTCACTGTTGGTCTCTAAAATGTGCTGTTTGTTTCTGAGGAGGCTAAGCTTTTGTTGTTTACATTGTGTTGCTCTGTGTTTATGTGTATTAGTCGCATCAAGGGCTGTGCCAATAATATATCTAGGGCTGAAATCTGCAGCTCTGATTAGAACAAGCAACCTGGGACTGCACTTTGTGTGCAGCTTGTCTAAAGGCAATAAATCATATTTCTGTGGAGAATCAAAGGGGGAGGACTCCAAAAATAGACATTGTCAGTAATCCTCTTGACCTATAACTGTTCATCAGCAGGATATTTTCACTGGGGGTGGGGTGGGGTGCGGACAAATCTCCTCAAATTCACTTTGAATTTCCTTCTTAGCAAAGTTGCTGGAAAAGGTTAACTTGCATCATGATAGTAAGTGGGTTTATAACTTCAGCTTTCCTAGCGTGTTTGTGAAAACCTGGTGTTTACTCGAAACGTCTTTGAACTTCTTAGCGTTCTTGAGAGATTTTTCCTAGCTCTGCTTTGATTAAAGTTGCGGCCTTCATTTCTCAGAATAATGTGCTGCTTCAGTGCCTGATAATGGGAAGTACAAACAAGAGTCTCGTGTTGCATCATGGTCTTGGAGAGGTGTCACAGCTAAATGACTATGAATGTTTGTTTGGTCAGATCATAAGATTTCACTGTATATGAAAATTCTGTACTGTTTCTTGTTCTTTTCCATTGGCCTTGCTTCATATTTACAGGTTGAACTTAATCACTAGTACAAAAAAAAAAAAAAAGTTCCAGTAGTGTTTAACATAAGACAAGTCCTGGTGCATTGCAATAATGCAACTAATGTGTCTGTTCAGAACTTCAGGAACTCGAGTTCCAATCCCTGCTGCCATGAAACTTGCTGCAGGGCCTTTGGCCAGTTGTTCTCAACCCAGCCTCTTTACGGGGGGCGGGGGCATATACACTACTTTGTATTCCTTGGAAGACAAGCAGGATAAGAATTAAATATAACTTCATATTGTAATACAGGTGGACCCTGTTATCCATGGGGGTTCTGTTCCTGCAGATTTCCACAGAAAATGAAACCGCGGATAATGGGGCATTGAGTCTATGGTGATTGGGTGATTAGGTTCCAGCAGGGCAAAAAAAGACAAAAGCCTGCCAATAATTTATTTTATTTATTTAACACATTTTATACCGCCCAAAACGCAACCCTCTGACAAAAATGTCAGAAATAAGTTCAGTAAAGTGGCAAAGAAATGAGCCACAAAATGGCTCCTTTTTCCAGAACCGCGATACCATGGATACATGGAAATGTTTGACTAACAAGCAGAAGGTTACTGGTTCAAATCCCTGCTGGTACTATATTGGGCAGCAGCAATATAGGAAGATGCTGAAAGGCATCATCTCATACTGGGCAGGAGGAGACAATAGTAAACCCCTCCTCTATTCCACCAAAAACCAAACAAACCCACAGGGCTCTATGGGTGCCAAGAGTCGAAATCGACTTGATGGCACACTTTAGCCTCTGTATGCCGAGGTCAGATGTCAACTACCTGACCGCAGATACAAAGTTGAGTCCACAAATGATGAGGTCAGCTTGTATTGGGTCATTGGACTTTTAAATACATATATTAAAAATATAAACATTACATAAACTACTCTGTTTCATATCTGCAAAGATGTATCCCTTGAGCCTAATGGAGCGTTGTAGCTGGGTAACTTTTAAAAAAAATGCTAATAACTTTGGAGGTGTAAACCTGACTTCAGCTCATCATAGCAAGGGTAGTGGAATTTCTTGCCTGGTTTTGTTTTGACAAATGTCAATTGTCACTGACTGGGGAGAAAAATAAGAATTGCTA
Source organism: Hemicordylus capensis (assembly GCF_027244095.1). Classification (NCBI taxonomy): domain Eukaryota; kingdom Metazoa; phylum Chordata; class Lepidosauria; order Squamata; family Cordylidae; genus Hemicordylus; species Hemicordylus capensis. The sequence continues at coordinate 314,025,260 of NC_069658.1, read as the reverse complement.
ACTCGTAAGCACTACCCTGAAGCATCCTGTCTGTAGCATGAATACCCAGGGCTAGCTCCCTGGAATTAATACTGGGGAAATTACATGTGCACAACTACTCAGCTGTAGTGTCCCGGTTCCTTCATCTGGAAGGATCGTGCAGAGAAACTGTAGTTGCAAAGGTGTTGTATGTGAGCGGCACATGTAGCACGGAAACTGTACATCTCTCTTTGGGCAGAGGTAGTCGAGTTTAATAATTCTTCAGTTAATGAAATTATGAATCTAATGTTTGGACATTGAGGCTGCTGCAAATTCTGTATGAGAGAGATGTGGGAACTTAACCAAATTTGCTCTACTCAGTTGCTTTCCTTTTGCCTCTAAGGTAAGCTGTACTAACAAGATCTTTCTCTCTCTCTCTCGTTTCAGGAGAAAGCCCTGCAAGTATTTTGAGCAGGGTAAGGGGACATGTCCATTTGGGGGAAAGTGTCTGTACCTCCATGCCTACCCAGATGGGAGAAGAGCTGAACCAGAGAAACCACGGAAACAGCTTAGCTCCGAGGGGACAGTCCGGGTAAGAGTGCATTGTGCCTTAATGGAAACGAGGATGTATGCTTCTCGGCCAGGAGCCGTCTCTCCACTAAATGGCAGTATTTCTCTGGGAACCGTCATTCTTCAGCTGCACGTTCCAAACTCAGTCTTGCCTAGTAACTGTAGTGTTAAATAGTTCTGAAAACTGCATATTTGGCTTTGGAACACACAAGCATAGCAGAATATTCCCTTCCAGGGAGGACACTTGTATTTGGATAGTTGCAAGCCAACAGTTGCGTAACTCCCAGTACCTGGCTTATTATTTATTTATATTGATATCTTGCCTGATAGGTGTCGCTCTAGGTAGTTTGGTCTTACAAGTACCTGCTCTCGGGTGCTGCTGCAGCCCTTGTTAGGTAGCACAAGCAGGCAGGCCTCCTGCGATCTGCCTGGGTGTTCTCAGCCTTAGTGCTTATCTCCTTGAGCTTTGATTGCAGCCTCGTTTGTGGAAGGGGGAAGATTGCACTTAGCATTTTTGCAGGCAGTCATTGCCCTTCCACTCACTCTCTGGGTTAGGGGCAGTACTGTGACATAGTGCTGTTCTTGAGGCAGTGGCAGCAGCCCTCGTGACTGCCCTTGGAAGTCTCTGTACCTTATCCCAACTATTTGCTCTTTACACTATTGGTAGGTGTAGGCATGTATTTATATTGGCTGTTATAACCACTGGCTTGGAGTTTCACATGATCTGCCTCCCGACCAGATGTTGGCATGGGTAAAATGTGAATACAAAGACCCACAGTCCACCTAATGGACTGCTGGCTGCAGGGATACAAGTATGAATGCAACCACAGCTCTTTGCAGAAGCCTGAGCTAACAATTATCCAAGCACAGTTGGCAGTGGACTGTTTAGAAGACGGTTTCTCTCTGTAACAAGCAAATCAGAGCATGCCATGCTTCCCACATATAGGAAATTAAGAGTTCTTTGCCACAACTACTTCCCTTCCCACAACTAGGCTGATCTGTTGTTTAAGCATATGCAGAACTTACAGCAGTTTAGACTTCAGTGTCCCTCACCATTGTATTTCTTTTCTAGTTTCTAAATTCTGTTCGACTCTGGGATTTTATTGAGGACCGAGAAAGTAGGACACCACCAGTTGCCCATGAAGAAGAAGAAGTGACTGAGCTTGGAGAACTTTTCATGCACCTCTCAGGAGCTGATGCAGAATCTGCTACTCATTAATACAAAATCTCCGTATCTCAATCCTCCTGTTCCCTAAATCTCTTGGTACTGTTTACCATAATAGAATTACTGTGCCATGGCAACTGAGGTCCTGGTGAAAATTCAGTAAGAGACCATCACTGTCGAGCAAAACCATTGAAGTAGAATAGGACTCTAAATAAAAGTGGTCAACAGAGGAACTTCCCTTGGTTTTTCAATCTCAGGGTAGGAGATACTTCCCAGTCTGAAAGGGAGAGCTGTTCTTCAGGTTTTTAAAAAACAAACCTTGCTGCTTTCAGACTCCAGGAAGAGGCAACTAAATGACCCATTTTAGAATTAGTTTTGGCAATACCAGAAAAAACTAATGGCATCAAACAAGTTTTTGCAGATATTTGTCCTGCCTTCCTTCAGTAAACTGCAAAATGAAGAATGAATTACCTATTTGTAGTTAAACTTGGTTGCAGTGTACATGACCAATTTTTAAAGATATTGTAGCTTGTATTTCTTTAAATGTTTATTGGTTGTATTTAGATTACTAAATATGAATACTTCACCACCAGCTAAAATAATCACAGTCCTTCACTGGTAAATATGTACACTTTTAAAATATAGATTAAAGACTAGGAGTCCAAACATAAGTAGTCAGTCTGAACAAAGCCAGACAGCTTGCATTGCTTGATACAGAAGTAAGGAGTTTTCTTTTCTGCACTCAGTTCTCTTTGTGCCCCACTTCAAGTAAATGCATTTATCTTGCACTGAGATTGGATTAAATACTGGCTTAAGGAACTAATGGAATTTTATATATAGCTGGCATTTAATGAAATCTGTTTTGGGGGGGAGGTAAGAAAATATAGTTTCTGAAGATATCCACGTGCAATGACTTGCCTGTATCAGCAGAACTGCTTAAGGATCTGTCAGTGTGAGTCTCCCCCCTTCCACCTCTGGGGGTCAGATAGTGTCTGCAGTATTTTCGATTTGTCACACAGCTCATTGTTAAGTACTGCTATGCTAAAAGGATAAACATCTTGATTTAAACCTTCCAAATACCAGCTGAACTATAATTTCTGCATTAAGAGGCTATCATATTCTCAATTTATTCTTGTAAGGTGCGGGAGGTTTGGTCAAATAAAAGCCACACAAGAGCTACAAAGCAGGGACTCCCAAACACTTGGTCAGTAGGAACAGGCTTACTTGTTATGGAAAATATAGAGGGTGGTAACGCTTGGCATTGGTTGCCAAGTAGAACAGGGGAAAAAATGTAAGACACCTTCATGAGCATTTTACTTTACCAGCAGGAGGCACGGTGAATCCCATCCCTTCTCTAAATAGCCTCCCTTGCTACTGAAGCAGGGGTGCCTTGCAAGATCTTAAGGTTCAGTGCATTTGCAGACTAACTGCCCTCCACTTCAATTTCAGCAGAGCATGGGTGGTTTACATTTCAGATTATATTTCTAACCTTGGAGGCAGGCCACATTACTTTATCCTTTTTGACTGATGTGCCTATGACTTGTACTAGGGAGCTTAAGCAGACAGTAATTTTAGCCTGGGCAGGAGCCAGAGTTTCAGGGGAAATGAAGCAGGCGTGTCCCAGTCTGCTGCTGCTAACTTAACTTCTTAAATTACCCTCTAGTTTCCACAATCTGAAGAAATGCTGCTGCAACTACAGACCCATGCACCCACTCTTCCTGCTGCTGGAAATAATTTCATTCTTGGCTTCTGTTAGATTTAAAATGAAACTAAGTCAGTATTTTACAGCTGATCATGATCTGCTACCTATTACTTCCCCCACTCAGAGAAAGTTGCTAAATACTAAAGGTGATTTCTAAATTTTTCTAGAATTAAACTGGACACTTCAATTTAAGATGCTTACAAGCTCACTCATGTACCAGAATGCATGGCAAATTCAAATGAAGGCACTTGCCAACTTCTGTGTCATGTAATCAGGAAACCTGTTTTACAGTCTCCTACATTGTGTTTGCTTACAAGTGTAGCCTCCATACACCCACACGTTCCCTTGGTCTTTCAACTCACTTCTTCAGCAGGTTGACTGGAAAGCTGAAGCTCAGGCAACTACAAATGCAGGGACCAGCTTACTGTACACTGATCCTCACTTTTTCCAGTATGCAACTCCAGTATCTTCATTGAGTTACAAGGCATGGCAGGCAGTACTAATGAGAGACAGGAGTATATGGAACAAAGTTGATAAATGGACCATATAGATAAAAGACAATAATATAGGCATTTTGGCAAGTGTCTATCATCATGTGGCTATTATTCAAGACAGCAAGGCATGCATTTGAGTTGACATGCAAAGAACTGGCCTTTCCAACAGGTTGGCCCCCTTAAAAATGTACTGTTTAGCATTTACAAGCAGAGCAAGTCTGAGAATGCTTATGGCCAATATCCAGAGCAGTCAAATTGAGATGGTGACGCTGCATCTGGCGCAGGGCAACTATTCAGACTTGACTACTCTGTCAGTCTACAACTTTTGGTACATACAGTACATTTTAAGCTAATTCTTGGCTTAAACCAAAGAGCTTTTTTAAAAACCCTAGAATGTCTTTTGAAAGACATTCTTCAAAAGAATGTATTTTAAACGTTAGATGAGCTTGCTTAGGGCTGGCTGGTGCAAAGCTTAGCTTTATAGCAACCCTATAGTATTTCACAAGTGCTGAAAGAACTTCACGTACTCTGTCTCATCTTTGTAAGTTAGCTGTTTTTTATTATAGTTTGTCAAGTGGTTCAAAAGTACTTCATTAATTTCCTCCAAACCAGGGAGGAGGGGACTAAAGCTGAGAGAGGGATTTATGACAATCCTGAAATAAAGGATTACATTTTGCTAGTGTATGCCAAAAAAAAAAGGTGAAGGTATGCTGGTTGGGCGGAGAGGAGAACACAGACACAGAAAAAGCTTGTCCTCCATCGCACTGTAATTTAGCTGTACATTGCATTTGGTCAGATTATACTAATCAGGTAGGTAGCTTCTCCATGCCAGCTTTCAGACCGTAAGACAAATAACCTTGCTTTTATAATAGAATACCAAAGGAGGCAGGATAAAAATAAGAGACAAGTCCGACACCTTACTACCACAGCTTGCGCAGCTGTATAATTGTTCTGCACAAAAACAAATTTGTCCCTAAACCAAAAGCAGCAGAAACCAACAGCTCAATTCTAGAGTTAGGTAGAGGAAATCAACAAGGCTGGGCCTCAAGGCCCATACCTAGCCTATCTACTGCTGCTTTCTTATTTCTGAAACTAGTGGTACTAAGCATGACTAGCATACAGGATTAATTAGCCAATACAGCTTGGTCAACATTTAGACACACAGCCTGGTCCTCCAAGCATGATAGTGAGGCAGTAGTGCCAAGCACTGGCCTCTGTCCTCTTGTGCCAGGACGAAAATCTACCCAAAGACCCTGGGCAACAGAGGGCTTTGGTAAGATTGTCAAAGCCAGCATGAACATGCACAAGAAAAGTGTATGAGTAACAGAACAGATGGAAGTTTGACAAGTGCAGGCAGACCTTTTAGCAGCAGCGGATTTGTAGACCTGAGCAGCTCACTGCAATGCAAATGGCAGATTTTTGTTACAGAGCATATAAGGCAAATGCAGGGTGTATGGGAGGTAAAAGAAAACAGGCCGAAGGAGAACTACAAAATGGAAATTAGTCTTCTGCCATAACTTCCCATAGTATCCTAGCAAGGACAAAAGTCATAAGTGGAACAGTTCATATTTCAACTGCTTTAAGTTTAATTGTGTGTTGTGCTCTGCTGCTTCCTCATTAACATTAAGGCCATCCAAGATTTACTGAATATTTCAATTTAACAATTCTCAAACCTTTGCAGCAAAATCCATTTGATAAGACTGGCTGCATAATTTTTAATGCACTTCTATACAGTAATTAGGGAAGCCCACCCATCCCAATTAACTTTATGCAATTTATGTTTGTGAACAGATGAGAGGGACAGAGATTTGGATAAACAGATTCCAAATGAGGTCTTTCACGTGCAAAACAAAATGGAGGCACTCCTTAATCTAATGTGACTATAAATCAGAGTCACATCATGATTCTTAGGATTCCGTATTAAGCTATACAATATCCTATAACATTAATATGGACTTGGACATTTTGAAAAGACTCTTACACTTTGCAATTACTACTGACATCCATAATGTAAACAAATATTGGCCACAATCCATCCAAAATTAGTATTTTACATTAACGGGATATGTGTAACTAATTTTTGCTGGATTATGGTCAGCAAAATCTAACAATTTCAGTTCAGACACTACCATTTGAATAGGCAGCATTCATATTATCCATTTAAGGAAGGGGGAAAGGCAAGTTACACCAAAGAGGGGAAAAATGTTAATTTACCAAAATAGTGAGAAACAGGATGATACAGATTTGAACTTCACAAATGTTGAAGTATTCAAAACTGCAGGGACCAAAAGGTCTTTGGAACATTGGGAATTTTCTATTAAGCGAGTAACCCTTACAAGATAAAGTGGTAAACCCATAATTGACACATCCTGGGCCAATGAAAAAGCCACCTTGGGTGTGTGCAAAGTCATGAAAAATTCGTATCACCTTGATTTCACAGGGCCGCTTTTACTGAGAGAACCATAAGTTAAAAATATTTGTGGAAACATGTCAAATTGCCACAGTAATAGTTTGCAGTGATCTATGGTATGTAACTTCAGTGACTAATAAAACATTATATAACCTGTATACCCTTACATTAGATGTTGGGCCAGTACATGATACTGATTTGCTGACTGCATTTATTATTTATGTAATTTACATAAGCCTTCCTACAGTGGCTTGGGGCTACATCAACACAACACACACACACACACACACACACAATAAATTAAAATTTTAAAAAATTAAACCAGATTAAAATGGCTTATAAGGGAGGAGAGCTAATCTTGTAGTAGCAAGCATGAATTGTCCCCTTTGCTAAGCAGGGTCTACCCTGGTTTGCATTTGGATGGGACTGTTTGTTTGTTTATTTGCGCCTCCAGTACACTATTGCTTGGAGCGGTTCACAACAATAAAATAGATACAATAAAAGTAATAACATTAACCAAATTAAGTAAACAAGTTAAAAGTCAAGTTAAAAACCACAATCAGTATTAATTTTCAAATTAAAAGTTATTTTAAAAGCTAAAAATTGAGAATTCTAAACATTAAAAACTAAAGACCCTACCAGATATAACCAAAGATGGAGCATTAACAAGCCTTTTTAAAAGGATGTGTTTTTAGTTGTTTTTTTAAAACACGGAGGGAGCATGGCAAGCTCTTCAGAAAGGGCGTTCCAAAGCCGGGGCCACAACCAAAAAGGTTCTGTCCCTAATCCCCACCAACCGGATCTCCGTTAGTGGCAGAGCCATGAGCAGGGCCTGAGATGATGAGTGGAGGGCCCTGGCAGGTTCATGTGGGTGAACAGGTACCCCGGCCCCAAGCTGTGTAGAGCTTTAAAAGGTCAAGACCAGCAACTTGAATCTAGCTCAGAAGCTGACCAGTAACCAATGAAGCTGCTGCAGGATGGGTGTGATACTCATTGTTGAAGATTAGAGCCTTTGTCTCAGAGCAAGCTCACGTGAGGGAAGGAAATACTGAATCATGCCTGCTGATTCAGGTTCAAAATGCTGCCGCTTCCCCCCCTTTTGGGGTTGGGGTGGGATGACCCCCCAAAAAACTCTCAATTTGGCTCTTGGACAAGTACAAAAATCTTCCACGTGCAAGCCTACACGTGGTGAGAAAACTGATAGCTGATGAACGTTTGAGGATGTGTTTGCACCAGATAAATCTGCCTTCATGCCCCCGCCCCACTTCCTGAGTTAAAAATCAACTTGGAGTGGCTTGTAAAAAGAAAATACTTTTAAAAAACAAGTTTTCTTCAATTACTGCATACTGCTTCCATTTGAGGCTTTTTCAGCTTTTTGATATAGTTAAGAATACTTAGTAGGGTTACAAAAATAGGTTGTGTTAATGAGTGTTTATAGAATATTTTGCAACGCCCTAGGTAGGATGAGCGTAGGCTAGTGTTGTTTCTTTTAATTATGTTGCAGATAAACAATAATAGAACAGTATCAGGAATATGCAAAAGCACACACATACAAAGAAATATAAATTCCTAATGCACAGTCTAAAAAAACTTCCCTATGCTGAATTCCCTTTTCCTTGAAGTCACCCAATTCCTGATGAGAACCAAGCTTCCTGCAATCCTTTCTTTCAAGGATCTACAGTTATCCCATGAGAGAAACCTCCATGCTGGCTTCAACCATGAGGGAACAGAATTCCATTGCCCCACAGTAAGCCTTTCCGCATGCCTTCCCTCTAACAAAGATTGTCCTTGTTCCCAGAATTCCCAGCAACCACTCTCTAGGTCCCACCCACCTGGTGTACTCATTGGCTGCCCTGGCGTTCACCAGCATGTCAGTTAAGACAAGTTTCAACTCTTTTGGGGGAGGGGAGGCTGGTCACTACACTCATGAAGTGACTTGCACCCACGAGCATCCTTGCCGCAGCTTTTTGGACCAGCTGAAGCTTCTGAATAGTCTTCAAGGGCAGCCCCACGTAGAGCGCATTGCAGTAGTCCAATCTGGATGTTCCCACGCAAGAGTGACTGAGGCCAGGTCCGACTTCTCCAAGTAGGACTACATGTGTGAGCATGTAAGATGAGCATCCTTTAGAGGATGGGACTACTCTGGAAAGAGCATTTACAGGCTTGCATGTAAAGGTTCCACATTTCCTCCCTGGCATCTCCAGACAGAGCTGGGAGAGACTCCTGTTTGCACTCTTGGAGAAGCCACTGCCAGTCTGTGTAGACAATTCTGATCTAGATGGACCAATGATCTCTGTAGAAGGCAGTTTCCTATGTTCCTAAAATTAGATATAATTAAAAGATGGGTCTTTAAGGCTCTCCTGAGGGCTTCCAAGGAAGATAATCCTCTTATATCCACAGCGAGTGTGTTCCATAAACCAGGGGCGATAACTGATAAGGCCCGATCCCAGATCTGGAACAATGGGCAGTATGCAGGCTAGCATTCTGCAAAGCTCTTTTCTGTCTCCACCCATTTCCTTTGAATTGCCCCCTCATCCTGCTACATCTCTCGTTACTGTCAAGGCCCCTTGATACTCAGGAATGATTTTTCCGGTGACTCTGGAAGCTGCATCAAGGAGAAAGAGAGGAAATGGCTTCTACATGCAGAACAGCCCAAGCACCACTCAGATTTATTGACTGTCGATTTTCTATTGATCAAAAAAAGCAGTAGTGCTGTCTGCACACCTAAACTCTGAAATTAAAGTGCACTTTGCTGTCTGACATTTACATATCAACTTTTGAGAACTGCATCATGTAAGGTCTGTGAATTGCATTCGTTTCAGAGAGAGAGAGAGTGTGTGTGTGCGCACACACGTGCACACACAGTATACCTTAAGTAACTTGTTCATGCTCTTTTCCTTCGGTAGTGTATCAGTAAATTTTAGACTAGTTATATTACACACACACACACACACACACACCTCTTACAATGTCAAGCACAAATGTTCACTTTGATCCATCAGAAAATAGCCAATTGAATGACAAACCTAAATTTAATTTATTTTATTAAAATAAGTCAGAAGAACCTGCGCTTACAATAAATGCTTATCTCTCAGGAGCAATAAAAACAAAAAATTAAAACCCAAATCAGCATGGGAAAAACCTGTATACATCAAGTTTTATAGTGCATCTTGGAAAACAGTTTCAAAAACAGGCAAAAGGCTTTAAAAAAACAAACATTTTTGCAGAAATATACTGACAGTATTACTTATTTGCCTCTTCTCCCCCCGCCCCACCCCAACTATCATTTCTCACTGGACACCTCAAGGCGTTGCAAGAAACAAGTCCGAAGTACCCAATAAGCGTCTTATGTTGCTGTAAGATGATTGTAGCAGGATTGTGCTAGCTTCTTTCTCTGAGCAGAACTAATTAGAATAATAGTCTCGCCTTTATAAGAGTGTTTTCTCCTATGTGCAAATTTTGTGTTGACTTAATAATGGTGTTTAAAATTTAATTATCTTGGGAAATACTTAGTAGGAGAAACATTTCCCTTTTCCCTTAAATCTTCTTGCATTTTCCTCTTCCCTTGCGTCTTCTTGGTGGATGGCCATTTGAGTTAAAATCCCTCCAGCTTGAATGGCATAAGGACTTAGGATATTAGAAGAACAGCACCATCTGCATTGACTTTTCTCAAATGCTAAACCATTATTGTATCTTTAGAAAAATACCAGTTTATTCAGCAAAATGAAAGTCAAAACTTGCCAAAGTAGGTTTTGTGGTGGATTTCTTTTGTTTTTTTGCACATGGGAAAAAATAAGGCTCAAGTGCATCTATAAAAAATAGTAATAGAATGTCTTTTATACAGTCTGTTAACTATCTCAATATGATAAACTGTAGAAAAAGGCAACCAAGTTTTGTCCCTGTAGGATCAGAATGGTAAAAATTCATAGCAGCTCATTCTTAAAACTGGCATCCAGATGAATCCCATGCTGGCACTGCAATCCTGTAGACTGAGGCATTAAAAGCACAACTGCTATAACTCTTACTGGAGAGAGCAGTGGGCAGTGCACACAGATCTCCTAAAATACAGGTAGCTTTGTTGACGTCAATGTGCATGAATTTATGTCCTGTGTATGGGTTGCACGATGTAGAGAAGGTTCTGAAGCACTTCGGTTGATTTTGGGTAAAGAATGTTGCAGCAGTTCAATGGAAGACAATATCTAAGGGAGGGGTTAGGAGAAAGAAGAGATAGTTATAAATTGACTTCTCGAGTAACTCCAGATAAAGATGGACTATAGTTCTAACTTTCATGTAGTTTTCATGAAAGGGACCACAACTCAGTGGTAGAGCACATATTTTGTATGCGGAATCCCTGGCATCTCCAGGTTGGACTGAAGGCCCTGATCTGAAGTGTTGGGGTGCTGCTTCCAGTCAGCCTAGACAATACGAAGCGAGATGAAGCAACAGTCTGATGCCGTGTAAGGCAACTTCATATGCTCATAATCTTATTTCTATCGCAGCATTAAAATTTGGAGCACTTTACAGAACATGAGCAAAATAATCAAGGTCCCTGCAAGGAAAACTTCAATAAAAGAAAAGGAAAAGGAGAAAGTAATGGTAACAAGGGATGAATGTTAGCAAATGCAGGATTTGTTTCAGTTGCTGATAAAGAATATGCTTGATAACTGGTAATGTTCTTCTATTAAACATTTAAAAAGGAGTAGTAGTGGTACAGATCAATACAAATCCAGAATATCACAAAAATTCATTAAACCCAATTGGAATTGTGAAAGAGCACGTTGCAGGAAGAATATGTTGAGTTCGTTTACCCACTATGCCTTCCGATATTATCTGGTATTTAAAAAATAAAATTTGCTCCTCCATAATATTTCCAAAAGCCACAAACAAGTAAGGAATGTGGGACTGATGCTACTGCGAGGTTTAGCTGAGGTCTCCCCATGGCCTCATCCACTTTGAGTGCAAGCCTGGGCAAGGCTACTGCTGCAAATAGCTCCACCCACTTTCCCTATGACCATTTCCTGCTTGTAAAACATCAATTCTTTAAGCAGAAGTAGTCGGTAACTGAATAGAATTGGTTTCCTGCCTTGCAATTTGTGTCCACAGCTCATATTGCACAAAATGAAAGCAGAAATTACCCATGAATGTACAGATACCCACCAGTTCCTAGTACTAGGCTGGAAGTTACAACATTAGGATGTGGGTTCCTCCAACAGTAATATCAGCTGAAAAAATGAAGGTTATTCAAATAGTTCAATGCAAATCAAAAGGGCAAGGCACTGCCTATCATGTCCTTTTAATTTCATTGGAACTTTTTTTTTTGAGTAATTTTCCTCATGTCAGCCATGTAATTTAACATTTGTTTAATCAGCTGCATTGCTGAAGCATTCATCAAAGCTTAGAAAAAATCAGACAGTTAACTGCATCACTAGTCAACTTTGTCATTGTTCCCTTACAATGAAACATGACTCTGTAGCCTGAAGAAAGCAACATCCCTTGGAAACAAGCATGATTATTTCACTACCAGACATTAAGTCAAGTCAAAAGTGGTTCTCAATGTAGTTTGTATTCATTTATTTATTTATCACATTTCTATACCACCTGATATGTACATCTCTAGGCAGTGTACACGATTCAGAAAGGAACATAAGTTCAGAATTTCAGTTCTTTCGGGGAACAGATAAAAAGATCTATCTTGTTGTGTTCAAATGTATGCAAGAGAATATCAATTTTATAAAAGCTATAAAACAAAACAAAACACTTACCTGTGGAAAGAGAGGTCTTTCTTCCCTAACTTTCTTCACACAGTCTGCTACAAGTCTCTTCATAGCTTTGGGACAGTTTTTATATAGTTTACTGAGATCTGGCGATGCATAACCTCGACCAACCATAAAAATGATCTACAAAAAAGGGGCAAACATTGGTAAAATGACAGAGGAGGAGGAGAAGGTTTGAGGGTCTGGCTGTTGTTTCCTCCCTCCCTCCCCCCACCCCCACTTGGACTTTACATCTGGCCCCTCTGGGTTTGCTTTTCCATCTTGCCCTGACAAGGAGCTGCCTGCCAGCCTGCTGCCTTCAGAAAGCCTGACAACTAACACCTGTGTCGGCCAGCAGTCCTTTGTGGCAGAAGGGGCTGCTGGGAAGCTTTAGAGACTCATAAATACTGCTGAAGACACGCTGGCAGCGTGGCCGGCGGCCTGCCTGTAGGCGGCCGGCCTTTGGGGCCGGGCCTTCAGGGGTGGGACTGAGGGCTGGGGGATGGTTGTTTTGTGGGTGGGTGGATTTTTTTGGGTCAAGTACTGTTTTTATTGCCCTGAGTTGTGCCAGGCCTAAGCTGATGAGATGTGTTTGGGCTCTCCTGAAGGGGATGATGCAGGGGGTGCGCCTGGCAGCCTTGGGCCAGCTATTGCTGTAGTGGTGGGGAATAGAAGAATTGGCGCTGGCAGAACAGCTGGCTGTTACAGGGGAAGAGAAATTAGTAATTTAGTAACTATTTCTACTTCCAACTGTTCTGACAACTCTCAGGCCTTGGGGAGCAGCACCAACTACACACAGAGCCTGACCTTGCTCCTTTGTAATGCCAGGTCGGTTCAAAATAAGACCGAAATTGTCCATGATCTGATCATGGATGAGGGAGCTGACCTGGCATGTGTAACTGAGACCTGGTTTGTGGAGGCGAGTGGCCCAGTGTGGGCTCAGCTTCTCCCTCCAGGTTACTCTGTTTTGAAGCAGGTATGGGGTAGTGGGTGGGGGGATGGAGTGGCTGCGGTCCATAAAAATACGATCTCCCTTACCAGGGCCCCTGTGAGACAGTTGACCTATATTGGGTGTGTATTTTTGAGGCTGGGAACTAGGGATAGATTGGGGATTCTGTTGGTGTACTGCTCACCCCGCTGCCCAACTGACTCCCTAACTGAGCTGATGGAGCTGGTCACAGAGTTGGTGTTGGAGTCCCCCAGGCTCTTGGTGCTGGGGGACTTCAATATCCACTTTGGGACTGGCTTGTCTGGTGTGGCTCAGGAGTTCATAGCGGCCATGACAACTATGGGCCTATCCCAATTAATTTTTGAACCAACTCATGTTGCCGGCTACACACTGGATTTGGTCTTCTGTTCGGATCAGGGGGGTGTTCCGTGGGTGGGGAATCCGGTGGTTACCCCATTGTCATGGACAGATCACTACCTGGTTAAGGTTGGTATCACGGTCACAATCCACCCCTGCAGGGGTGATGGACCTATTAGGATGGTCCGCCCAAAAAGGCTGCTGGACCCAGCAGGTTTCCAAAAGGTCTTGGAGGGTTTCGATGTTGGTGCGGCCGGTGATTCTGTCGATGCCCTGGTGGGAACATGGAATAGAGAACTCACCAGGGCAGTAGATATTATTGCTCCTAAGCGTCCCTCCAGGCCTGCTTCTAAGATGGCCCCCTGGTACACGGAGGAGTTGCGGGGGATGAAGCGGCTTGGTAGGTGACTGGAATGCAAGTGGAGGAGAACTCGGCTCGAATCCGACAGAATGCAGCATAGAACCCATTTGAAGACCTATGCAATGGCAGTGCGCGCAGCAAAAAAGCGTTTTTGGTCGGCGCGCATTGTGTCTGCAGGTTCACGTACGGCAGAGTTATCCCGGGTGGTGAGGAGTATAATCTCTGCTCCTTCTGCCTCAAATCAGCCCCCAGAGATACTCTGCTGTGACGCCTTCAGTGGGTTCTTTGTGAATAAAATCTCCTGTATTCAGGCCGACTTGGACTCCACTATTTCTGCAGGGTCTGTGAGGGAGGTATCCAGCAATCCCTCTTGCAGTGTTAGGTTGGATCAGTTTCAATCTGTGACTCCTGATGATGTGGACAAGCTGCTTGGAGCGGTACAGCCTACCACTTGTTCTCTGGATCCTTACCCGACCTGGCTGCTTCGATCTAGCGAAGAGATTATTGGAGATGGCCTGGTTAATATCATAAATGCATCGCTGGCAGAAGGTAGGGTGCCTCCTTGTTTGAAGGAGGCAATTGTTAGACCTCTTCTTAAGAAGCTTACCCTGGATCCCTCAGCAATGGATAGTTATAGGCCAATCTCCAATCTTCCCTGGCTGGGCAAGGTAATCGAGAGGGTGGTGGCTAACCAGCTCCAGGCGGTTTTGGAGGAAACTGATTATCTAGACCCTTTTCAAACTGGCTTTAGAGCGGGCTATGGGGTTGAGACAGCCTTGGTCAGCCTGATGGATGAACTTTACCGGGGAATCGACAGAGGGAGTGTGACTCTGTTGGTCCTCTTGGATCTCTCGGTGGCGTTAGATACCACCGACCATGGTATCCTTCTGGGTCGCCTGGAGGAGTTGGGAATTGGGGGCACTGCTTTGCAGTGGTTCCGTTCCTATATCTCAGGTAGATCCCAGATGGTGGAGCTTGGTGACAGTCGCTCCTCAAAGCAGGAGCTATTATATGGAGTCCCTCAGGGCTCCATTCTGTCACCAATGCTTTTCAATATCTACATGAAACCGCTGGGTGAGGTCATCAGGAGATTTGGTGCTGGGTGTTATCAGTATGCTGATGGCACCCAAATCTACTTCTCCTTTTCATCTTCAGGAAATGGCACTCACTCTTTAAATGCCTGCCTACAGGCAGTAATGATGAGGGAGAACAAATTGAAGCTGAATCCAAGCAAGACGGAGGTGCTCATTGTGCGGGCTCAGAATCGGAGGAGTGAGTTAGATCTCCCTGTGCTGGATGGGGTTACACTCCCCCAGAAGGAGCAGGTGCGCAGCTTGGGAGTACTCCTGGACCCAGGCCTCACCCTGGTTTCTCAGGTGGAGGTCATGGCCAGGAGTGCTTTCTATCAGCTTTGGCTGATTCGACAGCTGCGTCCATTCCTTGAGGAGGATGACCTCAAAACAGTGGTGCACCAGCTGGTACCTTCCCAGCTTGAATATTGCAATGCACTCTATGTTGGGCTGCCTTTGTATGTAGTTCGGAAACTTCAATTAGTTCAGAATGTGGCAGCCAGATTGGTCTCTGGGGTAACCCGCAGAGACCATATTACGCCTATTTTGAAACAATTGCACTGGCTGCCGATATGTTTCCGGGCAAAATACAAAGTGCTGGTGATTACCTTTAAATCCCTGAACAGCTTAGGCCTGAGTTACCTTAAAGAGCGCCTTCTTCTGCGTGATCCCCACCGCACATTAAGGTCATCTGAGGAGGTTCGTCTCCAGTTACCACCAGCTCGTCTGGTGGCGACTCAGAGGCGGGCCTTCTCTATTGCTGCTCTGGGGCTGCAGAATGCGCTCCCTGCGGAAATCTGTAATTTGAATTCTCTATTAGCCTTCAGGAGAGCCCTTAAAACGTATTTGTTTGGCCTGGCTTTCCAGGGTTTTTAAATTCTAACCCGATTTTGGGGCTTTTAATTACTGTAAATTGTTTAATTGTTGTTTTAAAATGTTTTTAAATTGTTAATTGTTATATTGTTTTTAATTTGTTTTAGCTTTTTATTGATTTAGTGGTTTGTTTTAATTGTAAACCGCCCTGAGCCATTTTGGAAGGGCGGTATATAAATCAAATAAATAAATAAATAAAAATGAACAGATGAAGTGTCAACTGTATAAATGGTTTCAATATAACCATTCTCATGGGAATATGGAGAGGTGATGTTCAAGAACAGCTTTATTTATTTTTTTAAGATCCAAGAGAGACAGGATCAGAAATCACTGCCAAGTAGCACAATTGATTCATTCAGATGCAGGAAGAGAGATATACACATGGAAGCAGCACATTGCCAGATTGGGAATATTGTCATGAACATGTGATCTGGATTCTACATGGTGAAGCACGGGCCACTGGGTCTAATGGTGGTATGATACCAATTGTGTTTTAAATGTATTTCCTAATAATTCTCAACACTAATTGCCTAACTATGTATTCTGTAGATATACATGTAACAAAAGCTTGCCGACAGCTTTTCCAGTGGAAACACAAGGGGTTTTTGGAACAATTTGGGGTGCATACAAAAGAGAAAAACCCATTTCAAACATCATAGGGAGATGGGGAGTGGGGGCGAGTTCAATCTGGAGGAGGGAAATTAAGTACCTCTCTCCCCATGAAGTTGCTTCGCTCAAGTTTATTCTTCTTCTGAAGTGTTCCCCCCGCCCCCTTGAGCTTTTGTTACACATTCATGTAGGTAACCCATAGTGCTAACCAGAACCGCAGTGGGTTGTATCCAAATCCTGCTTTGCATGCCTTCCACTCATGTGAACAGGAAGGTGGTGGTGGCTTTTTAAAAAATAGCTCCCACCATACCTCTGAACTCGCCCAAATTGGTTCCTGAGCAGGGGGCTGCAGAGGTATGGAGGAATCAGTGGAAATGTCTGCTCACACACAAACACCTTGTGCAAACAGGTGGCAGTATCTGAGTACAAGCCAGTATGTTTTCTACCACAATATCAGCATTCCTCCTAGGAGAGCTCACAACCAGTTCAGATCTCATAGGTATTTTCTAAGCAAGGCAGACATCCTCCTAGTGAAAAAGGTCACATATCCTATTCAATGGCACCAAAGAATTCCTTCTGCCATCAGGCTAGTTACAGACCGTGTGCTTCTAGTATGTCCTGTTTGAAGCAGTTTAGAGCTTCTATCTAGCATATACCATTCTCTTCCCCACTCACGTAGCTGGGTTTAGGACTGAATAAGGGCAGAATGACTAAGTTCCCAAGCTCCTTGCTAACCTAGGAGCAGGGGGTGGCATCAAATAACACCCTCTCTGCAGAAGACACAGGTTCTTGTGGACCAACAGAACTCTTGGAACACCCCAGCCACTCTGCCTGGATTTCCAGGGTGGGGCCTTTTTAATGTGTAGAGACCCATGTTCAATGTGAACTATAAAGTTAATTCACCATTGTACAACTCTGACTCACCATTCCTAGCAGCTTGATGCTAAGACTTACTATGCTAGCAAATAAAAGAGTCAATGTAATACAAGGACACAGTATACTAAAAACATGCTGATGTACTGACATTTCAATGGCCCCCGAGCAAGAGCTTTTATGTCTGTTGTGTTGTCTAAGGTTTCCACAAACTATGATGCTGTGCTATTACATTTGCTGTCTTAACAGTAAACATCACGATTGTTTTGTTCCGTTTCATTCTAGGGAAAATCCAGATACTTTGATATGTTTCTTCTAGAAATACAACACACATCAAAAGTGTCCTTTTCTCACCTGATCTCTATTGTTAATATGGGAATATGGTAGCTCTCCTGTCATTAATTCATACAGTACTATTCCATAAGAATAGACATCAGATTGGAAGCTGAATGGGTTGCTATCCTGCATCCGTATCACTTCTGGTGCCTTTAATAAAAACAAAAAGCAGATTACAAATTTGTACTTCATGGAGGAGGGTGGTAAACCACCACATTATCAAAATAATGGCCACATTTCAAGACAAACACATTGATCTGAGAATAGCTCCCTAAACTATTCAGGATGGGCTGAAACTGGTAATGCTGTTTGTTTCAAGAGGATGAAATTATTATTTACTAGTAGTCAAGTTCTTAATTATCAATACCAGCACATACTTTTGTATGCAGAAGGATCTCATAATTCATTTAACTACAAGATCTTACAGGAGCAGAAACTGCTAAAGCATTAGAAGAGCAGCAAAAGCACTTCTGAAAACAATACATAGACAACACACAAAAGGAGTGCATTATGAAAATACTAAACTTGGTAGAAAAAAAACAAAATAGAAATGTAGTAAAGGTAAAGTGTGCTGTCAAGTCAGTGTCGACTCCTGGCACCCACAGAGCCCTGTGGTTTTTCTTTGGTAGAATACAGGAGGGGTTTACCATTGCCTCCTCCTGTGCAGTATGAGATTATGCCTTTTGGCATGTTCCTTTATCACTGCTGCCCATTATAGGTAGCAAGGATTCAAACCGGCAACCTTCTGCTTGTTAGTCAAGCATTTCCCCTGCTGCACCGCTTAAGGTGGCATAGGAATGTAGTAGTAAGCACTTAGATGGAAACAAAACTTATTTGTTTTGGAAGTCAGTGTCAGGATATTGCGGTGCCTGAGAAGAGCTACCAAATGCCACCTTGTCCCAGGCCTCTGGTGGGGCTAATCCCATTCCAAAGCTAGCAAGGGTTGAAGCCAACCCTTGCAAGCTTTGAAAGTGGCGTTGGTGGCTGGTGCACTTCGGCGCCTCTCCACCCGGCGGCTCCCCCAGGAGCCGCCGCCGCCTCCCAGCAGCCACTGAGAGCGGCTCTGCCATGGAGGACGTGCCGCGGCGCCGCGGCAACCCTCACTTCCGGCTACCATGCGACTTTCCCCCACATACAGAGTGGCTGCATTCTGCCACTCTGTATGCGGGGGAAGTCGCATGGAAGCCGGAAGTGAGGGTTGCATCACTTCCGGCTTCCATGCGACTTCCCCCGCATACAGAGTGGCAGAATGCAGCCACTCTGTATGTGGGGGAAAGTCGCATGGTAGCCGGAAGTGAGGGTTGCCGCGGCACGTCCTCCATGGCAGAGCCGCTCTCAGTGGCTGCTGGGAGGCGGCGGCGGCTCCTGGGGGAGCCGCCGGGCGGAGAGGCGCCGAAGTGGAGGCCGGCTTCTTCTTCAACTTCATTATTGGCACTGGGCAGCAGTAATTTATTTTCAAAACTGTGAGTCAAAGCTGGCGGCATTGCAGAGGGACAAGGGGCAGCAGGGAAGTATCCTGCTGCCCCAATTATTACATTAAATACGCGCGCTGGACGGGGGCAAGTGGCGGGGGGGTAAGTAAATCCTCCCCGCCCTTAAAGGAACCCCCCCACCCGGACCCGGACCAGCCAGATCCGAACCGGTCTGGAAAGTCCGGAGGCCTTTACAATGGCTTCCAGACCGGTTCGGACACACCCCTAGCTCCGATCTGACCCTTTTAAGCTTTGAAAGGAATGCTGGGAGAAGAGAGAAGGCTGCCTTCCCTCTCCTGCACCTTGCAAGGGCTGGATTTGGGAGCTCCCCATTTGATCCTTGGAAGCTTCCGTACACTCATCTCTGTCTCTTCCAAAGTAACGATATCTGCCACCATGCTCAGCATGAACCCACCTCCCTTCTGAGGAAGTGAAAGAGGAAATTTTAAGAGAGTTATCAGGCACCATGCTGTAAAAAATGAGATGGTGGAAGACTGTTGGGGAATGGCTCGTTACATAGGAAGCTGCCATACACTGATTCAGAACATAGGTCCCTCTCACTCAGTATTGTCTACACAGACTGGCAGTGGCTTCTCCAAGGTTGCAGGCAGGAATTTCTCTCAGGCCTACCTTGGAGATGCTGCCAGGGAAGGAACTTGGAGCCTAGATGCTCTTCCCAGAGTGGCTCCATCCCCTAAGGGGAATATCTTACAGTCCTCACACTTCTAGTCTCCCTTACATATGTGCCACTACTCAGCAAAGAGCTGCTCCAATGGTGGTGGGTGGCAGAAGGAGACAGGGGGCATCCTGCTACCCCTCACGGCAAATGCTTTACTTCACAGCATCAAATGACTAACCATGGCCAGTGCCGCCTATAAATTCCAATACAGAAAGGCTCTGCTTAACCAAACTCATTGTGTGATCTTGCTAAATCATTCTTAGAACTGCTTCACACATTATGGGAGTTAGAAAGTACGTATCTGTATATTGTATACTCAAAGGACAAGGCAAAACCTTAACCATATGAACCCAACCCTAGGGAACTGCAACTGGCCCTGAATGCCTGAGGCATGTACTAATAAGTAGACTTGGAGCTACTCACACAGTTGCCCTCTTGCTGCAGTTAAAACACACATATATGTAGCTACGTCTTCCATAGCACATGAACCATCCTTCCCTTGTAATGGAACAAGAGTGCCTTGTGGCACCTTAAAGACTAACTAATTATTATACATAAGCTTTGATGGGCCAGAGATCACTTCAGAATAAGAAAGAAAAACACGGTGGCTTATACTGCACAAATTAAAGATCATCATTAAGGTTAGATCACAGGACATATAACCTTTGTCAGCTAAGGCACCAACTAGTTTTATATATAACACACTTACCATCCAGAGAACAGACCCAGTAGGTTGTTCTACCTGCTGAGAACCACTCCATCTGGATTTGACTGTTGCCAGCCCAAAGTCTCCGATCTTTACTGTGCGGTCTTCATGAAGAAATATATCTACATGACTGTTAAGGAGCGCATGGAGACAAGACATTTGGTATACAAATCACTGTCCTCCTTGCATATCAACGTGTCCAAAGACTATGTAGACACATCTTATTGTGTACAAAAATGCATACGTTTTGAAGGTGTTATCGGTATGAAGAAGCCCAATAAGGTTCAAGTGCCACTCTGTCACTTCCCACAGATTAACAGCACAATCACCACTGATCTGTCTGTCAGGCAGAAAGGGGATTCTTCAGCACAGAAATGGGCATGTCGTTCATCCATTATAATCATACCACCAACATTACAGATACTGGTTGTCTTGTGAATGAGACCTATTTCAAGGAGTCAAATGTTAGAGTTTGTGAAAGCAGTAATTCCAAACCCATACTTATATATGAATGACAGCAAAACAGACATAGAGCTATCTATCACTTTTACGTATTACTGGAAAGTCATCTTCATTCAATTACCACAGACTAGGGATACCAGGCTGGCTTGCTTACTTACTATATTGATCAAATGAAAATAGACCAACAGAATTCTGCCAAGTACAGAAAGGATACTATTTGATTTCATGTCTCTGTGTATAATATTCTTTGCATGCAAGTAGCTGTAAAGAGAATTTGATAAATAGAGGTATGGACACATTTACAAGTCAAAAGAAGTTACAAAGCAACAATCTGCATCCTTAGCCAAAAGCAAACTAATCACTATTTCCTCAGTTATTCAGAACTTAAATTTAATTTTTGATTATTAACATCTATTAAACCTAGAGTGCTTGTTTTTGTCCAGAACTAGAGACTGCCAATTTTGTATATCTACAAGATCATTTTGGAAACTGCTATATTGTGCTGTTTTAACAGGAAGCACAGAAGATTGCAGAGATTTAAGAAATGGGCTTGATTGTATCTGAAATGAAGCTGCCCTTTTAGAAAATATTCCATCATCATGGATAACTGTTTATAAAGAACAATGAAGTTCTTTGCACTAGTTCTGATGAATTTAAACAATATCTAAGACAGTCAACACCACTTCCAAAACTGTCACAATCCCACCTGTTCTTTACACAGCAAATTCTGCCATGACAGCTATTGAACATACTTACTCCATTCCTTGTGCCGTCTGTCTTGCAATATCAATACGCTGCAACATCTGAAACTTGGTTTCCTGGACATGAAGGTGTTTATACAGACTGCTTCCTTCACACCATTGTGTGACAATAGCCAAATTATCTTTAGTCATGTAGCCCATGAACAGCAAAATATTAACATGCCGCGTTTTCCTAGTACAACAAAGTAGTAAAATATTACTACTTTACTATTTACTATTACAAAGTAAAATATTATACAGTCTCTACTAGGAGATTGTCAAGAATGCCAAGACCCAAAATAAAGTCATTTATATAATAATAGTTGATATTTTGTGTTGCATATCTTTAGAAATACTCCTTTCTAATACTCTAATAATGATTAGGAAAAAATTAAGATAGGCTAAGAGTAGTGACACTGAAATGTATTTCTTTAATTACAGGAAAGAACATAAGCTAAGCACCACAGACCTGACATACCAAATATGGCAAGACAGCCTCATTCTTCCAATTCTGTTTGGGTTTACTAACTGTCTTTATGACATCACATAAAGAGAGTTCTCCCCAATACAATCAGCCTGTGCAGTCACTGCAGTCATTTTATTAAAAATTTAAGTTTAGCCATTTTAATAAATGACTCGGCGAGTATTTAAAGCCACAGTGTTGGCTTACCTTAGCACAGCCACTTCATTTCTGAAGGCCTGAAATTGTTCAGGAGTTGGATCTACAACCTTTAATATCTTTACTGCTACATCTCCTGCAAAAAATCAATAATGCAAGCATTATCAAACAATGAAACACACCTTCAATACACTCATACACAGCACTGAAATCTGTTTCCAAATTATATGCTGGGGAGGAGAGCTGTTCTTGCGGTAGCAAGCATGCATTGTCCTCTTTGCTAAGCAGGGTCCACCCTGGATTGTATTTGAATGAGAGCCTACATGTGTGAGCACTATAAGATATTCCCCTTAGGTGATGGGGTCACTCTGGGAAGAGTATCAGCATACTTGCATGCAGAAGGTTTCAAGTTCCCTCCCAGGCACCTCCAAGATAAGGCCAAAAGAGACTCCTACCTGTAATCTCAGAGGAGCTGCTGCCAGTCTGGATACACAATACTGAGTTGACTTATTAGAAGGCAGCTTCTTATGTTCCTAAGGGCCAAATATTTGGCATGCAGAAGCTACACAATGCTCAATCTCTGGCAGGGGTGGAGCCACCACTGTGCGGGGTGGAGGTTTAAAGAACCCTGGCTACCACGCTCAGGGGCTGTGCCTTGTGCCCCAGCCACGCCCCCTGCACCTGACTTCAGATGCAGGGGGTGTGGCCACATAGCAAATGGGGCTGCGTGCCGCATTTGCAAGTAAACTCTGGCTGGCGTTGCGTTTGCAGCACAGCTGGGAGCACCTCTCCCTGCTTGCAAAAAACAGAGAGGTGTGTTCCTGGCCAGGCTGGGAACCCTGTGCTGGCTGAAGCCTTTCAAAAACAGGGGCCACCGGCATTCTCGCTCTGCCACTGATCCCTGGCATCTTCATTCAAAGAAGATCTTAAATAGCAGGACCTAAGCCAGAGGCTTGGAAAGCCACTATCGGTCAAAGCAAAGTGATACTAAACTAGTGGACAATGGCCTGACTCAGTACAGAGCAGCTTCATATGAATCTGCCCAAACACCAAGATCTTGTAGGTGCCTTTGCTCTGGGTCCTTCCTGCGTTAGACACATGTTTTGCAGTGACTAGGACAAAAACTCAGTGGTAGCACCCAGATTGTGGAATTCCCTGCCCCAGAGGTTCAACAGGCTCTACTGTGGTGGTCATTCGCCATCCAGTGAAAAACTTTTCCTTTTGAAACAAGGATTTTGCTGCCGGTCAATTCTTTTTGTGATGTTATTTATGATAGATTTAATCTGTTTTACTGTATTTCTATAAATTGTTTTTAATTTGCATGCCCCTTTGAATATGCATGTAGAAAAGTGACCTCAAAATATTTTAATAAAAATCAAAGATGTTTTGTACATCACTACAGGCCCATACAACTTCTGGTTTGAAAAACACATATTCCTCATAAAATTAGGAAAAGGAAAGCACTACTTTTTTGCTGACTAATGGTTTACAGTTCTTGAGTCAATGAACCATAAGACTAAGCAAGAAATGAAGGTGTGTACACTGTTTATACAACATTGGTTTTAGAAACATTTAATGGACTGACACTGTTCTCAACACAGGCCAGCATTCAAAGATCTGCTCAACTAATCCAACTAGCCAAGAAGACCTTGAAAAAAGTGCAGCTTTCACCATGTAATACAGAAACAGAAGGAATGTTACAAGACAATTTGCAATATAGCATAAGGGCCTGTTTAACCCTCATCCAGAATTGTGGGATAGGCCTACCCCCGGCTGCAAAAATGTGCATAAACAAGCAAATCACTGCACTCCCAGCTATGCCCTTGAGGTCATACTCTTACCTGCACTTTGGTACACAATATATCCACAAGTATGGCCCCTCACCAGTTATGATATTTTATGTTATTAATAAAAATATGACATAAGGTAGAAAACCACCCCAAAATGAATAGTGTCCTTATGGTGGGATGGTTTCTATCCCATCCACATGTTAAGTCAGTTGGGATAGGAGAGAACACACCATTTCCATTTGGAAACCTCAGTTTTGCTTTTCCTTGCAAGCTCAATTGACCTTGAAAGATGATCATGACTGAAAAATAGCCCAAGGTACTGCATAATTTTGTGCTCTTGAGTCAGGGTAGATGAAACCAACCCCTTCCACAATGTCAGACCTAGTGTTTAGATCAAGTAAATCATTCAGAAGCATCTGGCCTTGCAGAAGCAGGGATTTTAGCTAGCAGAACAATGCCGAAAAGGTAATCGAGTCTGTGTCGACTCCTGGCAACTACAGAGCCTTGTGGTTGTTTTTGGTAGAATACAGGAGGGGGTTACCATTGCCTCCTGCCACGCAGTATGCAGAACACACGTTTTAAACATAGTCCAAAAATGGCCAAAAAAGAATCACTGACCAAGAATCCACTGCCAGCCACAGTGCCTGCATTGCAGTAATGTCATTGGCACAAGTTGCTCTCTCACAAGTAATTATGACTAGTTACATTCCTAGTATTGCAACAGCTGCCACAGCAGGACAGCAGCAAGCACAGCCATATGCTATCAGATTTTGACTGAGTACACCTTGCAATGCCAATTGCAGAGCTAGTCTCAAAGCCAGACATGGAGCTCATCAGAGCAATCACCAAAAAATATCACATATTTGTGACACAGCTGCCACTGTCCACTTCTCGCCACAACACTATCTCACAAACAAAACAAACCACAACCCAAGGAAGGCAGGTACCCAAGTTCTGCACCCAAGTGCAGCCACAGCTGGCGTACTGAGTACAATTCTGGTCACCACATCTAAAAAAGGACATTGTAGAACTGGAAAAGGTGCAGAAGAGGGCAACCAAGATGATCAGGGGCATAGAACACCTTCCTTATGAGGCAAGGCTACAACACCTGGTGCTTTTTAGTTTAGAAAAAAGACAACTGCGGGGAGATTTGATAGAAGTCTATAAAATCAGGCATGGTGTGGAGAAAGTGGATAGAGAGAAAATCTTCTCCCTCTCACATAACACTGGAAACAGGGGTCATCCCATCAAATTGATTGCCAGGAATTCTAGGACAAACAAACAGAAGTACTTTTTCACACCATGCATAATCAACTTGTGGAATTCCCTGCCACAAGATGTGGAGACAGCCAACAACCTGGATGGCTTTAAGAGGGGTTTAGATAACTTCCTGGAGGAGAGGTCTATCAAGGGCTACTAGTTGGAGGACTATAGGCCACCTTCAGCCTCAAGGCAGGATGCCTCCGAGTACCAGTTGCAGGGGAGTAACAGCAAGAGAGAGGGCATGCCTCTCTGTTCCCCCCTCACTTCCCCCAGCCAAAGGGCCGAGGATAACTCTGGATTTGTATGGTAATAAGCTGTCATCCCTATGACATCCCTGAGGGAGAGAGGTGTGTGTCTGCTAAGAAGGTATCCTTTATCCCAGGCTGGCATCTCACCCAACATAGTGAATGCCTATGGTCCTAGCTCTTTGAGTGCATAACCAAACAGCAAGGAGATCACAAGCCAATCATAATCCAGTTCCACAAAACAAATCAGCAAGGGAAAAACAGGCCGCCAAAATGGCGCTTGAAATGTTGAAACATTTCAACAAATGTTGAAACATTTCTTTCAAAACGAGGCATTATTGGCCACGAGCTCAAAACAGGCCCTTTATTTAGAGGGTGTTTTGTTTTGAGTCGTAACATTTTGATGCTGAAATATTTTACACATCCCTAAGTACAATACATATCGGTGATAGATTATGACAAATTTATAATCCAGCAAACAAAGGAATGAAGATTAATGGATAACTTAATCTCATAACTGCACGTAAATGGGTGAAAATAAAATAGATATTACACAATGAATGAGAAATCTTCAGCAGGAGGGCTGGGAGTAAGAAGAGAGCTACAATGTCTTGGCTCACAGGGGACCAGTGGTAAGTCTGACACCACCAGAAGTAACGATTGTGTGTGTGTTTGCCGCTGCGCACTCACCACACACGTTGCACTTGCCGCTGCGCACTCACCACACACGTTGCACTTGCCGCTGTGCACTCACCACACACGTTGCACGCTACATGCACACGCAGCATGTGATGTGTGCAGCAGGCACACATGCAATCGTTACTTCCAGTATTTCTGGACAATAACAGGGGCAGGGGCGGCAGGGAGGAACGCTGCCACCCGAAAAACTGTTCACAAAAACGGAGTGCCAGCGGGGGAACAGCGGCGGGAGGGGTAAGTGCAATTCCCACCCCCCACTTCAAGGCAGACCCTCGCCGGCACCAGACCACATCTCCGCGGTTCTGTGCACATCCCTACTTTGGGGACTTTTTGTTGAAAAGCGGTATATAAATATTTGTCTATACATCTAGCCCTCTCTCCTCCTATCTCTCATCTTTAGAAATTAGTAGGGGGAAGTACCATATAGAGTAGCTGTTGGGCACGAAGCTATTGCTGCATCTTAGGAGACCAACATCTACCAAATTTACAATTAATTCAAAATGTAGCCCACTTTATTGAACTCTGATGGTCTTGTTTCTGATACTTTTATTCCTGTCAGGCAACCTTAAATCCTATACTGTATCATTCATCAAAAAGTCAACTTTTTGCACATATTTGTGAATCAGAAATACGACATATGCAGACAAGAGTCAAAACTTATTTTTCACTAGATGAAACAATTATAATATTGATTTTTGGAGCATTTATGTAGAACTAGAAATGCTCAAAACTTACCATGCCACTTGCCCTTGTAAACAGTCCCAAAAGAGCCTGACCCAACTCTGGTAGATAGCATGACTTCACTTGCTTCTATTTCCCAATAATAACTTGAATCTCTCTGTCCACGAGGTCTCTGAAAAGCAAGTACAGATGAAATGGTCTGGAAACCAAGTTTTAAGGGTTCAGATTAAAGCTTGCATCACACATGATTCATGTTATTTAGAAATACACAATCTGGATCTGACTGTGCAATACATATAGACTTAACATGTTAATAGGAAAAATGAATATGAAAAACAACGATTAAGCTATCATGTGTATAATTGTTCATGTTCAGAAGTCTGTCACAGAGCTAGAAAATAATCCAGGCTGTAGTTCTTTTGCATCCTTAATGGTGCATCCAAAAGAACGTATGCATCCTTAATGGTGGTCAGATTTCCCTTTCAGAGAACATTCTCAAGATATTCTTTATCATCTCCATCTTAACAGCCCGCTGCAACAGACAAATGCTTAGCATAGGGTGTTATATCAGCATGTCATCAGGAGGCGGGGAAAAGACTTTCTATTGACTGAAGAGTCTCATGTAAGGACTGGGGTGCCAGGTTGCAATTAACACAGTTTAGCTAGGGCAACAGTACAAGACAAGGGCAGCATTCGGATTGCTCTTACACAAGTGTTGCTTCAGACTAGTTCTTGCACTGGCTCATGGTGCAATTGTTGTATAACCTCTTGCACAAAACTGAACAGGTAGCCCTCATTATTTGCGGGGGTTCCATTCTCACCTATAGGCACGGATATGGAAAATGTGAATAATGAAACCTTGAGTCAATGGCAATTGGGGATTTAGGTTCCTTGAGCTTTAAAAAGGCCCACAAAAATCAGAAATAAAGGGAATAATGCATAGTACCTTGATCTCCAGGCCTCCAGAAAGCCGCCCCCCCCACCCACAAATAATCCAAATTTTTGTGAATGTTTTCAAAAATTCTTGGGAAAATTTTGGTGGGGGGAGGGAGCCACAAAATGGTGGCCAGAAATGACATCAGAAGTCATTTCCAGCCACCCAGAAACCGTGGATAGGTGAATTTTGACTATTTTTAAAACCACAGAAGAAACCGATTCCCTATGACCCAACTGCAGATACATGAAATCGTGGGTCCTGGGACCACAAATAAAGGCCACCTGTATACATGCAAACAGGCAATTCCTTGCACAACATGCATTTAGCCAATTTCTCTTCTGCTAGCAGTAGTGCAATTTTATGGGGGGAAATTGCCATAAGAAGTCCATCTGCGAGCAGAGATGCTATCCAATGGATGGAAGAGCACAGAAATCTCCTCAGAGTAATGAACAGTCACATATCTAGTTAGAAACTTTTAAAATTGATATTTGAAGCCCACCCACCCTCCGCCACCCCAAATATAACTGGACAATACATATCGATACCTACAATTTTTTTTTCTTGTGCATTAGACCCTGCAGCTCTCTCTCTTTGGGCTGGAACTGGTGTTTTAGGCTGAGACCATCCTGTTGGACTTGTATTGTTGGGACTTCCGGATATAGCTGAGGGTGATGCTTCACATATTTTTAAAAAGGAAAGAAGTTTAGTAGTATTATAAAACATCTTCTCAAGAAGCAATTCATTATAGGAACTGGCATGAAATCTTCATGGTTATGCGAGGACTGAACTGTGTTTGTTTTGCTGCAAATGCATGATTATTTACACTCAGGTTGCTGACTAATTCCTTCTGCACAGACATTTTTGTGATGTGTCAAGTGGCCCTCAGAGTATCCCAGTTATTAACTAATGAAACACTCACCAGATTCACTATGACAGCGAATGGCATCCTGAAACAGAAAAAGACGAACAATCAATATTTCAGCATAATTTCTGTGGCAAACAGAATGGGCCCTGAAAAAATCCCAGTAATGAGAAACTGACTCAGTAGCTTTGATTCTAGACAGCATTTTTGATAGGAAAATATTGGCCATTTTAAATATTGTTTGACAAGAAGTAATGTTTATTGGCAGGAAATACTGTATGTATCATTTAAAAAGTTTTCTACATGAGCTTGTCCAAATTAATTCTTGCAGTTTCTAATAAGAGTATTGTTACATTACCATACAAGGGCACCATTAGCTTCTGCACTTGTGAGAGTATTAAAGTTTGAAATCCATCTGTGAGGAACACACATCTTATGTAGCAAGCATATTTTGATTTACATAGATTACTCTGTTTAAACTTAACAAGGAATT
Source organism: Hemicordylus capensis (assembly GCF_027244095.1). Taxonomy (NCBI): domain Eukaryota; kingdom Metazoa; phylum Chordata; class Lepidosauria; order Squamata; family Cordylidae; genus Hemicordylus; species Hemicordylus capensis. The sequence goes on along the minus strand of NC_069658.1, from coordinate 313,996,132 downwards.
GGATCTGTAAATATTTTAGATCAGTGGAAACTTGCCTAGTACCCACTATACCACTGCTGCAACTGAGCTGGTTTCTCCTCTCACTTCATGCCACACATGCTCTCCTGTACAAACATGCACAGTTCTGACCAAAGACATTTTTGTTCCGTTCCACAGCTGTTAAATATGATCCAAAGAACAATTTAGACAACTGACAGAAAGCCACGTGCCCAGTTACTTCACAAAGCAAAAACCAAGGTCAAACGAGGCCCAGAGAATGGCCTAACGGCACACAATGCAGCACTTCCGATGAAACTAAATAGCCCTGAAAACTGTTTGAAACTACATGTAAGCTGCTCTGAGGAAGAAGTGGGGTATAAGTGTGATCAATAAGACAAAATTAATGTGGGTTCAAATCAAAGCTAGGAAACACATATGGCAGGATCCAACACAGGACAAAACCCTAAAAGTATAGCAATGTGAAAATTATACATTCCATCATCTATCGTTCAGAAGGGATTTATTTAGAAGAGGACAATTGGAAACCGTTTCAGAGATCCAAAATACTCTGAATACAAGCAGCTGCTTCTGCATGAGTGGGGGTGGGATGCATGCCATTAGGCCTGTGGAAGGACTTGGCCTCACAACACAACCATTTGCACCTTGTTCCTGGCCCACATGGAGGCCAGTGCTTCCTGCCCCACACAGCTGTCCTCTCTACAGCTCTATGCAGAAAGCACTCAAAAGGAAAGCCAGAGTGATGTGTGTGCCATCACTGGGACTTTCTGCATCTGCAGATCACTTGATGGCCCTCCCTGGCACTATACAGAGGACCGCTGTGCACAGAGATACATGTTAGGAGTTCCTGTCTCTACACAGGGCCAGAGGGAAGGTGCAAATCATTCCGCTTCAATACTTCCAGGCTGAATCTTTGTACTGATGTTGTGGCAATTTTGCTTCTCAATGCACCACAAAACCCTGCTCCAGAAGGTCCTCTAACCTTCAAGAATAAAGGGAGAGGGCTAGGAAAGTGCTGCATGTGGGGTGTTCGACACCTTTTGAACCCTGCCAACAAAGATAAATCTGGACTTTGGAGCAATTTCTACATGTGCTATGGCCTACATGTAGCCAATAAAATACAGATTGCCTACCATTGCTTAACAGTAAGCCAAATTAATATTATATCGATACATAATCCAAACTCCACATTTTAAAAAAATTACTGATTTCAGAATTTACCAACTTAAACAAAAAGTACTAAGTTCCACTGGACAAAGGTTTTGCAGCATTGCTTTTGAGCTCTCTTCTGTAATTACAAGCTGTTGTTGACTCAAGTCTTACTTTATTCAAAACTCAACTGTGATTCTGGGTTTCTCTATGGTTTCCTGGCAATCACACACTATAATTCACCAATAACAGAGGACACAGTCTATGTAGCAACATTTCTGCCTATACTTTTGAATAATTAAATATATAGCTGCTGCTCTGATAATATCAATTCATCAACTCTAGTTTTAGTATTGGAACCAAACAAACATGCCACACTGATATTTCTAAATGCAACTGTTAAAGCTACAGTTGTGTTAACTCACGCTGTTCGACTAACTGTTTTTGCAATCCTGTTAACTGCAAGAAAGCAAAGGCATCCAGACAATACCTACTCTTCCCCTTAAACAGAATCGTCTGCACCAGGACCTGGGAGAAGCATTCAGGCTGTTATTCTAGTTCAAAGCAATGAGAAATAAGAAAAGAACAGAGGGAGTAATAAAAAAAGAGTTTCCAGCTGCTAAAATGAAAGACATACAGAAGACAACTTGAAAGAAAAATGAGTTAACACATTAGCTATGTGCATGTTATTTTATCTAGAACTGGAGTTTAAGAAGTGATGCAAGAATGTTCAGTAACCGCACTTAAGGTTAGGCAGGCAGACGTTTCTACTGAACAAAAACCACCAGCCAAGAAACACCCTCCAAGAAAAATTTTCTAAATGATTTCTTCTCTCCCCTATGAGTCTGGAGATAATTCAAATTCTTTCAAATCTTGCTTTCATCTAATACAGACTCATAAGAAAAGAATCCTTCAAGATCTTTGAGGGATCCAGAAAGGCAAAACATCTGGTGATACCCGATGCAGAACCAAAGACAGTAAGCAATGTTGGCTCACTATTCTGGGGTGAAAGCTGACCAGAACTCTAAAAGCACTCACAAGCCTGAGCATCAATGAAAACAATTCTTTCTATTCCTCTTTCCCCAAATTCAGGTTTATAATTCCAGGGAAGATTTTCCAGCCTGGTTAGAGAAAAGGTCACAGAATACAATGCCCTGAATGAACCCCAAAGACAGCCATGTCCATAGGGTGCTTGAGAGGCCAAAATATGCATCGTATCAGAAGATCCAGGAAACCAAAACTTGAGGGAACAGGATATATAGCCAGATGCTATTGACTATTCTACAGGGATCATGATTCTTATCAGTCTTGACTTTATGGACGAGACAGTCTAATTTCGTGCTTAATACACATCAAAATCAGAATATTGCAACAAGGTTAACTTCTGCCAAGAAAACATTAACTATAGAAATAAGGTTGTTTAGCATTTTGGCTAATTTTGCACAATTTCTTTTTTTGTCAACAGGAAGAGCTAAGAGAGCACTGAAGTCTTTTCCATGTGTACTAGCGATCGTCCTCAGTCCACCATGTTGTTCTGACTTTCAAGCCCATATATGCAACCCTTAAAAAAGGAGAAACATGCTGAATTCTATGTCCCAAACCAATTTCTGCACTATCATAGTGCAACTGTGAAGTCATGGGTTACAGTGCCCTGATGTCGTAAGTGTCCATCTGACTGTAAAGGTTCAGCTGCAACGGGCTTTTTGGCACCCAGAAGAAGGTCAGTTAGATAGATGAAGAACTCCTGGGAAAGTAGAGCTACTCTCTAAAAATTCCTGGAAAAATAACCACCTTACCTTTAATAAATCCATCTATCTATCTGCAAGCCTAATTATCTCTGATGAAATTATGCAAGACTTAACAACTCCTTGCAACCCTTAACATCCTAATAATTAAAGTCTGACTTTAACCAGAACCTAAGCAAAGCTCCCAATATCAATAGCAGCTTCAAAGGTTAACATTGTTCACCTAAATATAGTGCAATGCAGTCTCTGCAATGGCAGGAAAGCAGCAACGTCAGCTAAAAAAAGCAACTACGCACAATTGTACACTCTATACAAAGGAATGTTGCATTAGATATTAGTCCCTTACAGGTAAACATGAGGATGGCTCTCTGGTCCTGTTCAAAGAGTTATTAACAACTGTAGCACAGAAGTGGTCTCATTCAAAAAGCAAACAAACACATAATTCATTCAACTCTGCACAGATCCATTTCTGCCAAAACCCTACTAAGGTTAGCAGAGATGACAACAATGGACAACATGAGATGCCATTAGGTTGGGCACACATTACACTTGTAAGAGAAGAGTTATTAGACCAGATATGCAGCTAGAAGACAAAAATCCTAGGCATATGCCCAGATATAAAGATTATTACCTCAATTATCCGGGTGTCCACAGGCATGGTAGTGCTGACAATATGGACATTTGGGGTTGACGTTGATCTCTGTCTTTGAGAAAGGGAGCCCTCAGGAGAAGGAGCTGATGTGCTGAATGTGAAGGCATGAGGTGTAGAGTATCTGTGCTGAGAGCTAGAGGGTGCAAAGACAAAGATTCCTGTTCATTTCTGCTTCTTTATCAGGAAATTGCCAATTATTGTTACACTTTTGAAACATTATTTCAGTCTCTAGTAGATAAGCCAGTATTAGGTTAATAATTAAGCTACTTTAATGTTTCATTTTACACTCCTTACATTAACAAACTCAAACACGACTGCTACATAAACAGTTTACATTGTTTTCAGCATTATTGTAATCTTTTCTTAATACATCAATATCCCAACTAGGGAATGACTTCATTCAAGTAGGTTACATTTAAAATTAATTTTAAAACTTGAGGCTAAGTTGCTTACTGTGAGCATTTGCTAAGGAGAAGAATGTGAAAATCTCATTGTGCTACACAGAGAACAGCTAACAGCAATGACCTGGCAACACAAAGTCTTTTTCTTTAATTATAAAAGATATCCATTTTTAAATAAAGGTAACTCTTCTCCAATATTAAATGATTATGTTGGTCGAGTGACATCTGAAACTACTGTAAGAAATAAAGCCACATCCTTAAGTCACAGTAGAATTATCATGTCAGGTGCAGATCTGAACATCTAATAACTTGTCTACTGCTAAAAGCCTCAGTACTTTAAGTTAAGATTTATTTATTAAACTAACCAATAAACTACCTTTCTTGTGCTCAAGGTGGCACATGTAGAAGTACTTGGGTAATACTCAGAGCACACAGCCTGAAGGACCAGCAGTATCTCGACATTTACTTCTATTAATCCAATGCTAGCCTATTTTTATTACTGTGATATTGTTATCTGGGAATTAATCCATTTAGAGTTAATTATCATACAGTAAACAGTCTAGTCTCCTCCTATTCACTGCTAGTAGGAAAACTGGAATATTACAAGAACAGGAAATCTGCAACGAAATCTCTTCAAAGAATATGAAAAAGTTGCCATGCATCACTACTGAGGAATCTGGGAAAGGATTTTGTTTGTTCTATACTGACCTCGAGAGAGAACTCCTTTTCAATTTTGACTCATAACGTGCTCTTACGACTTATAAGAATTCAGCTGTAGGCATTTGCAAATCTATCCTACATTAGTTGAGCCTGACATGAGTATAGCACACACTTTTCAAATTTTCTGCATAACTATATCTAGCTCAAAAGCAGACATCTAAATCTTCCCTATAATCATTCACACTGCTATACTATAAAGGCAAGTGGCCATTTAATGAATTCGCTGGCCAAATACTCTCAAAATGTGTGGTGGTTTGAATACAACAGCTATATCACAGTCTAGAAGTCAGGTCCAAGCTTTGGACTTAAATGCTCCTTCCTCACCTCGTGTAATCCAATCCCTTCCCTTACTTTCTGGCTCAGGAAAGTAATGATTTCATTTGTGCTTGCCCAGGGAACTGTTTCCTACCATATCATTTGTGCAAAAAGGTGAGAGTTTTGCCCAGAATTAACACTGTGTAGCTTTTACTTCTCTAATCTAGGCCACTGTTGTAGGATTACTTACAAAAAGTTTGAAGTACAACTTACTTAACAGGTATCCGAGACACAGACTCTCGATTTCTTCGGGTTGTCAAGGGAGGTAGTGCAGGGACACCACTATCGCCAACATTTGAATGTGGGAACAATCTGGAATCAAAAGCATGCATCTGAGCAAAGTTTTTACTAAGTTCTAGGGATGTGCACAGAACAGTATTTGTATTCCATTCTGAGCTTGGAACAGAATGTAAATGCCTGGCACATTCCATCAGAACAACTGGGCGAGCCAGTTGTTCCAAAGTTTTGAGTGTTCCAAGTGCCATTTTGGCAGGCTGTTTTTCCCGTTCTGACTGGTTTTGGCACTGGCCTGCAATTGGCTTGCAATCTCCTTCCTTCTTGGTTGGCTTATTATCATACAAATCAACTTGACAAGAAGCAAGGAGATTGCAAGCCAAATTGGAAGCCAGTGCCCAAACCAGTCAGAATAGGGAAAACAGCCCGCCAAAATGGCACTCAGAACGCTCCAACTTGGAACGGGGTTGTTCTGTTCTGAGCTCGAAACAGGCCCTTTATTGGAAGGGCATTCTGTTCCGAGTTCAGAACGTCCTGCATATCCCTACTAAGTTCAAGGTAATGTTTGAACTACTGTATTTATTTAAATATCGCAATGGTTAAATCTTTTAAAAAATAGAAATAAAAATGAGTGGTCACACAACACAACAAATATTGTGTTGTGTGTTACCAAATCCTGATCTTTTTCCAGGAATGCAAAAGGGAAATGGGATTGTACTTGGGAGTATGCTAGTTATCCTTCATACAATACCAGTTAGATTGCCTTATGTGCCCCACACAAGGTTATGCTTTAACAAGGACATTAACTTAAACACTACTTCAGTGAACACACACAGGGCAACCGCAGGTGCCAATGACTGCGATTTCCTATAGGACCACCTCATGCTTCTAGGCAGAAACATACCAGAAATTTCAATTTTGCGACCGCAACAATGGGTACAAGGGCAAAATATTCCATACATATCTGGGGGGAGCAGGGGAGGGATTCATCCCCTAGTCCCCACTCAGCAAGTAATTTCAGGAAATTATCACTGTCACAAGACACATGGCAAGGAACCACTAAGCATGATAGGATATCTGTGCAGGTTAAAAACAAAACACACACACACACACACACACATTCACTCCTTCACAATACATTCCCTTTAGAAGCACCCTCCAGGTGCATGAGAAACAAACAGGAAGCAGACGCAGCTATAGGTACAATGAAGGCATTGCACAACTGCCACCAACTCAGTAGTAGATATATCATAGTTCCTATATTTAATGTTCCCTTAGACACAGATATCAGACTTGTACCAGAGCAAGAAAAGGTGCAACAGTGGCCATCTTAACTAAAAAAGAGAGAGAATCAAGTTGTAAGCTTAGTTAAGGAAAATGCCTTGAACCTCCAAGGAGGATTCTGCACTATTCACAAAGAACTTCTGAGGAAATCAGTTATCGGCTGGACAGTCATCCCTATTGCTTATTATAAGCCTGACAAACACCTCGAAACAACAGTATTGCTATGTAAATTGGATAGGAACAAAAGCTGTTCCAACTGGCTCTTCTTCTTCTTCTTTAAAGAAAATTATTAAAATTTAAGCATTTGCATGTTACAGGATCAGCCTCACTTTACACTGAAAGAATTGCATGTATCCCAGGTAATTAGTTACTTCCTTTGGTTAAGAAGTCCTTACAAGAGTTGCCGGATATTGCTCCAGTCCACACACATGGTTGGAACTTTAGTGCTGCAGTGTTCATGGAATTTATAACCACAGGTTTGACACCGGAATCCATTTAGTAAGAACTTCTGGCAGATGTCACAGTATGCAAGTTTTAGAAATGTCTTCCGTGCCTAGAAAACAACAATTGCATAGTTTTATTACCATGTATGTTGCTAATTGTGCAGAGGTGCCCCTGATTTTTTATGTAAATTTGCATGAGGCAAAATCAAAATAATTTAAAAAATATATTTCACATTAACACAAAACATTCACATTTTAAGCATTTTAAATACCTACCTCTTGCAACTTCGGGGTGGGGGTGGTAATCATATCAATATTTTGCAGCAAAAAAGTCTTGAGACACCTTGAAGACTATAATACTTATAGAAGCTTACTGTTTCTCTATCTTCTTAGCTGCGTACGTGTGCACCCCAGCCAACAAGGGCTAGAGCTTCATGATCTGCTGCTTATGCCTCTTATTACAAATAAGGAGGTTTACAATGCTGCAATGCCTTCCCTGGACCCCTTAGCGATGGACAGCTACAGGTCAATCTCCACTCTCCCTTGGTTGGGCAAGGTGATTGAGAGGGTGGTGGCTGACCAGCTCCAGGCAGCCCTGGAAGAAACTGATTATCTAGACCCATTTCAAACTGGCTTTAGAACGGGCTATGGAGTTGAGACAGCCTTGGTCGGCCTGATGGATGACCTTTACCGGGGAATCGACAGAGGGAGTGTGACTGTGCTGGTTCTTCTGGATCTCTCGGCGGCGTTCGATACCATCGACCATGGTATCCTTCTGGATCGTCTGGGGGAGTTGGGGATAGGGGGCACTGCTTTGCAGTGGTTCCGTTCCTATCTCTTGGGCAGATTCTAGATGGTGGAGCTTGGTGACAGTTGCTCCTCAAAACGGGAGCTGTTATATGGAGTCCCTCAGGGCTCCATTCTGTCACCAATGCTTTTTAACATCTACATGAAACCGCTGGGTGAGGTCATCAGGAGGTTTGGTGCTGGGTGTTATCAGTATGCTGATGGCACCCAAATCTACTTCTCCTTTTCATCTCCAGGAAATGGCATTCATTCTCTAAATGCCTGCCTACAAGCAGTAATGGGCTGGATGAGGGAGAAAAAATTGAAGCTGAATCCAAGCAAGACGGAGGTGCTCATTGTGAGGGCTCAGAATCTGAGGAGTGAGTTAGATCTCCCTGTGCTGGATGGGGTTACACTCCCCCAGAAGGAGCAGGTGCGTAGCTTGGGAGTACTCCTGGACCCAGGCCTCACCCTGGTATCTCAGGTGGAGGCCATGGCCAGGAGTGCTTTCTATCAGCTCCGGCTGATTCGACAGCTGCGCCCATTCCTCAAAGAGGATGACCTCAAAACAGTGGTGCATCAGCTGGTAACCTCCTGGCTTGACTATTGCAATGCGCTCTACGTGGGGCTGCCTTTGTACGTAGTCTGGAAACTTCAGTTAGTTCAGAATGCGGCAGCCAGATTGGTCTCTGGGGCAACCCGGAGAGACCATATGATGCCTGTTTTAAAACAGTTACACTGGCTGCCAATATGTTTCCGGGCAAAATACAAAGTGCTGGTTATTACCTTTAAAGCCCTGAACGGCTTGGGTCCAAGATATCTTAGAGAGCGCCTTCTTTTACATGATCCCCACCACACGTTAAGGTCATCTGGGGAGGTCCGTCTCCAGTTGTCACCGGTTCGTTTGGTGACGACTCAGAGGCGGGCCTTCTCTGTAGCTGCTCCTGGACTGTGGAATGCACTCCCAGCGGAAATTCATAATCTTGATTCTTTACTGTCCTTCAAGAGAGCCCTTAAAACCTATCTGTTTGGTCTGGCCTTTCAGGGTTTTTAATCAGTTTTAATTGTTTTAATACCTGGTTTTCAAGGTTTTAATTGTTTTGATAGTTTAATTGTTTTTTAAGTTGTTTTAAATTGGTATTTATATTTGTATCTCTGTTTTAATTGTTTTTAATGTTTTCTGTTTTAATTGTAAACCGCCCTGAGCCATTTCGGAAGGGCAGTATATAAATCAAATAAATAAACAAACAAACAAACAAACAAAACCACGTGTTTGTCAGAACATCCAATCTTACAAACAGCAAACATTAAAGATTTAATTCCTGCACCTAATGGAGGCTATTCTAATTACATCTGCATACAATCACCTGCCCTTGATCTCAAGTCTGTTACTAACTGCAGCCTTTTGGGCATTTCTTTAGTGCCTCACTTTGTCTCTTTGCCACCCACCCCCCACCTGTCTTTTGTTTAACATCTGACCTTAAGAGACTTCTGGAGAACTAGAAAGGTTGCTCACTACTTTATGGCATTTTACTTGGTCCCAATAAAGATGCCACATACTTTGAGTTTGTTTGATTTTTTCCTAATGGAACAACATCAGAACGCTACCTACAACAGAGTTTTTATTTTCAGTTGCATTGACATTGACACAGCAAGCCCTGACATTTTGGGTGAGGTAAACGAGCAGTTTTGGAAGCAGCAAGTGCAGTTCAGAGACATACTCTAGATCAAATAGTCCTCTAGCCCAGGGGTCATCAACCTTTAAAAAAAAACAAAAAAAAAAAAACCCCAAACAAACCACCAAGTATACCCCTTCTATCTCAAAGCTTCAGCTCAAGTATCCCATATGAGCAGCCAAAAATTGTGACACAGGACAAGTAAAGAAGAGGACGACCAGCAGCAAGGTGGATGGACTTGATTACAACAGCAATGACTGCACCACTGAGAGATCTTAAAGGCCAAGTTGAAGACAGATCATCCTGGAGAGAATCTATCTATGTGGTTGCTAAGAGTCGACACCGACTTGACAGCACTCAATCAATCAATCAATCAATCAGGCTTCCAAGTACCCGTGGTTGGAAACCCCTGCTTAAGCCAATCAGATAACTACATTTAGACCTCAGTTCACTGGGATAAGAGAGTGATTTCAAATTCCTTCTCCAAACTCATTTTCACCTGTAAACCTTAACCCACCCCTGAAATTAAGTACATTTGATCACTTTGTTATCCTTGCTTCTCCCTTCTCTGTCTTTTTATGTTCCACACAGTTGAAATTTAGATTTGGGACAGGTTTTTTTCTTTGGCTTGTTAAACAAAAAGGCAACATGTATAGTGATGGCATCATATTAAGCAACTTAATCCTTCCCATGCATGCTTGCAATAACTGCTTCATACAGGGTAAGTAACCAAGGTGATCTCTAAAGCAAGATTCCATGTGTGTGGTTTGCAGTCCTAGTTTGGGCATCATGACAGACTGGTTTGACAAACCAAGAAGTCTTCTATGAAGCAGAGAGTATCGTTCCTATTCCATGGTTTGTTGCATCACAAATGTGATTTTTGAAATGGGCTTTAGTGTGCCTGATGCCAATAGAGAGCTTGACTATATTGCACCAGGACAGAGAAGGCGGACTGGATGAGAATATATGGCAAGTGCCCGCAGAGTTCCCAGTCACTGCAATGGCCTGGTGATTGTGCATGTGTGTGCGGTGGAGGGGGAGCGGAATGGAAGTCAACAAGACTCTACCAAGCTCCACTGTCATAAGTAAATGCTGCATCCAGCTAGGATGGATTATGCCCTAAACTGCTTTTTTATTATAATCTTCAAAACCATGTTTGCCTCCTTTGACTTATACAGACTATGCATATTTAAGCAAAGATAACATTTTAAAGATGTGATGCCAAAAGCAGACAAAGGGCTAGGTCAAATATGCATCCTAATCACTTGATGACTCCAGCAAGGTGTATGGTGACTGCATGAATGCATCACAGTCGACTTCCACAGAAACAGCTTTCACATCTTATTCACATTCTTGTTAAATATAGAAATTGAATGAATGAATGAATGAATGAATGAAGACTGTTCAAAACTGTAAGACATCAAGTGATGTAGAGAGGTAGGGGTGAGGGGTTAACTGTAAAAGGGATTATTGAGTAAGATTTCTGGAGTAATGTTAAATATCAACAAAACAAAAATATTTTGTATTCAAAAAGTAATCAAGTAATGTAAACTCATTTATGAACTAGTCCTAGTCAAGAGAGGAATGCAATAGGTTAGAACAGGTTCAGATTACATAATTATATTTGATGTACAAAAATATAATTGAAGGTGGGATTATAATCATAGCTCATTTGAAAAATTTAAAAAGTAGACACATGACATCAACCTAAAAAATTTTTTATATTCAATCCCATGAGTAACACCCAAACGCCTATTGACAAAGGGGCTCACCAAAAAAGTTAACATTTTAACAGTCCCTAAAAATATGATGTGCTCGCAACCAAGCTGTTGATTTCTTGACCAGATTAGAAAGCTAAGAAAAGAAATACTACAATGATCTGTTTTACATGCTTTTTTTGGAGGAAAGAGCATCAGGGACGCCCAAGGTGCACTATCATTCCTAATAAGAAGTCTGTCTGCAGGGACCCCAAGTGGCATTTCACAGTCTTCTACAAAAGCAAAAGTCCAATTCAGAAGATAAACATACAAAGTTGTGTGTTGTGAGTGGAACATGATCAAGGAAGTCCACTTGAAGTTCCTCTCCAATCAAGGATGCAGCATCTGTACCCCAATCCAATCGTGCTTTTTTACTGCAAAAGGAGAAAACACACAAAAACTCTTACTATGCTGTATGTGTTCACTCTCCAAAGAAGTTCTCTTAAGAATCAGTAATATTTTCGTTCTCATTTAGAATCTTGAGTGGCAAAACTATTATAAGGTGTATAATCACATACATTTTAAAAAATAAATCAGAGCATTCAAAAAGCGCCAAGCTCTGTAGAAACCAAAATACTAGTGGAATGCTTCATGATATGGGAGCTGTATAATGGATTTGAGTCCTGAAGTTATTTGGCATTAACACAGATCCAAGTGTGAAAATCCACAAATGATTGTTCCATGATAGTGTCTTAACGCAGCAGCATTCAGCACAAGCCTTCAGAAGTGTGAAGTCAATAAGTTACCTTCACTCCCTCAGTTTGTTAAAGAATCATTTGGTATTTAAAAAATGGCATACCTGGTCCTATTTAAAAAGCAAAGGCATAACCAAAGTGAGGGTCATGGCCTAACTGTCAAAAGGTTTCACACATGCAACCTGAACACAGAAGAGTCCACAGCTTCCACATATTATTATTATTTTACATTTATATCCTGCTCTTCCTTCAAGGAGCCCAGAGCGGTGTACTACATACTTGAGTTTCTCTTTCACAACAACCCTGTGAAGTAGGTTAGGCTGAGAGAGAAGTGACTGGCCCAGAGTCACCCAGCTAGTTTCAAGGCTGAATGGGGATTTGAACTCGGGTCTCCCCGGTCCTAGTCCAGCACTCTAACCAATACACCACGCTGGCTCTCAAAGTACAAGGCTGATATTTCTGAAATGACAAATGTTTAGGTTCATTTCCTTCACATTACAAATATTAGAATCAGCAACACAATTCACCTGTGGCATGCAACCAAGTTAACCACTTTGCATTCCCACAACTATAGGTCAGTGACAGAGAACATGTTTTGCATCCAGAAGGTCCCAGGTTCGTTCCCTGCCATCTCCAGATGGGCTGAGAAAAAAACCCATCTGAAACCTTGGAGAGCCAGTGCCAGACAATATAAACCAAAGGTCTGACTCTCCACCAGGCAGCTTCCTATAGGACAATTAGCATATGCTGAACTTTCTTCCACTAGAATGTATGGGATCCTGAAGTGTCTAATTTTTCTGTATTATGCCCTTTATGATTTTACACTCTTTAATAACATTACAACAAATGTGTAATGTTTCTAATTTGGCACTGAATGTTTGAAAGAAAGCAGAAAATGGGAAGGAGTTGTATGAATGGTTTTGTTCAACTTGATATTCCAAGTCTTACCCTTTGTTTTCATTAAGCAATCTAAAAACAGCACAGCACTCTGGCTGCAGACCTCGGACTTTGAGGGCTTTCATGAGACAATCATTAAGACTCATTCCATCACGCACATTCACCTGTTAATTAAAAATAATTATTATAGTTAAAAGACATGAGAAAAGTAGTTTTGAAACATCGTTCAGCTATACAATTATAGTTTCTGTAAATCAGACTCAGGTGGATCCACACAAGCATGTTTTTCAGATGACTGCAAGATCTACACAAAGAGGCTGTTCTTACCATCAGCCGAAACCAGGCTAGGCAAGCCAAGCCTGGTCTTTACTGATCGTAAGAACTGCCAGGAGCCGCACGGCTCCCAGCAACAACCCCACAGAGGCCAGCCTCTTAAATGAGGTTAAGAGAGCAAGTGCTCTTTTAACCCCTTTTTAAAAATCATTTGCCAGCCTCAGCTGCTTGGGAGACTGTGGGGCTTCCGGCCAACATCAGGGGGTGCCCATAATGCTCCATGCACTAGCACTGGGCATTATGGCAGTTCTGGTGGGCAGGGAGATGCTCCCAGCCCCCCGACCCTCCATGCTGCCTGAGGAGGCAGCTCCATGTCTGGGCATGCAATCCCCACATCCAGACTTTTCAAGAGTATCACCTGTGGGTGAGGTAAGCTTTTGAAGGCTTCCTCCCCTCACCCCTTTTAGCCCTTTCTCTGATCATGAGAAAGGGCTCAGTATTTAGGCTGACAACTTAAAATTTCCATCATAAAAATTTCCATTATAAAATTTCCATTTCCATTATGGACTGCTGCACATAAGTGCTGCAAGTCTCTTAACCATGATGGAAAGAACAAGACTGGACTATTTTCTATGCAAATTCCTCCCCTCACTACCCTTGTTCGCCTTAGTTAGGTTTTTTAGTTTTACATCTACACAGCTACCAACCATGGTTAAGGCAAACCATTGTTAAGGCAAACAAGGAACCTGATGAAGGAATTTGAGTGGGAGAGAGAAGCAGATTGGTAAATGAGTCCGCTTCTAATCTCTTTATCATTATTAAGTGAAAGCACTGTTATATCTGCCTTGTGCATATGCAGCAGGTCCAACTAAACTTATGTGTAAGTGGTATCTGCTAATGAAGACAGAAGGTTGTAAAACTGGCTTGTCAAATGCTTGTCAAAACAGAATCCATGAGCCAATATGTGTGCTACTAAGTCTAACCAGGTTATCTTAATTTCATTATGCCAATACAACTTTGCAAACCTTTAAAAGCATACATCAACCATGTATACTGTCACTAGCAAGTCAAAATTTAAAAAAATGTATTTTCTGGCTTATTCTAACTTATCATTCAAAAAGCATTCACCAGCAGAGGCCCATTCATCAGACACAGGATCACACATTCAGTGAAGTGACACTAGTCTTACTGCTCTTTGCAAATTATGTATGTATTGGGTCAACATGTTGAATAAAACATCACTTATCCATCTTGAAGCCTCTACACTGAAACCTTTTTAGTTTACCGGAGCACTGGGACGTTTATGCGCTGGGAGGGGGGAGAACCACAGCCAATCTTTCATCTTGCACAAAACAAGGAAGAGACTCACCACTGTGCGTTGCTTGTTAGGCAAGAAAACACGAATGGTATTGCTTGTTTTGGAGGAATCCGAAAGTTTCCCATCATCAGATGCTCTACGTTGATAGCCAAACTGCTGGACAATAGTAGGTGAAATACAGCTGGATCCATTGAAGACAGAATCCTTTAATCCAATTCCATCACTAAAAGCCTTCCAAGCACCCTGAATTTGCTCCATTGAAGCGGTTTAAGCAATAAGCCCTTAAAAACAAAAATATACAAAACATTCTGAGGACAAGTCTCTTAAGGGCAGAATCCAAACAGTTTTTGATTATTTTAATATAAAGGCAACATTTGTAACACCAAGAAATGTGCCAATGAATTTTAATTCTTCTTACAGAAGACAAGAACACTGAAACAGCTGTGTGCTTATTTTGTTTTTGTGGATCTTCATATACACAGAGGTACCTACATTTCTGCATGGTGCAGCCATGCAGTACGGTAAGGAGAAGTGTATATTTTGGAAATAACACCACAATGCATAGAACAGTCAAAGCAGAAGCATTCACTCTTAATAGCAAATGACATGCCAAGCCCAAACCCAATATATTTTCTCTAGCCTACCAAAGAAGCAGACTGGGCAAACATTTTAGATTATTAAAAAGATCACCTTATGGATCTCCACATTTTTAAGACTTTTAGGAAAAACACAATAAGGACTGGAAAGGTGAGCTAAAGTTAGAATAAACGGGAAAGGGACCACTACAGAGCTCTGAGACAGTAACGGAGGAAGGTGGAGGAAAAAGCAGCCTGCAAATGTGGTCCGAAGTACAGGGCAGGGCTGTTGGAAAACTCGATTTAGGATGTACAGGTCACATTTCAAATGCTCAAAGTGCTTCATTATATTCTCTGTAATCCATAACATCCAGGCCTAACTCCATTAGAAAACAGATGAGAAAAGGGGGATATAGTTAGGCTAGTGATTTCCCTAAAGCTACACCAGCACTGTGAAGGCATACCACTGAAGCCTAATTCTCACACAGCAGTAAGTTCATTCATATTGTACCTCCTCTGGTGGGGACTCATATTTGAATGTTGGTCCAAAACATAGGAAGCCGCCATATACTGAGTCAGACCATTAATCTATCTAGCTCAGTATTGTCTACCAAGACTGGCAGCAGCTTCTCCAAGGTTGCAGGCAGAAATCTCTCTCAGCTCTATCTTGGAGATGCCAGGGAGGGAACTTGAAACCTCCTGCTGTCCCCAGAGCGGCTCTATCACCTGAGGGGAATATCTCACAGTGCTCACACATCAAGTCTCCGATTCATATGCAGCCAGGGCAGACCCTGTTTAGCTAAGGGGACAAGTCATGCTTGCTACCACAAGACCAGCTCTTCTCTCCAAACAAATCAAGAACACCCTGAACACAGAAAAATAAAAATAAAGAATAGAGGAAAAATTGGAGGGAAAAGACAGGAAGAAAGGTTCTAATCTAGCTTTTCTTCAACATCCCACTTTTCTATAGGCAAGGTTTTGTTTTTGTTTGGAGGTAAATTCAGTAATATGAGCCTTTACCTGCAGCATGAAGTGATATACTGAGCAGAGTCACCTTTTAAGTGGTTACTCTCATATGTAGCAGGGGAAAGGGCAATAGTCCCTATCCAAACACAGCACCCCTCCAGTGGTCATTGCTGATGTCTATCTTGTGTTTCTTTTCAGATTCAGAGCCCTTTGAAGACTATGAACTTTTTTTCTTTTTTCTAAGTAAACCACTTTGAGAAAATTGCTGAAAAGTAGTATATAAATATTCATAATAATAAATATAGTACAGACAAAAGGTTCGCCGCATTGAGAACAAGACTCATATGTTCATCTTTTTACGTGCATTGAGTAGTCTATTGGCACAGTTCTTTAAGAGTATAATTTTGCAGATTAAAATGAAGCAAGTACACTATAAGAATATATTCAAGACTGAATAAGTTATCAAAAATTTCCCTTCATTATCTTTATACAAGAAGAAAATCATACCATCTTAAATTTTTTATTATTATTGTTGTTAAATTTATACCCTGCCTTTCATTAAGAAACTCTGAAAATTTGTAACGGGACAAAGTAGTTCTCAAAAGCATTTTGACTTACCAAAGTCATGTGTATCCTACATTAGTTTGTGAAGTGTGCTAACTAGATTAGAAAATGTCACCTGTGTGCTTGTAGCCCTTGCCAGTATCAATAATTCTACAAGTCAACAGGGGTGACAAACACAATACTTTGAACTGTCAGTTCTCACCACTTTACTTACCAGAGAAAGCTAGAGAGGTAGAACATTATCTGAAAACAAATGCTGACGTTGGTATTATTACATGTGTGAACATAATCAGTTAATGTGTCTTGATAGTGTATGAATAGGGATAACAACTGAAGCGGACTTTCTTAACCACAGCTCAACAAGTCCATTTTCATGAAAGAATTTGAAGAAGTGCATCAACAGTATTAGAACATTAATGACATTAGATAGGACAACTACAGGTGAAACTCGGAAAATTAGAATATCATGCAAAAGTCCATTAATTTCAGTAATGCAAATTAAAAGGTGAAACTGATATATGAGAAAGACGCATTACATGCAAAGCGAGATAAGTCAAGCCTTAATTTGTTATAATTGTGATGATCATGGCGTACACCTCATGAAAACCCCAAATCCACAATCTCAGAAAATTACCAAGAAGACAAGGATTGAAGAATAGAACAATATCGGACCTCTGAAAAGTATAAGCATGCATATGTATTCAGTACTTGGTTTGGGCCCCTTTTGCAGCAATTACTGCCTCAATGCGGCGTGGCATGGATGCTATCAGCCTGTGGCACTGATGAGGTATTGTGGAAGACCAGGATGCTTCATTAGCGGCCTTCAGCAATTCTGCATTGTTTGGTCTCATGTCTCTCATCCTTCTCTTGGCAATGCCCCATAGATTCTCTATGGGGTCAGGTCAGGCGAGTTTGCTGGCCAATCAAGCACAGTACACTGTCTATTTTTCAGAGGTCAGATATTGTTCTATTCTTCAATCCTTGTCTTCTTGGTTCCATGTAATATTCTAATTTTCTGAGATTGTGGATTTGGGGTTTTCATGAGCTGTACGCCATGATCATCACAATTATAACAAATTAAGGCTTATCTCGCTTTGCATGTAATGCGTCTGTCTCATATATCAGTTTCACCTTTTAATTTGCATTACTGAAATTAATGGACTTTTGCACGATATTCTAATTTTCCGAGTTTCACCTGTACATGCCTTATTCCATGCTTCAGTGAGTGAAGGATGTGTGGAAGCAAGCATAGGTCTGCCTCTTCAACAGGCACTTGTAAGTCATTTTCAACATTGCTTGCCTGTCCACCACAGAATTTCAGAGCTGGAGAAGGTCCATTTTCGTGGAGAAGGCCACTCAATGCGTTTCACTGGCCGTGTTTACAGACTGCTCCTGGACAAAGTGTTTTAGAGCATCCTGAAGCAATCTTTTATTCTCAACGGATGCCCCAAACTGATCCATCTGTACAGGAAGTTTTGTGCTTGGAGTTACTGATGTCACTGGCAGAGGTTTCACTGTGGTTCTTCTCTCTCACTCTGCATTTTTTACTGATATGGTCAGGTAACTATCAAACACGAAGTCAACATGGCTGAATGTGCAGACACTGTTTGCATGAATAAGTATTGCGTGAAAAAAACTCTAAATGTGAAACTGTCTTTATCAAAGTTGAAGTCAGTGCTTTCAAGCTTTAATTCTAAACTAAGTTCTTACTTGACAGGTTTGATAGTAGCACAATGGTCCAGCAAGGAAAGGCAGTAAAGTTAGATCATAGCATAATATTTCTGACATCATCACTTCTCTTTCTCTAGCTATGTTGAGGATCCTTTGAGCGTGGGCTAGTTCTTTGATCTGATTTGATAAGCCAGCATGGGATGATTCATATGGATGTTTGTTGAAAGATCCAAAAGTTTTGAAATTGGGGAGCTTCTGCTTCTTAATTGGAGCTGATAGTGGTTTTGATCACATCAGATACTTTTCCTCTCTAAATTTTCTGTACTCTTCTTCCCCTTCTATACAAAATCCAAGGAGTCTTTGGGAAACAGACAGTGGAACAGATTCATTAGTAAATAGGTTGTGAAGCCTTACTTCACCTCCACTGGAATAAGGGTTCTCTCTGGCTTGTACATACTCAAACATCTGTTTGAAATTCATCTCCATTTCATTTCTGAATGATCCATTCAGCTCATGGTGAATTCTAAGATCATAATCTACTTGTGTGATGTTCAGCAAAGTTTGGAAAACATTACGAATGGCAAGAACTTCATGATATACCAGTTCCCACTCAGCAATGAACTCTTTCCTGTTTGTTTGGCCTATAGTGCCACCAGGTGCCTTCTTAGATCTATTTATTGTAAGAAGTACTTTTTCACACAACACATAATCAACTTGTGGAATTATCTGCCACAATATGTGTTGTTGGCTACTAGTTTGGATGGCTTTAAGAGGGGTTTGGATAACTTCATGGAGGAGAGGTCTATCAATGACTATTAGTAGAGCCAAGTTTACTCCTTCTCGGTTAAACTTTACTAATGTTATCCGAACCACAAAATGGCCAGCAATAATTTTTTTGTAAATTTGAGGTTGCCTTGTCTCCAGACCTCTCATATGAGAACACAAAAACAGCCCTGCTGTATAAGGCCCAAGACCCATCTAATCCAGCATCCTGTTTCATACAGCAGCCCACCAGATGCCACTAGAAGCCTACAGGCAGGAGTTGAAGGCATGCCCTCTCTCCTGCTGTTACTCCCCTGAAAACAGAATTCAGAGGCATCTCGCCTATGAGGCTCTTAGATGGCCTATCGCCCTCCAACTAATAGCCATTAATAGACCTCTCCTCCATGAAGTTATCCAAACCCCTCTTAAAGCTTTGCATCAATTTGCCCGAGAAAGATGTTAAGCTAACTGTCCTGTAATTTCCTGGATCATACTTGGATACTTTCTTGAAAATCGGTGTTAAATTTTCTACTTTCTAGTCCTCCAGTACAGAGCGGGGGGGGGGGGCGGCGGCGGCGGCGGAGGGGGGGACTCGGCCCGGCGGCGGCGGCGGCGGCGGAGGGGGGGACTCGGCCCGGCGGCGGCGGCGGCGGCGGGGGGGGGGGGACTCGGCCCGGCGGCGGCGGCGGCGGGGGGGGGGACTCGGCCCGGCGGCGGCGGCGGCGGCGGGGGGGGGACTCGGCCCGGCGGCGGCGGCGGCGGCGGGGGGGGGACTCGGCCCGGCGGCGGCGGCGGCGGCGGGGGGGGGACTCGGCCCGGCGGCGGCGGCGGCGGAGGGGGGGGGACTCGGCCCGGCGGCGGCGGCGGCGGAGGGGGGGGGACTCGGCCCGGCGGCGGCGGCGGCGGAGGGGGGGGGACTCGGCCCGGCGGCGGCGGCGGCGGAGGGGGGGGGACTCGGCCCGGCGGCGGCGGCGGCGGAGGGGGGGGGACTCGGCCCGGCGGCGGCGGCGGCGGAGGGGGGGGGACTCGGCCCGGCGGCGGCGGCGGCGGAGGGGGGGGGACTCGGCCCGGCGGCGGCGGCGGCGGAGGGGGGGGGACTCGGCCCGGCGGCGGCGGCGGCGGAGGGGGGGGGACTCGGCCCGGCGGCGGCGGCGGCGGAGGGGGGGGGACTCGGCCCGGCGGCGGCGGCGGCGGAGGGGGGGGGGACTCGGCCCGGCGGCGGCGGCGGCGGAGGGGGGGGGACTCGGCCCGGCGGCGGCGGCGGCGGAGGGGGGGGGGACTCGGCCCGGCGGCGGCGGCGGCGGAGGGGGGGGGGACTCGGCCCGGCGGCGGCGGCGGCGGAGGGGGGGGGACTCGGCCCGGCGGCGGAAGCGGCATTCGGGTTTTTGAGCTGAAGGCAAAGAGGAGGTTGCCTGGTTTTGATTTTGAAACAGTTCAGCAACAGTGGCATCCTCGATTTCCAACACCTCCTCCACCTAAGCAACTTCTTCAGTTGGTGGTAATTCTTCTTCAATATCTTGAGCCTGTGTTGCTCTTTGCAGTTCAACTTCTGCAGTTCAACTCCAGCTCAACTCCTGTGAATACTTTATTTCTTATTATGAATCTTCTCTGGTCTGCTAGCCTTTGTTCTGTTATTTCTGTATTTGGATGCTTCTCTTTCCAAATTTGGTACATTCTTTTTAAATAACTTCTTCTAGTTGGACTAGACTTGTAATAGCAGATCATTATTTCCTTGTTGGCGTTTTCCGTATATTTTTTCCGGTTAAGCGACGTTTCTTCCAGTAACTTTGCAGTCCCCAGCCCTGGTTGCTCAACTGAAGATCCTGAGTCCTGTAGCCCACTTGCCACCAGATGTCCAGGGACTCCAGCACCTGGTGCAGTCCTTGTTGACCCGGGCGACGACCGATCCGGTATAGATTTATTCAAGTTGTTGTTGTTATTACATTTCTATCCCACTCTTCCTCCAAGGAGCCCAGAGCGGTGTACTACATACTTGAGTTTCTCTTTAACAACCCTGTGAAGTAGGTTAGGCTGAGAGAGAAGTGACTGGCCCACAGTCACCCAGCTAGTTTGAACTTGGATTTGAACTCGGGTCTCCCCGGTCCTAGTCCAGCAGTCTAATCACTACACCACGCTGGCTCTCATACACCACGCTGGCTCTCATCTCACGCTTCCCCATATCGGTGGTGCCGACATGCACAACAGCTGTCTCCTCCCCAGCACTGCCTAACAGCCTTTCTAGACGCTGCATTTTGTTCAAGATACAAAGAGCAGCACCTCAATTGGTTAACCCTGTCCAACACCTGAAAAAGTGGTAGGAGGTGCTGCACAGTGTTTAGCTCAAGGACCCAGTTTCCCTCTCTGTCAGCTCTGATAAGACACTTCAGGAAATAAACTAGATAAAGGAAACCCTTCAGATATCTTCACTACTCTTACCGCTCAACATATTTTTTTTGGTGAATTTGTCAAGTTCTTCAATCATGTTTTTGGATTTTTTGGAGAGTTCTTCAAACTGTAACTGTGAGCCTGCTCTCTGTCTGCAGTGCATATTACCAACCAAATGATGTACTTGATCAGTCACACTAGAGATATTTTCAACTTCAGTAATGAATGCCTTCCACATGAGCCTTTCTATAACCTCAGCCAGCATAAACATGCCCTTAACTGATGGTGCGTAATTACTTCCTCTTAGGACACTTTCAACCACTTTTGGTCCAAACATAGAATTATCAATAAAAATGCTTTTTAGTCTGCCACCTTCAATATACTTCCCTGTGTATGCTAGAAGTATCTTTGTTAGGTGGAAGGAACCCATTAAGTACATGAAGTTGGTAAATTCACCAGTGGATATCTGTATTTCTACTGCAATGTGGTACACTGTATCACAGGTAACAGGTAGTGCTGGTTGCCGATGACTGCTTAGCAGGCTTTGGAAGTTTTTCCACAGCTAAGTAGACACTATCATAGGAGGTAACTGGATATGGCAATACTGGAAGAAAACCAACCTGTTGGAGAGGAACATCAGCTTTCGAGACAATGGCATGTGTTGCTGACCAGAATTTGGGTCAGAATTTAAAGAATTTTGTTCACTCAAACCACGTACAGCTTGTATCATACACAGTACATACTTTATTACTCAAAACTCTCAGTTTTACAAAAGAAAATCGCATTACTTGGCCAAAGATTCATATAAAAGAATGAAACTAGTTCCTATTGATAGAAGATTTTATGAGGAATTCAATGAATACATTATATTTAGTATTGCAATAATAGGAAAAATATAAAAAATTAAAACTGTAGTACGGTTCAATATGCGTTGGTCAAAACCAATATGGCATCATAGCAAACTTTAGCACCAATTGCCAGATGTCTACCCAAACTTTTTCCTTCATTTAAGCATCTCCTTACAGGATCCAGTGAGAAACCTTGTCCACTCTGAAATTCCTACAGGTTCTATGACCAGGGACTGGACTATAACAGCTATAAAGCCATGGTCAGGGTGGATTTGATTTAAATCACTAGCAGGGTGGATAAAAATCAATGATTTTTTTAAAAAAATCAAAAAAATCCGATTTAAATCAAAAAAATCCAATTTTTTAATTTTTTTAAAAAAATCATTGATTTCTATCCACCCTGCCAGTGATTTAAATCGTGATTTAAATCAAATCCACCCTGCCTGGAATCACTTCAAAATCTCTCATTCACACACCCTCTTTTCTTCAACCTTCTGCCAAATAGAGGGTGGATACTAATACAGTCTATTAGGGCTATTGCTAAGTAATGACTCCATGTGCCCAAAATCTTTTCCCACCCCACCCCAGCCCTCAATTCCCCTCAAAAGAAGCAATACAGAAGAAAAAGGGGAGTTTAAATATATGCCAAGAAGGAGGAGCAACAGCAGCAGCTACTGTGAGAGGAAGGGTATGAAATGTGGACCTTCATCCTTATCCCCTTCTCCAAGTGGCTAACTACTTACAGAGCAAGGGTTCTAACTTATTATTCCAGGGCCTGTTTCTGTCAGCCCAAACAGGCTACTGCCAATATATACTCGAAAACCAGAGTTCAGCCAGTATTAGGGACAATACAAATTGTTCTTGGCAAAAAACTTCCAACTATGCATACAAAGACATGTATCACATGTAACAATAATTGTTGTAAATGCTGCATTTTAAAGAGATGGAGAAGATGAATTTGAGCCTTACAAATAAATATGAGCTAACTAACTGAGCACAGTGGAGCCATGGTATAGTCTATAAAAGCTGTCATACAGGCTTTGAAAAACAAAATTTTCACATAAGAAAAAAATATAAGAAACAAATGATTTTCAGAAAGTTTTGCAAATCCCTCTGTTTACATAATAAGGGGTCTAGAGGGAAAATATGACTTTTTGCTTTTTTAGGAGGCCCAACTCTTATTATTCCAGAAATGGACACCTTACACAAAGCAGTGTAAGCATTAACCAGCAGACACAACCACCAACAGAAGTTAATGTGTTCTGCACCATAATCTATTTCAAATGCATTATGATTATTATATTCTTTATGTGTCAGATAAGAAACTTCAATTTCTCCATAGCTGTAGTAAAGATAAAACTTTCATTCCAGATTATTTAACTACTCTAATGCATGAACAAACTAAATTAATCATTCCTTGGTAACTGTTACAATTTCCAGGACAAGTGTTACTTAGGCCTTTTCTCCTTGAGAAAGACAAGCCAGTTCCAACTTATCAGCAACAAAGACATAAGCAGTTTATCTGGCCAAGAAAAGAGACAAAATCTAATCTTCTCATTTCAGAAACAGAGGTTAAAACAGATGCTTGAAATCCACAACTACAGGTTTCAAGCCGTATCAAACTTGCATTTGTTCCAAACACAAAAGCACAATCTAACACATTAAAACCTCAGCCACTGTCAAAGTTTAGGACTTCAATACCTTACTAATTTGATTGAAATTATTTTTTTATATAATACACTTTTATAGATCTTTCATGTTTTGCCACAGTTTTATTGTATCAGTTTCTGAAGACCATATTTTTCCTCTGACTGTTACTCCTCTATGACAGTATGCAGTAGAAAGGAAATACTTGCTTTGAAATTTCACAGATTAAGTTGTACTTCCAAGCAAACACGAATAGGATAAGATGAAAACTTTAAGCACTGTTCCATAACAGTAGCTAGAGAGGAGATATAGGGTGAAAAAAACTGGACTGAGAGAGAAAGTATCTGTTTTAGGATCATTAATTTCTGTTTCACAGAACAGAGATGTACATATCAGGCAGTATAAAAATATGAAACAAACAAGCATTAATTCAACAAATCTGCCAGACGTCTCTCCCTTCTGCGCATAAAATGAGAGTGATATGTTTTGTAGCATTTTCCCGAGGCTAACATTTGAATTTTGTCAATTTAAACTAAGTGAAACTCAACTTTTGAATTTTTTCTGTATATAATTTATAGTAGGTTTTAAAAGTGAAAAATAAATTAATAAAAATGCACCAAAAAAGTTTGACCGTTTCCAAGGGCAATGAATAAATGAAGGACAAATATCTCTGACCAGGCAGGAAAAACTGAAGCAACAGGCTCACACAGGTGTTGCCAACAATGTGATGCTGGCATTGTGGAATTTTTAAATCGATTTTCAGCTCTGTCTCTCTCATACTAGGGAGAAAGCTTTCAAACACTAGCCCAGTCCTGAAACAAGCCCACATAAAGCAATGGGTGACATACCTGAAGCGTACTCATTAGTTTTGGTGACAGGAATGGGGCTTATCCTGCTGAACGCAAGATTCAAACACATAAAACCCTGTAAACAAAGGACTAACATTTTAAAAAGCCTAGGCTTGGCATAACAAGTTACAAACAAATGTGTATAATGGTAGTCTGATATACTCTTAGCAAAAGAAAAGCCCTCATTGTCCCTAGTGAGCAACAAAATGGCAAATGTGGTTCAGTGTAAGCAAGTGTAAAGTGATGCATATTGGGGCAAAACACATCAACTTCACATATATACCGATGCGGTCTGAGCTGTCAGTGACTAACCATGAGAGAAATCTTGGGGTCGTGGCGTCAACTCAATGTGAGGCAGCTGTGAAAACAGCAAATTCCATGCTAGAAATTAAGAAGGGGAATGAAAATGAAAATGTCAAATCTATGGTGTGGCCACATTTGGAGTATTGAGTACAGTTCTGGTCACCGTATCTTAAGGAGAACATTGTAGAACTGGAAAAGATGCAGAAGAGGGCAACGAAGGCGCTCCAGGCCCCTGATAATTTTGGTTGCCCTCTTCTGCAACTTCAGAGGCAAGGTGCCTCTAAATCCAGTTGCAGGGGAGCAACAGCAAGAGAGAGGACATGCCCTTACCAGTGTTTAATTTTTATCATCAGTGAGAGGAAAGAGTTTTGTTCTGGATGGCAGTATCAATGCAGTATACGAACATAACTCTCTCTCTCTCCTACACACACACACACACGGAAATAATTAACACACAATTTGTTTTAATCTTCCCCCGCCCCCAGGCCCCCACCTCGACATTCTGCCGGCACCCTGTTTCCCACTCTCCCCAGCGAGGCCTCCTCCTCCCTCCCTCCCTACCTCCTGGCCAAGCAGAGCGGGCTTTGCCCTTTTTTCTAACCACTGAAAGCTCGCTGTGCAGTGCGGCGGGATTGCAGTGCGCTGTGCGGTGCAGAAACGGGCTGTGGACAACAGAACCCATGCAGTCACTTGAGAGGAGGGGAGGTGGAAGGAGCTCGCTGCCCCCACAATCCCACCGCACCTCACAGAGGACTTTCAGAGGTTAAAAAAAGGAGGCAAAGCCCACTGTGCCCAGCCCAGGGAGGGGCGGGGGTGGCAGCGGCCAGGCCGGAGAGAAGGGGGAATGGGGAAATGCTTCCTGGCCATGGAGAGGGGAAATGGGGTGCCAAGCAGTTGAACAGCAGTGGAGGGAGCAGCAGAGACTGTGTGCCTACCAGAAACTGCCCGGGGGGGGGCGGTTGTGTGCATGTACATGAGCACACACACACACACAACTCTACCCCTTAGAGATAACAGTGGCCTTCACTTCTTGCCTGTGGGCTTCTGTCAAAAGGAGTGGGGGACGCAAAGTGGGTATCCCTCCTCTTCCTGTGTAAGTCCTGGGTAGGCTGCCATCACCCACTTTTTAATATGAACACATTCATACTTCCAAAGGAATATTCTGGGATAATAAAGTGGGAAAACCTTTCCTTCAGAAAAGGCCTTTAGGCAGTCTTAGGCCTTCAGGACTAGGGCAAGATCCAATAAGGAATGACACTCCAACACCACCAATGTATTAATAATTGGATAAGGAAAACTAGAGGCATCTACAATAGCTGCTTCCATTCAAGTAAAATCCTTCCACAGGAAGCACAAGAACCATCAGACAGATCCAAGCACTTAAACAAAAATAAATTCCCTGATGATGCGCCTAGTGTCATGATCCCCACCACACATTAAGGTCATGAAGAGAGGTCCATCTCCATAGCTTGTCTGGCGATGACTCAGGGATGGGCCTTCTCTGTATTTGCTCCTGGGCTGTGGAATCTTCTCCCTATAGACATTTGTAGTTTAACATATTTACCCACCTTTAAAAGACCCCGGAAGACACATTTTTTTAGCCATGCTTTTAGTAGTCTTTAAGTGTTTTAAATTATTTTAACAGTTTTATTTTGTTTTTGTGTTTCTTTTTGTGAAACATCTAGAGCCTTGGAGTCAGGTGGTATATAAATAAAATAAAATAAACTGGTCCCTATCCTTCCTACTCTCTTCCAGGTAAGAAACTCCCAGTTGATTCCCAGCCCAAGGCTGTTAGACTCCCTTTGTCCTACAGGAGTTGCTGATCAGACCTCCTTCAGAGGCTTCCAGGGAAGAACTGAACCCTAGAAAATCCCTCCTCTACAGGCTTTTGTCCAGTAAACCCTGCCCCTCACCCTGGATTGGGCCACAGGGATTTGCTTCTCCTGAACTCTCTAGTTTGGAGAAGCCCACCCTTCTGACTATCACTACAGCTTCTCAGAGGCATCTGGTGGGCCACTGTATGAAACAGAATGCTGGACTAGACAGGCCTTGGGCATGATTCAGCAGGGCTGTTCTTGTGTTCTGTTGTAACATTCTGGAAAGACCATGGTGAGAAAAACTATTGGAGGGAAGACCTGGAGCTGAGAATTGCTACACTTCCCTTCCCACCGCTGCTTCTCCACTAGATTACCCCACTGCTGGAAGATACTTCTATTCTAAAAAAGAAAATTCAGTTAAAAAATAAAGATTTTTAAATGTCTCTCTGTGAAAGATTAACACACAGGCATTTAAACTAGATATTGTTTTACTTGTGTTTTTAATAGTTTTAATGTTTTAAATTTAAAATTAATCTTTAATCTTTTTATCTGTTTTTATTGTTTTGTTGTAAACTGCCCAGAGACTTGTGTTTTGAGCGGTATACAAATGTGTTTAAATAAATAAATAAATAAATAAATAAATGGATGGATGGATGGATGGATGGATGGATGGAGGATGGCTATACAGCAGGGCTGTTCGGCACTCCTGCAGATGTTGGCCTACAACTCCCATAATCCCTGGTTACTGGCCATTGTGGCTGAAGATTATGGGAGTTGTAGTCCAAAAACAGCAGGCGGGCCTAAATTGAGCAGGCTTGTTATACAGGGAAAACGGAGCACAGCGTGCGCGCACTCACACAACTAGACATTACTTTCTCATATCAGGTATGCTGCTGAAACCATGATACTGGTCATAATATGTAGAAGTACTTACTGAGTGGAGCTCCACCATCATGTTATAAACTCCCATGCTCCTGTTTTTGGCAGCATCTCTACCATGGTCATTATGATATGTTCTGGCCCTAAGAATGCCAAATGCAATATGTCCATCAGCTGTTACTAGGCTCCAGGCATATTAATATAATATACCCAAATATAATCCGCATAAAATATTCAAAGTTACCTATGCTCTTTAGCTTATAAACTTCCATTGCTCTTGGTACATACAGAGTCACTTACGTTTCTATCTGTGGGCTCATGTACTGCTAAAGCACCAAGTGTGTGACTAATCAGCACCTCATGAAATTCAAATTTATTTTGCTATATATTTAGTACCTGAAGCTTCATAAAGAACACTATGAGGAAGACACACATTTATGCAAGATGTTCACGATTCTAGGCAGCATAGTTTCTCCCTCAAAGGTTTGATTTTGTGGTGGGGTTTTTTCTCAGCACTGAGTATAATATGTGGTGCTATTGCTGCTATAACTATCTGCTTTTGCTGGATCTCAGATTGACAGAGGCAGAACTTGGGTGCCCGCCTGCCTGCTTTGAGCTGTGGTTTGTGAGATAGTGTTGTGGTGAGAAATGGACAGTGGCAGATGTGTGTGTGTGCGTGTGCGTGTGCATGTGAGAGAGAGATTCTTGGTGATTGTTGTGATTAGCTCCATGACTGGCCTTGAGACTAGCTTGTGCTTCACTTAGTGCTCTGGTCTGCTCTGCAATCTGCATTGCAAAGTGTACTCAGTCAAATGTGGCTGAAGTTGCTCTAGTTGAGCTTATGGCTATGCTTGCTGTTTAAGTAAGGGTGGTACTGTAGCAGCTCAGCTATTGCAATGCTAGGAAGTAAGGCGTCATAATTGTGTATGAGAGAGCAACTTGTGCCAATGATGTTACTGCAGCACAGGCACTGTGGCTGGCAGTGGATTCTGGGTCATTGATTCTTTTTTTGGACATTTTTGGACTGTTTTTAGAAAAGTGTGTCCTGCATTGGGAGCAGTGTTCCCTGTAACAGGGACTCCCAAATGTTGTCTACAACACCCATAATTCCCAGTCAAAGGCCACTGCAGCTAGGGATGCTGGGAATTGTAATCAACATCATCTTGGAATCTCTGTAACAGGGAACACGGATTGGGAGGGACAGATTTTCTTTTACTGTGCTTCTGCAGTGTTTTTCAAGGCAGGATTGCAAAATGCATTCCAAACTGCAATGCAAAACTTGTGTGCATGCACTTTGTGAGTGCAGCTTGTTCCAGCCATAGGGAACAATGGGGAAACTAGAAATACCCATTGTTCCCCATGAGCAGTTCCTAGGGACCCCAAAGTGGGTTGTGTGGTGGGCATGATGGGTACTGTCTACTACCCAACTCACAAAGAAATGAGCAATTTTTAACCTTTGCTATGGATCCTATGGGTGGAAAGGTTAAAAATCACCCATTGCCCGTTTATTTTTGGGGTTGGCTGGATGGTAAGCAGTGTTCCCTCTAAGGCGTGCACACGCACACAAGTTTTGGGTTTTTTATACCCGCTCACTTAATTTTAGATCCCACTCACATTGAATCAGGAAGGTCCTACTCTGAATATACATGTGCACACACTGCCTTGATACTGCCGCCCAGGACAAGACTCATTCTGCACACCGATGAAAAAATTAGGGAGAACACTGGTGGTAGGTAGCACCCATCATGCCCACCACCCAACTCACTTTGGTGTCTCCAGGAGCTACTCATCGGGAACAATGGGTATTCTGAGTTCCCCCATTGTTCCCTATAGATGAAACACTTAAAACGTTTTGAGTATGTTTCGACAAAACAGCAGGATTGACTGCTGTTTTGACTAAATGTTTTGGCCATTTGCGTTTTGTTTCAAGCTTGAAACAGAACACAAAATCCGTTTCATGGACATCCCTACCTCCTTCTGGGCATGAAGCGGGCCATGCTGCTTCTTTGTCTTTCCTGCTGTCTACCCATTGCCGTGGTTGCCACTGCAATCACCTTTTTCTTCTCTCTGCTTAAATGTGAGAAGTAAGCCCCTCTCTAGTATGCAGCTCTCAGCTCTAGGACATACTTAGTGCATGAATGGTTACGACTGTCCATCATGGAATATACAAAACACTCCTTCCCTTTCATCAAACTGGGCTAAAAAGTACAGAGATGCATTAAGAGAGGTCAATGGTGACCACTGAGCCAAGGGCAAAGGAAGAGGCTCCCATGCTCAACACTGGGTAGTGTTGGGAAAGGAGGAAGTGCACACCTCAGGGGATGTGTGGAAATTTGCCACAAGAGGAGAAATAAACCCTTGTCGAGGCATATTTGACAAGTGATTTGACTACTCCTGTTTAAAAATTTTAGGACACTTGAGATAAAGCTATTCAGTTCTCTGGCTGCAAGTAGTACATATCCCCACAGCTGCAGAAGGAACTTACCTGAAGCTGAAAACTAGTGAAATTAGCATTTGTTGTCTCCATTCTGAGCAGACACTCTTTGGAAAATTCACAGTTAGTTTGATGTAGTAGCTAGTGTAGGACTTGAACTAGCAAGGCCTTGGTTCAAACCCCTACTCAGCCATGAAACTCAGTAGGTAACCTTGGGACACATTCCATTGCTAATCTACCTCACTAATTATAGAGAGAGAAGTGAGATAGCTGTGTATGATTTCATGAGAGCCTTGAACAAAGATAAAGATAACAATACAAAGTGCCTTGAACTTTTTCAGGGAACTGGTAGATGGAACACCACACACTCTCTGAGAGTAGCTAAGAGTGGATGAATTTTCTATCCAGTGCTAAATAAGCCAGTGGCAAAAGGCAGCCTTGTGATTCAGAATATTGCTTCTTTACAACTCTAGCCATAATTGTAACTTGCCAATATCCACTGAACAGCAAGCACTAGCCTAATGAATAAAGGTCACCATTATTATTTAACCACTCAAACTTGGGCATTCAGCCTTAAAAAACATTCTCATTGCCAAAATGACAACAGATGCTTTACTTAAGTATGACAGTGTTTGTAAACTTTCAATCCAAACTTTGAAAGATGCTAGTTCAGAAGAAAGAGACATTGGTCTTACCGCGAAGGGTTTTTTTCCCCCTTAGGTGGATGAAGGTCATCAGCTTAGTATGGGTTTATCAATCATCGCATGGCTCGAGACAGGATAGGGTTAAATTTTTTATGCAGGCTAGATTCCTGTTAGTTAGTAGATGGTGCCAGAAACCCAGTTCCGGGCCTGTAGCATAGAAAGGTGTAAGACAGAAGAAACAGAGGCAAAGCAATTATCCATACAAGATGAGAAAGAAAATACTATGAAGACAGAATAATGGATAGACAACTCAATTGTCCCTGAGGGTTGCTACCCTACACCCAAAACTGGCACCACAACCATCAAGTTTATATCCGCAAGTGGATCCGATAGCCTACGTCCACCTAGGAAAAATAATCCTTCACGGTAAGACCAGCATTTCTTTTTCCTTACAGTGGACAAAGGTCATCAGCTTCGTATGGGACATATCCAAGCCAACCACATTTTGCAGTACCGTGCAGCCTAACACCACCTTGGCTGCATGGAATGAAAATATCTTATAGCGTTTAATGACTGGAGAAACAGAAATCTAGGTGGCTGCTCTACAAGTCTCAGTGAGAGGAACATTTGTGGAAAAGGTGGCTGAAGTAGAAGCACTATGCGTGGAATGAGCTGTAATGCCCGTTGGAGCGGGCAAGCTCCAGAGATTCGTATGCTAACATGATAGTTGCCTGTACCCATTGGGATACGTTGACTTTGGATACCCTGTTACCCAGGGATGTAGGAAGAAATGAGATGAAAAGGGAGTTTGTTTGCCGTAACATGGCAGTACGTCTTAGGTAAATTCTGAATGCCCTATACACATCTAGAGTGCATCAGAGAAGCGCAGGAAGACGACCTCCTGTGTCTGATGGAGGGTACAATTAACCTTTGAGAGGAAGGTAGGGCCTAATGGTCTAACGACCATCTGCCCTGTGCATAATGGCTCTGGCAATGAGTTCCCCAGCCCGAGAGGCTTGCATCTGTGGTGATGGCTGTCTGTGAGGAGATTGTGAGTGAAAGCTCCTTGTTGAGTGCTGGATTCAGCCACCATTTGAGTGATCTGAGAAGTTTGTTCATCACAGGGAGCTGCACCTGCCTGCGTTCTATGATGGCCTCCTGATGTGGTAGGATGTGCCACAGGAGTGTTCATAAATGCCATCTTGTCCAAGTGATACATTCCATGCAAGAAATCATTAAGCCTAGGATTTTCGCCAGGAGCATCAGGTTTGCCAACTGTTCACAGGAGAGGATGAATCAGTGATCTCGACTTGTCTTTACATTCATAAGGTAGGGACACCGTTGCATTTTGAGTGCTGATGAGGCCTCCTAAGTATTGCAGGGACTAGGAGGGCGACAGATGACTTTTCTGATCACTGGTGATGAATACGTGGTTCAGGAGTGTTTGTGTGGTCTGTTGAATGTCCTTGTAGGCCTGTTGATGGGTCTGGGATCTGATGAGCATAACAACCCAGTAAGGGTGGATATGAATGGCTTGCAGACAATAGTGTGCCACGAGGGCTGCCATCAGCTTTAAAAAACACCCACAGGGCCAATGAGAGGCCGAAGGGCATTGCTCTTTATTGAAACTGGGGGTTGTTGTAAGAAAATCTGTGGTAGTGAGTGTTTATCTGGACATGTAGGTAGGCCTCTGAGAGGTCTATGGAGATGAGGAATTCCTGGGATCGCACAGCTTCCTTGACGGATCGCAGAGATTCTATGTGGAATGGCTTCTTTTTTATGAACCAGTTCAGGCGCTTGAGGTCTAGGACCGCCCTCCAGGACCCGTCTTTCTTGGGTACCAAAAACAACATGGAAACTATGACTTGCCATAATTCTGTTGATGCTACTGATTCTATTGCCTTGATCTCCAGAAGATGAAGAACAGCCAGATACATCTGTAGTTATTTGGATTGGTTTGGGGGAACGAGTGTGGTTAAGAAAGTGGTCGGGGGAGGTGTCTCAAACTCTAATGCGTAGCCATTTCGGATTGTGTCCAACACTCACTGCTCGGTAGTGGAGGCCCATCAGGCTCGCAAGTGTAGGGCGAGTTTGCTCCCGACCGGAACAGAGTCATTGTTTATGCATTTGGTAATTGAGGGCAGAGGGGCATCATCTGGACTGTTGTGGTGCAGAAGATCCCCTTGCGCATTGCTGCCACTGGGGACGCCAACCAGGTTAGTTGGTTGTGGGTCTCTGATTTCTGAAGGAGGATCCTGTATTTCTAGGAAATGTTTTGTTGGGATGAAAGGAGCTATTATTGAAACGAAAGGGCTTCCATGAATCTCAGCACCCTAGGAGAATAGCTTTTTTTCTTATCCCTACTCTTGACTACAATGGGCTCTAGAGAGTCACCAAACAGCTTAGTCCCTATGAAGGGGGGACTGCTAGGGAGTTTGTATTTAGCATCTGCATTCCAATATTTTAGCCAAAGGCTCTGACACACTGCCATCCCAAAGCCATAGACCTGGATGCATGTTGGATGCATGTTGAATCTCAGCTGGAGTCAGCCATGAGTGCCATGACCTTGGCTAGTTTATTAATGCCCTAGTGTAACCTATTTTCTGAAGGAGTGTATTGTACTAATCCCCCCATCCCCCATGGAATGGAGGCACGTGCAAAGATTGAAGTGGTAGCAAATGCTCTAATTACTGTAGCTGATGCCTCATGAGCCTTTCTTGGGAGAGAAACACACTTTTTGTCCTCTGGAGTTTAACTGTTACACCCCTTCTTTGTGCATGATTGCCCCTGAGACTAACTAGGCCATTGGTGCATCACCTTGAGGACCGAAAGCAAGTCCATTATATCGGGGAGAGGTTAAATAATTTTTAAGAGCATGATGTGGAAGGTCTGGAAGAGACAGGGGCATTCCATTCCACCACCATAATGTTTCTGAGCAGTGGTGGGAATGGTACCATGGTTGACGGGACCAGTTCTGATGGGAAGACTTGTAGGTCTAGGCCAGGAGGAGGCTGAGCATCTGGAGTGGAGACGACACTGATGACTCTCTTAGCTTCACCAGTAAGACTTCAAGTCAGCTGGTGCGAAGAAGTGTGAGCAGCTCAGTACTTGTGGTGTGGAGCTCTTCTCAGACAGTTTCTCATCTTTCGATTGGGGGTGGTGGTCCAAATAGACTTTTCTTTTGCCCCATGGTGCCCTTGCCTGAGGCCTGAAGCACCCTCTCTCTGTGGGTCGGGGGGAATGGCCAACCTTCCTTGACTGGAATCTGGAAAGTAGGAGGAGTCTCTCAGGTTCCGTCACCCCGTGGGTCTAGCCCTAGGAGCTGGAACTGGTTGGGGTAAAGAGCACTTAAGTGGCACAGAAAACCAGAGTGCTGCATTCTGTTGAAATAAATTCCTTTAGACATTGGGACACATCTTCTGGGAACGGATTTTTATTTATTTATTTTTACTGCCCCCACCCCCACCCCGGGAAGGTCTTGTTCATCAGAGTGGAGCTCTGTGAAGTTAGTATAGGAGCAGATGCAGCTTGCACGGGCTGTGTTATCTGGGACTGTGCTGTGTCAGGGACCAGCAAGCTAGAGCCCTGATCTAGTGCAGAAGGAAGCCTGGCATTTTGGAATACAAGGGTGTGCAGTGTCAGGGACCAGCAAGCTAGGGCACAGATCTAGCAGAGAAAGCCTGGCATTTTGGGATACAGGGTTGTGCAGTGTCAAGGGCTAGCAAGCTAGAGACTCAATGCAATGCAGAAGGAAGCCTGGCATTCTGCGATATGGGGAGCGAAAACAGCACAGCTGCACCCACTGCCCCACTTCCACAGGTACAGCAGAAATATCTTAGACTGAAATAGCATCCTTGTGCTATGCACCTTTGCCCGTGTTGTCTTGGGGCAATATGAGAGGTAGGCGTCTGGGCTGCTTCTGCTGGCAGAGCTCTTGTAGCAGGATACACTCACTAAGGCACAGAACTGCGGAGAGGGGCTGTTTTTTGAACGGCTGTGTGTGTGTTTGTTTTAAACAGAGCATTCCTTGCTTAAGTGTTTGCTTTTCTTTGCAGCCCTTCTATGTTGCTTAGGGCTCAGCAGGGGTTCAATCAGCTTGGGGGAACGAGCGAGGAATCATTTAGCTTCTGAAAGGATTTTTGGTTTTTTGGTTTTCAAGAGCTTTTTCCTCCTTTGGGTCTGAGGGGGGACCTTCCGAGAGGGAGTCCACTAACATCTCTCCCAACTGAGCTGCCTCCATAAGCTTGAAATGGGCGGGAAGGGAGTACGAAAAAGCTAACCCAGGAGTAAAAGGCATAAAAAAAGTTAACCAAGGCAAAACCCAAAGTAACTGAGCAGTTTTAACAAACAGACCAAATTAGAACAAAATGAAGTGTCTCCTTTCCCACCCCGCCACAGGAGAAGAAATAAAGCAGGTAAAGGGGGCGGGGAGGAACAAACTAGCCGGATTTTTAAAGAAGTTGATTAAGGAGCTCTTCAAAATCACTGTCTTTCGAGCCAGACAGGGCAGCAACTAGGTTTCTGGCACCACCTACTGTCTAACAGGAAGCTAGCCTGCATACAAAATTTAACCCTATCCTGTCTTGAGCCATGTGATAAACCCATACTAAGCTGATAAGCTTTGTCCACCAAAAGGAAAAATCTGGAGGTAGAAATTTCATTTTAAAATCATACCAACTACTCAGAAGAGAAGCCCTGTATTTAATAATGCATTCCCCCCTACACAATTTTTGTCTTTGATATACTTAAATGTAACTCAGGGGCATGCTCTGTTACTACTACGGATATGTCTATACTGCTTTTCAACAAAAGTTCTCAAAGTAGTTTACATAGAGAAATAAGAATAAATAAAGATGGCTCCCTGTCCCCAAAGGGCTCACATTTTAAAAAAAGAAAGAAAGACACCAGCAACAGCCAATGGAAGGATGCTGTGCTGGGGTTGGATTGGGCCAGTTGCTCTCCCCCTGCTCAATAAAGATAATCACCACTTTTAAAAGTTGCCTCTTTGTTCAATTAGCAGGGACTCAGTTGAACTACAGAGACTTTTAAACACATCAACTGCTATTTTACCATCTAATACTATCCTGAACAGTTATTCTGCCTACAACACATTACTGTAATCTAATTTAAAAGTTGGGCTGAACTACCCAAAATTTTCTATTTCTGCAATAAACAGACTTACAGTTCATATTACCAGTACCTATGTAGTAAGACTCTAAAGGTTCCACCGTACCCAATATGACTTACTCCCAGGTAGGGGTTGCAGCCTTTATTGTGTGGGCTGATAGATTTTAGATACCACTTAATTGGCTGCAATACTTTAGCTGTTCAGACCTTTCTGAATCAGAATGCAAAATCCAGGACATTTTCAGCTACGTGGAATAAGAAGAAAATGCCAACTCTATATAAACTATTTTTATATCAGTTGTGGTAAACTACCAGTAATATTCTAGCAATTTATAAACACACACAAGATTTGTTTATATGGAGCATTCAGAACCATCATTAGTAGTAGAAATAAGACATGTGACACAATAGCATTGTAAATACTACATGGAATGATCTTTTTTCCCTTTGCTGATTGGAAATGAACCTACATTTCTCTGAAGACCAAGCAAGATGCAATTCCTCTAGAGAGAAAAGCTTTATTCAGATATGAGGAAGAAATAATCCTTTACACAGTTACGAGCACCAAAGTGGATCGGAAGTCCTGATCCAGGCAGTCACTCACCACACTTGACCTCACTGCTCACGGTTACAGCAGCATTTGTCATAGAGAAATGCTGTAAACAGAAATCTACAAATCTACTTGCCAGCTCACCAATGGCGAGCACCCCCAACCCTCTGGCAAGCTGGACACCCAGAATCACACAGATCTTCCCAAAGATCTCATTTCCATTTTTTGAAATATCTGAAACAGCAGGAATCCTTTCTGAGCAGTCAGAGGGCTCCAATTGTTTCTCACCACCTCCATATTCTAGTGCAGATGACAGAAGATGAGTTTCTCTCCTAAGATCTCTGCTTGTTTGCCCAGAAAATAATCTGAGGAAAGAGAGAGGGCTGGTGGCTATAGTGTTCCCTCTAATTCTACTAAAAAGCATTTTATTATTTGAAACATTCTGCATTCCTGTACAATTCTAGCAGTCCAAAGCCATGAGGGTAAAGGGGAGAAAGACAGCATTTGTACTTTCTTCATACAACATTAGATACTGACTTAAGTCATAAAATTCTTAATTCAGACTATTAAGATACTTCATCTTTCCAGCAAAGCGCTTGCTGTTCAAGACTTAATCAGGGCAGATTTGATAAAATTTATTTAAATCACTTTTCAGGAAGACTCAATTTAATGATTTAAATCACAAGTCAGGATGGTTCTATTTAATCAACATATTCTAATAAAAGTGCAATCTTGCTGTCTGATATAATACACATTCACCACTACTCAGAGATAGTGGTGTTCACAAAACCAGTTT
Organism: Hemicordylus capensis; assembly: GCF_027244095.1. Lineage (NCBI taxonomy): Eukaryota > Metazoa > Chordata > Lepidosauria > Squamata > Cordylidae > Hemicordylus > Hemicordylus capensis. The sequence goes on along the minus strand of NC_069658.1, from coordinate 313,958,974 downwards.
GCCCAGTTTGGTTCGAATCCAAGCTGGACTTGGCATGTTTGGTTTTGTGCCCCTGATCTAGAACCCCAGCTCGGCTCGGGGTTCTAAAAGCCAAAAATAAATAAACAAACAAACAAACATACTTGCCACCAAGTTCCGTGGCCTCCGGGAGTGCTGCCATGGTAGGGTTCTCTAGAGGTCCCCCCTCCCCCCGTCTTCTATGGGCCAGTTCGGCCCTTTTTGGGGTGGTGGCAGCCATTTTGGAGGCCACCATGCATGCACCCTGCCAATTTGTGTGGCCAGGTCATGAGCCAGGCCATGCAAATGGCCAGGGTGCATGAAGGGCGGCCTCCCAAATTACCACTGCCACTGAAGAAAGGGCCGAATTGGCCCATAGAAGACCCAGGGGAGGCCAGAAAGGGAACTGCAGGAGAACACCTCACAGCTATAGCAGCACCCCTCGGAGGCCGCCAAATGCGTTGGTAAGAATTTTAAATAATTCTTTTACAACCCCAAACCAGCTGCGGCCTTGCTCAGCTAAAGGGCGACCTCGATCTGGTTCACAAATCCCTACAAAAAGATAGTTGTAGGTTTCATTTTTAGAAGGTACATTCACATAATATATTAGGAATCAATTATTTGTTCTGAATTTTCAGGCTGATGTTCATCAAGAAATGGGATGAAGATTTCAGCTTTTTATTTAGTAACAAAGCTGATACAGACTTTTGAAGACATTAGGAAGTGAACCAGCTCGAGTTAAACTAATCATGGATGTTTGGAGAATATTCTTGTCATGATGGAGTACCACCACCAAACAGGCTTTTAAAAAATATATTAATAAGTTTGTTTATTCTGCTTAGTTCCTGCCCCCCATGAACCAACAGAATAATAATAATAATAATAATAATAATAATAATAATAAATTTTGTGACGATATCTATAACAACAATATTGATAATAAAATTCAGCCATCACAGGTCCTTGGGTAGGACTCAATGTCTGGATAAAACAGACCAGTCAATAACACCTGTCTGACTGTGTAAACAAGAAATAATAATAATACAAGCACATGTATTTTTTAAATTGTTAACCATTTTAGTTATAAACGTAAAGTTTTTTTAAAAATAGAACTAAAATAGGCAATTTCAGCCAAGTCAATACAAATAAGTTAAAATATTGGGTGGTACAGCCAACTCTAGCTCCTCCTTCACCTTTGTCTTCCTGTTTACTCATAGTCCGGAAAAGGGACAAGCTTTCCCTGCTTTTTCAGTTCCTAAATTACTTCTCAATTTAGAATTAGTCCAAAAGAAGAAAGCACTTTCTTTATACCTGCAGAAGAGCTAGTGCTGTTAGAAGCTGGATTACCACTTCAGTGGACGCCGAATCTGAATGACTGGTGACTTCTACCAGTTCACTGGTGTGACACACAAACTTCAAAAATCACTTAAAAATCAGCCTTTTGCCCAATTCCTTTCAAATAATTCTGATAGCTTCCTTGCCCTCCTTGGGCACTACCACCCACCACACTCTGCTCTAGGCCACCCCTTTGTCCCCGACATGAAGCTATACATTTGCGCAATCCTCATTATTCCCTATGAGGAATTCAAAAATAATTTTAAAATTCACCAATAATCAGGGGAGTGTCAGACTGCCTTGGGGTTTTGTGGGTGGTAGGCACCCCTGGGTGCCTACCACCCACCCCACTTTTGTGCCCCTAGGTGCTCCACAATAGGGGATATGGGCTGGTTGGAGTCCCATTATACCCTATGAGAAAAAAATAAAAATAAATTTCAAAAATTCATTTTAAAAAATCGTGCGAGTGTCTGATTGCTTTGGGGTTTGGGTGGCAGGTACCCATGGGTGCCAGCTACCACCCCACCCACTTTTGGAGGTGCAAACCAGTTCAAATTTGAACCGAACCAGAGGGGGGTTCGAGCAAAACCAAAACCAAACCACCCCCTCCTGGTTCAAACCCGGTTCGAATTCGAACCGAATCGGGCAAACTGTTTTTATGCACTTCCCTATCTACAAACACTAAGAGAATTCTATAATGAATTCCCATTCATCTGAAACGCATGCAGCCAGAGAAGACCAATTCTGCTGAGAACTTCCAGCTTGCAGCTTCAATCTTCCCTGGGCAGGCAAACACCAAGGTAAACAGGTAGGATTAAAAGTTAATCTAGGCTGCATTGTACACAAACACCATCAGAATAGTAGTAAACATGGCAAATTATTCATTTATAATGACAAAATAACGTGGTAGTTGCCAGATAATTTATTATTTAATAAGAACAGGCAGCCATCTTATACCGAGTCAGAGCCTTGGTCCATCTAGCTCAGTATTGTCTACACTGACTAGAAGCAGCTCTCCAAGGTTCCAGGTTGGAGTCTTTCCCAGTCCTACCTGGAGATGCCCAGGGATTAGACCTGAAACCTTCTGCATGCAAATCAGGTGCTCTACCACTAAGCTATATCCCCATACCCTTATAACACTACACAAGCATAAGCCTAGCTCCTTCTACAGTGCTATGACATTTTGTTGCACAGCAGAGTGGAGAATCCTGTGGAACGTAGGTGGAGCTACTAAGAAACACCAACATTCAAAAATCAACGTCAATAGGACAGGCAAAGCAATATCTAGGCCAATACAGTCCAGCTTCAAATATGAAGTCCCCTGGCCAACTCATTCCTGCAACAATTTATTTCTTCTTATTACTAATGAGGAGCATACTGTTCAATGGCCATTTATTACAACTTTAAAACACATAAAGATGTGCAGCAAAGTCCTCCAAGTAGGAAAAAAGACTTTAGGTAAGTAGTTATTAATCAATTGTTGCTACCCAGACAAGATTGTCTCTAGCAAAAGATGGAAAAGCTCCCATAATCTTCACTTCGAGAAGAACATATTTATTGATTTGATTTGATTTCTATACCGCCCTTACAAAAATGGTTCAGGGTGGTTTATACAGAGAAATAATTAATAAATAAGATGGATCCCTGTCCCCAAAGGGCATACAATCTAACAAAATAGTGACCAAAAGCATTCAAAATACATTTACTTTGTAGACTACTGAATATCTTAGTCATATGGAGACAGCCTATATGGACATATCCTCAAGCTAACTTGGCAAAGAGGCACCTTTTAATGTGGTGATTCTCTTTATTTAGCAGGGATAGAGTGACTGGCCCTATCCACCCCAGCACAGTACCTCCAGTGACTGTTGCTGGTGTCTATCTTATGTTTCTTTTTAGATTCCTTTGGGGACAGGAATCCATCTTATTTATATATTATTTCTCTGTGTAAACCGCCCTGAGCCATTTTTGGAAGGGCGGTATAGAAATCGAAAATAATAATAATAATAATAATAATAATAATAATAATAATAATAATATGGGAAACAGTGGAGTGAGTGAACTGTTCAATTGCCTTTGAAGCCAAGAAAGATTATATTAGAAGTTGTTTCAGTCTCAGAGCTTCCACAAGAGACTGAAAAACAGGTGTGATTGATTCAAGGAAATGCATAGCTCATACTAGATTAAACACAGTAAAAGATCTGGAGTAAACATGAAAAGAACAGCACTGTTAGGCAGATGCTGCAGACAAAAAAAGCCTAATTAAACCAGCCATCTATGCTCTAAATGAACATCAAGTTGCACACCGGTCAACTTGCTGTGGTAGCTCAGTTGGTAGTTACAGCTAAGGAAAAGGGCAGGTGGCAACCATCTTTATTGAAGGAAAAGATTGCTATGGGAAGAGGCAATCAGACAGGGGCATATCTAGGGAGGGCAGGCAGGGCACGTGCCCCGGGTGCCACTTGAAAGAGGATGCCATTTTAAAAATTTTTTTTTTAAAAATTTTAAATGGCCACCGAAAACAAAATGGCCACCGTGCATGCTCAAATGGCCTCTGTGAGGCTCTAGGCCAGGCCAGGCCTTGCAGAGGCCATCTGAGCATGTGCAGTGGCCATTTTGTTTTTCAGTGGCCATTAAAAAAAAAAAATTAAATGGCCACCACACATGCTCAAGTGGTCCCTGCGAGGCCCTAGAGGCCATCGGGGAAGGGAACCTTTGCAGACCGCCCCCCACAGCCTTTAGGAAGCCCCCTGAAGGGGCTACAGATTTTAAAAAATTAAAAAGATTAATATAGTATAGGTCACTGTTCATATATTCAGTTTGGCACTATATACAGAGAATCAGGGCTGGTGAATACTGAGCTGAAGCTTATGAGCTAGGATTGTATTCATTTGCTCTTACTTTGCTTCTTGTGATAAGTGAGTTAAATGCGATGTCTTAGTAATATGGCTATTAATGGTGAGTTTGTCTTTGAATCAGCTGCAGCCAGCACTCGCGTCGAGCATCCTAGATCTTCTGGGGGCCACGCAGCCCCCAAACCCCTCCGGCTCTGTGACGGAGCCAGCAGCCATGTGGGCAGCCGATCCAGCTGCCCAGCTACGAGCAGCTGCTCATATGTGGGGAGAGAGGGCTAAGTCCACTCTCCCCTTAGAACCCCATCAGGCACTTCACACATGCCGTGCGAAGCACCTCAATAAATGAAACCAGCTTTTTAGAGGTCAATTTTCAGACTGATGTATCTCAGTCTTTTCTCAACAAACTTGCATCAAATTCAAAAAGGTGGTGATAGTTGTCACCTAATTGTTCCACAGCAGATTCGGTGGATTAAATAGATGGTTGCTAGTATGTTCAGGGCTTATAATGGCAGGGTTCAGTTTTTGCTCCTCACCTTAACTATATGGGCACCACTGTGCTTGTATAAGAAAACAAAAAAGAACAGAAGACCATAAGGGCAATAACCAAGAACTTTCACTCTGGCCACCTTTAGACATAACGCGGAACTGGGGTCCAATGGACCTGTCCCCATTCTCCTGTCTGCTTTTGGATGTTTAGGAGAGCTGCCTCTCTGCAGTCAGTGAGACCACAGAGAGGTGGGGGAGCTGGCTGTGTGGGCTTCCTTCTTGACAGAAGGTCACACCGCACAGCCAATCAGGCTGGACTGAAGGAGGAGCTTCTTCCTGCAACTCCAGTTCCATGGAGCTGAAACTGCAGTGCCAGCATTTGGGTGTAACACTGGCACCACAGAACTGGAGGTAAGGGCAGCAAAAGTCCACTCTGACTGAACATTCAGAGTGGAGTTTGGGAAGGGAAACCGCAAATCCCTTCTCAACCTTAATTCCAGTTTCATCCATTCGGATGTGTGGCTTGGGAAACCAGAGGGAAACAGACCTCCAGTTTCCTGGTATATCCGATTTTGGCACCTGATTTTAATGTCAAATTGAAACCAGGCAAAGTATAGGATTTGCTGAATGGAACCTCAAAGCACTTGAGTCATACCAAGTTTTTAAAATGAGAAGTGTTTTATTAAACACTCTGTAGTGCTTCACTGAACTAAGCCCATCACTGCTGAAGCAGCATGCTGTGCACTCAGAATTATGGCACTAAATACAGCATACATGTATGTAAATGTGCATTCAAAGTAAATCTTACACAAATTTCGTACAGCTGTTCTGTTCCAATGTCAAAGATACCACACTCCCGTAGAAACCTGCTCAATAAAGCCAGCAACCTTAAAGGTACTATGAAATCAAAATAATCCTACAGAACTTGCCAAAAGCTAAATAGGAAGCCTTTCCACAATAAGTGAATGATTCATACTACCACAAAACAGGTTCTAAATTAGCCTCTGACTCTACTATGATAGGCCAAAGATGTTCCTACTTCTAAAAGCTTTATATATACCTGGCTCTTGATAAAGGCAAATTCATACAATACCTCTCGCTCCCCACAGGAATTCACAGGAATCTGTGAACCAGGAAATCAGACTTCTGAAATTCCCATAATTGTGAAAGTCCTTCTTCTAAACAGCTGTAATCACAGGAATCGCTGCCAGTCACAACTATGATCACCTGGTACATTTCTCCATGTGAATCAATGGGAGAAATGGAACCATCACAGGGGGAAAAGGTCTGCAAATTAACCTTAATCTGCACTGAACACATTCTATGCTAGTTCTAGAACATCCAATACTAGTTGTGGAGATTAGTGGTGTGCACGGAACCGTGGATGTGCGGTTCAACGCTGGCCGGGGGGGTGTTCTTTAAGGGCGGGGGAGAGTGCACTTAGTCCTCCTGCTGCTGTCCCCCATCCAGCACTCCATTTTTAGGGTAATCCATGGGGCGGCAGCATACCTCCCTGCCGTCCCTTCCCCCGTTCTTGGCCAGAAGTAGCGTGTGCACCGACCGCGCACCTCGCATACACGTGCAATGGGCGCACACACTACTTCTAGCCACTTCCGGTCAAGAACAGGAGAAGGGGCGGCAGGGAGGTACGCTACCGCCCCACGGACTACCCTAAAAATTGAGCGCTGGCGGGGGAAAGGAGACAGGAGGAATATGCGCCCCCCCGCCATTAAAGAACCACCCCCCCCCCACCCGGCATCAAACCTTTGAGCTGGCGCTGCATTCAAACTGGTTCAAAGGCCTCTAGAATTGCCTCCGGACCGGTTTGTGCATATCCCTAGTGGAGATGTACTCCAAGGCACTCAAGAGGCATCTCCTGTGATATTATCAACAATGTCTTCTAGCTAGTATACAGGAAAACTACTTGCACGGGGATAAGGGATGACTTTTGTAACCACACTGAACTATGTAAAAACAAATAGGGAAGACCAATAATTTCTACAAGGAACTAGCTGGCACAGAAAGGAACTAGCTAGTGCTAAAACAGAAAGAGACTAGATTAAAGACAAGTCAGTCCAGAAATAAATGCACATGCAAACATATTCCCAGATGAAATATTGCTTCCAAAGTCTCTAATTAATCCAGTCTTTTCATCCAACAGAGAAGCCGACATACACCTCCCTGAAGGTCTATCTAAATTACTCTATTGCCACAATATACAGAGTTGGTACACTAGCTAAAAAATATGTCGCAGGAAACCCAATTCAGTTGTTGCCTTATATAAACCACTATCTTTCAGCCTGTCCACCCACCCTCATCTACAAAGTGATTAGGATAATAATACTCACCTACCTTACAGGGGTGCTGAACTAATGTGATTGAAGAATTTCATTCACTTGAAAGTGCTATATCAGTGGACACATTTGTAATTAGGGCAAAGTTCTGAAAGTGTTTTAATCTAAAACATCTCTAAAACATTCAGACAAATGTAAAACGGATTTCAAGAAAGCAAGAGAGCAGATTTCAAGAGGAAGAGAGCTGGTCTTGTGGTAGCAAGCATGACATCCCCTTAGCTAAGCAGGGTCCACCCTGGTTGCATATGAAAGGGACGATGTGTGAGCACTGTAAGATATTCCTTTTAGGAGATGAGGCCACTGGGAAGAGCAGAAGGTTCCCAGTTCCCTCCCTGACATCTCCAAGATAGGGCTGAGAGAGAGTCCTGCCTGCAACCTTGGGGAACCTGCTGCCAGTCTGTGTAGGCAATGCTGAGCAAGATGGACCTATGGTCTGACTCAGTATATGGCAAATTCCTATGTTCCTAATTTTCCTTAGGACTGAAGATTACAAGATCGAACATGTGAACTCAAATACAGAATTTTTTAAAATCCATATATCATTTTACTCTTTCCTATTCAGAGACATGTAGGTGTATTACCTGTCATTACTTGCAATTTTCACTCATTAACTTTTTTTTTTTTACACTAGAACTAAAATTCAGTTACTGTCCTTTAACTTAAAATCACAAGGACAGATCTAATGGAATAGGTAAAAATAGCACTACAAGATGCCAAAGGAGACTCTTTCCACTATCTGGCCACTGCTTAGACTGCAACATCAGCTGGTTTTCTTTTTATAACCCCTTGGCTACATAGTATATGTATGAACTACAGCGAACTGGTTGAATTTAAAAGGTTGAGAAAGAAGACTCAATCTCTCATTTGCATTCATCTTTGCCCTTTATGTTTTCTTAGATTGTAGCCCATTTTAGAGTCATGGGTTGGTTCTTCAAGCAACCAAAAATAAAAAAATAAAAAGGGGGAGGGGAGACCTTGTCCTCTCCCGCTTGTTTGATTTAAGTATACCACAGTAAAATCCACTTCAGCTAAAGAAACAGCAAGTCCTCCCAAAATATAGTTCAGTCCTGCACAATTTACTATTACCCTCAAAAGCAAATGCAGCCCAACAGCCACACAATGAACCTTCTGTGTTTGCTGCATGACTGGGACTGCAACAACAGGGGAGTTGTCAATCTCCTGGCAGGCCATAACACATGACTAGTAGGCTGCATTTATTCTGGTGGGTTACAAGTTGCAGATATCTGAAATAGACAGAGGGAAGCAAATATTTATTCCTTCTGCAAAACACCAATTAAAAAAACAGAAACCAAGTGAAGCATACAGTCTCCAACTGTGTGTCCAACATCATCTTCTTTCTCACCCACAAAAAATTTCCCAAGAGCATTTCATATGAATATGACGTTCTTCAGAATCTCAGTATCTCCCAAATGCACACCTTAAACCCAAGAGAAATATAAATGGTAGTTGGTTCATACCAAATCACTTATGGGACTTAAAATATTTTTGGTAGCTGATGAAAAATCAGTTAAGGCAGGTGGGGTAGATAGTTAGCAAGGATGGGGGAGAGGAAATATGGGTAGTTTGAACAACAGAGGATCTGGTTCAACCTTTTTATTTCAGAAGTCCAAACCCACAAACACTTAGTACTCACTCACTTACACCCAGGAATTGTGCAAGCTAAGCTAAACAAAACGTTAGAATCAGACAAGTTTGATTTACCACCGTACATCTATAACAACTGCAGTATTCAGGAATTGCTTAAGTCCACTCACTAGGAGATGCATACCATGCCAGTGAAAAACAAATATCTCCCTATTTAAGCAAGAAGTCCCATGGTTTACACGATGCTGTGGTTAAGCCAACAGCAGAATGTAAACCTTAAGTCTATGATAATGTTATCATGGACTATGATACCATCTCTACACCTAGTTAAGGAATGAACGCGACTCTAAACAGCACAGACAGAGAACTTGCTTTCCCAAGTCAACAAACATTCTCTCTGTCTCCTGTTTGGCTCCCTTTCACCCCCATCCTTAGTATTTACATATTACTCAACTAATAGCTTAGATTTTTCTCTCCTCCAAGTTCCTTATAAATTAGATTTCAGAATTTTGCCTCACTCTACCTCTAAAAATTACAAATTAAATGCAACACCGAGGCCCCTTGGGTCTAAAATCCCAAAACAGATTTAATTACTGTTAACGCCACACCCATCTACCAAATCAGTGAACCAGCCTCCCTCAGTTCACAATGTAAAAATATACAAGATGTCCCAAATGTTCTTCAGTTATACTATGTGCAGTGAATTGAGTGCATTGCTAATTGATAGCTTTATTAAGATTTGCCAGAATGCCAGCAATTTTGGTTACACCTCAGCTGTACTGGAACATCAAGTCAGAAAGTAAATAAGAGCTCTTGTCATATACTTGAAGAAGGGAATCTAGGCAGCACTGAAATGCCACAAATGCAAACACAGCATCACCCAACAAAATAATTCTGCACACTAACATAAAACACAATTTTAAACTAAAAAGCCAACTAGCCACAACTTTTGACAAGTTAAAATTGATCATTTTATCATATGCATATCCTTTGTGCAAGTAGATTTCTTCTGAATTAGCTCTCCAAAATGACAGCAGCACAACACAGCTCCATTTTACAACTACAAATGAACATAGGAACCTAAATTGTTGTACTGGTCAAAAGGTACAAAAATATTTAGAAGCATTTCTATTATAATCCAAGGCTGGTCTTTGGTCTATCTTTAAGCAATAATCTCCTAAACTATCTTGACAATAGCTATATTTTCCAATGAATACGTGTACCCACTGTCACAGAAAACCAAAACAACTAGTTCTTAAATTCTGAAAGACTTATTCACTGATATATCATTCATTACCTCCTACAGCTTATCATTTTAATGCATAAGGAGAGATGAGACTAATGTGAAATGTTTGTACATATTTCTCACTAAAATACATTCAGCATAATACACTAGTACTTTGTAATACCACATGCAATAACTTCTCAAACAAAATTGCTATTTACACAGAAAATTCTGAAAAAAACAGACCATTTAAAACACATTAGGTTCTGCCATATAATCAGCAATGCTGCAAGTATTAGCTTTAAGTAGTCTCCAGTGCAGCTAAGCCAATAACAACACATATAACAAATGAGGCAGGAGCCAGCACTTGCCTAACTGATCTCTGCCCATTATTATATTTGAGCAGCAACTGAACTTACCAGGTTCTCACCCAGAGTCTACTTTTTTAAATGTATGTTATACAGTACATTCAACTGATCACCTGAAAGTTATGCTTAAGCCAGAATTGCTAAATATGAACAAATAAAGTGGCTTTATAGACCAGTACTGTCTAACTACTGGGGTGGGAGGCACTGTTTTACGGTGGTTCCGCTCCTACCTCGCGGACAGGTTCCAGATGGTGTTGATTGGAGACTGTTGCTCTTCAAAATCTGAGCTTAAGTGTGGTATTCCTCAAGGCTCCATACTTTCTCCAATGTTTTTCAACATCTACATGAAACCGCTGGGAGAGATCATCAGGGGATTTGGAGCTGGGTGTTATCAGTATGCTGATGACACCCAGATCTACTTTGCGCCAGCTTTTTCAGGAGCTGGCATATCCTCCCTAAATGCCTGCCTGGAAGCAGTAATGGGCTGGATGAGGGAGAATAAACTGAAGCTGAATCCAGATAAGACAGAGGTACTTATTGTGCGGGGTCAGAACTCTAGAGACAATTTTGATCTACCTGTTCTGGATAGGGTCATACTTCCCCAAAAGGAACAGGTCCGCAGTCTGGGAGTACTCCTGGATCCACACCTCTCCTTGGTTTCTCAGGTTGAGGCAGTGGCCAGGGGTACTTTCTATCAGCTTCAGCTGATATGCCAGCTGCGCCCGTTTCTCGTGATCAATGACCTCAAAACAGTGGTACATTTGTTGATAACCTCCAGACTGGACTTCTGTAATGCACTCTACGTGGGGCTGCCTTTGTACGTAGTCCGGAAACTTCAGTTGGTTCAGAATGCGGCAGCCAGGTTGGTCTCTGGGTCATCTCGGAGAGACCACGTTACTCCTTTACTGATGGAGTTACACTGGCTGCCAATAGGTTTCCGGGCAAAATACATAGTGCTAGTTATAACTTATAAAGCCCTAAACGGCTTAGGCCCTGGGTATTTAAGAGAGCGTCTTCTTCGCTACGAGAGAAGGTCCGTCTCTAGTTACCTCCAACTTGTTTGGTGGTCACACAGAGACTGGCCTTCTCGGCTGCTGCCCCGAGATGGTGGAATGCCCTCCCTGCTGAGTTATGATCCTCCCCATCTCTGGCTATTTTAAAAAAACATTTGAAAACCCATTTTTTTACCCAAGCTTTCTCAGGTTTTTAATTTAAAAATGCTGTTTAATTTTTATGGTTTTTAATTATTATATTGTCTTAACTTTTATGTGTTGATATATGTTGAATTGTTTTATCTTTTATACGTGTTTTAATTGTTAGTCACCCAGAGACATAAGTTTGGGTGGGGTATAAATTTAATAAATAAATAAAATAATGTGACCGGCAGTGTTTCTGCCATGGTCTCTGATGGAGGCTAAGCCCTACTACACAATCTTCATTAACTGGAGATGCCAGGAATTGGACCTGGGCCTTACTTATGCCAAAAATTGGACTTTGGGTCTATGGTCTCTCCCAAAATAGGTAGATCAAAACATTCAAGAACATCTGCTTATCTTATTTAAAACAAGTATTTAAGTCCCATTTAAATCAAGACTTACTTCCAAGTAAACACAGATAGAACTGAGTTAAGCCTCATTAATGTTACACTATCACACAAAGAAAAAATAGTTTACATAAACTTTATTTCCCCAAACAAAATATATCCAAAAAAGAGTTCAAGGTAAGTCTGTTTGCATTATCATCACTGGCTTGGTTTGCATTATCTAAATCGTGTTTGATTTTACACAAATAAGTTAAATAAATAAAGACCAGTTAAAAATAGTTGTGCAGACTCAAATAAGGCTCCTCTTCCTCAGAAGATGGTTGTTAAAACTCCCTGCTTATTTTCTATCACAAATAGCAGGAATTCACCTTTACTTCGGTACAGTCTTATGCAAGAAAACTGTGGAATAACTACATAATTCCCTCCTACCTACCTTAAAAGCAACCCAAACCTGCTTCTGATACGACTAGATCGCACAGGGAATGGGAATCCCTGTGCCTGTCGTTTCTCCTCACTCTCCCCTCTACACCAATGACCTCATTTATGAATGCTTATAGCCACCGGTTAAAATTATTACAAGTGCATTTCACAGGCTTATCGAGAAGGCAAAAAGATTCATCCATCCAGAGGATGCTGCTGCCGGCGCCGCGGCTGTCATCTCAGTAGTAGCGCTTTTGAATCCTCACGGGCACTTCGGAGGAGCAGAAGAGCTCCACACACACCACCACCGCCACAAATAAACCCAGAGACCCAAATAATAATCACATACTTTGCCAACTCGTGGCCAAAAAGAAAAGATCAGACCGACTGTCGTATGGCGAGCCGCTTCTGGATCCGCGGGGGTTTTGCCACAACAAGAGGCAGGCATCGGTCTGCCAGCATCAACTCCACTGAAGAAAGCGCCAACTCAACTCGCCGCCGATGTCAGCGGCGACGCAGCAGCATCCATTCCCACCCTTGTCAATAAAAGCAGGAAGACCCGCGGCGGCGGCATCGCATTGTTAAGACGCCAGTCAAGACACCGGCAGCCCTTCTCACCCTCACTCCTTAAAGGGCAGGAGGGTGCCCTTTCTCCCCCATCCGAAAAAGAAAAGCAAATGAGGAAGGAACCAGAGAAAGGGAAGGGGGGGGGAGGAGGAAGCAGCAGGAAGGGCCGAGAGCAGCACAGCGTTGGCGTCTCCTCCTTGCAAACAGCAGCTAAGGGGCTGCAAAGTGGGGACTCTCGCTCAAACGAGGGGAGGACAGCGGAGGCCGCCTGGAATGGGGAGCAGCCCCGGACTGAACCCGGGCCACGGCGCAACAGCCCCCTCAACCGCGGCGGGGGGGGGGCTCCCTGGGGCAGACCATGCAAGGGGAGAGGCGCCTGGCGCAGCCCCCGTACGCGCAGCGCCTCCGGTCCCGGTCCCACCACTGCAATGCAAACTCCACACAACTCCACACCGCGGAGGCACCTTCTCCGTCTCCTCAATGCCGTTTCCAAGACCCCGATTGCGACAACACACCACCGCCGCCGCCGCCCCCTTCAGCAGCCCCGCACGCAAAGCCGCCCAGTACCTGTCCAACTCTCGGCTGCCGCCGCTGCGCCCCTTACTCCGAGGCGCCTGCTCCGCTCGCCATCTAAAATGGCGGCTCTAACGCGGAGACATCGACGCTCGATTCGTCACGCCTGAAGCGCCAAGACTCCGGCGGCTCCAGTCGTCCTTTGCTCCGCCCTTTCGACTCCTCGGAGGCGCTCCTCGTTCGTTCGTTCCTCCCTCCCTCGTCTCAGCAGGCAGCCCTTCGAAACCAGATGGCTGGGAAACCCTTGCCAGCTGGCGCGCGGGGCGGGGGGATTCGAGAACCTAAGTGGGGTCTTGGAGGTTACGGAGAGTCCCAGCTGCCCTTGTGGGGCAAGCAAGTCACCCTAGCCCTTGAGAAGGCGCGGGAGAGAAGCACTGCCTTGTCTGCCTGCCTCCAGCTTCCACCGTGTAAGCCGTGGAGGGGCCTCCCAAGCCTTGTCTAGACTGGCAGGATTAAGGTTGCCAGATGTCCCCTGTTTTCAAGGATGCTTCCTTATCGTCAGAGCATCACACCCTGCAGCGGGGGAGCTTCAAGCTTTCAAAAAGTCTTGTATTTCTGGCTGATAGAGCGAGGGGACGTGAGAGGAAAGCTGGTCTTGTGGTAGCAAGCAAGCAAGCAAGCAAGCCTTGTGCCCTTAGCTAAGCAGGGTCCACCCTGGCTGCATATGAATGGGAGACTAGAAATGTGAGCACTGTGAGATATTCCCCTCAGGGGATGGAGACACTCTGGGAAGAGCAAAAGGTTCCAAGTTCCCTCCCTGACTTCTCCAAGATAGGACAAGTTTGTTTGTTTTTTGATAGGACAAGATTTTTTTATTGAACCAACAAACTACCAAAGCATACAGTACGTTGCCAAAGCACAATTATATACAAAGTGGTTGTTTGTACATGATATATCTACAAAGATTTACACACAAGAATTTGGAAACACACAAGTTATGAAGTATATGCAGGTAGTACTGTAACTCGGGGGTGGGGGATTACAAGGCACATCAGGTAATGGGGGGGGGTTACGTCCGACATCCATTTCCACAATTTGTCCCATTGCTGTTTAGAAGAGATACTCTTGTCTTTTTGCACATAACCATACAAACTTTTCCAGAAGAGATTTACTGTCTCATCTGCGTGAACCTCTTGGTCGCGTCTTCCCTCCCTATTCCTATGCACGAGCATTGCATAAATGACATACAAGTTTACTAACCTGATTACGAGAAGGGGAACGTTCCAATTCCCTAGTATGGGGGCACCCGTTCCGTCCCGTTTCCTTGAAGGTTTCTTTCTGGGACCTCGAAAGGAGGTTCTATCGCTCAAACCCAAGGTTAGTTCTTCCCAAGTTCTGTTTTTCCAAATCAGGCCACTCTAACAGCTTGCTTACTCCCTGCCACACTCTTTTGGCTACCACACACTCTTTTAAGAAATGTGAGTGGGTTTCCCTGAATGTTTTGCCTAGCTCACTAGCTTTCTGTTTGCAGGTGATTTTAGGACACTCTTGCTGGTCCTCTGGGAGCCATGGCTTAGCCGCATTAAGTGGTAGTACTTGGTGGTATAAGCGCCACCTTGTTTCCCATAAATGGAAAGGGACTTTTTTCTCCTTAAAGAGAGCGATAGGGTGATCGGGTTGCAACAAGTACTGTGAAGTGCGGTGTTTGTAGCGTTTACGTTCTAAATCAGGTTTTAAGAAACCCACTTCTAGAATCTCTCCATAAATTGTTTTCCTTAGCTGCTTAATTGAGGAGGATCCTTTAAATAGATCCGGTTCAACCTTCCATTTTTTTAAGTGTGAATAACAAATCTCTCAAGTAGTCTGGGTGTTCTCTTTTTAATACTTGTGTGATATTGCCATTGAAAGATCCTTTCCCCCACCATGCTATGCCCCATGCTGACTTGCGCCAACGCAGAGCGAAAAGCGAGACCCAGGTTTTTTGCAGGAGGTTGGACATATCATGGACATTCATGAAAATCCAGTTTCCAAAATTGTAGGACATGAATTCAGTTACAAAATAGAGTTGTAGGGCAGGTAGGGCTAGGCCTCCCCGCTCAACCTCCTTAAATGCTACCGCACGGGCCAAAGGGAAGGACGCTGTGTGCCATACTAGACAGAAGATTTGGCTTTCAACTCTCCGAAGGAGATCGAGTGGGGGAGGATAGACTACCGCCAGGTTATGCACCAGGGGTATCAGGTAAGTCCGGATGTAAACCGCTTTCTGGTACATGGCAAGGCTACATTTTTTCCACATGGTGATTTTAAGCATTACTTTTTCTTCCCAATCTGTCCAATTTCCCCCCCAGGCTTTTTCCTTAATCCCATATTCAGTCCCCAAAATGTTTACTGTATCTACCCACTTCAGTTTGGACTCTGGGGCCCCTTCGCTTTTACATTCAGAGATGGGTAGGCACAAGAGTTGCTGGTGTCCGGGGTCCATTTTAACAAATATGCTTTTGTCAGCATTTAATTCTGGCTGAGAGAGATTCCTGCCTGCAATCTTGGAGAAGCCGCTGCCCGTCTGTGTAGACAATACCGTGCTAGATGGACCAAGGGTCTGACTCAGTATATGGCAGCTTTCTATGTTCTTAACATGCCTTGGCCTCTGCTCCGATACATGGACTGATACTTATGGGCATTATCCCATGTCTATTCGCGAGTTTCCAAATCTGAGGGTCATTATAACTAAAATGCGAGTGTTTTAAGTTGGTGGGACTTCTTGGCACACACATAGGCATTTTTAGGTGGCAGAGAGTCTTACCCTTGTTTTGGGCCACAAATGAAGCCTGTGAAGATCTCTTATCCCCATTAGGAAAAGATTGAGACCCACCTGCCCCAGCTGACATATTTACAATAAGCCTGTAGCAGAAATAGGGCTTGAACTTTCCAGAGCCAAGTTTCCTTCACTCCCAAATGAATACAGAGTGCCTTCTTAGAATAACTTGACACAAATTGGTTACTGTCAAGGAACCATGTGCACATGGGAGTTAACCTCCATCATCTTAAAGCAAGAGCTTCATGTCCACAGCATCCACAGGATCTGCCAGTCACCACTTACCTCATCCTTCCTGTCCAACTCTGGAGAAATCAACACTTCACACTTCACTCACCTTGTAAAGACAGTAACTGAAAACTCTTTGAACTACAGACAGGTGTAGGGCATCTCACCTCCTCATTGGCCGAGGAACTGTCAACCTGGGCCCTCATGGCATACCTCTGATTTCCTGGCTCACCACCCTTCCAGGTGTTTTGCCTAAGAAGCTCTTTAAAAAGTTGTGTTTTGCCTTTGTTAGGGGTCCATCAGCTACTTTCCCATCTACTGGCTGAACCATTCTCCATCAAGATATACAAGTGCTTTGCTTTAGACTTTAGATTGTATTAGGAGCTAGAAATGATTTTTGCTTTATTTCCCCAATGCCTACCTGCTCCCCTACCCACCTTGGTTCCTATAGATTAATAAAGTAATATTTTAGAACAACCTTGCCTCTTGTATATGTTGCTCAGATACTCTGGAATTGTGGCTCCTCACGAGCTCACTGCTTGGATGAGCTACTTAAAGGGAAACTTAACTGAAGGGGTGAACTAAGCCCAGCTACTGCTCTGCAGACACGGGTAGGGGGTCCTCCAAAGGTTGGTTCAGACCCAAACTTGACTTCTTTCTGGAAGCAGAGAGTGGGCAGCATTACCGGACACTGCACTGGAGAGTAGGGGTAAGTGAGTTAAACTGCTCAAATCCCAGCGGGTCCCTTTACAGAAGGCCCATTTGACCCATGAGTATGCCCCTTAGGTTCTGACAACGCTCCATGCATCTGCTTCTTCACCTCGGCTTGCTGCTGGAAATGGCAGACCGGGGGTGGGGGGAGCCGCTTAACTCAGTGGTGGCCGCCCAGATGATCACCAGCCAGAGTTAAGTGAACCATTGGTTCATTTAACCTCAGCAAAATGCCGGATTAGAAATTTGGGCTTGGCCCTGGGGCAGCACCGGGATTGGGTTCACTCCCAGTGCTTCACATGCACAGCCTGGCCCAGGCTGGGCTGCCCTAGCCTGGGTCAGGCTGAGTGTGTCAATACCCTTACTGATTCACAGTGTTTCTAACTTTCCCAAATATATACTTGTGAAAGTCAGAAAAACAGTGAATTAATATTGATAATTTATAGATTTATTAAATGTTTAAATGTTTAAAAACCAGCAGGAAATGTGGAAAAAATTTTGATTTGATCAGATTTCATTATTTCTGGAACATTGCAAGAAACACCAGCTTCTCAAATATATTTTATTTTTCAATGAGTTTCTACCTTATTTCCATTATTTACAAGTAAAGGTTGTCATTCACAGGTAGCCTGCTTCAGTTTCCAAACTGTAAAACCAGAACTTTTCAACCACAATCTCGGCTTATATAACAACATTAGACACTTAAAGTATACACCATTTGTGTGCCTTGGCTTAGATCTAATCTTTAATCATGGCTTGCTGGAATGTCACAGTATGGAACTCTGAGCTGCATAGTACTTTCTTTCCTTAACTAGGTATGCTGGGGATGAATCCCAGGCAAAATTGTGGAGAAGCAACCAAGCAGCTCTTCATTTGAGGGCTTAAATTGGCAACATTGCTTAAGAGATGAAAATGCACAAGTATAAACACCCTGGTAGAGTCACCAGACAATTACATGGAACAGGTTCTGGTACTCTGACAACCACATGTTGAAGGAGAGCAGTGACAACCAGATCCTCATAGTGTCCCAGTGGTTATACCTGTGTGTTATGTTGACCTGTAGGCATCCTAAAACTGCTGCAGGTTGTGCAGGGCAGGATCATTGGGGATGGGGCCTGAACAGAATCCAGTACAAACAAGGAATAGCAAGGAAGGCCAAACGACAGTATTTCCCAGGCAAAGCCCAATCCTAACCCGACAGCTTTCACAGCCAGCTAGGTTAATGAAGACATTGAATTGGTGGATAGCTTCTGTCTTTTAGGATTTAAATAAAAAACAACTCTTTACAGCAATAAAATGTACGATCTAGTAGAAAATACCAGCCAACAGCTGGACTAAATTGTATTGACATGGGATATACAGTGAGTGGCTATCATTTAACCAAGGTATTCTTTTATGCTTGTAGAAATCAGGATTTTACCGTAGCAAAGAGATACAGGTTTGTCCCCCATGTGCACCTGTGAACTCCTTCCAAGCTATAACTATGCTTCCAACTAATTACTTTGATATTGACAGACACTTCCCACTTCTCTGGATATTGAGAAGGCCAGGGGCAGTGCCACATGGTTTCCTTTCCTCTGAATGAGAAAGCCCTAGAGACTTACAGTAACATCTGTTATATTTACAAATGTACATACAGAGCATACTGGAAACAAAAAGTCTCATATAGCATGCAGCCAAATGTCTAATCCTGCACCAGACTCCCCAAAGCAACAGAGGAAAGAAACTTCTACAGCTCTCTGGGCATTGTCTGCCTATTGTTTTTTAACTAAAAATACTCAGCTTTCTGTCTGACTCTGCAATTCAAAGCTGTAAACACTTGTTTTTCCCACACCACACATCCCTGTAGAACTTCCATCTGTTCAGGTAAATTGTTCTTTCATGCAAAACATCCCCTAACCATTGGCTCCTATTGACAAAATATCAGCCAGTCATCCATGGCACTTAGCAAGTAATTGCCATAACAAAAGATCAGGGAGTGTCTGGACAATTCCAAGATCATCATCATCATCATCATCATCATCGCCATCGCCATTAGTCCCCTGCTAACTGAGTAAAGAGGCACCTTTTTAAAATGGTGATTCTCTTTATTTAGCAGGGGGAGAGCAACTGGCCCTATCCATCCATCCATCCCCAGCACAACATCAGTGGCTGTTGCTAGTGCCTCTCTTTTTAAGATTGTGAGCCCTTTGGGGACAGGGAGCCATTTTATTTATTTATATCTGTTTAAAATGCCTTGGGAACCTTTGTTGAATAGCAGTATATAAATGAACCATGCCAGCACAGTGGCTGACCACACCAGGAACTCCTGATGACAACACCCCTGGAGGACCCCCTGGACCTGGAGAAGACCCTCCGCCGTCAAGGACACACGCCCAGAGGTTGCAATTGGCAGAAGAAGATTGGCATGGCCTTTCCGGCCAAACACAAGGTGAGGTTGGGATCTGACCCTTCATTGGACCTTTTGTACTTTCCTCTCACTGAACTCTTTTAACCAGACTCTACTCAAACCCGTAGGAACTCGCGTACAGTGCTATATTCTCTCTACCATTGCAACCACACATTCTTTAGTACGCGGCTGTGTTTTATCGGGAAATTCTATTCACTGTTGCTTTTGTAAACCATATGCGAATCATTCTCTAATAAAAGTCAATCCGTCATACCACAGGAAGGCTATGAGCCCTGAGATGGTCTCAGAGATCAGCCATGGACCCTTAGCAGCTGCTCAGGATGCTGACCTGTGACAATGGCCCTGAACAGGATGGTCTCTCGATAGTATTTAAAACTAGGATAGAAACCTGACTCATAAATGTAAAATGGGAAAACCTCATTTATGACAATCCTTGGAAAAATGATGGGATACAAATAAAGTAGCTGGCTGAAGAGATGAAAGCATAACAGTGATGAGATTATAATATAGGGCTATTCTAAGGATGACTGAAACAAGTCTTCCAAACCACATTGTAATATTGTTATATAAATTGCTATTATAATCAGTGATGTAGTCATCATTGTACTGGGGGCGGGGACAAATGTCCCCCCAGCTGCCAGTATCTGGGGGCCACCCAGAGGAGGCATCTCCTCTGAGGGAGAGAAAGTAAGCACCCCAACTAGTGAACAACATGCTCACTGGCTGGAAAGAGGGCAGCAGGCAGCATGTCAGCCACACCCCCTACATTGACATGCTTCTGATGCCACTGGAAGGGGCATGGCTGGCATGCAGTAGGGGCTGAGCATGGCACTCTGCCAGGACAGGTAGGCAGTGGTGGCGGTGGCAGCAGGGCTGCAAAAGTGGTCGGGGGGTACTCCAACCTTCCTACGATTATCATCAACAAATAATCATATATATTTAACTGCATTGTTAGATATTTACTTCATAATCTCTAAGGAATTCAAAGCAGACACTTAAGCTACAATTAAATGGATTTAATCCATTAAATCCAATGGGACTTATTCCTGAGTGACATGTCCATTAAAGTATGTTATTTGCACTGACATATGGTGCTTGTGTAACATGACATGATAATAAACCAGATTTACACTGGACCGACTCAATGGCACTACTTTACTTTACCCTGGGATATCAGCATAAACAGCATTTAGATTGCAAAATTTAATTGCCTTTGCAATATTCACCATAATGCACACCTGCATAGTCCTAGAGACATCAGAACACCAGCTCAAGAACTGATCTGATTTAAGTTTAGGCATCCAATATTGCAACAAATCAGAAGCAGTTGTGGCAAACAATGCCTATTAAAGAAAATATGAATTCCTTGCAAGTGTTTATCACTGTCAAACTGTTATTTCAGCCCTTGCCTGATGAAGGCCTCGTAGGTTGTGCAACAGTTCCCATGGACATGTGCCAAACTGTTCAATGCAGCTCCAGCCTGCCACATCAGCTCCTCTCTCCATCTGGCTCACAGCCATCCTAGTGCTTCGTTTGCAACTCTCACAGATCTTCAGTCCACAGTATTGACTTTTCTATTTCAATATGAAGTTCATCGCTCCACAGAGTGTAGTTCATGCCTTTTCCTTTGCTCCCTGAGAATCTATCTAGGACAAGCTTTGCTCATACCATAACAACTCGTTTCTTTTGCATTATCCGTTTTGTACGTAACATGGCCATTGAACTGAAATGATACTGGAGATGGGGAGGAATGCTTTATGGTCTACTTTAGAAATATTATTCTTGCTCAAGTTTTCCACCACATTTTTTCAGGAATGTTTGTGAAACCAGATTCCTCCAGCAAGTCCAGACTGTTTGTAATCAAATTAATTGATGCCCTCTGCATCTATATTGTGGTTTTATTTTTTCTAAAGAACACGTGAAACGGGTGGGTCACCTTTGAGTTGATATTGTATTGTTTAATACATTTGATGTTTAGGGGTTTTTAAAAACATTTTTCCTCATGACAAAGAGTACGTACTTTTAAAGCTTGTATCCCATATTTTTACACTCTAGCTGATCCAATAAAGTTATGACCCCATCTACTCAGCATGGTATAGTGGTTAGAGTGCTGGACTAGGACCGGGGAGACCCGGGTTCAAATCCCCATTCAGCCATGATACTTGCTGGGTGACTCTGGGCCAGTCACTTCTCTCTCAGCCTAACCTACTTCACAGGGTTGTTATGAGGAGAAACTTAAATATGTCGTACAGCACTTTGGGCTCCTTGGAGGAAGAGCGGGATATAAAATGATGATGATACTCTATGGCTACCTCAGTGAAATATACTATTTCTTAAACCCATAGTTCTCAAAGTACAAGGTATGGTAAGTCTCACTGAGGACACACACACATCTTATCTGGGAAATCCCAATTCCTCTCAATGCTTTTCCCAATGCTTTTCCAGTTCAAGGTCTTCTGCATATCTTGGAGCACAATGCACAACACTAGCTGACCTCTTCCCTTCCACTTAGACCCAGTCAGCAGGCTGTGTGCTACACATACACATTGTATAGCCCATTGTGGTACTTTATTCCTTTTGCTTTTGATGTATCTGCCTCTGAGCCCAAGAGAATAATTGGGTGCATTATCCAACTTAACAGGCATTTATCTTAGCCATACTTGGAGATGTTTATACAGTTTTCTTCTGTGACAGTGCTTGAAAGATTTAGTAGCAGCAACTTCTGCTCATAGCTCCGGAGCTTTCTCCTAGACGTCAAGTTGAGACAGCATTCTCCAGTGAACTGCAGCAATTCAGGGTAATTACATTTCAAATCTAAACCTTCTCCCAGCTTTACCTGGAATGCACTTTGAATCCATGTCCAACTGCAAAGCATGGGGCCTAAAAGTGTGTGTGTGTGTGTGTGTGTGTGTGTGTGTGTGTGTGTGTGTGCACGCACACACACACCATACCTCAAGTATGGCTTCACACACAGCATTTACCCTGCAACATTATCTCATGATTGTAAGAAAAGCCTGTAGACAATGCCAAGTGTGTATTACCATGAGAGCCAGCGTGGTGTAGTGGTTAGAGTGCTGGACTAGGACCGGGGAGACCCGAGTTCAAATCCTCATTCATTCAGCCATAATACTAGCTGGGTGACTCCGGGCCAGTCACTTCTCTCTCAGCCTAGCCTACTTCACAGGGTTGTTGTGAAAGAGAAACATAAGTATGTAGTACACCGCTATGGGCTCCTTGGAGGAAGAGCGGGATATAAATGTAATAATAATAACAACAACAACCCCCAGTGAGGCACTACCTTGGCGTGGTTGTGGGGTTTATGTGCTCTGAGGAAGGTGAGAGCTATGCCAGACGTCCAACCATACTGGACAGGTCTCACCAGAGGAGCCAGACAAAGAGTGCCTCTCCCATCAACAATATGGTTAGACGTAACTAATAAATCTATACCGGATCGGTCATCACCCGGGTCAACAAGGACCACGCCAGGTGCTGGAGTCCCTGGACATCTGGTGGCAAGTGGGCTACAGGACTCAGGATCTTCAGTTGAGCAACCAGGGCTGAAGACAGCAAAGTTACTGGAAGAAACGTTGCTTAACCGAAAAAAATATACGAAAAATGCCGACAAGGAAATAATGATCTGCCATTACAAGTCTAGTCCAACTAGAAGAGGTTATTTTAAAAGAATGTACCAAATTTGGAAAGAGAAGCATCCAGATACAGAAATAACAGAACAAAGGTTAGCAGACCAGAGAAGACACATAATAAGAAATAAAGTATTCACAGGAGTTGAGCTGGAAGAACTGCAAAGAGCAACACAGGCTCAAGATATGGAAGAAGAATTACCACCAATTAAAGAAGTTGCTCAGGCGCAGGTGGAGGAGGTGTTGGAAATCGAGGGTGCCACTGTTACTGAACTGTTTCAAAATCAAAACCAGGCAACCGCCCCTTTGCCTTCACCTCAAAAACCCAAATGCCGTTTAACAGAAAAGCAACAAGAACTAAAGCAAAAAATAACTGAGCACACGAACCAAACAACCACCAGGGTTCGACTTCCAGCTCTAAAAACAGTTGCCAAAAAACAACTCGCTCAGGCATTAAAAGATGTCAATGCTGCGCTTGCAAAGATAACAACCAAGAATTTGCAAGAAACAAACCAACTAATGTTCAGTGCAGCAACAATAACAACACAAGAGCTCGGATATAAGATCAGTGGACCTGTAAAAAAAGAAAGCAGTACTTCACTTAAATAGAAGATTAGATTAGATTAGATTAGATTAGATTAGATTAGATTAGATTAGATTAGAAAATAAAATCTCCAGGCTTAGATCAGATGCTAGTAAATTGAAAGATATGAAAGACAAGAAGCTGAAGAATGAAAACACCAAACAGTATCTGATCCAAAAATACCACCTAGATTCAAGGAAAATTAGAGAAGTCCTGGAAATAATAAAGCAGCAAATAACAGCAGTGTCAAAGAAGATTAGCAGGTATGAAGCCAGAATTACACAACACAGGCAGAATCTCCAATTCCAGTCGAATCAGAGACGTTTCTACCAAAGCATAGAAGGAGAAACTGCAAGAAACAGTGCAACTCTGGGGAAAATTATGGGACAATCCAATAGATTATAATAAAAAAGCAGGCTGGATGAAAGAGGTCAAAAATGTAACCAACAAATGCAAGATCTAATAATAACACCAGAATTAATAAGTGAAAGAGCAAAGAAAATTAAAAATTGGACTGCTCCAGGCGACGATGAACTGCATGGCTTTTGGCTTATACACCTAACAACCCTTCATAAACAACTATCATAACAGTTCAATCACATTTTGCAAGGAGGTGATATTGAACAATGGCTAACAACTGGGAAAACTCATCTCATAATGAAAGACCCAACAAAAGGTGCAGTTCCAAGTAATTATAGACCGATAACCTGCCTGCCAACCATGTTCAAATTATTAACTGGAATAACAGCAGATGAAGTGATGCAACACTTATTAACTAACAAACAGCTTCCAGTTGAACAGAAAGGAAATTGCCCGAACACCAGAGGCACAAAAGACCAGCTGCTGATTGACAAAATGATTTTAGAAAATTGCAAGAGAAGAAAAACCAATCTAAGTGTTGCATGGATTGACTACAAGAAAGCCTTCAATTCATTGCCTCACACATGCATACTAAAATGTTTAGAAACAACTGGTGTCAGCAAAAACATTCAGATATTTATTAAAAAAGCTATCAGCATGTGGAGTACACAATTAACAATCAATGGTGAGACACTTGGACAGGTTAGCATTAGAAGAGGCATTTTCCAAGGGGACTCACTATCCCCTCTGTTGTTTGTAATCGCCATGACCCCACTTTAACAAGTACTAAACAAAAGAGGCCTTGGATACCAAACATCTAAAACATCAAGTCAAATCAACCATCTGCTGTACATGGACGATCTGAAGTTGTATGGAAAGTCCCAGTCAGAAATCGAATCACTGCTAAACACTGTCCGTATATTCAGATATTTATTAAAAAAGCAATCAGCATGTGGAGTACACAATTAACAATCAATGGTGAGACACTTGGACAGGTTAGCATTAGAAGAGGCATTTTCCAAGGGGACTCACTATCCCCTCTGTTGTTTGTAATCGCCATGACCCCACTTTAACAAGTACTAAACAAAAGAGGCCTTGGATACCAAACATCTAAAACATCAAGTCAAATCAACCATCTGCTGTACATGGACGATCTGAAGTTGTATGGAAAGTCCCAGTCAGAAATCGAATCACTGCTAAACACTGTCCGTATATTCAGATATTTATTAAAAAAGCAATCAGCATGTGGAGTACACAATTAACAATCAATGGTGAGACACTTGGACAGGTTAGCATTAGAAGAGGCATTTTCCAAGGGGACTCACTATCCCCTCTGTTGTTTGTAATCGCCATGACCCCACTTTAACAAGTACTAAACAAAAGAGGCCTTGGATACCAAACATCTAAAACATCAAGTCAAATCAACCATCTGCTGTACATGGACGATCTGAAGTTGTATGGAAAGTCCCAGTCAGAAATCGAATCACTGCTAAACACTGTCCGTATATTCAGTAGTGATATAGCAATGGAGTTTGGACTAGACAAGTGTGCTGCATTAATAATGAACAGAGAGAAAATAAGAAAAACAGAAGGAATAGAACTGCCCAATGGAAGCAAGATCAAGAACCTGGAAGAGAAAGAACCTTACAAATACTTGGGCATTCTCCAGGCTGTTAACATCGCACACACTGAAGTTAAAAGAAAAATTGGAAGTGAATACATCAGGAGAGTTAGAAAAATCCTCAAGTCCAAACTCAATGGCGGGAACACCATACAAGCCATAAACACCTGGGCTATACCTGTTATCAGATACACTGCAGGAATAATAGACTGGAGCCAGGCAGAGCTAGAGACGCTGTATCGTAAGACCAGGAAAATCATAACCATCAATCATGCTCTGCACCCCCGCAGTGATGTAGATAGGCTATACCTCCCTCGCAGATCAGGTGGAAGAGGAATGCTGCAAGTCCATCAAACAGTAGAGGAGGAGAAAAGAGGCCTTGAAGAATATATCAAGGACAGTGAAGAAGATGCACTTCAAATGGTCAATAACGCGAAACTATTCAACACCAATGAAAGAAAGCAGGCCTACAAGAAAGAACAAGTCAAGAACCGAGCAGAAAAATGGAGAAATAAGCCCCTGCATGGTCAATATTTGCACAATATAAGTGGAAAATCAGACATCACCAAGACCTGGCAATGGCTTAAGAATGGCAACTTGAAGAAAGAAACAGAGGGTTTAAAACTGGCTGCTCAAGAACAGGCACTAAGAACAAATGCAATAAGAGCAAAAGTAGAAAAGTCAACAACAAACAGCAAGTGCCGCCTTTGTAAAGAAGCAGATGAAACCGTGGACCACCTAATCAGCTGTTGTAAAAAGATCACACAGACTGACTACAAACAAAGGAATGACAAGGTAGCAGGGATGATACACTGGAACATCTGCAAAAAATACAAGCTACCTGTAGCCAAAAGTTGGTGGGACCATAAAATTGAAAAAGTGGTAGAAAATGAAGATGTAAAAATATTATGGGACTTCCGACTACAAACAGACAAACATCTGCCACATAATACACCAGATATAACTGTAGTCGAGAAGAAAGAAAAACAAGTCAAAATAATTGACATAGCAATACCAGGGGATAGCAGAATAGAAGAAAAAGAAATAGAAAAAAATCACCAAATACAAAGATCTACAAATTGAAATGGAAAGGCTGTGGCAGAAAAAGACCAAAATAATCCCAGTGGTAATTGGCACCCTGGGTGCAGTTCCAAAAGACCTTGAAGAGCACCTCAACACAATAGGGGCCACAGAAATCACCACCAGCCAATTACAAAAAGCAGCTTTACTGGGAACAGCCTATATTCTGCGACGATATCTATAACAACTGACAATAAAATTCAGCCATCCCAGGTCCTTGGGAAGGGCTCGATGTCTGGATAAAACAAACCAGTCAGTAACACCTGTCTGAGTGTGTAAACAATAATAATAATAATAATTAATAATGTGTACCTGCATTGGAAAGCTACAATAGGCAGCAAGTTGCCAATGCATGTACATGTGTACAATAGACATAGGCATGCAATCTTCTGGCAAGATGGTGCACATGTGGGCTATTCAGTCTTAGTATACATGAGTATATTCAGTCTTCCATCTGAATATACTCAGGTTGGGCAAATGCCTTATATAAAGCATTCTTAGAAGATTTTGGGAAGAAATGGGGCAGATTTTGCTCAGAACTGGTTGGGATTTTGAATCTAATGTTGCCGTGAATCTAGCAGTGTTTGCATGTTTGATTGCACATATTGTCAGGTTGCATCCTGACAATACATTTTCAACTTGTGTATTTGTCTATAAGCACATGATTGCAAAGAAACCATATGTCTCCAATACTCTTTAAAAAAAAAAAAGGCTGACCAAAAGTTTACAATTCTCAGAGAAAGGAGAAAGCAAACTAGCATAGCCCAAAAATGACTTGCTTAAACACTGAGTAGTGTAACTGATAGAACAATATTCCACAAACCAAGTATGCTGTTCTCCAGTGCACAAGAATTAGGCAACATACCCACAGCATTAATACTCTTTGTGACCATTCATACATTTATGTAATATAAAACAGCTGCATATTAACCATGACCCAGAATATGTATTAGTTGTGGGAAAGTCATTGTGCATGGGTGAGAGCCTATTTTAAACACCAGTAGTCATAATGTGTGTAAACAAAGTAGACTAAACTGAAAAACAAAAGATTATACATCCTGGGATCTGTGGTGGATTGATTTCCCATCATGATGCCATTGCCATTGGGCTTGTAGTTACCTAACTCAGCATAGTACTGGGGCCAAAGGGACTGACACCTAAGTTTGCTGGACTGACACCAAAGGGACTGACACCTAAGTTTGTTTGTTTAATTCAATGCCTTACCTAATGGTCAACTTCAGATGAAACAGCCTGGCTGCCTCAGACTCTGCATCTGTCTCCAGCACAGAAATGGCTTGCAACCAAGAACCATCCATTGCTCCTTCCTTGTATAATTAGGACTATGTCCATAAGGATCTTATTTCTCTATAAGTAGTAGAGCTGCTTCTGTGAGCTTCTATTCCTGCATCATCAACCCATCTCCTGCCCTACTTCCAGTTTTAACTTGGATATCTAGGCTTTCTTCCATGCCACTCACCTGTTCCCTACACGAGCTTTTCTAGCCCTAATCTTCACCACCACTTTCTTGCTTCTGCATTTTCTGCCTATTGGTTACTGCCTCCACCTAGGATCAGGGGCGTATCTAGGGGTAGGGCAGGCAGGGCACATGGCACGGGTGCCACTTGAAGGGGGCGCCATTTTGTAAAATTACTTTTTAAAAAATGGCTGCCAAAAACAAAATGGCCACCGTGCATGCTCAAATGGCCTCTGTGAGGCTCTAGGTCATGCCAGGCTTTGCAGAGGCCATTTGACCATGCACGGTGGCCATTTTGTTTTCAGTGGCCTTTAAAAAAAAAAAAAGATTATTTTTAAAAACGGCCACTGCACATGCTCAAATGGTCCCTGCGAGGCCCTAGAGGCCAGCAGGGTGAGGGGTAATCTTTGCAAAAAAAACCCCAGCCTTTAGGAAGCCCCCCCAAAGGGGCTATGGGTAATAATAATAATAATAATAATAATAATAATAATAATAATAATAATAAATATAATATACAACACTGTACACATATTCAGATTGACACTATGTACAGAGAATCAGGGCTTTTGAATACTGAGCTGAGGCTTAAGAGCTAGGATTGTATTCATTTGCTCTTACTTTGCTTCTTGTGATAAGTGAGTTAAATGTGATGTCTTGCTAATATGGCTATTAATGGTGAGTGTGTCTATGAATCAGTGTGAAATCCTTAATATTAAGGCCCACTGGGAGTTTCTTGCTCTCTTTCCCTCATTTTAACTATCTTTCTGAAAGACTAGAATATATTCCAAGCAGTGACACAGTTTACTCTGCATAGCCTTTAATTATTTATAGAGTATCTGGGAAAAGTCAAATTCTCCATTGATTTTTAAAACTTATGTAATGGTGATGCTACAATGCATAGTAGAGAGTTAGACAGGCACTTCTGTTTAGTTTTCCAAGTACATCTCCACATAGTATTTGGGTATTTCATGAGCCCCAGCATACTGAAATTTGTAGTTTTCCAGCATTTTTTGGTCTAAGTCCACTGCTAAATAGTTTTTGAAATATTAAAAGATTAACGAGCTTGACTTGCATTTTTGAGCTGATATTATGGTAAAGTTATCTGAAAGATGGATGTCAGATGCTTGGACAGGGGGCACAAGTTCAGTGTTTGCCCTAGGCGCTATTTTCCCTAGATACGCCTCTGCCTAGGCTTACCTGTTTACCCACAGGCCAACCACTCCATGGCCCTCTGATCTTGTTTCTGGCATGCTGTGACTCCAATTTTCACCCAATACCTAGAATAATAGGATTTCAGAAAGGAAAGGACCTTGGAGGTTTCCTCCTCCAACCCCCTGCTACACCATCCATGAAAGATTGCTGTCTGGCCTCTGTTTGAAAACCTCCAGAGTCGGAAAGTCCACCACTGCTGAGGCAAACTGTTCAACAGCTCTTGCTTTTTAATATCTACATGAAACTGCTGGGTGAGGTCATCAGGAGGTTTGGTGCTGGGTGTTATCAGTATGCTGGCACCCAAATCTACTTCTCCTTTTCATCTTCATCATCAGATAATGGCACTCATTCTCTAAATGCCTGCCTGCAGGCAGTAACGGGCTGGATGATGGATAACAAATTGAAACTGAATCCAAGCAAGATGAAGGTGCTCATTGTAGGGGCTCAGAATCTGAGGGGTGAGTTAGATCTTCCTGTGCTGGATGGGGTTATACTCCCCCAGAAGGAGCAGGTGTGCCACTTGGGAGTACTCCTGGTCCCAGGCTTCACCCTGGTATCTCAGGGGGAGGCCATGGCCAGGAGTGCTTTCTATCAGCTTTGGCTGATTCGACAGCTGTGTCTATTCCTTGAAGAGGACGACCTCAAAACAGTGGTGCATCAGCTGGTAACCTCAAGGCTTGACCATTGCAATGCGCTCTACGTGGGGCTGCCTTTGTGCATAGTTCGGAAACTTCAGTTAGTTCAAAATGCGGCAGCCAGATTGGTCTCTGGGACAACCCGAAGAGTCCATATTATGCCTGTTTTGAAACAGTTACACTGGCTGCCAATATGTTTCCGGGCAAAATACAAAGTGCTGGTTATTACCTTTAAAGCCCTGAACAGCTTAGGTCCGAATTATCTTAGAAAGCGCCTTCTCCTGCATGATCCCCATTGCACATTAAGGTCATCTGAGGAGGTCCGTCTCCAGTTACCACTGGTTCGTCTGGTCGTGACTCAGAGGCGGGCCTTCTCTGTAGCTGCTCCTGGGCCATGGAATGCACTCCTGGCAGAAATCCGTAATTTGAGTTCATTATTGTCTGTCAGGAGAACCCTTAAAACCTATCTGTTTGGCCTGGCCTTCCAGGATTTTTAAACTGCTGTAAACTGTTTTAAATTGTTTTAAATATTTGCCCTGGTTTTCCAGGGTTTTTAGCTGTTTGAATGTTTAATTAGTTTTGTTCTGTTTTTATAGTTTTGATTTTAATTGTTAACTGGTTTTGAGTGTTTTTATTCTGTTGTAATCTTGATAGGGTGGTATATAAGTCGAATGAATGAATGAATGAATGAATAAATAAATAAAAGAGGACAACATTTCCTTGACTCCAGTGTTCTGAAACCTCACCTTTTCAAACATTAAAGACTGTGGCTCCAAGTTCGTATTTTCAATTTCCTTCAGAATCCAGGGAATTTAATCTGGACCAGGGAATTTAAATTTGTTTAAAGTAACTAGGAATTTAATCTGGACCAGGGAATTAAATTCATTTAAAGTAACTAGGTGTTTCCTTACCATCTATTTACCTTAACTGGGGCACAATTCCCTCCTTTCTTCGTTATTGCATCTGTTGCATATTCTCATTGTGAAGACAACAGATGAAAAATAGACAGGGGCGTAACTATAATCGGGCAAGGGGGGACAGATGTCTGGGGGCCCACTGCCTTGGTGGTCCCCCAGAGGCAAGTCACATGACTGACTCCCCCAGCCGCACACACCCCCGGGCTTCCTTCAGTTGTATTTATCCTCCGAAATTGATGTGAGTGTTAAGACCTGGAGCTACCAGAACAGCATGTCTTTCTCTAGTGCCATTAAATGACTTGCATCATCCACAATTTACAAAACCTTAAAAAAAATAATTTGGGATGATGTTCTATTGTGGCACATAGGTTTTTTATATATAAATAAATTTTACTATGCTTTTTGTTACCACTATTCAGCCTCCTTTAAGATTTCTTTACTTCATGAGCTGAGCTTCAGTGAGGGGGGCCCCATTTTAAAATCTTGTCTCTGGGCCCACTCCAACCTTGCTACGCCCCTGAAAATAGACCCTGCCTTCTCTCTGTTACCTGTTATTATTTCACCATCTTCTCCCAGCAACAGACCAACCACTTCCTTGGTCTGTTGTTTCCTCTTATTTCAGACATATTTAAAACACACACACACACACACACACACACACACACACACACACACACACACACACCACTCTTATTGTGGTGTTTACTTGCTGACCTTGGGTTCAAATGTGAATCAAGCCTGGTTCTGATCATGCTTCTACTACCCATGCACTCTCACTGTGGGATCCTGAGGTAAGCTGGTTACTGAAATTCACCTGGTAGCATTGAGAGAGATGGCAATGAGTACTACACTCTTCTGTACGTTGGTAAGCATCAGAATCTTACAGGTGATTGCAGGAAACAACCTGTGTGCTACAGTTTCTAGGCATGGTGGAAGTTCCTCTTTTTCAATGATTGTAGTTTTCTCCAGCAGTAATTTTAGCCATCAGGTACTTCCATTCTGTACTGCCCATGTTGCTAACACAATGGTGAGTATTTCTGCTCACTCTGGAGTGTCCATACTTACCAAGACACGGACTTCACTGATGGATTTGCTGCTGATTGAGGGGGCGATAAAGTGAAATTATAGAACTCATGGTGGTGGTGATGATGATGATGATTTTTACATTGATATCCCGCTCTTCCTCCAAGGAGCCCAGAGCAGTGTACTACATACTTGAGTTTCTCTTTCACAACACCCCTGTGAAGTAGGTTAGGCTGAGAGAGAAGTGACTGGCCCAGAGTCACCCAGCTAGTTTCATGGTTGAATGGGGATTTGAACTCGGGTCTCCTCGGTCCTAGTCCAGCACTCTAACCACTATTGTATGTTCTATGATATAGCACATACAAATAATGATGGCAATGCAGGAGACTTTTAATAAAATTTGCCTGGTTGCATTAAAAATCTATCCCCAGCATTCTGAGATGTACTGCAAGGGCTTAGGCATTGCTTTTGATTTTTGGCATGATTGTTTGGCACAATCTGGTATAACAGAGGCCTGGAATCAAGTCTAGCTGTGATGTAACCACTCTGGCAGCTTATAAATAACATGAGGTAGCAGTACATTGTATTCTATTATTGTTGGTTCTGTTTTTCCTGACCTCTGGTACATCAACAGAGGGAAAATCCTTAATAATGTGGAATATGTGTTTTCTGATAACCTTCCATCTGATCATGTTCCAAAATCAGCCTTTAGGTATCTGGCTGGCCAAAAGGTCTGACCAAGTGTTTGAGAAAGGTATTGAGGCCTGGATTTTACAAGCCTAATAGATCAGGAAAGGCTATTGATTTTAAAATAATAATAAACTGTTTTGACTGGCAAATATAAATTTATCTTCATGGTTAATGTTGTTTTATTTAATTATTTATTTCTATCCCATGGTCTCAGAGCAGCTTCCAGAATGGCTTTCCCCCCTCTAAAAATGACAGTATTCCTGTCCTGAAAGAGTTCACTGTCTAAAGGAGATAAGTTTAATAAAATAACTCTCTAAGAACTCAGTTGTATGAGCTGCTGTCTGCTGGGCTGTGCAAGGGGCTTAATCAGGGCAAGGAGCAGATATAAACAGCAATAGCCCCCAAGTCATAGATCAGTCCTGGAACAGGGAAAAGAAGGACTACCTGGCTCCTCTGTTTCCCTGTACTAAATGGCAAGTGGGGTGTAGGGTGTTGGAATGGATCTTACACACAGATGGCCAAGTGATTCCCAAGGGAATTCTTTTGATCTTGCTGTAGTTTGGTCATCAGTATCATCCTACTAAGTGATAAGCAGAACTTTAGTATACATTAGGTGAATATGTGTGATGGTTCGGCTCTAACCAACCCAGGATTAATCAGCAGATGAATAGCAAAGGCCAAACCACAGGACTGGAGTGCCCCATGATCTTCCATATTTACCTTAGTGAAGAAATGCACATAAAATTCTGCAACAATGCTGTCAGCATTGGACACACTTTGTCAAGAAAAGCTGCAGTTATACTCTTTCACATTAATTGTAGAGCTGATGAGGAAAATTACTCAAAGTAAGCAATGCCTGTCCTTTCAATTTCAGTGGGACTATGACTAATTTTTGTCAGGTCAGCCAATATTTTAAAGCTTTGATTAAATCATTTACTCAACTGTTAATCCAATGATTTTTTTCAAATTTTAATGAGGATTTATTTAAGACTGACTTCATTGCAATGCCATACTATAAGTAATCTCATTTTATTGTCCTGTGCTTTTTGAAAGGCCAGCTGAAATGAACCAAAATTTTGTGCAGCTCAATAATCTGCAGTATTCAAGTCTTCTCATCTGACAAGTTGCCTCACATATTTCAGTGGCATAAAGGACAGGTGCCAGATATCCCTGGCTTCCAGAGAATATTGAGTAAAATGACAGATTTGCAGAACAAGGGGTTCCTTCCTTTGAGAATTCCCTTGAGCTAGGCATTCTTAAGCACCTCAAGGGGATCCAGCCCCTTGCTCACTGTAGAAATCTGTTACAGCAAGATCCAATGGTTCACTGACACTTCAGTGAGTTCTGCATTGTCCCTTAGTTAAGCATAATAGTCTGCAGTGTGGTTACTGGAAGTACGTACACGGACAGTCCCACATTGGTTTCAGAACCATGATGGTGAGAGCTAGTATGGTGTAGTGGTAGGGTGTAAAGACTAGGGCTGGGAAGGGTGGCCAGCTAGGGACTTTTATAAAGGACATGTGACTATTGGGGGGGCCAAATTACTTGTTTTGGCCTGTATTGGGGTGTCCAAAGTTTTGGGAAGCAATTGGAACATTTTGTTCACTCAGAACACTTTGTTCCCATGAGCAGCTTCTCTTCATCCTCTGTCTCCTTCCCCTTCCTACTGACCATCCATCCAATGGGGAAGCCAGGGTGGAGGTTCTGCTTCTGCGGCAGGTTGCAGGGCCATGTGATGCAGGAGCACGGAGAGGTGGGCCCAGCAGGTGCAGCTTGCTTCCTTCAGGTGGTGGCGGCGGCAGTGAGAAGCTGGCAGTCAGCTATTTAATTTTACTCAGTTAGCAGTTAGTTAATTTTAGCAGCTACCCCTGCTGAGTAAAAAGGCACCTTTTAAAGCAGTAAATATCTTCTATATTGTGGGGAGAGCAACTGGCCCTATCTAACCCCATCACAGAATTCTTTCAGTGGCTGATGCTGGTGTTACCTTGCATTTCTTTTTAGATTTTGAGCCTTTTGGGGACAGGGGAGCATCTTATTATTTATTTGTCTTTGAAAACCACCGTGAAACCTTCTGTTGAGAAGCGGTCTAGAAATGTTTGTAGTCATAGAGAACAGCAAGTGAGTGGGAGACTGTGCATGCACCGCTGTGCTCGCACACACCAGTGCCACAGCCTTTCCCAGACAGCAGGCTTTACTTCTGGATTAAGAGGGGTGAAATACTGCAAGTTATAGGGCATATTGGAGATTTCAAATTTGCTCCTAAACACAATACAAAGAGTGAAAATTTTTGGCCCAGCCATAATTTGGGCGAAGCTCCAATGTTCAATGAAAAACCCAGTAGAGGAGCCAGGCCAGTGGCGGCCTGTGTCTGGCCATCATGGCAGTCCTGCTCACCCCACTCTCTACATCTGACGTCAGACATGGGGGTTGGCCACACCCCCACATCTGACGTCAAATTCAGGGGGCGTGGTCTGGGAGCTCGATTGGGGCCAGCACTGCATTCGCAGCACAGCCAGGAGAGGCTCTCCTTCGAGGCAGGGAGAGCCACTCCTGGCTGCGCTGCAAATGCAACGTTGGCCATTTAACTCCCAAACTGGACTGCGCGGCCCTGTTCAGGAGCTAAACAAGCCCCCGCTGCATCTGACGTCAGACGTGGGGGGGGGGGTGTCGGGGCCACGAGGCGTGGCCCCTGAGGGGCGGCGGCCCAGGTTCCTTGAACCTAGTCACCCAACGGTGGCTATGCCCCTGGAAAAAACCTAATTGTGTATGGAGTGCTCCCCGATAGCTCAAGGGACTTCGATGTAATTCTGGACAATATGTGAACACATACCTGCACTTCCAAACTAAAAAGTGCCATCTGGCAGGGCTTCTGGTAAGACACTCAGCATATAGGTTGTTTATATACCAATGCCAGAAGCCTCCGAGCCAAGATGAACCAACTAAACATAGACATCGTGGGCATAATGGAAACCTGGTGGAACTAGCTGGGATGGCTTTAAAAGGGGCTTAGATGAATTCATGGAGGATGGGTCTGGCAGTGGCTTGGTGGCTATAAGCCATCTCCAGCCTCAGAGGCAAGATGTCTCTAAATACCAGTTGCAGGGGAGCAACAGCAAGAGAGAGGGCCTGCTCTCACCTTTGACTGTGGGCTTCTCAGAGGCATCTGGTGGGCCACAGTGGGAATCAGGATGCTGGACTAGATAGGCCTTGAGCCTGATCCAGCAGAGCATGTTCTTATGCAAAGAGGCTGGCTCAGTAGCTAGCTTGCTACCCTGCCTCCAGCCAAGATGTGAAGCTCTGGCCTGGCTGGGGAGAGCAAGCTGGGTGACCTGTGGGTAGGAGGACAGAGGACCGTGTGTGTGTGTGTGTGTGTGTGTGTGTGTGTGTGTGTGTGTGTGTGACAGAGAGAGAGAGAGAGAAACCTAATCAGAAGATGGATTTCCAGTTAAGAAGCAGGTGCCTTGAGAACTCTGTAACTAGACAGCAGACTCAGCAGACATACAGCTCGCCTGGTCATCAGTGGTGAGCTGTATTCATTCTCAAATTATCCACTTTTTAATCAAAATATGCATATATAATACCAATAAACATATGCAATTTTTACTCGTGTGGGTGAAAAGTGTCCTCTATTTTCACTTTTCTGGTGATGGATTTCGACTTTCCCCCATCTGGACCTGGCAACCCTACAGCTATGCCTTGTTCAAATCCTCATTCAATTCTCTCCTAAATCTGGGCATAAAACAGGAAAGGGAAAGAACTTGTATGTTGCCCTGCAGATAAATATGTGAACTGCATACAATAGACCCTTTGGTTGAAGGCATCTTTATGTATAAGTTCATTATGAGATAGTCTTTTCGCTTATTATTTGATTCAGGTTACACCACAGAAGCCCAGAAAGGGGGCAATGTTAGTGTAACAGCTTTCTCCCTAACAACGCAACCAACGGCTTATCTGACTTAAGATAAGGAGCAAATAGTTTGTTTCCTTGCTGAAGGGAAAACATGTTCAGGTCTTTTTTTCTTTTTCTTTTTAGCCATGCTTTCTGTGTCACTGTTAGTTTGTAGGAAGTGAAGAATTCTGTAAGGAAAGTGCTAAGATGTTTGTTTTGCATTGTCTGAACTATGGGAAGAATTTACAACAAAGCCAAACTATGTTGCTGCTGAGAAGTGGCACGAAACAGTAAATACTAAGGCTCCACAAGCCACTAATAACTGCAGATTAGTAATCTTGACATCTGTCAGCTGACAAAGTGCTACTGTAATATCAACTGTGTAAAAACATTGGCAATTCTGTTTACTAATTTACTGTTGCTACCTAGCTCAAACTTTACAGTGATCTGTAAAACTTTCAATAATAATAAGGCTTTACTACATCATTAATACTGTGCCCACATGTTTCATTCTACACATTACACAGAATGAGGTGATAGATTGAAGTGCTATGATTCTGAACTGTTTCAGAACTTGCAGTGGGAAACTGTATTTCCAAATGCTCATTAAAGGCTCCCTTCATAAAGTTCATAACATGGAAGAAGGTGGGTTGCTTTAAAAATAAAACATTGAGAGCATTCAAAAACTGGACCTTCTGCGGTCAGCAACCTCAGTGGGCAATGTTAAGAAAGACACTTAAGCCATGTTCTTAAAGGCAATAAAGTTGGTCTGAAGAGCCCAACTGCAATTCAGAGCTGTGTGCACTCTCCAAAACTGCACATGTGGCAGCGGAAATCCCAGTTGGAGGACCAAGAAGTGACTGTATGTGTAGCACAATCCTACTTGGTCATTGCATCAAACCACCACAGTTTAAGTCTGAAGTTGTTGATGTCAGCTTGGCACAGTGCCCAACTAGGATTGGGCCTCACACACAGTCTATTCCTAATCCTCCGACAAGTGTGATCCCTACAACCACATACATGTTTTAGAGGAGCGCCCCAAAGTGGCAAGAGCACCCAGCTGAGGGAGGATCCCTCAATGCACCACACTTCTTGACGGCACATGCATTGAGGGAAGCTGGAGGACTTCCTCCTTCGGCTTCCTGCTCCGCTGCTCACTGTGGTGCGGCTTGTGTGCTGTGTGAAAAAATTGATCATGTGTGGGGAGGCAAGCAGAAGCCTGCCTCCCCGCCAGCCCTCTTCTCTGCCAGTGGTTTTGGTTGTCTGCATGACCTTGCTGTGCTGCTGCCAGGAAATATATATACTCTCTCTCTCTCTCTCTCTCTCTTTAAATTCCCATACTGCCTGATCTTCTCTCCTAGCTCTGGCTAGTCCCTCGCTTATCCCAGATGGATCATCAGTGAAGCCATAGACTAACACAGCAAGAAAGTTTGCAACCATCCCCTCAGACATAGATCTTCATCTGGCAATAGTAAACCCTGGTTGGCTTACAGCAGTGGTGCTATGATTGCTAATAATGGTGTACATTATCTTGTGCACTAATAATGCTGTACATTGTGAGGAGTCTGCATTTACACCAAGTTGCCAAATTACTTTAATTGTGATTGTGATTTTTAATTGCGATGCATACTTATTTTAAACAGATAGTAAGTGCTAAAATCAAAATCCCATTAAATTTAAGAGAGGTTCATACACAACATTAAAATGTGACAGTTGGTAGTTTCCATGACTGAAATGTGGATGTTAAAACTACATTGAATAGAATATATGTTCAACTTTTAAATAGCTCTCTCCTGCTTTATATTCTGCATCTGAAATATTCACCCCTGCAACCAACTAATATAAGAAAGGCTCCAAGTTGCTTTGGAGGCACTTCCACATGAATAGGTTTGTGGGTGAGATGGGCTATCTGCAGCCAGGAGGAATTCCTCTTCTGGTCACGTATATATCTTAGGGGAAAATAGAAGTGCAAGTAGAGCCAATGAGGAATGCAGCCAACTGCAAGACAATCTAATCTAGTCTATCTGTCTGTCTAAAGATCCTGCCCCGTGTCAGGATCAGCCACAGGAGCAGGTTGGAGTGGGCCCAGAGACAAGATTTTAAAATGCCCCCCCCCCCACTGAAACTCAGTTCATGAGGTAAAGAAATCCTAAATGAGGCTGAATAGTGGTAACAAAAAAGCATATCTCTCTCTCTCTCTCTCTCTCACACACACACACACATACTAGAACATCATCCTGCCTGTGGGCTTGACATGGTAGAGAAGAGATACTAATCCTCCAAGAGACTCATCCATTTGGTGATTGATTCAATGAATGGGGCTGATGGCCTGTGTTGATCAGTCTGGAAGGCAAAAAGGCTTGAATATCATAGGCAACTAGCAGCAGGCTCATTTGGAAGGCCAGATCATGACACTCCTCATGTATATAACCATGCATCCATTGGCTCTCCTTGTGATCATGTCAACTGCCTATAAAACTGATACTGCTTTGTATTTAATGCTAAAAATTCTACTTGAATGTGCCACTAATGTAAAATTGAGCAGGTTGCAAAATAGGCAAGTAGCCAGACTGTTTAATTATTTGCTCCTTTGTGGCTTGCAGTAAAAATCCCTTTTCTTCCTTCACTCCTCATTAGTCATTCCCATATGGATTTTATCCTCCATTCCAAGTTTGTGTCGTGTCACCTGCACTGTGCTGCCTCTTCTCTTAATTTAAGAGAAGAGCCTCCAAAGCAGTCTAACGTTCACTAGTCCTTGATCTCCATTCTTCCTTGTCTTGCATTTATCTTGTAAAATGCTGCACTGGATCTTTCAGCATTTATTAGAGTTCATCTGAGTGAGCTCCATTATGTGGTGCAACTGCATTCTTGAGATTTATGATGGCTCATCATCTGATTTTAGTTGGATGGGATGCACTTTTAAAAAAAATTAATTGGTATTTTTTATTGACTGGTTTAAATTCCTTGAAGTAGTTTGCTCTTCCAGTAAGAATCACATAGATTCTGGCTCCACATGACTGTGAACAAAGAGCATGTCTCAGATGAAGTGCAATTATGAAGAAAAGGAGATACAGGTCAACATTTTAAAAGGGATTTTTTAGCTCTATACAGTTCCTCTGTGATTAGGTTTAATACAATTCTGCTTTAGGACTTGTCCAAATGTTAGGACTCTCAGTTTGCCACCTGCCTGCTAAAAAAATAGATGAAGGAAAGCATTTACATTTAACAGTGAGGCCTTAAGCATGCTTACTTGGAAATAACTCCCCTTGAATTAAGTGGAACTTACTACCAAATATTATTTATTATTTTTTTGCATTTATATCCTGCTTTTCCACCAAGGAGCTCAGAGTGGTATATATGGTTATTATATTTATCCTCAAAACAACCCTGTGAGGTAAATAAAGACACAAGTGTTATATTCTATCTAGTATCTTTTATGTTTTGTTGTTTAGAAGTTTGTCCCAGTGGGAATTCTGTAGAGTGTGTGCAGGGTGGAGTCAGAAAGGGAAAGGGAGGGGAGAAAGAAAGAGAAAAATTGAGTTTCTGAATAAACTCTTAGTTAAGTCTATATAAAATTTCTTTGTGTTCATGAGAGAAGAAGCTATAAAAATATTTAGTTACAAGATTTTGAACCACCTACAGTAAGCATGTGAGCCTGCAAAGCTTGTGAATGTTCCTGCAACTTCATTTCATTGCATTACTACATTCCTGTAAAGTTCTTTACTATTGCGGCTGATTGTTTCTGAAGCTGCCTGACCTGCATAACCCCTGAAGGTACTTTTTCCTTATCAACCCTAGACTTTGTTGTTCACTGGATGCCCACTGCAGTATGGCTCAGTTCCCACCAACACCTTTTTTTTCTCATCCACCGCAGGAGAACTTGCTCTTCCTTGGAAACAATGGAGGTCCTATTTCTGCAATTACTTCCTCACGATACAAACTTGAAAATTTTGTTCTTCAAACTCTGAACTTTTGTATAGTGTCCCTCAACATTGTCTCCTGGGAGAGATCATCAGGGGATTTGGTGCAGGATGTTATCAACATGCTGATGACACCCAAATCTATTTCTCCATGCCAACCTCATCAGGAAATGGCTGAACTTTTCACTAAATGCCTGCCTGGTGGCAGTAATGGGCTGGATGAGGGATAACAAACTGAGGCTGAATTCAGAAAAGACGGAGGTACTTATTGTGCTGGGTTGAAACTCTAGAGACAATTTTGATCTGCCAGTTCTGGATGGGGACACGCTTCCCCGGAAGGAACAAGTATGCTGTCTGGGGTGCTTCTGGATCCAAACCTCTCCCTGTTGTCCGAGGTTGAGGTGGTGGCCAGAGGTGCTTTTTATCAGCTTCAGCTGATATGCCATCTGCTTCCATTTCTTGAGATGAACGACCTCAAAACAGTGGTACATCTGCTGGTAACCTCTAGGCTGGCTGGATTACTGCAATGTGCTCTATGTGGGGCTGCCTTTGTACGTAGTCCGGAAACTGCAGTTGGTTCAGAACACGGCAGCCAGGTTGGTCTCTGGGTCATCTAGGAGAGACCATATTACTCCTGTGTTGAAGGAATTGCACTAGCTACCGATACATTTCCAGGCAATATACAAGGTGCTGGTCATTACCTATAAAGTCCTAAACAGCTTAGGCCCTTCTTCGCCATGAGTCCCTCTGCCTGTTAAGATCATCTGGAGAGATTTGTTTGCGGTTGCCACCAACTTGTCTGGTGGCTACTCCGGAACGGGCCTTCTCTGTTGCAGCCCCTGGACTTTGGAATGGGCTCCCGGTTGAAATAAGAGCCTCCTCATCTCTGGCAACTTTTAAAAAGGCACTGAAGACACATTTATTCACCCAGGCTTTTAATTAGATGTATAGTTTCAAATAATTTTAATACTGGGTTTTAAATGTTTTTAATCTTTTAAATGATTTTAATTGTCAATTGATTTAATGTTTTAAATGATTTTAATTGTAAACTGTCCAGAGACACAAGCTTTGGGTGGTATAGAAATATCTTAAATAAATAAATAAATAAATAAATAAATAAATAAATCTCTCCCATTGTTCTTGTGATGAAATCAAATGGTATACTTTGTGGAGATGTGAACTCCAACGTGGTAGTAGATTGTGATGTAATGGTAGTGATCCATTACTCAGTATCAGTGAAATGCTGCTTACTCTGAAAAAGCCCTCAGTGTTCACTTCTTTGGACTTGTCTTCAGTCTATCATCAAATTCCTCTGCTCCAAGTTTCTCACAAATACACAGCTTTCATTACGCCAGAGGGTGTTTTTCAGTACAAAAAAACTGCCCTTTGGATTAGCGTCTACAGCTTTGGTATTTCAAAGAATGGTGCATGCAATTTTTGGGACTACAGATAGAATCATTTAGTTTCAGGATGACATTTTAGTGTATGGCAAAACCATTGAGGAGCATGATGCTAACCTGAGAGACGTCTTAAGAAAACTCCAACAACATGGACTTACTATCCCTGCAGAGAAACGTCAGTTTTGTATACACTTGGTGACGTGCTTGGGACACACATTATCTCAGAGTAGCATACATCCCCAAATAGACTTAGTGAAAGCTATTCGGGAAGCACCATAGCCACACAACAAGGATGCACTTCACTCATTTTGAGGATTCAGTGAGTATGACTCTAAATTTGTTAGACAACTTGCCTCAAAAGTTGATCCATTGTATTTTATTTTTAAAAAAGAATGTAGCATTTAACTGGAATGCATCCTGCAAGGCTAGTTTTCAGACTATCTGCCATTGCTGAAAGCCCTACTCAGTTCTTTTGACACCAACGGGCACACTGTGCTAATCACTGATGCTTCTGAATATGGTTTGGGCAGAGGTCCACCTAGGTAATTTTGGAGCCTGGACCTAAAGGCCTTTGGAGCCCCTACCCCCTCTGCAAGTTAAGCATCATCCCCCTACACACACACACATGGAAACACACAGAGTATTTTTGACATGTGGGTTCTTGAGGGCACATACAAACAGCAACTGAACTCACAAGAATGTAAGAATATCAAACTGGTATAGTTATGCAAATATGCATTAGCAGAAACATTTCAACAATAAACTTAACATGTTCCCATCCCACATATTTCTTTCCCCGCTCCCGCCTCTGTCTCTAAAGCACCGGGCACAGGTCATAATCACATTCAGCTGCCTGTCGCAGTGCGGGCCTGTGGTGACCACACCACCCAGGACAGACTAAAGAGGATTTGAGAAAAAGAAGCTCTGGTATGTTTCTGGGTGTTGTGAGGCTTTTGGGGCAGAAAATTCTTTTGGGGCAGAAAATTCACTTCATGGTCAGACCACAAACCCTTTGCTTTATTTACTACTCTGGGACTGAATTGAGCAACCCCAAGAATAACCAAATGAATCACCAGACTTAAGGATTTTGATTTCCAGGTGGAATTATCTGCCAGGTATCAGAATACAACTGGCTGCAGTTTTTGCAAGAGGAAGTCTTTCTAAAGAACAAGTGAATGACAATGGGACACAGCTTTGAAATGGAGCAATATTTGCACAACCATGGGATAAAACACAAGACTATTTCCTTGCACCACCCTTAAGGGAATGGCTTAGTGGAAATAACAGATTGGTGAAAGAAAGTTTACAACAGGCTACTATGCAACAACAACCCTGGAAAGATGCAATCAATGAAACTCTATTTGTTTATGGAACTACTCCTCATTCTACTACAGGAAAATCACCTGTTGAACTGCAGAGAGGACGCAAAGCTACCACCAGACTTACACAATGGCAACAACTAATAGAGCTTTCCATGCCATCTCACTCTGATGATGCAGAGGATAAAATGAGAAAGGGGTGTTCCCTTTAATCTGGACCAAATAATCAAAACCCAAGGAGATTCTTTCCTACTGGATGATGAAAGGAAATGGAACAGTTTAAGACTTTCCAGCATGCCTACTGTGAGAAAAAGGGGGAGAGAGTCGAATCTTGAGAGAGGAACTGGAGAGGACTTTGATCTTGCCTCCAGTTTTCACCTCACAGATGAGGCTGATGAAAGTGATGGACAATCCTCTATCAGAAAGAACATCACTAACCGCTACTGTGCCAGAGAACCCAAAAATTAGGCAAAGTGTGCATGACAGGAGATCACCTGAAAGACTTCAAGACTTTGTCACTGATTTTTTAAATCAAGTCTGGTTGTTATAAAGGGGTTGTGTTGCATTCTGTCCAGTATCTTTTATGGTTTTTTTTTTTTTAAAGACGTTTGTCCCAGTGGGGACCCTGTAGAGTGGGGCAGGGGTCAAGAAGGAAAACGGAGGGAAAGAAGGAGAAAATGGAGTTGTTTCTGAATAAACTCTTAATTAAATCTGTATAAAATTACTTTTGTGTTTGTTAGAGAAGCAGCTATAAAATGGTGTCTTTCCTCTCCCTTCAAAAATTTAAGTGAGGAGATGCTAGTCAAGCTTTTCCTCTGCTTGCAGTC
Organism: Hemicordylus capensis; assembly: GCF_027244095.1. NCBI lineage: Eukaryota > Metazoa > Chordata > Lepidosauria > Squamata > Cordylidae > Hemicordylus > Hemicordylus capensis. The sequence goes on along the minus strand of NC_069658.1, from coordinate 313,914,951 downwards.
CTGGTCTTCTCATCCAATTTCCGCTTTATGTACTCCAACACATCCACAATGGCTACACGTGCTATCATCTGCAGTGTGGATGGACCTGAGCAGATGAGGAAACAGAGCAGGATCAAGTCAGCAGTATGTGTGGACTAGGGGGCATACAGTATGCATACATAACACCACTCCAGAATCTACAGGGATGCCCTCATCCACATTGCCATTATCTTGGTAGGTCACCTCAAAGGTTTTCACAACAAATACAGGTGAGTAGGTCTTAACTTGCTTTGCTTATTCTCTACCATTGGTTCTTGTTAGGTTTTTTGTTTTTTGTTTTTGGTAATTAAAACAAGAGATAGATTTCTATTTCCTCCTTGCTTGAAACTGCAAAATGAAATTTGTATTCAGTGTCACATGCTGGAAGAATACAGATTCCAGCTCTTGTTTTGAAAATATCACCCTTATTTCTTATGTGCATAGCAAATAACAAATAACAGAACAATAAAGTGAATTTGTACTAATGCAAGAAGATAGATTGCTGGGTGTGAGTAAGCTGAGTGATGCTGTGAAAAATTCTCCCTGTGTCAAAATTTACATCTGTGGATGGTTAGATCCTATGACCTCATCAAAATAACATTTGTCCGTTTCAAAACTGAAAGCATGCCGCTGTTCTGTTGTGCTATGGTAACAAAACAAATACATATTATTTTTTCATGCACTAGATCACTGCCTTAAATAAGAGCTATTTGTTTTCTGTTGAGCCTGACCACTCACTTTCATGCATAAGAACAAAACAAAAATAAAGGGTGTGTCTGTGAAAGTGCACTGCATTTTCTTTTGATGATCACATAAGTGAATTTTCATACAATCATATACAATGTTGCAAAAAAGTATTTCTTAGACAGAAGGGAGACCAAAGCAATACTTTTAAATTTTGATCTGATTTTGAATGATTTTTTAAAATGCCTTTTAAATTGTTTTGTATTGTATTTTGTATTTTCTCCCCCCCCCTTTTTTTTTGGTATGTTCTGATTTAATATTTTGGTAATCACGTTAAAACTTTTCTTTAATGCTTTATCTCATTTTTTAATGTTGTGTTGTAAGCCACCCAGAGAACAATTTGTTATGGGGCAGCTAACAAATGATGATGATGATGATGATGATGATGATTTTAATTTGCAGAGATCATTATGAGTGCCACTCATATGAGCGTTTCCCCAACTCATTCCACATACACGTGTATCTGAACACCTGATCATTTCTGCATAAAATGTGCTGTGTTTGCTTGATCCTTCAAGGCAACTGAGTTCTGAAGAACATGGTGGCTGTTTAACACGTGGCTTACGATCTTGAGATCGAAGTCCCATGTAGCCAAGCCTACTGTAAAATTACCAGAACTTACTGTACCCACTAATCATTTTTTCCCTTACACACTTACATGGCTTACTCTGGGAAATTTTCTGGTGATGCTAATCTGCTGATGTAATCTTGCCAGCCTGAAAATGTGAAGAGCTCAACATGACTAATCAAAATAGATTCAAATGGAAAGTGATAGTGGCACACAGTGCATGCTATCATTTTCCATGGGGAAATGGGATATCTTACAAAATATCACTGGCCCCCACAATGTGTCATCATCATTACTAAGAATGAAAGACTCAGGTTCTGGGGTGGAGGTGGGGAATCATCTCTTTCAAAAGAACACACCACTTCCTTAACTGTCCACCAGTGTCATAATTGTTCACCCTATCATAGCGCCTCATGCAAAGCTTTTCTGAAAGCAATGATTTGCCTTAGCCAGACGTTTCTCAGACCTCCTTTTTATGTCTTAGGAATATGAAAACTCCAGCAGGATTTCTGAGCTACCCTTAAACTGATTTACTGCTCACCATTGGCTGGTGTAGGGAACTGCAAGCCTGTTACACAGACTCATCATACCTGCAGGCCCCTCAGCCCAGATAAATGTTTTTATTTATTTATTTATTTATTTATTTAACTTGTAAACCGCCCAAGCTTTCGTCTCTGGGCATTTAACAATAACATTAAAACAATTAAAACAAATATAAAAGGTTAAAACAGTTTAACAATTTAAAAACAGTATAAAATTAAAACTACAAATTTAAAAAGCTGAAAAAGCTTGGGTGAAGAGATGGGTCTTCAGATGTTTTTTAAAAAATAGTCACGGATGAGGAGGATCTCATCTCAGCAGGGAGCGCATCCCACAATCTCAGGGCAGCAATCGAGAAGGCCCGTCTCCGTGTGGCCACCAGACGAGCTGGCAGTAACTGGAGATAGACCTCCACAAGTGACCTCAGTGGGCGGTGGGGCACATAATGAAGAAGGCATTCTCTTAAATACCCAGGGCCTAAGCCATTTAGGACTTTATAATTTATAACTAGCACTTTGTATTCTGCCCAGAAACCAGTTGGCAGCCAGTGTAGCTCCCTCAGCAAGGGAGTAATGTGGTCTCTCCAAGATGACCCAGAGACCAACCTGGCTGCTGCATTCTGAACCAACTGAAGTTTCCGGACTATGTACAAAGGCAGCCCCATGTAGAGCGCATTACAGAAGTCCAGTCTGGATGTTACCAACAAATGTAACACTGTTTTGAGGTCATTGATCTCAAGAAACGGACGCAGCTGACGTATCAGCCAAAGCTGATAGAAAGCACCCCTGGCCACCGCCTCAACCTGAGAAACCAGAGAGAGGTGTCGATCCAGAAGTACTGCCAGACTGCGGACCAGTTCCTTTTGGGGAAGTGTGACCCCATCTAGAACAGGTAGGTCAAAATCATCTCTGGAGTTCTGACTCCGCACAATAAGTACCTCTGTCTTATCTGGATTCAGCTTCAGTTTATTCTCCCTCATCCAGCCCATTACTGCCTCTAGGCAGGCATTCAGGGAAGATATGTCATCTCCTGAAAAAGTTGACATGGATAAATAGATCTGGGTGTCATCAGCATACTGATAACATCCCGGTCCAAATCCCCTGATGATCTCTCCCAGCGGTTTCATGTAGATATTGAAAAGCATTGGAGCCTTGAGGGACACCATACTTAAGCTCAGATTTTGAAGAGCAACAGTCTCCAATCGACACCATCTGGAATCTGTCCGAGAGGTAGGAGCGAAACCACTATAAAACAGTTCCTCCCACCCCCAACCCCCTCAGACGTTCCAGAAGGATACTATGGTCAATAGTATCGAAAGCTGCTGAGAGGTCCAAAAGGACCAAGAGATTCACACTTCCTCTGTCATTTCTCAACTGGATATCACCCATCAGGCCGACCAAGGCAGTCTCCACCCCATAGCCCGCTAGAAAGCCAGTTTGAAATGGGTCTAGATAATCAGTTTCCTCCAAGATCACCTGGAGCTGAGCGGCCATCACCCTCTCAATTGCCTTGCCCAGCCATGGGAGGTTGGAGACAGGCCTATAATTGCTCAACTCTGAGAGATCTAATGTAGGCTTCTTTAAAAGAGGTCTAATGATTGCCTCTTTGAGACAAGGAGGCATCCTGCCTTCCCTCAGAGAAGCATTTATGATTTCCACCAGGCTTCCTACAACAGCCTCCCTGCTAGATAAACAAGCCATGTTGGACAAGGGTCAAGAGAACAAGTGGTAGGCCTCACTGTTCCAAGCAGCTTGTCCACATCCTCAGGACTCCCAAACTGAAACCGATCCAGTCGAACCACATAAGAGGGGTTGCTGGACACCTCCATTTTAGACATAGAATTAATTGTGGAGTCTCCATCTAAGTCGGCCCAAATCCAAGAGATATTATCTGAGAAAAATTCTTTAAACACATCACAGCCGATAACTGATGACTCCAAATTCTGGTTCAGGGGAGGCAGGGCAGATACTAGTCCCCTCACAACCCTGAACAGCTCCGCCGGACGCGAATTCACAGAAGCAATACAGGCAGAAAAGAACCACTTCTTTGCCACATGTATCGCCTGAGCATAGATCCTTAAATGTGCTCTATGACATAATCTGTCAGATTCAAGTTGAGTCTTTCTCCACTTGCCCTCCAGCCACCTACCTTGCCGCTTCAGCCCCCGTAGATCTTCCATATACCAAGGGACCAGTTTTGAAGCAGGTCAGAGGGGACGCTTAGGAGCAATCGTGACTACTGCCCTGGTGAGCAAGTTATTCCAATTCTCAACCAGGCCATCAACAGGATCACCGGCAGAGCCAACATTAAATCCCTCCAAGGCTTCTTGGAATCCTACCAGAGCCAATAACCTCTTCGGGTGGACCATTCTAATAGACCCCTTGCCCTTGCGGAGGTGGGAAGTGGCTGTAAGTCCGACCTTAACCAGATGGTGGTCTGTCCATGACAACGGGGAGATCGTAGGAGTCCCCCCACCCATGGAACACCACCCTGATCAGAGTAAAAGACCAGATCAAGCGTGTGACCTGCAATATGTGTCAGTCCAGAGACCACTTGGGATAGGCCCATAGTTGTCATGGCCGCTATGAACTCCTGAACTGCCTTGGACAAATTGGTCCCAAAATGAACAATGAAGTCCCCCAGCACCAAAAGTCTGTGAGACTCCATTGCGAATTCCGCAACCAAGTCCGTGAGCTCAGTAAGGGATTCTGTTGGGCAGAGGGGCAATCGGTACACCCCAAGATTAAAGGGATACAAAAATGTCATTTAGTTAAGCCAAGTTGCAAAAAGAGAAAGAAATGATATGAAATTTAAAGGGTTCTGCCATTATAAGCCTTCACATTGCATTGCTTTTAAATGATACCTGTTTAAGCTAACTACTTCAAACTTGGCTTATGTGAAATACCTGAAGAGATCTACAAACATGCTTAATTTAAAAGTGATCTGATAAAAATTGTCACAGTAAACAATGCTGACAACTGACACATTTACTCCTAGTGCACAGCATCTTTGAGAGTTCAGCTCAGCTACCTTGTTTTCTCACCACATGTAGGCATACACGTGGAAGGTTTTTATATTTGCCCAATAGCAAGATAAAGAGGGAAGTCTAGGCTGTGGCACTCCAGCCCAGACTCTGATAAAAGGGTGTCTGGTGGCAGCATTTTAAATTATTGAAGGTCTAAAGTAAAAAGTTTTAAAAGGGAAGCCCACTCAAGTAGCTCAGCAGGGATGACTCAACACATTTTCTCCTCATGTGAGCTGGCTCTGAATCAAAGGCTTAATTCCTTACAAGATATATCATATCTAGGAAAGTAATCATTTATTGGTTTGGTGAAGTTTGGGGCAATGGCTCAAAAGTTATTAAGATTTGCCTGCTCAATTGAAACCTAGCATATGCTGGCAAAGAACGTGGCCTGCTTGAGAACGAGCCCAGATTGCTGACATGGCTGCCACTACTCTGCGTTTTGCAGGGGGAACAACCTCATAGATTTTGTTGCAAGTGCAATGCCTCTGCATTTAGCTATGGAACATAATCTCTCAGGGAATAGGGGGCTTCGAATGAACAAGTGAGGGGAAGCCAGGTCGGTAGTTATAGCATGATGCAGAGGCAATTTTGTCATGAAATGACTGAAAATGCATGCATACAGAAACACAAACACACACGCACACGCAAACAGAAACACACACGGCACATGAATACAATACAAACACACATGGACACAACACATGCAGCACACACACATGCACACAATACAAACATGCACGTAAGACATACACATAATATACATGCGCACAGAAACAGACATGCACACAGAAACACATGCATATGGAAACAAAAGAACACATATATGGCACAGAACACAACACAACAAATGCACATAACACACACATACAGCACAAACACACTGGCATGCATGCACTTAGAAATGCACATGTACATACACAACACAGACACATCTACTGCACACATTACACACACAAATGCACACACACAGAAACACAAACACATACATATAGCATGAACACACGAATATACACAGAGACACAGATGCACACACATATATCACTAACACATGTACACAACACACACAGATGGAAACATGCACCCTCGCACAACACAGATATATATGCAAGTGCACTCAGAAACACAAACACACATACTTGCACACTAGACAAGTACATGCACACAAGAGAAACACATGTATACAGGCACATAGAAACAAATACAAGCCCATGCACACAAAAAGCTGTGTAGATGTGGGCAAATGAAAAGGAACAGGATATATCAGCTCAAGTTCCTGTTATGTTCAGAAGGGCTTACTTATGAGTAAATCTGTACAGGACTGCAGCATCCCTTTTGTTTTCTTCCAGCAAGGATAGGAATCACTTCCTCAGCCTTCAAAATGACTTTACTCTTGTCTCCATTGATAGTTTCCTGATGTCTGTCCCCCACTGTCAGAATGCTGTCATACCACTGAGCAAATGTGAGCAAAATTTAGCCTATTTATTGCCTAGTCATAAAGCCCAACTTATCCAACCATTCCCCAATATCTAACATTTCCCTTCTAACTCCTAGATCTTTTTACGGTGGGAAAACTCCATAGCCAAGTGATCTTCACTATTTTCCAAGGCAGGTGCCATTTTGGCAAAAACCTCCAGTGGGAAAGGTGTTTTCCACCATGCTGCCCTCCAGTGCTGAATGTTTCCAATCTCCAGGGGGCTCCTTTAACATATTTGACTATCCCTGCCAGTTTAAGACCAGAGGTAAAGTTTTGGCTCAAGCTCCAGAAAGTCGGGAAATTGGAAACTAAGGCTGATGCCTTAACAGACATGCCACATGATCAGTAATGATGTTGTGCAATACAACAAATTGTGCTCACTTCCAACTTGCCCTCCATGCACCCACGCTATTCCTTGGGCTTTGAGGCCTAAATCAAAAAGGAAAGGATGGAGTGGCTGCGTGGCTTCCAGATAGTGAGCTTAACAGAGCAAGATGTGGTGTAAACTGTGACATTTCATGGTGCCGATTTAATACTGTGATGGGCAACTATATTTGCCCAACTATAATGGGCAAATACAGCTTTTCCTTTCCTTTTTTTTTTTTTTTTTGCAATGCAGATGCGACATTATCAGGCTATAACGCAGCAATAAAACACAAAAGAAAACACTGAAAATGTGAACGACACCTTGCTTACAGCGCAGGGACTGCGATGTCAAGACACAGGCTGCGCAGAAGGACATTTAAGGGATACGTCATGACATTGTGGTAGTGTGCAATCTGGAAAGCACCCTGGCACCAGCAAAGATGCCCCACACTTTTTCTGGTCATATCCTGCCTATTAAGCACCTGAGCCAGGGCCATCTGTAGGCAGGTGCAGGGCTGGTGGCGAATCAGCATGTGCAGGGCCTCCTTATCATTACATATCATTACAAAATTATACTGACTGATGATGGTTTAGATAGTGTGAATGAGTGAGTGAGGTTTTTGGACATATCCAACCAGGTTGGACATATAGTGCATTTGTAAGGGTGGGGGGGGAATAAAAATAAAAGCACAACACATGCTTCACAGTTCTCACTCAGACCTTCTGGATTGCAAACCAACTTGAACATAGTGCATTTATGAATATTATATTATATTATATTATATTATATTATATTATATTATATTATATTTTTAATCCAGATGTTTTTGTAATTTTCTGCCATGAACCAAGCCACTTATAGGACTTTGATGGTTTAAAAAAAAAATTTAAAAAAAATATTTAAAACCAACAATTTGTCCAATCCACTTTAAATATACATAGCCCTCCCACCCTGCCCTACATCTGTGCTCAGTACCAAAGCCCTATACCAAGTCATTCCAGGTGATCAAAAAGGCTGGGACAGAAAGGGGGTGTTTTACCCTTTTTTATGAAGGCAAAAGGCAGATTATTTCATATGGGAGTGGAATGATGGTCTAAAAGGGGCCTTCAGTTCCAGACATTTTTGTTTGTTATTTTCTTTTTCTATTTGTTTGTTATTTTCTGTCATGAAACAAGCCACTTAGGGCTTTTTTTGATTTTTTTTTTAATTAAAAAAAATTATTAAAAATCAACAAATTGAAATGGATTGGGCAAATTAAATATTCAGAGCCTTCCTAATCTGCCTTACATCTGGGCCCGATATCAAAGCCCCATGGCAAGTTATTCGCTAAATATTCAAGGGGAAGGGAATAACTGCAAAAAGGAAATCACATTATACTCCACTACTAGGTCTGAGGACTGTCAGCAGGCACAGGCAGGGCAGGGCAGAGGTCTGCACAGTGCTGTGGTGTGTATGGGCAGCCAGCACTGGCCGCTCCACCTCCTTTCTGCCTTCTCTGTTGCCCGCAGCAGGGAGCCTCTTTGCCAGCCACTGCAGTCAGCACTGGAGAGCTTCAGGCTTCAGGGAGGCCAGCTCTTTGGAAGCCCCACCCACCGCTGAACAGCTGTGTGGAGAGCAAGGGAGCTGTAGGAGCTTTCCTGCAGGGAAACGTCCAATAGTAGGCAAGCCTGCTCCTCGCTAAAAAAAAAAAAAAATGGCTAGCTCTTGGCTGGGCTGCAGGGCAGTGGGGAAATAAATTGCTGGGACTGGGACTAGGACTAGGGGAGAGAGAGTAGGGCAGGCTGCAGTGTGCCCAGGGCACGGCCTGTGCCAGTGCAGGGCTCAGGGTGATTGCCATGGTCACCCTGCCCTAAGGACGGCCCTGCCTGAGGCTTACTGCATTGCTAGAGGAAGTTCCAGCTCCAGAGTAAGAAATTTAAACTCTCACATCATTCTGTAAGGGAGCTCCTAGCCCCAGGCAGTGCAATTCTGTCTGCAATATGTTTGCATAAGAGTCTCAAGAACTGACTGGATACCATATCTACCATCCCTGGCAATGAGTAATGCAATTAGTTCCTCATATGTCCCGCTCACCTTGGTTAAGGTGGGTTTAACCAGAGTTGAGGCCCAAGGGTGGCTTCACGCATTTAACTACTGGCTCAATTACATTTTTGCCATCAGGGCCTGGTCCTCCTTGTATTGAAATATGAGTTCCATTCTAAATGGTGTAAGAACTTTCATGATAAATTGGGCAGATATGGCCGCTCTCCACAATATCTAATAGCATTGGGACATGACACTGCCAAATAAATTATTTTAAAAAATATTGTGGATATGGAGAAGCAATCTGATTTAAGCCTTGTTACCCTTAGTAGCATTCTGGGTAGCTTCTCATACTACCCTCAGCCTGTGGCATACCTTACAAACTTGACCACTCTAAATCGTTCTCGCTGGCACAGAGAGTGTTCTCACTGGTGGTGTTTAATGCTCTGCCTTCTGCCATTTTGGATGGCAGATTTAAAAGAATATCACTTAGGAACCGGCTATGTCCATGCAGTTCAGGCAATATAGAGTCCATCTCACATGTGCTTTTATACTGTTTATATTATAGGGATATTCACATTGCCTGGCTTGAACCATTTTTAAAAAACATGCCAGGTCAGTCAGAAGAGTATTATCCTTCCTTCCTTCTGGCAGACCAGTATACATCAATTACAGCTGGAGTAGCAAGATTCTGTGCTGCAGCATGCAAACTGAGATGGGAGCAGTTGATTTACTGTAACAGTTGATTTATTGTAACTCTGTATGTATATGTTTTGATACTCTATTCCCAGTCATGTTTTTGATTTTATTTTACTTTAATTTTACTTTCCATTTTATTTTTTGATTGCTAGTCACTGACTGTAATAATAAATTCATTCATTCATATGTCCCACCATGTTGTAATCCTAGCATGGTGTAGTGGTTAGAGTGTTGGACTAAGACCGGGGAGACCTGAGTTCAAATCCCCATTCAGCCATGAAACATACTGGGTGACTCTGGGCCAGTCATGTATCTTTCAGCCTAACCTATCTCACAGGGTTGTTGTGAGGGTACACATAACCATGTACACCACTGGGGTCTGGGCTCCTTGGAAGAAGAGAGGGATAGAAATGTAAATAGATAAATAAACCAGCAGAAGAACTAGAATTCAATAGTTTAAATGCAAAGTGTGAAGTCCATTGTCAATATCAGAGAGAGATATAAATTTATTCAGTCATCGACCAGAAAATTGTCAATATCCATCTTATTTGTTTGTTATTTCTCTGTGTAAACCACCCTGAGCCATTTTTGGAAGGGCAGTATAGAAATCGATTTAATAATAATAATAATAATAATAATAATAATAAACAGTGGACCACCTAATCAGCTGTTGTAAAAAGATCGCACAGACTGACTACAAACAAAGGCATGACAAGGTAGCAGGGACGATACACTGAAATATCTGCAAAAAATACAAGCTACCTGTAGCCAAAAATTGGTGGTACCATAAAATTGAAAAAGTTGTAGAAAATGAAGATGCAAAAATATTATGGGACTTCCGACTACAAACAGACAAACATCTGCCACACAATACACCAGATATAACTGTAGTCAAGAAGAAAGAAAAACAAGTTAAAATAATCAACATAGCAATACCAGAGGATAGCAGAATAGAAGAAAAAGAAATAGAAAAAAATAACAAAATACAAAGATCTACAAACTGAAATTGAAAGGCTGTGGCAGAAGACCAGAATAATCCCAGTGGTAATTGGCGCCCTAGGTGCAATTCCAAAACAACTTGAAGAGCACCTCAACACCATAGGGGCCACAGAAATCACCATCAGCTAATTACAAAAAGCAACTTTACTGGGAACAGCTTATATTCTGCGACGATATCTATAATAACAGCAACAACATTGACAATAAAATTCTGGCATCCCAGGTCCTTGGGAAGGACTCGATGTCTGGATAAAACAAATGAGTCAATAACACCTGTCTGACTGTGTGAATAAATAATAACAACAATAATAATAACATGTTCATCTTACCCCTGCTCCAGCAGCAAGGCTTCAGATTTTGCCATGAGACCTGGACTGGCTACTGGTGAAAGGGAGACTGGACTTTTCCAGACCTTGCTGCTAGTGTATCTGTTTCAAGACCTATAAAGGCCCAGTCTTTGGAAAATGAGGCTGCTTTCACACAATCACTGTGATCTTGGTTAAAATCTGAACCTGTCCTGGTTAAATGTGGGTAACCACAGTGGTTTGCCCAGAAATCCTAGGCTCTCACAATTGGCTCCACAGGTGGAGCCAATTGTGAGAGCCTAGGATTTCTGGGCAAACCACTGTGGTTATCCACATCTGTGACTGTGTGAACACAGCTTGAGAATTGGTTCTTATGATCAGCCAGCTGCTTTTAGTCATGTGAGCAGTAGCAGTGTAATGTGGAGGCAACCACCTCAGTACAGATGGCCCCTTCCCTTTGATGAACTGGAGAGGAACAAGACACACGTATTCAATTTTATATGTTCACTACACCCACATTATGCTGCTTGTGTGTCTAGGCCACTTATACGAGCAGTTATTTGTGGAACTGTGCCACCGACTAGTCTGTATAACTGTCTCTGAATGTTGCCCTTCTCTAGAACACACCTCATCCAGACATTTTTAAAGAAATGCTCTAGTAAGCCAATATAAATTCCATTGACAAAAGTGGTCTTGTGGTTAGGGCACTAGTGGCATTGCTTAAAAGAGGCCTGGTGTTAACTCTTCATTCTTCTGCAGACTGCTTGAGTATTATTAGTCAAGTAACTTGGCTGTAATTCAGCAAAATATAAATAGTGCATTGATTTTTATTCAATTTGTGGCAGATAGTTTAAAAAACACACACATAATATCTGAGATCTGAGTTGTGATGAAAAGTCACAGGGTTAAGTCTTTAATTTGACTTTATTTTTCCTCCCCACACATCTAGAAAGGCAGAAGGGGCAAAATATAGTCAGCAGATAAGAATCTCTTCCGAATGTTTCTTTATGGGCAATTTATTTATTTACTGCCATCTTTCGCCAACCGCAAGGGTTCCATTCCGGGAAAACCTTGTGGATGGCAAATTTGTGGTTGGCAAAGCATTAAAACCAATGAGAAACAGGGGGTTAGGGGAATCACGGTTGCAAAAAGACTTCAAAATACAGTTACAGATAGAAAAAATCAGTCGTCTTGAGTCCCGAAAATATCCTGAGTCCTGAAAGCTTCCCCTGAGCCCCCCCAATCACTCCTGAACCCCTGAAAATCACCCTCTAAGCCTCAGAAATCATCCTCTGAGTCCTGGAAACCCAAACTGCCCCCAAATCTCACCAAGCCACGGATACTCAGGTCACAGTTGGCAAGACCTGCCACAATTTCCCAGTCGTGGATGCTTAAAACCACGATTGGGAAATTCAGTGGGACTTACTTCTGAATAAACATGCATATGCACAGATCGCACATGTGGGGGATTAGGACTATAAGCAGCTCTTCAAACCATCAATGTAATGTCAGTTCAGCTGGAATCATGCAAACCCAGGCTTCTTCAGTGATTTCCAGTTGGCAATGTGCTAACCCGAACTGAAGCTGAGATCAACAAGCCTGATCCTAAATTATGGATCTTAGCTTCGTGTCAACTGAAAATCGCTGGAAAAGCCTGGGTTCACATGACACGATCAGCAACAGTGCGCATGTGACTTAAAAAATGTGCTTGGGAATCTCATGTGGCAGGAATCTCATATTCTCACTGAACTGACATTACATTGATTGTGTGAAGAGCCTCTAATTGTAATTATCCTAGAGCATAATGGCTTCTTTTGGTGCTGGAGAAGACTTTTGAGGATATCATGGATAGCCAGGAAAACAAACAAATGGATCATAGAGCAAATCAATCCAGAATTTTTACTCGAGGCACAAATGACCAGGCTTAAAATATCATACTTAGGACACATTATGCGAAGATCTAGCTCCCTTGAGAAGTCCATAATGCTGGGGAAAGTTGAAGGAAAGAGAAGAGGAGGACAACCAGCAGCAATCTGGATGGACTTGATTACAACAGCAATGAATGCACCACTGAGAGACCTTAAAGGCCAAGTTAAAGACAGATCATCCTGCAGAGAATCTACCTGTGTGGTTGCTAAGAGTTGACACTGATTTGATGGCACTTAATCAATCAATCAATCAATCAATCAATCAACCAACCAACCGATAATGGCTTCTCAGTTTATGTTTCAGGCATATATTTGGTCCTGATCCCACAACCCAATCCCATGTTTTATCCAGGCCTTTAGTAATTTTTGAATGTTTTAAACTGTTTTAACAGTTTGTCTTCTTTTGTTTTTGTTGTATTTATTTTTGTGAACCTTTCGAGCCTTTTGAGCCAGGAGGTATATAATAAATAAAAATATTAGATTCAAATATTATGTTTGCACCTTAAATAAAGGCCAGGTACAAATATAATAAGAAGTTACAACTCAAACAAGAGCCAACAAGACTTCAGGCTTGTGACTCCTCCTTCTCCATTGCATACAAGGGGAAGACAATGAAAGCAGGCATTTAGGGTGGTTATGCCATTTCCTGATGATGATGCATGAAGAAATAGATTTGGGTGTCATCAGCGTATTGATAACAACTTGCTTCAAACCTCCTGATCATCTCACCCAGAGGTTTCATCGGAGACAGCCCTGAGGGACACCATACAATAGCTCTAATTTCAGAGAGCAGCTATCTCTGAGTGACACCATCAGGAATCTACCCAAGAGTTCGTAATGGAGCCACTGCAAAGTCCCACCTATTCCCAAATGGCCCAAAAGACCAAGAAGGATACCAAGGTCAATGGTACTGAAAGCTGCAGAGATATATTTTTTAAAAACCCAACAGTCACATTCCCTCTTTCCTTTCTTTGGTAGAGATCATCCATCTGGCTGACCAAGCCTGATGGATGATCTCCACCCGATAGCATGCTCTAAAGCTACTTTGAAATGGATCTAAATAATCAGTATCTTCCAAAACTGCCTACAGTTGATCAGCCATCACCCTCTAAATTACCTTGCCCACCCAAGGGAGGTTGAAGACTGGCCTATAATTACCTATCACTGAGGGCTCCAGGGCAGACTTCTTAAGTAAAGTTCTCACAATTGCCTCCTTCAAACATGGAGGCACACTGCCTTCCCTCAGCAAGGCATTTAGGATGCCAGCTAGGCCATCTCTAACAGCCTCACTGCTAGATGTTATAAGCCATGTTGGGCATGGGTCCAAAGAACAATAGGTAGGTCAATCACTTCCAAGGAACTTGTCCCCATTTTCAGGAGTCACAAATCGAAACGGATCCATTTTAATTGAACCAGAGGAGCTACTAAACACCTCTACAATTGACCCTGCCATAACTGTGGAGTAGGGGTGCACCTAAGTAATTTTGCCGCCCAGACCGCCCCTGGCGTGAGGCCCCCCTGGCATGAGCCCCTCCCCAGCGTGAGGCCCCTGAAACCTACTTTTGGGGGGCTTCCTTCTGCACCAAACCTCTGTGGGTTTTTGTGGGTGGGTGTGTTTTTAATTACAGCCACTGCACGTCTGAGGGGTGGCTGCTGGCGGGGGGTGAGCCCAGGCCAGCGGTCCTTCTTCCCCACCTCCTAACCCAGCAGTGTCAGGTGGCCAGAGCTTCACACTGGACCTGTGCTCGGCCCAGCATCTCTTTCTAACTGCAAGACGCACCTGCGCAGTTAGAAAAAGATTTTTGCAAGCCCGTGATGTCACCGGCAGAACCAACTCTAAAACCCTCCAAGGCCTCTTGGAAACCTATAAGATCCAATAGCCTTCTTGGGAGGCACATCCTAATAGGTCTTGAACCCCTGAAGAGGTGGGTTGTGGGCACGAAACCAACCTTAACCAGATGGTGTCCACGACAATGGTGACACTCTAGGAGTTTCCACCACAGAACACCACCCATTTTAGGTCAAAAAGTCAAGAATATTGCGGCGCATCCTATGATGATTCTACATATTAAGCATTTCTATAGCACTATCTGAGTTAATTCATTCATCTTCAAAAGCACCATTACTGTAATTCCCATTTTACAGATGGACAACTGTAGCTGGATAAATACTTTAAAAATATTTAATAGTTTCATCCAGATTTTTCCATGTTATAACAAAATCATTACAACAATAAGGTGGGGATTTGAGACAAAAACAGAAAAGCAGGGAGGGAGGATGAAAGGGTTAAGACAACTATCTATCCGAAATAAATAGAAAAAAGAATACAGATATAAACCTAATTATCCTTCCAAATCCTGGTATGGGAGTCTTCTTTCAGCATATAAATGCATAATAATAATTCTTCAGTATGTTCCCCATCGCACATTGAGGTCATCTTGAGAGGTCTGTCTCCAGTTACCACTGGTGCGTCTGGTGGCAGCTCAGAACCAGGCCTTTTCTGTAGCTGCTACTGGCCTATGGAATGTACTCCCAGCAGATATCTGCAGTTTAGGCTCGTTGTCAGCCTTTAAGAGAGTCCTAAAAACTTACTGGTTTGGCCTGGCCTTCCAAAGTTTGTAAATTGTTTTTTAAAGTATTTTAATTAGTTTTAAATGGTTTTTAATTGTTTTTTAATTGTTTGTTTTAGTACTATGTTTTAAATGGTGTGTGTTTTTATGTCTTTTAAAATTTGTTGTACACTGCCCAGAGCCTTTGGATGGGGCGGTTTATAAATGTAATAAATAATAATAATAATAATAATAATTATTATTATTATTATTATTATTATTATTAATGAGTACTTGCCAACGGCTATATAATGAGCTCAGTAGAGTAGGGATTTATTTTATTTACTTACTTACTTACTTATTTATTGTATTCTTGTATTACTAGTGTTTTTAAGCCCGTTAAAATAACGGGCGCTAGTAGGGCGGCCTCTGTCGCCGTCTTTTCTCTCCCTGTGCTCGGCCTGCCCTCTCCCCCTCGCCCGGCTTCCTCCGCCACCTCGGCCGTTTTGCTTTTCCCTGCGCTCGGTCCGGATCCTGGATCCGCCGTTTTTCTCCTCTCTGTGATTGGGCCAGTCCCGCTGCCGCTGTCTTTTTCTGCCGTATTGCCCCTCCCCCCCGCGGTCAGGCTGGTCCCGCCGCCGTCGTCTTTCCCTGCCCCATGGTCGGTCTGAAACCGCCGCCGCCTCTGTTGTTTTTGGTGGCCAGGCCAAACCCCCCGCCGCCGCCGCCTCTCCTCTTCTAGCGGCTGGGCTGGACCCGCCGCCCCCGCCTCTGCCCTCCCCATGGCCGCCTCTGGCCTTCCTGTGCCTGGGCCGACCAACCGGCCAACATGGCTGCCCGGCCGCCCCGGCGTCTTTCCCTTCCCTGCAGCCGCCGCTGCCCCTGTTTTTTTTGGCGGGCGGGCCAGACCCCCTGCCGCCTCTCCTATTCCCGTGGCTGGCCTGGACCCGCCGCCGCCGCCTCTGCTCCCCGGTCCCCTCTTCTCATTCTCCCGGACCGGGAGCCAACATGGCCGCCGTGTCTCTGAGCTGTATCTTTCTCGGACGTTCTGGGCATGCGCTCTGCGCATGCCCAGAACGGCCAAGAAAGACACGGGCACAGAGACACGGGCGCACACCCTGGCTCTTTATTATAGAGATTATTTATATTTATTGTATATTTGTACACTGCTCCAGACTTATTTCTCTGGGTAGTTTACAAGATAAAACAGTTACCTTAAAACAGTGGTGCATATGCTAGTAACCTCCAGGCTTGACTACTGTAATGCACTCTATGTGCGGCTGCAGTTGTACATAGTCCAGAAACTACCATTGGTACAGAATGAGGCAGCCAGCCTGGCCTCTGAGACAACCTGAAGGGACAATAAAACACCAATTTTAAAAGAACTGCACAGGCTACTGATATGTTTCCAAGAGAAATACAAAGTCCTGGTTATTACCTATAATGCCCTTAACGGCTCGGCTCCAGTGTACTTAAGAGAGTCTTTGTTGTCATGAACGCTGCTGCCCATTAAGACCATCGGAAGAGGTCTGGTTACAGTTGCCACTGGCTCGTTTTGATGGTGACTCAGGACTGGGCCCTCTCTGTGGCTGCCCCAGGGCTTTGGAATATGTTCCCTGTTACAATAAGAGCATCTCCTTCTCTGTTTGCTTTTAGGAAGACCTTCAATATGCACCTATTTTTTCAGGCTTTTAACTTTTAACTGAAATTAATTTAAAACTATTTAATTGTTCTTATCCTATTAAATTGTTTTAATTCTTCTTACTCTGTTTAATATTTGTTCTGTTTTAAATTGTGTACAGCACCCAGAGATACACATATCAAGTGGGGTATATAAATATGATAAATACATAAAACAAAACAAATTAAAACAAACATTGAAACAATATAAGAATGCAATTCTAGTTAAAAAAAACCTTGGGTGAATAAATGTGTCTTTAAAGACTTTTAAAAAGCTGTCAGAGCTGGGGAGGCTCATTTCAGCTGGAAGTGCATTCCAAAGTCTCAGAGGGGCAACAGAGAAGGCTCGTCCCTGAGTAGCCACCAGATGAGCCAGGGGCAACTGCAGACATACAGATCTCTCCATCTCAATGGGCGATGGGGCTCATAGTGAAGAAGACATATGAACCCATTACTCTCAGGTCCAATAATCTCTGCACCACACTGGCACATGATTTGTGATGTAATGATCTCTATATGGTCCCATGAATAAAATAAGATCACAGTTACAGTAGGCTTCACTTATATGGTATGTGCTTACTTATACGCTTACTACAAGAAACAGTCAAGAACTGTAGCCCCTTTTTTCACAGACACCAAGGCCTAAGGTTTCTTCTCACACATAATTCTAACTCTTATACTAGACAAAATGAAGCCATATAACATCCAAATTCAAACAGAAAGCACTATGTTGTTTCATAAAATTGGGAGAGAGTGTAACCAAGACATCAAGATTTTGTCAATATTTATTTGAAGACTTTGCAGCTCTGTGTTTAAGTTTTTCTTTTAAGCCACAGACAAGCAAATGCTCCTTTCATTCATCCTTGTGTTGAAAATCCAACAGATCTACCTACTGTATTACTGAATCCTGTATTGCAGTCATTCAGTATTTATGTGAAAGATGTTCCAGAGAGAGTTATCTTCATATTACATCTGAGGGCAACAACAAATTATGAGCAATGCCAATGGCTTGTAATGAATGCAGTTTACATCTGTAATCTCTCCATTTTATCTGAAACAAACATACAAATGCTCAAAAGCTTCCTCTATAACTTGTCTGAAAATAATTGCACACAGTACATTATTAGACTAATCTGTTTTGCAGTTTAAAACAGTGGTAAACAAATCTGATAACTTAGAATCCATGCATGACTCATCTGCCGTTCTCTTTCTTGTCTAAAAACAATTACAATTTGCTCATAAGAGCATATCCATTTTGAGCTTAAAAGTAATTATATTGTGTGCTGTTATCACCAATGACACTGGCATGAAAGCTACCTGAGCAAAGAGGTTTTAAAACTGGTGATTCTCTTTAGGGCGCGTTCCAGATTAGACCCGGAGTCACGATGTATCTCAGAAGTGTGCTTCCACACTTACAGCGTTGTGACACCGCAGTACCTACACGGACAGCAGGGTGCCGTTCACATTTCACAATGTAATAATAATAATATTCATAATGTAATAATAATAATAATTTCCGTTCACAATGTAATAATAATAATAATTTCCAACGCCTTGTTTCAAATGTAACTGCTGCAATATAGAGCTAGGACATTGTCTATCTGGCGTAAGGAAGTTGCTGGTTTTTTCAGGTTGTTCGTTTCCGCGAGACTGCTCCCCCTGCTGAATGCGACTTGCCTGAACAGAGACATTTTGCTGCTGTTGAGCAGCTAGGCTGGAAAGCGCCTAGCAGGGAGAGACAACTGGCCCCATTCAACCCCAGCACAGCATCCCTCAAATGGCTGTTGCTAGTGTCTGTCTTATATTTGTTTTTAGATGGTGAGACTTTTGGGGACAAGGAACTCTCATTTGTTTGTTTGTTTGTTTTTTGTTCATTACTTTTCTGTGTAAACCACTTTGGGAACTTGTGTTTGTGTACATGTTACTGTTTGTGCTGACTGTTCAGTAAGACTCTCTTGTACTCCCAATGTCTAGCATTTATTTTCCTCCTTCTTACATATTTGTGGGGCTACTGTTTGTTCATGGAGATGGCTCATTTTTCCTGGAAATTTTATCACCACTAACCCATGAGCCTTGGCAGGTATGTATCCCAAAATGTGTCAGATATTTCCTATTTTCTAGGGCAGCTGAAGACAGCAGGACTTCATGCTTCTCCTCCACCCTGCAAAAGTCTCCACTTGGAGCTTGGTGCAGGTTTGCTCATCTGGGTAGATGCCTCTCTGCTAACATAATAATAACAAATAATAGTAACATGCCCATACGTTTCGTTATTTATAGCAGTTGGGCTGTGTCTGTTTTGCTTTTCCAACGTCCTGCAAACTGTCTGCTTGGGACTACCGGTATATGTCTGATCTCCACTGGGACAAACTTCTAAACAACTAAACATAAAAGATACCGAGCCCTTTCTCATGAACAGTGGGTTTGTGGGGAGGAAGCCCTGAAGAGCTTACATCCCCACAGATGATCATCCACCTTCCCTGGGTGTGCAGATCGCCTGCCCAGACAAGCACCTGCTGCTGCCGGCAGCTCCAAGCGTCGGGGTGCTGGTATGCATTGCCCTGCGTTGTGTCCCCCCCCAAGCTCCAATAATGCACCACATAAGTGCGCACTGCATTATGGGGACCCCCCCCCCGCCCTCCCTGAGCCTGCTAGCTGCAGCTGACAGACAATCATAAAAATGAGGTTAAGGGAGCGCTTGCTCCCTTCATCTCATTTTAAAGGAAGGCTTCATAGGCAGCTTTGCTGCCGTGTTGCCGCCAGGATTGGCCCAATCCTAGCAGTACACAAGCTTGTGCAAAACCGAGCTGGGATCCCTTAGCCTGGTTTTGTACACGTGTGTGAATAACCTCACTGGATAGAATACAACAGATATCTCTTGGGGAAGTCTTCAAATGCCTGCACATATCGTGTGGATTGGCTAGATAACTGTGGAGTCGTAGGTAGTAAAGAAAGTGAAGGTAGTACCCACATTGGCACCAATGGGGAACAAAATGGGCAGTTATTGTGACATCACAATCACTGTTCCCCACAAACACAGATATGAATAAGATTGTTGCACAGGAAAACAAATGAGAAACAAAAAAATTTCAGTGCACACCCAGAGTCCTTAGTCCTTTCCCACCATCCATCACTTGTGCACTGCCATCGTCCCACTCTGGCACTTCTCTCCTATGAAGTTCCCCACCTATAATTGCAAGGATAATAATGGAGAGGGAACTTCATGGTCTATGGCAGGAGGGAGAATTGTTTGGGTCAGGTTTGCAGTGGGAAAGTGGCAGGGGCAGGAAGGTTTAAACACTGCTTCTCCACTGAGAATCACCCCCTTGTGAACCTGCTTTTCCCTAATAGTTGCAGTCATTTAAACCTCCATGTTTACATGTAATGTGTAGTTAGGCCCTCCCTAGGCCTTTCTAAATCAAGAATGACTCTAGAACTAGTGGGGTGGGGGGCAAAGGGATGGCAAAGAATGTTATTAGGGGAGGGAGAATTTTGCTATACATTAAATACCCACAGTGGTAAGGTATTTAATGACTCTTTTCATATGCCTGGCTGCACTTTCTTCTGCAGATTGTTCTGGGGTAGAGGAGTGAGTGAATGAGGCTTCTTTTAAAAATGGAGGCCTTTAAAAATAATGAATTCAAGCTATAGGACTGTATATAGAACTATGACTGTATTGTCTGACACTGAGCAAGTTCCATTCTGCTGGATGGAGGAGCGGGGAAATATTTTTGTGGGAGCACCTGCTACCCCTTGTTATCTCTTGGTGTCATCTCTGCTCCAAATGTTGGTTTTATTAAGGAACACTCATGCAACTGTTACCTACTTAGTTGTGGAGGATCCAGATGTCATTGATCAGCTTCAAGGGTACTTCCTCCCTCATAGCCAACCATTTTTGTGAATCTTTCTCAAAATTTAATGTTAAGCTATGCTGCTTCACCGTTTCCTGTGCTGGAGCACACATTCAGCTAGCTTTTGGCCACATTCACATGTAATGCCAAACCAGAGCTGAATGGGGCAGAGGCTGGAATTCCTGTACGTCCAAATGCACGAACCTGTGGTTTCACGGCAAAAGCAACCTGTGTTTCCCTTGCCAAATTCCAGTTTGAATCTTTGGTTTGCAGTGAGTTTTGCTGCCCCAACCTGAGGTTTGAAAGTGGCAGCGTTATGTCTGAACGTAGACACCACCATAAATGCAGTTTTGGGTTGTTTCTGGAACTAAAATCATGGAAAGGGTGGCACAGACCCACCTAGGAACGCGCCGCTCCATGCCTACCACGCTTCTCACTGGCCACCTCTTCAAGCACTTGCCCCATCCCCACTGTCTCCATGCTCCTTGAGCTGTTGCCACCTTGTTCCATCTCTACGCTTCTAAGCCAAAGGAGAAAGTCACATTGGGTGCCCACGTCCACTCTGTCTCTTGTCCCCCTCTCTGGAAATCAGAAGAGAAAGTGGACTGGATGGAAGGACCGACACTACGGGTTCTGATCACCAAAAATAAATTGGTAAAGAAGTATGTTCACAAGCACATGCACTCACGGTGGCACCATAAACCAGGCAACCTGATTAGATTGCTGCAAAGAGAACATATGGCAGGGCAGCGATACACAGCGTCAGCTTTAAAAAAGCAGCCCCACCCAGGAATTCTTCTGATTGTCTCTGCTCTATTTTTTTGTACAATACAGTTGGGGAAGCAGGGCCCAGACCCTTCCCCTGGGTGCAGTAATGCACTCTCTTGCATTGCTCATGAGAAGAACTGTCCTGGGGTACACAGGGATCGGGCAGAATCATTAATAATGTGGGATGGTGCCCATTCTCCCAAGGACTGCTTTCTCATGTGAGTGAAAGGCCATGGAGATAGGCCTGCAGGCCGGATGGCAGATGCTGCCCAGTTTGGTTGCTCGACACAAGCAAGCTGCGAGGACGGTTACCCTAGCAACACCTGTCTTGGCGACTGCCACAGTGAAGCAATCCAAGCAGCACCTCTCCCAGTCTGGTAATCCACTGGCACATATCCATGTTTCCTTATGCCCAATATGGCGACTCTACTTTCCTAGGTTCACTGATAATCAGGGCTCCCCTCTCCTGCAATTCCCCGCAGCAGCTGATCTGCATACTCCGCAACTGTCAGTCCAAACCTGGGAAATTTGAATGACAATACAGACTATCCCTGGTCCCAGTGTTTCCCTAGTCTGCCCACATGGTACTGCCTGGACACGTGGAGCAGACACTACTGCTTGGGAGTATGAAAGGGTTGCCTGAAGAGGAGAGGGGTCATTGTGTACATGTTCTATTATTTATCAGAGAGAACAAAGGGCCCCCTCTTATTGCAATAGCTGGTTTTGTGGTAATAAGCATGAGTTATCCCCTATACTAAGCAGGTTCCACCCTGCTTTGCATTTGAATGGGAGACTACATGCATGAGCACTCTAAGATATTCCCCTTAGGGGATGGAGACACTCTGGGAAGAGCATCTGAGGTTCCAAGTCCCCTCCCTGGCATCTCCAAGATAGGCCTGAGAGAGATTCCTCCCTGCAACCTTGGAAAAGCCGCTGCCAGTCTGTGTAGACAACACTGAGCTAGATGGATCTATGGACTGACTCAGTATATGGCAGCTTCCTATGTTTCTATGATTTGGATGGCCTACCTCATGAGAATACAGTCGGATGTAAGACCAAAGCTTACTTAGCCTCTTGTGCTCCCCAGTGAACTGGCCCTCTCATGAGAGGGCTAATCCCTGGCTTGCAAGCCAACATGGGGGCAGGAGTGTGCTCGGGTGTTCCTTGAGTGTTTTGCTGGGGTCTATCATCGCAAGAGCATCCTTTGCCCTCCCTCATATACATATTCCCTCCTAGGAAGTAATCATGATCCCTTCCTGGAGTAACAGGAAAATAGGGCCCCTCTGCATCCCCCTGATTGCCAGAATTTTGCTTGCGTAAGACTGTTTTTGTACGGGGCTCATCAGGGGCGTAGCTATAATTGAACGAAAGGGTTCAAAGAACATGGGCCCCCAGCTCCTGAGGGCCCTCCAGATCCATCCCTCTCTATTTTCTTCATTATCTCCCTCACTCTGGGGGGCCGCCAGAGAGAGAGATGAACACGGGCCCTCTCTCCCCTAGCTATGCCCCTGGGGCTCATACAAGGGCAGCAGTGCAATTGCTCTCAGGAGAAGGGCTTAAATGCCATTTAAAGGGATTTAAATGGCCTTTCCCTGTCGATGCCGGACGGTCCATTCCAAAAAGACATGGTTGTGCTTGACACACACCCTTGGCACACCCCCTTGAAGTGACCAATGGCTGCTGCCCTGCAGACATTCTGATGCCATGCCCACAGTCTGGTGATGTGGGCACTATGGGGCTTGCTGGGATGCAGCCTTGACAGATCAGGAAGAGGGAGGGGCTCCCCTGTCCTGAAACTGGGGGTTTCTGAGCTACAGTTGGATGAACATCTGCAATGCAATTCATGCTTACAAAAATTAAACTCAGGTTTGTCTTCCCACAGTTTGCCATTATGTGCAAATGGGGCCACAGTTTTTTGTTTAAAGTTGCTCCTTCTCCACCCCACAGTGATGCACTGCAAGGAAAGACATGCAGTTGGAGGGAATATGACAGCAGGAATACAAGGTGAGTTGGAGTCATGCAGAGGCTGTGATGGTGGTCTGATTACAAGTGCTGCTTACAGCAACTTGATTTGCAGACATTAGCAGTTGATAATGCTTCTCTCCATGCTGTGAAAAGCATCACCTGGAAATCAAATTGCTGCTAATGGCACAAGCAGGGGCAGAGCCACCGTTGAGCAAATGGGTTCAAAGAACCTGGGCCGCCGCCCCTCAGGGGCCATGCCTCACACCCCAGACATGCCCTGCCACTGCCCTTCCTCTGTGCCTGGTCACAAGAGCAGGCCTGGCCTTTTTTATTTCTCAACATTTGCAAACACAGAGGTAGGAAAAGACTAAAGCAGCCTTGTCTTCTGGCTGTAGTAGACCATTTCTTCCCTCCTCCACTCCCACCTCAGGTGGAGGTAGAACTGCCAACAGAACACAGTGGAGAAAGTCAGGAGTTTAGCATGGCTTTGATTAGGCACCAGTGTGTGCACTCAGACACAAAATGTGGGAATCAAGACAGGCGTTCATGCTCTTCTAACTCAGGCTTTATTTCATTGAGTGAAATTGCACTACATTGCAAGACACTTGTAAGATACAGGGGGACAAACCTGTATCTCTCCCAGGAACAACAGCTCCCCTGACCTGTAAAATAAGGATAATTATACTGGCATTGAAATCAGCTTTGGCCAAGCAACATTATGTATGTTTAAAAGGCTTTTTGAATTACACAAAATAAGTCCTAAATTAGAAAGAGTTTTCATTTCATTTTTGCTACTACTTCCTGAATGGATATTGATTGATTGATCGATCGATCGATTGATTAAGTGCCGTCAAGCCTGTGTCAACTATTAGCAACCACATAGATAGATTCTCTCCAGGATGATCTGTCTTCAACTTGACCTTTAAGGTCTCTCGGTGGTACATTCATCGCTGTCGTAATCGAGTCAATCCACCTTGCTGCTGGTCATCCTCTTCTTCTCTTTCCTTCAACTTTCCCCAGCATTATGGAGGACTTCTCAAGGGAGCTGGATCTTTGCATAATGTGTCCGAAGTATGGTATGGTGCAGGATTAGACACTGGGCTGCATGCTATATGAGACTTCTTGTTTCCAGTATGCTCTGTATGTACATTTGTAAATATAACAGATGTTACTGTAAGTCTCTAGGGCTTTCTCATTCAGAGGAAAGGAAACCATGTGGCACTGCCCCTGGCCTTCTCAATATCCAGAGAAGTGGGAAGTGTCCGTCAATATCAAAGTAATTAGTTGGAAGCATAGTTATAGCTTGGAAGGAGTTCACAGGTGCACATGGGAGACAAACCTGTATCTCTTTGCTACGGTAAAATCCTGATTTCTACAAGCATAAAAGAATACCTTGGTTAAATGATAGCCACTCACTGTATATCCCATGTCAATACAATTTAGTCCAGCTGTTGGCTGGTATTTTCTACTAGATTGCACATTTTATTGAAGTAAAGGGTTGTTTTTTATTCTAACAAACAAAAAGAAGCCACAAAAATCTGTTTAATAAGGGCAATTTTAGAGGGCATTTTAGAGGGCATTACAAAAAAACAAAGCTTGATCAAATAGTACAAGCATAATGTTTAATTATTGGAACCAACCCATCTGAGATGTCACAAAAATAATTTCCTAACCAAAAACATAATTTAACCTGATTAAGTGCCATGAATTTGGTATAGACTCTTAGCGACCACATAGATAGACTCATCCTGAAGACAGGATGATCTGTCTTCAACTTGGCCTTTAAGGTCTCTCAGTGGTGCATTCATTGTCCATCCACCTTCTGCTGGTCGTCCTCTTCTTCTCTTTCCTTCAACTTTCCCCAGCATTATGGACTTCTCAAGGGAGCTGGGTTTTCACATAATGTGTCTAAAGTATGATCGTTTGAACCTGGTCATTTGTGAAAATTTGAGTGAAAATTCTGGATTGATTTGTTCTATGATCCATTTGTTTTCCTGACTGTCCATGGTATCCTCAAAAGTCTTCTCCAGCACCAAAGTTCAAAAGCTTCAATGCTTTTTCTGTCTTG
Organism: Hemicordylus capensis; assembly: GCF_027244095.1. Lineage (NCBI taxonomy): Eukaryota > Metazoa > Chordata > Lepidosauria > Squamata > Cordylidae > Hemicordylus > Hemicordylus capensis. The sequence goes on along the minus strand of NC_069658.1, from coordinate 313,889,384 downwards.
CTTCTTCAAAGTTCAGCTTTTACATCCATAGATTGTCATGGGAAAAACCAAACGATTCTAATCTTTGTAAATATAGACGTGTCACTGCATCTAAATATCCTTTCCAAGGCCTTCATTGCAACCCTACCAAGTGCTAGTCTGAGGCATATTCATGAGTTCTTTATATTTAGCTGTTGTCCAATTTTTTCACTGTGCTCCTTGACCTTCATAACTAGAGCTTGCAGATCATCCGCATTCTCAAATATCAGAGTGGTGTCATCACTGTAGCGCAGGTTATTGATATTTCTTCTTCCAACTTTAAAGCCACGCTCATCTTCTTCCAATCCAATTCGAGGTTGGAACCTCCCTCTGAGTTCAGAGGTCTTTTGGAAAACTTGCCTTGTTTTTCCATGACCTTTCCATTCTCAAGGTGCTCCTTGTCTCTTCTAACAGCTTTCTGAAATTTCCTATTAAGTGCCTTCTTGAGGTGTTTATCTTTCTTGACTTTGGCTTCTCTCCTCTTCTTGGAAATTTCCACTGTCTGTTCCGGCATCCATTTTGCTTTCTTCTGTTTCTTGGTCTTCGGCAGTCTCTTTTCACATTTGTTCCACAATCGGCCCCCGGCCATGTCTTTGCTGTTATAACTGAGCTCTTCCACTTCTTTGCACCAATAATGTAATCGATTTGATTTCTATGTACTCCATCTGGTGAGGTCCATTTGTATGGCGCCGCTTTGGTTGTTTGAAGAATGTGTTAGCAATGACGAGATCATTGGCTTGGCAGAAACTAATAAGTCATTCTCCTGCTTCATTTCTGTTTCCTAGGCTATATAGGCCCACTGTGTTTTCCTTTTCCCAACTTTGGCATTCCAGTCTCCAACCACCAGCATCACATCTTGCTTGCATGTTCTGTCAATTTCAGACTGGAATTGAGCATAGAACTCATCAACTTCCTTTTCTTCTGCATCAGTTGTTGGGGTATAGACTTGAAGAACTGTCATGTTAAAGCATTGTCCACAAAATCAATCAATCAATCAATCAATCAATTAATCAATCAATCAATCTTTATTCCGGTCATAGACCAGCATAAAGTATAAGGGTGATTATATGTTAAAAGTAAGAGTAGATAAAAGGATAAAATATGGTACATATTAATACTAAAAGGACTAAAAATACTAAAAATAGTAGATAATACACCAAAAGCATGAGGACCAAAAAGCCTGAGAAATAGTAAGTCATAAAAACACATGAAAGGTATTTAAAAAAACACCCACAAGGGGTGGGGCATAAAAATGGATGTAACCAAGTTAAAAGACATGAGAAGACAGAAATACATAAAAGCCTGAGTAATAAAACTGGAAAACAGCTAGATTAAAGGTTATAAGGAACAGTAAAAAGGGAGGTATGTGAGCAATTGCAGGGTCTGCCCAGAGTCACCGAGGGTCAGATTAAGGCTGATAGGACCCACTGCCTGTCATCCACTGACGAATGCTGATTGCAGCAGCACAGTACCCGGTGACACTATATGTGGTGGCAGGCTTAGAGTCAGAGAGTAGCAAAGAGCTGTAGAATTGTCTCGGATGTCCTGGATACTTACTTAGCAATGGAAGGATGAGGGAGGCACGAATGGCTATACAGAACAAGCAGTAGAGAACATGCTCAGTAGTTTGGATCTGCCTTAGGCCACAGGGGCATAGTCACTCTGCAAATGGGGTCCTTCTATAACAGCCTTCTAGCACTGCTAGAGTCCATGACAGCGAGCCAAAGTGAATGCCCTTCTGTGCTTTGGAGCCACCAGTTGGGTGAGGTATGCTGCTGGAGAAGCAGAATATCTAAGCCTGTCACTGATATGAATCTTTGGGACCCTGCTGAGATCGATTTGGCGCTCAATGTCTATAATGCACTATTTGATGGTTGTTTTTGCCTGATCATAGCCCATGCTGAGCAAGGTCAAGGGGGAAAGGCCCAGAGTAGCTATTTTTGTCTCAGTTGTCAGAATCCAGCTAGACTGGTAATCATTGTGTAGGGTTACAGGGGCAAGATCAATTGGGCAAAAGGATAGTCTGAGCCAATAACAGAGATTGGCCATCCACACCCTAGCCTCCAGCTTGATAGGCCTATGCATGAAATCTGATATTAGTCGGTCACTGACAGCATTGTACTGATGCGCCATCATTGCTATAGCCTTCCTGACTATGGAAGCAACCTTCTTTGGTCTTCATGTCCTGAGTAGTAAACGGTATTATTTTCTGACTGAAAGTGTCCTATTTTAATTTTAATTCACTGGTGCCCAAGATGTCAATCTGTAGTTGATTCATTTCATCTTTCACTGTGTCGAGCTTTCCCATATTCATGCTTCTTATGTTCCACGTTCTCGTTGTAATTCTGTCTTTACAGCTTCAGATTTTCTTTTCCTGCTCAGCAACATCAACTTTTAGACTGCCAAAAGGCTACATTATAAACACCTCCAATATTCTGAGAGATCCTCAGCTCTTCCTCAGGAGCATGCTGAGTACCATCCGACCTGAGGGGACCATCATCTGGCACTACATCGACAATCATTCTATTTTGTCTATCCATGTGGTTTTCTTGATAAATATACTAGTAAATATACTAGTGCCCAAACAAAATCCTAGATTTCTCCATTATTTCTATGAGCAGTTTCCGTTTCCATCCATATTTTAAAAATGGCTGTTTCAATGTAAATCTGGAAATTCCCTATCCAGGCAATGAGACAGGACACTCTGGGGCGATTCTCATGATCACTGAGAGCGGATGAGCAGGGTGGGGGGAAGGTCCCCAAGAGCTTACCTTCCCCGCCAACTATGGAAGGATTGGTAGTGGGAAGCCGCTTTATGCTCCCACATGAGCAGCTCTGCTCCGTGAAGCATGGAGCAGGGCGGAGGGATCCAGGGCCAGAGATCTCACAATGCACCGTGATATCCCCAGTGACAGGCAGGTATCCATCAGTGCTTCAGCAACTGCTGAAAGCAGCCAGCACTGGCACACGATCAGGTAAAGAGGGTTAAAGGAGCACTCACTCCCTTAACCTCATTTAAGAGGTAGGCTCCCTCTGTGGGTTTGCCGCCGAGGCACCACCAGGAGCTGCTCAGCTCCCGCCAGTTGTCACGGGCAACTGGGCTTGATGGCCCTAGCCCAGTCCTGGCTGCACATGAGTACAGACTTTCTAGATTTTTTGTTATCTCTGTGGTTGTCAACCTTGTATTGTGGGAAGTAGGGGAATGGCATGAGCTTAAAATGTTTGGTAGATAGGAAACATATTCAGATTCTTTGCAAACATCCATGCCATGGTCTCCAAGCTACTACTGGGAAAGTGAATCATGCCTCATGAATAGAGGTATGACTGAAGGCTACTGGGATCTCTTCCAAGCTCAAGATATTTTAAATAATGCATCTGATTTGCACTGTTAATAGAACTTATGGACAGAACTTTCTCTGTTCACGTAAGCATTTTACTGGTTCTGCTCCGATGGTTAACAACAGCTTTAGACATAGGCAGTCCCACCACTTTGCCAAGGGGAAAAAGTCCATATATTGGTCAGACTTGCAATATTGTCTCGTGCTCGTATGTGTTTGTTTATTTGTACTATTGGACAGGTTTTGTTCAGTAAACCACCTTGAGGATACAAAATGTTAAGTGCATAGAGCGTATTGCCCTGATCTGGAAAATCAGAAAGATGGTAACCAGTGTTCCCTCTAACAGGGATTCTGAGATGTTGTTGACTTCAACTTCCATTATCCCCAAACTAAAGCCATTTCAGCTGAGGATTCTGGGAGCTGTAGTCAACAACATCTGGGAATCCCTCTAAGAGGGCACACTGATGGAAACTGTAATCATGCTACTTTCTTCATATTGCTGTACTAATTAAATTAATGATAGCTGTTATGCAAAAATTAATCATGTGCAGCATAAGAGGCAGCATTTGTTTCCCAAACCAGCCAGCCAGACTGCATGTGTACTACCATCACTTTAAAAGCAAGCCACACATACATCCCATAAAACCTGTAGTGGTGGCAAAAGCTTAGCCACTACAAATAATCTAGAATCACTTCCCAATGTGCCATTTCTCAGCTGTACAGCTGCTTTTCAAATGCCACTTCGTTAATGCTGAATCAGGCAAGAAAAGGCCAGACTTGTCCAGATGCAGTAGTAACTAATTTTCTGTCTCCCTGCTGAAATCTTAAAAAAAAGTTTCAAAACCAAAGCTTTGCACTGAACAGGTTTACAGTTCTCACTGCCCCTCCTATTTCTTTTCCTGGAATTTGGAAAGCAGCCCAAGTTCCCAGCATGCAGTTCAGCTGGTTTCAGCACTACTGAGCATAATGAGGTGATCCAATTATGTTGCATTTTTTCCCCTTTTGAACTCCTTAATTAACCTGTAATTTTTCCTCTCACCTGCCCAAAGCTAAATGAAGTGTCTGATACACCCAAAGAATTCCTAACCTACCTCTGCTGACTTGATTGGGAGTTGACTTCACCTAAAATGACTACTAGAGGAATATAACCAGGCTTCATATTTAGGTTAAATGAGGCTATTCAGGTCATGGGGAAAAGGGACAAATACATAGAGAAGCCCCTTCTCATGATCGGAGGGAAAGGGCTCGAGGGAGAGTGGAGAGGAAGCCTTAAAAAGCTTACCTTCCCACAGATGACAATTGCCTCTGGTCTGGGAGCAGAAATCACGCACTCTGAAGTGCAGCTGTGTTCTCTAGCAGCGCAGAGGGTCGGGGGCCCAAGACGTGTCACCCCGCCTCTCGGAACTCCCATGATTCACCATGCAAGTGTGCAGTGTATTATGGGGGTTCCCCCTGATGCCCGCTGGGGGTCTCACAGTCTGCAAGCAGCCAGGGCTGGCAGACTATTAAAAAATCGGGTTAAGGAAGTACTAGCTCCCTTAACTCCGTTTAAGAGGTTGGCTGACTTGGCGGGTTTGCCACTGAGGCGCTGGTGGGATCAGGTGGGATCCCATCAGTTCTCACGGACGGGCAAGACTATGCTTGGTTTCATTAGCCCGGTTTTGCCTGTGCATGAAATCAACCTTATAGTCCATTAATAGTTGAATGGTCAGTGGGATGCCGGCAGGAGAGAGAGATAGAGGAAGAGAAGCTGCTCATGAGAGCAAAGTGTTCTGAGTGAATAAAATGTTCCAGCTGCTCCCCAGAACTTTGGACACCACAACACATGCAAAACATTTGTTTAGTCCCCCAAATAGTCTCTATTCCTTTTAATACCCCAAACAAAACAAAAAAGTCATTGGGGCCCACAAACAGTTGGATGTCCTCTATAGAAGTCCCTAGTTGGTATGGTAACCCTCTACTAGTGTTACTAGATGCTATTCACATCCATCATCTTTTATATGCTAGCTCTCTAAAGTAGCTTCTCATGTTGTTGTTGTTGTATTTAAAAGTACAATCTTGGGTGTCATGCCAGGGCCAGATTAGAGTTTTTGTGGGCCTTAGCACTCTTATAATTGTAGTCCCCCAAGATAGATCTATAGGTAAATATTTGCCTTGTGTACAATGTAGAGGTCCCCTGAGATATCTAATGTATCAGAATGGGCATCTGCAGGGCTGAATTATCCACTATTTCCTCACAAGGTGTATTTTGGGGTGGAAAGAGATTTTCTTACAAATTCATACTCATAGATCAAGACTATATGATAAAAGGTGTGAAACAAACGCTTGCCCTGTGTGTGAAGATAGGGAAGGCACCTGTAAACAGAAAGGGGTTGTTTATAAGACTACTTTCACAGATTGTGGTGAATGTTATGTGGGAGGAACTAGATGGCCTCTTTTGGCTAGGTTTAAAGAACTTCTTGCAGACTAAAAGTGCATTAATAGGGAAAGACCTTGGTCAATACACATGAGAGATAGGCGCAAAGGAAAAATACCACTTAAAGTGTGTATTTTGGAGAGAGAACGTTGCACACGTAAAAGAAAAATTAGAGAAGTATTGTACATAGATAAACTGAAACTTGGGGTTAATGGTAAAGAGGAAAAAGAAATTCTGAGATATATTGGCCTCTAAAGGATGTACTGTTGGACTTGTTCCTTTCCCCTCCCCTCTCCTTGTTAGGTCTTAAGCCTGGTGCTTTTCATCAGCTTCAGGTGACTGGCTTGGAGAGTTTCAATTTTGCTATATACAGGCTTGCCATATTCTGGCTTTCCAAATCCAGGTGCCTAATTTGCATATTATGTAAACTGGCTTTAAAATAATTTTTAAGCTGAATGGTGACTACATGTTTTGCTCCACAACTCCATTTCTACAAGGGCTAGAGCTTAGCCTTTTTTTCTTTTCTTTTCTTTTTAATGAAAGCTGAAATCTGGGCAAATCTGGTTGGGCTAAGCAATCTGGGTGAGATGCTTAAAATCTGGGTGAAACCTGGAATTTCGGGGGGCATGGCAACTCTAGCTATATAGGAATGCCAGTTAAACATCAAGCATTGAAAATGACGTCTTTATGTCGAAATGTTTGCTTTTAACAGAGTCCCTGTTGGATTACCTTTTATATGCAATAAAGAAGGTCTACAAAGGAGAACTGTTTCAAACTGTAATCATGCGTATTTCATCGTCACTGTTCATACTCATACAGCTTTAGCTTATGCTTGTTGGCATCTTGTTGTACTGCTTGGAAAATGATTTTTTAAGAAGTTAAAAATCACTCACTCATTTATGCACATATGAAGCAAGAACACACGAATGGAGGCTTCAAGTGTGTGTGTTTGGGGGGGGGGATTTCTCTTTCTCTTACACACAAACAGTTCCAAACAAAACATATATGATCAGGTCTCACGATCAGTAAGACCCGTTTTCGTCTGGTGAGCGGGACGAGAGGGCTAAGCCTGCTCTCCCTGCTCACAAGCGGGCAGGGAGCCCTGGGCGGCCGGATTGGCCACCCACACAATGGCTGGCTCCGAGCTGGAGCCGGCGGGGGGTGGGGGGAATGGGGGGTCACACAGCCCCCGCAAGCCCCAGTATGCCCTGCGCGACTGCGCAGGGCATACTGGGGAGACCCCCGAGCCGGGAGGCTGCTTTTAAGCCTCCCGGCCGGGGGTCTACTCATGAGTAAGTGCAGCGCGAAGGCGTGGTGCAGCTACTCACGATTGTAAAAAGCAGGTTTTTTGGAGCACTCGCTCCGCAAACCTGCTTTTTACCAAGGGTTCTCGAGCGGGTTACACACTCAAGAACCACTGGGCTCAGCTGCAAAAAATCGGGCTAGCCTCTGCTGATCGTGAGAAGCACCCCAAAGACTTTCAAGTGGGGGGTGGGATCTCTGTCTTACACATTCACAAACACACACGGTTCATACAGATATGAAAGAGAAAAACGCACAATGGCTTTTAAGCAAGGGGAAGAAATCACACCAGTGTTCCCTTTAACAGGGATTCACAGATATTGTTAACTACAACCCCCATAATCCCCAAGCAAAGGCTATTGCAGCTGGGGATGCTGGGAATTGTAGTCAACAACATCTGGGAATCCCTGTTAGAGGGAACACTGAATCACACACAAAAAACTTGTTTTGTAGGCCCTTGGGAGCTTTGTAGGCTCAATAGGCACTGTGCCTATTGTGCCCAATGGATAATCCAGCCCTGTGTCAAGTCCTAATCTGAAAAATGTCTGTGCAAATGTAATAGAAATGCTGCAAAAACAACTCTTTACAATATAACCCATGCTACTGACTCTTACACCACCTTAAGTGGCGAAGAGGGGAAAAGCTTGACTAACAAGAAGAAGGTTGCCAGTTCGAATCCCCGCTGGTATGTTTCTCAGACTATGGGAAACACCTATATCAGGCAGCAGCAATATAGGAAGATACTGAAAGGCATCATCTCATACTGCGCAGGAGGAGGCAATGGTAAACCTCTCCTGTTTACCACAGGGCTCTTTGGGCGCCAGGAGTCAAAACTGACTTGATGGCACATTTTACTTTTATTGACTCTTATATACTGTTGCATGCACTACAATTCAGAGCAGACTGTTCTTTAAGAGTAACATAAAGCCTACTGTTCAGACAAGATGATTAAAGATATAAATGGACTGATCTGAACACTAACAACATAAGCCAATACATGTTTCAATGGGGATGTACTAACTGTTGTACACCCCCTTTGAAAGAGACTAAACAATGACATAAGCTGGCATTCCAAGGACACTGCAGTGTCACAGTGGAACAGTGAAAGAGGGTTGCCAGGTTTTTGTTTTGTGTTTTCCTTGACAGGGCCCTGATTTTTATATAACTATATCTATATCTCTGCATAAAAATCAGAAATGTAGCAGGCAGTGTTTCCCTTCCGCCCCATCACTGTCTCAGCATACCAAGAAAAATGTTACCTGCTGGATTTCCATTTGTCATGAAGCTGTTAAGGGTATTGGAACTAGGCCAGACGCATTTGGCAACCTACTGTGGAAAGATCTGCCTTGACAGTCATTTAAGACTGGGGATTCCAGACACTGATAGAGAACTTTCCACATAGTTTGCATGCAGAACCCCTCTTCTTTACTGATCAACATAGCACTTTTTGAAAAGCTCAAGAAGTGCCCAAAGCAGCACTGGAACATGAATCATTAGTTACACAGGAACTAATCAGGTGCCTTACACAGTCAGACCATTGGATCATCTAGCGGAGTATTGCCTACGCGACTGGCAACAGCTTTCCAAGGTTTCAGGCAAGTCTCTCCTAGCTCTATGTGGAAGTTTTTCACACCTGACTTTTAGTCCACATCTTCTCCAGAATGGACGTGTGCCTTTACATATTGGCCAAATTTACCATGAAATCCCTGCAAGCGATCAGGGAGCATTTCACACACAATTCAAGTGTAGCCCCATTTATATCCAGAGTGCTAAAATCCACTCTTTGTGTCGGTTTTGGGGGGCAATTTTGAACTCGCAGTAAAAAACTGTGGCAAAGCCTGCTGTTTAGGAAATCTCCTGGAGATGCCAGGGATTGAAACTGGGAACTACAGTGTGCAAAGCAGATGCTCTACAACTGAACGGTGGCTCCATCCCGATTCTTTTGAAAGCTCACAGTGTGATGTTTCAAACACACTGAGATCCAAAAGGAACCCTCATTAAACAGTCCTCTGTGCAATTATTTCAGTGAGGAACACATAAGTGCTATTCCCTGCCCTCCTGTTAAGAATGTCTTCTCTGTGTGTAATTTACTCCTTAGACTATAACAGAATAGAAGTGGTGAAGAATTGGAGCTAAGATGAGCCAGAAAGTCCCTGGTTTGCCTCTTGACGTAGCTCTTTGCACTTACCTGCAATTTGGAGGTGATAATTCTAGCCTGGGTAATAATTATTATCATGGGTAATATTTAGCAGTTAAATGCCTGCTTTTTGTTGTCTCTAAGAATGCTAGATGCCAGCAGATTGTGCTAATTGAAAGCAGTGCCAATATACAGTTCTACAACATAGATTGTGGATGATGAAGATGATGAAAATCCCAGTGCTTACAGTCTTACGCCTCTGACCAGTGCATCAGTCTGTTAGTTCTCCTAGCTATCAGATCAATGAGTTACAAAGGAAACACACCAGAGAAACACACCGAAGAGCGAATCTTTGAACACATCAGAGTTGAGGTAACATCAGGTGCCTCTTTTATGTCACAGAACAGAGACAATTTACACATTAATGGGCACAATCCAGCACAGACTTAAACGTGCTTAAGCCCACTGACATCAATGGACTTTAGTGTGCCTAACTCTGTGCTAGATTGTATCCTTTATCTTTGGTATACCGCCTCAAATAGGAAAGAGGCCATACCTAGATATTAAATATAGTAAAATACATCCCTGCTGCCTTTTTCTCTTGCACTGCACAACACTTTCCGTATGTTTCCCTCTACCTTCTCCCATCCTAGCTAGGTTCTTAGTGCTCAGTCCTAATCAGGTTCATCCTGCTGATAACATTGGGATTCACTTCTTCCTAGAGCAATTAACATCTTCAACCAACTCTGCCATCCATCTAGATGCATGATGATGACCCAAACAGCTTGTCTGCGGTGCACCCTTAGCTGACATTAGTGTTAATTTCTAATACATTGACCTATCATGTCAGCCTCTTGGCACTAATGAAATATCGTGCCCCAAGTCACCCTGGAGTGAAGAATAGTACAGCTCGTCGGCTCTTAGCAACACACTGTGGTCGCGAAGAGTCAACACCGACTTGACGGCACTTGATCAATCAATCCAGCACAGCACACCAAAAGGTATGTGAACAGCTATGGGTATAATAATTCCAGTTATCCGATTTTAAATACTTCCCACTTCATTTCACGTCCTAGGAAACTTTTTCAAGAGTCATCTATAAGAAAGTAAAGATAAAGCTTTCTAGTTGGTCTTAAGAACATAAGAACAGCCTTGCTGGATCAGATTTCTATGATCTACTTCCAACAGGGTCACTGCATGCTTTTGAAAGATTCCAGCAGCTGTGCTCAGAGATATACTGCCTCTGTACATGGAGGTTTCATCTAATGTATTTATTTGATTTATATACCACCCTTCCTAAAGTGGCTCAGGGTGGTTTACACTAAAATAAAAAAAAATAGATAACAATTAAAATAAAATAAAACAATTAAAAGCATATTTATTCATTAATTAAGCAATTATGCTTAATATAATGCACCTGTTCTTCATAGGTTTGTCATGTGAGCCTTTTATTTTGTACACCACTGCTTTCTGTGCAAGAATATTGTGATTTGTGAAGTGGTTTTCAGTTGTACTGGCAAAAACTGAATTGGCATAGGGCAACCTGTAGCCTACAGAATTTCTCCGTTCTTGTGTTGACCGTATAATCAAGGGATGAAATTAAACCAGTTCTACCACCTTGTATACATTACATACCCACTTCAGATTCAATCCCATGCTTGCAATCTGCACTCAGGTGAGAACTAGATACAGTGTTGTTCTCCTAATACTACACAAGCCAGTTTCAGGGGGCCCTTGGCAAACTGCCCTCCACAACCCCTGGTGGTCTCATGGACCACCTAGCAGGGTGGTCCGAGAGAGAGAGAGAGAGAGAGAGAAAGAGAGAGAGAGAGAGAGAGAGAGAGAGAGAGAGAGACTCCGCCACTTCTCAAAGGCTTTGGACACAGACATGGTCCCCGGGAACAGCAGTGGGCCCTTCCGAGGTGGCTCTCAGCAGCTGCCCAATGATGCTGGCTGGCCCTGACACAAACCATAACACTAAAGGGCTAAACCTGGGGCACTGATTTCAGGAATTCAACTTCAAGGCAATGCAAAGCAACAGCAAGGACAAAGACCTTTGCATTTGATAATCTGAATACAAAGTAGACTGAAGGCCAAACTAGACATGATGGTGGTAGATCAGTGTGTTTACACCCAGTTGAAAGCATAGAGGGGGTCTGATTTAAACGGCAAGCTAGGCATGTGACATGGGTGAAGCATGGAACCCTTCCCCTGCCTGTGCCTTACCTCCTCACAGTGCTTAGTGACTTTCTGCCCCCAGTTATACCGACATGAACCCAGTAAGGAAAAAACCAGCTTGGTGGACAAGCTCAAGGAGGGAAGCTCCAAGCTCTTCACCTATGCATCCCTTTTGCTATCTTAATCAGACCCTCTGCACCACACTTTCTATGCACCCCCAACCACAGTTGGAGCAGATTTGGATTTAAACACAGATTTGACAACAGCACATCTAATTTGGTACTGAGCCAGACCACAGATCCATCTCACACATTGTTGTCTTCTTTGGCTGGCAGTTGTTCTACAAAAGAAATATTTCCCAGCCTTCCCACTTAAGTAACATGCTTTTCAGCTGGAGATGCCAGGGATTACACCTAGGGCCTTCTGCATGCAAGCTGTATACTTTTCCACTGAGCTATGACATTCCCCACCTTCTCATTAGCAACACAGCAGTTTAAAAACTGTGCCAGGATTCATGTAATTCCCTCTGTCCTGGAAACTCCTCTTCACAATTTAGAAGCCTGAGAGGTATCGATAAAGGAAATGCACTCTGCACATGATCAGTTACAATAATTACTGCTGCTCATAAATCCTAGGGTTGATCCCCTTGTTCAGATTAAGCCCTGTGTAAAGCATGACTAATGCATATCAACTGATCTCAAGCAAACGGGAATGTTTAAAAGTGATACTAAGTTATCTGAAATGAAATTATCTGAAATGGTAATTTCTGAAAACATGCTGTAGAAAGCAGAAGAAAGCTCTCCCCTCACAGTCAAATCAATCATTTCTCATAATGTAAATGTGATGCTTGAATTATTTCAGAGGCAGGAAATGCAAAACCCAATCTAAGCATCACTTGTGAATATGATTCATCCCTAGATGAACAACTCATAGGTCATAGGATGCAGCAGTCAAATTCTTCAGAACAGGATTTTATTGAAGAGGAACAGTGAAAAATGGAGCATAAAAACTTGTTTTAAGAAAGAGCATGTCCAGATCTTAATGTTTATTGATAGTGTAAAGTTTACACTGAAAAAAAGTCAACACCTCAACATCTGGACTGATGTTAGACTGGACGTCCCCCAGAAAAAATCAGAAACATACATTGCACAATAGTCACAAAATGTGTTTGATTCAGAACTAAATATCTATCCATGACCCTTGGCATTTAAGCTTTGATAGTTTCCAGACAAAATTATCTTTCATTTACCCACCAATCAATCTTATATGGAAACAGGAAATAAACAAAACCAGCTGTCCCACCATCCATGCCTTTTGAGACTTACCAATGGGAGTCTTGAAAGTCTCTTTACTCTAACTGATAGCTAATAGGGAAGGCTTCATACAACATAATTACTTCAAATTTATTTGCTAGACCAAGAGAGACTGGACAGAAGTGAAAACAATAGGCAGCCGGTGTTGATTCTAAGCAGGAGGAGGAGGGGAAGATCCCAAGACTGATAGCTCAAATTGCCTTTCCCAGATTCCCATGTAGGTTAGATACTCAAACTGATCACGTGGCTGGTACAAATGTAAAAGGTAATAAACCTACAACGTCAATTTGAATGCCATCCAAGGAATTAGCATTTTCTCTAGAGAATTTTCTCTACACATCTTTTACAATCTTGCCTGCAATTCCACCAGCCTCCTGCCCTGAATTTAATAACTTGCTTTCTTTGGCTCTATGCTTTTCTCACTCTTTTATTTTTAGACTGTCAATTTATATAGTGGCTTGCCGAGCCTGCATGACACCAGCAAATGTAACTGGATCCCAGGCCCCCGAGTGCCAGGAATTACAACCTCAATCAGCTTGCTGCTGAGGGCACAAACTTTCAGGCACTGAGCAAAACAAAAGATCTGCAGCAACCTCCATTTTACACCCAGACTTAGCCAGGAGAGAAAGAAGGGATCAGCGAAAAGAAAAGAAAAGAAAAGAAAAGAAAAGAAAAGAAAAGAAAAGAAAAGAAAAGAAAAGAAAAGAAAAGAAAAGAAAAGGAGTTCTAAATGCAGAGGTGACATTAGGATTTGCTGGGGCAAAGGGAAGGAAGACCTGTATTAGAGGTTGCCTGATCATTGGTGTCAGTACAGCCACCAGATGCAGACCAAGGAGCAGCTGCAAGTGACTGTTTATGGTTCTCAAAATGACCCAGAGTGCCATGGAGGCTGTGAGGCCACTGGATGAAGCTCACATCTATCAGCTGTGTGATGGACAATGGAAGGGAGGGATTGGGAGGGTATAACCCCTGCTAACTGGGCAAAGAGGCACCTTTTAATGTGGTGATTCTCTTTATTTAGCAGGGGGAGAGTAACTGGCCCTATCCACCCACAGCACACAGTACCTCCAGTGACTGATGCTGGTGTCTATTTTATGTTTCTTTTTAGATTGTGAGCCCTTCGGGGACAGGGTTCCATCTTATTTGTTGCTTATTTCTCTATGTAAACCGCCCTGAGCCATTTCTGGAAGGGCGGTATAGAAATTGAATAAATAAATAAATAAATAAATAAATAACAGCAGCAGCAGCAGGCAAGGCTGTTATAAGCAGTATAATCATCTCAGGGATGACCCCAAGGGGTGCTGGGTGCTCCCCACAAAATATTTTCCACTGGAACATTATAGCAAAGTGTCAGGCAATACAGTCATTGTACATTTTGGTCCTATAAATTTAATTGATTATTTTTAAAAGCCTCTGTTGTGTAAAGAGGCCTCATTCACTCACTCTTCTACTCAAAAGCAAGCAGCAGAAGCCAGTGCATTTTGTCAAGTGGTGGCACTAGTATTCAGTAAGAAGAGAGGAGCTGCCCCCTAATCAGCGCAGCCCCACAGCATCTCTCCAGTGGCGGTGGCTGCTGCTAGTAGTGTCTCCGTGTGGGGGGTTTGGTTTAGACTGTGAAGCCTTTGGGGACATGGAACTTGTTTTCCATACCTTTTGCTATGTAAGCTGCTTAGAGAACTTCTTTGTTGTTATAAAGTAGCATATACATATTTTTTACAATAACAATGATGATATGAATCTTCTACCTGTACAGAGAGGCTAAAAGTTGCAGACAGGTATGGCCAAGAAAGGAGTCCAGAATCAAATCATTGTCATCTAGAAAATGCCATTCATTGGTAACAGAGCAGGTACATACAGTATGCCACATGCAGGAGTGGTCAGACTTAAGTCCTGAAGTTTCTACTTTGATTATTTTTAACAGAATTCAGAGGTACAGGTCCACCAACCCACCAACCAGAGGTGCAAACTGGGGGCTCAGGGGAGGAGCCAGTTATTAGAATGACAATGTGATGACCTGCATATACAAGCACAGTCATACATCTGAGTAACTGCAGATGAGGGATTCTAAAACAAAACTCTGAAACTGGCCAACAGAGCTACACCAAGATCAAGTGAAAGGTAACCAGTATTCAGAGATGAGGAACATTGAGGCTGAAATATATGTGATTACCACAAGGCCAGGGTGCTTTCCAGACTAGCTGCTCATCATCAGCAAAATGCCTCCATCTGAGCAAGTCACATTCTGATTGTAAATAGCAGGGGGAGCAGTCTTGCAGCAACTAACAACCTGAAAAAACAGCAACTTTTTCACGCCGGATATACGACATCCTTGCTCTATATCACAGCAATTAAATTCACAACAAGGCACTGGAAATGTGAACAGCACTCTGCTGTCTGCATAGGGACTACATTGTCACGACGCAGGAAGTGTGGAAGCACACTCCCAAGATACATCCTGACCCCATTGTAGGGTCTAGTCTGGAAAGTGCCCAGGTACATTAGAATTTTTTAACATGCAATTTTACTTGATATTGTCAAATCATTGGTGTCAGAAACCTTGCCAATCTGCCACAATAAATCTATTGGGAGATCCTGTCCTGATCTATCTTCCACCCACCCATGCGTTAAAACATCTTTTGTAGCATTGTGCCAACACATTCCAGTATTCTCCTAGTTGGCCCAGGTACAGTTATTGGGCAGGCCATTTCTTGAGCTCAATCGATATCTCCTGCCTGAGCAAGCCTGGCTTGTTCAAACACAGCTGTGGCCATATCTTTCGACACCAACTAATGGCCATGAACAAGATAATTCTGCCATGCAGTGCCAAATGTAAAGTTCAAATTCCACTCTCTCTCTTACAATTCTCACCAGCATTTTAAAGCAGAAAGATTTCCACGAAATCATAAGCCACCACTAATACTAACAGCTGTGGTCTTTGAAAGCAGAAATGCATATAGAGGATGACAGAGATGGACAGGAGTGTACTACTTCTTATCTAGATGAGCCATCCTTCTAGAAGTTGTTTTGGTATGCTTGAGATCTGTTTTGTCTTAATATTTCTATACTGCTTTGAGTAAATTAACTGGTTAATTTTTTTTACCATACTCTGTCCTTTTGATTTGGAGTGGTTGATAATGTTAATGATAATGTTTCACAAGTTAAAGTACTTACCAAATATAAACATAAGCATTCAAAAAAGTTTTCATTCAAAATGTTTTTAAATTGTTAGTTGTTATATTGTTTTTAATTTGTTTGAGCTCTTTACTGTTTTTGGTGGTTTGTTTTAACTGTAAACCACCCTGAGCCATTTTGGAAGGGTGATATAGAAATCAAATAAATAATAATAATAATAATAATTTTAAAAGGATAACCTGTGCTTCTCTGCAGCCACTAAATATTTAGGCAAGTAAATTTGTTGGGGAGGATCCAAATGGTGACTAGCTAGCATTACTATTCACAAGCTCCTGGCTTTAAAAAACTGGACTTCTCTTCATTGGAGCTGAAATTCTCAAGCAGTAACTACACAAACCTTAACTATGGCAAATAAAAGCAAGAAGAGAAAAAATAGGAACAACCCAAACAGCCAACCAGCCAAGGCATAGAAGCAGAAGAGGATCAGCTGCTACCTTCCCACCAACGGAGCCATGAGTACAACATTTACATTCCTCATTAAGAAAAGATTTATGGCCCTAGACATGCAGAACCCTCCCACACACCCCAAGGATATTGCTACAAGGGAGACTGCATTACACCAGGCATCTCCTTAGGTACCTAAGAATTCTATTTTGAAAAACCTCCTGGAGCAGAGAGATACAGGGGACCTAAGAAAGCCAAACATCCCTGTGACCACTCCTATGGATCCTATCAAAATATTTAGGAGATGCCCACTTATGAACAGCAGAAACAGTTATACAAATTCTAGGACTTTTAAACACAATCTCAATGAAAGTAGACAAACTTAGGCATGCCTTCAATACATTTGTGCTACACAAATATACAAGTAAAGCTTCAAACACAGCCCCCAGCAATGACCAGGCAGCTCCCTCCTTGTTCCAACTGGGACCTCTGCGAAAACACACACACACAAGACACATACTGGACTGCCAAAAACAACCTATTCAACTAAATCAGCACATGTTCTTCAAATCTCCCAGGTGCTACTACAAATAGAAATGAACCTTATTAATGTTGCAAGATGGTCCTATAATAAAGCGATTACTAACCCTCTGAGCCAACGCTTAAACTGCCAGCCCAGATCTGTAGACAGGGACTCAACCCAACTTTTACCAAACTGCCCAGGTTTAAAGAGAATTCTGCTCTTACATCATCCCACCTTCCCTTGTAAGCTCCTTTGGATGGCCGGCAGGGAGCATCTTCTCCATAACTTTAACATAAGACCCACTAGAGTGTTGAAAATGACCACCTTGGAGAATTTACTTTCTGGGCCAGGACTAAAATGAGTGTCATTGACTATGTAATTGTCTCTGGGAAATTATTCCACTTTGCAGACCACTTCGAGGCCACCTCAGTTTGACAGCAACCATCTTCCAGTCACCCTCCACCTAAAACCTTTTGTCCAGCAGCTCCACGCAGAGCCTCTCTACCAGCCTCACATCCTACTATCAGGAAGAACTTGTTGCATCAAATGGTCCACCCAGCTGGACAAGGCAGTAACTGAACAACTCTTCTCAGAACACTTTCCATCCATTCATCTCTCTTTGCTCTCTGTAGAATCCTCTTAACTCAATCCTTGAAAGCTATAGCAACCTAGTGCAGGAACTACAAATGCACCTAACCCACAGAAACAATGGCTATCCCAAGCCACTACTGCATTGCTCCAAACCATGGTTTAACTCAGAATGCATTGGAGCAATAAATAAATAAGCTCATAGCTAATTACAACACCTGCAAGGCCAACACAAGTTTAGTGATGGCACAGGACCTCCTCAAGCAGATGAGGCAATACAAACTACTCAAACATAGGAAAATAGATGTCATGAAAGCCATTTGGTCACACCTTATTTAAGCAGTCAGAACCAAAGACTCAGCCCTGTTCTGGCACATCACCGTGGATCACCCTAGCAATGACCTGACACCACTGAACAGCTTGATCTCACCAGAGGCCTGGGGATGGCACTTCAACAAACTGTTCAGAAGTGAAGAGGTGGACCACAGAAGCCCTCAGCAAGATGCAGAGGACTTGCCACCCTGACTGCCGGTGACGCCAGCTGAGATCATGGACCTGATCTCCCAGCTAAGACCTGGAAAGGCTCTTGGCAACAACCTAATTCCCCTTGAACTTATCAAAAATGACTCAGCATGGTGGGCTCCCATTCTGGCTGTGCTGTTCACATCCATTGACAATCCCAGATATATCCCTAAAGACTGGGGGTTCACAGTCATATTTCCCATCTTCAAAAAATTCAGGAAGGATGATCCAACTAATTATAGACCTATCAGCCTGTTCAGCACAGCCAGCAAACTCTATGCTATACATCTATATTGGAAACTAAGGGACTGGCTGGAACAAGAAAACATCCTGGCAGAGGAGCAGGCCGGATTTAGGGAAATATGGTACACAGTTGACTGGTGCCTTGTACTTCAGCACCTAATTGAAAGATATTCCACTCACAACTCAATCTCACTGTATGCAGCCTTTATTGATCTCAAGTCCACTTTTGACTCCATCTCATGACCCAAATTATGGGAAAAACTGGAAGCCTTCTTGACTGAATGATGTCTGCTATTTTTCATTCATACTCTGCATGATGACACATCGCTGAAAGTTAGATGCAACCCCCAAGGCCACTTATCTAATGCCATCCCAACTCATTAGGACATCAAACAAGGTTGCACACTTGCTCCTCTCCTGTTCAACATCTAAACGACATGGTGGGCCACCTAAAGAACCAAGATTTCCACCCTCCGAAGCTGGCAGAGAAACATATCTCCACGCTGCTCTATGCAGACAATGTGGCAATCCTCTCAAGGACCCCCATAGAACTTAAAAGAGCACTGCGGACCCTACAAGGAAAGCCTACTGGAAATCAATTACCATAAAACCAAAATTATGGTCTTTGTTAAGAGACCAAGGACAGACTCCAGGTGTATTAATGGGAACGACACCGACCAGGTCTCATGCTTCAAATACCTGGGGGTGTCTTCCACGCTTCTGGGACTATGGCAGCTATGTTGTCCAAAATGCCCAGAGAAGCACAGCTGATAAAATTCCTAAAATTATTCTGATCAAAAGGGGGCCAATACCTACCCGCAGCCCTTGAGCTAATTGAAGCTAAGTTGATGGCACAGTTTCTATATGGTGCCCAGCTAGGCCCTTTTCCCAACTTTGCTCCTCTAGAGCTCATCCAATCCATTCATAAGAGCAGTACTTCAAGTCCCCTGTTGTTTCTTTAATGCCGGTTTATGATTGGAGGCAGGCCTGGTGAAAGTGGAGGCCAGTGTCTGGTTGTCAATACTCAACTACTGGCTGAGATTACCCCTCCTCCCAATAAGCCTAGTCCTCTCAACTTTGGTGGACAGCTTCCAATCCATATGGAAGTTATCTCTACCAGACAAACTATCCTTACTTTGACTCTCCCCTTCCCACATACTTTCCTTGGGTTACAAGCAGGCCAGAACACTTATCCAACAGTGCATAATTGATGCAGAATGCCAAACCGACTTAGTTAGGTCCCCAAACTTTCTTTTCTCTGATGATCTAAGGTACATATTGAACATGTCCTCCTTCACTGCCTATTCTATAGAGATGTACGAAGTGCCTTTATTCTCTTGACAGGTCACCAGGATGCTCAGGCCAATCCTACTCTTCAACGGTAGGGCCTCTATAATGTAAAATATTGCCAAGTTCGGTGTGGCCGCAAATGAGAAAATGAGAAATTTTTCTCATTTGCGGATATTTTATTTGTTACCCTTTTGATTTGTGAAGTTCTGTGTGGCAGCATGCAAAATTTGCTGGGCTCTAAGAACTAATTCTTCAGGTATTCAGCCCTATTGCTTTTACTACCTCAGTTTATCTTTTAACATTTTATAGACATTGTCCAGATATTTTAGCACTGCAGCAATTTTACACCAAGCAGGTTTTAACCGCATTAGCAATAACAGCATCTTATAGATGCATCTATAGCAGCATTTTAGAGATGCTGTTTAGCCCTACTGTGACTCTGTAGTCCTCATGCTACTGTTTTAGCAATTTTACAGTTCCTATATCACTTTCTACAGTCACGCATAGATTTTAGCCTCACAATAATCTTATAGTGATTTTATAGTAACTTCACAGTCTTTATGCTAATAGGCATACACTCTATCATTTTTACCTGCTTTTAATTGCTCTTAATATCACCTGTTACACACTCTGTTTACTTTATGTTGGTCTAAGGCCTTAATAAAAATTGATTGGTAAATTTGTCTTGCTTCATCTCTGAAACAACCAAGGCTTATGTCACTCTACAAGAAGTCACCATTCATATGTAACACATTGAGGGCACTTTATAGTGGAACGGCTGTTCTCAACTGACGATGGATTGGAGTGGGGCCTTGACACTGTTTTTCATTGCAATTAGATTAGCAACCTTACTGCTTGAGAACACATTCACAAAATCACTTGACCACACAGAAGTATCATTTCCCCTGTTTGCGGTGACCCAAGCTCTTGGCATGCAAACAGATCGTTTGAACCATTCACAATGAGCAAGAGCTGCCATTTTGCTCACAACCACAAATGTTTCATATGTGAACAGTGCAACAAGCGATCAAAGCTGCATATTCTGCTTGTGGTGAGTGATTCAGATGCCCACAATCAGAGTGGAGGGAAGCAGATGATAGAAATTAGCTCTCATTCTCTGGAACGAAAAATGAACCTAGACCTTAGATGAATGTTCTTGCTGATGTCAGTCGGTTCCAGTCAAACACAGCTCTATTTAAGTCTGGAGAGAAGCTAAGAGGAGAAATCAGAGTGCTGCTTGAGCTTCAGACTTAGCTTTTACAATAACAATAACAATAACAATAACAATAACAATAACAATAACAACAACAACAACAACAACAACAACAACAACAACAACAATAACAATAACAATAACAATAATAATAATAATAATAATAATAATAATAATAATAATAATAATTCGATTTCTATACCGCCCTTCCAAAAATGGCTCAGGGCGGTTTACAAAGAGAAATAACAAATAAGATGGCTCCCTGTCCCCAAAGGGCTCACATTCTAAAAATAAACATAAGACACACACCAGCAACAGTCACTGGAAGTACTGTGCTGGGGTGGATAGGGCCAGTTACTCTCCCCCTGCTAAATAAAGAGAATCACCACGTTAAAAAGGTGCCTCTTTGCCCAGTTAGCAGGGGTGCTATTGACTGCTATATTGATTGCTATATTGCTATTGACTGCCTGTCACCATCCTGATCCAGAGATGTATGTGAAAAGAGGAGGTTACAAGTGCTCAGAGATGTATTTTCTCTTGACCCATGAGAAAAATGGTATAGAAATATTATTATTATTTTATTATTATTTTTTACATTTATATCCCGCTCTTCCTCCAAGGAGCCCAGAGCAGTGTACTACATACTTGAGTTTCTCCTCACAACAACCCTGTGAAGTAGGTTGGGCTGAGAGAGAAGTGACTGGTCCAGACAGAGTCACCCAACAAGTATCATGGCTGAATGGGGATTTGAACTCGGGTCTCCCCGGTCCTAGTCCAGCACTCTAACCACTATACCACGCTGGCTCCATGAATAAATAAACAAGTGCACTGAGCTCCTTCTCTCAGAATGTTCTCCCCATTCACTTTAATGGAAGGGCCCATTCACATGTGCAAAAAAATGCACGGACTGATCCACATCGTCCACTGAAATTAGCATGGAATACTTCATGCATGCCAGATGGAGGCACATTGAGTTTGGCATAAGTCTGATAAAATATGACTTCTAGAAAAAAGGAACCATTAATCGTACCTCTGCCCATAAATATCAGAGTGTGGTAAATTTATGTGAGACATGGACACCCACAAAGCCTGTAAACATTGCATATGTAAATATTTATAATGATAGTGACTCGTACGCATTAGTGTAAACACCAGCTCCATTGCTTTACACTGAAATGCAAGTGTGTTTTATTGTGGTCCCCATTTCTATGTGCTGTGTTATCTCCACCAATAAACAGTGTCCTGTGACTAATCTCTGTGAAAGATTGCTTCCCACACGGCCATGCCTCCTCCATTTGTAAGCAGATAAAAAACTTTCCCAGAGCGACCTTCCTTCTCTGGGCTACACTGGAAGCGAGAAACGGGAACTAGACATTTAGGCAGAGCAATGTAGCAGTGACAAGTGAGTTTGTTGGATCAGCCTCTGTGAAAAACAGATAGGAGCTGATGATCCCAGGGGATCCCTTTGGACTGGGCCAACTGTATTGGTAGAAGGAGTCAGAGCAGGGGGTGCTCTCTGGTTGGAAAGATCTCACCTATTTTAAAAGCTATCAGTGAAATACTTTATCCCTCCTCTGCTTAATGACTAGACTCAGTGGCTCCGTTCCAGATTTAGTTGCACACAACAACATGTATGGAGCCTCAGACAGTGGTTGGGAATGCATATTCTTATTGGTTTGTTTAAAATATTTATATGTCACCTCTCCCAGGCTCAAGGCAATTTACATCCAAATGAAATACAAATATTGTCATGCATCTCCTTCATAACATAGGTTAGTCCTCAGAGCAGTTCCCCTCCAAAAATCACCCACAATAAGAGGGTTATGCTGGGTTTTTTAAACTGGAATTATATATAAGCAACCACTGGGAAAGCATTTGGTCCTAGTTTGTGTATTTTCCACAAGAAAAACAGCAACTGAAACACATGTGCATATTTTCAACTGATGCACAAAATATCTGCTTTGTATTCAGGTATCCACTACTCAGTACACAACAGAAAGTGAAAAGCTCACCAATCATGCCAATAGAAGCTTCCAACTCAGGGCTAATAGCAACTATGGGAGACCAAATCAAAATCAGGACAGGACAGTGTAAACCCACTCCGTCGCCTGGTCCCAAACTGGATGGTTTTCCCTCCTGTGACTGGTGTTTAGAAAACAAAAGTGAGACATGCACAGCTAATGCATGCATTGAAAGTTACATGTAGTTGGAGCCTGAGAATCGGAGTATTTAAGGATACATTTATTTATTTATTTATTTATTTATTTTATCATATTTTTATGCCACCTGATATGTACATCTCTAGGCGGTATACATATACTCTAGAAGAGCTCTGACCCAATTAGGAAACAAACAAAGATTCTTCTGAGATGAAAGTTTCCTTGAAAGCTAGTACACTTATGAATAGGAAGGAGTGCCTACCCTAATGAGGGGACTCTGCATAGATATCAGCTGAGGAGCCAGACCTGAGTAACTTCCCAAATTATATGTCAACGCCAGGGGAGCAACATATTTAGTTTGTGTTACTTTTTGCAAAATGCATCTGTGCACCAGTGAGAGGAGGTCTCCTCTTTCGTTCCTGCCTTCCGGGTAAGCAGTGCTCAACTGAGAGGTCATAGGCTCATGTACGGTGCAGTGAACCACTGATCCAAGTGAGAAGTGCACTTGCTGCTTCCGAGCCATTCTGCAGCCTGCTGGTGCTGCTCCTGCTGGCAGAGCTGCTCTGTGGCCACTAAGGACGGTGTCTGTGGGAATGATGGGAGCACTGTCATTACTGAGATGACATGCGCCTTTGCCATGAAGCAGCCGCCCTCAGAAGCTCCACTGGCAGATGGCTGCAGAGTGACTCACTTGGATTTATTGTATTTATTTTTATTTATTTTACATATTTTTATACCTCCCAAAACTTACGTCTCTGGGCGGTTTACAAGAAGATAAAAACAACATTAAAACATTAGTTAAAAGCAAAAATAAGAAATTTAACACAGAACCATTTAAATTTTTCAAAACAATATTCTAAAACAACATTAAAAACAATTAAAAAATTGGCAGCTCACTGGGCAGTACGTAGTCCACTGAGTTTGGAAATCATCACCTCTGTCTGAGGAGCTCTTCCTTCAGAGTGGCTGCTGCTGGTTACATTTACTCAGTGGTGAAGGGAAGGTCCTCTCTACATATCCTCACAGGCACGTCTCTCTACATACAGGTGCACTCGTATTTTGGGAAACCCATTTGAACATTGTCCCTAATTTCACTGACTGACAGCAAAATGCCAGCTTTTGACTCAACTTGCTGTTTGCAATGGAAAGATTTGCTATGAGAAAATTCATGAAGAAGAGATGGCGGGGAGCGGGGGGTGGGGGGGATGTAGAATGGATCACATTTCAAATCCAGAAGACTCTTGCCTACTTAGTTTACGGCTTCTTAGTCTCAGTTTCAAAGAGCTTTTGAAGCTCTTCTTATATGAGCTTCTGAAGTTCAAAGAATTTGTTTCATTAATGGAAGTTCTATAAACAGCATCATCTTTCTTCAGGTTCAGGCAACATTTCCAGCAATAAGAGCCACATGGGGCACGTTATGCTGGAAGGATACAATACATTTGGATGCATAAGTCACAATGAGTTACTCCCAAGTAAAGTGTGCACAGGATTGCTGCATACGTCATATTCCAGATATGGGCATGTCATGCAGAAAATGGGTGTGCTACAGTGGCTTCAAGCCATTGGCCACTAAGTCCTTGATACAAATTTTGTGTCCTCCATGAACATAGGCAAGCCATTCTTTCTCAGCCCAAGATCAATTTCTGTAATACAGAGGTAATAATACAGACCTGTCTTAAAGAGCTGTTGTAAGAATTAGTGAAATATTGCCAGCCAAAAGCTTTGAGCACAGGAAGAACACTCAATTGGGCATGGGGCACATGTCAGTGTAATAGTGCATTTTTTGCATGCAGAAGGCCTGGGTTCAATTTCTGGCATCTTCAGATAGGGCTAGGAAAAATCACCCAAGCCTGTGCACTCCTTCTTTTAGCAGCATAGTTGAGCTGGGATGTCAGCACCATGGGTTGTTTAAACTAGAGCCATGAAGCTAGATCCTAGGTCTGTGGTTTGCAAGTCATCATGAAACCTGCATTTGAATGTGAGATTCTGTGGAGCTGTGATCCAAACAAACAACTATATTGATGGATGCAAGCAGAGAAGGCTAGGGGAAGGGGAGAAGGGAGCAAGCAGGCTCAGGTCATATTCATGATTCAATAAAGCATGGCTTTTTCTGAACCCACTGAGGATATTGAGGGAGATGAAAGTCACTGAGGAAGTCATGGATGAAGCCAATGTAATGATCCCCACTCTGGGAAGTGACTCTGAGTCTGGACCTGAGGAGGCAGGAACAGCACTGGACCCAGCTCCAAGCTCCAACACTAGAAGACCAGAAGCTGAGAAAGCTGCAGAGTTGAAGCCCTCCAAAACAGCACCCTTGGAGCCTGAGGCCCCTGGGGAGCTGAGCCTCCATACCATTGCACTCCCTGTTACCTATACAGCAGCATGAGGCTAAGCAGTCTCAGATAGGGAGGATGGCTGTAAGAGTCTGGGACAGGAGGCTGTTCCATTAAAGCTTCCACTTCCCCTGTAGGGAGGTGAAACCCAGGAGGGCTATCTCAGAGGTATGTAAGAGCCAAGTCTACCTTTTGACTGCTGTTTGAACCATTGGTTCCGTGATGCTGTTTGTGGTGCTGCAACCCGCCTCCACCTCTCACCTCACCTAGCTGCCTTCCAGACCTTCTGGGCTATTGTCCACAAGATTGGAAGAGCAGCAGATATCTCCAAGACCACTTGCTCCCTGTAGAAACTACCCACCTGACAAGATCTATAAGGAGGGCTCTACTTTGTGTGCTGACCTGTGTCATACACATAGGACAGAGCCTTTTTGATGACAGGCCCTCAATTGTGGAACGTCGTCACTTCAGTTTTTTCCAAGATGGGTGGAGACAGCCCTAATCGTGCAGTCAGACAGCCTTTAAGCTATTTTCTGGTTGTTGCGGCATTGATTGTTTTAATGTTTGTTGCTGTGTTATTGTTTGATTACTTGTATGCATTTGAAGTGGATTCCCCCCACCCAGATTGTTACACACACACACACACACACACACACCTGCAGTCCTGCATGAAGGGTGGTTTAGAAATGAAATACATACATACATATATTTAGGGTGTAGGACCCAGGACCATGAATAATGGCCAGAAAGCAATGGAAAGCTGCCCATTACTTGTGAATGGTCCCACCAAAAGGCTGCCAGCTGCATTCTGCACTAGTAAAGCTTCAGAACAGCCCCATGTAGAATGCACAACAGTTTTCTAGCCTTGAATTGTGATTGCCAGGATTCTGAATATGCCAAGAAAAGCCACTCTGCACCAGATTGAGGTGCTTCTGGACACCCAAACAAGGTGCCATTGCTCCGATGGGCGGCCTCTGGATTTTGAGTTTGTTGTCTGCTTCTCTGATGCCTTGCAATCTTGGGGCCACATAGTGGACTATGGGGCAATGGGGAAACTTGAATTTAGATTTCTGAGATCTATAGCTACTTTATGGGAAATTATACCATGGTAATATCATGGACAGGTCATGAGCTTTTAACTGACACTTGGTGTAAATTGGTTGAGTAATGCTGGAGCCATTTGAGGGACAGAAAGCAACACTTTCTACTGAAGATGAGATCTTTTTCCTTGGGAAATATATCATCTCAAACACGTGATCATGTGGCTGAACATTTATCTCAATCTTTGCTGATCTCTTGCTGACAGGTTTTTGTTCAACTGCCATAAGTACATTGTGTACTTCCTTATAAGTAATTACACAAGTGAAAGAAAATTACCAGCATTCATGAAAACAATTCCAGCAGGTTTGGTGACCAGCAAGAATGCTGAATTTGCAAAGAGCTGGGTACAACAAGCAAGCAGTCCCAATAACCAACAGCCTTGTGCCATAACATTCTCCTCAATCTGCATTTGTCTCTTTAGTGATAGTTTCCTGACAGTTTCTTTTATCAGATAACTTTCCTTGCCATCTATCCTGTTAGATCAGTGTACTTTGTTTTCATTCTGTAGCATTCCTCCACAAAGCTAATACAAGCTCAGTTGCCCACCTGGGACAGGTATGCACATGTGTTGGTGCAGACAGACACAAAACAAAATAAAGGCATGCATTTTACACAATTCATGAAGTGAAAGAAGCAGCACCCAGGAAAAGCGGCTCAGTAGTCCTTCTCTCTCCATGTGAATCTTCATGCCTATTCCGTGTGTGTGTATACACACACACACACACACACACACCCTTAAGGGTATATATATATACCCTCAAGACTCTCCTGGTCTCGCAAGCTTTTAATTAGAATTAATTTAAACAATTTTAATAACTTGTTTTATATTGTTTGTATTGTGTTTTATTATTTTAATCTGTGATTTTTAATATTAAAATGTGTACACCGCCTAGAAATGTATATATCAGGCAGTATAATTAATATATATATGGCATGTGAATCTTTATGTATCCAACATTTATTTATTTATTTATTTATTTATTTATTTATTTATTTATCCAGGTTTCTATACCGCCCTTCCAAAAATGGCTCAGGGTGGTTTACACAGAGGAATAATAAATAAATAAGATGGATCCCTGTCCCCAAAGGACTCACAATCTAAAAAGAAACATAAGATAGACACCAGCAACAGTCACTGGAGGTACTGTGCTGGGGGTGGAGAGGGCCAGTTACTCTCCTCCTGCTAAATAAAATCACCACGTTAACATATGGAGCTATCTTATACTGAGTCAATTTGTTGGTCCACAGAGGTGTAACTAGGGAAAACGGCGCCCGGGGCAAGCACTGAAATGGCGCCCCCCGCGCCCCCCCCGCCCCCCAACATACTACATTATACTTAGGTTTTTCCTCACAAGCGCCCGCCGCCACTGCCAAGCCAGGCCACTGACTGGCCGCCAGGCGCCAGCAAAGCAATGGGGGGGGGCGCGGGCGGCGCGGAAGGGGGCGCTCGTGGGGGAGGGGGCGCCGACGCGCTCCCTGCTGCTGCTGCTGCTGCTGCTGCTGCACTGAGCAGGAAACATTTGTATTAACAAAGAAATTTTTTTTTAATTTTTTTGTCATGGCGGCGCCCCCCACGTGACCAGAAAAGATGGCGCCCGGGGCACGTGCCCCCCTGCCCCCCTATAGTTATGCCTCTGTTGGTCCATATAGGCCAGGCCTGCTCAACTTAGGCCCCCCAGATGTTTTTGGACTTCAACTCCCATAATCCCCAGCCACAGTAGCCAATAGCCAAGGATTATGGGAGTTGTAGGCCAACATCTGCAGGAGGGCCGAAGTTGAGCAGGCCTGATATAGGCCAATATTGTCTGTACTGACTGGCAGCAGCAATCCATGGTTTATGACAAAAGTCATTTGCCTTCAAAGTATGTGCTCTATTACAGAGCTACAGCTACTCCGACAAAGGTTTTATGGATCATTTGCATGAGTGTCAAACAGCTTGCCAAGTACCCTGTGTGTCCTAAGTGAAAGAAAATAGTTGAGGCTGATTTTTTTCTCTTCATGAATGTATTGAAAATGAGTAAGCAGGAGAAGTTATGGTTAATCTGATCATAATTTATCTGAACAGAATATATGTGGAATTTATAGGGAATATCTGAGCCCTGGGGGTGGGGCTGCCGACAAAGAATTCTGGCTTGCCAGGGCTGGGGGCCAGGCTGAGGCACATGTTAGTCCGGTTTGAGGTGGGTGCTGTGCCAGGCAGCAGCAGTGGTGGCAGTGGGCAGTGGCCGGTGGGGAAGCCAGACACATTCTCGATGAAATTGTGCACCACTCTCACTGTGGCACAAAGATTAGAGTGTGGGTAGTAGAGGTGGGCATGGGCAGCGGGCGAGGGTGACTCAGCAGTGTCCCGGGCTTGGCATAAGTGCCTGCTTGGTGGTCCCCCCACGTCCCAGCTCCACTACATCAGTGGTCTCCGGCCAGAGGAGCCAATCCAGCAAAGGGTAAGCATCGGTCCCCATCAGGCAAGCCATGGTCAAGAGCCAAGAGATCAGGTCTATGCAGGAACAGGAGTCAGGGTCAGCCAAGTTGGGGTCAGGAGCCAGGAGGTTAGATCAGATCACCATGGAAGCATCCAGAGTCAGTCAGCCAAGCCCGGGTTAGTAGCCAGAAAGTCAGGTATACACAGGAACAGGTGTGAATCAAACAAGCAAGTGTCAAGCCATCAGAAGAACAAGACAAGAGTGTTTGCAATGATGAGCCCTTATGAAGGGAAAGCGGATTCTGCCTTGGCTCTTTCCTTTGAAAGGCTGGAGCGGTTAAAGGGTCTGTGCGCTGTTCTGCAAACGTAGGCTGTGCTGAAGGGGAGGAGGCTCCATCTCAGCTGGTGAATCGCCTGAGCTGCAGGAAAATCTCTCTGCAGGTCCAGGGAAAGCCAGGAGGGCAGGAAACTTGAATCCTCTATCATGGTTTTGTTGAGTTCAAGAGGGAAGCCAGGGCTTTGAGGCTTCTGGAAGTTAGTCTAGGAAAATGTTTGTTTAGTCAGACTGTGTGTTAGACCTTTGTTTGCTTTCATGTGCTTTGCCTATCGCTGACACTGTTCTGTTGTTGTTGTTTACCTGTAATGCAGCTAAACCAAGAAAAGCTAAGCCGGCGCCCATCCAGCTAGGGCGTTGCAAAAAGCTGAAGCTCTTCTAAAGATCAGTGAGAAGAGCTTCTGTCAGGTCTGCAGGGACAATCGAGACAATCCCCGCAGAGACAATTGAGCTTGTAGCCTTGGATGACTTGATTGGCCACCCACACAACTGCCAGCTCCATCATGGAGCCAGTGGGGGTTGGGGGAGTCAGGGGCTGCATGACCCCCGGAAGTCCCAGGATGCCACGCGCACGTGCGCAGACATCCTAGAGAGACCCCCCAAGCCCAGGAGGCTGCTTGCAGCCTCCTGGCTGGCGGTCTACTCATGTGGCGCCATGCACCGCGGCAACACACAAGCAACAACATGAGGTTAACAGAGTGCTCCCTCCATTAACCTCATTTAAGGGGAGGGTGTTTTAGGCAGGCTAGCCGCCTTGGCTGGTTCCCACGATCAACGGAAAGTGGGCGAAGGGAGCTTCGCCTGCCTTCCGTTGATCGTGGGAATAGCCTTTCTGTAAACTTTTAAAGGTGTTTTCGTATTTTTTTACATCCATGTTCTTTGCAACTGGGTAACCATGATTTTGTTCTTTGCACTTTACAAGCCGACTTTGAGTGGATATCTAACTCAGGAAAGGAGAGGTGGGAAGGGGGTTTCTCTGGTGCAACATACCTCATATGTTCAGCAATTCTACCAGTTTTCTCACCACGTGTAAGCTTGCACGTGGAAGGATTTTGTATATTTTTCCAGTAGGAAAGGGAGAGTTTCCCTGGGATTTCCACCCAAGCCCGGGGTGGGGGTGTGGGGTGGGATTTAAACTCTGTTGAAAAGGTGGCGGGAGGAGCCTACATCTTACAAAGATTATTGGAAAGTTTTGGGAGAAGCCTTTGTTTGGAAAGAAACCTTTGAGAAGAGAGCTGATCTTGTGGTAGCAAGCATGACTTGTCCCCTTAGCTAAGCAGGGTCCACCCTGGTTGCATATGAATGGGAGACTAGAAGTGCGAGCACTGTAAGATATTCCCTTCAGGGGATGGAGCTGCTCCGGGAAGAGCAGAAGGTTCCAAGTTCCCTCCCTGGCTTCTCCAAGATAGGCCTGAGAGAGATTCCTACCTGCAACCTTGGAGACGCTGCTGCCAGTCTGTGAAGACAATACTGAGCTAGATAGATCAATGGTCTGACTCAGTATAGGCTCCTCCTATGTTCCTATGAAAGCATAGAGGGGATGATCATTTTCATCATTTTTCTTCCCCTCACATGGGCTTGATCTGAGACAAAGTCTTGTAATCCCCTACAAGGAGCAAACCCACTGAACCCATTTTTCACTTCAAAAGTTTTTCTGGGCCCCTATTTCAAAAACTGATAACTGTACAGCACTGTGAGCCTGCTGTAATAACATCCATAATTGCATTGATGGAAGTGTTATGTTTTTATTTATCAATGTGTTTGTGTGCCATTTTTCACTTGACTGTTAATCTGAGTCCCTAGTTGCAATAGTGTGAGAACAAAGCATAGTACATTGCATGGTTATTGGAACATTTTCTGGATTGTTTGTCCCCAGAACAATTAAGAAGTGTGCTACCTCTGAACATGGAGGTTCTGTTTAGTTATCATGGCTAAACTGTTGGACATAAGAACAGGAGGAGAGTCTGCTGGACCAGGCCAGCATCCTTTCCCCCCACAGTGACTCTGTGGGATGCCTCTGAGAAGTTCACAAGCAGGAAATGAAGGCATGTCCCTTCTCCTGTCACTTTGCTCCCCCTCTGAATGCCAGCTGCAGGGGAGCAATGGCAGGAGATCCAGATCACAGTGTGCAGTCATACCCAGTGCGGGCAAGTGGACATTATGCAGTGTGTTGCTTGAAGGCTAAAAAGAGCATCTAGGTTGTAAATGTTTTTTTTCAGTTCTGAGGCTTTTGAGTTGCATTCCCACATTATTTATAGCATTAGAAGTATGTGGTCCTCAAAGAGTGATAGCAATATACAGCACATATTAATTATAGTGTATTACATCTGAAACTCCAGGGGATTAGGCGGGCTCTAAATAGCACACTTCTTTTAAAAACGCTTCTATTTTTAAGAGTGTATTATATGCCGGTCTTAATGGTTTTCTGTAATTGCCTAAGGCTACAGTCCCGCTCACAGCTATGGCATGCAACAGTGTTTCAGACTTGACAAATGTGCTGACAGAAGACATTTTTCACGCTTCCTGATCTGAAACAGAGTTGCACATCTACCCTGCTATGGAATCGTAAATTCCAGATGCATGTAGAGCTTGTATATCTCACCACCACAGAAGGAAAGGTACAAGTATCTGCTGGGGACAGCACAATGAAAGTGTGCTGGTGGGACCGCTTCAAACAATATGGCTGGCAGGGACAGGGAGGGGCTTGCCCAAAGCATGCCTGTCAGGATGTCCTGACACCCTTCTGGTGCACGACTTGTGTGTGAGGGAGTTGTTCACATGTCCTCTAAATACGTGCGCCAATGACTTGTTTAAACAAGTACTTGGCCAGGGGTGTAGCAAGGATGGAGTTGGCCCAGAGACAAAATTTTAAAATGGGCCCCCCTCACTGAAGCTCAGCCGATGAAGTAAAGAAATCTTAAATGAGGCTGAATAGTGGTAACAAAAAACATTGTGTGTGTGCCACAATAGAACATCATCCTAAATTATTTTTTAAAAGGTTTTGTAAATTGTGGACTATGCAGGAGAAAGACATGTTGTTCTGGTAGCTCCAGGTCTTAACACTCACATCAATTTCAGAGGATGAATACAACTGAAGGAAGCCTGGGCGGGTGCATGGCTGGGGGAGTCAGTCATGTCACTTGCCTCTGGGGGGGCCCCCAAGGCAATGGGCCCCCAGACAACTGTCTCCCCTTGCCCTATTATAGTTACGCCCCTGTACTTGGCACATATGTTTAGGGGCCATTCAGATGAATAGCCTGGTGGAGCTGGGAATCTAGCAACATCAGCTCTCAGCAGCAATATCTCCTAATGACCACCAGGGGGCTTTAGGAGCATAGACAGAGAGTGCAGGACTCCTCCCCTCTTTGTTCTCCCAGAATTCTCCCAGAGTCTCTCAGTAGCCTCTCCCAGAGATCATTGTTGGTTAGTCTGTCTGTCTCTCTCATAGGAACTTATAGGAACATAGGAAGCTGCCATATACAGAGACAGACGACCAGGGGCGTAACTACCATTAGACAAGGGGAGACAGCTGTCTTGGAGCCCCAATGCCTCAAGACCCCCCGAGGCACATCACATGACTCCCCGCCCGCCCATGTTGCACCCCCTGTGAATTAATATTGAGTCTCTTGTGCTTCTCCCCCACTTGGAATTTTTATGTAACTGCACAGCCGAGGAAGCTGGCTGTTGGGCTGGTATATTTATATGAGGGGGGATCTTTCATGGGGGGGGGATTCTTGTTGCACTCCCTGTAATTTCCTGCTGGATCCGCCCCTGGATCCACCCCTGTGAACTAGATTCAATGTGAACTAGATAGTCACCATATTCATAATGGGGATGTGAGTGTGAGTGCACTATATATTGTGAAGTGTGTTTGTGTGTGTATATCAGCGAGGGGCCCATTTTAAAATTTCGTTTCTGGGCCCACTCCAACCTTGCTACGCCCTTGCAGATGACCCTTGGTCCATCTAGCTCAGTATTGTCTACCCAGACTGGCCGTGGCTTCTCCAGGGTTGCAGGCAGGAATCGCTCCAGCCCTATCTCCCTTCAACCATAAGCTCAGCTAGAATAGGTTCCCGGTTTTCTTGTTTTGTTTGTTCTCTCTCCATCCATTCAGTCATGTCCGAATCTCGGTCACTCTATGGTCACTTCTACATACAGTAAATCCTTGTTAAAAGTTTGTTACTTCTACATAAATCCTTGTTTTTCTTTAAACTTAAACAACTATCTCCAGACCCCCTGCTTGGCTGAATTCTCACTATACTAGTTTTACTCTGCTAATAGGAGTTGAACTGCCATCCCTCCCCTACACAGCCCACATACACTATCAAGTCCCTTTTGAAGCCATCCAAGCTGGTGGCCATCACCACATCCCATGGCACAGAATTCCATAGATTAATTATGCTTTCCATAGATTAAAGTGCTTTCTTTTGTCAGCCCTAAATTTCCTGTCAGTCAGTTTCATGGGATGACCCTAGTGTGAGAAAGGGAAAACAATTTCTCTCTCTCCGCACCGTGCATAATTTTATAGACCTCCCCTGATGTCTCCCTTTATGTCTCTCCTTAGTAACCATTTTTCTAAGCTCGAAAGCTCCAGATGTCATAACCTTGCCTCATAAGGAAATTGCTCTAGGACCCTGATCAACTTGGCTGCCCTTTACTTACAGGTGAAACTCGGAAAATTAGAATATCGTGCAAAAGTCCATTAATTTCAGTAATGCAAATTAAAAGGTGAAACTGATATATGAGACAGACGCATTACATGCAAAGCGAGATAAGCCTTAATTTGTTATAATTGTGATGATCATGGCGTACAGCTCATGAAAACCCCAAATCCACAATCTCAGAAAATTAGAATATTACATGGAACCAAGAAGACAAGGATTGAAGAATAGAACAATATCGGACCTCTGAAAAGTATACAGTGTACTGTGCTTGATTGGCCAGCAAACCCGCCTGACCTGACCCCATAGAGAATCTATGGGGCATTGCCAAGAGAAGGATGAGAGACATGAGACCAAACAATGCAGAATTGCTGAAGGCCGCTAATGAAGCATCCTGGTCTTCCATAATACCTCATCAGTGCCACAGGCTGATAGCATCCATGCCACGCCGCATTGAGGCAGTAATTGCTGCAAAAGGGGCCCAAACCAAGTACTGAATACGTATGCATGCTTATACTTTTCAGAGGTCCGATATTGTTCTATTCTTCAATCCTTGTCTTCTTGGTTCCATGTAATATTCTAATTTTCTGAGATTGTGGATTTGGGGTTTTCATGAGCTGTATGCCATGATCATCACAATTATAACAAATTAAGGCTTGACTTATCTCGCTTTGCATGTAATGCGTCTGTCTCATATATCAGTTTCACCTTTTAATTTGCATTACTGAAATTAATGGACTTTTGCACGATATTCTAATTTTCCAAGTTTCACCTGTATGTAATTCCTTGGGAGAAGGGGTATCTGGAGAGCTCTCTTAAGGGCAAAAGAAAGGCCATCTGAACACACTCCCTTCCCCTACCTTTCTCTCTCTCTCAGCTTTTGGATGGTACTCCTCCTGTCCATGCCAACACCGGAAGAAGATGTGCAAACCAGAGGCAGAGTTGTAGGACTTTATTGATGACTAGTATTTTTCAGCCAGTTAAAATAATGGGCGCTAGTTGCCTTCTCCGCCCTCCCCCACCTCCTCCTCCCACCCGGGCCTTCTGCCTCCCGTGGTGGTTTTTTTGGGGGGCCTCTGCAGTGGTTTTGGTTTGGGTGGGTGGGGCCTCCGCGGTGGTTTTGGATGGGGGGCCTCCACCTCCCCCGGTGCTTTTGGGTGGGGGGGGCCTCCGCCACCTCTGCGCCGCCGCCAGCCTCTGCGTCCGGGCCGGACCCTTCGCCATTGGCCTCCGCCGGCCTCCGCGGGTGGGCTGGGCCGGGCCCTTCGCCTCCGCTTCAGTTTGCACCGCCGGCCTCCGCGGCCGGGCTGGGCCCTCCGTCTCCGCCCCCACCCCCGCCTGTCATCTGTGGCCGGGCTGCCTTGGATGGCCGGCCCTGGCCCCCTCCGCCTCACGGCCTGGCACGCCGCCGCCTCACGGCCATGGCCCACCGGCTCTTTCGCTTAGCGGCCTGGCCCTCCGCCACCTCGTGGCCTGGCCCTCCGCCTCCTCTGGCCGAAGCCGCGGCTCCACCGTGGCCTCGGCCGTTCTATGTCCTCACGCCTCGGCCGCGGCTCTGCTGCCTCAGCCGTGCCTCGGCCGACTTCACCCGCCGCCCCTTTCCCCCCGCCCGGCTTCGGCGGCCGCCACTTCTTCTCGGCCGCCGCTTCTCCTCCTCCTGGCCAACATGGCAGCCGGCGTCTGCATCCCTGTCTCTTTCGGCATGTTCTGCGCATGCACTCCGCGCATGCCCAGAACACCCGAAAAAGACACGGACGCAGACACCTCGCATTTTATTATATAGGATTATTTGTCTTTCTAGGAAGGAAAAAAGATAAATGTCTCTGTTTTTTTTTTTGTTTATTGCCTCCCTTTCTGCATACATATTAGGACACTAATTTCAATGGCTTTGACTGTGCAGAACTGGTCCCAGGCATAGCTCCTTTTGTTGCACTGCAGACATTTACTCTGAAATTCTGTTTTCAAAAGCATTTTACACTGTAGAGAGGCAGATGCCCTGAATTTGCTTATGGAGAATGAGAACATGAAAGTTCAGTTGAAAGCCTAACCTTACCTCTCAGTAAATACGCACATACACACAGAAAATCATTATCCTAGAACTCAGTGATATTTTGTCACTGACAAATGCACCTTTCCTCACATGTCTCCCTTGCCACTACAGTCTGCAGTGTGGTTATACAAGTACTGATGTTTGGGAGCGGCTCCCTCTCTCCAGCACTGGAATGCCTATCAAGTCTCCTTTGATTGTGACTGTAAGCAGCAGAGACATGGGCTGCCACCCTGCAACAGTGTTTTCTCCTCCAGCCATTCAGGATGGCGCTACTGCTCCATTGGCATTGGATCAGAACAAGCACCACAATTGCACAAGAGGAGGAAGGCTGGCCTCTGTAATCAGTAAGAGAGTGTCCATTCATTCTAGATGCAGCTTTTAGAAAGGGCACACCGGGGTGGGGGGAATCTGCATTCACATCTCAAGTGTTTGGCAGCTTTTTCATTCCATTATTTGGAGAAACCTGCATTGGATCCCTCAGAGTTAACTAATTACAGACCTGTCACTAATCTTCCTTGGTTGGGCAAGGTGATTAAGCGAGTGGTTGCTTCTCAGCTCCAGGCAGTTTTGGATGACACAAATTATTTAGATCCTTTCCAAACTGGCTTTCAGGTGGGCTATGGAGTTGAGGCTGCCTTGGTGGGCCTGATGGATGATCTCCAATTGGTGATCAACAGAGAGAGTGTGACTCTGCTGATCCTTTTGGTAGCTTTTGATACCATTGACCATGGTATCCTTCTGGGTCACTTGAAGGAGGTGGGATTGGGTGGCACTGTTTTACAGTGGTTCCATTCCAACCTCTCTGGCAGATTCCAGATGGTGTCACTTGGAGACTGTT
Source organism: Hemicordylus capensis (assembly GCF_027244095.1). Taxonomy (NCBI): domain Eukaryota; kingdom Metazoa; phylum Chordata; class Lepidosauria; order Squamata; family Cordylidae; genus Hemicordylus; species Hemicordylus capensis. The sequence continues at coordinate 313,852,832 of NC_069658.1, read as the reverse complement.
GTTCTGAAAAGCAAGAGCTAAAGTGTGGGGTTCCAGAAGGCATCATACTGTCTCCAATGCTTTTTAACATCTGCATGAAACTGCTGGAAGAGATCATCAGGAAGTTTGGTCTGGGATGCTATCAATATATGGACTCCAGATACATCCATTTCTGGAGACAAATGACATTAAGACAGTGGTACGCATGCTGGTAATCTCTAGGCTTGACTACTGTAATGCACTCTACACGAGGCTGCCTTTGTACGTAGTTTGAAAGCTACAATTGATACAGAATGCGGCAGCCAGATTGGTCTCTGGGTTTATTCGAAGGGACCATATAACACCAATTTAAAAAGAACTGCACTGGCTGCCGATACATTTCTGAACAAACTACAAAGTGCTGGTTACTACCCTTAACGACTTGAGTCCAGGGTACTTAAGAGAGTGCCTTCTCTGTCATCAATGTTTTAACTTTTACTATATCATTAATTTTGTTTTAACTACTGTTTTAAGTTTTCTGTTGTCATTTATTTTAACTAATATTCTAACTTTTTGTTTGTTTGGTGGTTGTAAACTGCACAGAGAAGTGAGTTTGGGGCAATATAAAATATGTTAAAATAAATAAATAAATCAACCCTGTTGCCGATTAAGATCATCTGGAGAGGTCCAGTTATGCTTGCCGCCAACTCATTTGGTGGCAGCTCAGGACTGGGCCTTCTCTGTGGCTGCCCCAGGGTTTTGGAATATGCTCCCTGCTGAAATAAGAGCATCTCCTTCTCTGTTTGTTTTTAGGAGGACCCTGAAGACATATCTATTTCCCCAGGCTTTTAACTGAAATGAAATTTTTAAATTTTAATGTGTATTTATCTATTGTGATTTTAAATACTACTACTACTACTACTACTACTACTAATAATAATAATAATAATAATAATGTCTGTATAAAACAAACCAGTCAATCACACACCTGTCTGACTGTGTAAATCAATAAATAATAATAGTAATTCAATTTCTATACCGCCCTTCCAAAAATGGCTTAGGGCGGTTTATACAGAGAAATAACAATGGATCCCTGTCCCCAAAGGGCTCACAATATGAGCCCTTTGTTTATGTTTTATGAATTTTAAATGTTTTATATTTTATATTAGGCAGTATAGAAATTCAATAAATGAATGAATGAATGAATATATTCAGATGACACCCAGATCTATTTCTCCATATCAGCTTCATCAGGAAATGGCATGACCCCACCTAAGTGCCTGCCTGGAGGAGATATTGGGCTGGATGAGGGATAACAGGCTGAAGTTGAATCCAAACAAGATGGTACTGTCTGTAGGGGGTTGGGATCTGAGAGATGGTTTAGTTCTGCCTGTTCTGGATGGGGTTATATTCCCCCTAAAATATCAGGTTCAAAGTCTAGGAGTGCTCCTGGATCTCAAACTCTCCCTGGTTTCTCAGGTTGAGGAAGTGGCAAGGAGCGCTTTTTATAAGCTTCGGCTGATATGCCAGATACGTCCATTTCTGGAGACAAATGACCTTAAGATGGTGGTACATATGCTGGTAACCTCTAAGCTTGACTACTGTAATGCACTCTACATGGGGCTGCCTTTGTACGTAGTTCAGAAACTACAATTGGTACAGAATACAGCTGCCAGATTGGTCTCTGGATTTATCCGAAGGGACCATATAACATCATTCTAAAAGAACTGCACTGGCCTCTAATATGTTTCTGAACAAATACAAAGTTCTGGTTATTACCTATAAAGCTCTTAACAGCTTGGGTCCAGGGTACCAAAGAGAGCACCTTCTCTGTCATGAACCCTGTTGCCTATTAAGATCTGGAGAGGTCCAGTTACAGTTGATGCCAACTCGTTTGTTGGCAGCTTGGGACCAGGCCTTCTCTGTGGCTGCCCCAGAGCTTTGGAATGTGCTTCCTGCTTAAATAAGAGCATCTCCTTCTCTGTTTGTTTTGTTGGAAGTGAAGGACTATGCACTGTCTCTTGTTTCAATGACATAGGAGGACAGACTAGTGAGTCAGAGGGCTAGAGGGTCAAGACATTGGTCATCTCTTCTCTACTACTCTGACACTATCCCTTTGATATGTAGATTGCTACTATCAGGGACTTACTTACTGCCTTGTCACCTCCTCTCTTCTCTTCTTCTTCCCTTCCTTCTACCTTGCAACATGCAAGCTCCTCTCCCCTGTACCATGTGTGCAGAGATACAGAATCCATCTGCATCCAGCTAGCTAGCTAGATTAAAGATCCTATCTCCTCACTTTCCTATCTAGAATGGAGTTCTATAATAAATACTCCTTATATTGATTTGAAACTATGAACTGTCTCCAAGTTACTTTACTCTCAGCATACACACTTGCCTAACTAAATTCTGCTGTGTTGTGCCTCTGTGCACTCTGCTATAATGAAAAAGGGTTTCTCTTACCAGAGAGAATTCCCAACAGTTTTTAGGATGACCCTGAAGACGTACCTGTTTTCCCAGGCTTTTAACTGGAATTTTAAATTTTAATGTGTTTTAATCTATTGTGATTTTTCCCCATTTTATGAATTTTAAATGTTTTATATTTTATATAATGTTTTTATTTGTACACCACCTAGAGATTTCTGATGTAGGTGGTACAGAAATTCAATAAAATAAATAATTAATAAATAAATTCCATTATCCAGCATTCAGCACAGTTTCAATTTATCTGACACTGCATACCAGGGAGGTTAAATGAATGTCAGTTTTCTTTAAGGGCACAGTTAGGTATTTTAAAAGCCAGGAAATTAATTGAGTCTCTGGAGAAGGCTAGTCTAGTAGGTGATATTATGCCTTTTTTTCCAGAGCAAATATAAATTATTCATCGACATTACTTTAATATTTTTGGAAGGCACCTAAATTCTCGATGACAGTTCTCTTTCTTCTTCTCTCCTTTATGTAACCAGGCATCTGCATACAAGGTAAAACAAGCCAGGCTGCTTTGCATACTCTGCTGCTGCTTCTGCCTGCCTGTAACAGGGCCAAGTGTGCCCTGCTGACTCAGTACTCTGGTGCGTAGCACTTAAGCTACAATTTACATTTGATTCCATTTCATGTCATCAGCAAGCCTTTCTGTCAGAGGAGAAAGAATTCTGTGCTCAAAGAGCAGCAAAGTCCTCAAGCTGGGAATGTCAATGTACCACAAGGTAAGGCCTGATGCTCTCAGTATCAAAACAAAATTGTTCTGAGCAGCGGGTATGTCATTCGCTTCCAAAGCTGCTATGAGAGAGAGAGAGAGATGTTGCTGTTTCCCTAAAGCTGTGCATAATAAAGCACTGTAGAAGGAAATGTGTCCCACACCCAGCCCACATTCTGATGGTTTGCCTGATGTGTTGAGCTGCTACCTTGGCAGACGTCAGAGGCAGAGAGAAGGATCTACAAAACTGGTCACTACACCGTCACATCTAGAGCTTGGCATTTCCTTCTCTTGGGAAGAACATACGGCCCATGGGCTGGATCTGGCCTGTGGGCATGTTTTTTGCTGGCCCATGGTGGAAGGCAACACTTCGCCTTCCCCACCACAGCCCTTTCTCCTTCCAGCTGACCCCCCTCCAGTTTCAAAAGTTGCAGCTGCCACTGCCACCCACATCCCAGGCCCGATGGAAGGAAGCATCCACTGTGGATGCAGGCATGCTGCTGCCTCCCCTCCACCTCTCTCCCTGGCTCCTGAGCCCCTCTGCTTCTGCCCGGGCCAGTTGGGAATGAGGGTGTGTATGCACTCTGCTGGAGACGCAGTGCACATGAATGCCCTCATTCCCAGCAGGCTTCTGGCCCTGACCGAAACAGAGAGGCTCAGGAGCTGGGTCGAGGGGTGGAGGGGTGGTGGCAGCCATGCCCCCACCCCTGCTGTAGCATGCTGCCTCGCCACTGCTCTTGCCATCTGCCCGCTCACCTACCAGGGTTCCCAGGCCCATCCTGCTTCCATCGGGCCTGGGAGGCGGGTGGCAGTGGTGGCTATGACTTTTGAAACTGGATGGGAGAGCTGTTCCTCTTGGAACACCATAGAATGCCTGCAGCAGCTTCATTGGTTACCGGTCCACTTCTGGGCTAGATTTAAGGTGCTGGTCTTGACCTTTCAAGCTCTACACAGCTTGGGGCCAGGGTACCTGTTGGACCATGTTTGCCCATATAAATCTGCCAGGGCCCTCCGCTCATCATTTCAGGCCCTGCTCATGGCCCCACCACTAACAGAGATCTAGTTGGCAGGGACTAGCGACAGGGCCTTTTCAGTTGTGGCCCCTCGGCTTTGAAATGCCCTCCCTTTTATTAATGCAGCGTAAGACAGCATTCACCTTTTTTGCCACTGCTTCATATGGCTGCCTAATGTTCAGCTTGCGTTTGAGCACCATCATCCCTTGCATTGTCTACCAGGTTTGTGGAGAAGACAGAGTGTTGGCAGTGCAGGAGAGCAGGGTGCTTTCTAGGACCCCGGGTGTACACATATTAGCTTTCCAAATTCAGAGAGACTCTGGTAGAGCAGCCTGTTCAAACTTGATTCTCCCTGCCCCCCAACACACACACACACACACACACACACACAATCTGAGATGGTACAGTCCTTTACCACATGCCTTTCCTGAAGGTTTGAATTCCATGTTCTGAGTGGGCCAGTTTCAGTGAATTAAGATATTGTAGAATACAGCCTGTAGATTGAGCAGCAAAATAGACTAGGAATTCTAATCTTAATTTGACCCCATGTTAGCAGGCTAATGGGCAGAAATGTCTGCCTTTTGGAAATTAGAAAAATATAATTACTGGTTTCACACACTTGTTACTGATAGAACAGATTGATTTTTATTAGAGAATGTTCAACATATGGTTTACAAAAGCAACAGTGAATAGAATTTCCCGGTAAAACACGGCCGCGTACTAACGAATGTGTGGTTGCAATGGTAGAGAGAATATAGCACTGTACACGAGTTCCTACGGGATTGGGTAGAGTTCAGTTAAAAGAGTTCAGTGAGAGGAATGTCCAAAAGGTCCAAGGGAGGGACAGATCCCAGCCTCACCTTGCATGTGGCCAGCAGGGCCGTGCCAATCTTCTTCTGCCAATTGCAACCTCTGGGCGTGTGTCCTTGACGGCGGAGGGTCTTCTCCAGGTCCAGGGGGTCCTCCAGGGGTGTTGTCAGCAGGAGTTCCTGGCGTGGTCAGCCACTGTGCTGGCATGGTTTGTTTAGCATGCAGATATGTTATAGATCACATTCCTGAGGTGGGAGCTTACATACATACGTACATACATACATGCAGGTCAAGACAGCCATAAGAAAATAAGTGTCCATCTGAGTTAGTCGCGAGCTGCAGGGCATCGCCAATGTATGTAAGTCCTCCTTCGGTTCCACGTGTATATGAATCTGGACAGAGTCCAGGGTAGAGTCCAAGCCAGGAGAGCGGGGGAACCCGGTCTCAACTTGTGGGTGGGGGGTGGCACATTGTCTGTGGTGTCCTCTGGGGGTTTCCAGGTGGTCTGGCATCCTCCTGCAGGGGAAAAAAGAAACCTCACTGGGCTTGTCCGCAGCTCTGGTGGAGCTCCTCCCTACTAGGGTAGGGTGGAGTGTGTGGTGGCTTGCCCCCTGTAGGCGTAGTGGGGCAAGCCGTGGGTGGCTCCCCTCCTCTGGATTTTAGGAGGGCGAGCCGTTCCCCTGTGGGATGTGGTGGCTTGGCTTGTCCCCTGTGGGCGTAGCGGGGCAAGCCATGGGTGGCTCCCCTCCTCTGGGTTTTAGGAGGGTGAGTTGTTTCCCCATGGGATGTGGTGGCTTGGCTTGCCCCCTGTGGGCATAGCGGGGCAAGCCGTGGGTGGCTCCCCTCCTCTGGGTTTAGCAGGGCAAGCCGTTCCTTTGGGCGCTCAGTGGCCCCTCCCCTCTTGGGTTAGGGGAGCGGGCTGGTCCGGCTCCCCCCCGGGACGTTAGGGGGGCGAGCTGGCTCCTGGTACTGGCGGTGTCCCGAGATGTGTTCTATGTAGATGTCTCAGAACCACCGGATGGAGTCAGACACCATCAGTTTACTATATTCAGCCAATTATAATTGCCTAGAGTTTTCCCAAAGCAATGAGTTAAAAGTTACTTTGCCTACTTTGGATATATAGTTACTTCAGCTCATAGGCATCTACTGCATCCTTTTATATGTATTAAATAAAGCAGTAGCCTTGGGAAATAGAGTGAACTGACGTTGGCCACAAATTATTATATATTTTATATTTCTTCTAATGCTTCTATATAGAAGAAATATAATTATCTATTTATTTCTCTTAGATGTACCCTTTGCTAATCCCATGTGTGGCAGCTCTCGTGAGAGTTCGCGAGCAGAAGCACCGTGGTGATTGGGCAGTGGAGGTTCCATATTCAGATAGGGAGGAGGAGCCTGTGGCACTGCGGTGATTGGGCAGTGGAGATTCCATATGCAGATAGGAAGGAGGAGCCTGTAATGGTAAAGGTCAGTTGGAATGCAACTGTTACTGGTCGGAAGATGTTCTTGATTGTAGAAGAGAATAAACTATATATATACAAGGATAGCAGGCAGGGGTCTGTGAAGAGAGGGGTTGTAAGGGAGGAAAGAGCCCCTTCAGGAGAAGGAGGCTCCCATTGTGTGAATTAGATGAGGAAACAAGATGAACAAGATCTCTTAACTCAGGAAGGGAGGGGGGGAGAGAGAGAGAAGAAGGGAGGGGAAGAAAGACAGAAGCGAAGAGCGAGTGGAGGAGAGAGAGGAAAAAAGAAGGGAGGGGAAGAGAGAAAGAATGAAGGGTGAGGGGTGGGCCCTGAGGGGAACGAGCGGCCATCGCAGTGCCTATTGGAAACAAGGAAGGGCCCAGTCAAGCACTGCTGCTGTTTGGGGTTACTGAGGCCATTAGCAGAGGGGAGGGGGGAGGCAGGCAAGGGATGGGATGGGCCTGTCAGTGGCCTGAGGGGATCAAGTGGCCATGGCAGCAGTGAGGAAGGATCCGGTAAACCACTGCTTCTGCTCCTGTGGGGAGGAGCGGGGCTTGGGTGAGGGTGGGGAGGTCTCTGGGGAAAGGAGGCTGCAGCTTGGATGATAGGTGCCTGCAACACTGCAGCTGACCAAGTAAGGGGGATGGAGTAAAGGGATGGAGGAGTGACCAAGAGGGCTGAGAGGGATGGAAGCAACTGGACTGAGGAGGAGCAGCAGGAGTGTGGCTCAGCTGAGGGTGGAGAGATCTCTGTGAGGGGGACTGTGGCAGGGGTGAGGGGAGCACTCAAATACTAGTGTGCAGATGCTCTGCGTAGGTTAAGCTCATATATTATTATATATTGTATATGTTTTATATTTCTTCTCATGCCTGCCTGGGGGGTGGGGAACCACAGTGGAACAGAGATGTGGCTTTTGGGCGGTATAAAAATATGTTAATAAATAAAAATAAAATATATATAAATTTCTAATGTATGCATGTTCTGTTTGGTCCTACTTATAAAATGATTTTCTTATTTATCTCCAGAAAAAGCCCATTTGGCCACTAACAAATGTTAGTTAATTTTTGAACAGACAGACATTCTTTCTTTCTGCAGCAAATCACAGATATATGGAGCCTATCCCGCTGAAGTAAAAAGCCAGGAGCTTTCCTCCACAGGCCTTCCAGCTTTCAGAGTATCCAATGAGAGAAGCCACTTTGGATAAAACTCACAGCATTAGGGAAGCAGCCCCTCTCCTCGCTACTGCAAGTTTTCTTTTGTGTAGGTTCACACACAGCTCACTTCTGTGTTTTCCTTGTAGCCAATGACCTTCTAGAGGAGAAGGGACGCCAGGTCTCCCTTTCCCTCAAGGGTTTAGTAATTAAAGCACCCTCTGTATGATCTGGCTCTGTTGAAGTCCACACACACAAACACTTCTGCTTAATTGGTTTGTGGATCAGACTGCCTGTCAGTCATCAGCCTTGGCTTTCTATTCCCCACCACCACCACCATGACCCCAAAACACACACGCACACACACATACACACACACATCCCCAGCATGTGTCAGCACTCCTGCAGCATCGCCTCTGCTTTTGCAGCCCCATCCCAGCTAACAACTGTTTTATAATTTTGAGACTTGACTACTGAAATTCACACAATGGGTATAGCTGTTCAAAACTGTCTGAAGGCGTCTTGTAGGGTTGCCAGGTCCAGATGGTGAAAAAAGTCGATATCTATCACCAAAAAAGTTGACATAGAAGGCACTTTTCATCCAAAAAAGTATTTTTTAAAAATCTCCACTTTGCATTACAATTGCATATTTTATATACATATTTTGATTCAAAGGTGAATAATTTGAGAATAAATACATCTCACCACTGTGAAGCTGATGACCAGGTGAGCTGTAGGTCTGCTCAGTTTGCAATCTAGGTGCAGAAGTTTTCAAGGCCCCTGCTTCTTAACTGGAAATCCATCTCCTGGTTAGGTTTACCATACACACAGTCCTCTGTCCACCGCCCACCCACCCCCCACTAGGCAACGGTCACCCAGCCTGCTCTCCCCAGCCAGGCCAGTAACTTCACATCTTGGCTCCAGGCAGGGTACTTCCTGGCTTGAGGCAGTTACCTAGCCAGCCTCTTTGCATGTTGGCACAGCAGTGCGTGCACAGTATCCCACTCGTTTGCTGTTCTCTACAACTATAGGAGAACCTCATTATCCATGGGGGGGGGGTTCTATTCCCACAGATTACTGCAGGTAATGAAACTGCAGATAATAAGTCTTTGAGTCTAGGGATCGCGGAAGTTAGGTTCCCAGACTTGAGAAAAAAATCACCCCCCAAATGCAAAAACCAGTCAAAAAAGGGCCCTACTGTGCTCCACAGGCCTACAGGAGTCAAAGGATGTCTCCCACAAGTCCAAAACTCCCCAAAATTTGGTGGAAAACTGTAGGGCTTTTTAATTGGTTTTTAACAAATGATCCATAAAATGGCTATTGGTCTCAAAATGGCAGCCAGAAATGACGTCTGAGGTCACTTGGCCACCCCCAACGTGTGGATACACGGAATTAACTGCAGATGGTGAGTCTGTGGATAGTGAGTAAGCCTGAACAAACATGTATAGACCACTTTTCAACAGAAGGTTTCACAATGGTTTTCAAAGAAAAATAAAGAATAAGATGCTCCTGACCCCAAAAGGATCATAATCTAAAAAGAAAAGCAAGGTAACACCAGCATCAGTCATTGAAGGAATGCTGAGCTGGGGTTGGATAGGGCCAGTTACTCTCTCCGTGATAAGTCAGTTCGCTAACTGCTCACTGCTCACTGCTCACTGCTGCCACCACCACCTGAAAGAAGCAAGCTGCACCTGCCAGGGCCACCTATCTGTGCTCCTACATCACAGGGCTCTGCAACCTACCACTGAAGCAGACCCTCCCCTCTGGCTTCCCCACTGGATGGATGGTCAGTAGGAAGGGGAAGGAGACAGCGGAAGAGAAGCTGCTCATGAGAGCAGTGTTCTGAGCGAACAAAATGTTCCAGCTGCTCCCCAGAAATCTGGACACCACAACACATCCCCAAAATAGTCTCTATTCCTCCTAATGCAAATCATCATCATCATCAGGCCCCAAATTAGTCACATATCCTCTATAAAAGTCTCTAGTTGGCAACCCTAGCTTCTTGCCGTTGAGGGTGTACTGGGAAGCAGATATCACCACTACTCCAGCATTTGCAGGAGTTTCCTTGAGCATTTCACACACAATTCCAGATGCTAGCATTAATCTAGCATTACTCTGATATTGCCTCTTTTGTGTCCTATTTTCGAGGGCCAACTAAGAGATGCCTCTCAGCCGTGGCTTCCATGCACTAACTCCAAGGTTATATACTGTGGTTCCTTGGTGTTTAATGTGAACTCCCTTCTCTAGAGCTTTGTAAAAGCCCAAGCCTAGGTATTTTCTAGAAGGAATGAGGGGACTTTTCTACACAGTTTTTTTCACACAATAAATGTCCAATGACTGATTTGCTGCAGAGCTCCACTGAGACTCATATCACCTGTAAGTAAAGGTAGTTCGTCTTCCAAATCTCCACTCTTGTTCTCAGGACCAGCCATAGGAGTTTTGGCACTCTAAGTGAAGTTTGACTTTGGTGACACCGCCCCCATCCCTAGCCATTCAGGCTGCTTATTGATTGGGACATGAGAGAGTTCAGGATGGGGGAGAGAGCAAAACAAGGAAAGGTCAGCTTTGCTTGCTTCTTCTTTTTCCACACCCTCACTCCTCCTCCAGAGAGGAGAGTGACGGGTGGAGGGCATTCCTAGCAAGTCAGATATTTCAGTGGTTGTTTGGAGAGGGAAAGGGAGGCATGCAGTGCCTCCCTCAAGAATTGGTATCCTAGGCAACCACTTAGTTCTGTCTAGTTGACAGGCTGGTCCTACTTGTTCTCCATAATTTATTCATATATTTTTTCTACCCAGAGCTTTTATTAGTAATTTATACTTATATTTTCACCAGTCTTGAAGCTAATTCTATTTCTAAAAATTGAAGCAAGTCCTCACTTTTCAAATGCTAGAAATTCAGGAGGGTAGGCTTCTCTGATATTCCTTTACAAGCCTTTATCCCAATGATCTTCAGCATTTTTCACAGAGGGGCTACTTTGGCAAACAACTTTCAGTGTGAGAGCCCTTTCCCATGGCGCAGACCTCTGTGCAGGGCTGCACTTTTCCTAGTAGTGGCAATAGTAATGGTGGTGGGGCCCTTTAAGAGAAACAAGTCCTGTTTAGCTTGAGCCCCAGTACCATCATGGAAAGCACAAATGGAATGCTGGGTGGTGTAGTCCTTCTTCCATGCGCTTCCTTCATCGATAGGGCTCAACTGGTGCTGGGCAGTGGTCCTTGCAGTACAGGGGAGCTTTGCTCATAAACCATTAGTCAGGGAACCACACTTAGGGTCTATGGGAGCCACCACTGGTTTGCAAGAATTCTTGTATTAGTAGATATAAAGGTGGCACAATACGCATGATGGATCTGCAACAATACTCCTCTCCAGACCTTCTTTATTGTGTAAAATTAAAACATAAGTAAAACTACAACAGAGAACAAATATTTTGATGTAAACATTTTGATGTAAACGCCCTGAGCCATTTTTGGAAGGGCGGTATAGAAATCGAAGAAAGAAAGAAAGAAAGAAAGAAAGAAAGAAAGAAAGAAAGAAAGAAAGAAAGAAAGAAAGGCATGTCTGTCTCAGTGTTCAATGTTCCACTGTTTGAAATCCGCAATCTTATATCTGAAACTCTCCCCAATCAAATCAAACACCTAGTTAGCACATAGTGGGGGGGGGGGCGGGGAGAAAAAGCTGGTAACACTCAGCTTTTGCCTGCTTAACACTAACAAAGAGAACAATGCTAAGGGAAGGAGGAGGGTAAGAAAGCAAATTCCTTCATACACCCTTTAATGAGCTATGTACCTCAGAGGTCCCCGTCCCGTCCCCCCCGTTCTTCCTTGCTGTTAACGTCAGGTTTCAGAATACTGAATACCTCAGAATAGTGCTTTATCCCATTTTGCTGATTTCCTAAACCTTTGCCTAAAAGATAGGATAAATTAAAAGGGGGGACGTGGCCAAACTGACATTGGAAAGATTGCTTACAAGAACGATAGGATATCCTGTTTAAAAACACACACATACCAAAAAAACACAACACTTTCTTTGGATTTCCATTTCTCTCTCCCCTCTGTTTTATAAGAGAAAACCTTGGAGATGTCATAAAGAAACAATATGAGGCATCTAGCATGTGACTACCGCCCTCTTGTGGGGAAAAGCACACCATCAGCTTTTAAAAACTTCTCTACAAGTTTAGAGGTATTTCTAAAGGGAAAGTTTTTTCATGCTAGCTTCCATGGTTTGCAGCACAATGAACTACATATGAAGTCAGAGCTTGGTATCTACACCAAGCAATTCTTGTGCTAGCTCATCCTGTGTGATTTTGTGTCTACACTAGGGGTGAAGATTGGGGAGCACTGAGAGCTGGAGTCCTTCCCTTCTCTGTTCCACTGACACTGTCCCTTCAGTGCTTAATGTATGCATGCACAGAAAGCAAGGAAATCATTTTTTATTTAAATTTTGCTGTTGCTCTGCTTTGTGCTTTCCCAGTTTCACTCACCCACTCCTCATCTTACCTGCTCTTCCACCAGCCCACAACTTTTCCGGGCGAGGTGCTCACTCTTCAAAAGGCTGTGAACTTTTGCACTGCTTCCAGCAGCCTGCACATGGAGTCAGCACGCACATGCACATATGCGTGCTGACGCCACATGCAGGTTGATGGGAGCAGTGCTGCAGCCATGTGTGGCCTTTTGAAAGAGTGAACACCACACCGTAAAAGCAGTGGGCCAGTGGAGGAGCAGGTAAGGCCCTGCTTGCCTGCTTTTTGAAGGAACCGACCCCCGCCTCGCCAAAATGGTTTGAATGCCAGCTCCTGAACCGATTCAGCACTTCCCTAAGGAGCTGTTGAACCGGTTTGGGCACATCACTACCCTGAATTAGCATTTTGTCACAGGTATGTGGAATGCTAACATTGTGGTAAAAGAATGTAAAAAGTAAAAAGTAAAAAGGGGGACAAAATGTTATAAAATTGATCAAACTAGCCTCATTTTTTTAAAGGATGTTACAAAATAAGAACTGGGAGAAAAGTGCTCACAGGAACAAAGGTGTGCTCAGATATGGAAGTGAGGAATCCAACTCTCTGATATGTCACCACCTTTGCAGATTACCACTCCTCTATAGGTTGCCCTATGGTCCTTCTTCAACTATCCTCCTTGCACAGGTTTTTCCTCTACCATGATCAATTTAAAATAAATGTCATATGAAAAGACAAGAGTTTTTCATGGACTGTCACACAGATCTCATAATAAATGTATGGGATGTGGAGAACATCATTCTAGATTATCCCCAGAACTGCCCAAAGCCTGGCTGGCTAGTGCAAACCCAGACCCCCAACACTGCCCAAAGCCCGGCTGGCTTCCTGGCTGGCTAGCTGGTGCAAAGCCAGCCCCCCAGCCCAGCCCAAACCCTGGTGCAGGGCTTTGGGTTGGGCCGGGGGGGGGCTGACTGGACCCAGGGCAGGCCATGTGGAGGCCAAGCCAGGCCAGGCAGTCCTACCAGCAAGGCAAAGGCCAGGCCAGGCCAGGCGGAAGCCAGAACAGACCAGGCCAGGCCAGGCCAGGAGGAGGCTAGGCCAGGCCAGGCGGCGACAAGACCAAGTGGGGGGCAGGCCACGCAGAGGCCAGGGCAGGTGGAGGCCAAGTAGAGGCCAGACCAGGCTAGGCGGAGGCCAGGCTAGACCAGACAAGGCGGGGGCCAGGAGGAGGCCAGGCCAGAACTACCAGCTGCTGGAGGCTAGGCCAAGCCAGGCAGAGGCCAGGCCAGGCCAGTACTACCACAGGTGGAGGCCAGGCCAGGTGGAGGCCAGGCCATGCGGGGCCCAGGCCCGATGAAGGCCAAGCCATATGTAGCCTTTTGAAAGAGTGAGCACCACACCCGTAAAAGCAGTGGGCCAGTGGAGGAGCAGGTAAGGCCCTGCTTACCTGCTTTTTGAAGGAACCAACCCCCCCCTGAGGTGGGTTTTTTTTTTGTACTTGTGAAATAACTTTTGAAACAACTTTTAAGTGAACTAATTGCAAAGTAGGCTCTGTTTCTCCACCCTCTGTCTATAGGCCTTACCACTCTACCAAAGGTTGTTTTTGCAACAGAAGTTTGAAAGGCTGTTATGGTAGAATCAGCCTAGAGCACAAAAGTCTACTTGGTGGCAGCAGTTAAACTGGAAATATTCAGGGAGATCCATGTCACGTGTTAGCAGTGGTGCGGATCCTCTACACATGGTGGCAAGCGGTGGCACAGACAGCTATTCTTCCATACCATCATAATGGGCTCCAAGGAGCAAGGACAGGATACCAATCTGATAAATATGGGGAAATAAACACACTCATGGTCACTTCTAGAACAAGCTCCTGATCCATACAATCTGTCTGTCACAAAAGAGAGAGTGATTGTCATGCAACCGAAGATGGAACACCAGAAGTAGAAAGAGGATTAACTTGAAATCAGATCTGCTGGGATGCCATCCCTCCTGTCCCACATGCCAGGGAAAACTTCTGAAGTAGCTCTTGTGCTCTCAGTATTTCATACTACTCTGAGCCACCATCACGTCATTACTATGTGGCTCAGCCTTGTAATTGTTCAAATATAGACTGGTTGTGGCTCTGTATCCTACCGCTCTTGGAAGCACCATGTCTAAAGGTTGCTCAAGTCAAAAACTGAAACTTTGTTGCATTGAATGGAATGCCTGCTGGTGCTGGGTGATCAGAAACTCCCAAAATAACGGTGCCTTCTTTAATTCAGTCCCACTTTCATGAAACAGACATATGTGCAAGCAGTGCACTAGATGCAGAGATTAGAAACCAGCTCAGCTAAATACTGTTGTCCTTTATTTCAGAACTGTTTCTCACATTACAATTTGAGACCAAATTAGAGGGGGACACCTCCCCCCGCCCCCGCCCCCACCACACACACACTTTTCTCTGAAAGATGCAAGTTGTCTTGGAAGAATTAACAACATTATGTGCAAGCTGACCAAAGAAAGCAAATGCTGCAGGCATATATTTATTTCCTATAGCCAACATGTTGTGCAGAGAAACACGGGTGGTTCTGAACTGCCCACACTTCTGTGGGCACCTAAAAAAAGTGTCATGGGTCTTACAGAAGAGCACACTGGTACAATTGCATTTTCCCAACGCTACTTACATTATTACCAAAGTAAGTAGCACCATAAAAGAGCAATCATGACAATTTAAGAGTACTCTTGTGCAAGACATCGGGCTTTGTTTTAGGCACCTGCAGCAGCATAGGCGCTTCAGAACGGACTGTGTTTCCTTGTGCAACATGTCATCCAATAAAGTTGTTCACATGGCTGAAATCCCTGGTGGCTAGGGAGGGCTGGGAGAAAGCAGGAGTTTACCTACCTTCCCTCACATGATCTTCTTGCTCCTGTTGCTGCGCTGTGCTGCTGCACACATGATCGGCGCTGTGGCAAGCAGTGTGGCAATGCAAGCAGCATAGTGTATTGGGGGATTCCCCTATGATTCAGGCACTCTAGATGCCCAGCTCTGTGTCGGCCTGATCTGCGTGTAGCCCAAGCATTCACACAACCCAGGTAAACAGTTGGGTAAAATACCTGGCTACCCAGGAGGGCAATGCAAAGATTGAGGTTGATAGGTTCACGGCGCCAAGACTGAGATTCACACGAGCAGCCCTACCTAGGTGGGGTTGTCCAAGCTGTGTAGGACTGCTCATGTCTCCTATGTGCTCTGTTTTGCATAAAAAATACAAGTGTGTGTGTTTTCTCAAACATGGGGGTGATTTGCTGAGTCAGTTCTTGCATTTTAAATCATAGCACAAGAAAAAAGCATGCAGTATTCTGAGGGAAAGTTCCCCATTAACCTCTTCAACAACTTATTCCTTTCGTTCAAGGGAGAGGAAAACTGCTATTGTGAAAAATAGCTTCCTTTCTTTACAGGGCAGCAGTTAACAGGAGCTTCCCTGCTGGGGGGCTAGTAACATCTTCAGGGCAGGGGTAATTGGGGGAGGCAAAGCACAGGGGAGGAGGATTAGCCCCCCTCTACACACAGCTAGCATTGCTAACTAGGGACTTTTATAAAGGACATGCAACTATTTTGGGGACCAAACAATTGTATTTTATTTTATTTTATTTTAGCATGGGTTGTGGTGTCCAAAGTTCTGGGGAGCCGCTGGAACATTTCCCCCCACTCAGAACACTTTGCTCTCGTGTGCAGCTTCTCTTCACCCTCTGTCTCCTTCCCCTTCCTACTGACCATCCATCCAATGGGGAAGCCAGGGTGGAGGTTCTGCTTCAGTGGCAGGTTACAGAGCCATGCGATGAAGGAGCACGGATAGGTGGGCCCAGCAGGTGCAGCTTGCTTCCTTCAGGTGGTGGCGGCGGCAGTGAGAAGCTGGCAGTCAGCTATTTAATTTTACTCAGTTAGCAGCTACCCCAGCTAACTGAGAAAAAGGGCACCTTTTGAGGTAGTGAATCTCTTTTATTTATCATATGGAACACAGCTGGCCCTATCCAGCCCCAGCAGCACAGCATTCCTGCAATGGCTGACGCTTGAATGGCTTCCTTCAGTGGCTGATGCTGGTGTTACCTTGCATTTCTTTTTAGATTTTGAATCTTTTGGGAACAGGGGAGTATCTTATTATTTATTTGTCTTTGAAAACCACTGTGAAACCTTCTGTTGAGAAGCGGTCTAGAAATGTTTGTAGTCATAGAGAACAGCAAGTGAGTGAGAGAGACTGTGCACGTGCAAAGAGGCTGGCCTTGATATCTTGCCTTGAACTAAGTGGTGAAATTTCTGGCCTGGCTGGGGACAGCAGGCTGGGTGTTCTGTGGGGAGGAGGAGAGAGAACAGTGTGTGTAGTAAACCTAACCAGAAGGTGAATTTATGGTTAAGAAGCAGGGGCCTTGAGAACTCTGCACCTAGCAGACTGAGCAGACCTAGAACTCAGCTGGTCATCAGAGGCGTATCTAGGGAAAATAGCGCCTAGGGCAAGCACTGAAATTGCGCCCCCTGTTCAAACATCTGACACCCATCTTTCAGATAACTTTACCATAATATCAGCTCAAAAATACAAGTCAAGCTCGTTAATCTTTTAATATTTCAAATATTATTTAGCAGTGGACGTAGCCAGACCAAAATATACTGGAAAACGACAAATTTCAGTATGCTGGGGCTCATGAAATACCCATATACTATGTGGAGGTGTACTTGGAAAACTAAACAGAAGTGCCTGTCTAATTCTCTACTATGCATTGTAGCATCACTATTACATAAGTTTTAAAAATAAATGGAGAATTGGACTTTTCCCAGATACTCTGTAAATAATTAAAGGATATGCAGAGTAAACTGTGTCACTGCTTGGAATATAGTCTAGTATTTCTTGCTCTCTTTCTCTCATTTTAACTTTCTTTCTGAAACTCCCAGTGGGCCTTAATACTAAGAATTTCACACTGATTCAAAGACAAACTCATCATTCCCCCTCCCGCTACTAGCCTCTTAATTCACCGCCACAGCCCACCCCGGGCTGATTTTTTGGCCTATTCGGGCCTGAAAAGATCGGCGTGGTGGCCATTTTGGAGGCTGCAATGGATGCTCAGATGGCCTCTGTGAGGCCTGGCGAGGCCTAGGGCTTCGCAGGGACCATTTGAGCACGTGTGGTGGCTATATATAATGGCCACCACAATGCTCAAATGGCCTCTGCGAGGCCTGGCATGGCCTAGGGCCTCGCAGAGGCCATTTGAGCATCCATGGTGGCCATTTTGTTTCTGGCGGCCATTTTTATTAATTTTAAGAAATGGCACCCCCCTTCAAGTGGCGCCCGGGGCACGTGCCCTGCCTTCCCCACCCTAGATACACCCCTGCTGGTCATCACCTTCACAGTGGTGAGCTGTATTTATTCTCAAATTATCCTCTTTTTATCAAAATATGCATATATAATACCAATAAACATATGCACATTTATGCAAAGTGGAAACATTTTGAAGAATGTTTTTTGATGAAAAGTGTCCTCTATTTTCACTTTTTTGGTGATGGATATCGACTTTCTTTACCATTTGCACCTGGCAACCCTACTCACAGCATGATCCTATCCTGATTGGAGCTCTCTGCAGCTATGATTTTAAAAAATGACATGTCAGAGAGTTGGCACCTGAGAGCCGAAACTGGAAGGAGAAGTATCCTTGCCCATGGTATGAACATTTCTTTCATTATTCTTGCTATAAATAGACTTTGAGGGGTTTTGGTAGCATTTCAAAAACCTGCAAAACCTGGCTCTATCATCTTCTCTCCTAAAAGCTAATGTCTGTTTCCAGCTATAAGAACTATAATATAATTCTTATTTTATTATATAGTAATATAAGGGGCAACTGAGCTTCCCTTCCTCTTTTTAAATGTTTAGCTGCATTTGTTCTGAGTTTATATTTTTTATTGAATTGTTTCTATCTTGTTATCCTTGGGTGGATAACAAGGACAGGAAAGGGTAGACAACAAGGGTGGATAACAAGGAAAGTTTCCACTTTGCATAAATGTGCATATGTTTATTGGTATTATATATGCATATTTTGATAAAAAGTGGATAATTTGATAATAAATACAGCTCTCCACTGTGAAGCTGATGACCAGGTGAGCTGTAGGTCTGCTCAGTCTGCGTGAAGGTCCTCTGTCCTCCTCTCCACAGGTCACTCAGCCTGAGGCCTTGGTATATAAATAAGAGTAAATAAAGTAAAAATGGTGGGCCACTGTATGAAACAGGATACTGCACTAGATGGGGCTTGGGCCTGATCCAGCAGCACTGGTCTTATGTTCTTATGCTAAGTTAAATCTCTAGTGCCTCTTGTGGACTCTCTTTTGCATGAAATTTGTAAGAATTGACTGTTCCGTAGGTTTATGATTTGCTGAAGAGATTTTTCACATTTCTCCCAGGCAGACACTGGAAAAGTTGTTCTAATCATTCTAATAATTATTAGAAGATTTACATACTGCTTTTCAACCAAAAAAGTTCTCAAAGCAGTCTACTACCAAAAGAAATAAGAAGATGGTTCCCTGACCCCAAAAACGGTCTCAGTGTAAAACAGTAAATCCTTTCTTCCCTGTTTGCACAGTGAGGAAAAAGCCAAGACCTAGAGCAGTGTTTCTCAGGTAAGTCTCAGAAGCTGTGGAAGAAGGGAGCTCCCGCCCACAAGTTTTCCACACAGGGCTTTTATCTCACATCTCCTCCAGAATGGAGGGGGTGCATTGACATTTTGGCCAGATGTACCCCAAAGTCCCTGCGAGCATTCAGGGAGCACTTCACACACAATTTGGGTTTTTCATTGCACGTTAGAATGCAGCCCGATTTATATCTGGGGTTAAAAAAAACCTCACTTTTTGTGTTGGGGTTTTGGGGGGGCAGCAAACTCGCATAAAAGTCTTGCAGTAGGCCCGTGATAAAGCTTGCTGTCTGGGAAATCTCCCAGGGACTATTGCACTCCACATTACTGATTATGGAAAGAGGGAGAGGGGGAGCATTAAATGCCATATTATATTGGGACACAGGTTGGTGCCACTGATGTTTAACTCTTTAAAGGCTATGTTTTACATCACATTTTAAAATTACGCCCATATCTGAAAATCAGTTGTAATGCATGAATGATAGTCCACTAATTTAACTGTGACAAAGACCTGTGAATGATGTAATTCTAAAAAAGGAGGTGTACACTTGAAAGACACTGAGGAGACAGCCCGCTAATACCCACAACGTGCAACTCTCTATGTCACCTTTCCTTCCTCATGCAAGTACAGTGCAAATCTGACAAGTAAGCAGCAGGCAACAACATGTAATTCTGCAGTGTTGGCTACAGTTTGCATTCCATGCTAGAGAGGTGACATTTTAACTTTACAGCTCATGCTGGCAGGAATATCATGACACGTCCTGTTCGTCCAGTTGATGAGCTACTAATTTGTAGGTTTGGCTGTGTTCAGTTCATGTCCTCCCCACTTTCCCCATTTGTTTGATCCACTGGCAACCTCAAGAGAAAATGCTTAGTAATCTCACAATGACTTAGAATGGGGGCATACAAGATACAGAGCTAGAATTAACATACAGTATTTACCCAGATTTAAGATGAGTTTCCCTCCACTAGTTCTTGCCTGTTAAACATGAGAGTGTCATCTTAGATTCAGAGTCCTCTTTCTTTTGGGTAAATACTACAGATAAAGCCTGTATTTCACCTCTATCTTTTAAGGCATCGTCTTGCATTCAGAGTCATCTTCTATTTGGGTAAATACAATATGCTGCCAACATTAGCCCTTTATTAGATTTAACCACACATGTGTAATATTACAGTTTTGACTACATGCCATTTTGTCTGCAAAATGCATATTTTATTTTATTTATGTATCATATTTATATACTGTCTTATATATAGTGTGCTGTCAAGTCGATTTCAACTCCTGGTGCCCACAGAGCCCTGTGGTTGTCTTTGGAAGAATAGAGGAGGGGTTTACCTTTTCCATTTCCTGCGCAGTATGAGATGATGCCTTTCAGCATCTTCCTATATCGCCCAGATATAGTAGCAGCAGGGATTCAAACCAACAGCCTTCTGCTTGTTAGTCAAGCATTTCTCCACTGCACCACATAAGGTGGTTAGAGATAGATATAGATATAGTGATGTACATAATCCACAATGCAACAAATATAAAACAAAATAAAAACAATTTAAACACTTTCACAGAATAAAAAACAGTTTAAAGTTAGTTTTAATTAAAAGCATGAGAAAACAGGGGTGCCTTAAGGGTCTTTTTAAAAGCAATCAGAGATGTAGAAGCTCTTATTTTGACAGGGAGTGCATTCCCTGTCAGAGAAGGCCTGGGCTACTCAGAGAAGCTGCCGGTGGCAACACAGCTAGATCTCCCCAGATGATCTTAATGGGGGCAGGATTCGAGACAAAGAAAGCACTCTCTTAAGTAACCTGGACTCAAGCCATTCAGGGCTTTATAGGTAATAACCAGCACTTTGTATTTCACTCAAAAACATAAAGGCAGCCAGTGCAGTTCTTTTAAGATTGGTGTTATACATGTAATGTTTATAATGTGTATATTTTACATATGTTTGGGCTGTTAGCTGCTTCTGACCTCTGCAAGGGTCTGGGACCCATTCAGATGGTCTCCCCTGGTGTATTGACACATATAGTTTCCAGATAGTTTCCTGATGAAACTTGGAGACTTTCTCACTAAAGTGGTTGAAAGGCTTGCCAAAACCCTGATCTCATTTTAGAATGATCGCTCCTCAGCACACTTGCCCAAGCAATAGAATCTGTACAACTCCCTGCTAAACTGGGGAGCTCAGGTAGGTCACCCTCCCAACAAAGTCCTGCTATTCTGCCTCATCGTGGTGGTGGTGGTGGGGTGTTCCTGGGAGGGATGAGTGAAGTACCCCAGGAGGTATACTCCCAGTAGGGTCACCCAAAGCGCAAAGGTCATCGCAGCTGCCCAGCTAAAGCAAGCAGGCACCTATATTGGGCAGCAGCAATATAGGAAGGTGCTGGAGGCAGACGATGACTTCAGTCACAACGACAAAGGCATCATTTCATACTGTGCAGGAGAAGGCAATGGTAAACCACTCCTGTATTTTACCAAGAAAACCACATGGACAAACAAAATGGAATGATTGTCGATGTAGTGCTGGATGATGGGCCCCTCAGGTCAGATGGTATACAACATGCTATTGAGGAAGAGCTGAAGATCTCTCAGAGTACCGATGGTGTTTATGATGCAGTTAGACTAAGGCCTTTTGGACATCTAGTGGCTGATGTTGCCATGCGGGAAAAGAAAATCTGAAGCTGCAAAGACAGAATTACAATGGGAACGTGAAACGTAAGAAGCATGAATATGGAAAAGCTCGACACAGTGAAAGATGAAATGAATTGACTACAGATTGACATCTTGGGCATCAGTGAATTAAAATGGACTGGAAAGGGACATTTTCAGTCAGAAAATCATACCGTTTACTACTCAGGACACGAAAACCAAGGAAGGAATGGTGTTGCTTTCATAGTCAGAAAAGATATAGCAATGACAGTACTTGGATACAATGTGGTCAGTGACTGAATAATATCAATTAGATTTCATGGACAACCCTTTAACATGTCAGTTCTTCAAGTCAATGCCCCAATGACTGATGCAAAAGAAGAGGAAGCTGATGAGTTTTATGCTCAAGTCCAGTCTGAAATCGACAGAACATGCAAGCAAGATGTGATGCTGGTGGTTGGATATTGGAATGCCAAAGTTGGAAAAGGTAAGGAGGAAAACACAGTTGGCCTATATGGCCTAGGAAACAGAAACGAAGCAGGAGAATGACTTATTAGTTTCTGCCAAACCAATGATCTCTTCATTGCTAACACATTCTTCAAACAACCAAAGCGGTGCCATACAAATGACCTCACCAGATGCAGTACATAGAAATCAAATCAATTACATTATTGGTGCAAGGAAGTGGAGGAGCTCAGTTATAACAGCAAAGACATGGCCGGGGGCTAATTGTGGAACAGATCACGAACTGCTCATGTGTAAATTCCAAGTCAAGCTAAAGCGGAGGGAAGCTATCCAACTTCCACCATATGATCTTGAGAATGTACAAACTATTTTCAAGGAGAACATCAGGAACCACTTTGAAGTTCTGAAACTCATTGATAGGGTACCGGAGGAACTGTGGAATGAAATCAAAGAAGTTGTTAAGGATGAATGTGAAAAGAGACTGCCAAAGACCAAGAAACAGAAGAAAGCAAGATGGATGTCAGAACAGATGATTGAAATTGCCCAGAAGAGGAGAGAAGCCAAAGTCAAGAAAGATAAAGACCTGAGGAAGGAACCTAATAGCGAATTTCAGAAAGCTGTTACTCAAGGAGTAATTTCAGAAAGCTGTTGCTCAAGATGACAAGGAGCATCTGTAAAGACTTTGAAGATGGAAATAGACACGGAAAAACAAGGAATGTTTTCCAAAAGATCTCTGAACTCAGGTTCAAACCTCAAATTGGTATGTTAAGGGATGCCAAAGGATGGACAGTAACTGATTCAGAGAAGATCAAACAGAGATGGAAGGAATATACTGAAAATCTGTACAGCAGGGACATCAACATCCAAGCTACTCTAGAAGATATTCCGTACTTGCAAGAACCTCTAGTACAGAAAGATGAAGTTAGATCAGCACTCCAGTCATTACCAAGTCAGAAAGCTACAGGAATTGATGCAATAGCTACAGAAATATGGCAGGCAACAGAAGAAGAAATAGCCAAGGCTCTAACCCAACTATGCCAGTAAATCTGGAGAACAACACAGTGGACAACAGATTGGAAGAGGTCAGTCTACATACCCATACCAAAGAAAGGAGACTTAACAGATTGTGCAAACCATCACACAATATTCTTAATTTCACATGCTAGCAAAATAATGCTCAGGATCATCCAACGCAGATTAGAGCCCTACTTAGAAAGGGAAAAGCTATATGTTCAAGCTGCTTTCAGAAAAGGCAGAGGAACAAGAGACATCGTTTCTGATGCATGCTGGATAATTGAGAAAGCCAAAGAATACCAGAAAGAAGTCGATATGTGTTTCATTGACTATAGAAAAGCCTTCGATTGTGTCAGCCATGTGAAGTTGTAGAATATCCTTAGGAAAATAGGCGTCCCAGAACATCTCATTGTTCTCATGAGAAACCTATATACAGGACAGGAAGCCACAGTCCAGACGGAACATGGTGAAACAGACTGGTTCCAGATTGGCAAAGGAGTAAGACAAGGCTGCATACTTTCTCCATATTTATTCAATTTATATGCTGAACATATTCTGAGAGAAGCTGGATTGGAAGAAGATGAGCATGGTTTTAAAGCTGGAGGAAGAAATATCAATAACCTGTGATATGCTGATGACACCACTGTGATAGCTGAGAATGCAGATGATCTGCAAGCTCTAGTAATGAAAGTCGAGGAGCAGAGTGAAAAAATGGGACTATGACTAAATGTAAAGAAGACTAAACTAATGACAACGAGTACAGCAATCAGCCTCAGAATTGATAATGAAGACATTGATGTGGTGGGTAGCTTTTGCCTTTTAGGATCGATTGTCAACAGTAAAGGATCCAGCAGTCAAGAAACAGGCCGCAGACCAGCACTTGGTAGGGTTGCAGTGAAGGCCTTGGAAAAGATATTCAGATGCCGTGACGTGTCTACACCTACAAAGGTTAGAATAGTTCGGACAATGGTTTTTCCCATGACACTCTATGGATGCAAAAGCTGGACTTTGAACAAGCAAGTTAGAAAAAGCATTGAGACATTTGGACTTTGGTGCTGTAGAAGACTTTTGAGGATACCATAGACAGCCAGGAAAACAAACAAATGGATCATAGAACAAATCAATCTAGAATTTTCACTTGAGGCACAAATGACCAGGCACAAACTGTCATACTTCCAGGAGTGGAGCCAGGCTAGCGGGGCCCCATGTGTGGCCACTGCCATGGCCCCCTGGTCCTGTCCCCCACGTCTGATATCAAACATGCCCAGCTAGCCATGCCCCCTCATCTGACATCAGATGCGGGGGCGTGGTCTCCCTGTTTGGAAAGCGTGGCCCCATTTGGAAAGGAGATTAGCCCGCACTACTTTGAGCAGTGCAGGCCAGTCTTTCTCTTAAACAGGGTTGCGAGGCCCCATTTGGAAGGAAGATTAATCAGCTACGCTACATTGGCAGCAGGATCAGGAGTGGCTCTCCCTGCCTTGAGGCATGAAGAGTCGCTCTGGCCGCGCTGCCAACACAGCGTGGGCCAATTTTGGTGTTTATTTTGAAATAATGCCCCCACTTCTGACATCAGACGCGGAGTGGTGTGTCTGGTGCCATGATCGCGGCCCCAGGTTGGGCACAGCCCGGGTTCTTTGAACCCGTTTGCCCAACGGTGGCTCTGCCCCTGCATACTTCAGATACATTATGCAAAGATCCAGCTCCCTTGAGAAGGCCATAATGCTGGGAAGAGTTGAAAGACAGAGGAGAAGAGGATGGCCATCAGCAAGGTGGATGTCTACACATTACAAACAAATATGTATAATGTATCTCTATGTTTCTCCTGTCACCCTTATGGGATTCAAAATGTGTGTATATGAGATTATATATTCACTTGGAACCCTGTCAAGGAGAAAGCAACTCAGGGGAGGCAATGATGTGGTGAAATGGCTGGTGAAGGGAGACTTAAGCACACACCCCACTTACTTGTACCACTCCTCCATTGAGAAATACTCCTTCCAAAGCTGCTTTTCATTTTTAAAACGTCACTGAGGGTTTGTTATACAAATTTGTGTATAATGTGTAGTTTCCCTCAGGCCTTTTACTCTTACCCAGTTTCCTTTTATCAGATGTGATTCAGTACATCTAATGTCTCTCATCTTGAAGTATAGTAATTCTCACTGAGGGCGTGACTCCTAATTTCACATCATGACTCTTTACGGCCAGTGACCTACTTATGGAATTGCCCTGAAACTTCTGGCTTTCTGATCTACCATTGTCAATATTCCTTTGAATGACTGTCACTCTGCCTCAAATCACATTTTCTATTTTAAAAATAAGGCCCTGACTCCTAAGACTAGCAGAACTGCTCTTCATAAATAGGCTATGCCAGAGTTCATAAGAAGAGAAAGAAGAGGGTAAGATTAGCTAAAGTTGATCTTGAATACCGGCTCACTTTGTCTTCTGGGCTCTTTCCAGACTAGACTCTGCAACGGGGTCAGGACGCATCTCGGAAGTGTGCTTCTACATTTCCTGTGTCCACAGTCCCTATGTAGGCAGCAGGGTACCATCCACATTTCCAATGCCTTGTTTTGAATTTAATTGCTGCGAAATGGAGCTACGACATCGTACACCCGGCATGGAAAAGTTGCTGTTTTGTTGGGTTGTTAGTTACTGCAAGACTGCTCCCCCTGCTGTTTCCGTTCCGAATGCGACTTGCCCAAACGGAGGCATTTTGCTGCTAATGAGCAGCTAGTCTGGAAATCACCCTGGTGCCTGCCTGCTGCTCTGATGAGACTTCTGCCAATGGGAGCTTCGCTCTCAAAGGAAATAGCAACCATGGGGCCCCAATACATGGGAAGGGTAAAGGGTTAAAGCCCTCTCCCCCATGCCACTATTTGCCCTCCCTTATGCCATGGCCTAAATGTGATTCGATTCCTCCCATTGCAACTATGTAATCAAGATTCATCCCTAGGGGCCAAAGGTGTGTTTCAAGAATAATCCCTATACAGTAGTTGACTCTACTTTTTCTGACCTGAATCTTAAATCACACATGAAAGAGGATCAAAGATGAATGAAATAGATTTGTGAGATTCCTTTGGAAGGTGAATGTCATAACCTGAAAAGGAACAAGGCAGGAAGTGCAGTGCTGCCAACTTTCCCCATTGAATAGGTACAGTTAAAGGAAAATGCCTCCCCCTCTGCCAGGCTTTGTACGACCTGGCAGCCAGTCCATTGTTGGTTGGAGCTTCTGTTGACAAGTACCCATCCTTTTATTTCTTATTCTTTAGTTCTATATTCTATTAAAATGAGAAATCAGTGAAAATGGGCAGTTGGAAAAGGAACTGGAAGAACATTTGGCAAAATGTGCTCCCCAGCCTCCTGCCCTCCTCAAATTATCTGTGGTCTTAAGATATGCAGGCTGGAATATATGGAGAAGAGAGTAGTAATGTAGTCCATCACTATTTGTTTTTGTTCATCTAGCACACCTTTTAGCAAATGTTCAGGTCAGGCACGCATGCATAACCCCAGAGAGGAGATTGGAATAGAAGATGTGGTTTATTATTTAACTTAAGGGAGTTAAAATTACTGCAGCTAGGACCACATCCATCATCCAGAGAGCAAAGCACTGGTGGATCTGAACTGACATCTAAATTGAAGAGAATATCTTCTTCATCAACTCTGCCTCCTGTTAAGATCATCTGAGGATGTCCGGTTGCGGTTGCCACTGGCTTGGTTGATGGCGACTC
This sequence comes from Hemicordylus capensis, assembly GCF_027244095.1. Lineage (NCBI taxonomy): Eukaryota > Metazoa > Chordata > Lepidosauria > Squamata > Cordylidae > Hemicordylus > Hemicordylus capensis. Next base: position 313,826,298 of record NC_069658.1, on the reverse strand, counting down.
GGAACCAGGCCTTTTCTAGAGTTGCCCGGGGACTCTGGAATGCACTCCCTAATGAAATGAGAGTGTCTAAGAAGGACTTGAAAACATTCCTGTTTAGCCAGGTGAATGTTTATAGTTTCCAAGCTTTGGGTTTTAGGGTTTTTATCTGTATTTTTGAAATTGTTTTAATTGTGTCAATGTTTTAATGGTTTCTTTAGATGTGAACCACCCAGGGACTTTTCTGAATGGAGTGGTATAGAAATGTCAGAAATAAATAAATAAAAACAAATAAACTCTTATTCTTCCTGTGTAAAAGGATGACTCTTCCTGGAATTTCACCAATATGTTAGTCACAAAGAAGTGTACAGAAGAAATGTCTGTTGCCAGGTTTGTCAGGGGAAATGGCTTTAATTGCAGGGTGGAGAAGCTTGAGGTATCTTCCCAAGCTGGTATAATTGGAACAGATGCATCAGCAGCTGTATGGTATATGGAAAGAAACATGTGTGTATACTATCCTATTTAAATTTTGTTAGGCATCTGTCTTGAACAATTTACTAATGAGTATATTATAAATTACATGGTGGAAGCTTTATACAACTATTTTTTTATTTATTTGCTTTTCTTCCTCTGCACGCTTTCTTCATCCTGCATATGATACAACAACAAGTACGATGGATATTTATATACTGCTTTTCAACCAAAGTTCCCAAAGTGACACCAGCAACAGCCACTGGAGGGATCTGTGCTGGGGATGGATAGGGCCAGTTGCTCCCCCTCTGCTAAATAAAGAGAATCACCACTTGTAAAAGGTGCCTCTTTGCTCTGTTAGCAGGGGACAAGGTGACAGATGATAAGCAGCAGTTTTGAGAGATGTAGCTGTACTAAGATAAGCATCGGCTCTAACAGCTATGCTGGCTCTAAAGGTGCTTTGTTTGGCAGATCTCCTGTGTGTTTAAGAGCTACATGGCAGACAAAAATCCAGCAGGCAGAGGATTTCCCTATCACTGCATCTCCATGCCTGGGAAAGAGGCACCTGAATTTTGTCTGTTGTGTTAAAGTATTGACAGGTCTGTCGTGATAAAGGCAGGAGCATTGACCACCCATTGGAGAGGAGAGAATGGACCTCTTTGGAGAGGTCCTTTCAGAGCTCTTCATGGACTGTTTTGGTTTTCGCCATTCTGAATAATGTAGTTATTCACAAATCTACAAATCTACTTACTGGTATGTGTCAAAGTGCACTGAAAGACATGTTTAACCTCTCCTCTTACATGCACAAATGAAGATAAATCCTATCCCAACTTGTAAAATACTTTTTATTTTGATATTTTTGTAACTCTAAATTGAGAATATTCCAATTTATGCTCACCAGAATATGTGGGGGTAAGACTATTAAAATATGTATGTTTATTGGTTGCAAAATTTCAACATTATCCCGATTGACTGCAAAGGGAATAGCTTGAATACATTTAAACTTGTTTACATATTTAGTAAGTCCATGTGAGTTTTATGAATTTCCAGAAATTGTGGCTAATGAAAATTGAGGAAGGAAAATCTTGTCTTCCTAAGCCATTTCAAGTGTGCCTCATAAATATTAGCTACTGCCAACACATGCATAAATGCCATTATGTTCTTATAACCTTTATAGACATCTAGATGAATTCTCAAAATCTGCAAGTTCTTTTTCAAATATCAGCAGATTATTAAAATTCAAAAATTACAAAGTAATTGAAACATCATACTACATAAAGCAGAAAAGGCTATGTTACACATTTTTACCAGTAAAATGTTACATTGGTCTTAAGAATACCAGCATGTGCTTCAGATTATACACAACTGACAGCCCTAAAATGTTCTAAATTCCTTTGGAAAAGGTAAGCAATTGTTCTTGCCTGACATGTATTATGCTGCAATTGTAAAGCTAGTTATTTTGTTGGAACTGCTAAATTGAGCAATTTGCACCATTTTGATTCAGAAGGAGGCTGCTCGCCGCTCTTCCGCGGCGCGGCCAATTCGTCCCAGCACCCTTTCCCAGGGAGCATGTGGGGACTGGGAGCCGCTTCTGATTGGCTCCCAGGCACTTCCGGTGCAAACCGGAAGTGCTGAGCCCGCAGCGCGCCTGAGCGGGCTCAGTCTGCCTCTCGCGTTCAGACCCTCCCACCCATCCCTTAGATATAGACTGGGTGTTCGCTGGTCGCCATTTAGGGCCGGGCAGGAATTTTTTGGGTCCACGCCTGTTTGGCTTTTGGTGTGCACCTTTTTTCGCCTGCCTCAGGCTATATCTGAGTTCCCAGGTAGCTAGGTAGTGGATTAAATAGGGCTATTTTCAGTGGGTCGGCAGGTACAGTGCGGTGAGGGAAATGCTAATTAAGGGGGTGTGGCACCTTAGGTAAGATGTAAATCAAGGAGGAGGAGCTGATCCCTTGAGGCTTGACAGATCAGGGATGACGCTTGACTCCTGCCCCTCCTCAAGCAACACCCTGTCCATATGGCTGTGCAGCGTCGGTGGGGGTGTCGCTTGGGAGGTCAGAAACCTGACCTTAGGTCAGCGGAGAAGGGCACCTCCGCTGGAGAGCGGATGACCTGCCTGGAGCCAAGGTGCTATCGCCACGGTCTATTAGGTGGGGGGCGACCACGGCATGGCCGGCCTACTAGGCAACGCATTGCTGTGGGGGGGGATGTCTATGCAATCCCAGCCAATCAGCCTGTACCATAAACTTCAATAAAATTGACCGTTTCTTCCATAGCAATGTCTCCGCGTCTCCTTGGGTGTTGGAAGTTAAAGGACTTTGCGCTGTCTCTTTGTCTCAGACAGTGGAGGACAGACTAGTGAGTCAGAGGGCTAGAGGGTCAAGACATTGGTCATCCCTTCTCCACTGCTCTGACACTATCCCTTTGAAATGTAGATTGCTGCTCTTAGGGATCAACTTCCTTTCTCCCTCTCTCTTCCCTACCTGCCCTTCTACCTTGCAACATGGCAAGCCTCTCCCTCTGCACCATGTGTGCAGAGAAGATGCAGAATTCATCTGCATCCAGCTAGATAGATAGATTAGAGATCCTAACTCCTCACTTACCTATCTAGAATGGAGTTCCTTAATAAATGCCTTTTATATTGATTTGAAACTATGAATTGGCTCCAAGTTACTTTACTCTCAGCATACACGCATGCCTAACTAAATCCGCTGTGTTGTGCCTCTGTGCACTCTGCTATAATGAGAAAGGGATTCTCTCACCACAGAGAATTTCCAACACTTGGGGGGTCTGGGCACAATACCTGGGTATGAAACTAAACTACAGTTCCCAATGTTCTTTAGGAGGGTTGGAAACCCTGTCACTTCTTTTTTAAAATATTGGTCCAACTTCTTTAGCACAAAAATCTTATGCAGACTGACACCAAACTGACCACATCCATACAATAAAAATGTTATTGATTAAAAACAAGCAGTCGTTGTGCACAAAGCTGTAAAATAGCCATTAAGAAATAACTAGCTTCTGTTTGGTTTTGTGTTTGAAAATGGGCATTCACCCACTAAGTACAGATTTAGAAAATTCCACAGCTGGGTGTATTCTCAATATTGAAATTCTAGGAGAGGACAAAACTGCCTTTCAACTTCAAGACAGCTTCCAGGCTGCCCAACAAGCATTGGTTCCAGTATATCACAAAGGAACCAGAGCACAAGAGTTTTTCACACAACCTGCTGCAAAAAAACGTGCAAGGAGATGACATGACAGTGGCTGCCCATGGACATAATGCCAAACCAGAGGCAAACATGCTAGAGGTTCGACTTTGTGATCGTCCAAATGTGTGAAACTGCAGTTTCGTCACCCAACTTTGGGTTGGTTTTCAACCCCAAACCGTAATTTGAACCTTCAGCTTGTAGTGGGTTTCACTGCCGAAATCTGCCACTACTGTAAAGTGGGTTCCATGCCCAAGCTGCACCCGCTACCATTGAAAGGCGGTTCAGAGCAGCCCAAAAATGTGTCAGTTCTAGGGCAGCCACATTTCTCACTGGTCGCCTCACAGAGCTGACACCCCACCCCACCCCACCCCCTGCCATTTCCTATCTCCTCCCGCCCAGCTTGTCCCTACAGGTCCCGCACTGAAAGGGACAGAAACGCATTGGAGACAGCCAGCTTTCCCCTTCGTCTTTTGGAACTCCCTGGTTCCTTGGACAAAAAAGGATGGGAGGACAAGATGGAGACCACAGGATAGGTCTCAGAGAACTCATCACTGCAGTGCTTGTTGCACAAACACGTTGTTCCCCACTAATAGTAATACGTGAACACATTTTCGACAACACACATCTTGATCGCACTCAGTTCCCCCATCCTTCCATTGTAAGGGACCTCTATCTGCAATTTCTATAGGAAATATTGTGACAGCTCTCAATTGAACAAGGAGAATAGGCACACGTGCAGGGAACCCTATCAGTTGCTTAACACCCAGTCTAGCGTATCTGCATGGAGGGCATTCTGTTAAAGGTGTTCCGTGTGTGGTCTGGCCGGGCAGCACTACTATGGATTCGTTCCATGGCTGGACATTATCTGTATATTTACTGCAGACATGGACAGTTGTGTTCCCTCTAATTGTGCAGAGGAATTATATAAATTCTTGTATATAGGGATGTCTATGGATGTATAGCCTGGCCCCCTGATTAGGAGGCATCCCTGACAGATGTGGTAGAATGCTTCCCTCAAAAGGAACAGCAACCATGAAAGGGATAACCCTTATTTGGAATGAAGCGTGCACTATTCTCTTCATTCGCCTTCCTTTCTAAGTAACTCCCCCTTTGTCAAGCTAAAGCAGAATGGGGATCAGGCATGGGTGGGATTGCCAGGTGCAGTCAGTCTATCTTTAAACAGTTAAGGTGGGAAGAGGGGCCCAAGCCTCTCTTCCCAGGTTGGGGGGGTGAGGAAGGGGGTTCCAAGTCCATTCCTCACCAACTGAAGAAGACTCTGAAGCTATTATGCCCCTTGTGTGGGGCATCCTGGCACTTCTGGGAGCCAGGCAGCCCCTGATCGCCACTGCCCCTACCGGCTCCGTGACGGAGCTGACAGTCGTGTGGGCAGCCAATCCGGCTGCCCAGGGCTCAAGGTTTGATTGTCTGCAAGGAGAGCAGGCTAAGCCAGCTCTCCCCACAGCAGCCCTTCAGGCTCTACACTTGGACTGTGTGTAGAGCCTCAGTCTGTCTTTCCCCAGGGATGGGGCGGAGCCACCATTGGGCCAATGGGCTCAAAGAACCCAGGCTGTGCCCAATCAGGGGCCATGCCTTGTGGCCCCAACACCCCCCCCCGTATCTGACATCAGATGAGGGGGTGCTGGTTTAGCTCCCGAGCAGGGGCCGCACGGCCCCTTTGGGAGCCAAACTAAGGCTGGCGCAGCCAGGAGCGGCTCTCCTGGCTGCGCAGCGAATGCAGCGCCAGCCTAAGTAGCTCCTGAAGGGGCCGTGTGGCCCCTTCAGGAATTAAAAGGCTGGCGCTGTGTTCACAGGTCAGCCAGGAGCAGCTCTTTAGTGCAAGCCTTAGTTTAGCTCCTGAAGAGGCCGCACATGGGCCAGCGGCAGTCAGGCTCCAGGAACACAGTAATCATCAACACAGTGATCATTGCGCATTCCCCAGTGATCATCAATAAACAACCATTTTTCTGGCTGTTTATTGATAACCGTGGCCAAGCGAGCAAGCAGATTCTCCCTAGGGAGAGTTTCCTTGCTGCTCTCAGGCTATCATCCAATGGCAGGTTATGCAGCAGCACTAGGAATGTAATGGTGGGGAACCCCAGCCATAGTCCTTTAAAATGCAGTGACTGCAAACTGTTCAGAAACCCCCAGCCCCTTATTCAAAGTTTGGATGCATAGAATGTAGTTCACTCCTCTTGTCCAAAGGTGGGGGCCACATGGCTTCACGAGGCACCACCTTTCCGGGCAGGTCACATTTTCCAGAAAACCCATCAACAATTAATTTGCATAAGACCAACCCCAGGCTCCAGGAGCAACTGCATAGTTGTGTCATGGGATAAATTTATGTTTGCACCTACCTTCTACATTGCACCCAGCAAGGACGCAGCCACCCTTACCCCAAAGGTCTTGCTTGCCATTCTGCGTGTATCCCCCAAGACCCCGTTGCCATCTCAAAGTGCCCCTTGCCATTCTGGGGTATCAGTAATTGTGCTTCTGCATGACTGTGTAGCTTGGAAGTTCCTGCAAAGGCAGTTGTGCAAGTGACATGAGGAAGGAGTTAAAATGTCTTTGCACTGCTGAAGGACAGGCAGTCAAGGCCAAAAAGCCACAATCATGCCGATCATGCCCCCTCAAAGATCATGGCCAAAGGTAGACATTTTACTGGTGCCCTGCCCATAGACTGGCAATACAAGCAGCACATAGCTTGCTGGGATTCAGCCTCAGAGGACCAGTAAGAGGGAGGGGATCCTCTGCCCAGAAACTGTTGGTTACCGCTTGCCAGTGGTTGCTTGATCATCTGCTGGATGATTCCTGGATCCAGAAATTAACTGTGGGTTTATCAACCTAGAACCACCTAATGGCGCAGTGGGGAAATGCTTGACTAACAAGCAGAAGGTTGCCAGTTCGAATCCCCACTGGTACTATATCGGGCAGCAGCGATATAAGAAGATGCTGAAAGGCATCATCTCATACTGCATGGGAGTAGGCAATGGTAAACCCCTCCTGTAGTCTACCAAAGAAAACCACAGGGCTCTGTGGGTGCCTGGAGTCGAAACTGACTTGATGGCACACTTTACCTTTACCTTATTAACCCAAGGTTTCATGCTATGTCCAAGTCGGCCAGTCTCTGTACTGCATTCCATGACCTGTCAATGTCTGCCTCTCACTTCCTGATTTCCCTTGTGAAAGTTTGTTTTCATTAAGGATGTACCAGCTGTTCTGGAAGTGCTTTGGTCAGAAGTCTCAGGGCTTAACAATGCAGTCTAGGGGGAAAAGAAAGTCTGCGTTGAACCCCAGAGGCTATGTTCAGGGAAAGCTACTTCATGAGAAGGCAGTTTTGAATGGAGAAAAAGCAAGAGTGCTTAAGCCATTCCTGCCCCTTCATTTCTCTGCTCAAGATGCTTCCCAAAGGTGCTTTTCTTCCTGTGTTGGCCTTTGTAGATATGCAATTGGAGCCCTGCGGAAGAAAAAGCATCCGAATTGTTCCCGAAACAACCCTGTGACATAGATCAGGGTTTTTTTTATCACTCTCTTATTGCTGATAAGATATAAAGAGGTTTTTATCACCCTCTTATTGCAGATGTAGGGCTGAGGCTGAGAGACAATTGTTTGCTACCATGAGCAGCCATTTAATGTAAGATGAGATTTGAACAGTAATATTCTGGGTGGATTTCTTCTATGATTACATCCATACATGATAGTGAGAAAAAGGTTCCTATCTGCAGGGGAGGAAGCCTTAAAATGCTTACCTCCCTGGCAGACGTGATCAAGCGTTCCTTCCTGGGAGGATGGATTGTCTGCCCAGGCGATTGCCAGCTACTGCTGGCAGCATGGAGGGTTGGGGGCTGAGATGCAGAAGTGGAGGGCACAGAAAAGGCTAATCGCCTCCTTCCCTGCCATGTCTGCAGTCCAAATAACTTCCTCCTAAAGTCTTTTAGCTTTTATTGTTTTTCCGTAAAACAAAAAGAAAACGGCCAGTGGATTCTGGCATACACATTTGTGTGTCATGCATCCCTCAGAAAGAAGCACTGGCTATCATGTTTCATGTTGATTAGCTATGAACACACATGACGTAATATAAAAGAAGGGATGGCTTGGCTTTATAGTAGCTGGGAGTGGGAATTTGATAAACAAGGCCTTATCTCCGATTCCGGCCCTATCTCTGAGGTATCGATCCAGTGTTATATTCCTGAAGCAGTTTTGCAAGTTTCTTGTTCCAGTCTCAGTCTTCTGGCCAGTGATGATGACAATGACGTGTTGTTCCCCCTATGTTTTATCCACTTGGACACCTGTGAATTAGGGGTAAATGGTTTTAGAACCTCTAAGGTGAACCAATCTGTTCAAGTTCTAGCAACTGAAATAGAACACCCGGACTGCCTTTTTCTATTACGTATCCCTTAGATAATAATACAATTATCTGACAGATATTAGAATATATAATACCAATCATCATCATCATCATCATCATCTCCCTAGGTGCAATTCCAAAACAACTTGAGGAGCACCTCAACACCATAGGGGCCACAGAAATCACCATCAGCCAATTACAAAAAGCAGCTTTACTGGGAACAGCCTATATTCTGCGACGATATCTATAACAACGGACAATAAAATTCAGCCATCCCAGGTCCTTGGGAAGGACTCGATGTCTGGATAAAGCAAACCAGTCAATAACACCTGTCTGACTGTGTAAATAAATAATTAATAAATAAATACCATTTTCCTTCCATTTCATTTTGATAACAGAACAAAGTATTTAAATTAGTTGTATAGCTGCTAAACAGGGGGAAAATGCAGTATTGGTTATGAATGCGTTTACAGATTGAAACCAAAGCATATGGCTAGGTCTGCTGTTCAGCTGGGCAATGCTCAAATTATGGGAGAAAAAAGCAGGAGGGTTTGATTAAATCCACAAAAGCCCACTTCCTGGCTCCCCCCTCCCCCACTTTTAGCCAGATTGTGGCTCCCTTGTAGTGTTCTAAAAATGATAGCGAAGAGGCCTTCAAAAAAGATAACGGGACTGGGTCCTGTCTCTGCCCCATCCCTGGAGCTTTTTTGACAGGAATCAATTATTACAGAAAGCTCATTTCACACATGTCAAGTCTCAAATGAGTTGTACATGAGGAAAGAAACTGGAAATGGCGAGAATAATTTTCTTAATTCACCTCTAAACTTTAGAGTAGTATTAGTTCAAATACTGCATTTATACGTCATTGGTAGAACAGACCACTTCTTCTACTTAAGTTTGAGTGGAAACCCTTTCTAAATCACAACTGATAGCTGCTGCCAAAAAACCTGTACTACTGCATGCCTTGGGGTTCCATGTTACATGTGTAATGTGCAACTACATGGGTCACCACTTACTGAACTTCCCATGCCAGCCATCTCAGATAAAAAGTATGGTGCTGGCTGAGGAAATATCCATGTGATAAGAGCAACCTATAGTATGTGACGATGCTTCTGCACATGCTAACACTGATGCATGGAGTCTTAACCACAACAGAAATGGTTTTTCAGTGACAGTCATGAATCAGGCCTGCCTCAGAGCAGTTTCTGTGTTCGTATCTAGGTGGGGCAGGGCCAGCAGGTGCTGCCTCCTCCATGCTGGAGCCCTTGGAAACTTCAGTTAGTGCAGAATGCTGCTGCTTGCCTGTTGACAAGTCCGACATTCTCGTATATCAGTTATATTAAGACACTCGCACTCGCTGATCACTGCTGTTTCCGAGACCAATTCAAATTGCTAGTTTTGATCTTTACAGCTCTAAATTGCCTGAGTCTTGATTATCTGAGGGAATGTCTCCTGAACAAATCGCACTCCCTGCCACCAGCACTTAAGACCTGTCAGTGAAGTCTTGTTGAATATACTGTTGTATGTGGAGGCTAGAATGGTTTCCCCAAGAAGCAAGGCCTTCTTCCTTGTAGGCCTGGAGCTTTGGGATGCCCTTTTGCATGAACTACATATAGCTCTCTTGTTGCTTTCCTTCCAGAGGCAACTTAACTTCAGCAGCTCTTGATCGCTGATTTCTTAAATGTTCTTGCTCTCTTGGTTTGTGATTAGTTTTAGTTTTCTTGTTGGATTTTAAAATTTGTGAAACATGTTTGATTTCTTAAATTGTATATACCAGTTCTACTGAAAAGCGAAACATAAATGTTTAAGATAAAAAAGAAGAAGCCATAACAAGGTATGAGATATGCTGTGACATTAATGTAGTGCTCACTCAAACGATACAAAACCTTTCGACATACCCATAACTTTTCAGTCTGCTACTCTCAGCTCTACTGTTTGTTTGTTTTTAACTCCCAGCCATGTACCTTTTTATGATTCTGCTGCTAACCCTCTGCTTGTGGTTTCTCATGCTACTAAAATGAGAACAAGGCTATTTTTAGTACATAAAAGTATGCAAGGAACTACAGAAGTCCCCAGCTAAGCTGATAGAGCCAAATTGTTTTCACTATTTTATTTAAATGTATGTTGAAATGTTGTAACACAAAATTTAGCAATCTTATTTATTAATAATCTACTTAAGTAAGCATTTTAATTATACAATTTCTGCCCTACCCAAATGCTATCCACATGACTCACTTCCTAAAATTGCATGCTGTCCTTATATAGGATTCAAAAGATAACTATAAATGCATTAAAGATGGTTGCTTTTTAAAACAATCACCTGTCTCTAAATCATGTTTGTAAACCATTAGAGAATCTATAGGGGGGTAAGAAAATATGGAAATGCATTGGTAAACTGCTGCTCTTGAGCTCATTATTGGTTTGGGGTTCTGTATAATTTTTGGTTCTGTATAATTTTACAGAACCATACCCTGCTGTCTTTTCAGCTGTCATGACCCTTCTGCATTATCCTTTTCTGCACACCAGAGATAGATAACCATATGGATGGGAAGGGAAGAAGCACTGCACACAGCCAGAAGTATTTTGAATTTTTTTACTGCAAGCAATCACTCAACAGAAATAGCAAGCTGCTTTTTCATTTGAAACTGACTAATCAGTTCGGCCGGCTGATTGGCTACCGGAAAAACAAATTAAAACCCTTCTGGCTTCGCTCAAGCTTCTTCTTCGTCGATGCACACCACATGATAGCACTCTAGGATCGGGGCCTAAACGCCCAACATATATATGTTGCTAATCTCATAATTCCACACAGTCGGTCCTCATGCCCTGCCTGTTCTCTCGAAACGGCACTTCTGGATCAAAATGAAGACAAGATCTGTCAACGAGCTGTTTGACGCGTGGCACAGCAAAGCCAAGTTTGTTCCCGAGCGCTCACCAGACAGGGAGCCACACAGCCGGTCCCAACCCTCTGACCAGAGAAGTTCCACGACGCATGTTTGCAGACCGAGACTGCAAACATGGTGGCATGCACACTTTGATTTTGTTTCACAACCCATTCCCGTATCTTTTCGCCACTGTATTCAAGGGGACTTGCTAGCAGGTAAATGTCTATAGGACTGTAGCATTCAAGTGTACCGCTGGAACATTGTTTAAGCGGAATGCGTTGAAAGGGCCCAAAGAAGGAAACTATCTGGAAAACGCCTGAAACGCGCACTCGCGCTGTGTGTGTGTGTGTCATTCTGAACACATTTGTGGATCGTTGTCCACAGCCCCCTGACAGATTCACGGAAAGGCGACGCCGCTCATCTCCCTCCACCCCCTGGACTTAATCACCAGGACGGCGAGCGAAGCGTCGCTTCAACCGCTCAGGTGCACCAACAACAGGGCGGACAGCAAGTGCGCGAGCAAGCGCCTCTTGCAGGAAGCCTGGGTGTAATGACAGGCGTTGAGCGGGAAAGGCGCTTCTCCACGTTTTCTCTCCCCCCCCCCCTCCACTTCTTTCCTCATTCCTCTCTCAACCCCGCCCCTCCTCGCTCAGACTGGAAGAAGAAACGTAGGAGATTCCGGTAGGCGGACTCCACCCCTTTTTCCACAGTGATGATTGGCCCCTTTCACCATTGTCGTCGCTAGATCACGCGGAGGCATCGGCGCTCTGCCATTGGCCGCAGGGTCGGGATAGGGAGCCGTGCGCAGATCGGCAGGGAGGGTGCGTAGGGTCGTGTGCAAACCGCGTGTGGCGCAGCCAGCAGGGACTCAACGGCAGTAGGGACGGGTTGGCCCAGGCGCTGGTCGAGTCGTCCGCGCGCGCGGAGGGAAAGGAGCAGGAAGGCGGAGAAGCCCGTTGTCGCTTAGGCGGTCTAGCGTCAGCTCACAGCGGAGCCGAAAACCGGGGAAAGGTAAGCGGAGTAAGAGAGGCCAATCGAGTCGGCCTGTGGATTGGGGTGGGACGTCCCTGGGCGGGGTGAGGAAGGAGAGCGCTGGCTCGTTCAGGCCTACTGGGGGGGGGGAGGCGGCGGCTCCTCCTTGCGGGGGGGGTGTTGAAAAGGGGCCGGCCAGCCACTTGCAGGGGGGACTGAGGCCGTGCGAGAAGGTGGGCTGTGGGGCAGGTCCCCATTCCCGCCTCCTGGTGTGGAGGGGGGGCGCGCTGAGAGAGGGCGGCTGGGCCTTCCCTGCGCTGGGCGGGCGGGCTGGGGGGAGGAAGGGGGCAGGCAAGTCCCGGGCGCCAACTGCCTGCAGGAGGCATCGATTTTCCCGCCTTGCCCAGGGCCTCTGCGGGGCGGGCGTGTGTCTCTGCGCGGGTGTTCTAGGACCAGAGCATGGTGGGAAGGGCAGGCCCCGTTCCAGGACGGCGGTGGTCGGAGCGGGAAGGGCAGCCGTGTCCTGGCTGACGGACTGACGGGACTGAAGTGAGGTCCCCAAGCGAGGGCTGCGTCCTCTGCTTAGCTGGGGATCGGGGGAAGGGGGCTCTCTCACTGGCCGCTCGCTCGCTCGCTCGCTCTCGGGTGGCGCCACCGTCTGCTCCCCCCCTCTCTCCCCCCCCGCGCATTCTCCACGTGCTTGGCTGAGTGACTCTTCAGAAGGGCTGAAGGGTGCTGTCTCTTTCGCACTCCCGCTGGACGATTTTCAGAGCGCTTTGCTCATCAATCGTGCTTCAGAACGGAGGCCCAAATTTGGAGCACGCTTGCTACTTGTCTCGGTGAATGTAGTACGTTTTCTAACATGAGTGAAGTCCAGCCCAAAGCTAGTTACTGCTATTCCCACTGATCTCAGTGGAATCTGGGTCTAGTTTGCACCTTAAATCATGAGTGGAGATTGATCAGAGGCTTCATATAAAAAGTGGTGAAGTTGTAGAGTGCTTTAAAGAATAACTTGGAGGACTTGGAAGTATAAAACCTGCTGCAAGGGTGGGTAGCCAAGGATTTAATTGTAGCAGTCTCTCTCTCTAGCATTTAACAAAGTAGATCTTGGGAACCTCGAAATAAGCTAGGTTTGCTATGTTTTGGTGGATTTTTGAGGCACAATAAGTTAAAATGCTGAAGAAGCAGTAGGAAACTTAGGGTAGTAATGAAGTGTCAGTGTTCACAACCCCCTGTAAGGTGCCTCTTGGATTTACAGGTTCTGAGGATTCAGTTGCCTTGGCTAGAAGGTTCTGTTTTGCCAAAAACAAATGCAGATAACCAGACTGTTTGGTACTAACAGGTTCTCTGAAAGCAAGATAATAGCATAGTTTATCATCCTGTTACTAGTGAAGGACTGGTTCCCAACCTGTGGTGCTCCAGATGTTGCTCAACTTCAACTCCCATCATCCCTAGCCACAATAAATTGTAGCTGTGGATGAGCTATAGTTCAGCATCCCTCTGGAACACCACAGGTGGGGAACCCCAGATTCTAACATGATATTCACTATTTTTTTCAAATTGTGGGCCATTTTAACTTCAGTATGAGAGCCATTTCCCACTATACTGACTTGCACAATTTTCTCAGTGCTTGGAGGGCCTTCTAAGGGAGATGAGGGCCTCTCTTAAGAGCTGTATGGGGAAAGAGCTGGGAAGGGCTACACTTCCCAGCATGCTTAGATTGTGTGGGGCCACTAGAGGGGGCTGGCAATCCAACTGGCACTGGACAAAGTGCATACTACATGGTGGGGATGGTCACGTCATATGGTGCTTGGGAATTGTTCAGAATATTCAACTTTTCCCAAAGTTTTGCACATGCCCAATACATTAGTCAGAGCCACACATGGGGTTGATGGGAGCCATCACTGGCTCCTGGAGGGCCTTACAATGAAGAACACAGATCTAATAAGGTGGACTCAATTCCTCAAAAGCTTATGCCACCAAAATCTATGAGAGTCCTTATAGTATCGCAGGATTCTGTTGCTGTAGATACCCACAGTTCAAGATGCTAATGAGTCAGTAAACATGGGGAAATTGGACTATAAAGGAGGATAGAAGTAACAGGGAATTGCAGAAAAGTAGGCTCTGTGCTCTATATGAAAGGCTCTTATAGTAGTCTTCAAGCCACTGGAAGTTGGTTCTCCCACTTAAAAATTTTTTTTCAGAAAGCCCCAAAGGGGGGGTCACTTGTAAAACCTTTCCTTGTGGTATACATTCTGCACCTCCAACATAGGGGGAACCTGTATGTTACTGATTGTTGAAGTCAAAGATAATTAATGAATTATCCTACATTATAAAGCTCTTAACAAACCTATCTGTAGTCAAAGCAATCGGATGTTGTGATGAAGATTCTCAGCACATCTGGAGTCTGATCAGTGGGGTGGATAATGTGGTTACTTAATGCTGGCTAAAGTTCAGCTCAATATTTGTTGATACAAAAAGTTGTCATACAAGCTTGACAGATGGGACAAAACTGAATTGACTACTGGAGTGATGGTAGCTACCATGACCAAATGGCCTAAGTAACTTCTATGTTCAAGCATCATAGGCAGGTGTGCGCACATGCATGCGTGCTGTTTGGGATACCAAATGGTCTCTTATCTAAGGGACTGAGCAGATCCACTCCTCCTTGCTTTTTAATGTGGAAATCGTAAAAAAAGCAATTTCAGGGTTTCCAGGTCGTCCAATAGGTCCTTATTCAGACTTCATTAAGAGAATTGTGTGTGCATTTTGGCAAAAGGAATATAGATTACCCCATACACACACACACTCTATATATATATACACACACACACACACACACACACACACACATACATACATACACATACACCTAGTACAGTGTCCCTTTTGCAGCTCAGACAGAGGAACTTTTAAGGAACATGTGTTAAAAAAAACTTGCCTCTGATATCCTGAGCTCTTGATTTTTAGTGCAAATAACTAACTTGTAGGACTGTCCGCTGAGTGAGATCTGCTGTGGTGCATGTAAAACTAGCTGCTTCATGATGAGTATACACTTATTAGGAAAATTTTTGAATTCTTTCTTCAAAAGCGGCATCAGTGACTAGAACTGTATTTCTTTAAAAATGCATGTAGACCTGTGGATTTCCAGTGTGCCCACTTCAGAAACTGAGCTCTTCAGATGTTATAGTTTGTGTACCTAAGGCATTTGTTTCAGGAGGTAAGGAGTTGCAAATATATTTACAAAGGTGACCACCACATCCCTCCCTGGTAAGTGTCCCCTCATATCTGACATGTTGCATTTTGGAGGCATTCTGAGTACTGCCACAATACAAACTCTGGGACTAGATCTGCTCTTCTACCATGGGGTGTGTGTGTGTGTGTGTGTGTGTGTGTGTGTGTGTGAAAGGAAGAGATGAGGCTTGTAGCCACTGTCTGCTAAATCCAGCCAAAACCATGTATCCCTGGAAACAGATATACCTTATCATGCATTTAGGCCTTTCTGCTTTGGATACATACATGAGACAACCAGAAGTGGCTCTAAGGGTAAACATTGCTTTTACTGCCATTCATATCATGGGCTATATGGTTTTTCTTTCATAAAGATGATGTTCTGCATAATCCTTCACATTTGCCTCCCTCCTCCTGAGCTGCTGTTGGAAAGTTGAGAGGATGGAGAAGGTAATGTGTAGCTTTGGCCTAAGCTTCTCTTCTTGAACTACTAGGAGGCAAGGGGAGAACAAGACTGCCTTGTTACACAGCCTCGAGTACCTTTGACAGTAGCTGCTAGTAGATCAATCCTTTACCTTAATACACAACTTTCTGCAAGATTAGCACCACTCCTGAACATTCCTTTCTGGGCCTAGCACTATCCACCCTCTAGCCCAGCCCATTACTTCCTTGGTATGAAGTAAGAGCAATTTGTGCGAGAACACAACTTTCAGCACCTGCTTTCTAGTCAGTGGCCTTAGAGGCAAGCAACTATCAGGACAGCTACAGCTTGGGTACATGTCTGCACGATAGAGCAAGATGCTGAGAAGCTGCATACATTTTCCAGGGTATGTGTTTGGGGTAGTGAGGGCATGACTGATAAAGGTTCAGACAATTTGCCTGTCTAAATGTTTCATATACACTCAAACAGGAATGTCTGGAAATATGCTCATAGGAGTAGGCAATGCTGAATCGGTCTGAAGGAAATGGAGATAAGACAAGGCAACAGGGGAAAGATAGAAGCCAGTGTCTTTTAAGAGGGGGAGGGAGCTGAAAGGAGTACTAGAAGTAGTGGGTTGAGTCAGCCCCCAACCAACAATGTGGATTATAGCTCCACTATACACTCTTATTATAGTGTATTTCATACACATTCCCATCATCCTTTGGACATCATTTGAATTCTTCTAAGAACTTGTCTTGTGTACCAGTTGCTAAGGAGATGATCTGTTGTCTGCACACGCATTTGAAATGGCTAAAAAAAAAATCTGAATAATTACTAACACTGTTCCTATGAACAGTATGACTGTTTGACCCTCCCTCTCAGGACATCTCTCCCTGCACTGTAAAAGTTGTGCCCTCGACTCCAGGCAACCACAGAGCCATGTGGTTTTCTTTGGTAGAATAGAGGAGGGGTTTACCATTGCTTCCTCCCGCACAGTGTAAGATGATGCCTTTCAGCACCTTCCTATACCACTGCTGCCCAATATAGGTGTCTCCCATATTCTAGAGATTCGAACCAGCAACCTCTTCTTCGCTAGGCAAGTCACTTCCCTGCTACACCATTTGCACAGTAATTGCAAATAGCAAATAAGATCTTGCTTTAGGTGGAGGAAGCCTGGAAAATGTGACTAGTCTGGTAACCTACAGGCTTGGCTACTGTAATGCACTCTACATGGGGCTGCCTTTATATGTAGTCCAGAAACTACAATAGGTACAGAATGTAGCAGCTAGACTGGTTTTTGGGAAAACCTGAAGGAACCATATAACACCAATTTGGAAAAAATGTACTGGCTGCCAATATGTTTCCAAGTAAAATAGGTGCTGGTTATTACCGATAAAGCTTCCAAATAGCTTGGGTCTGGGGCAGTGTTCTCTCTAACTTTTTCCATCTGTGTGCAGAATGAATTTTGTTCTGAGCGGCAGTATCAAGACATTATGTGCATGCTTACGTTCAGAATGGGGCCTTCCTGATTCAACCTGAGCAGGATCAGGGAAGAGAGCTGGTCTTGTGGTAGCAAGCATGACTTGTCCCCTTAAGCTAAGCAGGATCCGCCCTGGTTGCATACGAAAGGGAGACTAGAAGTGTGAGCACTGTAAGATATTCCCCTTAGGGGATGGAGCCGCTCTGGGAAGAGCATCTAGGCTCCAAGTTCCTTCCCTGGCATCTTCAAGATAGGACAAGATTTTTTTTTTAAAGGACATGATTTTTTTATTGAACCAACAAACTACCAAAGCATACAGTATGTTGCCAAAGCACAATTATATACAAAGTGGTTGTTTGTACATGATATATCTACAAAGATTTACACACAATGATTTGGAAACCCACAAGGTTATGAAGTATATGCAGGTAGTACTGTAACTCGGGGGTGGGGGATTTAAAGGCACATCAGGTAATCGGGGGGGGGGGTGTTACATCTGATGTCCATTTCCACAATTTGTCCCATTGCTGTTTAGAAGAGATACTCTTGTCTTTTTGCACATAACCATACAAACTTTTCCAGAAGAGATTTACTGTCTCATCTGCGTGAACCTCTTGGTCGCGTCTTCCCTTCCTATTCCTATGCAGGAGAATTGCATAAATGACATACAGGTTTACTAACCTGATTACGAGAGGGGAACATTCCAATTCCCTAGTATGAGGGCACCTGTTCCGTCCCGTTTCCTTGAAGGTTTCTTTCTGGGACCTCGAAAGGAGGTTCTATCGCTCAAACCCGATGTTAGTTCTTCCCAAGTCTGTTTTTCCAAATCAGGCCATTCTAACAGTTTGCTTACTCCCTGCCACACTCTTTTGGCTACCACACACTCTTTTAAGAAATGTGAGTGGGTTTCCCTGAATGTTTTGCCTAGCTCACTAGCTTTCTGTTTGCAGGTGATTTTAGGGCACTCTTGCTGGTCCTCTGGGCTGAGAGAAATTCCTGCCTGCAACCTTGGAGAAGCCCCTGCCAGTCTGTGTAGACAATACTGAGCGAGATGGACCTATGGTCTGACTTAGTATATGGCAGCTTCCTGTGTTTCTGTGTTCCTGTGATCTAAAATTAACTGAGCGGACATCAAAAAACTTGTGAGCGCACACACGCTTTAGAGGGAACACTGGTCTAGGGTACTTAAAGTCCTTCCTTCGTCATGAATCCTGCCGTGTATTTAGTATTTACTGTCCTATATTTTAAATTATGAGATACACATCAAGCAATATATAAATATGATAGATCATCTTAGTGCAGCCATGCAATTTACCATTTTGAATAACTGTAGAGAAGGTATATTGCTAGAGCCATCAAATACATTTGTGGGATTAGAAAGTACACAAACTAGTTGAACCAGAGTTTTATGCTCTTATTTGATCCTGTCGTCTTTTGGAGGTGACCAAGCCAGTTTGCTTAGTTGGTCTGAGCTCATCTGTACAAGGCTGTTAGTACCAGCATTTTTGATGTATACTTATTGTTTTAGTTTGATCAGTATATGGAAGCCTGTATTGACACAATCTTTGTTTTGTATCTGTGTATGAACTGATTGCATGGCTCCAAGAGGTGGTTTTTCACTTTGATTCTAAATGTATTACTTGTGAACCGAACTAGAGCAGGCCTTAACAAAACTGTTTTGGGGGAAATCTAGGAGACAGACTGTCCTCTGCTCCATGGGGTGAGGGCAGGCTTACAGTAGCAACATGCTTTCCTGTGGGGTGGGGTGGGGGGCAGGCTTGCCAGTCTCCTGCTCGCTTGCTCCTTCTTCCTGTTTGCACATTCTAGCTCAGGCAGGCGATGGACAGTTGCAACCAGGAGGAGGGAGCAAGCAAAGTGGGGGCTAGTGGTGGTTTCATCTTCTTCTGGTCAGTCCATCTGTATTGGGCAGGCAATTGACTAAAATAACCAAGAAGAGGGGAGAAGAATCCTGCTCATGTCTGTCCAGTCACCTGCCCAAGCCAGGCAGATGTGACCAGCAGGAGAGAGCAGTTGAGATGGAGCAAGTTGCTTGCTCTTCCTCCTGGTCTGTCCATCCGTTGCCTGGCTCAGGCAGCACACTTAAATTTCTAAGAACCATTTAGCTCAGAACTTTAGCTCAAGTTCTAAGCTAAAAGGTCAGCAGCATTGCTCCCAGCCACTGAATTGTTCCAGCACAGAGCTGAGCCACAAGTAAGGGTCTCTAACTTCACTTTTTCAAGGGTGAACAGTAACAGTCTTTGCAGATCACTTCCTGTTCATGTCTGCTTCTGACACCAGTTCATGAGAAAAATCAGGCAAATGAAAGTGAGAAGCTGTAGTATATAACAAGACTTCTGACAGTGCTAGATTTGATGTTAAACCCCATACTATATTAAAGAACCCTTTGTGTTGGCTTATATAGGAGGAAGTAGTTGAGGGATATTGTGAGGGGAAGAGAAGCTCCTGAGGATCATGTGTTATCCTGGGGGCTCAGATAACTTACCTAGTGCTAACACTTGAGTTGAGTTAATAAAGAATAATAATTTGTCATATAGGTGTTGGGGAGTTTTTATTTGTTGGTCAACAAGGCATTGTATTCTAAGGTAATTCCAGTTTGGGGGAGATTAGTGGACTAAAGTCTCACACTTTCTAACTGCATTGGAGAAAATGTGCTCACTTGTACTTCAGGAAGGTGTTGGAGGTTATGGTGGCAGTTTTCTGACCTTGCTGAGTTTTGTAAGGAAGCTGTTAGTATTATAATGTGAAAGGGGGGTTGGTTGGAGAATTGTCTGCTATTGCCATAGTTGCAAGTTAATACATACAAACATTAGGTCTTGAAAGTCAATTTTTAAAGGTTGGCAAAACTTGATTTAGTTCATCCCAGAGTACTTGGTAATTATTGTAGTCCTTATCTGATGGGCAAACTGTGTTAGCTCACTTTTATATAATATATATTAATAAAATTTTGGCTTAATCATTTGTTTGTAATAGGAAATTAAACCATGGTTTTATATTTGAGTAGCATATATAGGAGCTTGGGCCAAGAGCCTAAATACTTGACAGAACTTTAAAAAGCTGTTCATATGAACCATTCACTAAATTCTATTTTCTCATACATAGGAAACCTTATTGCAGCAATGAGCAGTAACGAGTGCTTCAAGTGTGGGCGTACTGGTCATTGGGCTCGGGAATGCCCTACTGGAATGGGCCGTGGCCGTGGAATGCGAAGCCGTGGTAGAGGTACTCGCCTTCTTTTACTCGCAAGAATCTTCTGTGTTAAGAGTTTAAAGTAAAATGTTACCCTTTGATGATAAAATCTTTCTAATTGCATCACTAAAGAGTGGTCAAGAGTCAATTGGGATGCTAATCACTTCACATTTATCACTTAAACCCGGCCTGCTCAATTTAGGCCCCCAGCTGTTTTTGGACTACAGCTGCCATAATCCTCAGCCACAGTGGCCAATAGCCAGGGATTATGGGAGTTGTATGCAAACATCTGCAGGAGGGCCAAAGTTGAGGGGTCCTGACTTAAACTGATACATATACCCTGTACTGGATTGCAAAATGACTTTCCCTTTCTAAACAGGCTTCCAGTTCATGTCTTCATCACTTCCAGACATCTGTTACCGCTGTGGTGAGTCTGGTCATCTTGCCAAGGATTGTGATCTTCAGGAGGATGGTAAATATTTCTAAACTTTGGAGAGCAAAGATGAGTACAAATATGAGGGAATTTGTGATTTAACTTGAGTTAAATACCTGTCATGCAGCTGCATCAAGGTTTTATAGTCTTGGTTTTGTTTTCTTTTCCTTATTGTGGAAGCCTGCTATAACTGCGGTAGAGGTGGCCATATTGCGAAGGACTGCAAGGAGCCTAAGAGAGAGCGAGAGCAGTGCTGCTACAACTGTGGCAAACCTGGCCACTTGGCTCGTGACTGTGACCATGCAGACGAGCAGAAGTGCTATTCTTGTGGGGAATTCGGACACATCCAAAAGGACTGCACCAAAGTGAAATGCTATAGGTAAAAATTTGTTTCAGCATTGACTTAGAGATGTGCAGAACATTTTGACTTCAAAACATTCTGACTTGAAATAGGCTGTTTGAATGTGTTGAACTTGAAAAAATGCTCTTCAAATGAAGGGCCTCTCTTTCAAGCTTGGAACTATCCCGTTCAAAAGTTGGAACATTTCAAATGTTTTGAGCACCATTTTGGCAGGCTAACTTTTTCCTTGCTGACTGGGTTTGACACTGGCTTCCATTTGGCTTGCAATCTCCTTGCTTCTTGATTGGTTGGTTATCATAAAATGATTTGTATGGTAACAAGCCAAGCAAGGAGATCGCAAGCCAGTTCCAAAACAAGTAACCAGGGAGAAAACAGCCTGCCAAAGTGGTGCTCGGAACACTCAGTGTTCCGAGCTTTCTTTTGGAATAACTGGCTCGACTATTCTGATGGAACATTCTGGGCACTTGTGTTCCGTTCCAAGCTCAGAACAGAAGACAAATCCCATTCAATGCACATCCCTAGAATTTATGAATTTAAACATTAGATTTTCAAATTGTGTTGCATAACCAAAGGAATACCCTTGGAATTTACTGGGTTTAAAGTAAATTTGAGTTTTAAAAAAATTGTGACTTGTCGAGTATGAGGTTACTCATTTTATCAAGGAAGTTACTATTCTGGGGTCTTGTCTTAGACATCAGTTTAATGTACTTGACTTTGTTCTTAATAGCACTGTTCTCTAGTTAAAGCACAATTGTCTTGCTCCCAAAAATTCTTGGACGTCGGTCAGTTGCAAGTTTTTTCTGATTGCAGTACTACTATGAATATTTATATACCACTCTTCAACAAATGTTCCCAAAGTGGTTTACATAGATAGATAAGCAAGATGATTCCTTGTTCCAAAAGGGCTCGCAATCTAAAAAGAAACTAGGTGCAATAGCCAGTGTAGAGATTGAATAGGGACAGTTGCTTTCCCCCAGCGGGGATTGTATTGTGGACTTGAATTTATTGCCAAAGAAAAGTGTCTTCAGAAACACTAGGAGGGTTGAAATTTTTGTCCTGTCTGATTTCAGGTGTGGTGAAACTGGCCACGTAGCCATCAACTGCAGCAAGACCAGCGAAGTCAACTGCTATCGTTGTGGCGAGTCAGGACACCTTGCACGGGAATGCACAATTGAGGCTACAGCTTAACTGTTTTCCTTTGTCGCCCCTCCTTTTTCTGATTGATGGTTGTATTATTTTTCTCTGAATCCTCTTCACTGGCCAAAGGTTGGCAGATAGAGGCTACTCCCAGGCCAGTGAGCTTTACTTGCCGTGTAAAAGGAGGAAAGGGGTGGAAAAATCGACTTTCTGCATTTAACTACAAAAATGTTTATGTTTAGTTTGGTAGAGGTGTTATGTATAATGCTTTGTTAAAGAACCCCCTTTCCGTGCCACTGGTGAATAGGGATGGATGAGTGGAAAGAGTTAAGTCAGACCAGCAAAGCTTCCCTTGGTTCAGTGGAAGTGATCGTATGCAGGAGGAACACTGGAAGTGTCTGAACTTCCACAGTAACTCTTATTACAATAATGGCCTTGGATTGTCTGACCTCAGTAGCAGTTATAACAACAATGAGTAATATCTGTATCAGGCCTTACCTAGAGCATATAGCTAAGTGGGATAAACAAAACGATGCACGTGCCTGTTAATGGCCATGAGAGTGAGGGAGAAATCGAGAATTGAAGTAACAGTAATACAATAAATGAATGTCTAATATGAGATAAGGTAATGGGAAACAATACTTCAAACTAAATAAATCAAACCCAAAAC
The DNA here is from genome assembly GCF_027244095.1 of Hemicordylus capensis. Lineage (NCBI taxonomy): Eukaryota > Metazoa > Chordata > Lepidosauria > Squamata > Cordylidae > Hemicordylus > Hemicordylus capensis. The sequence continues at coordinate 313,803,500 of NC_069658.1, read as the reverse complement.
ATCAGTGCTTAGAGCATACACAATTTGGAGTTATTCAGGACTTGCAAAGAAATGCATTTTCACAGAAATCAAGATGTTATTTTTGTATACTATATCACTTAGACAACTGAGTTTCATTTGCTTGTAATCAGTTTTTAAAGTCAGATGGTAAAAGCAATTGAAGTCCTAGAATATAGAAATGTAATTTTAAACTATCAATAAAGCTGGAGGAGGAAGGGGAGTTTGGCTGATGTTTTTTGTTTGGGGTTTATTTTTCAGGTACATAGTGCAAAATAACTTTAGAGGCAAATGTGGAAGAATAAAAGCTGAACGGGACTCTTAACTTTGTATAATTTGTGGTACAATAATTCCTGTATCATTTAAACTGTAGAATTGTCAAATACATCACTTCAGCAGCACTATTTTGCTCTCTTTCTTATCTGCATAGATTGACTACTGCAGATTTATAGTTAAGAAACCTTTTTCGTATGTACTTAAATATTGCCCAGTTAATTTGTAAGCCATGATGAAAGGTCAGTGGACCAAACCTTGCATTTCATTTTTTTAAATCTTTAGGTCTGCCTCTCTGATTTCTTGGTGGCTTATATTAAATTTAAAAATAACCTAAGAATGAATTCATCTCTGGAAATGAAAGCAGAATGGCAGAGAACTTCAAAGCAGCAGCAACTATTAACACTTTGATTAAAGTTGGAGTAAACATCTTGGAATAATAATGGCCTAAAGGAATGAAGCTTGTGCCTGCAAGGGGTGGAGGGGATAGTTCTTGTGTTTCCAGTTTCATTCTTCCTAGGGAGAAATGCAGCCTGCTGACTTCATTCAAGTTAAAGTAAATAGAATAGGCTTAGGAGAAAAAGTGGTGTATGTGCCTTTTGGGAGTATAACTGTCCTTTACCCCATCACCTTCTGATTAAGGTAAACTAAATTGGAAGGAAGGCTAATGATGGTAGCTCTACTGCTAGAACTCTGCCTTCTGTCAAATAATATAAAATTGTAAAAGGTAGAGTGTTGGTTCAGCAGAATTGAATCTAGCTGCAGTCAAGATGGAATGATGCAGAAGTTTGAAATTCTTTTGTTTCTCGGGTGGAGATGCATCTATTTAAAATATTTATATCCTATTCCTCCATTACACTGCTGCTCAGAGCAGCTCACAAAATTGATGTTTAGCCTGCATAATTTCTACTACCTGAAGAAAGTTCAAGACCTCCTTTTTCTGCCTCGATACAAAAAGTTCACCGTCTTCATCTTAACTGGTTTAAATTCCAGTTAGTGCTGCTTTCAGGCTGTCTCTTCTGCCCTTGGACCAAATTAAAGTAAAAAGTGGGTGCCCAGTTTACATGCATACATTCATTTCAATACAGGTTGATTGAGTCCTTGTAAAATTTGCAGCCATTGCCTCAAAGAATTAATGGTAGATAACTCAAATAAGGAATGCTAAGGTTGTACATGGCTATTATGCTACAAACAGAAAAAGCTTTGGCCATTTTTCTATCTGTAGTGCAATAGCCATGTAGAACCTCATGATCTTCTAGCATTATCTACCAAGAATTCTTTGAAGCTCTCTAGATATCAGGCCCTGTGACCAACCCATGTTGTGCATACTCTGTTTTTTCCCCCTCTCTGCTAGAAAAAGAAAATGGTTTTAGAGGCCTGTGTGAGGTGCTGCATAAGTAATGAAAGTTTTGTTCCTGAGTAAATAAAATCACTAGGGATCTTGATTAGAGTACACTAGAATAGAATCTCATACAGCCTTCTCCATTTGGTTTCATAAAGCATAGCTTGCTTTTGCCACCTTAAGTACTAGACACCTGCTGTTAATTCTAGGTTTAGAAGGGCATTTGACTTTACCCCTGCAGTGGGTATGCCTGTGCAGCCACAAGGTTTATACTCTGCACAACACTTCAAGGTGTTTAGTTAGATTTAGCATTGAATTTTCAAGATGAGGTTGGTCTTGCATTGTAATTCCCTAGTGAACACAAAGGAACTGCTTTCAGAATACACTTGCAAGAATGGGCTACTTATCTTTAATGGCAGTAATAGTGTTCTTCAGGCCTAATTCCTTTATTAGAAAACTTTCCCTAGCAACCAATGTAAAAGATTAACTGCTATGCTAGGCAAGCATATGTTTTGGCAGAGCAGGTTAGTGCAATTTATATAATGTGGAAAATACTCTTCAAATAAGTATGGTGATATTAGAATAAGGTTCTTTCCTCATGGATGTTGCTACAATGAGCTTCTCAAGCATGCTCCATATAGCTCACAAAACTGATTTTAGAAATAGTTGCCTATTAAGAACTCATTTGAGGTTGGTAGACAATAACAAACACTATTGAACACTGCCTACCCCTAGTTTTTTATGTGGCATTTACTTTACACACAGCAGCTGGATGTGATTCTGAATTTTCAGTGCTCATATTACAGATCTGTGGGTGGGTTCATGTCAGATATGCTCTTACCATTCTGGCTTGCACTTGTGCAGTAGTTTTATCCAGTAGACTTTAACAAACATTAAACTGGAAAAAAGCTAAGAATGTCTGCAAGAAAAAGTGGAGTTCTGCTTCTGGCGGAAAGGAGCAAACGCTATATTGTACAGATACAGCACAGCTTCCTTGGCCACAGTGCTTGCTATTTAAATGGGTTGTAGCAGGAACTAAGTAGAGCTAAAATATATATTCTAAATACAGCGATCTTCACTGTTCAAGCAGAGGTCACTGGCAAAAAATCATTCAATGTGAAAGCCACTTCCCACTGTGCTAAACTCTGCACAATACAGTACTTTTCTCATTGCTGGGAGGGCCCTTTCAGAAAGATTGAGACCTCTTAAGAGCTCTATGGGAAAAGCATAAGGAAGGGCTACATTCCCCAGTACCCTGTGCATGCCTTCCAAGACAGTGCAGGGACTTGGTTTTCATTAATGGAGCCCTACCCATACTGGGAATACTGCATGGTAGGAATGGTTGCTTCCACATGGGGCCAGGGGGGATATGTAGAGAATTCAGCTTCGGCCAAAGCTTTGCACAAGTCCAAAAAACAACTAGGCAGCCACCACGGGCTCCCAGGCCTTACAGTGGAAAAAAACTCTTAATGAGTGACATGCTCAATGGGTGATTTGAAAGAGTGCTAAGTATTGAATTAGTAGTGGCAAGTATGCTGATACAAAGACTTGTACAGTCCTTGGTTTCTGGATGTTCGTGGGTTTGTACGGTAATTCCATGCATCTTTACTACCGGTGTGTACATGTGGACTAAAGTTTAATTGTTCTTGTGATCCACTGAATTCTATTGGAAAATAGTAGTTTGGTAAAAAGACTAATCCTGTTTTTGAACTGGACCTCATTTTCAGAGGAACCCATCCAAAACAAGATATATTTGTAATTCAGCTATGAAGATTCTATATTTTCATTGTTACTTGAAGTTGCCTAAATTTTCTGAAGACATGTCCAGCGGACATGTTTGGAATGAGGCAGCGACCCATATATCAACCTTGTAAGCAAAGATTACTGCTGGTACCACATGATCATTTGTACACTAGATTTGCCAGTGCTCTCTTCTCCAGAGGAAATAGCAAGGGCAGTGCTGAAATTGCCCACTGCCCAAGGAAATGGGAAGCATGGAAGGGAAGTCCTTTCCAGTACTATCACAGGAGATTCTGAAGAGGCTTACGAACAAAATGGGTAACGCTGGTTGGTTTCAGGCATTTCACCTAGCCCTTGGACATCACTTTTCAAGAAACCCTGCCCTGGCTCGGCGGAGGGCAAGGCCCTTTCTAAGATTGTCTTGAACCAGAAGTATCAAGGACAATGGGAGAACCAGAAGTTGTTAAGGAATTCTACTTACATTTTTAATATATATTTGAAGATTGAGGGAAAGAAGAAACTACACCCACACAGAGCCTTTCCTTTTCCAACTCTCTCCGGCACTTTCTAGCTCACCACTGCCAGTCTGCCTCCCTCTGGCCACAAGGGCATGTTAGCAGTTGGTGATGTCACAATGGGTGGCACTGCTGTTGCAAGAAACAGACAGTACCCTACCTTCAAGAGCACTGGAAGAGCCAGAGGGCTGTTTGGTCCAGCATCTTGCTTCCCATGGTGGCTGCCCAAATGCCTCTCATAGGCTTTGGGTGGCCACCAACTGGGGCCTGAACACAATAGAACTTGCCCACAGTTGTACCCCGGTAACTGGCTTTTAAACGTAGATGCTGTGCTTGTGAACATGGGAGTTCCATGTAGCCATCATGTCTTCTGGCCTTTGATAGACCTCTCCTGTTTCTCTTATGGAGTCTAGAGCAATGAGTTCACTATGTGCCTTATTGATTTAGAGCACCTTTTGATGAACACTATCAGGGTGGTTCATACACATGAAAAGAAAAACAAGACACAACCTAAATACAATCGGCAGACTCACTTAAAACCAGGATAAAAACAATTTTTTTTTTATTCTGGGTGTAGGGATGTGCACAAACTGAGGTTTGTGCAATGACTTGGTGCCAAACCAGTTTGGTGCCATGGGGAGGGGAGTTGCAAAAGAGATATTCAAAAGAGGAGAGCAGATCCTTACCTCTACTGCATGCAGTGCTGGCATGGTTAGAATGGTGAGACCATGGTGGTAAGGCATGGTATGGATCAGCTCTCCTCATTTTTAAAGATCCCACTCACCATTCCCCTTGGCAACGAACCAACTTGGCACCAAACCATTGCACGAACCTCAGTTCATGCACATCCCTATCTGGTGGTTAGAAGAGGCAACCAAGATGATTTGGCCTAGGGCACCTTCCTGATGAGGGCAAGGCCACAACATCTGGGGCTTTTTAGTTTAGAAAAAAGACAAATAAAGGAAGACATTATAGCGATGGAGAAAGTGGATAGAGATGATCCCCCGCCCCGCTCCCACAACTCTAGAACCAAGAGTCATCCCATGAAACTGCCAGAAATTTTGGACTGATAAAAGGAAGTGCTTTTTCACACAGTGTTTCATTCATCCATGAAATTATCTGCTATGGGATCAGGGCTGAATTATGAAATGCTGAGGCCATAAACTCTTATCAAGCTTAAGAGGCCTCATAGCATTACAAAATGGATTGGGGGTGGGGTCCTGCCTGGCACCTCACCGGCCTGCCCACAGTTACAGCAGTGTTCATCTGAAGAGGCAAGGGTTGTCTGTAACTGATTGCATGTCCTGGTCTAAATCAGGTCCCGGTCTAATAAAACAGATATAACTGAGTTATTTCTGCACAGATTTATAAACTCAATATAATAAATAATTGTATGGCCATATGTGTATATTTTTGATCAGAATAATTTCTGTTTTAGAGTCTTTCCCTCCCCCCCCCTTTCTTCTTTCAACTAGTTATGTAAAACTGGAAATTTAGTCATAGAGGGGAGGGGCATATCGGGGGGCCCTAAGCTGTAGCTTTCTTAGCTTGTACCTAAATCCAACACTGCATGGGATGTGGTGATGACCACCAGCTTGGATGAGTTTAAAGGGGCTTAGCAGGGAAATAACTTTACTAGCAAGCCAGAGTTTGCCAGTTCAAACCCCTGCTGGTATGTTTCCCAGACTATGGGAAACACCTATATTGGGCAGCAGCTATATAGGAAGATCCTGAAAGGCATCATCTCCTAGGGATGTGCGAACTGGTTCGAACCGAACTGGGGGTGGTTTGTTTTGGACCGGTTTGGACCGGTTCATACACCTGAAAATTGGTAGCATGGTAGCTGGCACCCAGGGGTACCTGTCACCCAAACCCCAAAGCAATCGGACACTCGTACAATTTTTTATGAATTTTTGAAAATCATTTTTATTTTTTTCTCATAGGATATAATGGGACTCGAACCAGGCCATGGGTGCCAACAACCATGCAAACCCTGAAGCAATCAGACACCCCTATGATTTTTTATGAATATTTGAAATATTTTTAATTATTTTTCTCATAGAGTATAATGGGACCCAAACCAGTCCATATCCCCTATTGTGGAGCACCTAGGGGCACAAAAGCGGGGTGGGTGGTAGACAGACAGGGGTGCCTACCACCCAAAAAATCCCAAGGCAATTGGACACTCCTCTGATTATTGGTGAATTGTTAAAGTATTTTTGAATTCCTCATAGAGAATAATGAGGATTGCAGCAAATGTATAGCTTCACGTCGGGGGGAAAGGGGTGTCGTAGAGTGCAGTGTGGTGGCTAGTAGTTCCTAGGGTGGGCAAGGAAGCTACCTGAATTATTTGAAAGGAATTGGGCAAAGGGGTGATTTTTGGTTAATTGTTGAAGTTTACGTGTCTTTAAGGTTTCCCCCCATTAGATATAATGAAGGGTGTATCGCTTCACGTCAGGGGGAAAGGGGTGGCCTAGAGCAGTGTGGGGTTGGTGGTAGTGCCGGTTAGGGGCAGGGAAGCTACCTGGATTTTTTCAAAGGATTTGGGAAGAGGGCCGATTTTTGGTTAATTGTTGAAGTTTACGCATCTTTAAGGTTTTTCCTCATAATAAGTTATAATGGAGCTTTAAGCAGCCCCATAAGTGCATTGGGGGGTGCTGCGGTGGCCCAGAGCGAGTGGTGGTGTAGTGCACATAGGGTGGCAACCACCCCCATGGGTTTCTAACCCATGGGGTACAGGGTTCTCTTGTTTCTGAGGTATTGAGTGTGGATTCTATGATAGCAAATGAGATTTTCAATGAGCCACCATGAATCCACTCTAATATGCCTTTCAAATAATTCAGGTAGCTTCCTTGCCCACCCTAGGAACTACCAGCCACCACACTGCACTCTACGACACCCCTTTCCCCCCGACGTGAAGCTATACATTTGCTGCAATCCTCATTATTCTCTATGAGGAATTCAAAAATACTTTAACAATTCACCAATAATCAGAGGAGTGTCCAATTGCCTTGGGATTTTTTGGGTGGTAGGCACCCCTATCTATCTACCACCCACCCCGCTTTTGTGCCCCTAGGTGCTCCACAATAGGGGATATGGACTGGTTTGGAACCCATTATACTCTATGAGAAAAATAATTAAAAATATTTCAAATATTCAAAAAAAATCATAGGGGTGTCTGATTGCTTCAGGGTTTGCATGGTTGTTGGCACCCATGGGTGCTCCACAATAAGGAATAATGGCCTGGTTCGAGTCCCATTATATCCTATGAGAAAAAATAAAAATGATTTTCAAAAATTCATAAAAAATCGTACGAGTGTCCGATTGCTTTGGGGTTTGGGTGACAGGTACCCCTGGGTGCCAGCTACCATCCTAGCTACTTTTCGAGATCTGAACCAGGGGGTGGTTCGGACAAAACCAAAACCGAACCACCCCCTCCTGGTTCGGACCCGGTTCGGATCTGAACCGAACCGGGCAAACCGGTTTTGTGCACATCCCTATCATCTCCTACTGCACAGGAGGAGGCAATGGTAAACCCCTCCTGTATTCTCCCAAAGTCAACCACAGAGCTCTGTGATCACCAGGAGTCGACACCGACACAATGACACACTTTATCTTTACCTAGACAAATACCGGGAAGACAGATCTCAATAGCTAGTAGTAGACTATCTCCAGGCTCAGCGACAGAATGCCTCTAAAAACCAGCTGCAGGGGAGCAACAGAAAGAGAGGGGCTTGCCTCTCTCTCTCTTGGCTGTGGGCTTCCCAGAGGCATTTGGTGGGCCGTTGTGGGACACAGGATACTGGACTAGACAGCCCTTAGGCCTGATCCAGCAGGGCTGTTCTTATGTAAACAAACAAACAAAAAAACCCTGCTGGTTTAAGGCCAGACTTAAGGCTGTCTCATTTTGGCTCAAACTCCACAAAGCTGGAAAACTGGAACCTAAGGCTGATGCCTTAACATACGTGTTACATGATTAGTAATTATATTGTGCAATGGCACAAAATCTGCTCACTTACAACTTGTCCTCCATGTACTCACATTTTCCCTTGGTCTTTGAGGCCCAATTTGAACAGGGAGGATAAGAACATAGGAACAGCCCTGCTGGATCAGGCCCAAGGTCCATCTAGTCCAGCATCCTGTTTCACACAGTGGCCCACCAGATGCCACTGGGAGGCTACAGGCAAGAGCTGAGGGCATGCCCTCTCTCCTGCTGTTACTCCCCTGCAACTGGTACTCAGAAGCATCCTGCCTTTGAGGCTGGAAGTGGTCTTTAGCCCTCCAGCTAGTAGCCAATGATAGACCTCTCCTCCATGAAGTTATCCAAACCCCTCTTAAAGCCATCCAGGTTGTTGGCTGTCACTACATCTTGTGGCAGAGAATTCCACAAGTTGATTATGTGTTGTGTGAAAATGTACTTCCGTTTGTTGGACCTAATTTTTGTGGCAATCAATTTCATGGGATGACCCCTGGTTCTAGTGTTATGTGAGAGGGAGAAAATTTTCTCTCTATCCGCTTTCTCCACACCATGCATGATTTTATAGACCTCTATCATGTTTCCCCGCACTCATCTTTTTTATAAACTAAAAAGCCCCAGGTGTTGTAGTCTTGCCTCATAAGGACAGTCCTCTGCGTCCTTGGTTGCCCTCTTCTGCACCTTTTCCAGTTCTACAATGTCCTTTAGATGTGGTGACCAGAATTGTATGCAGTACTCCAGTGTGGCCGCACCATAGTTTTGTATAAGGGCATTATAATATTAGCAGTTTTATTTTCAACCCCCTTCCTAATGATCCCTAGCATGGAATTGGCCTTTTTCACAGCTGCCGCACATTGAGTTGTAATTTTCAACAAGCAGTCCACCACGACCCCAAGATCCCTCTCCTGGTCAGTCACCGACAGCTTAGATCCCATCAGTGTATACTTGAAGTTGGGGTTTTTCATCCCAATGTGCATCACTTTACACTTGCCAACATTGAACCACATTTGCCATTTTGTCGCCCACTCCCCCAGTTTGGAGAGATCCTTTTGGAGCTCCTCACAACCCATTTTGGATTTCACTATCCAAAAGAGTTTGGTATCATCTGCAAATAAGGCCACTTTGCTGCTTACCCCTGCTTCTAGATTATTTATGAACAAGTTAAAGAGCAGCAGTCCAAGTACAGATCCCTGGGGGAACCCACTTCTTACTTCCCTTCATTGTGAAAACTCTCCATTTATACCTTTGAAAGCTTCATTTTTTCATCTGTGGACATAGAGCTGATGTGACTTGCCCAAAAGCTCCGGTTTTGTCTCATCTGTCCAAAGGACATTCTCCCAGAAGCATTGTGGCTTGTCAATATGCATTTTAGCAAATTCCAGTCTGGCTTTTTAATGACAAAACTGGAGCTTTTTGACAAGTCACATCAGCTCTATGTCCACAGATGAAAAAATGAAGCTTTCAAAGAAAAGAACACCATACCTACTGTGAAACATGGAGGAGGCTCAGTTATGTTTGGGGGCTGCTTTGCTGCATCTGGCACAGGGTGTCTTGAGTCTGTGCAGGGAACAATGAAATCTCAAGACTAACAAAACATTCTGGAGCGAAATGTACTGCCCAGTGTCAGCCATTCGTGGTTGCTTTTAGCTGTGTGTTTTGGGTCATTATCTTGTTGGAGGATCCATGACCTGCGACTAAGACAGAGCTTTCTAAGGACAAAACATCGGACTATTCTGAAGTGGCCTTCTACGAGCCCTGATTTGAATCCTATTGAACATCTATATATTCAATTCTTTTGGGACTATGCGTGCCCAGGATTTGGCGGTGGAACTCTCATGACACGCTGCGTGAGTTTGGGACTGAGGGAAACGTCGGTTGGGGATTGGATGATCCTGGAGGAGGCCGAGGGGGTGCTGCTCCGGCAGCTGGGGGTGGCTAGCAAGGGGTGATGTGAGGAGAGGAGGCGGAGGGCAGCTGAGCCCTGCTGGGTAAGCGGCAGCGGCAAGCTCCTGAAAATGGCCGGGCGGAGGCTGGCACAGCAACTGGGGCTGTTGTGGTGGGCATAGGGGCTGGGAGAGGGGAGAGTGGTGGAGGAGGAGGCGGGCCCTGGCAAAGGAGGCGCCCAGCGGGTGAAAATGACAAGGAATAGATTGGGGCGGGAGGGAGGGGGCAAGCGGCGAGGAGAGACTAGCAGCGCAGATGCTGTGTGCCGGTTCAGCTAGTCTATGGAAAGAACTGAAACATGCAGTCTGGAGAAGGCACCCTTCAAACCTGACACAGCTGGAGCAGTTTGCTCAGGAAGAGTGGGCCAAACTACCTGTTGACAGGTGCAGAAGTCTCATTGAGAGCTACAGGAATCGCTTGTTTGCAGTGATTGCCTCTAAAAGTTGTGCAACAAAATATTAGGTTAAGGGTCCGGTCATTTTTGTCCATGCCATTTTCATTTGTGTTATTATTTGAAATATTCTGTTGCATCAAAACTCTAAAGCAAAGTCTGTTTTTTGTTAAATGCAGAATAAACCATGATGGGTGCCAATTACGTTTGTCTGTTTCAAGTTATTTCAGAGACAATTGTGGGTTCTTCTTTTTTCGTGGAGGAGTACCAACACATTTTTCCACGTGTATATGGTCAGTATCCTCTGCCGTGAAGACAGATGCAAATAACTCATTTAGCTTCTCTGCAACCTCCATATCCTCCTTAATAATCCCTTTCACTCCTCCATTGTCTAACAGTCCAACTGCCTCCCTGGCAGGTTTCCTGCTTCTGATGTATTTAAAGAAGTTTTTGTTATTCCCCTTGATGCTTTTAGCTAAATGTTCCTCAAACTCTCTTTTTGCCTCCCTTATTGTCACCTTGCATTTCTTTTGCCAGAGTTCGTGTTCCTTTCTGTTCTCCTCATTTGGGCTGGCCTTCCAATTTCGGAAGGAAGTCTTCTTCTCCTTTATGGCTTCCTTGAGTTTTTCTATTAGCCATGCTGGCATCCTCCTGGACTTAGTGATACCTGTCTTCCTTTTTGGTATACATTCTAACTGGGCTTCTAGTACTGTGGTTTTGAGTAAACTCCATGCACTCTGGAGTGAAGTGACTCTCCTGACTTTCCCTTTCAGCTTTCTTTTCAATATATTTCTCATTTTGGAGAACTTTCCTCTTCTGAAATTCAAAGTGTCTGTGTTAGACTTCCTTGGTGATTCTCTCCGCGCATATATGCTGAATTTGATCACACTATGGTCACTGTTCCCTAAAGGGTCAATGACACTGACATCCCGCACCAGATCCTGGGTGCCACTCAGAATTAAGTCCAAGGTCGCCCTCTCTCTGGTTGGTTCCAAGACCAACTATTCTAGGGCATAGTCATTCAGCGTATCTAGAAATTTGACCTCTTTGTCATTACCTGACTGTGAAATTACCCAGTCTATGTGTGGGTCATTGAATTCACCCATTATTACAGCCCTGCCTCTCTGATTTCTTTCTGCAACTTCCAGTAACTGTCAGCGTTTTGATCCAGATGGCAGTAGCACGTCCCCAGTAGCACATTTCCTTTTAGGCTTTGTATTGTCACCCACAGGGTTTCTGTGGAGGTCTCCAGTCCTCCTAGGTCTTCTACCTTGTTAGATTCTATCCCTTCTTTAACATACAGTGCTACTCTACCTCCAAGGCGCCCCTCCCTGTCCTTTCTATAGAGTTTATATCCAGGGATAACAGTGTCCCACTGGTTCTCACTGTTCCACCATGTTTCTGTTATGCCCACTATATCTATTTCTGCATTAGCAACAAAGCACTCCAGCTCACTCATCTTGGCTCGGAGGCTTCTGTCATTGGCATACAAGCACCTATACTCTGAATCTCTTTCTTACCTGGTGTATGCTATCTTTCTTTTGGCTCTTTGATCTCTTTGACCAGCTAGCACAGCCTCCTGTCTGCTCTTTATGTGGTTCTGCTCTGTCCCTTTCTGTTTTATCTGAATTTTTTACACTCTTGCACTTTACGGGATGGTATTAGCTGAATCGGATACTGCCCTGCTCCTGTCGGCTATTCCCCAGGTGTCATTTAAAAGCTGCTTTGTGACCTTTTTGATTTTAAGCGCCAGCAGTCTGGTTCCATCTTGGTTCAAGTGCTGCCTGTCCCTTTTGTACAGGCCTTGCTTGCCCCAAAATGTATCCCATTGCCTAACAAATCTAAACCCCTCCTCCTGGCACCAACGTCTCATCCATGCGTTGAGATCCCTCAGCTCTGCCTGTCTCACTGAACCTGCACATGGAACAGGTAGCATTTCTGAGAATGCTACATTGGGGGTCCTGGACTTCAATATGCTACCTAGCAGCCTAAATTCGGTTTCCAGGTCCTCCCGAGTACATTTCCCCACATTGTTGGTGCCGATGTGCACCACGACAACTGTCTCCTCCCCAGTACTGCTGAACAGCCTATCTAGACACTGCGTGATGTCTGCAACCTTCGCACCAGGCAGGCAAGTAAACATGTGGTCAACACGTGGGTCACAAGCCCATCTCTCTATACCTCTAATGATCAAATTGCCCACTACAAGGAGGCCCCCCCCCGAGGAGTATTCCCTGTGCGAGAGGATATGGGCTCATCATCCACAGAAGGGTCCCTTCTAAGGGTCATTTCCCTCATCTTCAGACTGATGTCCTCCTTGCCCAAGACCTTCATTCTCCCTGACGGCCAAGGAGCTATCAGCCTTGGAGTGCAATTCCTTTACCATATCCCTGAAGGTCTTGTCGCCATGCCTCTCTGAGCTTCTCCAGATCCACCATCTTGGTCTTGAGGGAACGAACGTGTTCCCTGAGCCAGGAGCTCCTTGCACCGAGCACACACCCATGACTTCTGCCCATGGTAAAAATAGTCATACATGTGACACTGTGTGCAATACACTGGGAAGTGCCCCATCTCCTGCTGGCTTTCTAACTTCTTACATTGTTTTATTGGCTGTTCACAGTATTTGGAGATAGTTTATTAGCAAGTTAGGTCTTAGCTGTATTGGTGCTATTAAATGTTCAAAGTTCCTCTCTCAAGAATATGAAGGAGCGTGTAGTACTTACCTTCTTTTCCCACTGGGCTCCTTGTGATCAAGCAGACTTGTTTCAGGCTCCCACACACACTTCCTGCTAAACTCCCACAAAACTCTAATGCACTGTTTCCTATGTTCTCAGGCCTTCACTCTTGTATTCAAGACCAGTAGACAAACTGGCTGTGATCAGGAATGTGACCCCTCCCACAAGCGGAGACACTCACCTGGAGTGAATCCCCTGCTCAGGCTGCTCTTCAGTCAGACACTTTACCCAGCCAGAAAACAAACCCTAGAAAATCTCCAGACTTAGTGAGGCTATTCTTACAATAGGGGGAAACCGGGCTAAAGAAGCCCAGCCTGGTTTATCCCCATTGTAAGAACCAGCAGGCTCATAGGCCAGCCTGGTGGTTCTCTGGCAGCTAGCCCGCCAAAGTAGCCCTCCCCTTGGCCCATGTTAGTGGAGTGAGCACTCTACTAACCCAGGTTTTCTGATTATGTGCCACCATGGCGCGGCTCCGCACCATGGCAAAACACGAGGAGACCCCCACCAGGAGACTGCAAGCAGCCTCCTGGGCTTGGGGGTCTCTCCAGGATGCCCCCAATCCCTGCAGCCCGTGACGGAGCCGGCAGTTATGTGGGTGGCTGATTTGGCCGCCTAGGGCTGCCGTTTGATCATCTGCAGGGAGAGCAGGCTAAGCCCTCCCTCCCCACAGAACCCCCTCCGGCGCTTCACACCGATCGTATGAAGCACCGCAATTTCTCCTTCCCCTCTTGTTTTCTTGTTTTCTTGGTTAGTTAGTTAGTTAATTTGCTGTGTTCCCTGGCTTGATGTCTTCTTTAGGAGAGAAATACAAGCTTGTTGCTTCCTCTCGCTCCCAGACCAGCAGGCAACTGACTCTTCTCTCATGGATTGCCTCATTGGGATGGAACTCAGTGGGAGCTCTAAGAAAACATGCTTCATTAGACAGAGAGAGGGTTGTCTATATGTTTAAAGATGACATTTACAGCTTGATGAGATATGTTTCTAGAAGGAAACACATGGGAAAATAGTTATTTGGAATTTGAACTCCCACACCTGTGCTTATGGTATATCTCCACCAGATGGCAGAAGGAATTAAGTTTTGAGTTGGTACACAGGAGTACACTAACGATCTGTTAAAAACAAGCACCAAGCAGCCGGGAGGTACCCCAATAAAAGCAAAATGTGCTGTCAAGTCGATTTCAACTCCTGGCGCCCACAGAACCCTGTGGTTTTCTTTGGTAGAATACAGGAGGGGTTTCGCTTATTTTTAACAGCTTGTTCGAGTCCTCCAGTGCACAAACTCAAAACATTTAATTCCATTTGCCATCTGGTGGATGTATACCATAAGTACAGGTGTGGGAGTACAAATCCCAATGACAATTTTTCTGTGTGTTTCCTGTTGTTGTTTGAATTATTTCATTTCTTTTTTTCTATCTTCCTTTTTTCTATCGTTTCCCTATTGCTGCTTTGTATCTTATGGTCATATTGTACATGCTTTTTAAACTTACAATTAAATTTGTATTTTATGTTCTATTTTAATTCTTATTGTGCAGTTTTTATGGTTTTTAAATTGTTTTAAATGTTTTGCAAACTGCCTTGAGATTATTTTAATGAAAGGCGGTATAAAAATTTAACAATAAAGAAATAAAAACAAACAATAAGCTGGAATGTTCTTAGGAGAGCTGGTCTTGTGGTAGCAAGCATGACATCCCCTTAGCTAAGCAGGGTCTGCGGGTTGCATATGAAAGGGAGACTAGAAGTGTGAGCACTGTAATATATATCCCTCAGGGAATGGAGCCACTCTGGGAAGAACAGAAGTTTCCAAGTTCCCTCCCTGGCAGCATCTCCAAGACAGGGCTGAGAGAGATTCCTGCCTGCAACCTTGGAGAAGCCGCTGCCAGTCTGTGAAGACAATACTGACCTACATAGACCAATGATCTGACTCAGTATATGGCAGTTTCCTATGTTCCTAGGTATATAAATGCCTAACCACCACAGAAACTGCTTGCTTGAATACTAAATATAGTACCATAATTTGTATTTTAAAATTTTAAAAATTCTACAGATATGGTAAGCCACTACTCTACTGCAAGTAAGAGCACCTTTTTTTGCTATGTTTTGCTGAAAAAGCTAGCTTAGTTTAGTTGCATCAGCAAAACAAACCTCAAAGAGAGGTTTGGGGAAAGGACTCAGTTGAGTAGCTGCTTCACCCCTGCTGCTAATATTGGGTTTTACTCAAATGGAAGAAAATTACATTCATGTTTGGGTGTGGATGCGTGTGCGTACACACACACAGCCAAGTTTGCAGAAGGGTGAAGCTGAAGCCAGATCCTAAGCTTCATCTTGCCCTGAATATGAAGCAATACACATTGTGCCTAGGCCCCAGGCTCACTTTGGTATTTATTTGAATGCATATGTATGTTTCAAGTCTCCAAGAACCAGACACCCATCCACCCACAACTTACTGAACAACAGAGATATGAATCCATGCAACTGACATAAAAAAAACAAAAAAACACCCACAACTAGACTAACAAGTTCTTTATCTAAAAGAGTGCCTTTCTGTGTTACTTTCAGGGCACTCCCCACTCTCTGAGTGGTGAAAGTGAGATGAAGACTTACGATGATCCTGAATTGTAGCCCACCTACTACAGACTGGGGTGCATTACAAACCATCTTGTGCTATGACCTCTACTCCATATTCATATGGATTCTGACTCAGATTGAGGTTGAGGGTCGGATACAATGGATACTATCCATACGTTGTTTGCATCTTGGTACTCTAGTATTGCAGACAGAAGCAGAACAATTACAGAGCATGGTATACATGTCGCTAGCAAGGTGCTGAGTCTAAATCACCAGAAATAATCACAGCCATGTTGAAAACAGGCAACATTGCAAGAGATCCCACACAACACAACCATGTCTTAGGTTGTAGGAAAAGTAATGCTTCTTTGCTGAACTGTATGCAGATGTGCATGTATTCCATTCAGTTGCATACAGACATGTTGCACTTTCCCACCTCTAAGCTGTAAAATGGTGCTTCCAAACCAATTTGGTAGCTAGGTGGTATTCTATGTAAGTCTCAACGAACAAAGGAACTACCACCCACACTGTCAAAAAGGATTCCACATCTTTCGTGTACTAGGCAAAAGTGGTCAACATCACAGGAATAAGTGTAAAGATTTTTTTTAAAGCATACAGAGCAAAAAAAATCCCTCTCAATACAGTGCTTTGAAATAATCATGGTCTTTAACCCAAACGTTATCTTGTTATTCGCATAAGCCTGTTCCCTCGTCTTCTTTTACAGTTTAACTCTCTGTTGTTGTTTTAAAAGGTACTTCTTTGGGCTGTTAGCGAGGGCGGGAAAAGGGAGGAAAGAAAGCAGAGAACTTAAAAGAAGCAGGCACTCAGCGTATGAATCTAAACTGTTTTATGTATAAATGAAAAAAGAAAAAAGCACTTTGAAACTCACTTCTCCGCCTATCTTTCAACCCAAGTAATTCTTTCCGACTGGAAGAACTCAAAAATATCTATTCATTCCCGTTTCAGATTATTTCAGTTGCAGGACGCAGACAAAAATAAACGTCAAACACACATCCCGGGGCGAGGGGAAGAAATTCACCCTTGTCTTGCTTTTTTGTTGTCAGAGGAAACGACAATAAAATGGAAACTGTAACCCCATCTATTTTGCGTGAGTTTAAAGAGGGGGAAAAAGGGGGGGGGGAGTTCCCATGCAGCTCTCTCTCCTTTTCACACACACAGAGCTTTGTAGTATCACTTTGCCATATCCATCAACGAGTGGTACACTATGCATCTGAGCATGCTCAAAAGCATTGGAGCATGCTCAGTATGGTTAAATGAAGCTCCTTTCCGTTTTCTGCCCCAAACCCCTATCAGATTTCCATTTCTGGTTAAAATACCAGAATAGGGCAAAGTGATACTACGCCGCACGTAGAAAGTCAAGTAACTACAGTCGGGAACCGGAAGTATTCGGAGCCTCCGCGCTATTCTCTTCCGGGGCATCTTCCGCGCGCGTCCCTTTGCGTGGAAGGCAGCGCTTCTCGGTTCTGAGCCTGTGAGAAGCGTCGGCTTCTGCTGCAGGAGCGGCTACGATGGTGAGTGGGGGGAAGAGTCTTCTTCGGTTCTGTGCTTCTCCGTAGGACTCCCTGTGCTTCAGCCAAGCTGCTGCTGGGGCTGGTCTTTCCTGGTTTCTTCCACTGGCCAGCCGTTTCCTTTGGCCAGGCCCCCCGCCCCTTGTATCTGCCACGGGCGTAGTGTTGGGTTTGGAATGCGAGCCGGGGGGGGGGGGGGACGTCTTTCATCGGGCATGATGCTCCCCAGATCACTATGGACCAGTCACTCCCACGGCTTCATTCACAGGACACCTCGTTTTTGGGGGCAGAATTGATGTATTTACCAGCAGATAAACATTCAACAGATGCAGATTTCCCTGGGACCATGTTGAACCTGTTGCCTTTCTGCTTGGTGATGATGATGATGATAAAGGCACAGAAGCCTTTGTCCACTTAGTTTTTGAAGGATAAATGGCTAAGCATGTTATTTCTGAAAACTTGAGGTAGAAGTTCTAGATGTCCTTTTTAATGAAGTTAAGTAGCTGGTTTAATTTTGGAGGATTTTAGTTGTTTTGATCTTTCAACAACATATAACCTGACCTTCAGGTTTTCTGCTCCCAGAGCAGTTGACAAAATGAAATAAAAAATCAGTCTATAAAGCAACAGTCAGACATGAAGCACAGCAATGAATAAAAATGGGAAAAAGTCAACCACAGATTTAAAAGTCTAGAAATAAAAAGGCCTTTGTCCAAACAACCCCAATATACATGCTCCAAATATTACATTACAGTGGTCCCTCAACTTACGTATTTAATCCATTCCGAACGCACATTCAGAGGTCGAAATTTTCGTAAGTCGAAGTGCGCACCACGGAAGTCTGGAAACATTCATAAGTCGAGGAAACCGCATCTAAAAATTCGTAGGTCGAGTAAGCTGAATCTAAACCGGCAACTACTTCCGGTCTTTTTTGTCGCTCGTAACTCGAAAACATCGGATGTCGAGTAGTTCGTAGGTCGAGGGATTACTGTATTTGGAGTGCATGGGGAGGATGAGTTTGAATGAATCACCCCCCCCAACCCTGCCACCCATGACACTACACATGCTGGTGGGTGGGGAGATGTAGTACTCTTATCTTAATCATGTGAGAGCAGGGTCATTTGGAAAAAAATAATCCAAACAATTTCTATATATAATTCTGTAAGGTGTACCCGTGGCTAATCCCGTGCGTGGCAGCTCTCACGAGAGTTCATGTGCTGCTGGAAGAAGAATGCCGGAAAGCGGTGGCTGGTTTGCTGAGAGAAAGCGATGACAGCAGCACTGGCTGAAGGGATGTGGGTGGGGTGGGGTGGGGTGGGGGAGAACAAAGTGGCTTAAGGGATGGGGATGAAATGAAGACGGGGCAGGGAGCAAGATCTGTTGCTGCGGGTGGGGAGGGACAGGGAGAACTAGGGGTGCGGATGATCTGTGCTGGATCAGCTAGTCCTATATAATTGGGTATATGGGTCAATCTAATCTATCTACCTACACTCCTGGAGCCTCAACACTTAGAAGCCTTCTATTCAGTGGAGTTCTTTACTGAACTCTATTCAGTAAAGTTCTGTTTAGAACTTTAATGGCTCTAGGGTCTCTTTGGGGCCATGTGGTGGTGGGAAATTGCCCAGGCCCCATACATGGAGCCAACTTCCATGCGAGGTATGGTTCAGTATTTGAAATGGTCAAATCAGCCCTTTTCACTGAAGGCAGGAAGATTAAATCAGTTCAAATATTATCTCAGGACCAAAAATTATTTCAGTCTTTTGGGTCATTACATCGACATAGGATAAAGTGGCTGACATGCTGCACAACATTAAACATGAGGTGGAGCATAACATTTGCACTGGTATGCAAGTGGAAAATTGTGCAAATGAAGTTGTGTGATGGTGTAGCCATTATCAGCTTCTTTATATATAATTCTCTTAAAAATATCCGTCACTAATCACATGTGTGACAGCTCTTGCAAGAGTACGCAAGCAGCTGCCGGATAGGATAGTGACGGGGAAGAAAATAGAGGTGCTGGCTGGTGGCAGGCCAGCCCAGCCGCTGGGAGGCGGCAGTGGCAGCAGGCTGGCCTGGCCGGTGGGAGGAGGTGGCCACTGCTGGGAGTTGATGTGTGGGAGAAGGTGGCCGCTGCCGGGAGTTGGTGGGTGGGAGGAGGTGGCTGGCCCACCAGCCAGAAAGCATTGGGTGGGGGGAGAGCAAAGAAGTGGGGGAAGAAGCAGGCGGGCTGGCCAAAAAGCTGGGCGGGGGGAGAAAAAGGCAGCAGCAGTGGGTGGGCCAGCCAGAAGCACAGATGCTCTGCGCCTGACCTGGCTAGTATATAATGTAATGCACTATCCTGTCAGTCACACCACTCTATTGAAACAATTTTTGCTTGCACAACAGTGTTCTTGTGACACTGCGAATGTTCTACCGCATGCGTAATGTTGTGCAGTATTCATGGAGCGAGGTGTGTTGGTATTCCAATGAACACTTGTCCTCTGGGCCTCTCAGAATATTAAAGTGGCCCTGTAGGCCATAGATGTACATCTGCGTTTAGCTCCATAATATTGGCATAAGTGGGAAATGACTAACCTTATTTCCATCAGGGTTGATTTGATTTAAATCCAGTCAATTTCAATCATGATTTAAATCACAATTTAAACTACTAGCAGGAAGATTCTATTTAATCATCATTTTCTATAAAAGTACATTCTTGTTTTCTAATATAATTTTAAGACATATTCAGAGATGGATGTAGGTTTCATTTTTAGAAACCGCATGCCTTTCTTATCCACAGGTACAGGAACTTCATTAAAATATTCCCAAATTGGGTCTCTGTTATGGCCTGCTGCCATTATAATGCTTGTCTTCTTCATTGGAGGATACACTTGGAAAATGTTTCCTTAGGACTGCATGAATATGTTCTGTTCACTTTTGGTTTCGCTTTTATTCCCCTCCCCATCTCGCGCGTTTATATCCAGACTCCTCCTCCTTGCTCAGATTTACTCCATTCTCCTCCCCTCCCGCTGCAAAAAACCCCCCAAACATTCTCTATCAGTTCTTGAATTTCTTTGTCTGCACTTTTGGGGGAAGGAGCAAGGACTTGGCTGTGTGTGCGTGTGCGTGCGCATGTGCGTGCTCTTCATGTATACCACCTGCAGAATAGGACTGATCAGGTCTGTTATCTCTCATCCCCATATACAGCTGTTAACATGTTCATAGAACATAATTAGAAGTTGTGCTTAATATTCATGATGATATCTTTGACCTATGTTCTTTATGAATTGTTTTTTATCAATGTGAATACCTAAATAAATCCAATTTAAAAATTTAAAAATCCAATTTTTGTAACTATCGATTTTTATTATCTATGTTGATTTGCCAGATTTTTGTAGTTAGGCCTCTGTAGTATTTTCCATGTTAAGAATAATTATATTAATGTTTCTCCCCCCACATTTTTAAGGCTCGAAATGCAGAAAAGGCCATGTAAGTACAGTTTGAATATTGATTTTCTGTCACTGAGAATGTTTGCATTTTCTAACAGCTGATCTACCTGCTGTCTTAGACCAGCATATGGGAGCTCTTTATCAATTAAAAATGTCATGCTGCACTTCTGCAGTGTTCAGTGTATTAATCTTGGTGTGTTTCGCCTGTTCTTGTTACCAACATTGTGCATAACATTTCACAAAGTGATAAGCAAACTAATCGTTCCTGAAACATTAATGTGATCTACTTTCCTGTTCCTCATGAAGATTGTTTGGTGCTTCCAGTGCTACACTGCATGAATCTATTATATATTGTGACGAGTTGGTTGGTGTGAAATAAAGTCAAACTTCCTGATGACCTACTGATACCAAATTTTGCATCCACAATCCTTGCCTCTGAAATTAGCTGGATAAACTACTTTTAGACTGGAATATGTTGGGGGAAATATTTAAATCATTATATGAAATTCTGAATATAATCAGCAGATTTTAACTGTTCTCAACAGATTTTTAACACCCAATAATCAGATTAATAATTCAAAAACATCATGCCCAAGAGAAGCAGGTCTTTCTCAGATTTAGATTTACTATTATTCAAATCTACCATATATGATGATAATTCAATAAAATGAATAATATTTGAAGTTGAACTCATACAAATGTCAAATTTTACTTTTGCAAATGCAGTAATAAAATTCTGTTACATATCTTTAATTTATCTATCAGTGTAATCTGTGCAAAATGACTTTGCCCAGTTGACAGGCCCTACCTACTAGTATCTTAATAAAACACTTAACAGTTTTGAGTATTCTGGTTGCAAAACTTCTGTTAATGCTGAAATAGATCTGTTTTTACAAACATATACGTTGCTGAACTTCATGATGGAGATCTGCTTCCCATGAGCACTTTGAAAGGCAGAGACTGATGGATGTTCGTTTGTTTTTTCCCCTTGTTAGGACAGCCCTGGCGAGATTTCGCCAAGCCCAGCTAGAAGAGGGAAAAGTTAAGGTAAGCTGAAGAATTGTTGAAATAAATACCTTGAATTGGAATGCTCTATGAATACTGGTTGAAGTGTTTGTTGCCTCACCTGTTGTCCTTGCAATGGACAGGTTGTGTATTATTATTATTATTATTATTATTATTATTATTCAGAGGGTTGCATGTTGTACTGTGTGTGTGCTCTTATTCATCACATGCTAAATATGGTAGCAGTTATTTGGAGAAGGGGCTTGAACTGAAAGTCCTTCATAGTAAAGCAAGCAAGGGGCCAATCAAAAGTAACAGATACAGATAGTTTGGTATTTATGAAAATGACATTGGTAAGTTGATCCTAGAAATGGCTTTGGAATTACTTTGTGCAGATGTTAACCTTTAGGTCTAAAGGTTAACTGCTGCATAATGAACGCCTTCTCTTGCAAGCTTTTTTGTTGTTGGTATTTGTTTTGCATGGCTAGAGTTTTGTGCCTCAGACCAAGGGAGTTGGTGACAGTGTGAATCCCCTAGCTGTAAGACAAAGATGCTAAATCTTCTGCTCTATACTTAATCAAGTATGGAGCTGAAATAAAAGAAAATGGGATTCATCTCCTCCAAATGCTTTGTCTGCTGAGAAGGAAGGTTAGAAGGAGCAGCTCTAGTAATTTAGACTTAGACCAGAATTTTCCAGAGCAGACAGAATCCTTACTTTAGAAGGGCAAAGTCATGTGCCCTAATCACAGGCGAACTTCTAACTTTTGAGCATTAAAATGGATGCTGTCTTACACATCCATTATTTTTGCTCATATGCTTCCACTTGTCTGCTTCCACTGTTATACAGGGGAAACTAGAAGAGAGATCCCCATGCCTTTCCCTGCTCCTTGACATTTGTCTTGTGAGGAAAATCAACTATTGAACATTTTGCTTTTGAAGCAATTATGAGCGCGAGTCTTGCACATGATACTATTCTGTATGGCCAGCCATGTGATCGCTCATTATGAATCAGTGCATTCACTAATTGGTGAAATAATGCAGCTATTCTATGGTTTGTTCTAAATCTGTATACTGTTGCATTCATAAGCTGAACGAAGGTAAAAGCATAAAGCAAGTATAAATAGTAAGAGAATCTGTCCTGTAAGTTCACAGCTTTAAGGGACAAAAAAAAAGGTAAGACTTTGGAAAAGCAGAAAGACATTAATGTAATCTTCCAGCAAAATCCTGTTCACCTAAGCAGAACTCTAGTTCCTCCTTCCTATACAATTCTTTCTAGTCTTCCCTACTCCAGTTTCTCCCACTGGAGTGAAAAACAGGGATTCTCTTTCCTACCTTCTATAATCATCACTTCCACACGAAACATCTGCAATGCCAGATGTCTCCAAATGGCCAGTATTGTTTGATTATCTGAAGCAAAACCGCAGGGCAGCCATGATGGGTCAAAATGTCCCTGGCTATAGCCTTTCACAGATGCTGGCAGTTATGTTTCCTTTTCTACAGGGAAACACTGATGGAAGTACCATTTACTCATTGTTAAGAGAATGAATTACTTCACCTTAGTATGTTCTCTGACAGGAGAGAGGAGTGGTCCCACTTAATTTTTTTAATCTCTGTGTGGAATGAGTTTTCTTCTGGGTGGCAGTATCAAGGCAGTGTGTGTGCACATGCCTTCAGAGTGGGGCCTTCCTGATTCGACCTGAGTGGGATCTAAATTGAAATGAGCAGATATCCAAAAACTTGTGAGCATGTAAACGCCTTAGAGGAAACAGTGGGAGAGAGTATCAATAGCAGCAGTGCAAGACTTACCTGCTGCCTCCTTTGTGACTGACGAGTAGACAAAATATATTGTAGTGGGAAAGCCGGTTAGTATTTTTGGGCTAAGAACTTGTGCCCTACAGTAACCGAAAGTCAAATATTCTCATGGCAGGGTGATGCAAAGGAAACTGGACTATTACTGTATTAATCTCTGAACAACCTACTGTTATAGAGAAAAGAAACATATAAAGGATGAAATGTTGACTGCTTTGGTCATGTATCTAGCCTGTGCAAATTTAGGTGGTTGGAAAGTACACACAAACTTGACACAAGTATGGTGGTAATATATTTATTCCTTTCAAACAGGAGCGAAGGCCATTTCTTGCATCAGAATGTAACGAGCTGCCTAAAGCTGAGAAGTGGAGACGGCAGGTATTCACTGTTTAAAATGGTGGGGTATGTTCTGAGTAATAGTCATAACTGCATAAAGTAATGTTGTATCTGTTCCTAGAGATTTATTGAAATACTTGTGTGTCTTTGACATTGTGTCATTCATAGGGGTAGTGGAGATGAACATAAGAACAGCCCTGCTGGATCAGGCCCAAGGCCCATCTAGTCCAGCATCCTGTTTCGCACAGGGGCCCACCAGATGCAGCTGGAAGCCTACAGGCTGGGATTGAGGGCATGCCCTCTCTCCTGATGTTACTCCCCTGCAACTGGTACTCAGGCATCCTGCCTTGGAGGCTGGAAGTGGCCTATAGCCCTCCGACTAGTAGCCGTTGATAGACCTCTCCTCCATGAAGTTATCCAAACCTTTCTTAAAGCCATCCAGGTTGTTGTCTGTCACCACATCTCAAGAGGATGCTGATGAGTGCTGGAGCTCTCTTCTTTCCATTTTGGGAAGAATCTGTGTGTGTTTCTGCTGGCTTCCCACCTCAAAATTCATGGCATTGCGACACTTTTAAAGAGAGACACTTTTTTAGGACCGTGCATTAGAGCAACCCTTCAATTTGGGAGGGGTCACCTTGGTGTTTTATCTTTGACCCAGATTTAGGGGTTGCTCTGAATTGGTCAGAGCTCCAATTCCTCTAACTCCAATTCAGAGTCATTGAATTAGACTCAATTAGACTCAATTCAATTCCTCCCACGCCATTGCTTCGTGCTTTGTCTGCAACCCACACTTCCACAACTCTGGGGAGCTTCTCTCTTGCTGGCAAGGGAGCAGCAGCAGCTACAGATGGCTTCACTTTCAAAAAAGCCTCTAACTGAGGTTTCCCCTTCCCCGGTATAGCGTCTCTTGGGGATCCTGGTCTTTCCAAGAGTTGCTGCTGCAGTGGCTGCAGCCCCTGAAAATACTATGACTCCCAAGAGACCCTGCACCTTCCCCAGAACTGTAGACATCAGGGCAGGGTGGGGGTGGGGCCTCAGCTGGGAGTCTCTTGAAAGTGAAGCCACCTGCAGGTGCTGCTCTTGTACCACCAGGAACAAATTGAAGGTAAAGAGAATCTCACCAGTGTCTTCTGCCTTCCCCAAAAGTACAGGGGTCAAGAAGAGGAGTGACAGGTTGAATTGGGACAATTTCACACTGAAATGGCTGACGTTTCAATTCAGCCCTTGAAGATTGGCACAGCCCTGCTATCTATCTTTCTTTGTCCACCAGCATTCCATATTGCATTTACTTTATAACCATGGAAGTAGTAGTAATTGAATAACAAGAAAGCCATAACCATTCCTAGGTTAGAGTGACAGATAGATGGATAGACAAACTTTATTACAGTCTTTGACCAGTACAGAAGCATGAAAAAACACAGTGCCATACCCATACAACAATATAGCAACAACATGTCTTTACAAATATAGTGACATAGTAAATTACTCCACTACATTAGTTATTAGATGCTGTCATATAATCATTGCTATTAAACAGAACTTAGCCACATTATAAATAACATTGGCTTGATAGTCTGACAAGAGAACTGAAATATATATCCATCTCCTCAGCCTGGTATGTCCTTAACCAAGGGTAAAATTAGCAACTCACTCAAGTCCCTATAAAAATTACAGTATAATAAAACATGACCCATATCCTCTATGGCCTATGTATTACATGGGGCAGTAGGGTTCAGAATAGGAAACCCCACCATATTTACCATATAAAACCGCTGCGGGCTGGGGGTAGGGTGAGGTATGAGAGCACCGATCACTGCTAAGCAGTATGTGGGTTCTTAAATATGTCTGGAGTCTTGTCAGGCTTGGGTGTCTGCATTGGTGGGGAAACAGACTTGTACCTTGCAAATCAAAAGGGGGAAAGTATTTCATGAAGAAAAGTTAATTGAAACATTTCAGAGATCACACTAAAATGCAGCATTAAGATATCCACACAGCATAAATGATGATCTTAAAGCTACTTCTGGCAAGACTGGATCCTATCCAAATGTTCTGCAAGCCCTGCTTCATCATCGGAAGCGCCTTCTGCTCATAGAAGGAAATTTATGCTTTCTCAAAGGTCCTTCTTTGGGCGGAAAGCATCCTTGCAAAAGCAGAACTGTCCTCCAAGTGAAAGGCACTTCCAGTAATAGAGCTGTGCACCACCAAAGGTTAGCCTACAACCCATTTAGCAGGATTTTAAAAAATGTCATAATTTGGGATGTCATAATTTGCTTAACATCTGATGATACTTCCCAGACTACCTTTTAAAGCAGCCAATCTTGCAGTGAAAGCCCAGGAAATACATTTTTACCAATCAAAACAGTACATATAGTTGTTACTCTAACATGTTATATAAAATAGACTGTTTCATCTTGGATGTGACTGTTCTTCATGTTTAGTCTAAACTGTTTTTTGCTGCTGTTTAGGCAGTGGCTCTCAGAATATGAGGAAGGCCTCCCAGGGGAAATTTGGACACTTGTAACCTCATACTGCATGGGAGGAGGCAATAGTAACACACACACACACACACACACACACACACACACACACACACCCGTACCCGTATTCTACCAAAGACAACCACAGGGCTCTGTGGTCATCAGGAGTCGATGCTGACTCGATGGCATGCTTTATCTTTAAGGCAAAGTAGGAATTGATCTCCTCCCAGTATCTCTGCTCGTTTGATGTGCTTGCTTCGAAACAGAGAATAAAGCCCTCTCTACAGAAGCAGAAACCCATGGTTTCATCTTGGATGTGCTAATGTGCAACTAGATTAGGGTGACAGGAGAACACTCCTGGTGTGGACATGGGCTAACTGTCTGCTCAGGAGCAGTGCCTTGTATATCCTGTGTCATTTTTTATTTCAGAAGATGCGCTGTTTACTACGACTTATTCCATGACCGACCTGCAGCTGCCATTATTTCACATGACATAGGGTCATTATTTCAAGTGATGTCAGGGGGGAAAACTGAGTTTGGGACTTTTGAGTTAGACTAATTTATAGAGGATATCTTAGTTGTCTGTCCTGTGACACCTTGAAGACTAACATGTGCATTATGGCCTAAGCTGCTGTGGTCTAAATCCCTCTTTGTCAAATGGAGATTGGGACAAATTGCAGACTTTTTTGTTTTAAGGTTGACAAAATACTAAGTGCTGATCTCTCTACGTTGTGCTAAGGTCTCTACGATGATGTGTCTGGAAAAGTAGGACTACACTTTTTAATGTATTAAAGGAGTTCTAAATACTTATTTTGTAGCCAGTTCTGTCCCAGATGGTTGAGCTGAGCAATAGTATTGCACAAGTATACAATATGTGTCTTCATGTTCCTAGAGCTTTAGTCATTCTCCAAATAATTCTCATAGCCTTTCGACCAAAATGCCCTGCTGCAACCCAACATATTGCAGTCTTAAGCACTCCTCTATCCCAGTATATCCTTGTCCACCTACTAAACAATACAAAAACTATAATTTAACAAAATAGGCTGGATATGCAGATTATTATTTTTTAAAAGCTACATAATTTGCTTCTGAAGGTATGTAGTACAATTTTAATACTTAACATATTGTTGTTCATTTGAAAGAAAAATAGTTGCTACATAACCTCTCTTTCTTTTTAAGATTATTGGTGAAATTTCCAAGAAAGTGGCACAAATTCAAAATGGTAAGTTTGCAATGAAGGGCTAGTTAGCCTTGAATTAGATATTAGGTAACTTCTTTGATCATGCTGCTTTAAGTTTTGAGTTGCTGAAATACTAACTTGGATAAATTTAGACTTTGTAGAACACCTTTCTCTCTATATATATTTCTCTTAGGCATACCTGTTGCTAATGCCATGCATAGCAGGTCTCGTGAGAGTTTGCAAGCAGCTGCTGGATACTGGCGGGGAGGGAGAGAGGCAGCCAGGCTGGTGGGTGGGCAGTGAGGGAAAGCGGACTGGGAGGGGGAGAACGAATTGGGGCTGAAGGGAGGTGAGGAGAACGGACTGGGGCTGAAGACGAATTAAAGATGGGGGGGGGGAGACAGGGAGAACTAGGGGCACAGATGCTCTCTGCTGGATCACCTGGTTTAACTTATTGCTTAAAGAAAGTGAGTGACATTAAAACTATCCAGAAACAGTGACAGAGGGGAGTAATAGTCTTCAGTTCCTGCAGAAATTCAAAATAAAGATAATGTCCTCTTCAAGTGGTATAAATACTTTAGTGACTTGAAACAACGGGTTTTTCTCTTTTAAAAAATAGCTGGTTTAGGTGAATTCAGAATTCGTGACTTGAATGATGAAATAAATAAACTCCTAAGAGAAAAGGGACACTGGGAGGTCCGGATAAAAGAGCTGGGAGGACCTGATTATGGGGTAAGTCTGTTACAATAACAAGATTTATGTGCTGGAAAAATGCAAGCAGTTCAAATGTACTGGTCATAAATTGCTAACAACTAAGATCTTAAATAACCGTTGACCTAGATAATTTTATAATATAAATGCATGAGTGAAGTACCAAAAGTTTATGTGAATTCTCCCTCATGGTTTGAGCAGATTTTAATCACACCATGGTTAAAATCTGGACAAACCATGTGGAGCTGTACCTGTAATGGAAGGTTTTGTCTAGTAAACCAGAAAGGATGAGTTTAAAAACCTGATGAGGTTTTCATTCTATATTGTGTTTTGTTTTGTGGTGTTGTGAGCTGCCCCAAGCAGTAGTGTGCAGGAGGGGGCGGAATATAAATATTTTTAATAATACGGATGAAATGTTAATAGCCATAGGCCAGCATTCAGATTAAGTTGCTCATGAGTAGTCTCATTGAGATGAATTGGACAGGTTAGGACTAACTCCTATTAATTTCAGTGGAACTGTTCATGAATTTTATTTATTGTTCAATTTCTATACTGCTTTTCATAAAGCATCCCAAGCAGTTCACAAAAGTTAAAATATAACACAACTCCATAAAAATAATGTTTAAAACTGTAAGATCAGTTAAACAGTAAAAACCATAAAACACCCAAAACAAAACACCCAACATCCCAACAATCATAAATAAGATACAGAAACAGGAAAGCTAAGAAAGCTGGCAATCTCTAAGGGGTAAAAGCCTGAACAACTTAAAAGGGTTTTTAGTTGGTCTTTAAAAGCGGCCACAGAGGTCAAAGAGTGGGCATTCACTGGGAGAGCATTCCAGAATCTGGGGGCAACAACAGAGAAGGCCCTGCCTCGTGTGCACAATAATTTCGCCTCTCTTAATGTCAGCATAGCCACCTAATGGCGCAGCGAGGAAATGATTTTGACTAGCAAGCCAGACGTTGCTGGTTCAAATCTCCACTGGTATGTTTCCCAAACTATGGGAAACATACCAGCGGAGATTCCCAAACTATGGGAAACATCTATATTGGGCAGCAGCAATATAGGAAGATGCTGAAAGGCATCATCTCATACTGTGCAGGAGATGGCAACGGTAAACCCCTCCTGTATTCTGCCAAAAGAAAACCACGGGGTTCTGTGGGCGCCAGGAGTTGAAATCTTGATGGCACATTTTACTTTTAATGTCAGCATATAGAACAAAGGCCCTTCTGATGATCTTGTTGGGTGGGCAGAAACCCTTGGGAGCAGGCGGTCCTTTAGATATCCAGGGCCCAAACAGTTAAGGGCTTTCAAAGTAATAACCACCACCTCAGATTGGATCTGGAAACAAACTGGCAGCCAGTGCAGCCCTTTGAAAATAGGTGTAATATACTCTGTTCCAGAGAGAACCCTGGCAGATGCATTCTGCATTGACAGTAGTTTCGAATATTCTTCAAAGGCAACCCCACGTAAAGTGCATTGCAGTAATCTAGGTGCAACGTGACTAAGGCATGGGTACCATGGCCAGATCTGCCTTCTTGAGAAAGGGCCGCAGCTGGTGCGCTAGCCGAAGCTGTGCAAAGGCACCTCTGGCCACAACCTCCACCTGAGCATCCAAAAGCAGAGCCAGATCCAGCAACACCCCCAAGATGCGCACTTGCTCCTTCAAGGGCAGTACAACCCCATCCTGAGCTGGTTGAATCACCCTATCCCAATTGACTGTCCTACTGGCCAGCAGCACCTCCATCTTGTCTGGATTTAGCCTTAGTCTGCTAGCCCACACCCAGCCTGTCTCCACCTCCAGCCCTGGTTCAGTACGTCCATCACCTCCCTAGGATCCAATGACAGAGGTATCGCTGATCGTAATCTGCATATTAATGACACTTCAGTCCAAACCTCCTGATGACATGTAGATGATAAACATGCCAGAGGCCAAAGAGCCAAGCAAAAGTTGCCCAGCACTACCTTGTGGAAACTCTCCCCAAGAAAGGACCAGAACCACTCCAAAGTACCACCGCCCAATCCCTAAACCCGAGAGGCAGTCCAGAAGGATACCATGGCTGATGGTATCAAAGGCTGCTGAGAGATCTCAGCAAATAAGAATATTATTAAGAATAACTTAATCTGTATGTCAGCCAGTGTTCTCTCTAATTTTTTTAATCTGTATGTAGAATTAGTTTTGTTCTGGGCAGCAGTATCAAGGCAGTATGTATGCACGTGCATGCAGAGTGGGGCCGACCTGAGCGGAATCTAAAATTAACTGAGCAGCCATCAAAAATTGTGTGAGCGCAAGCACATGTGCACGCCATAGAGGGAACACTGGTATCAGCCAAAGTTCTTGTCTTCTGTTTCTGTTTAGAGAATTGGTCCAAAAATGCTTGATCATGAAGGAAAGGAAGTTCCAGGAAACAGGGGTTACAAATATTTTGGAGCTGCTAAAGACTTACCTGGAGTTAGGGAGCTTTTTGAAAAAGAACGTAAGTATTTTTGTTAAATATCAGCAACATACAGTTTTTTCTTTGCAAACTTTGCATTTTCTGGTACAATTTGATGGGAGTTATTTCCGGTAATTCTTTTCTGGTAGTGCAAAATGTGAGGGTGGGAAGAGATAATGCAGGTGATTGGCCTGCTTAATTTTTGCAGTATATTTACTAATGTCTTAATGTAAAAATGTTGTTTTATTGAATAGAAACCCATTTATTTAAGCATGCAGTTTCATAGCTCTGTCCTGTACAGAATTAACCCTGCAGCTGGTTGAAAAATAAATAATTATCCTAATTAGGGGACCCCAGGTTTATCTCTATTAGAGAAAAAAATTGCTGAAAGTTGCACCAATATGAAAATGTGCTTAAGGTTTATATCTTACAACACAGGATAATTAGTGTTTGAGGTCAGTATTGTAGTCTTGTCAGTACTTAATTATTACGCAAAGTGAACCTTATGAATACTATACCAGATAGGTCATCCATATTAATAATAATAATAAACTTTATTTAAAAACACATAAAATGCATCAAATCACAACATTATACTGAATATAATAAAGAGGACCAAGAGTGCAATTTGCAAGCAGCTATTTATTAACTAAAAACTAATATTCATTATTTTGTGTAAATATTATTAACCAACTAGAAAAGAGCTAATCAAATGTCTATCCACATAAACACCTGTTTGGATCAGGTATAAATCCACATTAAGCTCCTACCGACCCTGGCAACGCCTGGCTTTTGTTTCTGGAACAATTCAGACTGATTAACAAGCTGGACTTCCCTTCCCTTATGTATGTTTGTTGGGTTTTTAAGCAACATCAGAATGCAGCTTATTGTGAAGCAGCGCTGGTACTGCAGGATCTTTCAGGTTTTTCTTTCATGATGTCAGCTTTTAAAACATGAATGCTAGTAATGTTTGGTGTGAAGATACAAAAAGGCTGGCACTTAATTTCCTGAAATAAAGGGAAATGTTGGTTGTGTCTTTGGGAGAACTAAGAATGGAGACTCGTGCTTTGCATGTTGGCTATGGATACCTGATCAGTTGGTTGAATCTTCTTGACAAGCTAGTGCCAGGAGGGTAACCTGTGAGTTCCAGTTGTGTTGTAGTTAAAAGTGACCATCCATTTATTCCTTCAGCTCTTCCTCCTCCAAGGAAGACACGAGCTGAACTCATGAAGGCTATTGATGCAGAATACTATGGCTACAGAGATGAAGATGATGGTGTTTTAGAACCACTGGAACAAGAACATGAAAGGAAAGGTATACGTGAGTAAAGCTACTGTAGATTGGGGATGCACTTAATGCCTTTTGCAAGAGTCTCCACATCTAATTACCTGTGTGATACAAAATTTATAGTCTGTCCCATTTTAAAAATTGATTTCATTTTTGTTCAGTATTTAAATCTTGCATATTATATTAGCTGCGTGCTCCTGGATGACTTGAACTTGTTATCTATTAACACACTTTTTAAAATAAACTAAAAGCCAGGTTTAATAAAGAGTTCTGCATATGCTTCATGTGTACCTGTGTGCATACCAGCATGATATACAAGACAAAAGCAGATAATATTTGCAGTAGATAGCAATGCCAAAGCCATTGTTCATGACATCCACTCTTATACTGGACAAAATAAGCTTCTACCAACACTTAATTACTGAAATCAAGTGCCAGGGGCTGTGCTTCTGCAAATTTAGTCTTAACAGTATAATAAAATAAGTGTATCTGTGTCAAGCCTTCTCTACTTTAGGGATGCTGAAGACCCCTTTTCTTAAGGCAGTCAAATGTCAGTAGTAGTAATGATCTTGCTGATGTTGCAGTTCCAAAAATATGATTGAAATTTATCAGTGCACTTATCCAAAACTACTTAATGATTCACTTCAGTACATAGATCTTCAATTATGTTGTTGCTAACCACATGGATACAGCGGAAATTAATTCACATACGGGAAAGAAATGAATCTCAAGAAAATTAGATGAATTACAGATAGGAAATAACTAAACTGCTGCTGCTGATTATGGCAGATCACTAGAATTAGACGTGAATGGTTGCCTCCCAACAGAGTTTCTTTCTCACCACCATTCCAGTACTTTTTAACTAACTTAATATGCCCAACAGCTTATCAGTAAGTTCAGAAAATTGGTTATGCCTTTCATAAAGGAATATTTTAGTGATTAGATGGTGGACTAGATGCTGTTTATCATCTCGGATGGCCCTTTTGTTGGTCCCTGATTTCCGAGAGGTTCGGGTTACTAGGATCCGTGAAAGGGCCTTTTCGGTTGCTGCCCCACTTCTCTGGAACTCCCTTCTCCTTCAGATTCATTTAGCCCCCTCCTTACCAATTTTTAAATCTCTATTGAAGACTTCTCTTTTTTGCCAGGCTTTTGCCCTATAGTTTACCTATTTGATTTTTTCTTTTTTGTTAGTTACTTTAGTTTTTAATTTAGAATGGAAATTTTAATGTTGTCTTGCTTTGCATGTTTTTGTACACCACCCAGAGTCTTCGGAGTGGGCGGTATATTAAGTGTTTCTGATTAATTAACTAATTAAATTTGGATCAACTTGCAGCTTGTTTCTCAAAGCATTCTACTGATATGCTGTATTAACTGAAGTTTTAGCATTTCAAGGGGAGTACAGGTTGGCTAGCATGCTATGCTCTATGTAGGCTTCCTTGTGGAAAAGTTAGCCAATCTTTCTGTGTGTAAGATTGGGAAGACAGCTTTTTGTTTGCTGCTGTGTTTGAATAAATTCCCCATCTCTCTATCAGTAAATTCCTGCTGAAATCTAGATGTATCATATTGACTACTTTTACCTTGCTTAATCCTGTTACTGTATCAAAGAAGGATATAAGCATTCTGATGGCAATGAGTCTTACTTCCAAGTTAAATTAGGATGCAGCCTAATTTTGGTTTTGATAAAGCCGGATATCTTCCTCAAACTACTCTCAAGTTTCCTTCATCAAGTTTTCTAGGTTTTTAAAGACACTTATGTTGCTCTCACTGTGATTTTTATCTTTCCGTCCTTTCCCCCTTTCTAACCATGGCCTTTGATTTCAAACATTTAGCTTCTTTGGGTAATCATTCCAAAGAGAGAAATATTAAACTAGATTAACATGGAAATTTTGCAGCAGCTAAAGGAGATAAGTGGTGGCATGTCTGAACAGGCTCCCCCCCAATTAGACAGTACATACAACCTGGTTTCAGCAGCAACGCCTGGTACCACCCAGTTTTAGTAGTGTAGCAATAGTGAAGTTTGGCAAGGTGGGAAAGAACGTTTAAGCATTATGGGTTGTGCCTGGAAGCTTGTCTTCAGCTGCGGTTTTTTTGACTTTTTACTCGGTCTGTCTCTGTATTATAAAAATTTGGCTCCTGGTCCAATGGTGTTTGTAGACAAACATCCTCACTCTTATTTACATGCAAACACAAGGGGTGCCTTAGATATATTCCTTCCCATTCACACTAATCCCTGCCTGTTTGCCCATTATCTGTCTGCCTCACTGCTTTCGTAATGGACTCATGCTTTGCCTGCTGCCTAACTCTCATAGCTGTGAATGCAGTGTGGGAGGTTGAAATTTCATGTAACAAAGTATCTCCCATCTTGAACTAACAGGCCCTAACAGGCTATTGTTCCCAGTAGCTGCCTGGCCTGGTGCGCTCCTTCACTTGTATGTATCTTGTTCAGCTCTGTGGTTTTTTAATAATTGGTTTTTTTAAAATATCCCTATTAAAATAAATTATTACAATGCTAAACAACATTAATCAAAACACAAACAGCACACACACACACACACACACACACACACACACACACACACAGAGACACCAAAACCCCGATTCATCAATCCATCCAAATTCTGATGTTATCTAAAGTGGGAAAACAACCATAATTTTCCCAATTAGTGCAAAGAATAAAATCTGACCAAATAACACAAAAAGCATTATTTCT
Organism: Hemicordylus capensis; assembly: GCF_027244095.1. Classification (NCBI taxonomy): domain Eukaryota; kingdom Metazoa; phylum Chordata; class Lepidosauria; order Squamata; family Cordylidae; genus Hemicordylus; species Hemicordylus capensis. Next base: position 313,769,117 of record NC_069658.1, on the reverse strand, counting down.
GGCCTGATTTGAGTGCAACCGAATAATATGGGTTAGCTTTTCTGAGATCGCGATATGCCATAAATTCTTACCAGATGTTCAGCATCATGGCTTGATTTTTCCAGTGTTTGGCTATAGATAATCTAGCAGCAGTTACCATAAATAGAACTTTTTTTGATGTTAAATCTATATTTTGGAAACCATAGCAGTGCAGGATCCATTGTGAAAGCAATGAAAGAGTGAGAGTGAAAAAATTGGTCAGCTTCTGCCTGGAGAAAGATAAGCCACATGGTGTTCATTTGGACTACAATGTGTACTAATTAACACATTCTTGAATAGTTGAAATTTGACAAAATGATTATTTTATTTCTCTTTCTCTTCAGCAAAGTCTAACTTGTACTGAGAATGCAGAGTTTGATCAAAGCTGGGCAATTAAACCATAAAATTGAAACCTGATGATCAAGTAAAACTGGTGTATTTGCGATTTAAAACCAAAAACCCTCACTCTGAATTACTTCATTTTAGGAGAGCCAGTGTGGTATAATGGACTTTGAATAGGAAGATCTGGGTTGGAATCCCTACTCAGCTGCTATGAGCCATTCATTATTCCTAGCCCAAATTACCTCAGGATTGTTGCGGGGGTAAAAGATTACCCTCTGAGCCCCTGGAAAAATGGTTGGGATATAAATAAAATAAGAATAAGATTCCTGCTCTTTCATGTCTACCTTTTCAATCTTTCATCTATTCATTTCAGATAAGTGCGGTTAGAATTGTGCAAATAAAAAGTGATGCATTCAGTTGTAGGTTCACTAAATGTTGACTCCTTTCAGTGAAAAATCTGGTTCTCTTTGCTTTCTATTTTAGCAGCTTCTTAAATATGAAATATTTAGGTTCAAACCTTTTGGAAGAGACAGCTGTCCTGCTGTTCCAAAAGTATTACAGGTTTAGAAGAGCTTAACTTTCAATCTTTGGTGTTCTTGATATATCTCTTAAAATTAGTGATCTTCACTCATTTTGCAGCAGGGACAGCCGACACATCCCTTGTGCTTAGCCCAGCGCATGCACACACACCCCAGCGGCATGCAACCCAGTGGCAAGTGCAAAAGGTTCACGCTGAAGGTGCTTGCGAGGCACCTTCCCCGCCGTTGTGGGGTCTGTGTGGGCTGTCAGTGGGCCGTGCAATGAAGAACACTGTCTTAAATACTTCTTGATGCAACTTCTTGCTTTTCCAGTTATTGCAGAAGCAGTGGAAAAATGGAAAGCAGAGAGAGAAGAACGACTTGCAGGAGGTGACAAGGAGGAGGAGGAAGAGGAAGTGAACATCTATGCAGTAAACGATGAAGAGGTATTGTGGTTTCAGGCTTTGAAGTCCTACTAAAATAGCATGAATGCTAAATAATAGTTAAGCAACTCTGCATTTAAGTTTTACCAAATTCATATTTTATTGTTTCCATATACATGATGGATACAATTTAATCCTTCTGTAGAATTTAAGTTTCATCTATACAGATAACACACAGTTGTCAACTGCAGGGGGAATGTTTCCAAATTTAGATGAATTAAGACTGCATCAGTGTATTTTGAATGTGTTTACAGTCTGATGAAGAAGGTGAAAAGGAAAAGGAAGGAGAGGATAGCCAGCAGAAGTTCATTGCTCATGTCCCAGTACCATCACAACAGGAGGTAAGAGACAAAAGAGAAAATGAAAGATATACAGTTAGTTTCAACTTTTGGAGGGGTAACCATGTGTATCAGTTTCAGTAAAAACAAAGTGTTGGGGGACCTTAAAAACAGATTTATCATGACAAACTTTTATAGTCTAGAGCCTTCATTGTGTATATGCATATGTACATAGGTTCAAAGTAAAAATAAACATTGGAGCCATATAAGCTTCTGTTAGAGCCTAGTTCCAGGCAGGCAAGGTATAGGAAGCAAATTGTTGACCTGAAAAATTGGCATAGGAAGCTTAAATCGGAACCTGTAAATCAGAATACTTGAAGTATCTTGCTATCTGTTTGCTTTCTTGTAAACATTCTGAATATTGAGATGACTAATTGAAATATGAATGTACTCACTTGAATTTTAAAACCTTAAGGTACGGACAAAAGGTTTCATATACTGTCCATCCTTGGGGCTGTTTCACACATCATGTCCCAGAACAATGGGTTTTATGGTAAGAAGACAGATTGGCACAGCTCTCTACCATGCATATATATTTTATTTATACACACACTAGAAAACACTATTGCATAACTTGTGAGGTGCCCCACAAGTTTATTATCTGCTTTTAAAGGAGCAGTACTATTCTTAACTGTAATGTCAGGAATCTACCATTGAAGAGTTTCCTGAATTTGTGCATCTGTTCCATAAAAACAAAAACTGCACACTAAGTCAATAAATACTAGACTCTGTAGTTACAAAAGTAGTATTTGGCACAATTCCATGCTTTTAATTGGCTCATTCCTTTTAAAGAACCTGCATATTCCTTAGGCTACTTTTACCAAATCATCTGCAATCCTTGGAGTTTCATATTGTATTCTCAGGCTGATTGTTGTTTATCTGCAGATTGAAGAAGCTCTTGTTCGAAGAAAGAAGATGGAACTTCTTCAGAAATATGCCAGTGAAGCTCTTATGGCTCAAAGTGAAGAGGCTAAAAGACTTCTAGGACTTTAGTATTTCCTGTGACTCTTCCATTCATATAATCCATCCTAAAGCAGCAGATAAAACTCTGGGAGCAGCTACATGAGAACCATGCTTTGGTTCTGCATTTGTAATGTCATCTTTGCTAATGCTTAAAGCAAAAAGTGGGGTTTCCCCCAAGGAGATTTCCCTTTGAACAACCATTTTGCTGTCCTAGTCCATGTGAGTCCTTTTCTTTATGGTGCCCACATTGAGTCCAAATAAGTAGCTAACTTTCCTTTAAGCAACCGTTCTGCTGCTACTTTTCCTTGCCTAATTTCAGCTGTGGGCAGTGCTGTTAAATTGGAAAGCAGTACTCTAATATGCCATTCCTATCTCTCCAGTCAGAATACAGTGGTATCTAGCAAAAAGCTGATTGAACTCAGTCAATTGGAATTGGAAGGTAGTCTCTATAACTGCTGGTTGTTATGTGTTGTGTTCTGGCTTTACTGCAGAATTGAAATGCGCTGCACAGCCAATGCAGTTTTCAGTAGCACATCCAAAGTTCTCAGTGTGCATGCCCATTTGGTTGGATTTCTAAAGTGCTGGATATTTCAGCAAGTAATACTGTAAATACTGTTTCACCCTTGTTATAATTCTCAAAGCTTTTCAGTAAAGATTTTATACAGACAAGTCTGTTCGTGGTCTTTGCTCACTTCACTGAAAAGACAGATTTTTTTCTTAATGAGGAAGTCATAAGACTGAAGCTCCTTAGCAGCTTCAGTCTGATTTTATAATGAGAGAGAGCATGTGGTCACAAGGAAATGGGAACCGAGAAATGTAGGGTCTTTTGTTTCAGCTAATTACTTTGTTGCAAATAATTATACAAAAACAATTTGAAAAAGTTAACGTCACAGGTAAAACGGAAACTTATTTTATGGGACATTTTCATACAAGAATATTGTAATTCAGTCCTTTATTCATAACAATTGAACCTCGTATTCATAACAATTCATAACCTTGTATTCATAACAATTCAGAGGTGAGATGTAGCTATTTTGATATTGTGGTGTATATTCTAGTATAGCTTTAAAAAAAAAATCTGTGAGGCCAGTAATATCTAGCAACTAAAGGGACTTTTTTTTAATAATCTGGAAGGTAATTTGTACTGAGTAGGAGAATGTCATTTGCACTACATTGCTTAACTTATGTTCATTTAAGTTTGCTTAAGGGATTGCTTGGTATAGCTACCTTTTCTGTTGCAAAGAAGTTTAGTAAGAAAAGTAGCATTATAAAATGAAACAAAATGTGAACTTTGAATCTTTATTACGGTCAATGACCCATAACAGAAACAAAACAATATAACTCGTTTGACAGAATACAAAAAAGGGGTAAATATATACATATATATACACACACACCCCAAATCATTCTAATACCATTTACTCTAAACAATTTAGATCTAATCTTGACTGCTGCTCCACAAAATTTAGCCACATTAAGTGTTATACATTCACTACAGTCTGGTAACAAAAAAGAAACATACTCATCCTCAGTTCACCAGGGATATTCAATAAAAAACAAAATGTGTTACAAGCACCATGATCACTGGAATTATGCATCATAATTTTCAGCAGTTTCTTAAGACAGACATCTAAACCTGCTTTGTGTATATATCCTGTTATTGGTTAAAAAAATACTTTAGCTTTATATAAAAACAAAGCAAACTTACAATTATTGAAGCCCTACAATATGAAGATATGAAAGCTGAGTTAAAGTGAGGCCAGTCCTTTGGTCCATCTGTTCTGGTAGCAGCTCTCAGGCTGAGCTCTTCCTTAGAGCTTTTAAAATGGGTTTTGATCCTGGGACTTCTACAAACCAAGTGTGTGCTATAGAAACAGCAGGTAGTAGTATATGAAAAAGTTTGTGTTGCTGAACCATGTCACAGATTCTCACTTGCTGGGTGATTCTTCTTGACATATGTTGACTCCTGGCAAACACAGAGCCCTGTAGTTGTCTTTGGGAGAATACAGGAGTGGTTTACCATTGCCTTCTCCCACGGAGTATGAGATGATGCCTTTCAGCATCTTCCTATTTTGCTGCTGCCCATAATAGGTCTTTCCCATAATCTGGGAAACATACCAGAGGAGATTCGAACCGGCAACCTCTGACTTGCCTCTGAATTCCAAGTCATTTCCCCGCTGCACCATATGTCACACATACAGAGTAGGACAGTCGTGGTTGAAGGGAGTCCAGGCTGGTCAAACCCTTACTGGACACACCCATCTCCCATGTTTAAACAAGGACTTTTGCTGCCACCCCTCTTTTCTAGAGGGAACACTTACCTGTTTAGCCCCCAAATAGGGTGAGCTCAGTATATATTGAAAAATGCCTCAAAACCTTTTAAAGTAGTGTGTGGCTTACAGCGGGCACTTTAGGTGAGGCAGCAGAATTGAGCAATCCTAGCACGGAATAAGTTTAAAACAATTAAAATCTCCTTTTATTTAGGTAAGTCTAAAAGGAAGGCAGTTCATAGGCATTATATGCGTGGAGGCAAATAATCAAAAGCCAACACGGGACCTCTGCAACCTGAGCAAAAGGCGCTTTTAAGTGCGGGATTATTAGTTGCCGGCGGGGGTCCCACGCGGGGATCGGCTTGAGGCACGGCACGCCCCGCCCCCTGGCTGCAGCGTGGGCAGGAGGGGAGGAGCCAGCGGGGAGTTAGCCCGAGCCGGTGTCGGCGGCAGTGGCAGCCGCCACCACGGCGGCGCTCAAGCGGCGGCTGGCTGGGCCGAGACCCGACGGAGCGGCCGCCACTGCTTGCATCCCTGCCGCGCCTGCTCTTCGAAGGCGCCGCCATGCAGGGGGTGCTGCTGCCGCTTCTCTGCCGGTCCCTCCAAAGAGCTGTGGCCACGGGCCTGAGTGGGCTCTGCAGCAGCGCCGACCCGTCTGCCGCCGCCGCCGCTGCCGCTGCTTCCGGAGAGAGTGGCCCGGGTGCGAAGGTAAGGGGAGCGGAACGGGGATCACAAAGCGGAGCAGCCCGCCCGTTTTCAACTCCGCCGGTCCCTGGGTTTCGATCCCTTGGTCTCTCTTTCACGCGCCGCCCCCCGCGCGCAGACACGCACACACACACACACACACACACACACACAGAGCTGCATTGTGGAAAGGGGATCTCGGGTCAGTGACAGGATGCAACCCGCGGCTGAGCCCCGTATCTACCGCCGCCTCATCTTCTTAAGGCTAGAAAGACGGAGTACCTAACCAGAGGGAGGATTGAAGCGTCCGAAAAAGAGAGCCACGTTTCCATCTGCTTATATTTTCCCGTTCTTTATAAACTTTCCAGTTCATACACTTTTCTAAGCCAGTGAGCATTCTAACTGGCTACTGTGTACTATAACGATTAAAGCCATGGTTTCGATATTTAATCGGTTAGATTAACCAGCCATCAGTTTTTAAACAACAAAAAGGTACCTTGATTAATTGATAGGATACTGTATATTATTAAATACTGTCAAAGTTACAGATAAGTAGTACCATCTTAGGCAGCATTTCACCTTCACTCACAGGTGAATGAATGGATGGATCTTTATTTCAATCACAAACCAGAGGAAGAAAGAAAAACTAAATACTAACATAATGCTAATCTAATCTAATATTAATTAAACAGTTTAAGTATAAAACCACAGTAAAAATATCGTAACAAACATTCCAATCAATTTATCATCTGTTGAACCTTCCCTGCTGTAAAACAAAACTTTGCTACACTTAAGTTAAAGATCACATATAATTTGTATCTGATAAAAGATATCTTACATAAAACTTATCAAAACATCCTAGATAATCTTGGGGTTTTTTTAAGAAAAGCAAATAATCTTATGTTTCTTTTTATGTTAAATAAAATAAATAAATGAAATAATCCTATGTTTCTTTTTAGATTGTGAGCCCTTTGGGGACAGGGATCCATTTTTTTAATTTATTATTTATCTGTGTAAACCGCCCTGAGCCATTTTTGGAAGGGCGGTATAGAAATCGAATTAATAATAATAATAACAACAACAATAACAACAACTATGAATATCATTAAGAAAATTGCCATATAACAAAAATGAGCTCCTATTTCAGCGTTTCCTGTGTTACAGGTCACACAGATGGGAATGCCTCTTCTAAGACTTGTTATGATACACACTTGCATAACCTAATGCATAAGCCTCATGGAACACAGTAGCACATATTTCTTAGTAAACATATATAGGATTGAACTGTGGGTACCCAGAACTCCTCAGCAGCAAGAACTGTTAGCTATTGGGTAGAACAAAGTTGCTCTGTGATAGTGCAAATCAAATGCCCATCCGGTTTGGTTGGTATGCATTGTTTGCACAACACCATACAGTGTGTCATCTTTATAATGCCTGACCTTAAAAGTAGTACATTTTTGCTCCTAGTTATACTTTTACATAGAAAAGTAGGTTGTGTAATGCAGTATATTTCTTAGCAACATAGGGTTTTAGTTTTTAGATTTATTACTAAAGATTTTAGTATATTTATAGAACATTTAGATAGAAACTTTAAACCAGATATATTTTAAAGGACACTTGAGATAAATGAAGCTGTTTGCATTAAAACAGTTAAGATAAATGAAACTGTTTGAGTTAAAAAAATAAAAAAAACCCCAAAACTATCTACTCTATCCTGCCCTATCTATCACTTCTAAGTGGACTAGTCACAGTCACTAATTCTGTTCTCCCTGTTACAAGGAAAAAGGGTTTCCAGATCAGAGTATAAACATCTCTGTCAGGCCTCAGCCCTGGTACCTTTGTTTTAGAATTTAAGCATCGTGGTATGACTGAAGCATCCTGTTCAGATTAGTGCCTGCTTTGGGCCTGCTAAACTGTAATTCTTTAAACCTGGTGCATTTATTGCCCCATGATGTTTTTGCTTCTGTGGGGCATGTCAGTTTCTGTTGCAAGATCCAAAACATGACACTTTTCACAGGGGGTGAGCTGGGTACAAATAAGCGACTCAGTCTGGCTTGCTTGATATCGTTTTTGATTATGGTAAGTGTGAGATCCTGTAAAGGGCAACAGACCCATCTCTCTCTCAGCAATGATACAGTGTCAATAGTCAGTCATGGCATGCTGTTTGAAATGGTTTGTTAGTTGCTTATGCAGTCTGTTATCTTCTAATAGCTGTCCCTTAGCTTTTTTCCCATTTTGTTTACGTGTGCAAGGAGACATCCTGAAGATGAAGTAAATTTAGGATGTGTTTGCACCTGCAGTCATTGGCATGCAGCTGTAGGGCAGTTGTGTCTCAGCTGTGCAGCCAAGAACACTTGAACGGGATGTTTGAATGCCAGATTGCTGAGCAGAGGTGCACCGAGATAACTTTGGAGCCTGGACCTAAAGACTTTTAGAGGTCCCAGCCCACCCACCCACCCACACAGCATTGTTTGTTTGTTTGTTTGTTTATTATATTTGTTCGATTTCTATAACGCCCTTCAAAAAATGGCTCAGGGCGGTTTACACAGAGAAATAATAAATCAATCAGATGGATCCCTGTCCCCAAAGGGCTCACAATCTAAAAAGAAACATAAGATAGACACCAGCAACAGTCACAGGAAGTACTGTGCTGGGGATGGATAGGGCCAGTTACTCTCCCTCTGCTAAATAAAGAGAATCACCATGTTAAAAGGTACCTCTTTGCCAAGTTAGCAGGAGATATAGATATAGATATTTTTAACGCAATCACGCCACCTGGGACAGACTAAAAAAGATTGGGGGTCCCTAGGGGGTGTGGAGACCCTGGACTATGGCCCAGAAGTGAGAGCGCCACTATGCAAGCTCTTCTTTATCTTTCTGCCTTGTCAGAAGTATAGCACATGAGAATGCAGACTCTGTACCCAGGAGTATAGGAGTGATGGCCACCAATCTAGACCAGGTTTTTTTGGTTGTTTTTTAAAAGGGATTAGACAGATTCATGGGGGATTGTGGCTGCTAGCCTTGTTAGCGATATATTGCCATCAGGATCAGGAAGGCATGCCCTGAACACTAGGTGCTAGAGAACACCAGTGGGAGGGGGAGGCTTCCTCTTTCCTCTGCTTGTGGGATTCCCAGGTGCACCTGGTTGGCTACTCTGTGAGGCAGGATACTGGACGAGATGGGCCTTAGTCCTGATCCAGCAGGGCTTTTCTTAGGTTTTTGTGAGTTCTTTTCCTCTCTGTTGGGCAATTGAAGTTTTCTTCTACATCAAGGTGGAAAGCTGAGAGAGAATGCTACCATAAAAAGGTAAATGTGCAATGAAACTGCCCAGAGATAGCTCACATGACTATAAGAAACAGAGAGGCTTTATGCATACAAAATTGAGATGTGTGTGTTTTTATTCAGGATAAAGCCACTTGGGTAAATATTCTGTTGGAAAGAATTCCTGGCGAACACCAGCAGCTTTGATGTTCTTCATATGCAGTGGCAAAGTTCCTAATGTTGAATTCCTCAATTTTGAATTACTCATTTGAATTACTCAAATGTTGAGTAAATCTGCCTAAGGATATGGAATTCTTGGTGGTGTCTTGAGTTCCGGACTAAGTAATTTTGAAAAGAAACACAAAGCTTGCAAGCTTCTCATGTTTTAATACACTTCGTACATGTCATGATGTTGAGAGATGTGGAAGGAACCTCTCTTACTTCATGAAAGAGTTCACCATGAATTGCAGCAGGAAAAGCTCTTTATTTAGCAGGGGGAGAGTAACTGGCCCTATCCATCCCCAGCACAGTACCTCCAGTGACTGTTGCTGGTGTCTATCTTACGTTTCTTTTTAGACTGTGAGCTCTTGGGGGACAGGGAGCCATCTTATTTATTTATTATTTCTCTGTGTAAACCGCCCTGAGCCATTTTTGGAATGGCAGTATAGAAATCAAATTATTAATAATAATAATAATAATAATGGGAAGGCATTGATGTGTCATTTGTCTTAACAAGGGAAGTCAGTGTTTACACACAGCTCATGACATTTTTTCAACTTTAATTTTATATTGTTCCTTAAAAACTCCTCTAAGTGACTGACGGATGCTTAACATAAATATTGGTTTTATTTGTTTACATCTGTAGTTCTTCCCATCCTTTTGGTAGGGAAGGCTTTAGTAGAGTTACAATTTAAAAGCATAAACTAAATATAAAATGTATGGGGCAGGGGACTCGTAAATGTTCCAATCAGCTAACCCATGTGAACAGAAACCTTGTCTACTATGTGTGATTCTATGGCACCATTGCCTCCTATGTCACTATGAGTGGCAGACTACATCTGTGCTACCATGAAGCACTTGTAATTTTGAACATTGACACCTTTCATGATTACGTTAACAAAGTCATTAAAGATCAGATGTCTTTAATATAACTGTTGACATGTAAACTGTATTAACAGTGGTTGTGCTTGCCTGTCTCTGTTTAAATATCGTGACTTTCACTTCTTCAGTTATTTGTGGTAGAGGGGAATCAGCTTATACTGCCAGAAAGGTTAAACTTAATTTCCTTTCCATGTTGTTTACACTTTTCTGTGTAAAGAGAAACTAAATCCACAAGATTCTGTTGCTTACTGTGTTCTCTGAGGAAATTAATCTAGCCTAGAATTTCATTAACTGTTTTGGAATAGATTTCAAAGTTGGATAAAAGTGGTGTTTGGGTCACAGAAGAAAAATGAAAATAATTTCAGATTCCTGATGCTTATTTGAGTAAGCTGGTGAAGATACATTAAAGTATCTTAAAGTCCTTTTAGCCTTTGGTCGCAGAGAACAAGACCCAGAGCAAGTGGGACAATAGCTTTTATTTGTAGGTGGTATTTAAAATGCCAAAAGCAAGTTATACTCTAAAGTTGCTTTTGGCATTTTAAACACCACATACAAATAAAAGCTATTGTCCCACTTGCTCTAGGTCTAGTCATTCCTTTACTTATTTGAATTACAGGATTCAGTCAGTCAGTCACTTTATTTCAGTCATTGACCAGAAACAGAACTGTAAACAAGAGAGCGGTGCTTACACACAATATAACAGTATTTAGCCACTGAATTAGTAAACTTAGAATTAAAATTAGACAATAAGACATTTAGACTAATTTAGAATTTGTCTGGATGTCCAGGATATGTCTTCAGCCAAGGCAAAATAAGATTTATATGAATATCCTTGTGGAGGTTACAATATAAAATAACATGACCAGTGGTCTCCACAGCGCCTGAGCCACATGGGCAAAGCCAGGAAGAATAAGGGACCCCATTAAACCTCCCATAAAGCACTGCCAATGGAAGCGTGTTTAATTGAGCTAGCGATAGAGCACATCTGAATTTAGAAAGTGTAATATTTCTTAGGTATGCAGCAAGGTTCAAGCTAAAAATCTGATCACCGAGATACACACCCTTTGAAATTTTTAGCTACTTCAAGTTGTAACTCAACACAGGATATAATTTACTTTGATTTTCATCACTCTTGAATCTGTAATGATTAACATTGATTTTAGGAGTCAGTGGGGAATAAATATGGAACAAGTCAGATCAAGGTCCCCATCAGTAATATGCCGTAAAGCCCTTAAAAACAAATAATTCTGACCCACTAACTTTCCTTGTGTGAGTGTGTAAAAAGCAGGATGATGTGTAGTCCATTCCCAGAAAGCAAACCTCATCCCCAGCTGCTGTTTAGAGATGCTTAACAGAATGTCTTGGGTTAAGGATTGTGGAACAACTGGATACTGGGTGGCTCAACTCAAAGTGAGACTCCAAAGTAAAGGGTTGCCGTGCTAAGGATTGAAGTGAATCCGTGTCTGCATGTTTCAAACGTTTGTAAGTGGCTTTACAAATGCCTTAACATTGGTGGTTTTCTTAGTCCTGTAATCCATTAGCTGAGGATCTGCTGGCTGACCTAAATACTTGTATTTATTAATTTCTTACCAACTGTGCCTGTTCTAAAAGAGCGAAAAATTGGCTTTAGAAGGAATAAGATATACTTTGCAAGCTGAGATGAAACAAAGGTTACATAATTAATTTAACTGAGACTATTTATAGCTCATACACTGGTCTGAAAGCAATCCATATCTCAGCCTCTGGTACTAAGGCCCCAGCAATGTTCTTGGAAGCAGTGTTCCCTCTAAAGCTTGTGTGTGTGCATGCGCTCACACGTTTTTAGATGTCTGTTCAGTTAATTTTAGATCCTGCTCGGGTTGAATGAGGAAAGCCCCACTCTGAATGCACGTGCACACACACTTCCGATACTGCCACCCAGAACAAAACCCATTACGCACACAGATGAGAAAAATTAGAGTGAACACTGCTTGGATGGTACTTTTGTGTGTGTGTGTGTGTGGAGAGGACCTAGAGATTATTTAACTGTATCATACTGCTACTGGCTCATTTTTTAAGTGTTCAAACAGCTTGTGATGCAGAAGTAGTCCCCCAAAGGCTCTTGACAGGGATCCATCTTATTTATTATTTTTCTGTGTAAACCGCCCTGAGCTATTTTTGGAAGGGCGGTATAGAAATTGAATGAGGAGTAGTAATAATAATAACTACTACTACTGCTACTACTTTATTTAGATTGCTTATAAGAATTTGCATACCAAGCTGGCACTTAAAATTACAACACTTTGGTATTGTGTGCTTTTAAGTTAAGCAAAACAGTTTGCTTTGAGCTTCAATATTTCTTGTTGCTGGTAGAAACCATGTGGTGTGAGTTGTACCGATGAGAACCAAGTTCACTCTGCTCTGAAGCTTGCCAGCAAACATACTGTAGCAGATTTAACCTAGCCTTTGTTTCAAAGCAAGCCCACGTGAGGGGAAGAAAAATGCTGAATCATCCTCTCTCTTGCTTTCACCCACAAAGGCTGTTCCTTTAAACTTAAACCATTCCTTTAGTAGCTTAATTATTGCCACCACACCCACTTTTTAACAGAGTGTAATCCACCACCACCAACTTCCCCCCCCCCCGTGTGAGCGAAATTCCAGGGGACTCTCCTTCTCTTTACTATTGGAAAAGTGCACCAAAACCTCAATGTGCAAGCCTATACATGATGAGAAAACCTGTTGCTGAGAAATAAAATTTGAGACATGTGTTGCGCCAGAGTAAACCCCCTTTTCCTGAGTTAAAAATCCACTCAGAGGCAGGTAAAATACAAAGGGGAAAAAAGAGAAAAACTTTATTCAAAATACTACAGACTACTTCATTCTTAGGCTCTCAGCTTTTAGTTACAGGTAAAAGAAACACTCAGTAGTTGCAAGAATACTTCAAAAAGCACCCTCAGATGATATTGGGGCAGCACACTAACGCCACAGCTGACTAACAAACTGTTCCCTAGCCTAAACTCTCCCCGAAGCCAAAAGCCCTGGCTTCCTTCACCAAAACCATGATAGAGGATTCAAGTTTCCTTCGCTCCTGGCTTCCCTGGATTTGCAGAGAGATTTTCCTGCAGCCAGACCTCATGGCTACATCTCCTGCCCTCCGTCTAGCTCCTTCTTGTCGAGAGAAATCTCCAGGATAGCTTTTGACCATGAGGGAACAAAATTCTATTGCTCCTCACTAAGCCTTTTTGCCTGTGCTTCCCTCACCTTCCAACAAGCTCCTTCTGAACAAAGACAGGCTTCTCTTCCTGCCTCATGGCCCTCAAGGTCCCACCACTGTGTGCTGAGTGGCTGATCCCTAGAAGTCACAGCCTGTCAGTCAAGACAGGGTTCACTTCCAGTTCACTCTTTACAGGAAAGGAAAGTCTGTTACTGCCTGATCCTTACACATACACACTCAGATTAGCCTGCCATAGAGGGTTATTGTGAGCAGAGTTCCACATTTTCACTTGCTGTGGCAAATAGTTTTCTGGCGACAAGCTCCAGCTTTCCTTCCCACCTGAGAGCTGCAGGCTAAGGATGGTTTGACTGCTGCATTGCTGAGGCGCCCAGAGCTGTCAGTAAGCCCCGCCCCCCATTTCCAGCTCCAGACATAAAGCAGAGGTTTTGCGCAAGATCAGGAACAATGGGAGGGATAGGGGCCTGGGGATAGGATCCAGCTTAAAATTTACCTCTGGTTGTGATGATATCATGAGATATCTCATGTTTGCTACTCTTCATTCTCTGGAGAAAGTGGGATTAAAATGTGTTTTTTAGTAAATCATTAACTGTGTTTATGCAATGGTTATGAAGGTAAGCGTTACTTGAATCAGTGCAGTGATGGTGATAATGAGAGATGCTTTCCTCCCCCTTTTTCAGCTCAATGTACAACCTACTTTTGGCTTTCTGTTTGACATTGATGGAGTCTTGGTAAGAGGAAAGACACCCATTCCTGCTGCAAGAAAAGCCTTTCAAAAACTACTTAATTCTCAGGGACAGTTTTTGGTGCCTGTAGTATTTGTTACTAATGCAGGAAATTGCCTTCGTCAGAAGAAAGCAGACCAGCTATCTCATGTTCTTGGAGTTCCAGTGAGTAACTTGAATGTTCTGCCCCACCTCTCTCCCCCCCCCTTTTTTTGGTCACAAGCATGTGTAATGAAGGATTTGTCTCGCACTTTTACGAGGGGGTATCCAAAAGTTTTAATTATCAGCATGAAATAAAAAACATGCAATAGTCACTTGCAGTGGTCAAAGTTAGTTCTTCTCCACGTAGTCTCCCTGCAGAGTCACACATTTTTGCCAGCGTTTCTTCACCTGTTTCAAGCCCTCTTTGTAGAAGTCCTCTGCTTTGCTCGAAAACCACTGTTCCACTTCGAAAATGACATCCTCTCTGTCGTCAAATCGCCGACCACAAAGTGGTTTCTTCATCTCGAGAAAGAGGGAAATGATAGCTGAGTCACCCCTGCTGAGCTGCCTGGGTGGGCACCTCATAAAAATTATTCTGTATTTCCAGTAGATTACTTCGCTGCCACCAACTCACTCTTAAAATGCTTTTCTTAATGGGAATTGGAGAGTACCAGAATAATAATGAAACAAAGTCCAGATTATTTATGTGGAGGCTATACTGATGCATCTATAGATCTAACAGCACATTAATGACAGGCTTCATATAAGCCACCATGCTACCTTTACTTCCATTAGTTACCAGTAAGTAACACATGGCATGATCAGCAAAGGCGTCCATCTCCTGGCCGACAATGCACCCGTCCATACGGCCCAAGCATCCGTTGTCACCGCCCACCGGTTAGGCTATGAACTTTTGCAGCATCCACCTTATTCGCCTGATCTTGCGCCAAGTGACTTTTTCCTCTTTCTCGAGATGAAGAAACCACTTCGTGGTCGGCGATTTGACGACAGAGAGGATGTCATTTTCGAAGTGGAACAGTGGTTTTCGAGCAAAGCGGAGGACTTCTACAAAGAGGGCTTGAAACAGGTGAAGAAACGCTGGCAAAAATGTGTGACTCTGCAGGGAGACTACGTGGAGAAGAACTAACTTTGACCACTGCAAGTGACTATTGTATGTTTTTTATTTCATGGTGATAATTAAAACTTTTGGATACCCACTTGTATATCGTCAGTTTGTTTCAGTAGTTTTTTCTCTCATTTATATTGTTGGCCTCTCAAACTTATTTAAATTTAAGTTTATTTAAGAATTACAGATCTTACTGCTTTAAAAAAAAAGATGCATTATGTCCAAGTCATTTTGAAACTTTATTTATTTAGGGGATTGGGGAAGAGGTATATTTTTAGAGTAAAAGAAATAATTGATATCCCATTCTCTCTTTCTCATGTAGATTTCCCAAGACCAAGTCATGATGTCCCACAGTCCTTTGCGAATGTTCAAACGTTTCCATGATAAATGTGTGCTTGTGTCTGGACAAGGGCCACTTCTTGAAATTGCTGAGCAGTATCCTTTGAAAATTTACCTTATTATGTAGAAAAAGACATTTGGTGGGGTGAAGCTGTGTGTGTGCATACATGAATATTCAGTCCCAGTCTATATATGCAGTGGAATGAATTTGTTAAATGCTGAGAAGGTAGAATGGGCTACACCACTGCAAGTGGAGGTATTTTTTTTAATGTTCCCCTATATCTTCCTATAAAACAGAAAACCAAATAGGCAGAGGGCCAAAGTAGACCTTTTATCCCTGCTGTGCTGCTGTTCTGTTGCAAGGAGTTTCTTTATACAGAGAGGCATTCAGAATTGGAAGCCTTCACCTGTTTGAAATGGTGCAGTCCGTTCTACCCCAATTCTGCTCCTGTGCAGACGCAGCCTCATTTCTATAGAATGACCAATAATACTCTTCTTGAACTCTGATGACATTAATAAATCGCCAATGAAGTGTAGAACAAAAGGAGAATTTTTATCCTTTCATCATCCCTCGCTACCCCACCCCATGATTCCTGGCTCCATTGATCTGATTTTTAGAACAGGTGCTGCCTCAGTTTCCACTCTTAACCAAGGCATGCCCACCTTGCGAAGCCACAGTGGCCACTATGTAGTCATGACAGTGGTTTTTGGGACTGAAGAGGGAATGTGTGAGTTTTTGCTGCCTTTCTGCCTGAAGCTTTGCTGGGCATTTGTCTTTGGTTTAGGGGCATGAGCGCAGCAAGATGAGCTCATGTCCAAAGTTCAAAGTACAGTACTCAAACCTCCATAATGGCATCAGGCTGGAGGCAAGAGAGCTTGTTTCCTCTTTTGGGCACTGAAATTATAATGGGATTTGGCTCAGAAAATGCACATTCTCCAAGCCCGAGCCCCCTGGCAGTACTTTAAAATGTTCATGTCCCTTGGCAGTTCAAAGGATGTGGCATTTGGGTTGAGCTTCCTTCTCCTCTCCCCAATCCCCCGCCACTCCACTTATCACCTTTCCTCCCGTCACTTTTTCCTTCCTACCTCCTGTTCTTATTTGATTTATGGTACTTTAAAAAGAAACGCTCCTATCGGTGGCCTAGGACGACAACTCCTAGGGCATCTCTGCAACTCCTCTCAGCTTGGAAGGGAAAATTCATGCTGTAGCCTTAGGAATTTTTCAAAGAGGTGGAGAATTGGGCTTGGTGGATGCATCTGGCGCCCAAACTGAAGAGATACAAATGACAAGTCTCTTTGTTTCCTTCAGCCCAACAGCTCCTCAGCCACTGAGACAGGGCTTGACAAATTCCAAGCTCACAGTGGTGCTTAGAAACTTAAGTGTGTTACCTCAGCCAGGTGATGGACAGATGCACATGGGGACTGAGTTGTTCTCTCCTTCCTGGTTGTGTTTGTCCATCCCCTGGTTCAGCTGATAAGGGATAGATGCGACCCGGAGGAAGAGGGAGCAAGCAAGGTTGGGAGTCTGCCACCCCATGGAGGAGAAGACATTGCTGGGAGCTGGTGGCGAGTCTGCCCACCCTGTGAAGTAGAGAGTATTACTGGATGGATGGATGCCATGCCAACATGCACACAACATGAATTAAGGGATAATAAAGGTAAAATTGTGCCGTCAAGTCAGTGTCGTCTCCTGGCGACCACAGAGCCATGTGGTTTTCTTTGGTAGGATACAGGAGGGGCTTACCATTGCCTCCTCCCATGCAGTATGAGATGATGCCTTTCAGCATCTTGCTTATCACTATTGCCCGATATAGGCGTTTCCCATAGTCTGGGAAACATACCAGCGGGGATTCGAACCAGCAACTTCTGGCTTGCTAGTCAAGTCATTTCCCCACTGTGCCATTATGGATGTGCACAAAAACTATGAATGAAAGGAAAACTAGAAATGAGTTATTGGAACTAATGGACACACACATAGGAACACAGGCAGCTGCCTTATACTGAGTCAGACCATTGGTCCGTCTAGCTTAGTATTGTCTGCCCCAGGCCTACTCAACTTAGGCCCCCAGCTATTTTTGGACTATAAATGCCCATAATCCCCAGCCACAGTGGCCAATAGCCAGGGATTATGTAGGCCAACATCTGCAGGAAGGCCGAAGTTGAGCGGTCCTGGTCTACACAAGCATAGGAAGCTGCCATATTCTGAGTCAGACCATTGGTCTATCTAGCTCAGTATTGTCTTCACAGACTGGCAGTGGCTTTTCCAAGGTTAAAGGCAGGAGTCTCTCTCAGCCTATCTTGGAGATGCCAGGGAGGGAACTTGGAACCAGAGTAGCTTTGGGAATATCTTACAGTGCTCAAACATCAAGTCTCCCATTCATATGCAACCAGAATGAACCCTGCTTAGCTAAGGGGACAAGTCATGCTTGCTACTACAAGACCAGCTCTCCTCTCCTTGGAGAAGCAGATGGGTAGCTGCTTCTCCAAGGTTCCAGACAGGAGTCTCTCTCAACCCTATCTTGGAGATGCCAGAGAGGGAACTTGGGACCTTCTATGTGCAAGCATGCAGATGCTCTTCCCAAAGCGGCCCCATCCCCTAAGGGGAATATCTTACACAGCTCACACATGTGGTTTCCCATTGAAATGCAAACCATGGTGGACCCTGCTTATCAAAGGGGACAATTCATGCTTGCTACCACAAGACCAGCTCTCTTTCCACACAACTCTGGAGGAGGGAGGGAGGAAAGGAGAGGAGGTTACTTGTTTAAGAGAGATATCTAAAACCCTAAAGGTTGAAAATGAGTTTGGTTTCTAAATTTGGTGTCTGGCTCCTAGACTAAAAAATATTTGTTGAGGCCTGCATTGAGATCTTTCTGTTGTGTATGTGTGTGTAGTGTTGCTGTTGTGTAGCTCTCTGTGATGCTAGGAGGAATAGATGCACTACACAGTGTATAAGACAGCTGGGAGGGGTGTCAGGTTTTCTAAAACCACATTTTCTCTGCATATCTAGAGGTTCTCCTACTTTTCCTTTCAAAATAATCCTTCAGTCTGGAAAACTCAACTCCTGGGGAGAAGGTAGTAGCAGGAAGAGAGAAGTTTTGCCTTCTTCCTGACATGCTAGAGTAATATGAGTGGGGCATTTATTGTATGGAGGAATATTCAACCATGTGAGCCCTCCCTCCTGCACTGTGAATCAAGCACAGGCTTACCACCTTGGTGAGCACTGTGTTCATGTTCAGCAGTAACTATGTTGTGAAATATAATTTCCTCACCGGGCATTTCTGAAAAGATACTATCTAATTTCAGATTAGTACATAAAACGTATACAAACATGTATGATGTAGGGATGTGCATGGAACCATGGCAGGGTTGCCGTTTTAAGGGCGAGGAAGGGTGTACTTACCCCTCCTGTTGCTTTCCCCCCACCGGCGCTCAATGCCGGTAAAAACCTTTGGGGAGGCAGCATACATCCCTGCCACCCCTTCCCCCTCCTCAGCCGGAAGTGGCCAGAAGTGCCGGTTGCATGTGTGGGAGGGGTAAGTGAGACCCCCCGCTCCCCGATGTTCAGACCTGTTCGGAAGCCCATAAAAGGGCCTCCGAACAGGTTTGTGCACATCCCTAGTGTGATGTCATTTTTCACCTTTTACCCAATGTCCGAAATGTGTTAATCTGTGTGGTAATCGGTTGATTACCATTGATTATTTACTAATCTTTTAGCCTACAACCCGAAGCAATGTGGTTGGAAATAAGTTTAATTGAAATCAGTGAAGTTTTCAGTTCAGAAAAGTTAACATTCATAATATTCCCAAATGTATCTCAAATCTGCAGGATGTCAGTGTCAGAATAATGCCACCTATTTAGTTGGGTTCCCTATTATCTGTGCAGGGTTTTTTAAATGGCCATAAACTCTTATGTGATTAGTGTTATGAGTGAAATGAACAAAGTTGCTTGAATATAAAATTCACAATGTCATTATGCATGGACTTCCCTGTTTTCAAATAAGGTAAGCAGTGTGTTTATTGGAACTGTGAGGCTAATAGCACTGTGAGAGCCAACATGGTGTAGTGGTTAGTGTTGAACTAAGACCGGGGAGACCTGAGTTCAAATCCCCATTCAGCCGTGATACTTGCTGGGTGACTCTGGGCCAGTCACTTCTCTCTCAGCCTAACTTACTTCACAGGGTTGTTGTGAGGAGAAACTTAAGTATGTAGTACATCGCTCTGGGCTCCTTGGAGGAAGAGCGGGATATAAAATGTAAATAAATAAAATACATAAAGGAGGCCTGCATCTGGATCCCTCGTTTGGGGATTCAACAGGGTTGCACAACTCAAATGCCCCAATGGGTTGGAACAAATCACAACTTGGTGTGCCGTGACTGAGGTTAATTTTCAGTGAATTAATGCATTAAAGTATTCAAAATAATAAGAATAGCAGTTATCTCTAGTTTAAAACTAGTGCACTTCTGAAATGAATCTGCAGTCTCTGGATGAAGGATTTCACTTAGTTGCTTGATTGGCTTGACTCATCTTAGTTGTCTTTTCTCTAGCCTAAACATGCCCAGAATTGTGATCCCCACAATAAATCTTGCCAGAGTTGTGAAATAAAATGATTATAACCAAGTAACCAAAAGATAAATGAATCTATATTCATCAATGAATCTTTCCAGCAAATAAAAGTAAATGTGTGTCTTCTTCCCTTTTGCACTCTGAATTATCATAGCGGGGCTCCACAGCATGGCTTGGCTTGGCCCTTTCCATTCCTTTCCCTCCCGCCTCTCCTCATGACTACATACTCAGGCTAAGTCCACCCTTCCCTCATCCGACTGACGGGCTCAGTAGCAAGGAAAATCCTGTTTCTGAGCATCAGCCCTTATTTCCCTTGCTGCTGAGCCTGTCAGTCAGACTGAGGGAAGGGTGAGCTGTGTCAGGAGGAGGGTGGAGTGCTGCCTGACATCTCTCTTTCTCCCCTCCCCTCATAGAGAGGCCAGTTTGAGGGCGGGATGAGTCCTGATCATGAGGCAATAAAGCAGCAGCAGCAGCAGCTGCATCCTGGTGAGTCAAGGATGCCAGAGGAGTAGCAAAAAGAAGTGCCCTTAGGCCAACTCTGTCCTGCCAGCCATAAGTGGTGTAGTGGAGGTATACTGTTTCCATCAGTGCTTGATATTTTGCACTACTCAAAAGAAATTGCTTAATTTAGTGATAGATAGATAGATATAATGGAATCTCTCATATATATACCTAGCCTACTCATACCAAGCCACTAAATGTCTGCTCAAATAAATAAATTCATGGTAACTGTTATAGAACTTTTGAACCTTTTGGTGAAGGTTCCAGGTTAGCAGCACTTCCTTCATACTTAGAGTTGCCCTTGGCAAGTTGAGCCACAGGGTGTATCTAGCAGGCAGGGTAGTTGTAGAAGGCCTGATAGATGTTATAAAAGCTTCTCTGAGGAAGGGCAGGATTCCTCCGTGTCTTAAGGAGGCACTTATTAGATCTCTTCTGAAGAAGCCTGCATTGGGTCCATCGGAGTTCAGCAACTAAAGACCTGCCTCCAACCTTCCATGGTTAGGCAACGTAATTAAGATGGTGATGGCTTCCTAGCTCCAGACAGTCTTGGAGGAAACAGATTACCTAGACCCATTTCAAACTAGCTTTTGGGTGGGCTATGGGGTGAAGACTGCCTTGGTTGGTCTGATGAATGATCTCAGGAACTGACAGAGGGAGTGTGACTCGATGCTTTTGGATCTCTCACTGGCTTTCGATATTATTGACCATAGTATCCTTCGGGAGTTTCTGAGGGGGTTGGGAGTGGCACTACTTTGCAGTGGTTCCACTCTTACCTTTAGGGCAGATTCCAGATGATGTTCCTTGGAGACTGTTGTTTCTCGAAATCTGGACTTTTATTTGGTGTCCCTCGGGGCTCCATACTGTCTGCAATGCTTTTTAACATCTACATGAAACCGCTGGGAGAGATCATCAGGAGATTTGGTGCAGGGTGTCTTCAGTATGCTGACAACACTCAAATCTATTTCTCCATGTCAGCATCATCAGGAGAAGGCATTACCTACCTAAATGCCTGCTTGGAGGCAGTGATGGGCTGGATGAGGGATAACAAACTGAGACTGAATCCAAGTAAGACGGAGGTACTTGAACCCGGGAGACTATTTTGATATGCTGGTTCTGGATGGGGTCACACTTTCCCAGAAGGAACAGGTGCACAGTCTGGGGGTGCTTCTGGATCCAAACCTCTCCCTGGTGTCTTAGGTTGAGGTAGTGGACAAAGGTGCTTTCTTCCTGCTTCAGCTGCTAGACTAGCTGCATCCATTTCTTGAGATAAACCACCTCAGAACAGTGGTACATTTGCTGGTAATCTCCAGACTTGACTACTGCTTCACGCTCTATGTGGGGCTGCCTTTGTACGTAGTCCGGAAACTGCAGTTGGTACAGAATGCGGCAGTCAGGTTGGTCTCTTGGTCATCTCAGAGAGACCATATTATTCCTATACTGATAGAGTTGCCGATAAGTTTCTGAGTGAAATACAAGGTGCTGCTTCTAACCCATAAAGCTCTAAAATTAGGCCCTGGGTATTTAAGAGAACATCTTCTTCACCATGAGTCCCATCACCCACTGAGATCATCTGGAGAGGTTCTTCTGCAGCTGTCACCAGCTCATCTGGTGGCCACACAGGGACGGGCCTTCTCTATTGCTGCCCTGCAACTCTGGAATGCACTTCCTGCTGCAATAAGAGCCTCCCCATCTCACAACTTTTAAAAGTCTTTAAAGACTTATTTGTTCACCTAAGCTTTTTAACTTCATTGTGGTTTTAAATTTTTAAGTTTTTATTTTTGTCTTAATTAGTTTTATGTTGTTGTAAACAGCCCAGATACGGAAGTTTGGGGTGGTCTACAAATTTGATAAATAAATTTAACTTGGCATTGACGGCCTTATTGCTTGTTTTGTCAAGGCAAAAGAAAAAAAGTTCCAATAATAAAACATTCATATGTTGTATCCTTAAACACATCCTCAAGACTTGGGTTTTGTCAGCCTATTACAATTGACAAGCTGCGAGAAACCTATCCCTTATTGGACATGGTTGACCATGACAGAAGGCCCAAAGTTTTGGTGAGTATACTAATTCCTGCTGAATGTTTCCTTTTTGTATTATCCTATCCTTAATGTGGCCTCTCTGATATTTTGGAACAATATAGTTGCAAGTGTTATAATATCTTTTGAAACAAGATAGATGACCAATTATTCTTATACTTTCTAAAGGTAGACAAGGCATAGAGCAGTTCTGTTAGTTACCATTATGCTGCTATCAAATAGTTGCATTAGTTTCATTGCACCATCAGTGCCCTGTGAGTTCTTACATTTGACTGGTTTGCTTCTTTATACCCCTGTTTGTTTAAACTATAATTTATTTGCAACTGATATTGTGGATGTGTCTAACAGTTTTAATAACTGAACCTCTTTATGTAGACAACTGAAGAATAAACAGGAATATCACAGGTGTCTTTTCCGAACAAATTATAAATAGACAACTAGAGATTGAACAAGTGTTATGGGTTCCACTTAAAATTCTCAGCAGCTCATATGTTCCAAAGCCCATAGGAACATAGAAAGCTGCCTTATACCAAGTCAGACCTTTGGTCCATCTAGTTCAGTACTGTCTGCACTGACGGGCAGTGGCTCTCCAAGGTTTCAGGCTGGAGTTTTTCCTGATCCTACCTGGAGATACCAGGGATTGTACCTAAGACCTTTTGCATGCACTGCGGATGCTCTACCACTAAGGGAAATATTTTATAGCAGACAGCACTCGGGTGTAGTCACCCATCTAAATGAAAACCAAGCTGACCCCAGCTTAGCAAAATGGGTAAGTCATGCTCACTGCCAGAAGACCAGCTTAATCTCACCCATACAGAAGGCCCTCTATTTATGTGGGGGTTCGATTCCTGGCTACTACAGTGAATGGCTAAACTGTGTTTAAACACAGCAACCACCCTTGAGCCTATGAGAGTCTGGGGGTTAGGTTCCTTGGGAAATTTCTAAGTCCCCAAATCACCCCCAACGGGTGGAAAAGCAGAAATAAGCAAGGAATACTTAGATGACCTAAGTTATTCGAATAACTTTGAATGCCAAAGGCACTCCAAAGCACTCCAAACTCATCTAAGATGCACCCTCCAACCTCCACCATCAATTCCTCAACAACCCACAAAGCTTCTCCCTCAAGCCATACTGATATAAGGCACAATATCGAAAGTGAAACCAAAGTTCATGCCCAAGAATAACCAAAACCCTATACCATAGATAAGGAGACTCCATACGTTTCTCTACTGCAAAACTGTGGAAAACAAACCTGCATAAAACGAAGGCCTCCTGTATGAACAGACCTTGTGGTGAATGAGTAATTCATTCACCATAAGATCCTACCACCAGAAGAGCCCCTGGTGGTGCAGTGGTAAAACTGCCGCCCTGTAACCAGAAGGTTACAAGTTCGATCCTGACCAGGGGCTCAAGGTTGACTCAGCCTGCCATCCTTCCGAGGTCGGTAAAATGAGTACCCAGAATGTTGGGGGCAATATGCTAAATCATTGTAAACCGCTTAGAGAGCTCCGGCTATAAAGCGGTATATAAACATAAGTGCTATTGCTATTGCTACCACCTTGTTTTCCACTTGCCTGCCATGTTTTCTCTCACACAAGCGAGACAGGAGGGGGGAAGAGGGTCTGAACTCTAGGCTGCTGAGGACCATGGGAGAAAAACAGGCAATAGAAAAGGGCTGCTCCAAACTCCCCCAAGACTCCAAACTCCTCCAAGACTGGTTTACTTTGAACTTCCTGAGTGCAACTTAAATTTCTGTATATCTGCTTGTAACTGTCTAGAAAATGGCACAAGCGTGTTAACTGTTTAAAGGATGTTAGTGATTACTGAAGATTTCTCTGTATCAAGGAATTCTCCATTCTACGTCATCCTAATCAGCACCAGCAGTGTCATGCAAGTCAAGCTACACGTTGCTTTAAATGTATCATTTGTGCATTTTCCCTTTTGATAAATGACACATGCTGAGGATCAGAACTGCCGTAGTGGTAGGTGGGAGTTAACACCTGGCTCTGTTTCCCTTGCAGGCAGAAAAAGCTGCCATTGGTACCAATGGAAACTTTTTTCTCATGAGGAAATGGCACACACGGGGTGTGCCGTCTGTGCTGTGGTAGGGGCAAGTGTTAAAGCCCCTCTCCACCACCACAATTCTGATCTACTGTGAATGCTGTTTACCCCAGAAAAGGAAGAAGTTGGCACCAACTGATCCATTTAACACAATGCATAGTCTGACTTTTAGAGCCATGTTTTCCATTTTAAAGTGTCTCTAGTCAACTGTAATAATTGCATGCCTTTAACATGCAATTTTTAAAACAAAAACAAAAAATTTGTTTCCTTTTTTCTAGAATTTGGAAGCATAGCTCACTTTCCTAATCTTCACTAGTAAGGAATTCACCTCTTTCACAGCTGCTGCTCCCTAAGCTGATATTTTCATTGAGCTGCTCACCACAACCCCAGCTCTCTTTCCTGCTTACTCATTTTCAGGCCCCATCAGTGTAAATGTGAAGTCAGGACATTTTGCACCAATGTGCACCAATCTTGTTTGCCATTTAGTTGTCCACTCATCTGGTTTAGAGAGATCCTTTTGGAGCCTTTGCAGTTTGCTTGTTTATCATATTGAATAACTTGATGTCACCCACAAGCGTGACTAGCTCAGTGATCCTTCTTCCATTTAGGTCCCATTGAACTGGGCAAGAGTGATATTTGGATAGAACAGGTCTGCTGTTGCTGTATCTGACAGTGTCTGTGATAGTCTTGTCCTCCTTGGTTTATCAGCAATTTTAACAATAATATTTAGTGCAAGTGAAGTCACTGACTCTTTTCCATTATTGTAGCTTGAGAAAAAATACGAATGTACTTTGGTATTGTCTAAAAAATGATGGCTAAATGCTTAAAATATTCTACCAGATGTCAGCAGCAAAGAAGTGTACATGTGTAACAAAGTGGAAATTGAATGTTGCTCAATTAGTCTTATTGTATCTTTTGAGTGTGTACTGCTAGCTTAAGTGCCAAGTTCCTATGTACAAATTGTGTTATAGACTAATGAAAGGCAAATGTAATTGTCTGACTTTCTATATTGTCCACAACATTTAAAAAGTTGTACACTTTGTCCTCAGGGTTAGTCGATATTGACTGATCTTCAAACAGATTAGGGCAGGGAGCAGATAAACATGATGAAATGTTTCTGAGAACTAGCAACAGAATTGCCCGTGTGTGTTGTGGGTGAGAGGGCAAAGAGGGGCAGGATCATTGGACTGAACCAGGCTACTTTAGTTCAATCTCTCCCGATAGTAGGGAGAGTCTTGGGAGATTAGCTAGATGTAATGTTAATGTTTTTAGCAGAAGATGATTGTGTGTGTGACTGCATTATTTTGTGAATTACGTGTGGACATTTCTCTCTCTTCTGTGCTGTAATGCATAGCTAGTCACTTTTAAAAGAGAGGCAAGGAAGCAGAGGAGGAAGATCAAATTGCAGAATTTCTACAATAAAATTATCTGTGCCCAGTTTGGGGCTTGGTATAAGTCTGCAGTTGAAGGGCATGTGTGGTTGGATTGCATATAAAGTGGTGGCTGAATTGTAAATTTTGACTGTGAAGAAGCTGTAAGGTCTTTGTTTAACTTGTGAAATTGCAATTTTATGCAAATAGACCAGGAGGCTTTTCACATGAGCAGCTCAACCCAGGCTAGGGCAGCCCAACCTGGTTTGGGCTTCTTGTGTCGAGTTCCAGGATCACTCCGGATCCCACCCCCATTAGCCCACGTTTTTAACCAGGTGTTTAGCTGGTTAAAGTCATCAAGGTTAAAGCATGGTTGCTCCCGGGTTAAAAGGCTTCTCTCCCTGCCCACCCCAGCCCATCACCATTTCCGGCAGTGAGCTGGGGGGAAGGAGCAGCTGCCTTAAAGCGTGGGGCACTCTGGGATGTGGGAGGGGGAAGTCCTGCTCCCAGCTCTTGCCTTCACCATGCCAACACTTGTGTTGGCGTGTGGTGCGGTGAAGGAAGACACAGCTGCCGCTCCTCTGCTGGGCTCCTGCCTTCCCCACAGTCCTTGGAAGCAGTGGCTGACGGTCATGTGTATGACCTCAAAGAAATGAAGTGCAGCAAGGCTGCCTTCTTGTGACTCCTCCAGTGTTGGTAACTCATGCTTGCACCCATTAAGTGCAAGGCCAGGGTGCTATGCAATTAAATATAATTCAGAGGTGAACACCTTTGCGGGGCACACGTTGGTCATGTGGAAATAGTGATAAGGACTTCTGTGGAAGCAGCTCATCAAAAATGCAGGGGAAACAGTTGGCAACCAGAGACTGAAGGCCATGCAGAGCTGCACCTAAAAGAGTGAGACATACTCTTAAAAATCAAACCAACAACAACAGGTTCTCCAAACATAGGAATAGTATGCCTGAGTTGGTGAACTATCTTGGGCCATCATATGGGTTAGTGTGGAGACAAAATATGAGACACATTATAATAATGTTATAACCTGAAACAAAGGACCACCATGCTTTAAAGGACTGTGACCTGCAGGGTGTGTGTGTCGGCATTGTGAGTTGATGGTGTTCCAGCGGCTGTCTGTTATTGATTACTCTTCATTACTTAGAAACATAAGCAGGCATGTCACAGATTGCATCAGGACCTGAACTGTGCTGCTTTCTGAGTTGAAGGGGACCATCAGTTTCCCTTCCTACCAGTGTACACAGAGTATGTTTTTATTCATTTATGTATTTTGCTACTACTTATGTCCCACCTTTCTATACAACAGAATTGTACCCTTTGTGCTCCTGAATTGTTGCTATGTGGAAGAATTGTTGCTATGTGGAAGCAATGAATCACACTGGTACAAACTTGGCTTTTCTTAGTAAAGAGCATTTGTCTTTTCTTTGCAGCATCCACCTGCAGTGCAGCTTCCCAAGATCGAGGGTCAGTATGTCCTTTGCTCAGTCTTGCTGTAATTTATTCCTAAGCAAAGTGAAATGAACAGTGACTATTTAAAAAAGATAATCTGCGTGAACCTTATTCCTGGATTGGTAAAAACAAAAATCATTATGTATAGTAGGTGTAGGCAGGCTTAAAGCTTCTGGGAACTACTAATGCTCTTTTTTTGGCCAGAACCTTGGAGCTACCAGCACAAAATGGTAACTTGGGAAGTCAGAGCCATACATTTACAGAATAAGGGATTTTAACAGAGTTGTACAAAAACAGGATCCATTAACACTGAGGCAGAAATAAGCCTAAGGCTCGGCATTGAACCCAAGGCAGAGGATTCTTTTAATTTACAGTTTTTAAAGGGACAACAATCTGTGTCAGCATTCTTAGTCATTGTCCTGTTTGAGAGGGAAAACTGAGGTTCAGAGTACCCTGTTCTTCCACTGCATAGAACAATCCAGGTCTGGTTTTCTGTACAGCCCTCTTCAGTTCTGCCTAGCCTTCTAACCAGTAAGCTTGCCATGAAAGTCAAGCAGGAGATAGTTTATTGGGAACTATTGGGGATACCTGTTAGGTGAATGAGGGAAGGAGTCGAGATAACTGAATTCCAGGAGGATTTTGCTGCTTTTAGAGAAACAAATGGCTGCTTTTGTGGGGGAGATAAATTCATGGGAGAGGTAGTAAAAGCAACCTTGAGCACCCAAAGAGAGAGATTGAAAATCGTGAGCGCACACGTGTGTGTGTGTGTGTGTGCGCGCACACACACACACACACACACACTCTCTCTCTCTCTCTCTCTCTCTCTCTCTCTCTCTCTCTCTCTCTCTCTCTGTCTCTGTGTGTGTGTGTCAGATTTTCAGTATTGGCTGGAAGGAGAAGGGAAACCTAAAGGCCTGGAGAATTACTTCAGATAGCTCGGGAGCTTCTGGAAGCTCCTAGGTTTATTTAATGCCAGCTCCTGATGCAGGGTATACGTTCCCTTGCCTCTTAAAGCTAATTTGCAGCTTTTTATCAGATTCCTGTTCTGCACTCTCATAACACTACCATTCAAAATAAAGCCAAAATGCTTCTAGTTTGGTTGAAGTCTCTGCTTTCTGTCCCTATCCCACATGAGAATTGAAAAGCAAGGAAGGTTGATCTGTGAAGAGCAGGGGGAAAAGAAAAGTTGTGCCGTCAAGTTGGTGTTGACTCCTGTCGACCACAAAGCCCTGTGGTTTTCTTTGGTAGAATACAGGAGGGGTTTACCATTGCCGCCTCCTGCGCAGCATAAGATGATGCCTTTCAGCATCTTCCTATATCACTGCTGCCCGTTATAGGTGTTTCCCATCGTATGGGAAACATATCAGTGGGGATTTGAACCAGCAACATCTTGCTCCCTAGGCAAGTCACTTCCCTGCTGCGTGCAGGGTAAATATAGTTCAATAAATTCACTTCTGGAGTGGCAAATGGGTTGAATTGAATTCTGCTTGAATTAGTTCAGGCCGAATATCATGTTACAGTGTATCAGGAGCAGAAGGGTTGCTTTGTGGTGGTAGTGTACAGTTGTGTGCTTAACATGCCACTTTTTGTTATGCAGCTGTTGTTTTGTTTGGTGAGCCAGTCAGATGGGAAACCAACCTGCAGTTGATAATAGATGTCCTTCTGACAAGTGGCTATCCTGGGAATCCGTATCCTCAGGCAACTCACCCGCATATACCTGTGCTGGCTTGTAATATGGATCTGATGTGGGTGGCTGAAGCCCAGTCTCCAAGGTAGGGTTAGAATATGCAAGAGTGAGAGAGAACTGCTTGTATACCTCCACATGCTTAATAACTTAGAACTGCCTTATCTCAAAAACCTGCATTGAAGACATACAGCATATGCCTCAAGATTATGAACAAAGAGAGCCTAGATATTAGAGATGTTGCCAGAAACCAGAATTCCTTATTTTGAAGTTTGCACTTTGCTGACTTGTGATAGTCAGCTTAAATAAGAGACAAGCACTACAGTCAGTGAGTTCTTCTCCGGCTTGGATTGAACTCTGAACTGGAGAAGAGCTCCCACCCATCCACTGTCCATGTGCTTACCTGGCGGCAGCTGATCCTGCTGCTCTGGCAGCAGTTAACTGAGCAAAGACACACCTTTTTTTTAATAGTGGTGGTTCTCTTTATTTAGCAGGGGGAGAGCAACTGGTCCTATCCATCCCCAGCACAGCATTCCTCCAGTGCCTGTTGCTAGTGTATAACTGCTTTGGGAATGTTGTTAAAAAGCAATATATAAATATTTCTATTTGTAAGGAGGAAGGTCCAGGCCCAAAGCTGATATGCTGTGTTGAGGAGGGTAGGGAGGTATGTGCTCTTGCTTACAGGTGACTACTGTTTGCCATAGACAAGCTGAAAATCATACTGAATTAATTTAATCTTGCATCCTGTCTACCTGGAAATTAAGAACTGGGCATGTGGGGCTCTGTCTCTTATTATATGACTTTCTGTTTATCCAGGCTCGATAGTTCATTCTCTGTATATTTTAGGTTTGGGCATGGAACATTCATGGTTTGTTTGGAAAACATTTACAAGAAAATCACTGGTAAAGACCTGAAATATGAGGCTTTGATGGGAAAGCCTAGTGAATTGACCTATCACTATGCAGAGTACTTGATCCGCGTGCAAGCTGCTGCAAAGCAATGGAGCAAGCCTATTCAGACTCTATATGCCATTGGGTAAGAGGTTTCTTATCAGAATGTAATATTCCTAAAATCAACAAAAGAGAGAATGGGCAAAAGAGAGAGAGAAAAGTGAATGGATCAGTACTCCCCTGTCTCTACTAGAGTGGGGAGAGACCATGTCATGTATGTTACTTTACAAATGTAAAAGATTGATTATTGGCTCTTATTCTTCCACTGTGTGCTGAAAAAGACAGAAGTAGTAGCTGGGAGTTGAAAGGCATTATTTTGCTGCCTTGCTTCCCCTGAAAAAAGTGTTGAAATCTGATCTAATAATGATACAGGCTGTCAAAATTGCCATTGCTCTTTAACGTGACACAGACTAAGTAGCCAATTGGTGACAATCTGGCAGATACTTGGGTACATCTACTTGTGAGCTTGAAACTTTCCAGATATCTTAATACTCATCAGTTAGCAAACACGTCATCTGCTGCTGTCTGCTAAAGTGCTTGTTGCCCCATCCTGATTGATTAAGTGCCGTCAAGTAGGTGTCGACTCTTAGCAACCACATAGATTCTCTCCAGGATGATCTGTCTTCAACTTGGCCTTTAAGGTCTCTCAGTGGTGCATTCATTGCTGTTGTAATCGAGTCCATCCACCTTGCTGCTGGCCATCCTCTTCTTCTCTTTCCTTCAACTTTTCCCAGCATTATAAACTTTTCAAGGCAGCTGTGTTTTAGCATAATGTGTCCGAAGTATGATTATGCGAAAACCCAGCTCCCTTGAGCATTCAGGTGCAAGCCCCACTGTAATCAGTGGGATTTACTCCCAAGTAACTGTGCATAAGAGACACGTACTGTTCTTTTAGGTGAGGTGATATGAAAGCATATGAGCCAAATAAAGCAGTTTTCAACTTAGAAGGGCTGTACCCTGCAACTTTTAGTTGTGCTTTTTGGTTAATTGTTCATCTTCAGCCCTATTCAGCTATTGCTGGGGTGGGTGGGGTTGGAGTGCTGTTCACAGTTAGAGCATAGAAGTGGAAGTCTTGCCCCAGCATGCTGCTCACCCGCTCTTCCTTGCAGCTCATGGTTACAGTGGCATTTGTCTGCAGAGAGAAGTGCCCCAACCATGATGGCAGGTGCTTCAGTGATCAGCAGCTTGGGGTGACCTAGGCTGCAGAACATGGAAGGGCCTGCCAACGTGGTTATGGTGTTTTCTTCTGCAGACAAATGCCACTGTAACAGCAGCAAGAGGGAAGGGGTGAGTGATGTGCTGGGGTGGGACTTCCGACTCGCTTGCTGTAACGGTGAATGGTGGCTTCCCTGCCTTACGGCTGAATAGGGCTTTAGGGCACATCAAAGTTGAGAAGGTTTCCAGCTTGATCTTGTTTTCTGTTGTTGCAATCTGATCACACCCCTTCTGCACAGAGACATATTTTGGCATGAAGTGGAGTGACAGAAGAGCAGCTAAAGGTTTTGGATTAGTTTACTGGGAAGCAAGACCAGTGATGTAGCCACGGTTGCGCAGGGAAGTGCCACAGCACTGGGGCTGTGCATCTCTGGCATCCACCTTCGGACACACCTGCGGGCCCCCTCCCACCCTCCTGGGCTTGCCACTCACTCCTTCCTTTGCCAGTGCAGAACAGGCAGCCTCTTTAAGGCAGGTCTGCTCTTGGGCTGGCATTGGGCAGCACAATCATGCCAGTGTGGTGGCGACATCAGATCACGTCAGTGTGGAGCAGGAAGGCAGCTGTCAGCAGGCCCTATCCTTGAATCTCGCCTCTCGCATGAGAAAAACCTTGTGACACCCCTAGTCAAGGCCCATAGGAGGAGGGCTAGGAAGTTCTGCTGAGTACTGAAGTTGCACTCTGCACCACTATTGCCTGCTCCCCGCCCTCCACCTCTAACCCTTTACTAGCCTGCTTGTGCATTTCAGCTGCTGTTCACACCTATGTTAGCTCAAAGCCTCTTTAAAACATACCTTGACATTCTGAACTGTCAGGTTCTTGGCCTGTGTTGCCATCTATAAACTATTCACAGCCTTGCCTATACTGGTTTAGTGCTGGAATGTGTGAGAAAGGTATGTATAGCTGTAATGCGTTAATACTTGTGAATCTGTATTGGGTTGACACTTAATAATGTAGCACTTGCAGAGGTTTTCCTGCATTCGTGTGGACTGGTGGTCTTTCTAAAGAATGCTATGCAAACATTCCATGAAAGCAGTTGAAATTTATCAGCATTCCCCAAATGTAATAAGGAACTTGTTTTGTAGTTCTTTGGGTCCACAGAGTTGGTGGACCAGAAGTAAGATGTTTGGAAAGGGAACGTAGATAGGCACACACATCAGGTTTGCAGGCTAAAATATGCAGAGGCGCTTGTGTACATCTCATAAAGTAGCATCTCTCCAAATTCTTTTTTTCACTGAAATCTCAAATCATTGGATAGCATTCTGCTTTAACTGCATGCCAATATGACGCATAAAGGCAGGATGCCTCTGAGTACCAGTTGCAGAGAGTAACTGCAGGAGAGAGGGCATGCTCTCATCTCCTGCCTGTGGCTTCCAGCGGCATCTGGTGGGCCACTGTGCGAAACAGGATGCTTGACTAGATGGGCCTTGGGCCTGATCCAGCAGGGCTGTTCTTACGTTCTTATATTGACAAAGCATTGTCCATGCTTTTTTATGTTAATGTTTATTTATGTCATTTTCCTGGCTTTCTAGGGATAACCTAATGACTGATATCTATGGTGCTAATCTTTACAACCGCTACCTTGAAGAGAAGAACCCCAGAAGAGGGTCCAAGGCACGTATCCAGGCCAAAGCTGCTGGTGGCACGAGGTCTGCCACCATCTCTCAGGAAGAGGAACTGGACAATACTTGGGAAAGTGAATTGGCATCTGCTACTGCTACAAGCTGTAGGTCTGTCCTTGTTTGCACTGGGGTTTATAATCCTCACACAGAGGTGCCCTTTGATACAAGGGAGAGCATCACTGAGACTGTGTTCCATGGGCACAGAGATTTCAGGTTTGATCCTGCTTTAGTAGAACCAGACCACATTGTGCCAGATGTTGATGCTGCTGTTGACCTAATCTTCCAGCTGGAGAACTTTGCATCAAATGAAAATCACTGGACTTCCTAACAACTTCCTAAATACTGTGCTCTTTAGGGGGGGGGAAACACACACACACACAAAAGAGAGAGAGAGAGAGGTGCGTAAAGCTGCATGTTTCTAACACAAGTTTATATTTTTATGTGTAACCTTTTTAATACACTCCTATTTGTTCTAACAGCACTTCCCTCAATACCTAGTTTAGTGTGGTCTGACTTCCCTTAATGGCTATTACTCTGTTATAGGTTGTGCTTTTTGTATGGATTATTTTCTGCATGCTGACTTCACTGCCTAGCTCAAGGGTCAAATTCAGTGCTCTGCACAGAGTGAGGAGAATGTCAGAAGAGTTTTCCACTGCTCAAAGCAGGCCTGCTTCAGACCATGTGTAATGTGTTTGTGTTTAAATTAAAGGTTTATTACTATAGTGTATTCCTCCCCTTGGCAGCCTCTAGCTTTCTCTTGCTGCTCTTTCCAGCCATAATCCCCTAATCTTGGTTCTTTGCCCTCTGTTTCCTTTATGGAAGAAAGAGATGGAGCTTGGGGATGTGCACTCCAGGTGTGCCATGAAAGTTATGTCAATGCTGTTCTTAAATTTCAATTCAAGCTCAGCTGACTGAAGTGGTAATGGAAGTTAGCAGTGTTGCAAAGCCTCAAAAAGTGGCTTCTGAGTTCAATCCAGCAGGCACAAGTTTGTGCAAATTCCACTGAAGTGCATGAGCTTTGAGTTGGAACTGATGAGCTTTCTCTGGGTTTTTGTGTTTGAATCCTTTGAGCTTCCTAGACTAGTTTCTGGTAGACTTTGCCCCTTGTCTGTGTGCTAAGTCTAAAATACGCTGTAACTTTATTAGTTATTCTGGTGTTTCTCCTACACTTAATTGCAAAATGCACAGCAGCTGTCTGAGCAGCTTTAAAACCTGAGCAGGTTTTGGCCTGAAACTCCAAGCCACAATGGCAATAATGCACATTTGCTTAAGTATGTTAATGCTGTTTTTCCTTCCTGTGCCATGTCTTTGGGTTTTTTTTTATGGTTGTGTCTCATACATGTAAAGTTTTAAACAGTGACTTAACTTATTTGGTGTGTGATCCGTTCTGTAAAACACCCTGATTATCTCAAGGAGCCTGTTCAGTAAAATTTTGTCTATTTTTAAAAAGCCACACACACACACTTATTTGTCCTGTGTGCTTTTTATATATGATGTCGTAATAAAAGCCAAACTTGCAAATATGAGATCAGGAAAACTTTTTAATGCTGGTAATTAAGTGGCAGAATCAGCCTGCAAGTTTTCTAGCTGAGAGCAGTTCTTTTTTTAACATAACAAGCTATGTTGGAAACATTGTCTAGACACCTTGTTCACATGGTTCTAGAAATATGTACTATGCAATCTTGAGAACTGCAAATATTTTCAAGGTTATGGCTACTTTTTACATATTGTCCTTGATCTGTGAATTCAAATGTGACAAATACACACATGAAGTGTTCAACATGTGTAGTGCAGTTTTGTATGTTGTCTACTCAGCCAAGGCAACATTAAAACAATCCTACAGTTTCTAACTCAAATGTACTTAACTAGTAATAGGCCAGGCTGTGTGTGCCCTGTTTCCTTTCCCAGGACATATACTGATGAAACCTTTCTGGGTCATGGAAAAGAAGGCTTGCAGTGAGTGCAGCAGTGCTTTCCTTGGCCACCTGAAATCACTGCTGTTGCATGGTTGCTCATGACCATAGCAAAATGCTTGACATTCTCCAAGAAGTTCTCTATAAAAGAAATTCACGGAGGACAAGTCTATCAATGACACATTCACAGAGGACAGGTCCAGGCGCGGGCCGTGAGCACGCCTCCGAGGGGGTGGCGGGCGGCTTCTTTAAGAGTAAACGGAGCCGGTGCTCCGTGCCGCCCAGCAGCCCCTGTGTTGGGCAATCGCCTCCGCCGCTCATCTGGCTCCCATGGAGGCGAGCCCCAGCCCATGGCCTGGTGATTCCCTGCCGCGGGAGCTGCTGGGCGGCACGGAGCACTGGCTCCGTTTACACTTAAAGAAGCCGCCCAACACACCCCCGGAGGCGCGCTCACGGCCTGCGCCTGGACAGGTCTATCAATGGCTACTAGTCTGGTGGCGATAGGCCACTTCCGGCCTCACAGGCAAGATGCCTCCAAATACCAGTTGCAGGGGAGCAACAGCAGGAGAGAAGGCGTGCCCTCACCTCTTGCCTGTGGGCTTCTCAGAAGCATCTGGTGGGTCACTGTGTGAAACAGGATGTTGGACCGGATGGGCCTCTGGCCTGATCCAGCGTGGCTGTTCTTAAGTCCCTGAGCAGCTGCCCAGGAGACATAGCATGGCAACTAAGCTAGTAGAGCCTCTAAGCTGTAGCATGTTCAGATAGTCATATAAGCCATAGTATCTTTTCCCCCCACTACATCAATCGGTTCTGCTGTTACATTTACAACATATCAGTGTATGGTTTACAAAGGTCTGGGCTGTGGAATCCCAGATTTGATGGAGCTCTTTGATCTTGGACAAGATCCTGACAGCCTTCAGCAGCTACTCTAGGACTTGTGTGCATCGAGCTCTCTTGGAGGTGGTGCTTTCCCCTCATCACAAGGGTTTGCCACGGGAAACAGGCTGGCCAGGTGTGCAGGATGTGAAATGGGAGGTGGCGGCGGCTTTGGGCTGTAGTCTTATGCACTTACCTGGCAGTAAGCTCCATTAAACACAGTGGGACTTACTTCTGAGTAAACATGCATAGGATTGCACTGCTAGGCTAGCTTTTTTACATTGAGTGATAGAGGCTAAAGCCCACAGCTGCTCAGGGGAGTCAAGGCTGAAGGGTTTGATGCTACACAATAAGAATAGGGCAACTCATCTAACATGCAGAGCACAGACAAAGAAGGAAGTTTTAGAGCTGGATGGATGAGCATCAGGGCTTATTACGAATTCAAAAGAGAGGCGAGGAGACCCCCCACCCAGGCTGGTAATGGCACATCTAAAGGCTTGTCAGACACTAGAAGCTCAAGGATCTTACAGGAGTCAGGACTTCATATTCTGTAGTGTGTTAAAAACATTGCCATCTTATCCTTACAACTACCCTTTAAGGAGACCTGTATTATCTCTATATTGCAGGTGGGGACTGAGAGTGCTTTGCCAACTAGGAAATCATTAGCTGAGGGGAATCGGAGACTTCTTAATTTGTAGCTTAGTCTTAGCCACTAAGTTGCCATTCAGTATTTATACCAAGGGCATCAGGATGCCCAAGGCTATTCAAAAGTCAGGTTTTGCATGCCTAAGAAAAGCCCATGCATCTATTACCACCAGGCTAAAACTTCACTAGTAGCTTAGAATAGAATTTATTCAGCTGGAGACATTTTTGCTGTAACTCAAGATGCAGTACTAAATTACTTATGCACCCTCCTGTGTCTGATCATAGAAAACACTAATCTCAGAAGGTGGGAAAGCAATATCTTCAATATTAACTAAAAATGGCTTGTTCTCCTCTACCATGTTGTTGCAGTATACTGGCTTTTGATCAAGTCATCCTCAAGTGGAGGAGCCTGAGCCAAAGCTAGCACTAGAAGCTTGTAAGTAGCATTTAGTAGTTGCTGCTCATAGATGTGTCATGTTGCATCAAGTGCAGCCTTCACAATGACCTTGGGACTTGATGGTGTGTGTGCCAAGGAAGGTAACATGGCATTTTTTTAACCTCATGGTCCACTAAATGTATTAGACACTTAAGTCTGGTTTACCAATAATGTCTGAATTTCTAGTAAAATCCTTATTGCTGCTGTTTGGAATAATCCAATCTTGATATTCTTTGTATTTCCGATGTTACAAAAAATCATGTATCCATTCCACTTTCTAACAGCCATTAAACTACAGAATATGAATTCTGTGCTTTTTTCCCCTTAGTGTGTTTGACACAGTTGTGTACAAAAACATAACTTCCTAAATGGGTTTGTCCTAGCAGTGAGATGCCAAAATATTAATATGAAACTTACTGCTGATCCAGAGTTATAGGAACATCAGAAACTGCCCTATACTGAGTCAGACCATTGGTCTATGTAGCTCAGTATTGTCTTCACAGACTGTCAGCAGCTTCTCCAAGGTTACAGGCAGGAATCTCTCTCAGCCCTATCTTGGAGATGTCAGGGAAGAAACTTGGAACCTTCTGCTCTTCCCAGAGTGGCTCCATCCCCTAAGGGGAATATCTCACAGTGCTCACACTTCTAGTCTCCCATCCATATGCAACCAGGGTGGACCCTGCTTAGCTAAGGGGACAAGTCCTGCTTGTTACCACAAGACCAGCTCTCCTCTTTTGTGTGCATGCCCAATTAGTTCCATGTACATCCAAGTTTTCCTTGCTGCCTGCAACTCCTTGTTCTGTTTTAGACACTGGGTTCTTACAATCAGAAGGGAGTGGTTTGGGCTGGGAAGGGTTCTTTATCTTTTTTAAGATGAGCAGAGCCCCCAATAGGTTTTGCAAGCCTTGCTCGCAGATGAGCACAGCTACCACATTCTCCAATAGTACAACCAGGAACTGGAAAAAAAAGAGGAGCCTCTGAGCACTGGGGAAGCTTCCCCAATGTGCTCCACACTGCCAGGAGAAGGTGGCCATCACATCAGCTTCCCTATAATCATCATCCTCATCTTTATTTGTTACCTGCCCCATAACAAATTGTTCTCTGGGCTGCATACAGCTTCCCTTTAATTGTCCATAGGGGAAGGAGGCAGGGCAAGCCCCATTCAAGCCATTTTGAGCAAGTGATCATTTAGTGTGCTGTGCAGAGAGTCGGATACACAAATCACAGCCCTTCTAGCCACAGCACTCTCTGACAAACATGGCAGTCAGCTGCTGGGACCTTCAAAACCCAGGAAAAGCAGGTGCACGATCAACGACCTGAGGAACCAGGGCTCCTACTTTTCACTAACCTGGGAAAGAGCGAGAGTTTGAAGTAGGGTTACCCAGATTCAAGCTACCAGGGCTTGGAGGATTTGCTCTGGTTCACACAAGCATGCAACCCCGAGTTATCTGCCCCTAACCTAGGTTTAGATGAGCGTGTGAAGAGGCTTACTGTTTCAGAGAGCTCCTCAGCTTCATCTATTTAAATCATCAAGAGAAAAACCTGATTTAATCAAGTTTCCCAATGATACTACACATTTCTTAGTGAAACTGATCACTAAAACATGTTAATGTACAACACCTAGGAGGATATACTTTGTGTAATTTTTTAAAGACATCTAGGAAATAGTACATACCTGGTTTTTTAAATGTAATGGATACCTTTATTTCATTACTTGTATCAAGCTGCAAGTGCTGCAGCACCAGTAATTTAGGAATGGTAAGATACAAAAAGCATGTTATTGAACTAAATCTTAGATGTTACAGTAGTGCTTCCCATATGCCATTGCAGCAGCCTCTTGAGTTGCCTAAATCTTAAAACTCTTCATTTATTTTAATTGTCTTTATTTTCTGCCTTATTTTCTACCATCCAGTCCTTGATTAAAATGGTGGGTCCCTTGTTTGGGGGTGGGGGTGGGGATCCACACATAGCTAATAACTGCTGTAAGTTGTTGATTTTAATGTAATAATTAATGCACGGAAAATTGACTTGTGTCCTGACACACCAAGTCATGGTTGGTTCCGGCCCGCGATTGAGTTGTGCACTCCTCAATTTTAGCCATTTTCATGAGAGAAAACTGAAATGAATACCTATGTTTGGTAGGTAATTTAAAGTTTGTAAGAGCCTGTGGTGATCATCCCTCCCCTCCCCTAAAAAGTGAACCGGAATTGAACCCTGTCCTGTCTGCCGGGCAGTGATCTCTAGGGATCAGCACACGGTGGGCGGCTTCTGGAGGACCTAGTGGCAGGAAGTGAAGGTGGTCTTTGTTCTCAGTTGGAGCCAGGCAAGGTGAACAACAGATTGTCTAGCCAGGCAAAGTTGGCAACCAGGAGCTCTGTAGGGGCCTGAAGTCTCTACCATGGATTTATTGAGTTCAGGAGTGAAGCCAGGGCTTTGGCTTCGGGGAAAGGTTTATCCAGGGAACCATGTATTAGGTAGCCTGTGTTAGATCTGTAACGTAACTAAGAGGAACTGAGCCTGAGCCCTTGTATCCAACCAGGGCTCTGTAGAAGTCTCTGTACCCTGTAAAGGTGATTTTAAAGGTTTCTTGCACCTGGGGGTGCTTTTTGAATTATCCTTGCAACTGAGTAACCACAATTTTAAAGTGTACCACTCCAAACACCAGCTGGAGTGATCGTTGGAAGTGATCTTATAAAGTACTGAGTGTTTCTTTTTACCTGTAACTAGAAGCTGAGAAAGCCTCAGACTGAAGCAGTCATTTTGGGGGGGAAATTCACCTGCCTCTGAGTGGATTTTTAACTTGGGAAAGGGGTTTTACTCTGGTGCAAACATGCCACAATGTTGATTGCTCATAACTCACACTACCAAGTTTTCACATGTAGGCTGAGAATTCACACCTCAGAAGTTTTTCTGAAGGGATGTTATTCCCTTATTTTCTGAGGTGTGAATTCTCATTCAATGATAGCAAATGAGATTTTTTTCAAGTAAAGAACATTCATGACCCCACTTTCACTTTCTCACACTCGCATTTACTATGAATATGATGAATAAATCAATCTACCACAAAGCACTTTATGAAGAAAAACCTCAGAAAA
Organism: Hemicordylus capensis; assembly: GCF_027244095.1. Taxonomy (NCBI): domain Eukaryota; kingdom Metazoa; phylum Chordata; class Lepidosauria; order Squamata; family Cordylidae; genus Hemicordylus; species Hemicordylus capensis. Next base: position 313,729,364 of record NC_069658.1, on the reverse strand, counting down.
TCAACAAAATCCAGCCCTCTGGCCAATCACTCTGAAATCGGGGACGGGTGGTAGCCTCCACCCATTAGGCACTATATACCAGCCCAGCCCACTTTTTGGGGGCAGATCCACTTTCTGCCCCCAATCTGCCCCAAAGACACCAAAACTTCAAAAATTCCCAAAAAATCAGCCCTCTGCCCAATCCCCCTGAAATTGGGATGTTAGCTTCCACCCATTAGGCACTACCACTCCACCCCACCCTTTTGGGGCAGATACACTTTCTGCCCCCAAACTGCCCCAAAGACACAAAAACTTCAAAAATTCCCAAAAAATCACCCCTTTGTCCAATCCCCCTGAAATTGGGGTGGTAGCCTGCACCCATTAGGCACTACCACCCCACCCCACTCTTTTTGCCCAGATCCCATTCTATGCCCCCAATCTGCCCCAAAGTCACTAAAACTTCAAAAAATCCCCCAAAATTGGCCATGAGCCGAATCACCCAATTTTTCGGCCCCGAAATTCAGGTGATTCGGCTCGGCCCCGAAAAATATCGGGGGACATTGGGGGTGATTCGGTTCGGCCCCGAATCACCCGAAATGGCTCATTTCGGGCACAGATCGATCTGTGCCCGAAATTTTTTGCACATCCCTACTTTAAATGCATCATAGTGGGTGGCAAACACTGAATAGCTAATTTGTTTGATGGTTCTGGCTGTTTCTGTCTTTCAACTTTTCTATACCTTTCCTTGCTCAATACCTTAATAAAACTAAAGCCTCTGGCTCCCACAATGGCTGTTAGTCCACCAAGAAGGCTAGATAGGTTAAGTTCTTTTGGTATCCTTTGGCAGAACCCTGCATATTTCTGAAACATTAAGGCCTTTCACTTTTGCTCTTTCCCAAATGGTTGCTCCTTGATCTTTTTCTCCCCCACTGCCTCCCCAGCACCACAGATTAAAGCTGAAATACCTTAACTATTGCAGAGTTTACTGAGCCGCTTTGGTGCAAAGGGGGGGGGGTGGAATTATTAACGTGTGTGGTTACACATTGCAGATTTCCTCTCCCCAATATTCTTCCTTTCCCACAAGTTTGTTTGACAATCCCTGAAAATATTGGAAAGATGTGAAACTAACTTGAAGCAAGGGTTTGCTCTCTTACAGGCTAAAATCATTTGTTAATGGTTACTAAACATTCATTATTGATCAAAATGGAGAAACTTAAATATTAACAAAGCAGAGGCAAACATTGTTACATAGAGCTTAATATCTACTGAAAGCAGTGCAGTAAGCTAATCTTCATGTATGAGTAGCTGCAAACTTGAGGCCAGAAGCATTTGAAAAATATGGGCCTTTTACAAAGTGCTGAGGTTCAAGAATGTTTTCTTAGCCAAGTTTTCAGAAGAATCGACTTGAAATACGTAATCCATTAGCTTTTGATTGCCTTCACTGGCCACTAGAAGGCAGTAGAGCAAAGCTCATGCTCACACACTAACAAGCTAAATGGATGATCTGCAGTACATTTATCAGCACACTCCATTTGTGCTAGAATTCAGCTTTGCTTTATTGTGATGATGGTCCTTTTTCAAATGAGCTCAGCTCTTAGTACAACTCTCTACCAAAGAGGTTACAAAAGGTGAATATTTCATTAAATGAAAAACAATAGCAATGGGAGAACGGGAAGAGTGGGAGTGATCTATGCCAGGGTATAGATTGTATTCAGCCCAGTGAGGGGAGAGTAGGGGCAAGACAGGTCCACAAACACAAGAAAAGTTTCACCACCTTATTTACTCCAATCTTCCTCTTATACCTTTGGTTGTGTTGGAGATGCAGCTCCTGATGGCATCGACTCTTAGCACCATCAACTCTATTACCACTAGGGGCATTGGGGCAGAGACAGCCAATAAGGACATTCCCCCGCTGACCATGCTTTCCTACTACAATTCCCTCTTTGTCAGACTGATAGTCTCAGGTTTCATTCTCTTACCCAGAGAGAGTTACTCCTTCTTTCTCCCCTCTTCCTGTATGTAGCTAGCAACAAGGCATGTAGGCCTTATCTATCTCCCTGATGAATTTCCTAAATAAACTAGAAAATAGTTTATAAAGTTATTTAGAACTTTATCTCTATGTCTCCAGACCATATTAATTAGCAGTGCTCTCCTTACCTGTAAAAATCCACTGCAGCTGGGGTAGATAAATAAATCTTTCCTCCAAGCTCTCTAACAGGTTGGTCACGGGATAGCATTTAACTGATTCATTGTCGTCATCTCCATGCTCGTGGTAAGCTAGTAAGCATTAATCAGAGACAAAGCAAAGTGGAAGAATCTCAAAGATCCAATAATTAACAGAATTGGAGGTCCACATTTATTTGGAGTATGTACTCCAAATAAAAGTCCCAAGAACTCATGGGCTCACAAATTGGCACCGCCTTCATTTAGTCTGGTTGACCTGCCTCCCTGGCCTCCACTCCAGTTACCATTTCAGAATTGTAAAAAATAATAATAGTGCAGCTTAAACAGGGAAAAGCCCCTGGCCACCCCATCTCCAACCTGCTTCTAAATTAGCTCCTTGGTATACGGAAGAGCTACGGGGGCTGAAGCAGCAAGGTAGACAGCTCAAGCGCAAGTGGAGAAAGACTCAACTCGAATCCAGCAGATTACAACACAGAGCGCATTTGAAGATCTATGCTCTGGCAATGCATGCAGCAAATTTTCTGCCCACATTGCTTCTGCAAGCTTATGTTAGCGGAGTTTTCTAGGGTTGTGAGGGAGCTAGTATATGCCCCTCCTCCCCTGCATGAGTATTTGGATCCATCAGTTACCCGTTGTTACATTTTTAATGTGTTTTTTAAACAGATAAAATCTCTCGTATTCAAGCTGAACTAGACTCTGCAGTTACCTCAGAGTCTATTGTGGAGGTGTCCAGCAGCTCCTCTTGTGTGGCTAAATTGGAACAATTTCAGTTTGTGACTCCTGAGGATGTGGACAGGATACTTGAGACACTGGGCTTCACCACCTGTTCTCTCAGCCCTTGCCCAACATGGCTTATGCGATCTAGGTTATTGGAGAGGGCCTTGTTAAGATCATTAATGCTTCTCTGAGGGATGGCAGGATGCCTCCAAAGAGGCAGTTATTAGACCACTCTTGAAGAAGGCTGTATTGGGATCCCTCAGAACAGGGCAGTTATAGGCCTCCCAACCTTCCATGGTTGGGGAAGGTGATCGAGAGGGTGGTGGCATCTCAGCTCCAGGCAGTCTTGGAGGAAGCGTATTATCTGGACACATTTCAAACTGGCTTTCGGGCAGGCTATGGGGTTGAGATGGCCTTGGTCGGCCTGTTGGATGATCTCCAATTAGGAATTGACAGGGGGAGTGTGACTCTGTTGGTCCTTTTGGATCTTTCAGTGGCCTTTGATACTATTGACCATGGTATCCAGTGATGGCAATACACACACCCCCCACGGCTCTGTGGGCATCCAGGGCAGAAGACCAGAAGTGTCAAAAAGAGGAGGTGGAAGGAGCTGGACTGAGGCAGCCACAGTGAGCAAGAAGACAAGGAAAAGGAGGTCAAAGGAGCTGAGATTGCTGCTGCTGCTGCTGTGATAACGGCAGCCAGAGATGGGCTGCTGCCACAGAGAACTTCTGCCAGGCAGTTTCATAACTCATCGCTTCCCCCAGGGGTGAATCTTCAGTGGTAGATATCATGAAGAGCAAGGTTGGAGCATGTAGCATAGAAGAGGACCTAGGTGGCAGTATCCTTTCCCAATCCCTCCCAATAGCTTCTAATGGTCCTTGTCACAGAAATAGTCAACTGAAGTTGCTACCCATTATTCATCACAATCCAATTTCCTCTGCTGGGAGGAGAACTGGTCTTGTGGTAGCAAGCATGACTTGTCCCCTTAGCTAATCAGGGCCCACCCTGGTTGCATATGAATAGGGGACAACATGTGTGAGCACTGTAAGATATTCCCCTTAAGGGGTGGAGCTGCTCTGGGAAGTGCAGAAGGCTCCAAGTTCCCTAAATGGCTTGGGTCTGAGGTATTTAAGGGAGTGTCTTCTTCATCAACACAGCTGCCTGTTTGGATCACCTGGAGAGGTCTGGTTGCGGTTGCCACCAGCTTGGTAGGGATGTGCACAAAACTGGCTTGGCCTGTTTGGTTTGAATTCGAACCAGCTTTGAACCAGGGTAGGTAGGTTTGGTTTTGCTTTTGCTCAAATCCTCTGCTCCAGTTTGGTTTGAATTCAAACCCAATTCGAACCAGTTCTAAAAGGTTCTACATAGGGTATAATAAGGACATGAACTGGCCCATTATTCCCTATGTGGAGCATCTGGGGGCACAAAACTGGGGTAGGTGATAGGCATCCAGGGGTACCTACCACCCACTGAACCCCAAAGCAATTGGACACTCCTGTGATCATTAATGATGATTATTTTTTAAATATGTTTTTTCCAATTTTTGCATTTCTCCCATAGAGAATAATGGGGATTTGAGGATGCCCCATTCCCCCCTTTGGTGGGGTGCCTGGGTACTCCAAAGTGGGTCTGGGGGCACAGCAGGTTGTGCCACAACTCCCCCCAGGCAGCCCCAAGTTGGTAGGGTTTATGGGTCCCCCCCCTCCCCAGGAATTATTAAGTTCTAGCCTCTCTTAATGGTCTTTCTTTATCACAGTGGATTCTCTGGTTTGTATATAATATTATGAAAAACTCTTCATAGAGAGAACTCATACAGCAACAAGAATAAACAAAATGGATTCTTGGTTGCTGTATGAATTCTCTCAATAAGTCCCAATGAAGAGCTTTTCATATCTTTTCATGTGAGTGAGTGGCAGGGAGGGGGCAAGCAAGAGGCAGGGAGGGGTAAGTGAGAGTGGGCAGGGAGTGAGTGAACAGCAGGGAGGGGGCAAGTGAGTGAGCAAGCGGCAGGGAGAGGGCAAGTGAGCAAGAGGTGGGGAGGGGTGAGTGAGAGTGAGCAGGGAGTGAGTAAGAAGTGGGGAAGGGGCAAGTGAGTGACAGGAAAGGGGTGAGTGAGTGAGCGAGCGAGTGGTGGGGCAAGTGAGTGCGCAACCAGGGAGTGAGTGAGAGAGTGGCAGGGAGGGGGTGAGTAAGTGAGCAGCAGGGAGGGGGCGAGTGGGTGAGTGAGTGGCAGGGAGGTGTGAGTGATTAAGTGAGCAGCAGGTAGTGGGTGGATGAGAATGGGTGGCTGACACTGAGCAATAAAGCAGGGGCTGTGGCGGGGGGCAAGGAGAGCAACAAAGTCCTAGCGGACAGATGTTCTGTGTGGGTTCAGCTAGTTCTGAATTATTGGATTAAACCAAACGATAGCCCTTTTGGTTTGGCCGCACTTACCCTAATGGATAATTTTTCCTCCAAGTGGAAGTGTGGTGGAAGATAAACATTGGAGCTATGGTTTTCTGAGCTTGATCTGGTCCGTATAGGCCTTTTGAAGGCCAAAGAATTAATTCATCAGCGCTTATGGGATATTGTGCTCCATAATGATAGGTCCCCTATCACATGCTGTATGGCTGTTGGGTACCCTAGACAGATCCTCTCTCTGGCTAATTATCTCTATAATCTTACCCTTCCTAAGCTTTGTCATGCCTTTACTCTGAACTGACTAAATGTGCTACCTTCAGCACTTTTGGAGGGAGGATTTCACATATGCCGAATTCTCAATGATTTTGTCCTTGTCATTCAGGCATGACTGAATCAGTTGAGCGCATGTTGTTTTATTGTCTATTTTATGAAGATATGTACTCCTCTTTTATAGGTCCAATTCTGTTACAGTATCCAGGCAGACTGGATGATTTTTATGCAAATCTTCTTCTCTCTGATGTCAATATTACCTAACTTTTGTAAACCACCTTGGGGTTGTTTTTTAGCAAAAGGCAGTATAGAAATCTAACAATAAATAAATAAAATAAATAAATCATGCGACCAAATTTTGCACCGCAGCCTGTATTATCAGAAAGCAACTGGTTAATGCTCTTATTAGTATGTGGAAAGCATAGGTCATTGTGGTGCGGGGTTAGTAGAGTATAGCAATATTATTATTTGAACATTTCAAGTTGGTACTGCTGATTCTGAGTTCATAGACTAATGAAGGCAACTTTTTGCAGTATCCCCTTCACATTTGCTGGTTGTTTTGAGATGCGGCGGAATTAGAAATTTGGCAGACTGCCAGGCACTGGTTTTGAAGCAGTCTCCTGTCTCTCTAAGGAATCCTATCCCTACTGCAGCTTGCAAACCTGTTAAGAGAACAGTAGAAAGCAGTCAAGTAGAAAAACGGAGCTGCTGCTGTCTGACTTGCAACAGAGCGACTCTTAAGGAGTGGAACATGCCAATAAATGGAGCTGCACTTCTATTGCAGCTACAGGAGTCTAGGTATGGAGCAATCTCTTGACTTTGGGAGCCCGTTACTCCCAGAATAGTTTCTGCACATCTACAAGGTGGGCACTGCAACTGACATTTGTGAAAGGATATTCAACTGCAGGTGCACAGCTGCTACTCTTGAAACTTACTTAGATTCATCAGATCCACTGCACAGATTTTAAAAGCATTATCTTCAGCATCTCACAGATTAACTGCCCTTCAAAATTCTACTTGGCCCTTACATGGTTGGCGGATCTGTAAACAAGACACAGAAAAATGGGAGACACACAGGTGCACATATGTGTGTGAGAGAGAGCCTTTCTGTACCCATTATTTCTTCATGCACACAACCTTCCATTCACCATCATACACATACTACTCAACTATTGACAACAATCTCACACACCATTCACAGATACCACTTATCAGATGATCAACACGTGGATCAATCTACCCTTGTCACTAGAGCTGAACAGCTGGAATGAAAATTCTGAAACTAAATCCAAGGAAGATGGAGGTGCTTGTTGTAGGGGCTCAGAATCTGAGGGGTGAGTTAGATCTTCCTGTGCTGGATGGGGTTACACTCCCCCAGAAGGATCAGGCACGGCGCTTGTGAATACTCCTGGACCCAGGCCTCACGCTGGTATCTCAGGTGAGGCCATGTCAAGGAGTATTTCTATCAGCTTCGGCTGATTCAACAATTGTGTCCATTCCTTGAAGACGACAACCTCAAAACAGTGGTGCATCAGCTGGTAACCTCCAGGCTTGACTACTGCAATGCGCTCTATGTGGGGCTGCCTTTGTAAGTAGTTAGGAAACTTGTTCGTTCAAAATGTGGCAGCCAGATTGGTCTCTGGGGCAACCTGGAAGGACCATATGATGCCTGTTTTGAAACAGCTGCACTGACTGCTGATACATTTCTGGACAAAATACAAAGTGCTGGTTATTACCTTTAAAGCCCTGAACGGCTTAGGTCCAGGTTATCTTAGAGAGCACCTTCTTCTGCAAGATCTCCCCCCGCCCCAAGTTAAAGTCATCTGAGAAGGTCCATCTCCAGTTACCACCGGCTAGTTACCATAGCCACTCCTGGGCTATGGAATGCACTCCCTGCAGAAATCTGTAATTTGAATTCTTTATTGGCCTTCAGGAGAGTGCCTGGCATTCCAGGGTTTTAAAATTGTGTTTAATCTGCTGTAACCTGGTTTTTAAATTGTTTTGAATGGTTTGTTACTAGTTGACCTGGCACAGAGCATCTGCGCCCCTCGTTCTCCTCCCTGCTTCTCCCTGCTTCTGGATGGCCTGGCCACTGCTTCTCCTGGTGGCCAGGCCATTTTTCCTTTTGGCCAGGAGGCAGGGCTGGTCGCCTTCTTCATGTTGGGCTGGGCCATCTTTCCCTTTGGCCCACAGGCGGGCCAGAGAGGGAGTGAGCCAAACTCTCCGCCACCCACCTTCTTCTGCCTGGTGGGCTGGACCATGTTTCATTTTGGCCAGCAGGCAGGCAGGCTGGAGAGGGAGTGTGCCACTATGGATGTACATGGACCGGTCTGGAGCCCATTCTAAGGGCCTCTAGACATGGGGCCGGTTCGGCGGTGGGGGGCAGGGTGGACCTTTAAGGGCAGGGGAGGGTGTACTTACCCCTCCCACCACTTACGCCCTCCAGCGCTCCCGGTTATGTAAGAATTTGGGGCAGCAGGGTACCTTCCTGCCACCCCTTCCCGTTCCTCATCAAAAGGCTTCAAAAGCCTCACTGCGCATGTCATGGGTGCACGATGCACAGTCGTGACGTGCACGTGCAGTGAGGCTTTTGAAGCCTTTTGACGAGGAACGGGAAGGAAGGTACCCTGCTGCCCCAAATGCTTACAAAACCGGGAACAATGGAGGGGGGAAAGCGGCGGGAGGGGTAAGTACACCCTCCCCCACCCTTAAAGAGCTCCCCTCCCCAGTGCTGGACCGCAGAGGTGCGTTTCTGTGCACACCACTATGTGCCGCCCACCTTCTTCCACCTGGAGGGCCAGGCCATCTTTCCTTTTGGCCAGCAGGCGGGCTGGAGAGGCTGTGCTGCTCTCTCCGCCGTAGTTTTCTTGCCCACCCGCCGCTTTCTCAGCTTGGCAGTAGCTGTTCTTGCCCATACCCATGGCTATCTGGCAGCTTCTTGCGTACTATCGCAACAGCTGCCACGCTTGGGATTAGCCACGGGTACGTCTTAGAGAAATAAATATTTTTTTAGAGGTTGTCTTATGGGGTTTTATAATCTGTTTTTAACTGTTAATTGATTTTGTTTTAATGTAAACCGCCCTGAGCCATTTTGGAAGGGTGGTACAGAAACAGAATAAATACATGTTCAGCTGAACCAATGGGGTGGATGTTTTCGATTATCAAAGCTCAACATTTTGCACTTCAGGAATGCCAAATGCTTCAGCCTGTGATTACCTTTGGGCAAGTTTAAATTTGGGGTTCAACTGAAAAGCCACTTTTCTTCCTTTTCTTTTTGCACAAAAGCTGTTTGTGTTCTTTGACAACTTGTTTGCTTTAGCTACCTGGTGAACAGTAGCACTGTGGTGATGGTGTGTAGAATGGCCAATTTTAAAAAAGCCATACACAACTCTAATAGCCAAATGTTCATTTTAATTATACACAATACAATGCATTTGCTACAGACTTTGCTAAAATTTACCAAAAAGGCTTCATAGTTTTTAAAAATAAACTTTTTTTAATAAATTCATAAATAGGTGACAGTAAAATATCAAAATTGACTATTGTATGCAAGCTTTGTTCCCTTGTAATCTTGCATTCCACCTCATCTAGTCAACACTGTGCTACGGAAAGCAAGACCATTGTTGGTGACCAGAAAGATGGGCTCTGTGCCTGTTCCCAAAAGCCTTGATTATTATAAGCAACACAGCTGTTCTAGCAAATGCAGAACACCTTCAGTCACACCAGAGTTCTTCAAACCTTTAAGTCCATTTGGAATGAAGTGAGTGAATTCAATATGAATCAGAGCTTTTCCTCTATGTGAGCCAGGCTTTCTTCATGGCTAGTGGAAGCTGCGTGTCCCTGGGACACGAGGTTTTCAAATCAGCTGACACCAACAAGCGAGGCACTATTAGGAAATGCCACTGACAACACATCGCACATGAGGAACCTCCTAAGACTCAACATCCATCACTGAATATTTTCCCCTTCAAAACCCCATTCTCACACTTGAGCTATGCCTTCCCCACCCATTTGTAGCCTCTGAGTTGAGTGTCACAAGCAGTTGAACCAGTGTGTAAAACTACCACGGATGCTATTTGGACTGCCTTTTTCTTATTATCATTTTTGGTCCTTTATTAAACATGAATTCATAACTCCAGAGAAAGTAGTAACCAAGTCCCATTGATCTCAGCAGGACTTCAGTTAGTGACTAACTTATCTAATTAATGTTATCATGAACTTGAGCACAATCATCATGTTTACTCCTTAAGTTTCATCAGGGTTAGTTCCCAAATACATGTGCTTAGGAAGCAGCCTGTTTTTGTTTTTTGCGTAGTGCACAAACCTGACAGAAACCAAACAGGAAGCCCATGTGTGTTTCACTTCTGCTTTCCATTTCCAAGATGCAGCCTCCTATCAGAAAGGCATCTTTTTTCGTGCAGCAGCAGAAAACATCTAATGGGCTATTTTTAAAAAATCTTCCAATGTGTCTCCCAATATTAAAGTATGTCATTTTGCATACTCAAATGCTCTCTCTCTCCATCTCACTCACACATATCAAACTGAGTGCACAAGAAATGTAACTCATCCCCTGATCTGGAGACAGATGCACCAAAGCCTGAGACAGCAGATGGACAGAGAGGATGTGCATTGCAATGCAAAAGCACATGTAGAACTGATGTGCCTTTGTCGTTTTCAATTCAGTGCAAGAATCTATGCAAGGAAGCTTCTATGTGCAGACATTACTTGCTGGATTAAGGGAAGAGTGCTCTCAGATGAGCACCAAGAATGTAAAAATCTGGGAATTTAGGGGGAAAGGTAGCAAAATTATGTTCTACAAGAGGACATACGAAAGACAGTATCTCAAACTTTCCTGGTGGTTGGGGGCGAGGAGAGATTTTTTCTTTAATTTGCTTAATACAAATAACTGAAAATTATGTATGTTGCAAAATTGTTAGTACCACATAAAGAAGAATCTGACTAATACTACTATTACTTTGACTAATACATATCAAGAGCATGCATGTGACTCTCTCATGTACTTTTTCATTTCTCAAAATAGAAATCAAAGCAGATAAATTTTGATTTCTGCATATACATTTTATGTAATTGTATCAAGTTGTTCCAGATTGTCTCAGTATACCCTACCCTGTAAGTTTCCTCTCTAGGTGTACAAGTCAATAGGAATTCAAGATTGCTGCTTGCATGCAGCCAAGCAGCTTACAGCCTGATTGTAAACATATACATTTATATAAAATGCATATAAATGTAAATATAAGTTCATAAACATATACATTTATGAACCCAGTCCCATTATTTCAATGGAAACATCTTATTTTATTTTGGGGGTGAAAACCTGTCAGCTGCTAAACCATTCCCATGATATTTGGCATTGTTCCAAATTTCACTCTTGTCCTCTAGCTCCATGCTTTCTAAGCTCCTGAGAACTCTGCAGTTCTGAAACTGCAGCCACCAGCTTCATTCTGATGTTGCCACCTTCTCGCTTTTTTAAAAGCCCTGAGCAATGCCATCACCAATCAGGGCTGGCTAGAGCAAGGAGAAAGTAGATACACACATGATAAGCTGGTAAACCCTAACCCTCCCCAGCCTGTTTTCCCCCCTTGCTCTCACTGACTGGCTGAGCAGTTTTAAAAGTGTTTCATCTGCCAAAATTCAAGCATGTACTCTATAGCAATTTAAGCATGGAGTCTATAGCAACAATGATCTCCAATTAAATTTTAGAATGATTTTGCATTGTGTGTTTGCTGGGTGGGTGCAGAGAGGAAGCAGTGACAGATCTCCTTGAGGCCTCCTCAATGGGAGATGCACAATTCCTCCCTTAACTTTACACCGAGAGTGCAGAGAGAAATATGAGAGTTCACCCCCTCACCCCTACCCGCTTGTAACATGCAAAGCCACTTTTTGATTGGTTACATGATCATGTGTGCTGAATCAGCCACTGGGGCAGTTGTTTTTTCCTTCCACATATTTCCAATCCTGTATTCTGCTAATGTTATGAATATAAGCAGACATAGCTACAGACTTCCAACATTCGCCTTTTAAAAACTAATTTAAAATGTTTTACAAACACAAAGGGAAGGCACAGTGCTAGATATACATTTTAAGTCAATATGAAAATGTCAAATCAATCCTTTTAAATCGATAGATATACATTTTAAATCACTGCACAGAGGTGCACCTAGCTAATTTGGAGCCTGGACCTAAAGGCCCAGCCACACCCGGCCCTCAGTGCCCCACCCCCGCCACAACAGGAGATGGTGGGCGGAGCAGGCCCAACTGCACCCGGACCAGGCCTCAGCGTGCCCCCACCCCCACAACAAGGGCAGGCAGAGCAGGGCCAACCAGGGCAGTGGCTGGTGAGACCAGGCAGGACAAGAGACTCTGCCGAACAGACAGCAGCTTCCACCCCAGCAATCTTTTGAGCATTTCGAGGCCACACCCACCCACCCCACGCGGGTCTGCAGGAGACCGGACTTGGGCCCAGAAGTCCAGACTACGCATAAATAGCAATAGCAATAACATTTATATACCGCTCTATAGCCGGAGCTCTCTAAGCGGTTTACAATGACGTAGCATATTGCCCCCAACATTCCGGGTACTCATTTTACCGACCTCAGAAGGATGGAAGGCTGAGTCAACCTTGAGCCCCTGGTCAGGATCGAACTTGCAACCTTCTGGTTACAGGGCGGCAGTTTTACCACTGCGCCACCAGGGGCCCTGGTGGCGCAGGATAAAGTGGATAAAGATGAACTTTATCCACAGGTTCACAAAGTGATGAAAAAAAAAAAGCTGTGCTATGTGAAAAAGTCATATTTATTTTATGTAGACAATTACTGTCCACATAAAATATGAGGAAACCATTAGCATTCATCAGCTGCATTTTACTTGCTTATACTAGCTTTCATTCTATAAGCCATTAAGGAAATAGGTCATTTTTACATTTGACAACATACAGTCTATACTGAATATTTTCAAATGCAATTACTAAAATAGCATTATTTTAAAGCTGAAATCTGCCTGCTACAAATAGAAAATGCTTCAAAACTCTGCAGAGCCCTCAAAGAGTCTAGTTAATATTTAACTACTAAGAAACAGTTCCCTAATTTTTAGATGTTTATAAGCCATAAACTCTGGTCACACGGTACTAAATCGCTCATTTAATGTGCATCACTGCACTCTTCTACAAGATTTCCAAGCTAATTAATTAATTAATTAATTAATTTCCAAGCTAACACAAATAATAGAAACTAAATCTTAGAAAGAATCTAATTTTTAAACTCTGCTATAAAAGACATCCAAATTTAAACGGTAAAATACAAGCACAGTGCTGTAAATTATGAATGGTACACAAATGCTTAAAATGGCCAAGCTTCCTTAAAATCAGCACTGCTTCTTGTATATAAAAGTTGATTACTGCATAAGAAATATGGCATTTTTCAAGTGCCCTTAAAGTGTAATTCAGGGTTGTTTACAGTACAAATGACCATTCCATCTAATACTATCAGAACTTGGCATGTATTCCTGTGTGCTTCCAATGATATAGCTGGAACCACCCTACAGGCTTAATTCTACACTAGACAGATCTGGGTAAACCAATCCTCCTCTTTCATTGTTGGGGGTCTTTGGTAATTGGCATGTAACTATATAGTACCTTGATTCTAGAGAACTGTGTTAATCTAAATGGAGTGAAGTTTTACAACACTGTGGAAGTAAAACTGGATTTGGGCAAAGCAATGCACAACATATGTTGACAGAGAGCCAGTTTGGATGAGCATTCAGCAGCTCACATGTTCAGGGCATGAAAGCACCCACCCTGATGTCACTAAAGGATGTCCTGATGTGCTTCTGGGACATCCTTTAGTTGCTTGATCAAACAAACCACCCCGCTTCTACATGAGCTCCAAAACTGTCCTTTAGCAACGTCAGGGTGAGTGCATTCTCAGTACTTTCCTGCCTTGAACTTGTGAGCAAGTGCTCGTCCAGACTGACTCGGTGTCTCACTAAACTATTGAGACTCCACAGATCAGCTGAACTTGAATGGGGGCCACCTCACGTTAGCTGACTGATGAGCTGGCCAATGTGGTGAAGCCATTAGATGGCTGCTCACCCCAAAAGTAATCCACACTGAAGACTGGATTCTTCAAGAACCCCATTTCGCTATCACGCCAACACTTAAGGATTGTGCGAAGCAGCCCTGAATTTTAGGAAAAAAGAAAAGAAATCCTGGTCAGAAACAAATGTTTTGCTACAAATACATTTGCTGCACGTTTCACAGCATGTAAGGTGACTATGTTTAGATTTGACCAAGCATTTCATTTCAGACACAACTTTTCTATCCAATTAAAACATTTCCTACATAATACACTTCTGTACGCTTCTGGAAAAGGATTAGGAAGGACAATTCTATTAAAAAGAATGAGGAAAATTAAAGTGCTTAACTTCTTTCTAGTGTTAAGGGGAGTTCCCAAACATTTGCTCACCAAGTTCCCCTTTGAAAGGTTCAGGCCCAGCCTAAGCCTCGAGGCACACAAGTCTACACTGCAGCAGACCATTCTGCCCCATACAGCATTGTTCCTTTCCCCAGGAGAAATCCCTAGGGCTACGAGCACTGCATGCCATGTGAGCACTTGATTGACGGCACAGTCTTCTCTACACTCAGATAGATGCTACATTCACCAACCCACATATACTCATCACCACTAACGCAACACTACCTGGTGGAGCACACGCTGAAGTCCAGATCTCAGTGCTCGTGGAAGCCTCAGTTCCACACGGAGTGGCTGCTTGGCCATACCCTCTTGCTGGGCACCTCAGTAGCAACCTCGTAATGACATTTCCCACTAAAATACTTGGAAGCATACAAAGGTCCACATTAAACATTTCTGTTTAATACCAATTATTTTAACCACTGGAGTTTTCTGTTACTCTGTCTATGGTGATTAGTTATTACTAGTGCCTTTAAACTCTGGGTGCAGGAGACCAGAAAGCTGGCACAAAACATAATTTAGTAGCAAAGGCTCTCAAGTCACCCGTATACTGCATCTTTATATAAAACATTGAAGCTACTCTCACATGCAGCCAAGCCCAGGTGAAGGAAGCCAAACCCGATCTTGGTGGCTTCTAAGAACCGCTGGGATTGTGACTGATCTTGGTGGCGCTTTGGTGGCAAACCCGCCTGCGGAGCTAGCCTCCTAAACTCGCTCCTAAGGGAGCGAGTGCTCCTTTGGCCCTGTTTTCTCGATTGTCTGCAGCGCTGGCTGCTTTTAGCTGGCACTGTAGCAGTGACAGGCACCCGCCTGCTGCTATAGGGCAGTGCATTATGGGATTTCTGGGGGCTGGGACAACGCATCCTGGCCCCTAGCATGGACTGGGCCAGAGGAGGATTGTCTGGCCGCGCAGGGAGTGTACCCAGCAAAGACTGATGGATCATTTGCAGGAAAGATAAGTTTGAGCAACCTTCCCCACTGCCCACACTCAAGCCCTTCTCACTGATCGTGAGAAAGGGCTCATGGGTATGAAGACTAACCTGATTGAAATTAAGGCCTCTTTCCTTCTGACATATGTAAAAACTCTTAATTAAATCCACTCCTTTAAAACTATCAACAAAAACTGGACAAACAGGTTTATTATATTGTCAGCTGCTTTATATTGTAAAAATCAAGACAATAACACCCCCCCTTTTTTTTCTATAGGTAGGTGATTCTTCTGATTATATATTTGACTTTAGCATTTTTGTGATATTCCTTCTTTCATGCCTACTGAAATGATCATAAACTGATATTTCTAATAATCATCATATGAGTTAATACTTCTCAAACTTTTTTTTTTAAAAAAATGACCTTTTGTATATTCAGTTATAAAAACCTCTTTTTCAGAGACGTTGCCTTTGGCCCTAAAATGAAGCCCTTTTAAGGTACTATGAGCTAAGAAGAGAAAAGGCTGATTTAAAATCTATTCTCTCTTCATATCCCAGTTTTAAGGTGCTCAAAAAAGGAAACCGATTGCTGCTCACATCTGCACTTTTCAACGGCAGACATAAATTTAACCATATCACATATAAGAAGGATCTTTTAAGTTATTCAGCAGAAATAGTTGATCAGTTTTGATGAACAGGTTGCAGACTTCTTTAAAAGTCTGCAGAGTAAAAAATGTCCTGCAGTAGTGAGAAGCTACAGATTCAGCAATGTGCTTTGGCATGATCTATTGGGAGTGAGAGGTGGGAAGGGAAGGGCTCAGTTATTTAAAAAAGGGCCATGTTACAAATCTGAAAAATATGCCCCATACTGGGAGCTCCTGAGCCGATTTCTAAAATAAGATAACAGTTGCTACATGATTTACAGGAGGAGCTCCATGTCATGGGCAGTCTTTATGAAGAGTGGATTTTGTGATGTTTGAAAGTACCAAAAGATGAAAGCTTCACATACTCTTCAATGTGAAACTTCCCCCACTAATATAAATCCAGACAAAAGAAAAGACATTCTAGCTAAGAGAAAATCCTATGCAGAAATCAGCAGCAACCTTAATAATCAGCACACAAGACTGGAATTAACCTTCAATGGAAGTGGTTAGATGTATTACAGCAATTAAGTAAGCCGATGGCTAAAAATAAGGTTATTCAAAGTTCTCCTTCTTTCCATCTTTCCAGTGTAGGATGCTATTTTGAAATGGAATTAATAAAGCTGAGGATTAAAAATCCATATCAACTTCAAGAAGGAGCCTATTAAAATTGTCATGAGAAATGATTTAAAAACCTCTTAATATTAAGCTTATTTACTTAGAAGAACATCAGATGAATTTTCAAAGGCATTTACTTCCAAGAACACTCTGCTGAAATCAATGGGACTTGCATCCAATGAAATGTGCTAGGATCAAGTTTTCAGAGGTAATAAATAAATAAGTGTCCCATATGTTATGCAGGTGGCCCACCACTGCTCATGCTGGTGTCTCTATTTGTATAAAAAACACATGACAAGTCTGTCCTGCTAGACTTGTACCAGAAGTATTGGGCAACCCCCTTCCCATTTGCTGCATTTTAAGGTCTAAGAAAACACAACTTCTAAGGAGGTTCCTCGTTTTGTACAAATGTCAGCTGCTTTGTCCTATATTAAAAGCATTCAAGTATTTGATACTTGAAACACCCGTGCAGAAAAATAAACTGGATTTCTGATTCTTGGAGGAATGTTGAGAGTTTAAAGACGAGGCAGTGTTAAGACTCCCTGATCAGAGTTGTCTTCACTGACAAGATCCCATGTAGAAGGATTTGCAACTACAGGTATGGCAACACAGCAATGTCTTGTTCAGAGTCTTTCATACAAAGAAATCCCCAGTGGCTTTCCTTTGTGCAACTCACTTCCAAACAGCACACATTTCTCTGAAAAGAATCCGATGAAAACTGCTACAGAGCAAATGTCATGGAAGGCTGTCTTTAGATTCACATCCCTTCATATTTAAAAAATATTCTGTATATGTTAATCTCTAACTACAAAAACACTGGGCTTGCAGGAAGAGGAAACTGCTTCTGGGCAGCATAGAGGTGTGTGTGTGTGTGTATGTATGTATGTGGTATCCACTAAATTCCAGTAAAAATGAGAGAGATCTCCTATGCTGTATCAGCAGCCACACCCCCATCCTTCTACTACATCCTTGCTGTCCAGTTTGATGCTGTCTGTATTTTGCTCGCTGAACATGGGGCCGCCATGCCTCATCATTAGCTCCGTTGCCATCTTTACAAAAGCCTCCTCCACGTTGCTGGAATCCTTCGCAGAAGTCTCTATGGCACAGATGATATCATAGTGTTCAGCCAGAATCTGCGCTTCCTCTAGCTGAACCTCCCGAAGGTCACTTAGGTCAGACTTGTTTCCTGGCAGGAGAAAGTGGAATTGTTTACAGATTAATTTTTTAAAAAAACGCAACTCGAGGTCAGGGAAAGTGTTCAGCCAGGAGAGCATAAGGAAAACAAGACAACAGCAGGGACCCATGGAACTGCGCTTGGAGAGAAGTGAAGCAAGTAACCAGGTTGGAGATGAAATGCCACTTTTATCTTGGAGATGAGAAAGAGCAGGTGAAAGTGGAAGTTGATAAAAAGTCTGTGGAGGAAGGATGAAGAAATCTAAGCCACTGTAAATTATAACATTTACACTCTGGATTCAAAATTACTGACAAAGCATGCACTCCAACATTGCAATTCTGGCTGATGAAGAGTTCTGTGTCCCCTTGAACTATATATTCTTATCACAACTGGTTTATCTTATTGCCAACAAATATCTATACCACAATGCTTCATTTCCAACCAATATCAGTAAATGGCACAAGAGAGAGACATTGTAATTCCCTTCATTACAGAACTCAGGTAGCTTGAGTGCCTTTCCTTTTTGAAGCAAAATATGCCCCCCCCCCGAGCAGTTTCTAAATACTTGGGGGATGCCCTAAGTACAAGGAATGCATATGTTTGTAAATTAAAAGAAAAACCTTTTCCTAGGACCTCAGCATAACATTGAGGAACTGAGATAAGTGTCCTTAGTGTAGCACTGAGGAAACTAGAATAGCTCACTGCCTACAAAATGAACTCCTGGATCACACTGAATGCCAGAGAGAAGTCCTGACTTTGTTACTATCTTTTCATTGGATCTCTCAGCAGCTTTCAGTACCATTGACCATGGTATCCTTCTGGATCGCTTGAGGGATTTGGGGATAGGAGGCACTGTTCTGCAGTGGTTCTGCTCCTATGTCTTGGGCTGATTTCAGATGGTGGCGCTTGGTGAAAACAGCCCAAGACTTCTCTTCAAAACAGAAGCTGCTATATGGAGTCCCTCAGGGCTCCATTCTTCACTGATGCTTTCTAACATCTACATGAAACCACTGGGGGAGGTCATCAGGGATATGCTGTTGACACCCAAATCTATTTATCCTTGTCATTAATATCAGGAAATGGCATTAGCCTCTCACATGCCTGCCAACTGGCAGTAATGGATTGGATTTGTTTATTTATTTGATTTCTATACCAACCTTCCAAAAATGGCTCAAGGTGGTTTACACAGAGAAATAAAAAATAAATAAGATGGATCCCTGTTGCCCAAAGGGCTCACGATCTAAAAATAAACATAAGATAGACACCAGCAACAGTCACTGGAAGTACTGTGTTGGGGGTGGATAGGGCCAGTTACTCTCCCCGTGAAAAATAAAGAGAATCACCATGTTAAACGCTGCCTCTTGCCCAGTTAGCAGAGGCTGAAGGATAGGGTAATAAACTGAAGCTGAATCCATGCAAGATGGAGGTGCTTGTTGGGGGTCGTAATCTGCAAGGCAGGATAGAACTTCCTGTTCTGGATGAGGTTAAATTCCCCCAGAAAGAACAGGTTCGTATCTTGGACCTGGGTCTCACCCTGGTGCCTCAGTTTGAGGCTGTGTCCAGAAGCGTTTTTTAACCAGCTGCGACTGATTTGTCAACTACCCCCATTTCTTGAAAAGAATGTCCTGAAAACAGTGGTACACCAGCTGGTAACCTCCAGGCAGGACTACAGCAATGTGCTTTATGCAGTGCTGCCTTTGTACATAGTTCAGAAACTCCAGATACTTCAAAATGCAGCAGCCAGATTAGTCTCTGGAGTACTCCAGAGAGACCACATTATGCCTGTTCTTAAACAGTTGCACTGGCTTCCGATATGTTTCCAGGCAATGTGCTGGTAATTACCTTTAAATCCCTGAATGGCTTATGTCTAGGTTACTTGAGAGAACACCTTTCTCTACAAGATCCCCATTGCTTATTACGATAATCAGCAGAGGTCCGTTCTTCGGGTGCCACCGGTTCATCTGGTGGTGACCTGGGATTGTCACCCCTAGGTTGTGGAACGCAGTCCCCGTGGATATGAGAGGATTATCTTCCTTGGAGGCCTTTAGGAGAGCCTTAAAGACCCATTTTTTTAGCCTGGCTTTTAATGATATCTAGTTCTAATTTTAATTTAATCTGGTTTAAATTGTTTTTTATTTTAATTGTTATGTGTTTTTGATTTTAATGTAAACTGCCCTGAGCCACTTTAGGAATGGTGTTATATCAATCAATCAATCAATCAATCAAACAAACAAACAAACAAACAGGGTGAGCGTGGGAAAGAGGCACATACTGTTCACAGCTTTGCTAACATTCTGGATATCTGTATTGCTTTCTACTGGTTGCTCTCACTCGCCCAAAAATGAACCTGGTCTAAACTAACGCAGATTTGTGTGACTCCAGTGGTAAAGTCTATGGTCGTGAGCAACTGAGTTATTTAACATTTAGGGTGTCTCTCTTCAAAGAGGTGGGAGAGAGGGGAGGTGGAAAATGGCCTGTTTGAGTCTCTAACCGTGTATAGTATCCTGGTGAGCATTAGGGTCATGGGGATGTGTGCCATGCTATTCTCTCCCACCACACTATACAGCAATAAAATTCCAGGATAGCAGCCGGCCTGGATACAATGTAGGGATGTGCCCGAAATGTATTCAGTGCTGGCGGGGGTGGTACTTTAAGGGCGGGGGAGGGTGTACTCACCCCTCCTGCCGCATTTCCCCCACTGATGCTCCATTATTTGTAAGCCCCTCGGGGTGGCAGCATTCCTCCCTGCCACCCCATTTCCCTCATTGGCTGGAAGTAGTGACCGCGTGTGCACCTGTTATGCGTGTGCGCATGCATGGTAGACAGCGTGCACGCACATGCAACGGGCGCACATGTGGTTGCTACTTCCGGCCACTTCCGGCCGATGAGGGAAACAGGGCAGCAGGGAGGAACGCTGCCGCCCCGAGGGGCTTACAAATACCAGAGCGCCAGCGGGGGAAATGCGGCAGGAGGAATGAGTACACCCTCCAAAGTCTCGGGGCAACAACAAAGTCTCGGGGCAACAACAGAGAAGGCCCATCCCTGGGTAGCCAGAGACGAGCCTCCCCTGATGAACGTAGTGGACGATGGGGATCATGCAGAAGAAGATGCTCTCTTAAGTACCGTGGGCCTAAGCTGTTTAGGGCTTTATAGGTTATAACCAGCACTTTGTATTTTGCCCGGAAACCTATTGGCAGCCAGTGCAACTCCTGTAATATAGGAGTAATATGGTCTCTTCGAGATGACCCGGAGACCAACCTGGCTGCCGCGTTTTGTACTAAGTGTAGTTTCCAGACTACGTACAAAGGCAGCCCCACATAGAGCGCATTGCAGTAATCAAGTCTGGAGATTACCAGCAAGTGTACTACTGTTTTGAGATCATGAACTTCAAGAAACGGACGCAGCTGGCGTATCAACCGAAGCTGATAGAAAGCGCTTCTGGCCACTGCCTCAACCTGGGAAACCAGGGAGAGGTGTGGATCCAGAAGCCCTCCCAGACTGCGTACCTGTTCCTTCTGAGGAAGTGTGACCCCATCTAGAGCAGGTAGATCAATATCTCTTCCCGAGTGACGGCCGCGCACAATAAGTACCTCCGTCTTGTCTGGATTCAATCTCAGTGTGTTATCCCTCATCCATCCCATTACTGCTTCCAAGCAGGCATTCAGGGAGGATATGCCTTCTCCTGATGATGTTGACATGGAGAAATAGATTTGGGTATCATCAGCATACCAATAACACCCAGCACCGAATTTCCAGATGATCTCTCCCAATGGTTTCACGTAGATATTAAAAAGCATTGGAGACAGTATGTAGCCCTAAGGGACCCCATATAAAAGCTCAGATTTTGAAGAGCAGCAGTCTCCAAGCGACACCATCTGGAATCTGCCAGAAAGGTAGGAGCGGAACCACTGCAAAGCAGTGCCTCCCACCCCCAACACTCTCAGACGTTCCAGAAGGATACTATGGTCGATAGTATCGAAAGCTGCGGAGAGATTGAAAAGGACCAACAGAGTCACACTTCCTCTGTCCATTCCCAATTGGAGATCATCCATCAGGCCGACCAAGGCAGTCTCCACCCCATAGCCCACCCGAAAACCAGTTTGAAATGGGTCTAGATAATCAGTTTCCTCCAAGACCGCCTGGAGCTGGGAGGCCACCACCCTCTCAATCACCTTGCCCAACCATGGGAGGTTGGAGATAGGCCTGTAGCTATTAAACTCTGAGGGGTACAAGTCTTAAGAATAGGTCTAATAATTGCCTCCTTTAAACAAGGAGGCATCCTGCCCTCCCTCAGAGAGGTATTTATAATTGCCACCAGGCTGTCCACAACAACCCCCTTGCCAGATAGTATAAGCCACGTCGGGCAAGGATCAAGCACACAGGTGGTAGGACGCACCGTTCCGAGCAGCTTGTCCATATCCTCAGGAGTCACAAACTGAAATTGATCCAGTCTAACTACACAAGAGGAGTTGCTGGATACCTCTGCATCTGACACTGCGATAACTGTGGAGTCTAAATCTAGATCAAGATCGATCCAAATACGAGAGACTTTGTCCACAAAAAACTCATTAAAAGCATCACAGCGGGCAACTGATGGTTCCAAATTTGGATTCAGGGGAGTAGGGGGCCCTACTAGACCCCTCACAACCCTGAATAGCTCCACTGGATGAGAGCCTGCGGAAGCAATACGGGCAGAAAAGAAACACTTCTTTGCTGAACGTATAGCCAGAGCATAGATCTTTAAATGTGCTCTATGTCGTAATCTGTTGGATTCGAGTCGAGTCTTCCTCCACTTGCGCTCCAGTCGTCTACCTTGCCGCTTCAGCTCCCGTAGATCTTCCGTATAACAAGGAGCCATTTTTGAAGCGGGTCGGAGAGGACGCTTAGGAGTGATCATGTCTACTGCCCTGGTGAGCTGATTATTCCAATTCTCCACCAGGGCATCAACCGGATCGCCGGCAGGGCCAACATTAAATCCTTCCAAGGCTTCTTGGAATCCTATTGGATCCAATAACCTTTTTGGGCGGACCATTCTAATAGGTCCCTCACCCCTGCAGAGGTGGGACGCAACTGTGAGTCCGACCTTAACCAGATGGTGGTCCATCCATAACAATGGGGAGATCACAGGAGTCCCCGCCCACGGAACACCACCCTGATCAGAGTGAAAGATCAAATCAAGAGTATGACCAGCAATATGTGTTGGCCCAGAGACCACTTGGGATAGGCCCATAGTTGTCATGGCCGCTATGAACTCCTGAGCTGCACCAGACAACCCAGTCCCAAAGTGGATATTGAAGTCCCCCAGCACCATAAGCCTGGGGAACTCCAACACCAAACCCGAGACCAAGTCCACGAGCTCAGTTAGGGACTCTGTTGGGCAGCGGGGTGATCGGTACACCAACAGAAGTCCCAATCTATCCCTGGTCCCCAAACGTACGTACACACATTCAATGTGATCAGACACTCTGATAGGGATCCTGGTAAGGGAGATATTATCCTTAAAAACCACAGCTACTCCACCTCCCCGCCCACACTCCCTTACCTGCTCCTCTACAGAGTACCCTGGAGGGAGAAGCTGAGCCCAAACTGGGCCCCCAGCCTCCCCTAACCAAGTCTCTGTGATACATAGTGCATACATATGGGTGAGAAAGGAAATAAGATGTGTCCCTGCTTCTGTGAGCACTAAATAGAACTGCACTGTTCCTGGCTGGTTGGAACCTTGAACATACTGCATGGAACATACTGCAACATTGTGTTGTTGTGAGTCTCCACTTGATCCTTCTGATACTGAACTTCAATGATCAACTGCCAATCAATTTAAAAGCAAAAGAGGGCCACTCAAAAGCAGGCTAGTGATTTCTACAAAAGCAAGGATTCCCCAAGAGTACAGAAGGAAATTTGTTTGTAAGTTAAAAGAAAAAGACACAGCTCCAATGAGCCTCTGAGAGAATCGAGGATATGTGGGATGTTTATTTGTACAACAGGGCTTGACAAAATCTGGGCACCAGTTCACCACTGTCCCTAGACACTGAATCCTGGAGACAGGGCTGCCTGAGAGGAGGGAGGGGGCAGCCGGGGCAGCGAGGACATCCTGATGGGTTTACTGCTGCCACCTCCGCTCACCTCTCCTTCTGCCTGTGCTAGCAGTGGCTCAAATGCCTCCCTCCTCCTTCTGAACTATTGGGAAAGAAAGGGCTGAGCCAGCACCAGTGTTGTTTCTCTCTGTGTGAGGGGAAGAGAAGGAGAAGCAGTAGTTAGCCACAGAGGCATTGCTGAGGCGGGGGCCTTCGGCTTCCTCTTCCCAACAAGTCGGTCCCCCAGTGTGTACCCTGCACTACTTGTGCCACAGCTGCCAGCCCGAGTCCCTGCTGCCTGCTTTGTTTGTGCGCTCTTCTCTTCTCAGGAGGGGGTGGCTGCCCACTGCCTGGATACTGAGGGCAGAGTCAACAGTGGCAGGGAGACAAACAGAGAGCAGAAGAGACTGCACGGTGCTGCTCCAGTCCCTTCCTACTGCCAGTGCTACCTTCTTCCAGCTGCAGCAGCAGCCCACTAGTCCTCCTCCTCCTCCTCTAATTCCACTCTTGTGTTCCTCTCTGCTTGGAATGTGATTGCAGTTGCAGAGCAAGGGAGCCATGAACCGGACAGGAGGCAGAAGCTGGCTGTTGTGCTGATTCCACTCAGGGAAAGAGAAAAGTATCCATAGGGACACAGGAAGATGCCATATACAGAGTTAGACCATAGGTCCATCAAGCTCAGTATTGTCTACACAGACTAGCAGCGGCTTCTCCAAGGAGTCTCTCTCAGCCCTATCTTGGAGATGCTGCCAGGGAGGGAACTTGGAACCTTCTGCTCTTCCCAGAGCGGCTCCATCCCCCTGAGGGGAATATCTTACAGTGCTCACACTTCTAGTCTCCCTTTCATATGCAACCAGGGCAGACCCTGCTTAGCTATGGGGACAAGTCATGCTTGCTACCACAAGACCAGCTCTCCATCCATTTTTTCTGTTTCTTTGTTTGTTTGTGTGTGTGTGAGAGAGAGGAACCGTTCCTCCCATGCTTGAAAGTCACTGCACATGCATGTGTTTGTGTGAGAGGTTGCCTCAGCCCTTGCCTGGAGGAGGGACCTCCATCACCCATGCTTAGAAGTGTGTGTCTATGTGCACATGTGTGTGTGTTGGACTGGTTTGGTTTTAAAATATTTTCCTTGTGGCTTCCAAGCATGTGGTGAGAGATAATTGTGGGTTAATAATCTAGCAAAATTGATCTGTGTGCTTTTGTTTTTGCTTTCTGTCTTTGGTAGCAACACCTGGTAGCTGTTGGGGAGGGTGGAGTTCAAGGAAAAACAAAATACCCACCTTCCCTCACCATGCTATGTGGGGAGGTTTTAGGTGGGAAGAAAAGAAATACAGTGCCTTTTCCCTTCTCCCTACTCCACGATATGGCAATAAAGTGGTCATGTTTGGTAGCCAGCCCTGAACCTGAGCCCTTCTGAATGGGCTACTTTCATCCTATTTAACATAGGCTGACTGCTTTCACGTGTTCCCGGCTCCTCCAAAAATGAAATAACTTCCACACTCACCAATTAGTAATTGTACTATATTGGAGCCAGCATACTTCCTCACATCCTCGATCCAGCGAGGAATGGACTGGAAAGAGCCCCTCTTGCTGATGTCATAGGCTAGGATAGCTCCATTGGCGCTTCGATAGTAACTCTGGGTGATGGTTCGAAATCTCTCCTGGCCAGCTGTGTCCCAGATCTGCAGCTAAGCAAAGTAAGGAAGATGTTAGATACCACCCCTTTATTTAAAAAGGCTTTTATTCCCATTGCTGGAAGGCACAGGATGCTGAAGGATGGAAGGCACTGAATTCACACATCTTACAGAGCAAAAATGTATTCAATAAAACTAAAAATTCTGTATGTAAGTGTACAATGTGTTAATATTCCTTTAAATACAGGATTCAGTACACAGGACATAAAGGCACCCATATTTCCTGATCAGAAATCCTACTGAATGATAACAGTACTGTTTTCAAACTCTGGGAAGGTTCAGACATCACACGGAATCAGTTAAAATGAACTGTGGTTTATGAAACACAAACATTAGGTGGGCGATCAACCACAGAAGACCAACCAATCTCCATTTGTTTTGCCATGCCATGCCATGCCATGGTTTGTTTGTGTCCCACCCCCTCTCTTTGCCTCCAAAGCTGCTTTGCTCTGCCCACTGCTAGTAAGGCTTTGCCCCATCAGCTATTCCCCAACCACTGCTCCCAATTTAGAAGGGGGAGTGTAAGCTCAGCATGCCCTCCTTTTGAGCTTTCTGCTCCTCCAGCAGCTCTCAGCACCGTTCACAAGCAAACAGAGTAGTCCCTCCATCTAACAGTCACACTCACAAAGCACAGTTAACTGTTTCTTACCCATTCCATTTCACCCAAAGCGTCCTTTTAAACTGGACTCAGCAGAGTACTTTACTGATGAGGATACAAGTTGTATTTTGCACCTTTGAAAACATTTGTAGGGCTATGAAGTAACTACGCAGGACAGAGTGACATGATGTAGCATGTAGAGTGCTGATTAAAGGGGAAAGTGTAAGTAGTAATAAAAAAACCTTTCCATTTAAAATGCCTAAATTGGTTCCTTCCCTGACCCCTTCTGTGCTGTTTTGCTTCAAGGTAAACATCCCAACAGGATCCTTTGATGCATTTGTTTGTGTGTGTTTGTTGAGCAGAAGTCTTCAGTTGCTCCAACTAAAAGTCTCTGCACTTAAAAGGAATGGCGAAACATTTCAGCAACTTTGTTACTAAACAAAAAGATCGCTCTCACAACCATGAGGCAGGCGAGGGAAAGGCAGGGATGAACCTACCTTTCCCCAGACGATCTCCAAACTCTTCTTTGGCGCACTGTTGCACACCCATAAGATCCACACTGCTCCAGGAAGCACAGAGGCCAGGACTTGTTTTCCCAGCCTCCAGGAATCCCACAATGCACTGCACAAAGTATGGAAAAATTCCCCATACTTTATTTTTCTGTGAAAAGCTTTTCATTTCTAAACTTTCTACTTGGCTACTTTTTGAGATACCATGAGGGAAAGGTAATATGGGGGAGTTTTTTTGTTTTTGTTTTTTTTTACTGTATAAATAGTTCAAATAATATGCCAAATCAGATCACAGTCTATTTAAGACATCTGGAAATGTTGTCTAGTTTTTTGTTTTTCTGAGAGGAAAGAATTGCAAATTTTAAGCAAACGATGGAGAAATTCTGAAACCTCCAAAATGAACTGAGGTTTATCAGATGAGTTTGGAAAACTTTAAACTACTGTTACACTTATATCAACTTCAAACCTTGAGAGCAGACCTGGTTAGAGGGCCTGAAACAAACCAGAGTTAAGTGAGGTGGAAGGGGTTTGGATGACAAAACTAACTAGCACAACTGCACAATTTCCCATATGAATGCAATTGTTTTAGGTGCTTGCAGTAGGGTGGGTGATGCAGGACCACCTGTGGTATGCTCTGCAGTAGGTCGGCTAGTGACACAAAACAGAACAGAGGCATCCTCTACCCATGCAAAACTGTGTGCACAAGCTGCAATCCTGTGGAGCTTCTAATCACAGCTTCTACAAAAGAATAGGAAACCTCCATGAAGAGGTGCACTTAAAAGTAATTTTGGATTCTGGACATAAAGGCCTTTGGAGGCCCCCCCGACCTCCAGTTAAGCATCATCCCCCTTCCCATCCCACATATTTCTTCCCCCTCTCTGTCTCTAAAGCACCCTCCACAGGTCATAATCACTCTCAGCTGCCTGGCACAGTGCAGGCCAGCGGCAACCACACCACCCAGGACAAGCTAAAGAGGATTTGGGGTCCCCCAGAGGGTATGGAGGCCCTGGACTTCAGCCCCAAAGTCCAGAGGTAAGAGCGCCACTGCCTCCATGTGCCTGGTGAGGCTTCTCAGGCCCTCATTGCTCACAAGCCACTTCCAAAAATCTGAAGAACTTAGGGAGCTGCCTCCAACACCACACACGGAGCTGTGGTGAAGGAACAAACAACAGAGAAGCATGAAAGCACACACACAGAAGTGACCTTCTTATTGTTCCTTTTACTGAATTTGCCAGGATGATCTGATGAATTTTGTCTCCTTCCTCCTTTCTGATCAAAATCTGGCTATTACTTTCAGTGTTGCTAAATTTTGCATCACAGCATATTGAGTTAATTTCAAAATTAGCTTTGAAAGTACAATTTTAGTAATTTAGTTTTTCAAAAATGGCAATTTAAGGGGGTTCTGTTGTGTTCTAGTTTTGTGTATCTTCCAATTATACTGTACTGTGCTTTCAGATGGTCAAAGGCCAAAATAAAGCATTGATTGATTGGTCCTAGGAAGCAAGTCACAATGATTTCAGCTGAATGTACTTCCAAATAAGTGGGCTTACTTGGAAGTAAGCTGATGGCTACCATCCAGCACCCACTGAAAGAAATGGCAAAATTCCCACTTACTTGAATGGAGCTGTATTGCACCCTTAAATGAAGATTGTTTTCATCCAACCATTGAGTGCCAAGGAAAACAGTATGTTGATGAGGCCCCCCAAGGCTGTTCTATCCATGAAGCTATATAGACACTGGGACAGAACTTCTAATTTGACTTAAAAATAAGTAAGCACAAGTTAAATAATCAAGTATTTGATCTGATAACAGTCTACAAAGAAAGGCCATGTTATGAAATATTAGATATAACTAAAACAAGTCAAAGCCCAGATAGCCATTAAATGTCATTGCTGGAGGGCTATTTCCTAAGGGAGCTAAGAAGTTCATCTCCTTACAAACTGTTTACAGTACCAAAATATTGTTTTTAAGAGGTCAATTTCTTGTTGCAGTCAAGGAACAAATAAAGGTAAGCAAGGCAAGACACTGCAGTACAAGAAAGCAAAAAGATTTCAATTTTTGTCTAATTAATACAGCATATTTGTTGTAGGTTTATAAACTGCATCTCTACAAGGTCAAGGGCAGTCAAACCATGAGCATTACAAATGCCCCAAGCTCACATTTGATTGACTCTCCCATGGCTAATGTACAAAGCGAGTGGAGTAGTGCCAGGCCCCTGTGGTTTGCCTCTTGGGATCTACTACATCATAATTTGCTGTTTGTTTTATAAGAAAGCAGTTGTAGGTGTCTAACCTCAAACCATTAGCAGACATCTACAAGCAACATCTACAGTCATCTACAAGCAAGAGCTATCCAGACTTTTTCCCTCAAGGAAGCACTTCT
The DNA here is from genome assembly GCF_027244095.1 of Hemicordylus capensis. NCBI lineage: Eukaryota > Metazoa > Chordata > Lepidosauria > Squamata > Cordylidae > Hemicordylus > Hemicordylus capensis. Next base: position 313,700,706 of record NC_069658.1, on the reverse strand, counting down.
GTTATGAGGAAATTGTGTTCTTCCAAATCACAGCATATAATCTGAAAGAATGCAGTTCTTTTCCCAGATAGAAGACCACTGTAATATGGAGCCCTGTCCAGAAGGTGGTGGAGGAAGTCTCAACCACACTGTAGTCCCCATAACATCACTAATGAGTGAGAATCCCATGCACAAACCTAACCTAACACTAGCACTCAGCCTACAGAGAAGAGACTAGAATAGGAGCTGAAACGGACTCTTTTCCATTTTTCCATTCTTTGCCAGTTAGAGAAAGATTTCCGTCTCCACTTCCTTACCCACCCACCCCCTCACACACAACACAAATACACACACCATCCTTATCTTAATATGCCAAGCACTCAAATTCTAGGCTTTCCAAAATTAATTGGCAATGTTGAGATGCCAAGTACCGTCTATCTGGGTCAGATAATGTACAAATACATTTTCAAACAGAAATGTGTATAACTGCCAATCTCAGGTAATTTGTCTTCAGTTTCTGAAACTAAGAAGTCTTCTTTAGCTTCTGTGCTGGAGTTGCCCTGAGAGATTACTAGTGACAGCTGGCACTAGGTGGAGTCCTAGGAAGGAGTTCCATAACAAATAGAACTCCCTTTTAGCACATAAAAGCACAAATATTCCAGGTCTTGTCTCTTTTCAGCCTTCTTAACATGGGCTGTCACAGAACCCGCTCTCTTAAATCTCATCAAATCTTTTTTGCTCCAAGTGGTTTGAGCCTTGCTTTGGCACACTGTTCTAGAACAAGAAAACATGCAACTACCATATTTATCTTGCATTTCTCATTATATTTATTTTTTACACACACACAGCAAGCTTATATGGTCTACTGTGTGTTTGGGAGCAAGTGCATCTTCTATTCCAGGCCTTGACAAATTTTCTTTGAATCCAGGAGCTAGTCCAAAAATCTGGGAGCCAGGCAAAGGACTCTTGACTTACTGATGGACCTTTCGGAGGGGGAGGGTAAAGAGGGAGAGAAATGGGCTTCTCGTTATCCCCCTTACAAGTAATATACCATAAACAGGACGGCCTGGGACAAATAAAGCTTATATGAAATAACTTTACCTCTGAATATCCTAGTCTAGATGCCACCGTTTAATTTCTAGGTGCCATTGCTCCCTGGTATTTGGGATTTGTCAAACCCTGTTCTATTCCGCTTGAAGTAGTGTTGCTTTCTGGGCACAACACTATCATTTGGATGAAGTTAGTCAATTTGAATTAACACGTGGTGTGAGTGAATACCCATGTGGAGGGGAAATTCTTCCTTAAGAAGGGGAGCTGGACAAGATGATTATCAGGACAGATTTACTTCTAAGGCTTCTATGAACAATATTATCGTGATCCTTATTCAGGAGCATGGGGTGTGGGGGAGGGCAGATAACTTGCTCCATTACATGGCTAACCATTCTCTATCCCATGGAAGAACCAGCAAAACAGATGCACAGCATAGACTTCTGATGCTACGGCATTACTGGGGATGCATCAGCTTTGTGTTACAATGTTGACATGTAGGGGTTGTGGCCAGAGTCTAGTGTCAAAACATTTAAGTCATTTTGCTTTGAAAACTGGGCTCTAAGAATTATAATTGCAGGGCTGTCATAAAAGCAGAAATCACGAATATTCCACACTAGTACCCCAATTCTGGGTGCTTCATTCTCAGAATCTTATTCCATAGAATCCACAGATGGCTCTTTTTGAAACCACCCCCATCAAAAATGAGTTTGAAAAAAGAGTTTGGGGATTTGCAAAAAGAGCAGTCAATTTTATTTGTTTATTTTATTTATTTACCTCCTGACTCCAAAGGCTCTATCTAGGCAGTTTACAAAAATAAACAATTTAAAGGGTAATCTTTATAAATCTTGATTTATTATTTCTCTGTGTTGATTTATTATTTCTCTGTGTAAACCGCCCTGAGCCAGTTTTGGAAGGGCGGTATAGAAATCGAATAAAACAAACAAACAAACAAATAATCTGGAACAATTACAGTGCTTCTTCTGACAACTGTTTCCCTTTGCACAGCTTTCACACCAAATCCTCAAACCAGTTTTGAAATTGTGGTTTAGAGTAGTTCAAGTGTAATTTAGAGATTCTGTGAAGTCATCTTCTGGGGAGGAATCTCTGAAGAGTTCACATTCTGAAAGCCATATTCATGTTCTTTTGTGTAACAGGTGAGATTTCTTTTCTTCCTTCATTACTGAAGGCCCAAAGTAGCCAAAAAAGTAAAGGTAAAGTGTGGAGTCGATGTCGACTCTTGGCAGCTACAGAGCCCTGTGGCTGTCTTTGTCTTTGGTAGAATACAGGAGGGATTTACCATTGCCATTTCCCGTGCAGTCTGAGATGATGCCTTTCAGCACATACGACAAAATACATAACAAGCTACCAAAAATACAGACTCAATTTTATCAAACATACACACAAAAATCAAAATCCATACAAAACTATACCAAAGAAGGAACAAGACAGAACAATATCAGAAATTACACCTACAGAGTAATCTGTAGTACAGATTACAGTACAGATGTATCCCCTCTTCCCAGTCCATCCCAAAGTACAATCTCTGCACAGCAAGTTGCTAGCCCCGATAATTCTGACTATCCTGTCATATCAATATCTGCTATCCTGCTAACTCGGCAAGTGATGGCTCTCTTATATTTAGCAGGAGGAAAGCAACTGCTACTACTCGGCTTCAGCACAGCAACCCTCCAGTGGCTGTTTCTGGTGTCTAATTTGTATTTCTTTTTAGATTGCCCTTTTGGGAAAGGGAACCTTCTTCTTCTTCTTTTTCTATGTAAACTGCTGTGAGAATGTTATTGTTGAAAAGCAGTACAGTAGACCCTCACCAACCGTGAGGGTTCTGTTCTTGGAAACCCTCGCGGTTAGCAAATTTGTGGTAGGCGAAACATAGACTTTAATGGGAAACAGGGGGTTAGGGGAATCGTGAGAGGTAAAGTGCCCAAAAATACCGCCCAAAGGTGAAAAAAATCCCACCTGACCCCTGGAAATGGCCCCTGACCCCCAGAAATGACCTCTGAACCCCCCAAAATGCCCCAACACCCAGAAATGTCCTTGACTCTCAGAATGACCCAGTGACCTGGAAATTGGCTCCCCAAACCACCCAAAATAATTTTTAAAAACCCTATCTCTCAACTAACGGAGAGATGTGGGAAGAACTGTGGGTATACCGGCAGTATAAAGGTGGAGGAAGAGTATAATTTGAGGTCTTCAGCATTTGCTAGGAGCAAGCTGCAAAATTCTGAAGTCATATAATGGACATGTGACAAAATTACTGAACATAGTGACAAACACTGTGTAGAGGAGGGAAAATGGAGGTAACATACTTAGAAGAGAGAAAGGGCTATCTGGGACAAATAAAAGTTTTATTAAATAATTCTACTTCTGAATATCCTAGCCTTAGCATCACAGTTAAATATCTAGGTGCCTTAGCTCCCTGGTGCCTGGGATTTGTCAAGCCCTGGGTATAACTATTGTAGCAGACAAAACTAACGTCTTTGTATATGTGGACTCAATGCTGACTGTTTTTTAATGTGTTACAATTCTGCCATGGATACCCTCTGAAGAGTACAGTTTTGGCAATGACTGTAAGGCACATTTTATTTTGGAAAAATATCGCTGTTCCATTAGTTGTCTCAATACCAAGATGGGATCTGGACAATTGCTCTATTTACTTTTCCAGTACTTTGAACAGTTTTAAGTCACTTTGGAAAGTTGTGTCGGATAAAGCAGTTGAGCAATAAGTTTGCTGGAGTCTGTTCCAAACCCACTCCTAAACCTGTTTAGCACTGTTTGAAGCAGTTCCCAAATCAGTTTAGAAAATCCATTGTGATACTAAACACAGGGTATGAGGGAAATTGCTTTTACTTGCCGTCTTCAGAAGTTCTCCCCGGCAGCAGTGCTCATACTTACAGCACTGAAAGCGGAGAGGAAGGACCACCCTGGCACTGCCACTCACCAGCCAGCCACTCATGGCCATGGCTTCGCTGCCTGTTGTGAAGGGAAAAGCACTGGACATCACAGTAATGGCACTTCCCCCTTGACACAAATGGAGCTGTAACCATCAACAGCTAGCTGGCTGGCTGGAGGGGTTAAATGACCGCGCCGGGGTGGGACTTCCTCTCCACTTTCAGCCCTGTAAGTGTGAGCATCACTGCTGAGGATAACATCTGAAGAGGGCTAGTGTCATGTGTGAAAACACCACAACCCCTCAGCTTTAATTATGGTGGTTGCTATGAGGTCTGCTATAACAATGTAAGTGGCTCGGGTAGTCTATAGCAGGGATCCTCAATGTTGGGCCCCCAGATGTTATTGGACTTCAACTCCCATAATCCCCAACCAAAGGCCACTGGGTCTTGGGATTATGGGAGTTGAAGTCCACTAACATCTGGGGGCCTAACGTTGAGGATCCCTGGCTATAGAACTAGGTGCCTACAACATCTGTATTCAAGGGAACATTTGTAGAGGAGTAAAAGGTAAAGTGTGCCATCAAGTCGATGTTGACTCCTGGCGACCACAGATCCCTGTGGTTTTTCTTTGGTAGAATACAGGAGGGGTTTACCATTGCCATCTCCCGTGCAGTATGAGATGATGCCTTTCAATACATACAACTGTACTGCACATATGACACGTACTTTCAGCATCTTCCTATATCGCTGCTGCCTGATATAGGTGTCTCCCATAGTCTGGGGAAACATACCAGCGGGGATTTGAACTGGCAGCCTCATGCTTGCTAAGCAAGTCATTTCCCCACTGCACCATTACTAAGTAGGGTTGTATCTGCTCAATTTAAAACTGATGCAGACATGCAAAAAACCAGAAAACATTTACCAGCATAGGGTTCAACTAAGCTGGTATGATGTTTAAATTGTATTGTTGCTCCCTATGTGCACAGCATTAGCATGGCTGACATGGTGGGTACCAATACCTGGTCCATGGCTCCTTAGAATGATAATGCTGCAGGACTTGGGACCACAACCTGATTACACATTTATTATTATTATTATTATTATTATTATTAATTCAATTTCTATACCACCCTCCAAAAATGGCTCCGGGGGGGGGGTTACACAGAGAAATAACAAATAAATAAGATGGGTCCCTGTCCCCAAAGGGCTCACAATCTAAAAAGCAACATAAGATAGACACCAGCAACAGTCACTAGAGGTACTGTTACGTCAGCTGCGTGGAATCTGGCACAGGGCCTCAGTGTATAGCAACAAAAAGATAAAGTGGTTTGATACCTACAGAGATGAATGGATTTATTGTGGCATAATCTTTTGTAGTTGACACTACATCAGATACCTGTGGTGGACTGAAAATAAGATTTATATATGCAATACACACACACACACACACTCAAAACCAAATTAACAAGGTAACCACAAAGCATATCCCGATTATTAGATGGCTGTGTATGTGATATCCTGTAAGATTCATTGTCACATTGACATTACAATGTCAATAATAAATAAGATTTATTAAAGGTTATTATTATTATGGTCATATGGAGGTGCCATTTCTTTATGCAACCTCATTTCTGAAGTTTCATTTAAGTAGGTATAAGATACTTCCCTGTCACCTTAAGGGGCGCAGCAGGGAAATGCTTGACAAACAAGTAGAAGGTTGCCGGTTTGAATCCCTGCTGGTGCTATATCAGGCAGCAGCGATATAGGAAGATGCTGAAAGGCATCATCTTATACTGCGTGGGAGTTAGCAATGGTAAACCCCTCCTGTATTCTACCAAAGAAAACCACAGAGCTCTGTGGGCGCCAGGAGTCAAAAATGACTTGTTGGCACACTAAAAAAAGATACTCCCCAGAGGTTATTCTCATCTTCAAACTTGGAAGTATTTTCACAATTCAGAAGCATGTCCAGAAAGGCCTGTAAACAACATTACTGCACCTACTTCCTCACAGGCTGGGACCAGCTGCTTCCTGATACTAAAGGCAAAGTGTGCCATCAAGTTGATTTTGACTCCTGGCGCCCACAGAGCCCTGTGGTTTTCTTTAGTCGAATACAGGAGGGCTTTACCATTGCCTCCTCCCGCGCAGTATGAGATGATGCCTTTCAGGATCTTCCTATATCGCTGCTGCCCGATATAGGTGTTTCCCAGTCTGTGAAACATACCAGCAGGGATTCGAACCGGCAACCTTCTGCTTATTAGTCAAGCATTTCCCTGCTGAGCCGGTAAGGTGAATTTCCTGACCATAGGGGGAAACCAAATCCAATTCAAGTGTATGCCACTTGATTTCCCCAGAACACGTTAGAAGGAGGATTCTTGAGGGGAAATCTATTCACGTAAAAGAGCTTCAAATTTGCCAAAGTCTTCAGCAAACTCCGAATCAGCTGTAAATCAACTGAATCTCAGCGGGAGTCAGCCGAAGGCCAGCAGCCGCAGCGCAATCCATCGCCTTGTTGATGCGACACCCTCGCCAAGCAAAAGAGAGGCGTCGTGCCCACGACCACGAGTCCCCCCGCATCTTGTTGTGGTTCGTGTTGCACACCTGTTACCGGCCTGCCCGGTGGTGGTGGAGGAAGACAGAGGAGGAGCCGGCCTCCCTTTCTGCAACTGGGAAGAAGAGAGCCGGGGGCGGGCGGAGGAAGAGTCAGGCCGCCAGCAGCAGCAGCCGCCGCCGCCTCCCCTCCCTCTCTCCTCCCCCTCCCCCTCCCTTCCGGCCCTACCTTGACCCGCTTGCCCTGGATCTCCAGGCTCTTCATGGTGAAGTCCACGCCGATGGTGTTGCCCTGGCGCTCGGCGAAGGCCCCGGTCTTGAAGCGCTGCACCAGGCACGTCTTGCCCACGTTGGCATCGCCAATCAGCACCAGCTTGAAAAGAAAATCGTAGCGCTCCTCCGGGTCCGGCCCGGGGGGCGCTGCTGGGGGGCCAGGCATGGCGCCGCCGCTCTCTGCCCTGCGGCTGCTGCCTGTCCTCCACAGCGACGGAGAGACACACACAGCGCCCGGCCCGGCCTAGTGCGGAGCCCGCCGCCCCGCTCACTCCAGGCTGGGCCGCGGTCGCCACTGCCTCGGCATCGCCCCCCCCCCCCCCGCCCTGCCAGGCCCGGGCACTGGGGCATGCGCAGTGGGAGCCGCCGTCCTTCCTCTTGCGCTGGCCAGAGCCTTGGGGAGGGGCGGGCGGGCGACGAGGGGGGCGTCCCCCAACTGGGCGGCTGGCTGGCTGTACCAGAAAGAGTGCGGGGCGGCGGGAGGAGGACCCGACTGCCAGACCTTCCGACCTGTGAGAGAGCGCAGAGAAGGTTCCACCACGATTTGCTGCCACCTGTTAGAGACCGAGTCCCCAATCACACGACATCCAACCTTTGCGTGTAACGGCAGCAGCCCAGCGGGCTTTTACACAGGCGAAGCCGCAGCGATCAGCTGTATTTGTGGGTGACCTGTTACATGCAGGACTGCTTATCCACGTAGTATGTGTGAGCAAGGGAAAGGCCCTCAAAATCAGTATCGCGCGTTGCTGGAATATAATGTCCCCATTGGCGGCGTTGGTGTTTTGCTACGAATTACATTTATTTTACTTTTATTTGTCGCATTTATATACCACCCTATATAAAATCTAAGGACATTTTACAATCCCATCAAACAAAAACCTAACAAGTTGTTCTAGTAAGAACTAATCTGCAGACTTTCCTTTCACTATCTCTACAACTGGACTAAATTTGGTTCAAATTGAGGTCCACAACTTACTTGCACCTCACACATTCGCCATCTTGGATCAGGATGGATGATATCATTACAAACTACAGTCCCATACAGCTGTAGCAAATTTGGTTCAAATCAGTTAAGCGCTTCACAAATTAACCCACTTGCACCTCAAAAGTTTACACGCCCCCCTTCTTGAATTGTGGTAGATGACATAACTAATGATACCATCGAAGTGACGTATCCCTTTGTGTCACTCACTACAACTGTACCTAATTTGGTTCAAATCGGTTAGACAGTCCACAAGTTAGCCCACTTGTGCCTAAAATGTTCACATATCTGCCATATAGAATCAGGGTGAATGACTTCATCACAAACTACACCATTGAGGTGACCCTGTGTGTCACTCAACACAACTGTACCTAATTTGGTTCCGATCAGTTAGACAGTCCACAGGTTAGCCCACTTGCACCTCAAAAGTTTGCGTGTCCACCATCTTGAATCGGGGTGGATTACATCATTACAAACTGAGGTGTCCCGACAATGTAGCCAATTTCGTTCATATTGGTCCAGGTGTTATGAAGTTGATGTGAGTGGGTGGTGGACACAGACATGGAATGCCGGGTGATCTCATAAGCCTGCTGGAAAATAGACTACAAATCATATAAACAGATTAAAATTACCATAAATAAATCTTTAAACAATCCTAAACTAAAAGCCCGATAAATCTGATGTGTTTTCAAAAGCCGTTTAAAAACAACCAGAGATGGGGAGATTCTGATTTCATTTGGAGTGTGCTCCAGAACTTCCGGGCAACCCTAGAGAAGGCCTGGTTTGGGGTCGTCTCCAGGCGAGCCATGGCAACTGCAACCCAACCTCCCCAGTGATCTTAATAGGTTGCTGACTTTATCAAGAGGAACTGTGGGTGAGTCTCTCATATATATCACACACACACACATATACATACACACACGAATACACACACACACACACACACACATCCAGCCCGTAGGTGGCACTAGCATTTGCTAGTGGTGTTCTTATTTGGGGGCAGAGTCCTTTCCTTCTTCCTGCTTGTACCTTTGTTGAACTGGTCTCTTCCTGTTAACAATAAAGTAGTCTTTGGCTATAATGGCTGCATTCCTCTGAGCTCTCATGACAGGTGGGGTGGGGGGTTAGCCATGTATGCTGCCCACCAGGGGCATGGCTACAATTGAACGGGGGGGGGGGGATGTCCCTGGGCCCCTGAGGGAAGGGGGCCCACTGTCTGGGTGACAGCTTGCTCTTTGCTCTCTCCCTTTAGACTTTCTGATGAAGGAAGTGGGGAGGGCTTCACTTTTTCTCCCAGGGGCTCATTCCAGCCTTGCTACCCTGCTTGCCACCCTGCTCTTCCACACATTTGACTGGGCTGGTTAGAGCATCATCAGAATTAGTCCTAGATCTCTTTTGCCCGCGCTTGTACCAGCGGTAAGGTAGTCGGTAAGCATATGCCTAGTACACAGCACTACACGAAATGGTCGTGAATGTAATAAATGAGTTACATTGGGCTTGCCAGTGTTTCTCCCCATCCCCACCAGCAATACTGAGGGGCGATTCTCACAACCAACAAAAATCGGGCTAGGAGAGCCTAGCCCGATTTTTGTTGGTCGTAAGAACCACCGGGCTCGCAGCCAAGCCCGGTGGTTCTTGAGCGGGTAACCCGCTCGAGAACCCCTGCTAAAAAGCAGGTTTGCGGAGTGAGTGCTCCAGCAAACCTGCTTTTTAGGTCCGCTCTCCCCGCAGTTTTAACAAAAGCGGGTCTCACGGATCGTGCGACCCACCTCTGAATGTAATACTGCAGGTTATCAGCAGTATATGTCTCTCTCTCTCTCTCTCTCTCTCTCTCTCTCTCTCTCTATATATATATATATATAGAGAGAGAGAGAGAGAGAGAGAGAGAGAGAGAGAGAGACACACACACACACATATACTGCTGATAAGCTGCAGTATTACATTCAGAGGCGGGTCTCGATCCGTGAGACGCGCTTTTGTTAAAACTGCGGGGAGAGCGGGCCTAAAAAGCAGGTTTGCTGGAGCACTCACTCCGCAAACCTGCTTTTTAGCAGGGGTTCTCGAGCGGGTTACCCGCTCAAGAACCACCGGGCTTGGCTGCGAGCCCGGTGGTTCTTACGACCAACAAAAATCGGGCTAGGCTCTCCTAGCCCGATTTTTGTTGGTTGTGAGAATCGCCCCTCAGTATTGCTGGTGGGGATGGGGAGAAACACTGGCAAGCCCAATGTAACTCATTTATTACATTCACGACCATTTCGTGTAGTGCTGTGTACTAGGCATATGCTTACCGACTACCTTACCGCTGGTACAAGCGCGGGCAAAAGAGATCTAGGACTAATTCTGATGATGCTCTAACCAGCCCAGTCAAATGTGTGGAAGAGCAGGGTGGCAAGCAGGGTAGCAAGGCTGGAATGAGCCCCTGGGAGAAAAAGTGAAGCCCTCCCCACTTCCTTCATCAGAAAGTCTAAAGGGAGAGAGCAAAGAGCAAGCTGTCACCCAGACAGTGGGCCCCCTTCCCTCAGGGGCCCAGGGACATCCCCCCCCCCGTTCAATTGTAGCTATGCCCCTGGTGGGCAGCATACATGGCTAACCCCCCACCCCACCTGTCATGAGAGCTCAGAGGAATGCAGCCATTATAGCCAAAAACTACTTTATTGTTAACAGGAAGAGACCAGTTCAACAAAGGTACAAGCAGGAAGAAGGAAGGACTCTGCCCCCAAATAAGAACACCACTAGCAAATGCTAGTGCCACCTACTGGCTGGACATATTACAACATTTCCACACATTGCCATCACATGGGGGCAGATTGGATGATCCACGAAAAGGCAATGGAACATAGGGTGGAGGGGAAGAGCTGGTCTTGTGGTAGCAAGCATGACTTGTCCTCTTAGCTAAGCAGGGTTCACCCTGGTTGCATATGAATGGGAGACTTGATGTGTGAGCACTGTGAGATATTCCCCTAAGGAGATGGAGCTGCTCTTGGAAGAGCAGAAGGTTCTAAGTTCCCTCCCTGGCAGCATCTCCAAGATAGGGCTGAGAGAGACTCCTGCCTGCAACCTTGGAGAAGCCGCTGCCAGTCTGTGAAGACAATACTGAGCTAGATGGACCAATGGTATGACTCAGTATATGACAGGTTCCTATGTTCCTGTGAAGGAAGGTGTGCACTCCAATGCTCCACCACCACATATGCAGATCAGAGTATCTTCAAAACAGGCCCATAATAATACTTCTGCATTTCAAGTGTTTTAAGTCTGTCACATGCATTTTCTCAGTAATCCACTCACAACAGCCCTCTAAGGAAGGCCAGTGGTATTATCCTCATATTGCCAATGGATGGAGAAAAGGCTGCAGCTGAGTGCCAGAGGTTGCCCAAAGGCCATCTAGTAAATTTGTAACTGATGAATGAAGGGCTACATTACCCAAGCATGAAATAGTAAGTTGTAACTTTGTCTAATGTACACCAGGTTGGGCAAAGGCAGAGGGTCTACTGCACCCATAATATGGCCCACATCTGCTCAGCTGACTCCTGAAGCTAGAGAGGGTCCGTTGCTGCTCCCCACTGCCGCCAAGTAAGCCAGGGCCAAATGAAGAGGCTTATAGGCAATCATGAGAAACAGCAGCAGCAGCAGCAAGCCATTCACAACCCCTGCGAGGCTTTGCCCCAAGGTTTCCCAACTCTGAATATCCCTCTGTGTGTAGACACATAAGGAAGTTTTTAATCTTCCATGCCTTTGCCCCAAAGATAGGTGTCCTGCAAAACAGGCGCCTAGAGGTGCACTGTGGGATGACTAGTCCCAGCCTCTGTTGATAGTCATCTGTGCTGCTCCCAGCAGTGCAGGTCATGTGAGCACACGGCTTGCATGCCACAGGGGCTCAAAATGATCATCTGGGGGAAAGTAGGTGGAACTCTGCCTCCCCCGCACCCACCCAGTTGGGTGAATAGTCCCATATTCTCCCCAAACTGACCTTATGAACTTATTAAATGCTGCTTTCCTTTGTAAAGAGAGAACAGTAGGGAAGGTGCCTACACTTATAATCATACAGTGTGATGTTCTTACATCCCGGCTTGATACTGGGGGCCAGGCAAGGCTGGCAAGTCAAGCACAGATGTAGTCCATTAATCCATCTGGGTGAGCTTTCCATCTTATTTGTTTGTTTAGTAATTGACTCAGAGCCATATATATAATATATATTTGTGGGAATGTGAGGAGAGCAAGTTAGTTATATGACAAAGAAAAGGGGGCACAAAGTATTAGTATGGATTTTACTGGAATTTAGTTGTCAGACCATAGCAAGACAAGTGGAATAAACGGAACAGAGAGATTATATAAAACATAGCAGTAAAATAGCATGCAGGCCCAAAATGAAGCAGCCTTATATCACTGGGCTGTATCCTAATTACATCCTCTCTGCATAGAAGGCAGTTCTGTTGGTGCAGTTGGGAGTAGACTTTTTTGGGGAGCACAAACACTGCTTCCTCCTTGCCCAAATGGAAAGGCTTCCTTTCTCAGAAGGACTTATACAACCCATTATGATGTTTTATTATTATAGCAAATGATTAATATGCCTTTTTATTTTGGAAGTATCTAAATAACATGGATTTTGTGTGTATTTAAATACAATATTTAAATAGACATTTCCCCCTTTGGTGATTTAAATAAATCCACCTGTAAACTGAAGCAACTCTTTACATGAACATCACCAACATGTTCCTATGCCAGCTCAGGCTCTGTACCTGTACCTCAGACTGCATTTCAGCTGCAGCTCCATTGACTGCTTGTGCCATGAGAGTCTAACCAAATAGGTTGTGGCAGCCTATTCCAAGTCACCTAGCTAGAGTATTCCTGAACTGCCTAATGAGGAGCGTGCCATTCATATGTAATGCTCTTCACCAGCCCTACTGTACCATTTACAGCTAATGTATGTTCTACTCCCGCATGCTATCTATTTTATCTAGCAGCTCTTCACACTTGGCTAAAAAGCCAGTTTTAGAAATACCGGCTAGTCAAGAAATCAACTTTGTTAATGAGGAAATGAAATACTGGTATTACCCTATAGCAAATTGTGCTGCTAGCTTACACTTTGCTGGTGAAATGATCTATGTCCAAACCTAAGCTGTCCAAACCTATGTCCAAACCTAAGCTGCATTAGAGAAATAGATTTCTCCGGAAGAAATGCTACAAGGGCTGTCATCCCCCACCCACCCCCGCCGCATTATTATTATTATCTCTTGTTTATACAGTCAGAGAGGTGTTATTGACTGGTTTGTTTTATACAGACATAGAGTCCTTCCCAAGGACCTGGGATGGCTGTATTTTATTATCAATATTGTTGTTATTATTGTAGATATCATCACCAAATATAGGCTGTTCCCAGTAAAGTTGCTTTTTGTAATTGGCTGATGTTGATTTCTGTGGCCCCATTGGTGTTGAGGTGCTCTTCAAGGTCTTTTGGAACTGCACCTAGGGTGCCAATTACCACTGGGATTATTTTGGTCTTTTTCTGCCACAGCCTTTCAATTTCAATTTGTAGATCTTTGTATTTTGTGATTTTTTTTCTATTTCTTTTTCTTCTATTCTGCTATCCCCTGGTATTGCTATTATTATTATTATTATTATTATTATTATTATTATTATTATTATTACAGTCAGACAGGTGTTATTGACTGGTTTGTTTTATACAGACATAGAGTCCTTCCCAAGGACCTGGGATGGCTTGATTTTATTATCAATGTTGTTTCTGTTATTATAGATATCATCGCAGAATATAGGCTGTTCCCAGTAAAGCTGTTTTTTAAAATTGGCTGATGGTGATTTCTGTTGCCCCTATGGTGTTGAGGTGCTCTTCAAGGTCTTTTGGAATTGCACCCAGGGTGCCAATTACCACTGGGATTATTTTGGTCTTCTTCTGCCACAGCCTTTCAATTTCAATTTGTAGATCTTTGTATTTTGTTATTTTTCTATTTCTTTTTCTTCTGTTCTACTGTCACCTGGTATTGCTATGTTGATTATTTTAACTTGTTTTTCTTTCTTCTCGACTACAGTTATGTCTGGTGTATTGCGTGGCAGATGTTTGTCTGTTTGTAGTCAAAAGTCCCATAATATTTTTGCATCTTCATTTTCTACAACGTTTTCAATTTTATGTAAAAACATGATGTGATTTATTGGAAAACTAGATGCATTGCTTTCATGTCAGTGATTATAGAATTATGTACTACATTAATCACTCCACTCACAGATCAAAACAAAAGGTTTGCAGCTTTCCCCTAGTGTAAACAGTAGCTGCTGCTTCTCATGATTAATGTGCTGCAGTGAGTTCTGGAAGCAAACACAGCCAAGGTACAGCAATACGTGCTAATACAATAAGGACAGAATGCAGGCATTTGGATTTTGCCTGCAGTAGGACTTGCTCCTCAGCAATTACGTGCAAGACTATAAACATTGCCAAGAAAATGTCCTTATTCCCCAAAGTGTGAATCAGACTGTTTTAAATTTAAATTTGATTTCACATTGTAAAGAAGCTAATCAACTAGTATAGATAGGCCCAAAGGGGTTTTTTGGTGGGTTGTTTTTTTTTTTTTTTTTTTGCACGTCCAGTGTTTTGTCTTGTTTTGTTACTTTTTATTCTTTGAAACCACAGAAACCATCACCCATCTCATTATCACAAATTGCTTTGGAAACTCCCATCAGTTTTGAAAACTGTCACGTGTCATGCAGGACTGTTGCTCAAGAAAAAAACGTCCAAAGGCCATTTGAGCACATGGAGCACATTCCATGGTTATTAAGAATCTGATTATCTATCTAAGTGTATTTTTACAACCTGCTTATAGTTTACTTATATATTCAGTTTTGATGCTTCAGACAGATGTTATTAAACTTATCATATGGAGATGTGGGATGAAGCCATACAAAACACTTTTCTTATGCTAAGAAAAGCAATGATCAGATTAATAGGTGATTTTATGAGCTATAGTTACTTATTTCAAATATTTGTATATTACTTTTTGGCCAAAAATTGATTCCTAAGGCCAGTCTTCAAATTTTGGAGGGCAGGGGGCAACACCCTTAGCTTTGGCCTTTAATCAATTCTTTTGGAAGGCTATTGGGAGACCATGATTTGGCAAAACTCAGGAGATTTGAGGATTTTTATTAATGGATTCCTTACTTCCTATCCCACAGTTTGACCACAATCCAAGCTGATATACATGTACAACATTATGTAACATACATTAAAACAATCAAAATAAGATAAACAAAATAACACCACAGCGGGAAATTCTCAAAATCAAATGCCATCAGAAGATGGTTTAATGGCAATGTTTTCAGCCAGCACCTGAAACATTATAATAAAGGAGCTGGCTGAATATTCCTGGGGAGAGTGTCCAATGACCCAAGCACTGCCACTGAAAAGACTGCTTTCTGAAAGTGTTGCCTAGAAGAAGGGTTTCCACTGAAGTTCTTAGCAAATGGGCAAGTTCATATGTGAGCAAGTAGTCCTTCAGATACTCAGCTGTGTCCAGAAACAAACTGACAGTTAGATCTTTAATTACTCACATTGGCAAGGTGGAAACATTTCTGAGTCCCTGTTAATAATGCAGTCATTCCATTCTCAGCTAGCTGCAATTTCAGAATGCTCTTATAAAGCAGCCCCGAGTGTAATCATTTTGTATTACAGTTTCCCTTGGTGATGTGGCGATAGCAGCCTTTGTGAAGGAGTAAGCAAAAAGCGTTGGGTAGAAAATGTTAGTTAGATTCCTTAGCTATGTGTACATGTCTCATAATAGATTTATAGCTGCAGGGCTAGAAATATAATTTCCAATGTTAATAATTAAACACTGGTTTTGATCTATAATTGAACCCAAAGGAGCTAATGGAACAAAATTGACTGGTACACATATAAAATATCGGTGGCATGCTCATTATTATGCCAGATGACATGCACATTTCATATCTCCCCGTCTGTGAGGACTAGGCTACTCTGTGTCAAGGGCAGAAGGCAGGTTTCACCCTTACTGCAGCTTTGCTCCCAAGTGCAACACTTTACTTTCCCCCATAGGAACTGTTACCGAAGCACTCCTGCATCTTGGACGAGTCTTCTTTTGCAAGTGAGATTGTCACATAGACAAAAGTTTGTGCCTTGACACTAACCTAGGGAAAGCGGAAACTGTACCAAAGTCATGAAGAAAGGCAAACAAAAGTCTTAGGACAAAGAGGAATTTGAACACACACACCCCCGCTAATGCAAACAGAAGTACTCCTTGTCACTGACTGAATTGGTACACCAAGAGCCAAGTGTTCCTACTAGGTTATACTGTCTTGTCCACAGGACTGCCCTGGAGCTCCCGGCTCCCTGGAGCCTGCCCTCATACTCTCCCTTACATCCCAAAACCCAGTTTGTGGCTCACGCCATGTTCAAGCCCTGCTCAGTCTTGGAACTGGGAGCCCACTTGGATTAGGTGCTAGCCTGGCAACCTAGGAAGCCCCTCCAGTCCAGTGATGGCCTTACTGAGGCATGGAAGCTCAGTATCCAACCTTCCTCTTTTGATGTTTAGTGTGGTCCCTTTCAGCAGAACAGGAGAGGTATACATGGTTTTCTTTCTCTTCCCACCTTTTCTCTCTTTCTCCCCCTCTCTCAACCTTCCTCACTCACAGCTGTCTGATTTCCTCTCCCCTCACTAAAATAGTCTCCAGACCCACTCTGTTACATCTGCTCTAGCAGCCAATATTCAGTACCTGATTATTGTTCTGTTCTCTTCTAACAAAACGTATCTCTTCCTTTTGAAAAGTCTGACTGTTTGCCCCTGGGCACACTGTACCGTTGAGGCCTGCTCAATTGAATGGATGCAGCCAGGGAATTTTTAGGAATCATACTGGATGAAAAGAAGTGCCCAGGTTTCTTGAATTCTTTCATTTCCAAGCCTCAGAATTCTAATCCTGTCACTCAAGCACTTCTTCAAATGCAGGGGCAGAGCTGTAACAGGGTGCATAGGTTCCAAGAACCTGCATGGCCCTTCCTTTGGGGCAGCCTCGCTATCCTCTGGGGCCACCTTGCTTGCCCATTGACACAGTTCGCCTTCTCCTTGTGGTGCCATGTGCCATGCTGCTCATCCTCAGCATCACCACTGGGAGAGGAAGCGCTGCCACCAGGGTCGAGAGTGCACTGTCAATGCAGTGTGTGTGTGTGTGTGTGTGTGTGTGTGTAATGGACCAGAACCTGTTGCCACACTCATCACAGTCAGACTTTGAGAGCTCCAAGGATGAAGCACTACTATGGACCCCAAGTCTCCAGGAAACAGCTGCACAAGTTGGCCCCGAGGCTCTATCCAGGAAATTGGTTGTATCACCAGCAGAGCCTGGACCAAGCGATGAGAGCTCTGGAGATGAAGAACTCAAAGACTCCTGCACCAGGAGAACTGCTGCACCTCACCCAGAGGATACTCCCCTGCCCACGTTCTCAGACTCGGAGGATGCCCTGGACTCACCTCTGGTGGTTGAAGACTCATCTCCTCAGCGTCGGGGCAGAGCCTGCAATTACAAAATAGAGCATGGCCCCTTTAAATGCCCACAGACTTTGGAAGCAGGGTGGGGCGTTAGGCTGTATCTGAGAGCAGGGGTATATAAGAGCTCATCCTGTACTAAAATGTTTGCTGAAGCAATTGTTGCAAAGCTGCCTTGCCTGATGTTCCTGGATTGTTCTGATTCCTGGTTTCTGAACGTGGCTTGGTTTGACCCCTGTGTGACCTTGTAGTGGCTCCTGGCTTTTGACCCATGGCTTTGTTTGAGTATGCTTTGCTTGCCCCTGTGTAGCCCTCATAGTGACTCCTGGTTTCAGACCCTTGGCTCTGTTTGGCTCGTTATTGCTCTTGTGTGACTCACCCTGTTGACTCCTGGCTTCTGACCCTTGGCTCTGTTTGACTATGCCTACCCCTGTGAGACTATCCTTGCAACAGATCACTGCCTGTGGACCAGAACATGACAAGGATATAGTGAGAATACAGGCTGCCTATACTCTCCCTACTCCACTGTTTAAAGGCCAGAGAAATACCACTCACTTAATTGCATCTGGTCTTTTGGCTGAAAAACCATCTCATAAGGTAATATCATTAGTCTTGCCTATTGAACCAGACCAATGGAGCTATATGCATTCCTATGGAGTCTTCATAAAACTTGATTAACCTGTTAGATGTAGTACCAGTAGCTGAAGTGATCTATGATTAACATAACTAACAACTGTTTTTCTTAGGCAGTGCTGCACTGCTCAGAAACAGAAAGAGGCAATCTAAAATTATCTGTACATTTTCTTCAATTATTATAACCACAGGGAATATTCAGAAGGGCTGAACAAGATGTAACATGCTAAGTAACATGCTTCTCAAGAAGGCAGATCTGGCCACAGTTACCCATGCCTTAGTCACGTCACGGCTGGATTACTGCAATGCACTCTACGTGGGGCTGCCCTTGAAGAATATTTGGAAACTGCAGCTAGTGCAAAATGTGGGAGCTAGGATTTTATCTGGAGCTGCCCGGTGTGATCACATCACACCTATTTTGAAAGAGCTGCACTGGTGACCAGTGTGTTTCCGGGTCCAATTCAAGGTGCTGGTTTTGACCTTTAAAACCCTTAATGGTTTGGGCCTGGGATACCTGAGGGACCGCCTGCTCCCAAGGGTTTCTGCCCACTTGACGAGATCATCTGAGGGGGCACTGCTCCGGGTGCCAACAATGAGAGAGGCTAGGTTGTCATGCACTCGAGACATCTGAGGGGGCACTGCTCTGGGTGCCGACAATGAGGGAAGCTAGGTTGTCATGCACTCGGGACAAGGCCTTCTCTGTTGCTGCCCCCAGGATTTGGAATGCTCTCCCAGTGGCCATTCACTCCTCAGACTCTGTCACAGTTTTTAGGAAGCTAGTTAAATCTTGGCTTTTTATCCAGGCCTTTACATGATTGTTTTATTACTGCTTCTGCGTGTTTTTATCCATGTATAGTTTTTGTATTTATATATTGTATATTTTAATATCAGATTATTTTTATATTTTTAGCTAAATTACTTTTAATTCATTTTCATTATGTGTTTTAACTTTTGTAAACCGCCTTGTGATTGTTTTTAATGAAAGGTGGTATATAAATCTAACAACAGCAAAAATAAAAGTACCAGCCAGTTATCCATAAGGAAATCTGCAGTTTTGACAAAGGAACTTAAAAATCCTTCTTCCTGCTGCCCCTTCTCTTTACCTTGTTACTGATGTTTCCCAGGAAAAGTGCCACCTGAATTCCACTGCATGCCTGCACAAATTAATTAAACTCCTTGTTCTTGCTGTGACCAGCATTAGCCTTAAGGCTTTTGTATGTCCATTGGCCAACCACGCTGGGCTGGGCTGGGCTGTTATTTAGAGTCTGGTGGTATTTTATTGGCTTTACTTTTTTTTTTTTTTTTTAACTGCTAAGGCCTCATGTCCTCCTAATTTTGAATGGAGGTAAGTTATTCGAGAGATCAGTAACTAGTAGCTTCAGGGTCACACCAGGACCCTGAAGGGTGCTGCTTGAGCCCCTCAATAGGTGGCTAAGCCAAAAGGACCGGCTGGCAGCCTCTTGATGTGTGGAAGTTTTAACCATTGTCCCCCATTCCCTTCTTTCAGAGGGTGTTGGGAAATCTAGTTGCCGACTGGGAAGTCTTGCTTATAACCAGGACTGTATAACCTGAATATGTTTGGTTTGGGGTATGCCATCTATTTAAAAAAAGTTCTGCTTTTATTTGAAGACTTTCATATTTATTAATATAATGACAATTTATTCTGTGGAGAGAAATATTCATTCATTCATTCTTTCATTCATTCATTCGATTTCTATACTGTCCCTCCAAAAATGGCTCAGGGCAGTTTACACAGAGAGATAATAAATAAGTAAGATGGCTCCCTGTCCCCAAAGGGCTCACAATCTAAAAAGAAACGTAAGATAGACACCAGCAACAGAGAGTAAACCGTGTCTTCAAATTCAGTTTTGCATGCCACATTTCCCACTTTTTCTAGATGTGATTCTAAATATTAAACATTCATTTGTTAATTCATTTCAGGTTTATATTTTGCATTTTTTCCATAAGGTATCTAGCAATTTACACAAGCTGTGTTACCATATATGAACATAAAGTATCACTTCGGATCTAAACCTCAAAGGTATAATTTTCTCAAGCTCAGATCTATGGTTTAGGTAGGGCATATTATAACAAGAAGAGTTGTCCTGATCCAGTGAGGGAGAATCCACAAGCAGCAACAGGTAAACACACCTCTCTTCCGTTTTGAGCACAGAATGAGTGCTTACAGTGCTCCTATATCCTACACGCACATGCTGCTTAACAAGGATTCAGACTTTTAGCTCTGACGTAGCACTCTCGCTCACCAGCTGGATGAGGAGGTTAGTGGGGAGGGAGCACATACCAGGCTGAGTTCAAGCACCCAATTTCCTGATCTGATGATCAGAACTGATAGACTGGTATTTTCTTAGCAAGGAGATGAGTCACTTTGCAAACACAGCAGCAGTGGGCAATTCTGCCTCCTGCTGTGCTTGTGCCCTGGAATGAAATTAGACCTCTTTTCCCTTGAGCTCTGTTAGCACATTATATCCTATGAAAGCTGGAAAGATGTTCAGCCCATGATTATTGCGCTTCTCGTGATCCTTGTGGTGTTTTAAGTATTCCAAGACCAAGTCCTGGCACTGAAAAGACGCTGCAAAGCTCAACCCCTAGCACACATTAGGCCCTGCAGTAAGTCCAAAGGTACTGAAGCACGGCAGTGTAAAACTGTAGTTTTAGCAAAGAGATAATTCATAATTGGTTTGCAATGAGAGTGTACCATAAATAAGGGGATTTGTTGTAAAGGTTGAGAATACTGTATGTTGTAAATCAAAGTTATTTGATTGAAAACTTTGTACTATTGCTATGATATTTGGATAATACCACGTATCAACTATTAATAACAGAAGAAACATTTTCTGAAATTACATTCTCAGGAAACTTGTGATGCTCATAACTGGTCTGTTTCACATGGGATTGCCATATTCTGCCCCGACAAATCTGGGCACCCTAATTTGCATATTATGTAAATTGGCTTGCAAATAATTCGCATATTATGCAAATTAGCAGATGCACTTTGCAGTTGACTTGTATTTGGTCTGGTTATCTACCAACAATAGTTGGGGAAGATATCTTTGCATATTAACAGCAGCAATAGAACAACAAAAGCACAACTTTTCTGATAAGGCTGCAGTTCTGTATACACTTACTTGACAGAAGATCTGATTGAAACCAATGGCGCTTACTTAGCCAGCGTGGTGTAGTGGTTAGAGTGCTGGACTAGGACCGGGGAGACCCGAGTTCAAATCCCCATTCAGCCATGAGACTTGCTGGGTGACTCTGGGCCAGTCACTTCTCTCTCAGCCTAACCTACTTCACAGGGTTGTTGTGAGGAGAAACTCAAGTATGTAGTACACCGCTCTGGGCTCCTTGGAGGAAGAGCGGGATATAAATGTAAAAATATTTTAAAAAATAAAAAAAGGAGGTATGCCAGGAGTGGAGCCAGGCTGGCAGCGGCTCGTGTGCGGCCACTGCTGTGGCCCCCTGGCTCCGTGTCTGATGCCAGACGTGCCCGGCTAGCCATACCCCTGCACCTGATGTCAGACGCGGGGGCGTGGTCTCCCTTCCAAATGGGGCCGTGCAGCCCCGTTTGGAAAGGAGTTGGCCTGGGCTGCTCTGGGCAGCACGGGCTGGAACAACTCTCCCTGCCTTAAAGGCAGGGAGAGCCGTTCCGGCCACGCTGCCAATGCAGCGTGGGCCAATCCCTCTCCTAAATGGGGTCGTGTGGCCCCATTTGGGAGGGAAATTGATCAGCCCCGCTGCTCCATAACTCAACTTCTACAAGGACTAGAGCTTAGCTTTTAAAAAAAATGAAAGCTGAAATCGGGGGGAATCCTGGTGGGTCAAGCAATCTGGGTGACATGCCTAAAATCCAGCTACTACCTGGGAAATCGGGGGAGATGGCAACCCTGATTTCACAGGGTGACATAATGAGATATTTGTCCTCTAAAAATATATAAAGGGGCCTTTCACACGAACACACAGGCAGGGGAAAGGCAGGGTTAAGCTTATCTTGCTTGCAGACAATCCAGACTGGTTCTAGCTGTGCTGTACCACTGTGCACATGATCACCACAGCAGCGATTGGCACGACATACCAGAGGCTGGGGGAATCCCACAATGCACCATGCGATGAGCATGCTACACTCGGGGATTCACCTGGGAGACCAGCACTCTAGGTGCTCATCTCTGCATCAGCATGGGTTGCAAGCAGCCCGTGCTGACCCACAATCCCAGACCCTGGGTTAATGGTGCACTTGCTCTGTTAACCCAGGCTAAGAGGCGGGCGTTGGTGCTGGGTTTGGCACCACGGTGCTGCTGGGATCTTCATGGATCTGGGTGGTTCTCACAGGCAGCCAAGCCCAGGCTGGGCTGCTTGTGAGAACAGCCTCCAAGTGTATCTCTACAATTTACCTTTGGTTAACAACTGCTTTGAAATATATTCACATTAGAATGCATGTCCTATTTTTATCTAAACTGGAGTTGCCAGTTGGAAGGTATTGAAAAGCAAAATGTTTGATAAGCAAGCACTTCTGCACATGTCTTATCTATTTTTCTGCATGTATTGCTATGTGTTTGTGTATCTCTGCTTTGCAGATGCAAAAAACTACAGAAGTAGCTATATAGTGACTTAAGAAACTGTCCAGTGTGGTACACAGCTATGGTTTGCATGTTCAGTAATATACATGCAACACAAAAAGTACTGTTATGTACAAGAAAATATAACCTGCTGCTCATGTAAGGGATGGCGCCCTTACACGACAATAGCTTTTTGTTAGCTGTGATCCAGAGGTAATAAGTGTTCTGAGGAAAGTTCTTGTACAAGGAGATGCTAAAACAGGGGTTGTTTTTGGGGGGGTGGGTTGGGGAGTTTGCTGTAGTTAAATTTGAAAAATATTCTGCTCAATAAACTACTGAATGTTCTAGCATTAGATTGTCTTTGCATTTCTGTTGCATTTCTTATTAGTGTTTACTATTTAAATTTTGTTGTTATAATTAAGAATTCTGTGTAACTCTAAAGCTTGCATATGCCTACTGCAAAAATACATCCCCTAAAGAGATTTGCTTACCTGTTCTGATTATCTTAAATATTGTGGCCATTTCTTACACCTAGAGGCAGAAGTATCATTCTCACTGAGCTTGACATAGCTCAACATAATCAGGGCATGATTACAGGAGTTTGTGTGAGGTTCTGTCTGACTTCTTCTCCATTGCACTCATGACTCATCCATGAAAACTCAATGAGAATTGATTATCCAGGTAAAGCTGAGAATATTTAATTTTCTTCTTCAGTATAACTCTGTAAAAGAAATCTGTAAAGTATCTTCTCAATCTTGGTTTTGTTTTTCTGCAATGAGGTAACACCTGTCTGACTGTGTAACATCTGTTTGACTGTGTAAACAAAAATAATAACATTTATTATTTTTGTTTACACAATCAGAGAGGTGTTATTGACTGGTTTGTTTTATCCAGACATCGAGTCCTTCCCAAGGACCTGGGATGGCTGAATTTTATTATTAATGTTGTTGCTGTTATTATTATAGATATCATCGCAGAATATAGGCTGTTCCCAGTAAAGTTGCTTTTTGTAATTGGCTGATGGTGATTTCTGTGGCCCCTATGGTGCTGAGGTGCTCTTCAAGTTGTTTTGGAATTGCACCTAGGGCGCCAATTACCACTGGGATTATTTTGGTCTTCTTCTGCCACAGCCTTTCAATTTCAATTTGGAGATCTTTGTATTTTGTTGTTTGTCCTGTTTCTTTTTCTTCTATTCTGCTATCACCTGGTATTGCTATGTCAATTATTTTAACTTCTTTTGCTTGCTTGCTTCCTTCCTCCTCCTCCTCCTCCTCCTCCTTCTTCTTATTAATAAAAATTTATATCCCACCCCTCCAGTACAATACTGCTTGGGGCAGCTCACAACAGTAAAAGTAATATAAAGTTTAAAACAACAACACAAATAAAACTCAACATAAAATATAATCAATTAATGTTAAATTAACTTCAATGTGCAACAGTTGTTCATTTACTCTTTCAGATATTGCATATGGAAGAAATTCACAAATGTTTTTGTAGATTTTGCCAAACCCTTTATGGGTAAATCTGGCAAGCTAAACACATTCTGACAGAACATTCTGTAAGATGTTCCATCTTACAGAAGAAATATATTGTGCAGATTCTTGTAAAATATATTAATGTTTTCTTTGTGACATAGAAGAAAACTCTGGCATTTAACCAAAGTGCATTTATGTTATAAACATTAAACTACTGGATTTCACAGAAGAGTAAAATATCATAGACTGGAATAGACTTAGTATTAAGCACTTCACTTTTTCTGTTTTGGTGGAAGAATCATGGTAGCAAACAGTATGTTAGCTTGGTTCACCCAACAGCATGATAAATTCACCTTCAAATCAGATTATTTCCTCAAAGCAACACTAAAGGATTCAAGAGTGCTAGGAATTATTTTGCAGCTCTTTCTATGATTTTTCGTGTGTGTGTGTGTGTGTGTGTGTGTGTGTGTTGGCCTTGAGTGTGGACCAATATATATATTGCCTTGATCACTCAGCTGAGACAGCCTCCCTGTGATGACTTTCCTCTACCACTATAGTACAGCCTGCCACCACAATATTCAGACTGCGCCATGTACTATGTCTCCATGTCAGTACTAGCTGCCAACCACAAAGAGCTTGCAGAGGAGATGCTTTTAATGCCAGTCTAGGATCTTCAGTATGGAAACAGTGTGCTGATTGACTGTGCATGTTATGGTGGCAAGGTTAAGCCCCCTCAAGTTATTTCTGTGTGACCAAAGTAATATGTTGCAGAGATTTAGAAATGAGATACATCTGATTTTTTTCCTGTTTCAATGAACCTTCACACCCATATTATCTGTCCATTAGACTTTATTGTTACAAGGAAATGCTAGGAAAGGAAAGAGCAAGGGCAAGGTAATGTAGCCAACCTAATTATTAATTCTGTTTATGTATAGAAAAGGCACAATGCATACATAGAGACCTCTCCCATACACTTGTGTTTTATTTATTGCCTTCATATGCTGCTCTTCCTTTAGGACACTCAAAATGATCTCTATGGACCTTCTATTCTAGGATGAGCTGTTGAAACATCATGGGATGAACAGATATTCCATTCATTCATCGCTGGTTTCTCAGGTTGAGGCAGTGGCCAGAAGCGCTTTTTATCAGCTTCAGTTGATACGCCAGCGGCATCCATTTCTTGAGATTCATGACCTCAGAACAGTAGTACATTTGCTGGTAACCTCCAGATTTGATTACTGCAATGCACTCTATGTGGGGCTGCCTTTGTCCAGAAACTACAATTAGTACAGAACGTGGCAGCCAGGCTGGTCTCCGGGTCATCTAGGAGAGGCTATATTACTCCTGTATTACAGGAGTTACACTGGCTGCCAATAGGTTTCCGGGTAAAATACAAAGTGCTGGCTATAACCTATAAAGCCCTAAACAGATTAGGCCCACGGTATTTAAGAGAGTGTCTTCTTCTGCACGATCCCCATCATCCGCTGCATTTGTCAGGGGAGGCCTGTCTGTGGCTACTTTTAAGTCATTCGGTGGCCACTCAGGGACGAGCCTTCTCAGTTGTTGCTCCAAGACTTTGGAATGCGCTTCCTATTGACATAAGACTCTCCCCATCTCTAGTGGTTTTAAAAAGATCTTTGAAGACTCATCTTTTTAAAAAAAGAATTTTTGTAATTTAAATATTGTAAACTGATTTTGTTTTAAGCAGCTTTTGGAGTTTTAATTGATTTTAGTGTTTTATTTATTTGTATTGTTGTTTTATAGTTGTGAACTGCCCTGAGATTTTGGTTTGGGGCGGTATATAAATGTATAAAATAAATAAAACTGTACAAAGACTTGCTTAGCATCAGCTATTTAATAGCATAATCTTCCCTCAGACCATATTTAGCCTATAACAGCATTTCCTGTTAAATAAAGTTTAATACACCTTAATTGTAAGAAGTGCGCTCAGGTACATTAATTAGAGGACATTAGCAATTTCAGAGGTTGTTGCATACACAAGCATTTCAGTCTACAATGTTTCATAAAGCCTCACTTGAAGAGGAAAAGTTGAATAATCACTAGAACCTGCAAAGTGAAGTTAGATGGGGACATCTCACTGCAAGGGTCCTATAATTCATCAGATTTAGTTGCCATTGTTTTCCTGAGGTTCCTCTTGATCTGATAAAAAGCGAGCATAGCTTAAGCATTGTGTTAGTTCCCTCACAATGATTTGTACAAATAGGGCAATTTCTCAATATTTTCTGCAGACAAAGGCAAATTTCCCAACAGATTGCAGTCAATTTCCCTCTTAGCCTTGGCAAAAGATAGAATTGAAAGTGAAAAATGAGGTGTATCCTTGTTCTCCACTATACCACTAAAGTCCCCATTCTCCTATAACACAACAGGCACAAGGGCAAGTTTCTTAGAAATAAGCAATTTGCAAGAGAGCTATCCATTCAAGCCATGGTCCTAGGCATACATTGACTTGGAAGTACATTCCATTAGTATCAAAGAGATTTACTTCCAAATAAAGGTTTATAGTCAGTCAGAAATGGAAAGCTCCAAGCCAAATTCTGCCTCTGGGAGCATGATGACTGACATTCTAGTTTTCTCTCAGTCCTTCCTTCATCTACTACCTACCTACTTAAGCAATATCACAAAAAAGAGAAGAGAGAAAAGACCCTTCTCCCTATGGTGCTCTTCTCTTGGTCATATTTCCGCTTGGTGTTTGTGGGATGTTATCATTGCTGCTCCTTCGTGTGTGCGTGCCTGAGTAGCACCATGAAGAGTCTATTCCCAGTGGACTCTGCATAATAAAGGTAATCTGTAGCCCAAGCCTAAAGTAGAGAAGCACCTGCAGGGGAAAACACTCTTGTTCTTTTAATGTTCCTGAAGAGGGGGAAAGAAGGAGTTGGCAAAGAAACATTTGCATCAGAAGAATAGTGGGAGAGGACAAGGGATACAGAGATTAGGGAGTGGGTGAGAAGCAGTAGCTGGAATTTTCTGCAGACCGTTTGAGAAGAGAGATTGGCACCCACCCACAACAAAGCATCTGCTTGTGCTTGGCCTCCCTAATTTCCACTGCACTTGGTAAGCAACTATAATGAAAATAAAATGATGGATCCCCCTTTCTTCTTCCCCACTTACCTTTTTATGTGTTTACCTGCACATAAAAGTAAATTCATAATCTCATGTGTTGTACAGGGAAGTTGTCTTTTTTGTGGTGCTTGTGTTTTGTTTTGTTTTAAGTATGTTATGGTTTTTACTGTTTACTGGCTCTTTTAAGGGGAGTACAGGCCTATAATCCCATCCATAACATTTTCTTCATAGCAAAATATTTGTATAAGGATGATTGGGTGCCATCGGAATTCCTTTGGCTCTTTAACAAATGGGGAAAGTATTCAGTAAATTTGTGGCTAGAAATGTAATCACAGAAGGACTGTAGTTCTGGGGTAGTTCAATCCCTGGCATTTCTAGTTAGAGTTGGGAAAGACCCCTGTTTGGGGCCCTGGGGGGGCTACCAGTCCGAGTAGATCATTCCAAGCTAGCTGGACAAGGCCAAGGCAGCTTTATAGGCCTGTTCAATACAAGGCAGCTTCATAGGTAGTGGAGGGGAAATGTGTGGCCAGAACATTTAAGTGCTATAACGTTTGTACTGAAATATTTATTCAGTGCATGATCTGAAGGCACGTAATTCTGTGAATTAAGTTGTTACACCACAGTTGGCGAGACTTGGATTGCTGGCACTAGAATTATTGAGCAAAACACTCTAATCAGATGCAGAGTTCTTTTAAGCTGGCTATTCTGGCATTTGTAGCAAGGATACCATCCTGTAAAAGAAATTGCGAAACAATCTGAGTGTCCTCAAGACAAAGCAAAGGGTCATATCAGCAAATATATAAAAGCCAAAAGTTGCCCACAGTGCCTCTCCTCTTTGAGCTGGCCCTCTCTTCCTTGCCACTGACCCCACTGCCTATTTGATTGCCCTGTCCCTCTAGGCCTAGTTCATTTCACCTCCCAGAGGACAGAGTGAGTGGGGGCTGCTGTTCCTTCTCCTATTTCTTGTCTCCGGAGACATGGGGGGGGGCGGGGGGGGGCAGGTAAATAGGGAGTCACAAGAAGGAGCAGAAGCAGCAGGGCTGCTGCTTGCACTCTGAGGTTCAGCAGCAGGACAACTGCGGGAACATTGTGGGCCTTGGCAGATGCACAGCAATGCCAACCCTTAATCAAGGGATAGACAAGGCTAGGGACAGGGGATAGGCAACAGGGTCTTCAGATTCTGGCGGACTCCAGAAATCCATTGCCAACTTCCCTTATTCAGCAGCAGGTGCACTCTGTCAAAGGGCTGTTCACATGGTGAGATTTAGAAGGAAGGAAAGATTGGCCTGGGCATGAACTGCCTCACCTCTCCCCCTCCACCCCCAGAAATTCAGGTGTTGCCACCAAGTCAAGAGAAGGACCAAGACTTGGGAGACATGTACGGAGGACCCATTTGTCCTCTCAGTGATGGTAACAAAAAAGGTCCAGCCATGAGAATGTGCCTGATCTCTCACTACAGCCATAGAAATGAATAGACTCATGTAACTTCTGTTAGGGATGTGCATGAATCGCAATTCAAAGCACACCCCTGCGCCTTTAAAACAGAGGAGAGCAGGTGCATACCTGCTCCTCTGCTGCTCGTCGCCACTTCCTGAATCGGGGTGCTCTTCAAAGACATCTTTTTGCGTTGGCGGCACTCTCCCACAGCTGCCCCCGTGTGATGCTGGCACACACATAGCGTCCATGCATGCACGACAGCCATTTGCTTGGCCAGCATCCATGCTCTACTCTACAGGAGAAAGAGACGGTGTACAGAGACCCTCACGCAGTGGCCCCTCCAGATCTCGCCCTCCAGATCAAAACATTGAGAGTGACCTGGAGCTGGAGAAGCAAATCAGAGAGGTGCCAAAGAGAGATAGAGCGGTAATAATGGGTGACTTCAATTACCCACACATAGACTGGGTAAATTAACATTCAAGTTAAATGACTGTGCCTTCTAACAGTTAGTTGTGGAACCAATAAGAGAGATAGCAACCTTGGACTTAATCCTGAGTAGTGCCCAGGATCTGGTGTGACATGTCAGAGTTGCAGAACAATTGGGGAACAGTGAAGTTGAAATGGAAAGTCAGGAGGGTCAAACCACTCCAGAAAGCATGGAACCTATTTAAAACCACAATAATAGAAACTCAGTTATAATGTATACCAAGAAGGAGGAAAGGTACCATCAAGTTCAGGAGGATGCCAGTGTGGCTAACACAAGTAGAGTCAGGGAACCTATAAAAGGAAGAAGATGTCATTCAGAAATTCAGGAAGTCTTGTCCAAGTGAAGAAAACAGAAAGGAACATCAACTCTGGCAAAAGAAATGCAAGGGATGCAAAAATAGAGTTTGAGGAGCACATAGCTAGAAGTGTCAAGGGGAATAACAAAAACTTCTTTAAATATATCAGCAGCAGAAAACTTGCCAGGGAGGCAGTTGGACCCTTAGATGATGAGGGTGTGAAAGGGATTATTAAGGAGGATAAGGAGATTGCAGAGAAACTGGATGAGTTCTTTGCATCTGTCACTGCTGGTCTACGACCGAAATAAAGTTTTACTTACTTACCATCTGTCTTCACAGCGGAGGACACTGATCATATTACCCTCTCCAGAAATGGGCTTCTTAGGCTTGGAGGCTGAAGAACTGGGCCAATTTGAGATGATGAGAGAGGATATTCTAAACTGTCTTGAGAAACTAAAAATTATCAAATTGCCAGGGCCAGATGGCATCTACCCAAGAGTTCTGAAGGAACTCAAATCTGAAATTGCTAATCTCCTAGCAAAAATATGTAACTTGTCCCTACAGTCAGGCTCTGTACCAGAAAGCAGCTAATGTGTGTTTGTGTGTGTGTGTGTACGCGCGGTGGGGGGGGAGGGTTTCCAGGAAATTATAGGCCTGTTAGCTTAACTTCGGTGCTGGGTAAATTAATGGAAAGCATACTTAAGGACAAAATTGTTAAACACATAGAAGAACTTGCTGAAGGAGAACCAGCATGGCTTCTGCAAGGGCAAGTCTTGCCTCACTAACTTTTTGGAGTTCTTTGAGAGTGTCAATAGGCATGTAGATCCAGTTGACATAGTATACTTGGACTTCCAAAAAGCGTTTTACAAAATTCCTCAACAAAATTCCTCAACAACTAAGAATAAACTTAGCAGTCATGGGATAAGGAGACAGTTTCATTTGTGGACTGGAAACTGGATGAAGGACAGGAAACAGAGGGTAGGAATAAATGAGACTGTTTTCATAATGGAGGGAAGTAAGAAGTGGTGTGTCCCAGGGATCTGTACTGGGACCAGGGCTTGCTAGCTTCTTCATAAATGATCTAGAAATTAGGCTAAGCAGCAAAGTGGTCTTATTTGCAGATGACACTAAACTATTTAGGTTAGTGAAATCCAAATCAGATTGTTTGTGAAGAGCTCCAAAAGCATCTATCCAAACTGGGTGAGTGGGCAACAAAATGGCAAATGTGGTTCAATATAAGCAAGTGTAAAGTGATCCATATTGGGGCAAAAAACCCCAACATCACATATAGGCTGATGGGATCTGAGCTGTTGGTAACTGACCAGAAGAAGGATCTTATGGTCATGGTGGACAGCTCATTGAAAGTGTTGACTCAGTGCGTGGTAGCTCTGAAAAAGGCAAATTCCGTGCTAGAGATAATTAGGAAGGGGATTGAAAATAAAACTACTGTTATTCTGATGCCCTATACAAATCTGTGGTACAGCCACATTTTGAATACTGTGTACTGTTCAGGTCATCATATCTTTTAAGGAGGACACGGTAGAACTGGAAAAGGTGCAGAAGAGGGCAACCAAGATGATCAGGGGCCTGGAGTACCTTCCTTATGAGGCAAGGCTACAACATCTGTGGCTCTTTAGTTTGTAATAAAGGTGACTATGGGGAGAAGTTAGGGGGGTGCATGGAACCATCTGGCCTGGTTCGGTTCGAGTCCAAACTGGACTCGAACGTGACTGGCCCAGTTTGGTTTTGCACCCCCTAGAAGGGTGGGATGGGTCACAATTTTTTTAAAATAATTTTTTTTTAACCTTTCTCCTCACCGGGGGAGTTTGTTGGTGCGGTGGGGTGTCTGTGTCTATGGAGGTTCCCCCTCCCCCCGACCTTCAAAATGCCTCAAAATGTTTGGACCTCCATATATTTGTGCGGTGGCCATTCTGGAAGCTGCCGTGCATGCACAAATGGCCTCTGTGAGGCCTGGTATGGGCCAGGGCCTTGCAGAGGCCATTTGCACATGTGCGGTGGCCATTTAAATTTTTTTTTAAAAAATGGCTGCCGCACATGCGCAAATGGCCTCTGTAAGGCCCTGGCCCATACCAGGCCTCACAGAGGCCATTTGTGCATGTGTAGCAGCTTCCAAAATGGCAAATATACGGAGGCCCAAACCTGCCCCAAAACCGGCCTGAATGGGCTGGAGCGAGGCATTTTGAAGGCCAGCAGGGGGAGGGGGAACCTTTGCGGATCCCCCCACCCCACCCTAACGAACTCCCCCGGAGGGGAGAAAGGTAAAAAAAAATTTTGATTTTTAAAAATCGCAAACTGGTCGGGGGGGGATTGGTCTTGGTTCAGACAGAACCAGTGGGGATGGTTGGTTCGACCTAGAACCATCAAACCCCTGAACTAAACCCCCGAACCTCCAAACCCCCAAACCAGTTCGCACATCCCTAGGAGACTTGATTGAGGTCTATAAGATTATGCATAGAGTAGAGAGAGTGGACAGAGAAATTTTTTCTCCCTCTCTGACAACACTAGCTCCAGGACCCATCCCATGAAACTGAAGGTTTGGAAATGTAGGACCGACAAAAGGAAGTACTTTTCCACACAGTGCATAATTAATCTGTGGAATTCTCTGCCATGGGATATAGTGATGGCCACGAGCTTGGATGGCTTTAAATGGATCTTAGGCAAATTCATGGAGAACAAGTCTGTCAATGGCTACTGGTCTGAGGGCTATTGGCTGCCTCTAGCCTAAGAGGCAAGATGCCTCTAAATAACAGTTGCAGGGTAATAACAGCTGGAGAGAGGGTGTGCTCTCACCTCTTGACTGTGGGTTTCCCAGAGGCATCTGGTGGGCCACTGTGTGAGACAGGATGCTGGACTAGATAGGCCCTGGGCCTGATCCAGGAGGGCTGTTCTTATGTTCTTGTTTTTTCCAAGAGGCCTATAATGTTTAACTACTTGCAATAATTAATTGCAAGTAATTAATTGTGTGCAACTAATTATTGCAAGTAGTTAAGCACTGTAGGAGAAGTGCTTCTGCGTATCTGTTCCTTCTGGGGTAGTGTAATCCCATCCAGCACAGGAAGATCTAACTCATCCCTCAGATTCTGATCCCCCACAATGAGCACCTTTGTTTTGCTTGGATTCAGCTTCAATTTGTTATCCCCCATCCAGCCCATTACTGCCTGTAGGCAGGTATTTAGGGAGTGACTGCTATTTCCTGATGGTGATGATAAGGAGAAATAGATTTGGGTGTCATCAGCATACTGATGACACCCTGCACCAAATTTCCTGATGACCTCACCCAGCAGTTTCATGTAGATATTAAAAAACATTGGTGTCAGAATGGAGCCCTGAGGGACTCCATATATTATAGCTCCCATTTTGAAGAACAACCGTCACCAAGCTACACCATTTGGAATCTGCCTGAGAGATAGGATATCCCCAACTCCCCCAGGCGATCCAGAAGGATACCATGATTGATGGTATTGAACGCTGCCGAGAGATCCAAAAGAACCAGCAGAGTCACACTCCCTCTGTCGATTCCCTGATACAGGTCATCTATCAGGCCGACCAAGGCAGACTCAACCACACAGCCCGTTCTAAAGCCAGTTTGAAATGGGCCTAGATAATCGGTTTTCTCCCAAACTGGCTGGAGCTGGTTAGCCACCACTCTCTCAATCACCTTGCCTAACCATGGGAGATTGAAGACTGGCCTATAACTATCCATCATTGAGGGATCTAGGGAAGACTTCTTAAGAAGTGGTCTAATCATAGCCTCCGTCAAACAAGGCGGCATCCTACCCTCCCTCAGCAATGAGTCAATGATATTAACTAGGCCATCTCCAACAATTCCCTTGATAGATAGAAGCAGCCAAGTCGGGAAAAGATCTAGAGAGTGAATGGTAGGCTGCCCCGTCCCAAGCAGCTTGTCCACATCCTCAGGCAACACAGATTGAAACTGATCCAATCTAATACTGCAAGAATTAGATTGCTGGACACTCCCTTCATAGGCTTTGCAGAAACAGTGGAGTCAAAGTTGGCCCGAATACATGATATTTTTGTCCACAAAGAACCCATTTAGAGCATCACAGCAGAACAAAGTCTCTGGGGACTGGTTTGAAATGGAAGGAGCTCCTTCTCAGCCTGGGAAGCTCTGCTGAACACGAGCCTGCAGAATCAATGTGTGCAGACCAGAATTGGTTTTTTTGCCACGTGCATTGCTTCCACATAAACCTCCAAATGGGCTCTATGCTGTGTCCTGTCAATTTTGAGCCAAGTTCTCCTCCACTTGAGCTCCAGTCTCCTTCCTTGCTGCCTCAGACCCCACAACTCCTCTGTATACCATGGTGCCATGTTTAAAGCAGGTCAGAAGGGGTGCTTAGGAGCAATCATGTCTACTGCCCTGGTGAGTTCCCTATTCCAGGTTCCCACCAGGGCATCGACAGAATCACTGGAAGGACCAACATCAAAACCTTCCAAGGCTTTTTGGAATCCTACTGGGTCCAGCAGCCGCCTCAGGCGGACCATTTTAATAGGTCCTCCACCCCTGCAGGCCTGGGTTGTGGCTGTGACAACAACCTTAACAAGGTACTGGTTCATCCATGACAATGGGGAAAGCACAGGACCCCCCACCCATGGAACACCCCCCGATCTGAACAAAAGACCAAACAAATTGAATGTGAGGCTGGCAACATGAGTTAGTCCTGAAACTAGTTGAGATAGGCCCGTAGTTGTCATGGCCGCTATGAACTCCTGAGCTGCACCAGACAAGTCAGCCTCACAATGGATATTGAAGTCCCCCAGCACTGAAAGTCTGGGTGACTCCACACCAACTCCAAGACCAGCTCCGTCAGCTCAGTTAGGGAGTCAGTTGGGCAGCAGAGTGTATGGTGCACCAACAGAATCCCCAATCTATCTCTAGTCTCAGCCTCAGAAATACACACTTAATATAAGTCAACTGTCTCACAGGGGCCTCTGGTAAGGGAAATGGTATTCTTATGGACCACAGCCACTCCACTATCCCTTGCCCACTTCCCCTAGCCTGCTCCACAACAGAGTAGCTTGGTGGGAGAAGCTGGGCCCCTAGCCTACCCCATCCAGGACTCAGTTATACAAGCCAGGTTGGCTCCCTCATCCATGATCAAGTCATGGATGATTATTGGTGAAGGTGTGGTAGCAGCCAATTTGGTGACAGTGCAGAGGTAAAACCGCAGCCTGACATTGCCCTTAAAAGAAAGCACAGCCATTGGCTTTCGGCCAATGCCTCACTGATGAAAGCGCATTGCTGCCATCTACTGACGCATTGGTGATACTACAGTTGCAACTATCCGAAAGGGAGGGCTTACTCTACCCAGTGTAAATTGAGATGTGCCAATCAAAAGGGAACCCCCATTATTCATAACACTAGGCCCCTTCTCCCCATGTCAGCACGCTGATGCAGGGGCATGGCTGGTGTTGGAAACTAATGCATAGTGGCCCCTCACTTTCTCCAGCCAGCGAAGCACTTCCTTTGCCAGTTGGATGCTTCCTATAAAGTGCTGGAGATGGTGAGGGGTAGCATGCCTGGCCTTGGAGGTGGGTGGGTGGGTGGGACATGTGGCGGGGGAGGCATAATGGAGCGGGGAGCATAAGGGGGTGCCTTGGTGGCTCCCCCAGGCACCACAGCCCGGGGAATTTGTCCCCCCTTATCCCTACACGCCCGATCTGAAATGCTTAAATGCTACTTCTATTTAATATTAATATTGGGTTTTAAATGTTTCCAATGTTTTAAATGAATTTATTTGTTAATTGGTTTAATGTTTTAAATGATTTTAATTGTAAACCACCAAGAGACGCAAGTTTTGGGCGGTATAGAAATATTTTAAATAATAAAATAAATACTACTACTACTACTACTACTACTACCATGGGTGAGGTGCCCATTGGACAAGAGGAGACAAATGTCCCCAGGCCTGGAGGGTCAGGGGACCCACAAGGCTCGGAGTGTGCCCTGCTGCCACTGCCCTTTCCGTGCTGGGTGCTGGTGCCCAGCAGCAGGGGTGCACTCGTGATGGGATGAAGTGCACTGGGGCTTCCTTTTTCCTCCCCCTGCACTTCCTCCCAGTGGACCACCCCTCGCCTCCCTCGCCACTGCTCTGCCCCGTGAGCCATGCAGGGAGCCGCTGGAGGAAGGGCTGCCCAGCCCTGATCGGCCACCACCCCTGGTGGAGGATGGCAGTGACTCCGCACCATTGAGCCAACACTGCTGCTGGTGATGGCGGCCACCCTGCAGATCTCACTCTGCACCAAGCCTCAGTGGCTGCAGGAACAAAACCAGGAACAGCAGCTGCAGGAACAACCCTGAGCAGATGGTTAGTCAAAACAGGGAGGAGAAGGTTTGGGTGGGTTAGGTTGGTTGCCCCTCCCCCTTGCATCTGACATTAGATGCAAGGGGCATGGCTTGGGGTGCTGGGGCACACACATTTTGCACGCATGATGGAGGTCCCCTGCCTGCACGTTGTCCCCCGGCCCCCAGGAAGCTTGCTATGCCCCTGACTACTTCTAACAACAATAATAATCATAATGGCTGACATCCAGATTAATGAAGCACTGGTACAGCATTGCTGCATGAGTGCACCAAGGGAGGAATGATTGGATGATTTTTGGATCAAAAGGATGAATCTCCTTTTCCCTCTGAAGCCAACTGTGGCCTTGAAAATATGTCCATAAGGGTCATACAGCCCTCAGGGACACATTTTTGGGCATCACAGCCAGTTTCAGAAGGAAGGAAGATTGATGAAAATTGCTACTCCTTTGAAACATATGCTTTGTTGAGTTGTGCAAATGCTTCCTTAGTCAGGATGTCAGCTAATAATTATAATTATAATTATAAATAGCTGTTATCATTTACCATCTTCTCCTGACAAGATCTTTTGTAATTGGAAGTCAAGGAATTTTCCTTGGCAGAGGGCTTCAGTGGCCACTAGGTGACAATGTTGATCTAATTTAAGGACCATGTTGGCAGATTGTTTACTAAAGTTGAAGAAAACCCTTTAAGGTCTGCATGTTTAATTATACATGATTTGTTTTCTCTGCGGAATTCCAAATGCCCTTTCCTTCCAGCTTATCTAAAGGATGTTATTCATTTCCAATAAACCAGCATTATATACATTTACAATGACATGCCATTCGCTATTTGCATTATTTAATTTCTTTTCACAAGTAGTTTGGAAGAGTAAAGAAAAAGTAGAGGGCAGTGTAGCGAAAGCAAATGAAAACTGACCCTGTTAACTGAGCAAAGAGGCACCTTTTAAAGTGACAATTCTCTTATATTTCATAGGACCAGAGCAACTGACCCTCTCCAGCCCCAGCATGGCATCTCTCCAGTGGCTGTTGCTGGTGTCTATCTTGAGGTCATTCACACAATCAAAAACTGTGTTCTACCCAGGTTTGGGAGCTGTGTGCACTCCGAGTGTTGGGTTGTGTGGAAGCAGGGTAAGAGGGAAAGGTTGGTAGAAATGATTGTGTGGAAACAAGGAAGTACAAAAAGCTTACAGCTTAAGACACAATCCATATATGTGTATTAACAATAGCTTTTCATCACTCCAGTGGTGGACTGCTCCAGGGCTCTCTGTTCAGGTTAAGAGACTGATAGGAAGTACTGTCAGGGATCCACAATCTGTATTACATAACAGTGATAGTTAAGATAGATACATAAACCTCAGGTTTTCTGAAATACATGAACAGACAAGGAGGACTGGCTTACATTCACCACTATCCATCCTCCTCCTAAGTGAGATGCGCGCACACGGCTCCATTCTACTCAAAACCATGTGGATGCTGGATGCAGAGGTGGGTTGCCCCTGTGCCTACTAAGCACAGTGTCATCACTGTTCCGATACTGCTCCATTGGGAATGATGGGAGCAGAGTTGGAACAGCAGTGATGCTGTGCCTAGAAGGCCGAAGGTACCCCTACAACCAGTGCCCGCATAGTTTTTAGTAGAATGGAGCAGTGTGTGTGTATCTCACTTAGAATGATGATGGAGTGTACAGTGTGTAAGCCCCCATTTGTTGCACTGATTCTGAATCTACTTTCTAAAGGGAAGAAGGCTTATACGAGATCACATGATCTCTCTGGGTATGTCCATGTATGTGTCTCCCTCTAATAACATTTGTGTTTCCAGTCCAATACAAACCAAATTCACAGAACATGGGAGGGGGTCTTAGGTAAGAAGGGTCACCATGTTAAAAGAAGGAAAGTAGGCTTTATTAGTTCTGCTTAGAACTACTGATTTGTATTTGGATGAAGGTTATGGTTGTCTAGTTGGAAAGAAGAGGAACGGCCTTTCTTCTATTCCCCTCATCCCCAGTAACAGGAACCTTTCTGAAAAGGCAAATGGCAGAAATGATGGTTAGAAACATTTCCTACCTGAAGATAAAGCTTTCTTCATGCACAGGTTGTATTAAACTACTTCCAAAACCTTGTTTTGGTAAGTGTCAGGGGCCAACATCCATTAATAGGGAAAACTGGAAGAATTCCATATAAATCTTTCTTACTGCCATGATATGCTGGTTCTGTGTCCACAGACGACATTTATGCTAGATTGGCACTACTGCCTTAACAAGTTAACTATATGCAGATATCACAGAATATATGGTCTTGCAAGGACAGGTTGCTGTGTTTGTGGTGCATAAGACTGAAGATGGTCCTAACATTTTTAAAACAGTGAGACTGATTTGGAAGCACCTTGTTGCTGGTTCGAATCCCCGCTGGTATGTTCTCCAGACTATGGGAATATACCTATATCAGGCAGCAGCAATATAGGAAGATGCTGAAAGGTATCATGTCATACTGTGTGGGAGATGGCAATGGTGAACCCCTCTTGTATTCTACCAAAGACAATCACAGGGCTCTGTAGTTGCCAGAAGTCAACACTGACTCGACGGCGCGCTTTACTTTACTTACACTGTGTTTAATCCTCAATCCCTGAGGGTTGAGCTCCGAAGAAAACTGGTTCCTTGCAGGCAGAAGCTGACTGATGATGATGTCATATTAATAGATAGATAGACTTCATTACAGTCTTTGACCACTACAGAAACATGAAGGAACATAAAACCCATTACAATAACAACAGTATAGCTTTTCTGAATATAAATGACATAGTAAATTATTCCATTACATTAGTCATTAGATTTTGGCATATATTCATTGCTATTAGACAAAACTTAGCTACATTATAAGTAACGTTGGTTTTATAATCTGACAAAAGAAATGAGATCTATATTTCATCTCCTCTGCCTGGTATATAATCAAGGGTAAAATTAATGTCTCTCGCAAGTCCCTATAAAAATCACAGTACAATAAAACATGACCCACATCCTCTATGGCCTGCACATCACCTGGGCAGTAGCATTCAAAGTAAGGAAACTTCTACCATATACAACCTCCCAGGGCAATACATCAAAGCAGGCAAGTGCATACAATCTACGATATTCAGTTCAAACTTGACAATAATGAGCTGGCTTAGCACTAAAGGCTAATCTCCGTATTTCCAGTTGTTTCGGAGCCCTACTCATCTCCTGTTCCAATTCCATATCTAATATTCTTTGCTTAACAGCCTTTTTTGCTTGTTCATAGTTAGCAGCACTTCAAGGGAAAAGCCATAGAAAACAAGCATTTTGTTAACAGCTGACTTCCACTGTGATTGGAAGCAGTCTTCAAAATATCAGTAGAGCCAGCCGCATCAGAGTGAAAACCACCTTCAACCAATAATTAAAGATGGCACTCCACATCCAGGTCTCCACACTTGTGACTCCCAGTTCCAATCTTAACACTATATTAGAAACACATTTAGAGGCTTGTATAATCGATCTTAAAAACTTTGACTGTACCATCTCTACCAGGGAAAGGTTAGAGTAAGGACTCAGCTGTGCACCATATAGTTAATGTGCCACTACTTTTACCTCAAATATTTTCAAAACCGCAGGGACTTATTGCCCTCCCTTGATGTGATAGTAAGATAGGATAGCCAAAACACTCCTCTGAGCTATTTGTGTGGCATAGTTTAAGTATGCATCTCTCTGACGAGATGATTGGGAAGTTACTCCTAAGTAGTTAAAACAACAAACCTGGTCTTTTTTATTGCCATTAATAAACCAACTATTCTCCTTAATTCTCCTGGCAAAGGTCATTACTTTCATCTTATTATAATTTATCAACAGCTTTGTTGGAACTAGGACCCTCGCAGCATCAGATCTCAGCTGCAATGTCTCATAGTGACCAGGGGGGCGGGGCTTTAGGGTCATGGATAAAAGTGCTGGACTCCTCCCCACCTTGATCTTCCAGTGTTAGTCTCCATTTTGTCTCTCTAGAGATGGCTGTTTGTGTTGGTCTCTCTCTTCAGCCATGATCTACAGCTGAAATTAAGCTGCAGGCTTTTTCACATTTGTTTGTAACCTTTTCTTTAAATAAATTCTTGTAGTTCTTTAATACTAAAGAACTGTCTCAAGACCTCTTGCTTTGCTGCTTTCTCTGCAAATTGGTTTTGCTTTGCTGTTTGGGAACTGAACTGCCATTCTTCCCCTTCAAGCTTTTCATCCTCACAAAATTGCACAAAGGATATCAGGGGCTCTTCTTAGCCCTGCAATAGACTGTGCGTGGATGACCACATCATTGGCATACAGAAGCAATGAGATATATCTATCTGCTAACTTGGGTGGATGGAACTACTTTTTATTGAAGTGCTGTACCCTTGATTTTATATAGTAATTAAATAATAACAGGGCAAGCACATATAACCTTGTTTGACTCCTCGTGTTGTAGGAATTGGATCAGTTAATTGACCTTGCATGCTACATCTGACTCTCAGTTTGGAGTCTCAGCTATGTATTGCTGTGCAGCTTGTAAATCAGCAATAAGAGTCTTTTGTCCATTTTAGAGTGTCTGTGATGTTTTCAAGAAACCTCTCTTTCTTCCCCAATTCCCAGAGCAGTTATGCATTTTTTTAAAAAACCATTTTTGTAAAACATTCATATTTATCCAAGTTTTGCCATGAATATTCAGAAAGAGAGATCATGAAGCACTGAAACTGTGTGAGGCACAGAAACAGAAAAGAAAGAACACCACAATAAATGCAATGAAAAAGCTTTCCTTTTTAATTAATACTACATACGATGACTAGCGAAACAAACATGGACCGTTTAAAAAATCTCAAGAGTGAGGCCCCTGCCTGGCATATGAAGGGGAGGGTGAGACTGACAGCTGTCCCAGCAGTGAACTAGTTAACTGATCCTGTTCAGGCTCCAAGTAATCTGCGCTTTCAATATGAGTCAAGCTAAACTGTTTCTTTGAGACTGAAAACTGGAAATGGCTCGATTCTTCTTTCCTTCTTTGAAGAACTGAGCTGGAGACAGAAAACATTTGAGGCTATATTTTGAATGTTTGAAAAACGCTGAGTAGTTGAAAGCAGGGACTTCCAGAGGGAAGCAATAGACAATTTTAAGGAAACAAGTAGAGAGGTAATTATTAGACAAAATTAACTGTACAGGTGTAGCACCTCTGTGTGCTAATTCTAATTAAATTCATATTGCATTCAGTAATGAGGGTATGAGAAATAAATCCTAAGACCTGCACTAATTATTTATTAGGCATACTCTCCTAAGGGCAGTTTAGCCTTTTATCATAATTTGCCCCAATGCCACTGTGGTGGTGGTAGGCAGTGATAAAACTGGAGCCAAAATGTGCTGCATTGGGATGGGTAGATGTGACTATTGATGTGTTCAGCTCTGCTTTGGGGACTGGGATGTGAATTAAAGGAGGAAGATGGAGTTTCCAGCTATTTGGATGCCAAGTGGAGTGAAAATCTTTTGCCTGGAGACCAGGGAGTAAATCCAGTGTACATTTTTGCTCAGTTTAACAGCAGGAGGAAGCCCCAGGCTTTAATATGGTTTTAGTAACATGGTGATATCAGATGTGGCCTTGCATCCACCCAACATAATGATAATCTTGGCTTCTCTAGGAACCTCAGGGTAAAAATATGTTATTTAATTAGGAGTGTTGCTTGAATCTAGGATCTGAGTTTTCATTCCACAGTGAAGAACAAGAGGCACATTTTTAGATCATCAGTATATATTGTGCCAATATATTCTTAGCTTAATTTTTAACAAATATGAGGGTTGGTGATTCTGAAAAGTTACCTTTGATATGTAAATATCATTCTCTATAGGATGCATTTGCAGTGAACTTTCAGAAGTTCCCTAAGAAATAGCTTTATTGGTCTGTCAGCCCATTAAATATTGATTATCTGGTTAATAATCTGGTTAATAATTCATTAATCTAACCAATTAATGAATTAAATTTAAATAGATAGAAATAAATTGCCTTTCCTTTGTACAATGAATGGTTATGTTTAAACTATGTTACTTTACATTTCCTTCAATATTGTAAAAAGACATTCAAAGTGAGGGGTTGGAAGTAAAAATATATATT
The DNA here is from genome assembly GCF_027244095.1 of Hemicordylus capensis. NCBI lineage: Eukaryota > Metazoa > Chordata > Lepidosauria > Squamata > Cordylidae > Hemicordylus > Hemicordylus capensis. The sequence goes on along the minus strand of NC_069658.1, from coordinate 313,659,026 downwards.
TAAATTACTGTATTACATGCAAATAAATCTGTACTTGTATTTGCAATATTGCTATATTGTAATATAGGCATTGGAGATGTGCTTATCTCAAAAAGGTGGCCTTTTTACAATATTGAAAAAATACCACCCTTTTGTCAGTCTGATTTCCGAGAGGTTCAGGGCTCTAGGACCCGTGAAAGGGCTTTTTCGGTTGCTGCTCCACTTCTTTGGAACTCTCCTCCCGTTCAGATTTGTCTAGCCCCTTCCGTACTGATCTTCAAATCTCTACTGAAGACATTTCTTTTTCTCCAGGCTTTTGCCCTGGAGTTTACTCTATTTGTTTTTTGTTAGTTACTTCAGTTTTTAATTTAGAGTGTAATTTTTAATGTTGCCTTGTTTGCATGTTTTTGTGCACCGCCCGGAGTCTTCAGAATGGGCGGTATATTAAATGTATCAAGTAAATAAATAAATAAATAAATAAATATTGAAGGAAATGTGAGATAACATCGCTTAATAAACAAAAGCTACCCACTCACTGGTAGAATCTCTGAAAACACCACAGCCAAAGTAACCACCCGGAATTGCAGGTGAGCAACAGCAGCATGACAGCTCTGTGCTTCCTTCAGGTTTCGCTCGACAGTATTGTCTTTGAACTGGGCCCGAAACGGTTCAAGTTTGGGGGCTGTGCCAAGACAGTCTGGTCCAGTTTGAATCTGGTTCGATTTGAACTAAGAGTGGTTTTGTACACATCCCTAATGTAGTTTGGTCTTGCCAGGAAGATTCGCATATGTCTTTGCTTAGTTCAGGCTTGGCTGTTGTATTCTTCAATTTTGTCCCCTTTGATTACACTACGGTAATTCTACAGCTGTTGGTCCAAGGAGTCTCATTGATCAGGATATAAATGTATATAAAATAAACTTAACTTTATTTTCCCTAGATAGATTTAGATACAAGGCATGTATCCAGTCTGCCTCTGAGCCATGGGTACTGACATAATTATGTCTAATGGGCAACTTTTCAGACTGTAGTGTTAGGTGATACAAATTGGTTACCAAATTGGCCCAAGATACAGACAGTTAAGACTAACACTGTTAGTTCAGTGTTATTCGGGAAGGTAGTATTTGGATGGCTAGGTTTGCTCTTCAGAAATATCTGGGAACCTTTTTACCATTATCTCACTACCCCATCTCCGTCTTGTCACATGGTAAGGCGATCACATCTTACTTAGCCCTTTGGTGTAAGGGGCCCTTTGATGTTCCATTTGGAAAACAGTTCTGAGGGAACATATTGCCTTGCCTTCAACGTTTGGGCTAAAATTATTTCATGTTGCCTTTTGAATAGCCTGACAAGTTACTGATGCACATCCAGCAGCTAAAAGCTGCCTCTTCCCTTGTTCCGATATCAGGAGCCCGGGGGTTGCTGTCCATGCACAAGCATATGCTGATGTTTTCCAGTTTTTGATTGTGGGTAAGTAGCTTCTTTATTTGCCAGCCTTCCTGCCACATCATCCATTTTTCCTTTATTGCCGTTTGGCTGACTTCTTATTTTTGCTGGATTAATAGCAAAAAACATTTGCTAGACTAATAACTGGCCAGAAGTCTTTAAACAGAAAGGAGGGCTATGCATACATTATAATTAAACAAAAATTGGAAATTGCTTTTTATCGTTGCCAACCAAGGCTAGGTTTGATTGAGTGGAATCTTTTGAGTATTAACCTGAATGAACTAGTTCCCTCCTAGTTAAACAATATTCCAATTTATTCATCTTTAAAGCAAAATTAATAGCTTTAACATAATGCAACTAACTCATATATGCAATGCCCAGTATTAGCAGAGAGAATGCTCTTGAAATTTTGTTTTTGTTGCTGCCATAAGCAACAGTGTATGTTAAAAAAAAAAGGCCTTCTATAAGAAGTACTAACATTACTGAACCCCCCGCCCCACCAAATAATCAGTACACAGAAATGCTGGAAATATCTACTGTATTAATTTTGATTAGGTATCATGAAAATATATCTTATTTTGGTCATCAGGGGGGCTCATACATTAACATTGCTGCTATAATCTATATGTATACTACCCTCATGCACAATCAGAAATCAGCAACAATCGTATTAACTAGGATATTAATGTCTATTTAACATTACTGTTTGATAGTTTATTTAAGATATTTTGAACTCAAGATGGTTGTTCACATGACTGTTACTGGGGTTGGGGGGTAGGGAAGGCAAGGTCAAACCTACCCAGATGAGCATTTGTCTTCTGTGTAGGGATATGCGAACCCACTCAACCTCAAGCCGGTTCGACACCAAACTGGCCTGGTTCAAGGGCTTGCCATTGAGCTGAACTGGGCCCAGTTTGGTTCAACTTGAGGTTGAGCTGAACTTACCGGATCAGTTCGGGCCTGGTTTGGAGGTGCCAGGGGTGTTAATTTTTTGGTGGGGGGAGTGGACTTACTTCCTCTGAGAGCTTCTGCAGTCTTGGGGATGCTGCTGTGACTGTATGTGTGTGTGTGGGGGTCTCTATTGGTTCCCCCTCTCCCTGCTGACCTCCCCCTGCCAGTCTCTCCCCACTGTTTTGGGCCCATTTGGGGCCTCTCAGAGCACGTGGTAGCCATTTTGGAGGCTGCAACGCATGCGCACAGGCAATTTGCATGCCCAGGTTATGATAGGCAGGGGGAGGGGGAAGGGGGAACCACTGTAGACCCCCTTGCGGCTGCAGCAGCACCCTCAAGGCCACAGAAGCCCTCAGCAGTAGTAAGTCTGCCTCCTCCCCCCCCCCAAATTAACCTCCCTAGCAAATCTGGTCACCACCAAACTGGGCCCAAACCAGTTCAAATTCAAACCGATCTGGCTCCTCGTTTGGGGTGCCAAAACCGAACATGCCCAGTCTGGTTCAAGTCCAGTTCAGACTTGAACTAAACTGGGCAAACCAGTTTTGTGCACAACCATCTTTCTGCATGATGCATGGTTTGTGTGCCCACATGATCTGCTTTGATCTGAGCAGTGCATATCTATGGAGGCTGGGAAAATGAAGTCTCTGATGACCTTTTACCCAGGTAAAAGCCTGAGGAAAATTCCCCAGCTACCTGGGGAGGCAGAGCTGGGATCAGCCTCATGTTAGAGGTTGTTGATTTTTACCCACAATAGGTAAAACAGCAGACAACTACGGAATGAGCACACACTCCAGTTACAGAGTAGGTAGCAGAGGATGGTTTGGATATTGCAGCTATTTAGAGAAAAGACATGGAGATCCTTGTATGACTAAACACTAAACATTTGTTGGTTAAATACACTTAGATAGGAAAGACCTATCTCTAATCTAAAGGACTACATAGTGGATAGGTAAGGAGAGAGAGAGAGAGAGAGAGAGAGAGAGAGAGAGAGAGAGAGAGAGACATGTTTCCATCTGCTCTCTAGGAGGAAAGGAAGGATTGTGACTCAGCACAGGAAGTGCTGCAGAGTCAGTTCAGAGGTCATAGAGTAAGGACAGATAGGGAGACCCTGACTCACTGTCTCTACTCCCAATGCCCCTAATGGTCATTAGGACAATTGGTGCAAAAGGTCGATGCACTGGAAGTTCATCTCCAACACCTCGATCCTCGCACTTCACACAAGCAGCCTTACCCCGGTAAGGCTGCCCAAGCTTGTGTGAACAGCCTCCAGGTATTATACAACATTTTTGAAAGAGATGGTATGTTGTTTACACAACTCAACACTTCCAACCAACAATGTACTATGTCTTTACTCAGCACTAAGAAAGTACCAGTTTTTGCATTTCTCCAGCACAGATCAACTACCTGGCAAAGAAGCCAGCAAATTCTTGCTTCCCACCTTGGTAGAGAAGCCAGCATTTCCAAACATTTCCACCTAAGACATTCTTTGCATCGCATTGCTGTGATGTGCTCCACACAGGTGAATCTTTGGCAATCTTTACACCTTTTCCTGGTTTCCCAGTCAAGTGCTGCTGAGCAATGAGCACAACACCTACTTTCGCTTGATGTACTTGCAGTTGCGGTGGATTTTGTAACACGTGTAGCTCGTGGAGATCATTGCCGATTTGATGGACTGGTTTATTTATTTAATTTTTCAATCAATCAGTCAGTCAACCATATTTCTATATTGCCTGACACATACATCTTTAGATGATGGACATCCAACCGTCTTCTTTTTCTTTGTCCATCAATCAACTCTTCTCCAACCTCCATGAAGAACAGGCACCGCCTTGCAAGTGGAACTGCAAATCCTGTCAGACATCTCCTGGCAGAATTAAGGGTCAGGGATGTGTTTCTGGTCTAACCACGTGCTTCCAGACCCCCAGGAGCCCCGAAGTAGTTGAACTTTTGCACAAGAGTGTCTGCACTGCAAGAGTGGGGGCTAACACTACATGCGCACTAGTGTTTGGAGCACACCATCAGTGTTAAAATGCCAGCCTGTGAATTTGGTGAGGCTTACTCCCAAGTAAACATACATGCGATTGAAACCTTAGGCACACTTACATAGGAGTAAGTCACATTGCCGTGGATTTACTTCTGAGAACACATATGAAACAGCTGAGGCACTTATACTGATGCATGTCATTGGTCCATCAAAGTCACGGATCTCTACACTGACTGGCAACAACTCTCCAGAATTTCAGGCAGGGGTCTGGAGATGTCCGGGTCCTTCCAAACATAAAGCATGAGCTTTACCCCTGAGGTGTGGCCCCCTCTCCAACATGCATAGGATCAGGATGCTTCACATTGCTTTTAGTAGAATTTTGTGGGATTTATTTTCTTTTTATATGCAATAAAAAGGTCTGCAAAGGAGATTTGCTTAACATTAGGCCACTGCTAAAGCAGCTTGCTAGACTGAGACCAGCTCTTTCCGTCCAACCTCTTCTGAGAGCTATTCTTTGAAACAACTTAATGCTTCAGTCACTTTGCTGAAGCAAAGACACTGACTACCCTTTCCCTTGATGAAATTTTATCTTGCTGGCTCCAAAACAAGATCATTGTCAATGCAGTAAATCCAGTATCAGCCTAACATTAATAACATTGCCGTGGCGGAAGGTAATGTCTTCATAAAACTACTGTATTCACACTTTCCAGATCTGCCTTTATTATATTACCATCCCTTCTAACTGAGCAAAGAGGCACCTTTTAAAAGTGGTGATTCTCTTTATTTAGCAGGGGGCCCTATCCATCCCCAGCTCAGCATCCCTCCAGGGGCTGTTGCTGATGTCTATCTTATGTTTCTTTTTTAGATGGTGAGCCCTTTGGGGACAGGGGAGCCATTTTATTTTCATCTCTGTAAACTACTTTTGGAACTTGTGTTGAAAAACGGTATATAAATATTCGTCATATTCGTATTTGTATTTAAGCTTTATAATTCTACACACAAAACCCTTCAGGCAGCCTTCCACATTTCCTCACTACCCCAGTGCTTCCTGCATGTCATTAGATATGATATATAGTGTGATCCCTATGAATTGTTCATCCCTCCCCTCCATTCGTCTGTTTTCATAGCACCCCATACTTTCCCCTTCTTTCTGTTTGCAGTTTTTTCATGTTATATGTTATACTAGCTTATCCCATGCAGAGGACTTCATTGCTCACTCACCCCCTCAGCCAGCCTTCCCATCAGCCAGTCTCCCCCTCCATCCCCACACCAAGTTCCCCCCACTCACTTAGCCAGAGCGGCAGAGCTAGATAGGTTCCTAGCACTGGCCTCCGTCGCGTCGCCCTACTGAGTCTCTTTGCAAGGAGGATGGTCAATTGGGGTGGGAGAGCACACCTCAGGCCGGCCTCTGTCGGCCCACCAAGTCTCTTCACAAGGAGAACGGCCGAGCCAGGGCTTCCCTTCCGGCCTGCATAGATGGCCCTCAGTGCATTCTTCCACTTTGGCTCAGCCGTCCTCCTCACGAGGAGACTCAGCAGAGCAATGGATGCCTGCTCAATGTCTCTTTTTCTTTCTTTTCTGTTTCCTCCTCCTCCTCCTCCTCCTCCTCCTCTGCCCCTCTGACCGCTGCTTAGCCCTGCTCCATGGCTTCTCTCTCCTCTGGACAACTCTCTCTCTCTTTCTCAACTCTCGCAAGATGTGCCATGTACCACGGGATTTGCTACATAAGTCCCAAGGCTTTTAAATATATAGATAGATGTTCCTGACTTTGGTATTGCCTAATCACTGCTAAAGCCTGCTCTTGTTAAGGCCTTGCTCCTATCGCCACTGTGTTAGCCAAGTGACTGTTCGGACCAGCTGACTTTTACTCTTTTCTATTGGAAGACTATCTAGTTTCACTATGGCCTTCTTCAGACATTCTGTCTTCTGCCTTCACAGCTCCCACCACCACCCACTACTATGATTCCTGCCATTACTACAGACCAGCCACTATGTTTGTTAATATTACTGTTGCAATGTGAATGACAACTACAACTATGAATAGTTATATACTGTGCTTTCCACCAAAACTTCTCAAAGCGTCATAGATAGATAGATAGAGATGGCTGCCTATCCCAAAAGGGCTCACAGTCTACAAAGAAACATCAGGCTGATACCAAGAACAGCTGCTGGAGGGAGGCTGTGCTGGTATTGAATAGGGACAGTTGCTCTACCCCTGCTAAATATAAGAGAACCACCACTTTAAAAGATGCCTCTTTGCTAAATTAGAGGCCACTAGGCAAAGTTTTTGTTTAGCACGTTTTTTTAATTTGGTGTGTTAAGCATGATGTGTTCAGCTGTGACAAATAAAATACTTTTATGTTATTACAAAATCCTTCAGCTTTACTGTGATCACAATGTTACATATGGTGATGAAGAACAACTGAATATATGATGTATTCAAAGAAAGGCATGGAGAAGGAATACACTTTTCTTTTGTGAGTACTTTTGTCTTCTGGGAGAAAATGGCTGGCACAGTAGGGGATATTTCATAGTCTGATCAGCAGCAACACACTTGGGAAGAGTACTGTGACACGCATTCAATGTGAAGAAATAAGATAAAAAGAAAGCTGTTCTGCTCAGCAATGTAGGGGCTTCAGCCTGCAGCTTAATGAGAAGTCTGTTAACCCTTGAAAAACAAAGAGACGGCATTTGAAGAGTTGGCAGGTCTTTGAAGGATTATTTTAATGCAAGCTTCCAGTGAGACAGTGTGATTTAAATTTTACTCACAGTAAAGCAGGTTTGGTGAGATGGTTGGAGATTTCGGCAGAACTGAGGAAGCTTTCTTGAGACTGAGCTAAGCTACTTAAAAGCACAGCAGTTCTAGCAAATAACAAGTGGCTAAGGTGGCAGCATTAGAATGGCGGAGCAAGATACCCTCATAGAGAGGCTGCTGCATAGCTTAGACAAAGGCTTGTCACTCAGCCAAGTTCACTGCTCTCCTCACTCCAAAAGTACTTTTTGACTTTCAGAAATATGTCCCCGAAGGCTGCATGACCAATATGGACATACTTCTGGGAGCCAAAAATTACAGGAGGAGAGAGCAGCAAAATTTGCTCCCCTCTCCTCCTCCATGCACACATGATCGTGGAATAAGCCTTTGGCTGAGCTCCTCAGCAGGCTCTCTGCGAGGGTGCAGCTCTTACTCCACCTTTCTAATGCTGTGGGGTGATATAATATGTACAACCAGTCACTAAAGGAAGTTTCTGTTATGCATGTTTTTCTAGTTTGTCCGTAACGGCTCCCTGTAGTTGGTGCTGCCTCAGTTCAGAACATGATGTTTGTTAAACCTACAAAGGACCATGCTGAATAAAACCTTTTTCTGTTATTAGAAATTCTGCAGCATTTCTGTGTTCATATTACAATCACTGAGTATGTGTAAATATGTTAATTTAAAATTTAAATGTAAATTTACTGAGGATGCATAAACGTTTAACAGCATATGAAAACAAACAAGTAGCTTTATTGCTGTGGGCTGCCCTTTTAGACTCTGAGTGTGTTTGCACTCAGTGATGCTAACCAACATGGTGGCTGGGCCTGCATGTCAGGCCAATTTGGACCATACCGCATCTGGCAGCCCCAGTGCACACAATAAGACTGTGAGCACACATGCCCTTCCCCGCTCCCATTGCATTGTGGTGGGAAGTGACTAGGAATGGAGCTGGACAGTTGGCATAAACAGACAGGCATTACATGTGCTATAAATTTAGGTTTGTAGAACTATTTGTAGTACAGTATTGGTAGCACGTGTATTATTATTATTTATTTATTTGATTTATATACCACCCTTACAAAATGGCTCAGGGCAGTTTACAATTAAAACAAACAACTAAAACGGTAAAGAGCTAAAACAAATTAAAAACAATATAACAACAATTAACAATTTAAAAACATTTTAAAACAACAATTAAACAATTACAGTGATTAAAAGCCCCCAAATCTGGTTAGAATATTAAAACCGATTTAAAAAGCCTGGAAAGCCAGGCCAAACAAATACGTTTTAAGGGCTCTCCTGAAGGCTAATAGAGAATTCAAATTGTGGATTTCCACAGGGAGCGCATTCCACAGCCCCGGAGCAGCTATAGAGAAGGCCTGCCTCTGAGTCGCCACCAGACGAGCTGGTGGTAACTGGAGACCAACCTCCTCAGAACAACCTTAATGTGTGGTGGGGATCACACAGAAGAAGGCGCTCTCTGAGGTAACTCGGGCCTAAGCCATTCAGGGCTTTAAAGGTAATAACAAGCACTATGTATTTTGCCCAGAAACATATTGGCAGCCAGTGCAATTGTTTCAAAATAGGCGTAATATGGTCTCTCCGGGTAACCCCAGAGACCAATCTGGCTGCTGCATTCGGAATTAATTGAAGTTTCCGAACTACGTACAAAGGCAGCCCCACGTAGAGCACATTGCAATAGTCAAGCCGGGAGGTTACCAGAGGACTGGAGAGTAGCAAATGTAACACCGATTTTCAAAAAGGGATCCAGGGGCGATCCAGGAAATTACTGGCCGGTTAGCCTAACGTCCGTTCCAGGCAAATTGATGGAAAGCATCCTCAAGGATAAAATTGTAAAGCACCTAGAAGAACAGGCCCTGCTGGGAGTGAGCCAGCATGGCTTCCGCAAAGGTAAATCTTGCCTCACCAACCTTTTGGACTTCTTTGAGAGTGTCAACGAGTGTGTGGATCAAGGTGATCCAGTTGACATAGTCTACCTGGACTTCCAAAAAGCTTTTGACAAAGTTCCTCATCAAAGACTCCTGAGGAAACTTAGCGGTCATGGGATAAGGGGACAAATACATGTGTGGATTGCTAACTGGTTGAAAGACAGGAAACAGAGGGTAGGTATAAATGGAGAGTTTCCCAATGGAGGGAAGTAAGAACTGGGGTCCCCCAGGGATCTGTACTGGGACCGGTGCTTTTTAATTTATTCATAAATGATCTAGAAGCAGGGGTAAGCAGCGATGTGGCCAAATTTGCAGATGATACCAAACTCTTCCGGGTAGTGAAATCCCAAACGGATTCTGAGCAGCTCCAAAAGTATCTCTGGGGGAGTGGGTGACAAAATGGCAAATGCGGTTCAATGTTAGCAAGTGTAAAGTGATGCACATTGGGACGAAAAACCCCAACTTCAAGTATATGGTATAAGATGGGATCTGAGCTGTCGGTGACGGACCAGGAGAGGGATCTTGGGGTCGTGGTGGACAGCTCGTTGAAAGTGTCGACTCAATGTGCAGCAGCTGTGAAAAGGCCAATTCCCTGCTAAGGATCATTAGAAAGGGGATTGAAAATAAAACGGCTAACATTATAATGCCCTTATACAAAACTATGGTGCGACCACACTTGGAGTACTACGTACAATTCTGGTCACCACATCTTAAAAAGGACATTGTTGAACTGGAGAAGGTACAGAAGAGGGCAACCAAGATGATCAGGGGCCTAGAGCACCTTTCTTATGAGGCAAGACTACAACACTTGGGGCTTTTTAGTTTAGAAAACAGACGACTGTGGGGAGACATGATAGAGGTCTATAAAATCATGCATGGTGTGGAGAAAGTGGAGAGAGAGAAATTCTTTTCCCTCTCACACAACACTAGAACCAGGGGTCACTCCATGAAACTGATTGCCAGGAGGTCTAGGACCAACAAACAGAAGTACTTTTTCACACAATGCGTGATCCACTTGTGGAACTCTCTGCCACAGGATGTGGTGACAGCCAACAACCTGGATGGGTTTAAGAGGGGTTTGGATGACTTCATGGAGGAGAGGTCTATCAATGGCTACTAGTCGTAGGGCTGTAGGCCACCTCCTGCCTCAAGGGCAGGGTGCCTCTGAGTACCAGTTGCAGGGGAGAAATGGCAGGAGAGAGGGCACGCCCTCAACTCCTGTCTGTGGCTTCCAGCAGCATCTGGTGGGCCACTGTGCGAAACAGGATGCTGGACTAGATGGGCCTTGGGCCTGATCCAGCAGGGCTGTTCTTATGTTCTTATTAATGGGCTCAGCTGTCGAATCAGCCGAAGCTGATAGAAAGCACTCCTGGCAATGGCCTCCAGCTGAGATACCAGTGTGAGGCCTGGGTCCAGGAATACTCCGAAGCTGTGCACCTGCTCATTCTGGGGGAGTTTAACCCCACCCAGCACAGGAAGATCTAACTCACCCCTCAAATTTTCAACCCGCACAATGAGCACCTCCGTCTTGCTTGGATTCAGCTTCAGTTTGCTATCCCTCATCCAGCCCATTACTGCCTGTAGGCAGGCATTTAGAGAATGAGTGCCATTTCCTGAAGATGAAAAGGAGAAGTAGATTTGGGTGTCATCAGCATACTGATAACACCCAGCACCAAATCTCCTGATGACCTCACCCAGCGGTTTCATGTAGATATTGAAAAGCATTGTTGACAGAATGGAGCCCTGAGGGACTCCATTTAACAGCTTCTGCTTTGAGGAGTGACTGTCACCAAGCTCCACCATCTGAGATCTACCCGAGATATAGGAACGGAACCACTGCAGAGCAATGCCCCCTATTCCCAACTCCCCCAGGCGACCCAGAAGGATACCATGGTCGATGGTATTGAACGCCGCCGAGAGATCCAAGAGGACCAACAGAGTTATACTCCCTCTGTCGATTCCCCGGTAAAGGTCATCCATCAGGCTGACCAAGGCTGTCTCAACCCCATAGCCCACTCTAAAGCCAGTTTGAAATGAATCTAGATAATCAGTTTCCTCCAAAACCGCCTGGAGCTGGTTAGCCACCACCCTCTTGATTACCTTGCCCAGCCAGGGGAGATTGGAGATTGGCCTATAACTATCCATCGCTGAGGGATCCAGGGAAGGCTTCTTAAGAAGCCTTAATTATTGCCTCCTTCAAACAGGGAGGCTCCCTACCCTCCCTCAGCGATGCATTTATGATATTAACTAGGCCATCTCCAACAATCTCTCCGCTAGATCAAAGCAGCCAGGTTGGGCATGGATCCAGAGAACAAGTGGTAGGCCGTACCACTCCAAGCAGCTTGTCCACATCATCAGGAGTCACAAATTGAAACTGATCCAACCTAACACTGCAGGAGGGATCGCTGGATACCTCCCTCACAGACCCTGCAGAAATAGTGGAGTCCAAGTCGGCCCGAATACAGGAGATTTTATCCGTAAAGAACCCACTAAAGGCATCACAGCAGAGAATCTGCGGGAGCTGATTTGAGACAGAAGGAGCAGAAATTATACTCCTCACCACCTGGGATAACTCTGCCATACGCGAACCCACAGAAGCAATGCACGCCGACCAAAAACGCTTTTTTGCTGCGCGCACTGCCATCGCGTAGGTCTTCAAATGGGTTCTATGCTGTATCCTCTCAGATTCGAACCAAGTTCTCTTCCACTTGACTTCCAGTTGCCCAACCAAGCCGCTTCATCCCCCGCAACTCCTCCGTATACCAGGGGGCCATCTTAGAAGCAGGCCTGGAGGGACGCTTAGGAGCAATAATATCTACTGCCCTGGTGAGTTCTCTATTCCATGTTCCCACCAGGGCATCGACAGAATCACCGGCCGCACCAACATCAAAACCCTCCAAGGCCTTTTGGAAACCTGCTGGGTCCAGCAGCCTTTTTGGGCGGATGATCCTAATAGGTCCATCACCCCTGCAGAGGTGGATTGTGACCGTGATACCAACCTTAACCAGGTAGTGGTCCGTCCATGACAATGGGGTAACCACCGGATCCCCCACCCAAGGAACACCCCACTGATCCAAACAAAAGACCAAATCCAGTGTGTGGCCGGCAACATGAGTTGGTTCAAAAATTAATTGGGATAGGCCCATAGTTGTCATGGCCGCTATGAACTCCTGAGCCGCACCAGACAAGCCAGTCCCAAAGTGGATATTGAAGTCCCCCAGCACCAAGAGCCTGCGGGACTCCAACACCAACTCCGCGACCAGCTCCATCAGCTCAGTTAGGGAGTCAGTTGGGCAGCGGGGTGAGCGGTACACCAACAGAATCCCCAATCTATCCCTAGTTCCCAGTCTCAGAAATACACACTCAATATAAGTCAATTGTCTCACAGGGGCCCTGGTAAGGGAGATAGTATTTTTATGGACCGCAGCCACTCCATCCCCCCACCCACTACCCCATACCTGCTTCAAAACAGAGTAACCTGGAGGGAGAAGCTGAGCCCACACTGGGCCACTCGCCTCCACAAACCAGGTCTCAGTTACACATGCCAGGTCAGCTCCCTCATCCATGATCAGATCATGGACAATTTCGGTCTTATTTTGAACCGACCTGGCATTACAAAGGAGCAAGGTCAGGCTCTGTGGGTAGCTGGTGCTGCTCCCCAAGGCCTGAGAGTTGTCAGAACAGTTGGAAGCAGAAATAGTTACTAAATTACTAATTTCTCTTCCCCTATAACGGCCAGCTGTTCTGCCAGCGCCAATTCTTCTATTCCCCACCACTACAGCAATAGCTGGCCCAAGGCTGCCAGGCGCACCCCCTGCATCATCCCCTTCAGGAGAGCCCAAACACATCTCATCAGCTTAGGCCTGGCACAACTCAGGGCAATAAAAACAGCACTTTGACCCAAAAATCCACACACCCACAGAACAACCGCCACCCAGCCCTCAGTCCCACCTCCAAAGGCCTGGCCCCAAAGGCCGGCCCCCTTTGGCAGCCGCCTACAGGCAGGCCGCCGGCCACGCCACCAGCGTGTCTTCAGCAATTTATGAGCCTCTAAAACTTCCCAGCAGCCCTTTCTGCCACAAAGGACCGCTGGCTGACACAGGTATTAATTGTCAGGCTTTCTGAAGGCAGCAGGCTGGCAGGCAGCTCCTCATCCGGGCAAGATGGAAAAGCAAACCCAGAGGGGCCCGATGTAAAGTCCAAGTGGGGGTGGGTGGGGAGGGATGACAGTCAGACCCTCAAACCTTCTCCTCCTGTAGATGAGCAGTTCAGATGAATGTCCACACCGGCACACAGGTGTGCCGGCACACTTGCATGCTCATGGCACCCCCCACTCCCATCCTATGTAGTCAGCCAGTGGAAGTAGTATGGCATTACCTGAACTGGCCCCAAAAGGAACCAGATTTCCTGCATCAACTGAGAAACGGTGGCTGACATATCTTGTATGGGCACACATAGAATGCTAGCCTGTTCATGCCAAATCTCCAGCCTCAGTCCCATTTCTAATACTCAGGGCCACCTCTGAGTTTAATCTTTCACATTTGTAATGTTCTTTATTCTGTCTTGAGGGTTTTTCATCTTCTACGCATAGACCCCTAGCAACTTAAATGAATGTTAGAATAATTTTGTTTTCTAGTTGCAGCCTTCTTCAAAAAGAGCTTCTGACCTTTCTGGGAAAGGGGCAGGTTCAGAAACGGTGTGCTTTCATTCCCACTAGTTCCAGTATAGAGCAGAACACTGCAGTGCACTGAGTACAGAACTCCCAAATGCCAATCCCTAGCACTCAGATTCAGAACAAGGGCACCCTTAGGAATGCAAGGACACATTTCTCAGTCTGAATAACTGAAAAATTGTGTCACCGTTTGACTCCATTAATGCTCCAAAGCGGTTATATTTGACAGAGAACTCTTAGCCTAATCAGACTGTGAAGAGAAATGCATGAGACCTGGCAATTTTTAGAACATGAGCTTTCCCTTCATTAATTTAAATTATATAGCCCTAGAGCTGGCGACTAAAACTTTTATCAGTTCTTACAGGCTTTTTCTCAATGGATGGGAGGCTTGCATTATCATGCTGAATACGAGCGTATGAAGTACTGTATCTCTGTTGTTGTGAGCCTTGGTGGTAGAAATGAATAATGATTTTAAATCCACTAATTCTATATGCTCATCCTGTTTAAAATGTTAAAGGTTTTAGACTGACTAACTGAAATGGCAAAACAAAATCAGCAGCAGATGGACATTTTCCCCATCTGTCTATTTAGATTTAGAACTTTCATTTCCAGATTGGTCAGCCTGGATTCTTTAACATTTAAAATAGGATGAGTACATAGGCCACCTTTGAACATGAAGCTGGGTCATGAACCTGCTGGGTCATGATCTAGGCCACACAAAGGCCCATTGCACATGCATGGTGGCCTCCAAAATGGCCACTGCGATGGGGGAAGGCCTGGAAAGGCCCAAAGAATGCCCAAACTGGAGGGACCCCATGGAGGGAATAACTACTTTACAAACAAAAACAAAACAAAAACACTCACAACCCCCGCAAACAAACAAACAAACCAGGGAGTTTCAATGAGGATGGACCGAATTGGCCTTGTCCAGTTTGGGTCCAGATTAGACTCAAACTGAACCAGGCCAGCCAGTTTTGGGCACACCCCTAATTGCAGTTTCCATACAAAACATTTTGACAGCTTCCATTCTAGGGAAGGGGAGGGGGCACATGCACAAGCAAACCTTTCATTAATAACAAGTGTCACTGCCCAGCAAATCATCCTTTATAAGGTGTTGTATGTGGAGTGTGGTTGGTCAGCAGGGCATTGATTTCCCTGGATGCCAGGACAGTGTTTGTATTATTAAGGTTCCAGTGGATGGTGCTGCTCCTGCCAACTGAATAGAGCGATCCCCTAAACACTGCACATATATGTATGTGTATCCAAGTGTTCAACCTTGCTTCCTCAGTCTGGAAGTGCCCCAGACTGTTGCAGTACCATATGCACCGGCAAAGGAAAGTCTGCCAACAATGCAAGAGCCTGAAATGTGGGTTGAAATATAGCCCCTGGAATTAAGTGGTTGTGTTCTAATTTTTGTACCAGTTTGTAGGGGAAGGGAGGCCCAGCCCCTTCCCCTGGGGTGCAAGCATGCAGTCTTGGCCATGAGAAGAACCATCCTGGGGTACACCTGGGATGATGGTTACAGAGACAGGCTCAAAAGCACTGTGTGATGACAACATGTGCAATAGAAGTACGTCATTTCTCCCAAGGACTGCTCTCTCATGAAAGCAACGGGCCAGAGACACACACATATGGGTCAGAGGACTGTTGCCACCTAGCCCAGTTGCTGGATCCATGCAAGTCCCGGAGAAGGGCACCCCTGCAACACCCTTCTCTGTTCTGGTGACTGCCATGAAGAAGCAGTCCAAGTGATCCCTCTTGCAGTCTGGTCTCCACATAACTCATATTAATGTTTTCCTTTTGCCCAGCACAGCCACCTGCCTTGGCAGGGATCACTGAAAACAGTGGGTGCCTTGCCCCGGGATGCTCTGTGGCAGCTGATCTAAATACGCTGCAAAATTGGTCCCAGCCCAGGGAGTTTGGATGTGGACTATGAGCCATCCGCATTACCAAACTCTGCCCACCTGGACCCGCCTGGACACATGGAGTGGGCTGGACTCCTTTTGAGTCTGGAAAGGCTGCATGGAGAGGGGAAGGCACAGAGTGCACGTTCTATTATTAATCAGAGATACCAGGAGACCCACATCAATGGGGCCATCTATAGTTGGATGGGCTATCTCATGAGAGTGCAGTTTCATGGAGTCTCTGGTCCTCCCCAGTGGACTGGCCCTGTCATGAGTGGGCTAATCCTTGGCTGGTAAGCCAACACAGGAACAGGAGTGTGTTGGGGCTTCCTGGATAGCTTGGCCCTGGTCTACCATTCTAAGAGCATCCTTTGTCACAGTGGACCAAACCCCAGAATCCTTTGTCTACCCTCATAAACAATGTTCCCTCCTAGGAAGTTGTCATGACCCCTTCCAGGAGTAACAGGAAACTAGTGCCCTTATCCATCCCCCTAATACCAGTAATTGTGCTTGTGCGAGACTGTATCTCTGTGGGGCCCTTGCAAGAGCAGTGGAGCAAGTGGTGTGAGGAATGGGTTTAAATGCCCTTTCCCTGTCAGGGGCCCCTCTGCCCACAAGCCAGAGGTGGAGAGATGGCAGTTAAATGTTTTTCTGTGGGATGATTCCCAGGCTCACAGATTAACCACAGGTTTGTCTACCTGCGGTGTCACACTATGTCTGAAGGCGGCCATAGAATTAGTGGGTTTAAGTAATTATTTATCAGAGTCTTCAACAATGAGCAGATTGCAAGACATTAAAGTTAGTTGCTGACTAAATAAATTTTCTTGAGGAAGTCTTAACTTGTCCTTTTAATTCTATCTATCTATCTATCTATCTATCTATCTATCTATCTATCTATCTATTTGATTTCTATACCACCCTTCCAAAAATGGCTTAGGGCGGTTAACACAGAGAAATAACAAATACATAAGATGGATAGATCCCTATCCCCAAAGGGCTCACAGTCTAAAAAGAAACATAAGATAGTTACCAGCAACAGTCACTGGAGGGTACTGTGCTGGGGGTGGATAGGGCCAGTTACTCCCCCCCTGCTAAATAAAGAGAATCACCATGTTAAAAGGTGCCTCTTTGCCAAGTTAGCAGGGAGATACCAGGGAATTTCTATAGGGCTTCCGCAAATAATTTTAGAGCCAGTGTAAATCACTTCACTACTATTTAATACAGGCTGGAGGGCACATAGTACAGCCACTTTGCTGAAGCGAAGTTGATCTAGATCTGGTCAATGCCAGGATGAGAGACAGCCTGGGCACCCCATGCACACTGTCTTGAGTTGTATGATGGAAGAAAGGCAAGATATTAGTAATAAATACTTACTAATTACAGAAGTGGGGGGTTGGCCAAGAGGCGGCAAATACATGTTAAGAGAAAGGAATAAAGAAAGAAATTAGACATGGCAGCATTTCTAACATCATGGTGCACAGCAGTGAGAGATACTCCTATTCACCATCACAATGCAGGTCCTACCCAAAAGGAACAGCCTGTATGAACTAACTAATAATTTACTAGTAGCCAGCTCCAGAGCTATATAACAGAGGCAGGAAAATGTATCTCTGGTACCTTCTGCCAGAAGTGGCTGCTGCATGTGGGACCAGCCATATTGGTCACCCTTTAACTTATTTCTGATCAAATATCTGGTCCAGCAGCAGTGTTCCCTCTAAAAGGGATTCCCAGATGTTGTTGACTGTGACGCCCATAATCCCCAAGCAAAAGCCACTGCAGATGGAGATTCTGGGAGTTGTAGCTAACAACATTTGGGAATCCCTGCTAGAGGGAACACTGTCCAGCAATAAAATCCTTTGCTTCCTCCTAGGGCCTTTCTAATCTTATAACAATTCAGGCATACATCAGCACTTTGCTCCTGAAGGGCTTATTTATGTTACAAAATGCTGTTCACGCAAATAGTTGTGTAAGAGCAAGGGCTATTTAAGGAACACAGGCAATGCGGTGATAGATAGCTTCTGAGGCATTCAGTTAAATCTACTTCTAGCAGATTGAATCGAGAAATAAAAGAAGAATCCCTAGAAAACAGGATTAAAATGGCTCTGCCTTTAAGGTATCAGAGAATTGCCTTAACCTGTAATAAACCCATTAGGAAAAAAATGTCTCAAAGTGCAAATCTTTCCCAGAAGTTTCCTGGGAAAATTCGCTGGCACATGGAGCAGCCTAGTGTGGTCAGTTTTTAATGGAACAGACAATGTCAGATGTGATAGCAATAAGATATTGCTCTGGGGCAGAAGTTCTCAGGTTTCATTCTTCTAAGCCTCTGTAGGTCAAGAAGATTAAACTGTATAGTGAGGGGAAGATTGTGTTGGAGGTAGGACCCTGGCAGCATCAGCTCTCACCTGCAATGTCTCATAGTGACCACTGGGTGTGTGTTAGGGTCATGGATAAAAGTGCTGGATTTCTCCCCTGTTTGTTCTTCCAATGTCAGTCTCCATTTTTTGGTCTCTCCAGAGATGGCTGTTTGTTTAGTCTCTCTCCCCCTTTTCAGCCTTAAGCTCAGCTTTCCCATCCTTTTGTAACTTCTAAATAAATCCTTCTTGTTCTTCAAACTTAAAGAACTGTCTCCAGCCTTCTTGCTTGGCTGGATTTTCCCCAAACTGGTTTTGCTCTGCTTCTTTTGGGACTGAACTGCCATTCTTCCCCTATAGAGTGCAACTTTATGCCAGATGATCAATTTTTGAATGAGAAGCAACAGTGGCTCATATGTTGTGCAGCCATCAGCTCGGCTGACATCTTACGGAGCAGAATAATTTTTGCTGTGCAATCCACAGGCCAGGAACATCTTTCAGGATGGCAAGAAGCACTAACAGAGGCAGGGGAGTCAGCAAAAACCACTCTGCCCTCACCCTGCATACACTCTGCTACTCAACAAGACATTAGCTGAGCTCGGAGCAGGCCTACTATTCAGGGATGCACCTGGAGGTACAGGAGAACCTCAATATTTGCAGGGGTTCTGTTCCAGGCTGCAGCTGTGGATATGGAAACCATGAATACCAAGTAACTGAATCCTATGGGATTGCGGGGGTTAGGTTCCTGGTCGGCCAAAATCGGCCGAAAATGGCAGAAAATCAGCCGAAAAAGGCTGAAGATAGGATTAATTTCTCAGGGGAGGAGCTTCTTACCATGCTTTGCTGCTCCCCCTGAGTTGGGCTGTGCCCCCAATTGAGTGAACATTGGCCCAAAACTGGTGTCCCCTCTATTTATTTATTTATTTATTTACAAGGATGGGAGCCATTTTGTGGATCCATAGAAGAAAATGGTGACCGGAAATGACCTCCACGGTCATTTCCGGCCACCTCCAACCTGCGGATATGTAAGGTTGGCATGTTGTCCCCCTTTTTTCAGCATATGCTGACGTTGGGTGTCTTTTCCCCAACCGTGGATACGCAAATCCGCAGATGTGGAATCTGCACATTGAGAGGTCCAACTGTATTGGTTGCCTGCTGCAATGCTTTTTATTTTGTTGTTGTTGCAGATAAAACATCTGGTATTTGGGCTGACCTAGATCCTACAATTGTTGTGGAGTCTATTGTGGGAGTGTCCAGTAACTCTTCTTGTTTGGTTAGGTAGGATCCATTTCAGTTTGAGGATGTGGACAAGCTGCTTGGAGCTGTGTGGCCTACCACCTGTTCTTTCAATCCCTGCCCAACGTGGCTTATATTATCTAGCCCCTGCTGGATAATATAAGCCCTGCTAATAAATAATATAAATAATATAAGCCCTGCTAAGAGGTGATTAGAGATGGCTGGTGAACACTATACATGCTTTTCTGAAGAAAGATAGGATGCCATAAGGTGGCAATTATTAGACCACTCCTTTAAAAGCCTACATTGGACCCCTTGGGGATAGTCTGGACTCTAACATGACATGATTGGGCAAAGTGATTGAGAAGGTGGTGGCTTCCC
Organism: Hemicordylus capensis; assembly: GCF_027244095.1. Taxonomy (NCBI): domain Eukaryota; kingdom Metazoa; phylum Chordata; class Lepidosauria; order Squamata; family Cordylidae; genus Hemicordylus; species Hemicordylus capensis. The sequence continues at coordinate 313,639,424 of NC_069658.1, read as the reverse complement.
AGCTCCAGGCAATCTTGGAGGAAACAGTTTTTGTAGACCAGGGTGGTCAAACTGCCAGGCCACAGGTCCTGCTTGCTAATGGGGGTTTCCCCAAAACTCTTATGGGGGTATTGGGGAAAGGTTAAAAATTGTTAAAAATTGCCTGCTTGCCAATTTCTTTTGTGGGTTGAGTGGTAGCTAGGACCATGCCCCACTATCCAACCCACTTTGGTGTCCCTAGGATCTACCTATGGGGAACAATTGGGTGTTTCAAGTTTCTCCATTCTTCCTTATAGCCAAAACACTTGAAACACTTTGAGTTTGTTTCATTGAAACAACCAGGGTTTACTGCCCTTTCGACAAAATGTTTTGGCCATCTGCGTTTTGTTAAGAGCTTGATTGAAACAAATTGTCCCATTATGTCTATTGTTCTATTGTCACTTGTCCCATTATGATCACTAAAGCCTGAAATTGACGTACATGTGATGACTGAATGAGTGGGCCCTTCAGATTGTATTTTAAGTCTAAGATTTGTAGCTAAGATTTGTAGCTAAGATCCAATCAAGAAACAATGGAAAATCCTAGAAGCACTTGTGTTGTCACTAGTATGCACATATCTTCATGGATGGACTGACTTCAGTGTACTTAGCATTGGCTTGTAAAATAGAATATACATTTAAAAGTCAAATGATCTTGTTCAAGTAGAAGGTCCTTCCATCCAATGTAAAATAATGAGTTCCGGTGATGCAGAATGTTATTGCACCGGTGTGGCTACACCATGCAATTTTTTTCACTAGTCAGATGGGGGCAGAATGGTTGAGTTGTGATGCTTGCTGACCATAACTACATGCATGTCAACAGAACCTAGAATTGTTATTTCTAGCATCACTGAAATGTCCTCATTGTAGAATGTGAGCAATATCATTTAAGAGCGGTTGTTGCTTTTGGGGGGCAAAACTTCTCATGAAGATTCTCTACTATATGTTAGCAGCTGAGATACATGGACATTGTCTGAAATGCTGCCACTTTCTTTTGGCCTCCTATGTTACAGAATACTTCTGAGGTCTGTTCTTATACCAAACAAGTAAGACTGTCTTACCTGTTCACAAGTACTAAGATTTCTTCTCTAAAAGCAGAGGGTGGGGAAGAGAGTGTAATATTTTCAAGTGAATATTCACCGGCTTTCTTGGAAATGTACTCTTTGTTATTATTAACTGTGTTAATAATAACTTATTATTATTAATAGTTAGTATACTATTCAAACAATAGTATATTCTCCTCCTGTTTATCCCTGCTTCCAATCTTCTCTCCATGCTGTACTCAAGAGAGACAGCAGCTTTACCGTCTACATATCCAGATTATAAACCCTATGGGGCAGGGAACACAGTCTCCAGGACCTGAGAAGGAAACAAACCACAAGCTGCATTTGGGGTGTGAAAAAACAAGATGAAATTGTTTATATTGCTGTTTGCTGTCTTGAACCATATCCTGCCTGGGGTAGGGGGAGGCACTAGAAGCATGTTTCTTCTGCCCCACAAATCTAAAGCATCCTTCACAAGAGGCATCATGTCCCAGCTATCAGCCCCACCTTTTGTGTGTGTGTGTGTGTGTGTGTGTGTGTGTGTGTGTGTGCAACATTTTGCACAGTTTACCTGCTCTGGATTCTGCTTTTTGCTAATGCTAGAAAGTGGTAAAGTAGTAGGAGCTGTCTTGCCCTCTCTCTTTGAATTTCTGTAGTGCTTTTTAATGTAGTTTGCAATCATTTTCTCATTTATCTCCACCACAATCCTGTGACATAATTTGATTGATAGCATAACTGACCATGGCCAGCTCACTAATGAGACCAACTAAAGCAGCTGCCTCAGGCAATGGATCAATGGAGAAGGCAGATTGCCCTTTGGTTGCTCCTCCACCTCTGGCTGCCTTGGGCAATCTGCCATCCCAGACCTCAGCTGCAGGAGGTGGCATATGTGCTGATCAGCACTAACACCATCACCACTCTTCTGCTCTCCTGGCTCTAGATTTTGAAGAGCCATGAGAAGGGAGTGAAAGAGGAAGTGTGAAGGAGAGTCCTCCACATTTCATGTTCAACATCATTGGTGCGTAATCACCCATGTTACCCTGCAGAGAATGTTAGCCCGTGTAAACAATATATCTTGTTGGAAAAGCCAGTTTCCAGAGTTCCACAACACACCAGTGTGAACAAGAAAAAGAAATGAGGGCATGGCCATGCACATTACTAAGTGGGACTATGCAAGTAGTATATCTGTCTCCATTCTTCCATTGAGTTCTACGGCACAAAGCCAATGGTCTGCAATCTGAGACATAACTGAGAGAAGACAAAACCTCACCCCAGGCTCTGGTATTTAGTATGTATGTATGTATGTATGTATGTATGTATGTATGCAATTATTTATTGAATTTATATACCGCATAGTATAAAAATCTCAAGGTGGTGTACAGAATTAAAAGAATATATAATAATAATCTAATATTATTACCTGTAAATGCTTTCCTTTCAGTAAAGTAAATAAATGACTGCCATTCACTTCTAGGAGCCATCTTATTTATTATTTCTTTGTGTAAACCGCCCTGAGCCATTTTTGGAAGGGCGGTATAGAAATCAAATTAATAATAATAATAATAATAATAATAATAATAATAATAGGAGAGAGAGAAATGTGCTGTGTGAGGTCCTCTTAACCCTAGCACTGAATGGAGTAGCCCCCATTTGGAGAGCTCTAACAAGGAAATGATTTTCCCTGTAAAATGCAAGCCTTTCATTAGCACCATCCGTAATGAGTACCCAAAATGTTGGGGGCAATATGCTAAAATCATTGTAAACCGCTTAGAGAGCTCCGGCTATAGAGCGGTATATAAATGTAAGTGCTATTGCTATGATGGGCATTTAGCGAAGTATTTAAACAGGCATCTGTTGTTGTGATACCTCAGAGAAGGGTTTTTATTAGCACTTTTAACATGCTTGTGAAAGATATGAGAACAAATAAACTGGAATATTTAAAAAAATCTAATCATAGATTTAGATTATAGGCTGTAGTGAAGCAAAAGGGAAATTTCATATGTCCAAGGAAAGCATAACCCGTGACCCAAGACTTGCTATCCTGGGAAGCAATTTGAAATAAATAAATGACCCAATATCCCCCTCATGGAGTTAAAAGACCTGCTGAATAAATGCAACTTGTAGACTCTGGCTGACTAGCGTTGCTTCTGGGTCCACCAACATGATCATGACCACAACCAGGAAACAACCCAGATCTACCAAAGCCAAGAGGTCCCATCTTTTGATTCACTGAGGTACCACTATAATTGCATGTCTAATTTCCAGACAGTGCTGGTCTTTCAGAGTTGACCCTTGCATATTATGGTTTTTGTTCAATGAGCATACTCTTGAAGAATTCCTGTTCTAGAAGAAAAAAGTCAATAATATCCATTATTTACAGTTTATTATTTCACTTTTAATGATAAACAGAAGTAATTTGCTTGACCTTTCTTCCTGCTCAGCAGTCTCATGCACAGTAGTCACTAGCATGATGAATTGCTCGGTAGTCTTCCTATCCTTCTTTTCAACTGATTAGAAGTTGAAGGTAATATGGTAGGGATCTCCACGCTGTTGTGGCAGACTTCCAATTTAAATGTAGTTCTTTTAACAACCAAGATAATCCAGATCATAAGAATAAGCATGAGCAGAAGAAGAATGGAGAGAAACACTTCACTGAGGAAGAAATCATAACATCTTCTAGGAGAGAAGCAAGAAGCGAATTCATTCCTTGTTAGCTCAGAGATCTTTTTTTTGTGAAGTGAAGGGGGAGTGAAGCACTCAGTGCTGCTGATCAGCATGCTGCCTATTTGGTCTTCCAACCAGTTTTTTAAGTACAGAATTCCACAGTCACAATGCCAGGGGTTTCGAGATAAATTGATGATGTTCAGCATCTGAAGATTATCCAGTGCTCCTGCTGGTATTGTTTCCAGCTTGTTGTACTGAAGGTAAAGTTCTTGTGTTGAACTGGGTAGTGGTGGAAGTGTCTTCAGTCCTTTGAAGCTACAGTCCACTTTTAGTGGTTTTCGATCTGGAGGAGAGCACGTACAATGGTGGGGACAGGAACTTGCAAAAGCAGTTTCAAGGAACAGAAGCATGAGTAAACCTTGACATGTAACCATCCTGAAAATTGAAATGGCATTAAAACATCAAACTAAACCATTCATTCTTAGTGAAGCAAAAGCATGACCGGCTATATGCATTGATAAGATGTACAGACAGCCATCCTCACCCCCTGCTCCCACAGCTGTCATGGTGATAATGAAGTTTTGAGATAGTGCAGCCTCAGCATGGATAGTCCTCCAGAACTACCATCTGTCACTCTTCCTTTTTGCCCATAATTAGATGGTTGTTGAATGTGTCTGTTTTATTTTGCAACACTTTTAAATTTTGCTGTTACGTACGTATGTATGTATGTATGTATGTACATAAGTATATTTAAATACATTAAAATAAATGTATTTATTTGTTTTTATTAGTTGCATTTTTCTGCGCTTTATTGTCTAACATTGTTAGCTGCCTTGTATCACTTTGAAGAAGGTGGGCTATATAAATTCTTAAAAGCAAAAAGTCAATCATGTTACAGATCATGGATACAAATTTGATGGTATCATGAAAAGAATTGATGGGAAGCAGTAAAACTTGTAATCGCAACTGCTACCATCAGTTGCCTGTTAAAGTGAATTGATTTCTGTTTGCAGCCCTTGTGCTGCTTATTGCCCTTGTATGTAAACTCCATATATATTCAAATTATGAACCTTTAGTTAGAAAAGTTTGATATCCACTCAAATTTCTTGACAGCACACTGTTGTATCATTGAACACTAACCTCTGAATGGATAAGCACAGATTTTTCCAAATGTGTGATTTGGTCCAAAAAATCTTTTTTTTTGGGGGGGGGGGACAAAACAGGTTTCAGGGACTTTGTAGCTCAGAGGTGGCAAACCTAATGCCTTCTGTAAGCAATTAATAAAGTTATATATTTCTTACATTTCTGATATAAGGGTCATCAGGAATGGATCTTACACATTCAAATAGGGGTGTACAATTTGAATTTTTGGTGTTTCAATTCGGAACCAAATCAAAACACCTCCAATTCATTTTTGGGTCTGAATCTGACCCATCTGAATCAACCCAGATTCGATTCAGATCCAAATTAATTTGAATCCAAATCTGAATCAATTTGGATCAAGAAAATGGGTCCCAGGGCCAAAAGAGTAGTGTGGTGTGGTAGTGCCTAATGAGTGGAGGCTACCACCCAAATTGCAGAGGGATTGGGCAAAGGGCTGGTTTTTGGTGAATTTTTGAAGTTTTAGCATCTTTGGGGCAGATTTGGGGCATAAAGTGGGATCTGGGGTGGAAGAGTGGGGTGGGGTGGTAGCACCTAATGGGTGGAGGCTATCACCCAAATTGCAGAGGGATTGGGCAAAGGGCTGATTTTTGGTGAATTGTTGAAGTGTACACGTCTTTAAGGTTTCCCCCCATAAGGTATAATGGAGGTGTATCACTTCACTTTGAGGGGAAAGGGGTGGCCTAGAGTGGTATGGGGTTGGTGGTAGTGCCCAAGGGGGACAAGGAAACTACCAGAATTTTTTCAAAGGATTTGGGCAGAGGGCTGATTTTTGGTGATTTGTTGAAGTTTATATGTCTTTAAGGTTTTTCCTCATAAGGTATAATGGAGGGTTTAGCAGCCCCATAACTGCACTTGGGGTGGTGGTGGTGCTGGGGTGGCCCAGAGCAATTGGTGGTGTAGTGCACATAGGGTGCCAACCACCCCCATGAGTATCTAACAGGGTTCTGTTGTTTCTGAGGTGTTCTGAGTGTAGATTCTTTGGTAGCAAATGAGATTTTCAATACAAACCATAAATCCACTCTCATTTGCTACCAAAGAATCTACACCACACACTACATGAGGGCTTAGGACACTAAGGAGGGCCAACTGAGAAGACCTCACAGGATGGGTTACAACAGGCTGAGAGAGGTGATCCTGGAGATATAGAGGTGCTAAGCCCATAAGGTGAGAACCTTAGGTGAGAACTAGCACTTTAAATTGGACCCGGAAGCAAATAGGCAACCAGTGCAGCGACTGTAAAAGATGGCTGTAAAAATCTACAGCCATCTATGAGGAGGCGGGCCGCTGCATTCTAGACTAGTTTAAGCTTCCATATTTTTTTCAAAGGCAACTCTAGGTAAAGCAAATTACAGTAATACAAGCGAGAGGTAACATAGCCATGAGTAACTGTTGCCAGGGCCTGCCGGTTGGGAAAAGGCAGTAATTGGCAAACAAACCGAAGCTGGGCAAAGGCATCCCTGGCCACGGTCTCCATCTGCTGTTCCAGCAGGAGCATCAAGTCCAGAAGGACCCCCAGGTCATGAATTATGCTGAACATATGGGAGGGCAGCAGGTGTGAACCCACTCTGCACTCATGAGATCTGCGAAATCTTTGAGAATACAATCAACGTGGTGGTAGCAGGAGTGAATCTTGAGTTCTTGTTCCCTACAGCCTGCTCCCCACAGCATACATTGGAACTATTCACACAATTAGCAAGAATTGGGCTAGGAGAGCCTAGCCCGATTTTTGCTAATTGTAAGAACCGCCGGGCTCGGCTGCGAGCCCGGTGGTTCTTGAGTGGCTAACTCACTCAAGTAGCCCACCCCTTAGCCCGGGTTTGCGGAGCAAGCGCTCTGCAAACCTGGGCTATTGGATCGTGAGTAGCCATGGAGCGGCTCCACACCGTGGCTACTCACAAGGAGACCCCCAGAGGGGAGGTGAAAAGCTGCCTCCTGGCTCTGGTTAGGGTCTCACCAGCATGCCCTGTGCACTCGTGCAGGGCACGCTGGAGCTTCCTAAGCCTCCGCCGGCTCAGTCATGGAGCTGGCAATCGTGTGGGCAGCCAATCCAGCCGCCCAGGGCTCCCTGCCCAATCATCTGCGGGGAGAGTGGGCTTAGTTTTGGAAAAAGCGGGTCTCACGGACCGTGAGACCCGCCTCATTGAGTATGTATTGTTCAAACTGGCTGTGTACGTGGGATCTCCCTGGCCCTAGCCATTCTCCCATTTCAGTCTATGAATGGAATTATGGAGAGTGTAGCCCTACTCAGACATTAGCCTGCTCTCCCCACAGACAATCCAAAGGCAGCCCTGGGCAGCCGGATCAGCCGCCCACACAACTGCCAGCTCCGTCACAGAGCCGGGGGGGTGCAGGGATCGGCGGCTGCGTGGCCCCCAGAAGTTCCAGGATGCCCCGTGTGGGTGTGAGGGGCATCCTGGAGAGACCTCGAGCCTGGGAGGTCTAATCATGTGTCGCCGCACGCCACAGCAACGCACGAGCAAAAATATGAGGTTAATGGAGCTCTTGCTCCATTAAACCCATCTAAGGGGAGGGGTATTTATGGAGGCTAGCTGCTGGGAGCTGTGTGGCTCCCGTTGCAGCACACGATCACCCAAAAGTGGACTAGGCTCCCTTAGTCTGCTTTTGGGCGATCGTGAGAATAGCCTCCCTGTCTACAGATGAATGGGTTATAGTACAGTTTGAATTTCCAAAATGTGTCATATACAGATTTAAGCACAAATCCAATAAAGCCTGCAAAAATGTCCCATGGACTAACTTCTGAACTAATCAAACTGAACTAATCACACACTAGATGTGATTTACCATGAGGACATAACACTCTAGGGAGGGAGAGGATCCTATTAGGGATGTGCAAAAAATTTCGGGCACAGAACGATCTGTGCCCGAAACGAACAATTTCGGGTGATTCGGGGCCGAACCGAATCACCCCCGATGTCCCCCGAATTTTTTCGGACACGAGCCGAATCACCCGAATTTCGGGCAAAAAAAATTCGGGTGATTTGGTTCATGGTTGATTTTTGGCGATTTTTTTAAGTTTTAGTGACTTTGGGGCAGTTTGGGGGCATATCATGGGATCTGGGCAAAAGAAGTGGGGTGGGGTGGTAGTGCCTAATGGGTGCAGGCTACCACCCCAATTTCAGGGGGATTGGGCAAAGGGCTGATTTTTGGTAAATTTCTGAAAATTTCATGTCTTTGGGGCAGATTGGGGCATATTGGGGCAGAAAGTGGGGCCTGGGGCAGAATAGTGGGGTGGGGTGGTAGTGCCTAATGGGTGCAGGCTACCACCCCAATTTCAGGGGGTTTGGACAAAGGGGTGATTTTTTGAGAATTTTTGAAGTTTTAGTGACTTTGGGGCAGTTTGGGGGCAGAAAGTGGATCTGCCCCAAAAGAGTGGGGTGGGGTGGTAGTGCCTCATGGGTGGAGGCTACCACACCAATTTCAGGGGGATTGGGCAGAGGGCTGATTTTTTGAGAATTTTTGAAGTTTGGGTGTCTTTGGGGCAGATTGGGGGCAGAAAGTGGATCTGCCCCAAAGGAGTGGGGTGGGCTGCTAGATAGTGTCTAATGGGTGGAGGCTACCACCCATCCCCAATTTAAGAGTGATTGGGCAGGGGGTGAATTTTGGTGAATTTATTTTTATGAGGTTTGTCTTCATAAGGTGAAGTGTGCTAAATTGATTACTTCCTCATATTATTCATAGTAAAGGAAAGTGTGAAAAAGTGAAAGTGGGGTCATGAGAGTTGTTTAATTGAAAAAAATCTCATTTGCTATGATAGAATGAGAATTCACACCTCAGAAGTTTTTTCTGAGGTGTGAATTCTCATTCTATCATAGCAAATGAGATTTTTTTCAATTAAACAACTCTCATGATCCCACTTTCACTTTTTCACACTTTCCTTTACTATGAATAATATGACGAAGTAATCACTTTAGCACACTTCACCTTATGAAGACAAACCTCATACAAATAAATTCACCATAATTCACCCCTCTGCCCAATCACTCTTAAATTGGGGATGGGTGGTAGCCTCCAGCCATCAGGCACTATCTACCAGCCCACCCCACTCCTTTGGGGCAGATCCACTTTCTGCCCCCAATCTGCCCCAAAGACACCCAAACTTCAAAAATTCTCAAAAAATCAGCCCTCTGCCCAATCCCCCTGAAATTGGTGTGGTAGCCTCCACCCATTAGGCACTACCACCCCACCCCACTCTTTTGGGGCAGATCAACTTTCTGCCCCCAAACTGCCCCAAAGTCACCAAAACTTCAAAAATTCTCAAAAAATCACCCCTTTGTCCAAACCCCCTGAAATTGGGGTGGTAGCCTGCACCCATTAGGCACTACCACCCCACCCCACTATTCTGCCCCAGCCCCCACTTTCTGCCCCAATATGCCCCAATCTGCCCCAAAGACATGAAATTTTCAGAAATTTACCAAAAATCAGCCCTTTGCCCAATCCCCCTGAAATTGGGGTGGTAGCCTGCACTCATTAGGCGCTACCACCCCACCCCACTCCTTTTGCCCAGATCCCATGCTATGCCCCCGAACTGCCCCAAAGTCACTAAAACTTTAAAAATTCACAAAAAATCAGGACTTTGCCCAATCCCCCCGAAATTGGGGTGGTAGACTCTACCCATTGGGCACTACCACCCCACCCCAAAATTTTGCCCCTGGGCCCCTTTTTACCCCCCGAATCGATTCGGATTCGGATTCGGGTTAAATCCGAATCCGAACCGAATCAAGGGTGATTCGGGTGACCCAGATTCGGGCACAAAACAGAACGGGGGTGATTCGGCTCGGGTCCGAGCCGAATCACCCAAAAATCCGAATTGCACACCCCTAGATCCTATGGCTGGCACAGCCTCCCCCATCCCAGAAGAAATCGGCTTGCTGCTTTGTTCAACTGATGTTCCCCTCCATATGGTTTCAACAGGAAATCAGTGATGCTCTGTTGTTCTTCTTGTAATGGCTATGTTGGTGAAATATCTTGTTCACAGGTCTTTGCACACAGAGAATATCTATGTGCTCTACCTCGAAACAGTGATTGGGGGCAGAAAGTAAAGTGCTTTTGGGTTCAGGTCTCCCCCTAGGCCCAAGAGGTGGACACAACCCTGCTTTCCTGTCCCATGTTTCTCCTGCTAGAGAATCTTTGTTTTTTCCTCATTACTACAACAGATATTGATTGTTCCTAATACTGGGGCAGGTAAGTGTCAGAGAGGAGGTTTCAGCTCCCTTAAAGACTTTGAACACCTTGGATACTCCCCTTCATTTTTCATGTATTTTCACTACTTTATGAAATAGCGAATCCTTCTGTGTTCTCCAAACAAAACGAGAGGGTTATTAGTCTCAAATAAGTGGTAAAACCTTGTGGTGCATGAAATTTATAGAACAAACCTTTCAGAAGTCCTAATTATGTGTCATATATTGAATGAAAACATTAAAACATATTAATACTATTAATGTTAAATTATTTCCTGTGTTATGATGTATGGAAACTCTAAACCTGTTAATTGTGTAAAAAAAAAAAAAGGCAGAAGGGCAATCAGCTTCTTCCCCCCAACCCCCAATTTTTTAAAACAGAAGTTGCTTTGATCCCAGCAAAATGAAAGTGCAGTAGCATTTTAATTGTCAGTTACCAAAATCCATTTCGTTTTAGAAGTAGCTTAAAAAATAAGTAGCAATATTTGGTTTGAAAAATAATTTCTTATTATCCTGTACTATATTATACAAAGCTGTTAATTTTGTTAAAGTTAACAACAAATTGAAGAATGATGGAAAAATGTTACCAGTGTGTCTTAAAGCAAACTTTGCTACCATGGTAGCAAAGTTTGTTTTGCAGGGAAATTCTTTCCCTGCAAAAGAATTTTTTTCCTGTTTCTTCTTGAAAGGTAACAGCGCATTCATCTAAACAAACAAACAAACAAACACACACACACACACACATTTATTTTTGCGTTGTTAGCTTTCAAGAAGAAACAGGAAAAAAATTCTTTTGCAGGTAGCAGAGTTTGTTTTAAGACACACGGGTAACATTTTCCATCATTCTTCAATTTGTTGTTAACTTTAACAACATTAATGGCACACACACACACATATACATATATATACACACATACCACTTACCTCAGGTTCCAAACACATTAGGAAAGTGACCAGTTCACAGCTTTGCATTATTTTTTTGTTTTTGTAGTATTTATTTTGCTTTTCTTTGATTTTCAGCACATTTCACTGTGCTTTCTTCAGTACATGAAAAGATAGATTCATTCAGCAGACTTCCTGGAGGTCTTTCACAAACCCTTTGAGAAGCATTTCCTGAATTTTAGGTGGGTGCCATACTAATTTCTTTTCTCTGTGGAATGCGACAAGAAATGTAATCAACAGCGGACTGCATGCAGCTCAATTGGATTGGCTGAGTGGGAAGTGGACTAGAGCTCCTGAAAGAAGTGGCTCGATGAGATAAGCTGGTAAGGCTTTCTACATCCTCTGCCTAAGTTTTCTGCCAGATAAAGACATGCTGGCTGGGCTTGATAAGCAAAATTCTGTTTATAGAAGATCTTCACTGACTGTTCTTCACTGCTGTTCTTTACTGACTCTTATAAGGCTTTCGTATGTCCCAAACCAATGCGTGCACAGTCTCCATTGTAGAACATATACGGCTTTGGACTTCCAAAAACCATGAAATATAGAAGCTTTCTCATCTATTTTGGAGCTTGGCCAATGTATGTTGAAATGAACCCGATGAAGACAGTGGTTGACTGCCATCCTAGCACTGCACTGGTGCTGCACATCCACACTATCTTGCTGCACATCCACACTGGGATCCGACCTTGCTGTTGCATGAGAGGAGGGGGTGATTTTATCTCACCTTCCCTCTGAAGTCCACTCTGCTTCCTGAAAAGATGTTCCAGAGGGCTGTGCAATCCTCAGGGACAGTTTTTTGGAAGGCATCATGAGCATCAGAGGAAAGGGGAGATCAGCAAAAATGACACTCCCCCACCCCTTGTATGATAGTGCAGCATTCGTGTGGATTACAGCAGTGCAGTACTAGTCTGGATGGCAGCCAATCTGTTTGTCGGGATGCCGTATTACCTGGTCGCCCTGTGGAGGCTGGGGAAGGGCATGGCATCCCTCCTCTGAGGCTTTCGTTCCCTTTAGGGGGCAGTGGGGATTTGAAGGGCCCAGGCTGGTCGGATCCCAGTGGGGTTGAGAGGGCAAGGCAGGGATTGCTGCAGGAAACAACTCTAGGGAGACAGCTAAGTTGAGTGTGGCAGGAAATAGGAAGCAAGGTCAGGAAGGAGGCGGGGCTAGAAGTCGGCTTGAAGCCCTGTCAGCTCTGCACTGAGGTATTTAAAGACAAGGCAGCTGATGATGAGGGGCTGCTTCTGAGTATGGGAGCCAGGAGTTCTCCAGGAGAGGGAACTGGCTGAATGCAGCAAGCCAGGAGGACTCCTCAGGTGACAAGCTAACCTCCTGAGGCTGACCTTTTTGGGGTTGCTCCAGTCATTCTGGAGTTTAAGAAGGACTAGGAGCCCACCTCGTCCCCTGGGGGTCTGACAGTGTCTTAACAATTAGCACTTTTACTTAGATTTTTCTCTCTATTTTATCTATTTAAAGATCTTGAAATGCTAACCTTGGCACTTCAAATTAAACTCAGGGGAAAAAACAAGTAGAAAGTGTATCTGGCAGGAATTGATGGAATAGCTACAGAAATATGGCAGACAACCAAAGAAGAATCAGTCAAGGCTCTAACTAAACTATGCCAGCAAATTTGGAGAATGACACAGTGACCAATAAGGATGTGCAAAGCAGTTCGGAACCAAACTGGTTCGACATTGAACTGGTTTGGTTCAATGGTTCAATATCAAGCCGAAACCTCCTCTCCATATTTGGATCGATAATGAGCTGAACCCCCCGACCTTTGTGTGTGGGTCTAAATTAATTTAAAAAAATTAACTTACCCCCTTCAGGGGGGGTGCAGCCTCAGCCACAAGGGGGGTGTCTCCAGAGGCCCCCCCTCCCCCTGCCGGCCTCCATTACAACCACAAATCACCCGGTTCTGGCAATCTGAGCAATTTGGGGCTGTAATGCAGACTGGTGGGTGGAGACCCATGGCTGCAGCACCACCCCCTTGAGGGGGTAAGTTAATTTTTTTTAAAAAAAATTGTTATAAATTTTGCAGGAACCCCCCCCCCCCCACGCACACACCCCAAACCGAACCAGGGGGGTTCAAGTGGGTGCAAAACTGTTGCATCTCAGATATTTTTCATGAGAACTGCACAAGATTTGGAAGGGTGGTGACACTTGTCACCTAGAGGATGTCTGCAAATGTTCAGGAAGATTGGAGAGGCAGTGTCAACATTATGACCAATAGGGTGTTCAGAGCTTATAATGGAATGTTGAAACAATTCCTCAACTTAATCATACTGGCACAACCATGCTAGTATAATTATTATATTATTATATTTACATACAGTATGCCTGCTGAATTCCTAATCTCGATCATTTTGAGGTCAAAGTGTGAGCCCTGAATCCAATTTAATTTTCTGTTAACTTTAACTCTATTTCATGTTAAAGGCTGTGTTTTGACAATTCTTAAATCAAGGTTTCTATATTATCAGTTTTATTAGTTCTCTTTGGGAATGGTTGAGTGCCACAGCAATTAGCAGAAGCTGCAGTGCATGGGACGTGTTTTTTAGCACATTAGCACATGTAATACATTAGCACATGTAAGTAAATGTAATGTAGTATTATATTAGCACATGTAATACTTTGCTACACAACCATTTACACAGTCAACAGAACTTGATTATCATTGCTTTTATTCCAGTTATAGAGGTAGTTATTACCCTTTTGGAAAACATTAAAATAGCAATCCTACAAAAGTATGCATAAAACAACAAAATACAACTGGGACTATTTCTTTACCACAAGAGACATTTAGCTATGGCTGTGTGTGTCTCACTTGTGCCAGTACAACCTCTTAAACAGATGATCTTGGTATTCTTACTAAAGAGCTCTTAATCACTGTAGCTTCTCATTCTGACTTTTCACGTTCCAGGTCATGAGTCTGCAGCAGTGGGATTTCAGAAGAATGTTGCTTTTGGGAAACTTGGTAGACTAATTTTCTGGAGTATCGCAGGATGCAAGACATTGCAATTAAGACACAGATTGCCATAATGATCAGAACAATGTCCCTCCAAATGAAATCAAGGCATTTGTTTGGAAGAGGTCTCCTACATCCTTCCAGCTCATTCCCACTCAGTTGGCTCAAGGCTCTCATCTTTACAAAAGCTGGTGTTGTGCATATAACACTGGCAAGGGAAGTCATGTGGGAATCTTCCAGCCAGTACTTGAGATATAAAATAGAGCAGTCACAGTGCCAAGGATTGTTGGACAAATCTACTTCCTTCAGGTAGTGCAACATGTCCAGTGTGCCAGGCAGGACAGTGGTCAAACTGTTGTTTTGCAGGTAAAGAATTCTGGTGGTACTGGGCAGGGCAGGCATTTCCTTCAACCCCAAAGAATTGCAGTCTACCTTCCAGCCCCACAGATCTTCCAAAAACTCACAGATGCAGGGAGAACAGGGCCAGGCTTGGGCTGTGCTGAACAGCACTACCATGACCAGCCCTTCAACAGTGAAGAGCTTGACTTTGTTCATGCTTGTAGCTGTGGGGCAAGAATATACAGAACATAATGCAAAAGTAGAATGCAAACTTCTACCCATTTCATTCTATCAGTGCAGCAGAAACAGAGGAATTTCCCGGAAACATGCCGTCTCCTTTGTACAAATTGAACCTGAACAATATTGCATTGAACATCTTTGGATGTTACAAAGATGAGTTACAGAGAAGTAGGAAAAAAAACAGATGTGCACATGACTCACATCTGTTTTTGCTTTTACATCTGCTTGTATGTAATATACTCATTACATATGTAATATAACATATCATTGGTACATTACACTACATTACATGTAATATACCCTTGGGTGCCCTAAAGGCCAAACTACACATTACATTAAAAAGCTAGCTGGTCATGTGTGTGTGTTTGCTGAAGTTAAATAGCATTCATGGTGGGGTCCAGAACTGACACAGAGTGCTTGAGGAAAGAGATATTTAACCTTTTCTTGCCACACCACAGTCCCGATGAACATTGCACCCGAAGGTTGCTATTAGCCCCAGCAGGGAAGCTTCCACTGGAGCTAATTCAGGATAAGGATACCCCAATATGGGATATACTTCCTAAATCTCAATAACCAGCAGCCAACAGTGCAAGGAGTGAGCCTGGGGCGGGGGCACATAATATATTTTATTTTATTTTATTTTATTTTATTTTATTTTATTTTATTTTATTTTATTTATTTATTTATTTATTTATTTATTTATTTATTTATTTATTTATTTATTAAATTTGTACACTACCCCAAACTTTCATCTCATAGCCTACATGTAAGCCAAGAAAAATGCCGTGCACCGCACACAAGCTCACAGCTGCTGCTGGGAGGGCTCCAAGGAAAGCAAGAACCCACCTGCCTTCCCTGGCAGACATTCAGCGACCATCTGTGCCTTTGCCGTGCTGTGCGCTCACACAAGCAGCAGCATGGGGAAGGCTGAAGCTGGGAGCAGGAGGACTTCCCTTCCCTCCCACATTTCAGGGTCTGCTTGCCACAAGCACATCAGCTTCTTGCATTAGAGCAGCCGCCGCTGTGCTTGGTGTGGCAGCTCTCCCCCCACCCCCCAGCTCGCTGCCGGAAATGGCGGTGGGCCGAGGGGAAGCCTTTTAACATGGTGGGGATTGTTCTTAGGATTGCCTGGTGAGGTTAAACAAACC
The DNA here is from genome assembly GCF_027244095.1 of Hemicordylus capensis. Classification (NCBI taxonomy): domain Eukaryota; kingdom Metazoa; phylum Chordata; class Lepidosauria; order Squamata; family Cordylidae; genus Hemicordylus; species Hemicordylus capensis. Next base: position 313,623,707 of record NC_069658.1, on the reverse strand, counting down.
TCAGATTTGTTTAACCTTGGCTAAAGGCCAGAGTTAAAAGTTGGGTTGGGTGGGAGGACAGTGGCAGGGTCAGGCTCAGTCTTGGTGCTGCACACAAGCAGCCTAACCCAGGCTGGGCTGCTGTAGCCTGGGTTAGGCTTCTTGTGTGAATAGGCTTAAAGTGTGTAATTTAAAGTGGAGGTCACTTCAAACAAGAAACCCACTGAAAATTCAAGAGGTGACCCAATTTAGTGACTGTGAGCCCCTAGAGCTAATTCTCAGGCACCCTTTTGGTTGTTTGAAGGGTCCAGAAAAGTCTCCAGTTCATCTAGCTGATGCCCCTGCAAAGCAACACAAGTCTGACATATACACCAGTTGCAAGTTGTGGGAGGCCAAATTTATGGTCATTTGCCATGTGTCACAGCCTAGAGTTCTCGGGGAAAACCTAAGAAAAGCCTTACTGGAGCTCCATCCTATTTACTATAGTGGACAACCACATGCCTCTGGGAAGCCTACAAACAGGACATGAAGGCCATAGCCCTTTCTCACATTGATCTTTCCTACCAAATGATACTCAGTGGCATTCTGCCTCTGGACATAGAGATGCTACTCTTCCTCACCCCACCCTGGAGACGCCAGGACTGAACCTGGGATCCTCTCATGTACAAGATGTGCCCTGTCACTTAACTATGGCTCATCCCCAATTTATGATAGATCCTTTTGGTCAGATAAGGAGGCAGGCAAATGTTAGAAGCAATGGTTGCCTGTTTAGGTTATTAATAGAAGGGAGTTCCTTTTGTGTGTAGATTCTGGTACAGGCAAACAGGGGCTTTAAACACACAGTACAGTGCCTCATTAAGAGGCTAAAGTGAATCAGCCCTGTTATGACAAATCCCACAGTCCAGTGAATGGTTCAACAGGTTTTAGACTAATGGTCAATCCCTGTTCAGAATATTGATTTTTGAAGAAACCAAGTATGGGGTGGCCCATAAAAGATAGCACTTTCATTACAAAAATTTGGCCAGATTAGATGGCCACCAGCTTTAAAAGGGGCTTAGAAAAATTCATGGAGAACAGGTCTATCAGTGGTTACTAGTCTGGTGGCTGTGGGTCACCTCCAGCCTCAGAGGCATGATACCTCTCAATACCAGTTGCAGGGGAGCAATAGCAAGACAGAGGGCATGCATATACCTCTTGCCTATGGGCTCCCCAGAGGCTTCTGGTGGGCCACTGTGTGAAACAGGATGCTAGACTAGATAGGGCTTGGGCCTGATCCAACAGGGCTGTTCTCATGTTCTTATGTTATGTTCTTATGTAGTGATTCAATTCAAGGATATCACCTCACAACCTAATCTAGCAGAAGCTGGTAACTTCTTCAAATATCTAACTTGACCAAAGATAAAAGTCTAATGAGATCAAAACAAATTTCCACTTGCCTATAAGAAAGATAAACAAATACTACCTTGCATGGATCTCAGGGTATCTTGTGCTATCTTATTTAATAAGATAGCACAATTAACTTGTTTTATAGAATAGCAAACAAAAGACTGGTGAAATATATCTCTTACCTTTTTTTTCTTTTTCTTTTTAAGGAAAAAAGGAGCTGGTTTCTTCCAATTGAAGTTTTTAGACTTCTACTTGCAGCTAGGGACCAAGTACAAGAACTTGTTTCTGAACTTCAGGAAGGAAATGAATTTATAAAGAACTCACCACAGAAGTCACGCCTTCTTCATTATTTGATTGCAAATGCATAGTACTAATTGTTCTTTTGTTTTCTTTGTTTTAAAATTGGTTTCATAAGGAAGGATAGAAATATTTGTGAAGCTATTTTATTTTCTCTTTATAAGGAAGAAAAATGATTTAGAAAGATGAATGTTTTATTTCTCACCCCTGGACTATGTACTTTTTCAGCAACAGTTAAAAAAATAATAATCTTGAAGTATGCTACTCGGTTTAGATTTAGCAGCAGCAGCAGCAGCAGCAGCAGAAGCTAGTGGGAAATATAATTCAGAGCCAGATTATACCGAAAGGCCATCTAGCCTTTGCTAAGGAAGGATTCTCCTTATCGAATCCATCTAACAGTTTCCTGTGTGCAGAGAGCAGAGGAAAATGAGGTTTCATAATGCCATAGGCATTACCAAGATACACTTGAAGGGTCCCATCCTAGAAAGGGAAAGTTACAAGACTCAGAGGTTATTAACACGTGCATGCAAAACCGGGCCAGTTTCTGTTTCTGGGATTGGGCCAATCCTGGTGACACTATGGAGGCAAACCCGCCTATGTCGCCTCCCTTTAAAACAAGTTTAAGGGAGCGAGCACTCATTTTAATGATCATCTGTCAGCTCTGGCTAGCAGACTTGGGGAAGGGGGGATCCCCAAAATGCACTGCACACTTGGTGCATTATTGGAGCACTCGCATGGTGCATTATTGGAGCTCCGGGGCGTGGGGCGACACGGGGCGATGTGTCCCAGCACCCCGACCCTCAGAGCTGCTGGCAGCAGCCAGTTATTTTCTGGGCAGGTGATCCACCCACCCAGGGGAGGTGGAATGATCATCTGTGGGAGGCAAGCTCTTCAGGGCTTCCTCCCTGCAAATCCTGTAGCCCTTTCTCACTGCTCACGAGAAAGGGCTCTCAGACAAGTATCTCTGACAGTCACTCATATTGAGTTAACTGTCAAAGCTAGTGATGCTTCCATTTAAGTTAATCTGATCCTGCATAGTTTATAAGATCTTCTATGTTTGTGACTGCTATCAGTCACAGTTTGAAAGACAATGACCTGTCCTCACAATAATATCAGGGTGGGCTAGAGGGGAGGCATTCTCAAACCCCATGCCTTGCAGATGACCCAAGCCCCCTGTTGGGTTTACTTACCCAACCTCCACATGATCAGGCTGCTGTGCACTCTGGGAGGAAAGAAAACCTGAGCTGGTTCCTCCAGCATCCCATAATGCACCATGCGAGCAGCGGAGAGGCAGCCCTCAGTACATCAACAGGGCTCCTCTCCCTGGTCTCACAAGCATCACAACTTTATGACAATCATGGCCACCGGCCACCTGGAAGCATTTTAAAAGCTAGCTGCCATGGCACAGACAACCAGAAGATGAGATAGGACAGATTCTGTGTTCCTCCTATCATATTTTTAGCCTTGGTAGCAGATCTGGGCCACCCAGGCTCAGAGCTGCTGGGCTGGGAGTACTCCCGATGTCCAGAGATGCCTGAGTTAACACCCTCCTACCCAGGAATCGCTGGTCATGACAACAATCCTATAATTGGGCTAGATGGGCCAATGGTCTAACTCAGTATAAAGCAATGTCGTAGAATTTGTTTGTTTGTTTAGTAAATAGGATAGTGTCTACACACCAAGAAGAGAGATTCTCTCTTTTCTTCACTGGGCCTTCCCTGGGGTACACATCTAATAGTGACATGGTAGAGGGTTCTCTTTGACAGTAATAGGGAATCTGGCAGGTTAGTCCAGGTCCAAAGAAAAAGCAACCAAACAAGTACAAAGTAGAGTACAAAGAAAAGCAACCATGTCCTTTCCCCTTCTACCTTGCTACTGCTACCCTCAAATACAAAGTCATCTTATGTTTGTTTAACTAAGACTTTATTCCAGGAACAGCTTCATTTTATCCTTCTCCTTTCCCTCCATTTTCTTTCTGACTCCACCCAAGACACTCTCTACTACAGGATCCCCTCTGGGACAAATTTCTAATCAACAAAACATAAAAGGACTACTAGATAGAATGCAACAGGTAGCAACTCATAAACTGACTAAGGCTGCAAGAAAAATAATTCCTGCACGAAATATGTAGCTTCTTTGACATTCCCCCCTCCTTGCTGAAGCCAGGTGTAAAGGACCTTCCCAAGACTTTTAGACTCTTTTTTTCCTACTAGAAGGGCAAGAGTGAGTAGTGAGCAGCCTGATGACTGTACATGGAGCTAGGGGGTGCATGGAACACATTTTGCGTTCCATTCTGAGCTCAGAATGGAACATAAAATGTGTGAAGCATTCCTTTGGAACAACCAGTCTGACCCCTGTTCCGACCACCATTTTGGAATCCAAAATACGAGCTTGGAACAGGATCCCCTTTTAAAGGAACACTCAAAATGGCCGATTTCGAGGCGGAATGTTCTGACCTTGGAATGTTCTGCACCTCCCTCCGTGGAGCTAGGAGTTGGAGCATGCTTCTGGGCCACCCAGTCCAGCTCCCTGCTTGATGCAGAAAATCCAGAACTAGAGCATCCCCAACAAATGGTTGTCCAGGCCCTGTGGGACATATTTAGGGGCTGCCACTGCTTAGATTCATGGCCAGACTAGATGTGATATGTGAATTTCATGATTGGCACTCCCAATCAGGGAAGTAGGAAGGTTAGAGGTGGCCCTCTCTCCTGCCGCTGCCTTCACACCCCACCCCACCCACACTTCACGCTCCTACCCCTGGGAGAGGGTGATGAGTGGCACTTCTGTGTAGCAATGCTGGCCATGCCCCTCAGAAGTACATAGACACAGGGGGCATGGCCGGTATCAGAATATTCCCATTGCCCTCTCCCAGTGAGCAAGCAGTTCCTTTTCCAGTTGCAAGCAAGTGGGTCAAAGGAAGTATCAGCTGGGAGAAGGGCATGCCCCAATGCCAGCCATGCTCCCTGCATTGATGTGCTTTGGACACTGGCTCAACGGGCATGGCTGGCATAGCAACACAGAAGCACCATCTGTTATCCCAGTTGGTGAGTGGTTCATTCACTGGCTGGATGCCTGGGGGGCTGGGGGTGGCAAGCCCCCCCCCCCCAGGGCAGGACAGGCAGCCCCTGGACACCAATGGCACAGGGACATTTGTCCTGTCCAGTTCAAGGGTGGCTATGCCACTTCCAAAGTATTTTTCTTTTTCAGAAGCAGCCATATGGAAGACAATTTGGATTGGAGGTGTGGGGCATGGTGAGAGGGTCTAACTGATCCAAGTCCTGGTCCAGCCTTGAGTCCAACTGCCCCCTCAAGGGAAATCATGTGGGTAGAAAAGGCCAGTACTGAATTCTCTTTGTCAGGAAAGGTGGACTATAAAGTATCTAAAGCAAACAAATACATCACTGAGAGTGATTTAGATCAGGGGATTGATGTGGGGGCCCCTCCCCCTCTGCTGTGGGCCAAATTTTGGTCATGATCTCCCACCATGGCTACTTATTGAAAAACAGAAAGATTTTCTGTTACTTTTCAGGCCAGTTATGGAGCTCAGATGTCACCTCTGGTTTAAACCTAAGACCTACAGTGACTACCCAGCTGCTTTGTCCTCTTCACTTTTTAGGTTTTGGTCTAATGTAAGGCTCTTGAACACGGAGGCTTGCTTTCCCTCCCACAGCTTGTAGATTATGCAAAAGGTAATTACCCCAAACTTCCCTCCCAGTCTTCTGAATTTAAAATAGTTCTGTATGCAGATGATTCACACTTCTGTATATCTGCAACTTGAGTTCTCTGCCTCTCACATGATGATAAATTCTGGTCTTGTAAGAAAAATGAGACGCCAAAGAAACCCCTGGCATTTGAAATTCCGCCTTACTCTATAGCCTGTCATGAGATTTTGTTTAATTATTATTTACTTTTCAAAACTGGCCTTAAGGGACTCCAAGCTTATTACCAGGAGTGTAAGATTAGTTGGTAATCTTTCCTTAAAAGCTGATTTATGGTATGCATTTGGTTTATAACAGTTAAGAGCTGCTTGGAACAGAACTACAAGGGGAAGAATAAAACCTCTTCAAATCTGTTTAGAATAATAATCATGGAGGAAAATAAGGCAAAGCATCTCCAACCCACTCCCACGCATTAAAATGAGCAGCTTGTCTGCTTGTCAGCAACACAACAACAATCTTTTGCTCTGAAGAGGCTATTAATGTAGTGCTTTGGTAGGGAAGATCCATTCAATTTAGAGCTGCTCATTCAATTTGGGCCTTGCGATGGGTTTAAATGGCAGCTTCTGTCCAATTCATCAGAACTTGGAGAGGAAGATATTAAAAGTCTATTTTGAGTGCAAAAAGAACTTAGACTACAAATTTAGAAATGATTCTGGTGTTGCATCCTAATAAAGAATGGTCAGAATAACTCCCTCTTTTTCTATAAGAATGAAGCAACCCCTCATTTATATAATAATGCCCAATTCTTAAGAATTTCTTCAGAGGCCCTTCTCTGAAAGCCTCCAGTTTTGGAGGTTAGGTAGTGGGTGACTGTGGGTATGCCCTGATTGTGGGATACCCTTTCCAGAGATATTTGACTGGCCTTCTGTGATCTAGTTTTAGGTGCCTGGTTAAAACTGTTGTTCTTGCTAGGCTTGTAGTTAACAGTGCTGTTTTTGAGATTTTATTGCTATGCCATTTTGTAGGGTTTGTTTGTTTGTTTGTTTTGTATTCTGTTGTTTTACTGATTTAATAGAGTTCATTAGTAATTTTTTTTGTGGCCAGCCATGTGCTCACAACCAGAATTATCATGGTTGGAGTTAACCGTGATCAGCCAGTTCTGTGCACTCCCACAGAGCATGCCACGAGAACCTGGAATTTCTGGGCAATCCCAGTTAAATCACTGTAGTTAATCAGAATTTAACTGGATTGCTAACTAGGATAGGATGATTTTATAAAATATTCTTTGACAGTCTCTCACTCCATATAGGCTCAGTGATATTTACCATACCCGTATCTATGTTGGAGATCTGGAAATACAGGAGCAGATTTGTTTAATATTTACTGAAGTGGTGAACATAAGAACAGCACTACTGGATCAGGCCCAAGGCCCATCCAGTCCAGCATCCTGTTTCACACAGTGGCCTACCAGATCCCTCTGAGAAGCCCACAGGCAAGAGGTAAGCGCATGCCCTCTCTCTTGCTGTTGCTCCCCTGAAACTGGTATTTAGAGGCATCCTGCTTCTGAGGCTGGAGGTGACCTATAGCTACCAGAGTAGTTGCCATTGATAGATCTGTCCTCCATGAATTTGTCTAAGAACCTTTTAAAACCATTCAAGCTAGTGGCCATAATCACATCCCATGGCAGAGAATTCCATAGAAAATTTGGTCACTTTGCTGCTTACCCCAATTTCTAGATCATTTATAAATAAATTAAAGATCACTGGTCCCAGTACAAATCCTTGGGCGACCCCACTTCTTACTTCCCTCTATTGTGAAAACTGTCCATTTATTCCTACCCTCTGACCTGTCCTCCAACCAGTTACCAATCCACACATGAACCTTTCCCTTTATCCCATGACTACTACCTTTACGCAAGAGCCTTTGATGGGGAACATTGTTAAAAGCTTTTTGGGAGTCCAAGTATACTGTGTCAACCAGATCACCTTAATCCACATGCCTGTTGACACTCGCAAAGAATTCCAAAAGGTTAGTGAGGCAAGACTTGCCCTTGTAGAAGCCATGCTGGTTCAGCAAGGCCTGTTCTCCTATGTGCTTAATAATGTTGTCCTTAAGTATGCTTTCTCTAAATTTACCTGGCACAAAAGTTAAGCTAACTGGCCTGTAATTTCCCGGACCGCCCCCCTCCCCCAGATCCCTTTTTGAAAATCGGAGTTACATTAGTGACTTTCCAGTCCTCTGACTGTATACCAAGAGCCTGACTGTAGGGACAAGTTACCTATTTTTGTTAGGAGATCAGCAATTTCACATTTTTGTTCCTTCAGAACTCTTGGGTGGATGCCATCTGGCCCTGGAAATTTTTTTTTCAAGACAGTTTAGAATAACCTCCCTCATTGTGTTGGCCCAGTTCTTCAGCCTCCAAGTCTGAGAAGCTCAGTTCCAGAGCGGGTATATGGCCCACTGTGAAGATAGATGCAAAGAACTGGTTGAGTTTTTCTCCTAATCCTCCTTAATAATTCCTTTCATGCCTACATTGTTTAAGGGTCCAACTGCCTTCCTGGCAGGTTTTCTGCTTCTTATATATTTAAATAAGTTTTTGTTATTCCTCTTGACACTTCTGGCTGTATGTTCCTCAAACTCTATTTTTGCACTCCTTATTATCTCCTTGCATTTCTTTTGCAAGAGTTTATGTTCCTTTGGAGTTTATTTCTTATATATATATATTCTCCTGATTTGGGCAGGACTTCCATTTTCTGAAGGAAGTCGTCTTCCTTTTTTTCGGTTCCCTGACTTTACTTGTTAGCCATGCAGGCATCCTCCTGAACTTGGTGGTACCTTTCCTCCTTCTTGGTATACATTCCAACTGAACTTTTCTTATTGTAGTTTTGAATAAGTGCCATGATTTCTGGAGTGATTTGACTCTCCTGACTTTCCCTTTCAGCTTGCTTTTTACCAGTCCCCTCATTTTTGAGAAGTTTCTTCTGAAGACCAATGCATCTGTGTTGGACTTTCTTTGCAATGTTCCACTCGCATATAAGCTGAATTGGATCACACTATGGTCACTATTCCCCAATGGCTCTACAACTTTGACATCTTGCACCAGGTTCTGGACACCACTCAGGATTAAATCCAAGGTCACCTTCTCTCTAGTTGGTTCTATGACCAGCTGTCTTATGGCACATTCATTTAGCATGTCCAGAAATTTGACCTCTCTGTAAATACCTGAATGTGAATTTGCCCAGTCTATGTGAGGATAATTGAAGTCACCCATTATTACAGCCCTGTCTCTGTGATGCCTCTCTGATTTGCTTTTCCAACTCCAGATCATTCTCAGTGTTTTGATCCAGAGGACGATAGCACGACCCTAGTAACACATTTCCTTTCAGTCCTTATATTGTCACCCATAATGATTCTGTGAAGGACTCTGGTCCTCCAAGGTTTTCTGCCTTGTTGGATTCTATCCCATCTTTAATATACAGTGCTACTCTACTCCCCATCTGCCCCTCCCTGTCCTTTCTGTAGAGTTTGTATCCAGGAATAACAGTATCCTACTGGTTCTCACTGTTCCACCAGGTTTCGTTATGCACACTACATCTATGTTTTCATGTTAAATCCATACCTTATTTGGAGTCATTTATAGCCATAAAGAGGAAACGATGCTGAGGTTGGAGTATGATTTTACTTTGGATCCTTTAATTATATTGTTAGCATATTTGGAACCTGTTTCTAAATCATCCCATAGATTAGGATGATTTAGAAATGTGTATACATCCTGTAACCACAATGAGAAAAGCTATACCAATGTTCTACATTGCAAGGCCCGAGGGCCAGTCATGGCCACCATCAACCTGCAATGCGGCTCCCTGACTAATAGTTTATTGGGCCTAATTGTTTAGTCGGCCAAAGCTGAATATGCTGCACAGTCTCACTAACACAGAGGTAGACAAACTGTGGCCTGTGGGCTAGATATGGCCGCTGGGACCTTTCCCCCCATCACCTGGCTACTACCCAGCCCATGTCACCTGTCCACTGCCACCCACCTCCATTGCATGGCTGCCACCCCTCTGCCTCGCTCCTCTCTCCCTCTTACCAGGCAGCAGTGGCTACTGCTACCTGGTGTTAGTGGCCACTGCTTCATTCCCCCGCCCCTCCATCTGAAATAGCTGTGGTGGGGGACTGATTTGGAGCAGAGCCATGGCAAAGGGGAAGGCGGGGTCTAAGCCTTTGCTTCCACACTGTGGCCATGATCCAAATTACTGCTTCCAAAGTTGTTGTGCATAGGAAGCTGTCTTATACTGAATTAGATCCTTGGTCCATCTAGCTCAATATTGTCTATGGGGAGCAACACTGCTCCCCATAGATAGGAGTCTTTCCCAGTCTGACCTGGAGACACCAGAGATTGAAACTGAGGCCACTGAGCTCTGTGGGGCACCATGCCCTACAGTTATAGAGGGGGAAACTGTATGGCACATTTCCCCATGAAGAGTAAAAATTGCAGGCCTGTTCTGTAACATGTTCTGTAACATGATCAGCAACTGGATCAGGAACTCTGCATGATCAAGAACTCAGCAAAGATGGGGTTCCCAGTTGTGTAGTATGGTGTCTATGTACATATGTAAACAAGCAGGCATGTTGCAGGCATGGTAATGAGCATGGATTGGGCAGGAGGCTGCAATGATACTTCTCCCCCCATACCCCCATGCATTCACTGAATGCATGGAATCCCCAGTCACACTTCAGAAAGAGGCTTAGGTTTGACTGAAATAGTGGATTGATCAAGACACATCTTAACTTCCTGTTTTATTCAAAACGCATTATCTTCCTAGTGTTGTGTTTTGATCAGTTTAGAAATTATACAGACATTTTACATTTAAGGAGTTTCAATGGGATTTCTACACACTTCCTTTCGTGTTCAGCTTCTTCCAGTAGGGGTCACTGAAGTCTTTTTGTTCATTTAGAGATGAGTGTAGAAAATGTGTGCAATTCAATGCTTTAGGCCCATTTCAGATTTCCTACATGGAAAGAAAGCAGTTCTATGTAAGAAGAATACAAGTTGTTCATAGATGTTATGTATGAACATCATACACAGGTCTACTTAGCTGCATGTATGTATGTAGTATGTAGCCTAACCTACCTCACAGGGTTGTTGTGAGGAGAAACTCAAGTATGTACCCTGTTTCCCCGAAAGTAAGACCTACCCCGAAAGTAAGACCTAGCAGTAATTTCTGATGTACCGCTAATTGCCCTAGTGCATTTTTGGGGGCTAAAATTAATATAAGACACTGTCTTATTTTCAGGGAAACATGGTAGTACACCGCTCTGGGCTCCTTGGAGGAAGAGCAGGATATAAAATGTAAAAATAAAATAAATAAATACATGTGCAGAGCCAGAAAGCTTCCCAACACTTTTGCATCTAGTGAACTAGATTATTTACTTATTTAGAAGGTTTACATCAGTGTTACTCTCTCACTGTCAGGTACACTTACAAAAATCTGAAACAAAATAAAACAATAAGACCAACACTTCAAAAAACAGTTTAAAGGAACTGAACAGGAAAAACAGACCAGCAAAAGAAATTAAAACCAGGTTAAGCAATATTTTAAAAGGCCTCAGCAAACAAGGGTTTTTCTCTGCCACGCTAACAATGTGTTTCAGGCTTGCCTCCCTGAAAGAACATTCTTAAGCTGGTGCCACAATGGAAAAAGCCAAATAACTTGCCAAGGTAGGGGCATCCAGAAAAGAGCCACCATAGATAAGAACATAAGGACATAAGAACATAAGAACAGCCCTGCTGGATCAGGCCAAAGGCCCATCTAGTTCAGCATCCTGTTTCACACAGTGGCCCACCAGATGCCGCTGGAAGCTACAGGCAGGAGTTGAGGGCCTGTGATTACCTTAACATGCAACCTTAGATGATAACCTTAACATGCAATCAGGTTCATGTGAGAACAGGGCAGTCCTTCAGATACCATATTACAAGCCATATACGACTTGTAAGCACCAGTATTTTGGTTTGTGCTTGGAAATTGACCATCAGACAATAGAGTTGTTTGAAAAATGGAAAGATGTGTTCTTTTTGGGCAGCCAGGCCAATTAAAATCTAGAGCAGTATTTGGGACTAACTGAAATGTTTGAAGAATCTTCAAAGGCAACATCATGTTCACTGTATTACAGCGGCCCAGACTGGATGTTACTAGTGTATTGATAATCATGGCTAGACTATCTATCCAGGAGGAGTCACCACCGGCCTCAGGTGCTGCAGGGCACTTGCTGTCACAGTTCCCACTTAGACATCAAGGCCTAGGTGGGATCTAATTGTCATTTAGGGAGAGTGAAACCCCATCCAGGATCACAGAACAACAGTACTTCTATCTTGTCTGGATTGGGCTTCACTTCATTAGCCAACATCCAGATATGTGCAGAATCATCCCATGTGACAATCTACACATGCTTTTTGTGCTTTTTCCTACTGCTTTCTGTACAGGACATTTACCAAGCTTGATATTTCCAAGACGACATTTTGAAAGAGAGAGAAAATCATGTTGAACTTTCCTCAACCAACCTACTTAGCTTCATACCAAGAAGGTAGGCAAAGCAAGTTATGGGAGGGACAGTGAAGGAGGTGGAGAGGCTAACAACTTCTGAAGCTTTAAGCAAGGACATGGCAACGCTAGTTACAGAAGAGGAGTGTGCATATATGTGGTCTGGTATCTAATGGTTTCTCGTCAGTAGTGAAAGTATCTACCATTACCTAAAGAATGAAAGGTGTGATCAGAGTCCATAGATGGCCCAAATGAATCCTTTACTAGGCATGGCATAAATAAGTTTCTCCAGCCTAGCTCTAATGTATATTTTAAGGAAGCCCAGGATTATTGTATTTAACTTTACACAACTGTTGTATTATTCTATTAACCTACCCTTTTCTAAAGGTGTAATTTCTGTTGATACATTTTCTGCTTATGGTTAATGGGGTAGAAACCAAAAAGATATGTCAGTTGTGGACTGAATCCCTTTTGCTCCTACTGAGGCAAGGCCCAGCAAGCCTACCTGCTCATGAGGCTGGCTGCGGTGGTTGCTGCTTCAGGTGGTGGATGCACAGAGGATTGTGGGGACTGCCCCTGACAGCTTCTGGCCCTGGCCAGCATCACCTTTGCTGTCCTCCTCCTGGCACACCCACAGTACCCAGTAGGACCCTAGTAGTGCATTGCAGGTTTCACTACACACAAGGTGCTCTAGCCCACAGTCTCCTCTCCTCCACACTTCCTCTTTCTTCTCAGTTCCTGTTTTTTGAAATAGTGGGGGCAGGAGGAAGAGGAAGACGAGGAAGTACAGTGGTGGCAGCAGTGCTCGCCTACTGCTGGGTAAAAGGGAGGGGTTGCAGCGGCACCAGCATCCTGCTGGGTGAAGGGGCGCATTTGGCACAGCAAGGTGGCATCGCCAAGATGGCATGGTGATGCCATGCTGCAGTGCCTCAGGTGCCAGGGAAGCTTGGGCCTGACATGGGGCAAGAAGAAGGGGTTTGCTTTTAAAGCATAATACTGTCTCAACAGTCCAGTTGTTTGGTTCTTTTGAGCTTTTTGTTCTGCCTCCTGAACAGGCGTACTTCCATCCAAATCTTTGACTTTTTTCTCAGTCAGAGTGAGACACTCGTTTGCCATTTCTTCCACTGCTTGAGGTTCAATGTGAACTTTTCCCTTCACAGCCATTCCATGTATAATAGTTTACCCTTGAAGTGTGGTCAAGGAGCTGGTCTTTAGGTCTCACCCCAAGTATGCCATTATTTCCTTCAAGCTAATAGCACTTATCTTCCTTCATCCTTGTGCTGCTTTTAGAGTTAATCAGATTCAGTTTCCACAGCTCCTGGATAGCAGTCGATAATTCTGAGAGAAGAAGTCAATAATTTTAATGCTTCTGTCATGTGTTTTGGTAGCTGAGAGTGTTGTTAGTCAATGCCCTGCTGAGAAGCATTGATGGTTTGTGTTGAAAGAAGTTGCCATCTGTATTTTCTTTCTTGCCAATAAGAGGCCCTCCTATTGTGCTTAGGTTTAGTGCAAAGGACTACAACACCAGTACTGGGTACCTACTGGCTTGTGGAGCAGTCTGTCTGTCTTTCTGTACTGCAATCATAACACAGGAAACTGCCTTCTACTGAGTCAGACCACTGCAGAAGTCTCTCTCAGCCCTATCTTGGAGATGACAGGGATTGAACTTGGAACCTTCTGCATGCAAGCCTGCAGGTGCTATACCCAGAGTGGTCCATCCCCTAAGGGGAATATCTTACAATGCTCACATGCATATCTGCCGACATATCCCTATTTTCCCATTCAGGGGAATGGGAAAACAGGGACATGTTGGCAGATATGCACATGTGTCTCCCATTCAAATGCAAACCAGAACAGCCTATGCTTAGCAAAGGGGACAATTCATGCTTCCTGCCATAAGACCAGCTCTCCTCATGGCATTCATAGGATTGTTTCAGCATTTCAAAATTCCCCTGAAAAAAAATGAGCTCATTCTCACAATCAGCCACGTAAAGGGTAGAGGCAGCAAACCCAGCTTTTGCTATGCATGAGAACTCACAGGAAATCCTCTAACTCAGCCCACTCAAATGTGGGTGGCCTAACTATTTAACCTGTATTTTAACTAAGGTAAAACAATAACAGCTGCCTTACCTTGAAGTTTGATTGTTTGTTGACTTTGCTGTTTTAAACTTCCCAGCTGCCAGAGGCCATGTTTATCATAGAGTTCTGTAGCTAGAGGGACCAGTCAGAGGATAGCTGCTGCTGTACTCAGGGCTGCCTCTCTACTGGGAGCACAGTACATTATGGGATACTTGAAGGACCTAGTTTCCCTTTTCTTCTCATGGACAAAGAACTTTCTGCAATCATCTGGATGGTGATTGACCAGAGCCAAACAGAGGTGCTGATGATCATCTGTGGGAATCAGGATAGGAGTTCTTTCTTCTCCCAGTACACCCCCATATGGTCATATGAAAGGCCTTAATGTGTGGTGACATTTCCTTTCTTCTTTTATTTTCTTAAAAATGTATTTTTTAAGATAAGAAAAGAAAAGGAGAAAGGAAAGTTCATGTGAAGCTGTCTCTCATCCTTAGTGGGAAATATAGAATGCTGACAGACAAAAGCCTCCTTCAGATGTTACTGAGCGCAGTAGCACTCATGCTTTCAGCTCCAGAAGCAGAAGGAACTCCCATCCCTGAGCTGTCACTCACCCCCTCAAGCTGGCCATTCACAATTACAACTGTCCAAAGGGGGAGCACCATAACTGTGATGGCCAGCACTTCTGTGAGCATCAACCTTGGGTGATCCAGGTTGCTGTTCACACAAGCACTGGCCATCATGGTGATGGCACTTTTCCATTCAGACAAACAAAGCTGTAACCATGAGCAGCTGGCTCATAGGGATGAGTGTGAAAGGTGGAATGGGACCCTCCCCATTTTCAGTGCTCTGACTGTGAGAACCATTGTTGCAAATTGTGGGACAAAAATGGGGCTTCTGTGGAAGGATATACTGAATGTATTTTTAATTGTACTGCCCACCCCAGCCTAACCTGGCTTCAAATGTGATGATGTTTCAGGGGCCACAGAGCAGAAATACCTTGCACAACACCTTCTCTTCTGAAACAGAACTCACATCTCTCCCACTCAAGAGTTATGCTGATATCGCCAACAAGATTGTTAGGGCCCAATAGAAGATGGGTCAGGATTCAAAGGGGCAGAGGTGAGCACTGGGGGTGGTGTGTGCAGACCCAGACCTGCCAAAGCTGCTCCAGCTTCAAGATCACAGAGTGTGCTTTGCAGAGTGGTACATCCTGGGATGGCCACCCCTTTCGCTATAGCTTTCTGTTGTTTCCATGTAAGGAAGGGCCTGCTGTGTCCTGGAAGCTGAGTAGAAGAGGCAAGAGGGTCCAGAGTATCAAGGTAGGAGAACTCTCCTCTCCTCCTCCTACCTCAGCTAAGAGCAGAGTAGGGAAGCTAAGTTACCTTGCTTTGATCAGCCAAGGCTGGAAGGATTTTTGTGAGTTTACACAAATATGGGTTGCCTGCCTTCTACCCTTCACATTATAGTGTGAACAAAGCCATTATCTGCAGAAATGTATGTAACTATGCCCCAGTGCCATTTTATTTAAAAGGAAGAGCTCCTTGGGGAAACAAAGAGTTGGGGGGGGGGATACTCTCCCCATCTGCTGTTTTTCCTTTTCAGATTATTCTCCAAGCACATTTCCTTTTGAAAGTTTCCAAAAATGATATTCTCTGATCCCAAACTAGCTTCTCAGTTATGTGTGTGCGCAGCATGTATCTCACTTTGAATTAGAAGTGCCTTGAAGTTTGGCAGATGCCCATTCCTCCTTACGCTACAGAAGGAAGAGTATCATGCAGTGGCTCTGGGTTATGCCCTGGCTTCATAAGCCCAACAAATCTGCTCCACAGTCCTTCACTGTTAGCCTTCTCCAAGCCTGGTCCTGAGCCTTGAACCTGTGGATAAGCTATGCCTGCATCTTCTGGAAGGCCATGGCACTTGTGTTTCCCTTACAAAATCTCTAGATCTTCAGCCGACACCAAAGTGTGAGCTCCCCATCAACAAGGGTCTGTGCCTGTTAAGTAAAATAATACAATCAAGATAGGAGCAGGCTTGATTCTGAATGGCTCCCTTTAAATCTGATGGTACAGACTGAGAAATAGGGTGGGGCAAGCCTTGATCCTCCTCTGGTCCTCTGGCAGAAGTTACTCATACCCTTGTCCTGACTACAGAAAACCACAGAGGGGCTATTCTCATGACCAGCAAAAATTGGGCTAGGAGAGCCTAGCCCGATTTTTACTGGTCATGTAAACCACCGGGCTTGCAGGCAAGTCCGGTGGTTTACAAGTGGTTAACCCGCTTTATTTATTTATTTATTTATTTGATTTTTATACCGCCCTTCCGAGCTGGCTCAGGGTGGTTTACAATTAAAAACAGAAATCATTAAAAACAACTAAAACAGAAATACAAATATAAACACCAATTTAAAAACATCTTAAAAAGCAAACTATCAAAACAATTAAAACCCTGAAAACCAGGTTAACATTAAAACAATTAAAAATGATTAAAAACCCTTAAAGGCCAGACCAAACAGATGGGTTTTAAAGGCTCTCTTGAAGGACAGTAAAGAATTAAGATTACGAATTTATGGTGGGAGTGCATTCCACAGCCCAGGAGCAGCTACAGAGAAGGCCCGCCTCTGAGTCGCCACCAAATGAACCAGTGGTAACTGGAGACGGACCTCCCCAGATGACCTTAACGTGCGGTGGGGATCATGTAAAAGAAGGCTCTCTCTAAGTTATCTTGGACCCAAGCCGTTCAGGGCTTTAAAGGTAATAACCAGCACTTTGTATTTTGCCCAGAAACATATCAGCAGCCAGTGTAACTGTTTCAAAACATGCATAATATGGTCTCTCTGAGTTGCCCCAGAGACCAATCTGGCTGCCGCATTCTGAACTAACTGAACTTTCTGGACTACATACAAAGGCAGCCCCACGTAGAGCGCATTGCAATAGTCAAGCCGGGAGGTTACCAGCTGATGCACCACTGTTTTGAGGTCATCCTCTTCGAGGAATGGGCGCAGCTGTCAAATCATCCGGAGCTGATAGAAAGCACTCCTGGCCATGGCCTCCACCTGAGATACCAGGGTGAGGCCTGGGTCCAGGAGTACTCCCAAGCTGAGCACCTGCTCCTTCTGGAGGAGTGTAACCCCATCCAGCAAAGGAAGATCTAACTCACTCCTCAGATTCTGAGCCCCCACAATGAGCACCTCCGTCTTGCTTGGATTCAGCTTCAGTTTGTTATCCCTTACAGCCCATTACTGCCTGTAGGCAGGCATTTAGAGAACGAGTGCCATTTCCTGAAGATAAAAAGAAGTAGATTTGGGTGTTATCACCATACTGATAACACCCAGCACCAAATCTCCTGATGACCTCACCCAGCGGTCCCATGTAGATGTTAAGAAGCATTGGTGACAGAATGGAGCCCTGAGGGACTCCATATAACAGCTCCTGTTTTGAGGAGCAACTGTCACCAAGCTCCACCATCTGGAATCTACATGAGAGATAGGAACGGAACCACAGCAAAGCAGTGCCCCCTATCCCCAACTCCCCCAGGCAATCCAGAAAGATACCATGGTCGATGGTATCGAATGCTGCCGAGAGATCCAGAAGAACCAGCAGAGTCACACACCCTCTGTCAATTCCTCGGTAAAAGTCATCCATCAGGCCGACCAATGCTGTCTAAACCCCATAGCCAGCACTCAAGCCAGTTTGAAATGGGTCTAGATAATCAGTTTCCTCCAAGACTGCCTGGAGCTGGTCAGCCACCACCCTCTCAATCACCTTGCCCAACCAAGGGAGATTGGAGATTGGTCTGTAGCTGTCCATCACTAAGGGGTCCAGAGAAGGGTTCTTTAAGAGTGGTCTAACCATTGCCTCCTTCAGGCAGGGGGGTACCCTACCCTCCCTCAGCGATGCATTTACGATATTAACTAGGCCACCTCCAACAATCTCCCTGCTAGATAGAAGCAGCCAAGTCGGGCAAGGATCCAGAGAACAGGTGGTAGGCTGCTCTGCCCCAAGCAGCTTGTCCACATCCTCAGGAGTCACAGATTGAAACTGATCCAATCTAATACCGCAAGAGGGATCGCTGGACATCTCCTCCATAGACCTTGAAGAACTAATGGAGTCCAAGTCAGCCCAAATACAGGAGATCTTATTTGCAAAGAACCCATTAAAGGCATCACAGCAGAGCAACTCCGGGGACTGATTGGAAGTAGAGGGAGCAGAAACTAAACTCCTCACAACCCGGGATAGCTCCGCCGAGCATGAACCTGCAGCCGCAATGCGCACAGACCAAAATCTCTTTTTCGCTGCGCGCACTGCCCCTGCCCTTAGCCAAGGTTAGGGGAGCAAGCGCTCCGCTAACCCTGTCTTTGTGCTTGTGTGTTGCCATGCTGTGGCTCCACGCCACAGCAACTCATGAGTAGACCCCGACTGGGAGGCTAAAAAGTAGCCTCCCAGCTCGGGGGTCTCTTCAGCATGCCCTGCGTGCTCACACAGGGCATTCTGGAGCTTCTGGGGGCCGTGCAGCCCCCGTTCCTCCCAGCCCCCACCAGCTCTGTAACAGAGCCGGCAGTCGTGTGGGTGGCCTCTTCAGCCACCCAGAGCAGACTGCCAGCTTGTGTGCGGGGAGAGCGGGCTAAGCCCATTCTCCCTGCTAACCCACTCCAGGCTATTCTCACTGATCATGAGAAGAGCCGCAGAGGCTATTCTCACAAGCAGAAAAACAAGGTTAACAGAGCACTCGCTCCGTTAACCTCATTTAAGAGGAGGGGTTGTCAGGCAGGCTAGCCACCCTGGAACCACCAGGTTCACCTACAAGCCCGGTGGTTCCGATGATCACTGAAAACTGGGCTGGGCTCCTTTCGCCTGGTTTTCAGTGATCGTCAGAATAGCTTCGTTGTTGTGGCCAATTCAGACAGGGAGCCACATCTTCCATCTTCTTTGGCCATCATTATCATAGACTCTTCCCATATCTTTGGGCTTTGCTAAGATAGGGATGTTTAGGAACCCTCACACAAAGTAAGCAGACTGCAGTTCTGGAGGCAGAAGCGGCTAGTCCTATTCTTATACTCAGGTATCATGAGCAGGTTCAGCCCCAATCTCAAAGGTGTACTCAAGTGCAACCTTTTACCTTCTTCCACATAAAACCCCCCAGAAAATTGTTACTATTGAGAAAAGCACCTTCTTAGTTGAGTAGGATTATCTGGAAAAGAAACATCAATCCTGTTGACATTTTAAAACTAGAAAGAGATCCCTTTCTCACAATCAGTGAGAAGGGCTTGAGAGTGCGTGGGGAGAAAGGCTGCTGAAGCTTACCTCCCCTGCAGACAATCATTGAGTCCATGCTGGGTGCTCAGATCGCACACCCAGATGGACACGGGCTGCCCCTGGCAGCGCAGAGGGTCGGGGACCAGGGCATGCCACCCCAGGCCCTGGAAATCCCATAATGCACCATGCAAGTGCACAGTGCATTGTGGGGATCTCCACAGTGATGAGCAAGCAACCAGAAAAAAGCAACCAGTGCTTCACATGATCACGAAAACGGGGCTAAGGGAAAACTCACTCCCTACACCTCATTTAAGAGGCCGGCTCCACAGGTGGGTTTGCAGCCAAAGCACCACCGGAATTGGGCACAGTTCTGGCGGATCTCACGCACAGCCAAGCCCGGTCTTGGTTGCACATGAGAACAGCCTCAAAGTCTTGCAGCAGCTTAAAGACTAACACATTTATTGCAACATAATATTTTGTGGACTACAGTCTCCTTCATCAGATGGATAAAGTGTCATCATCAGTTCATAGGTATATACATATATTTGTATGCATTTTTTAAAAAGGCAAATAGTGGGGTCAAATGACTGTGAAATGAAAAAGAAAACCAAAAAGAATTGTCTGTGACAATTCTGTGTGAAGCTTCAGTGTGTGTACGATAAGCTTAGTGAGAATTCATCACCACCATTTTGGTTGCCCAGGATTAGTTGGTTCAGTTAAAATGTAAGCCTGTCCTCGAGCCAGTCAGTCTTCTTGATAGCAGAGAAGAGCAACGATGCCAAAGATGTGTAATTGACTTTTCCCACCCACTGCATAATAATCCTGACAGGATCATAAAAGATGCAATAAGATTAAAGAGCGCTCAGAACCATTTGTTGTTTTTTCGTTAAAGAGCTTGGCACAAGCGGAGGCAGTGCCCCCAGCACCACGCAAGTGCTGACATTTTCTGCCTGATGAGCAATAAGCACGAGGGCTGTGGGTTGAGCTTAACTGTCACCCCAACAGTTTGTTTTCCTCTGCAGCAATTAGGAATGAATTTGCAGCTGATGCAAAAGAACCGAGAGTGAGAAAAGCCAAGTAAGCTGACCTCCACAGGAGTCCTCTGTAATGTTTTTGCGATTAGCAGTCCACTTAAAAAATCCATCTGCTCTTTCGTTCATATTTGTCCTGCCATGAACATGGCCTTCCCCTTCAAAGCAGCTAATTGACCAGCCCTGCTGATATAAGATGCTTAGTTTTCTTGGCCTTTGACTTTTGTTTCAGAAGTATCTTCAAAATGCTTCCTCAACCAATGTTACAGACTTCTCTTTTGATGGTGTACATATCTTTCCTGTGTGTCCAGAGTTTGAATCTTACCATATTGTGAAAACAGTTGACCAGCTTGATTGGTGTGTGTGTGTGTGTGTGTGTGTGTGTATAATATTCTGTCTCTCTTTCTCTCTATCTAATGTCTAAACCATTGAATTCTCTCTATAAAGTGATGTGGGATACCTCTTTGGGTACCCTATGGGCAAAGAACAACAGCAGCAACAACAAATATTGATATATACAGCTTTTCAACAGAAGTTTCCAAAGTGGTTTCTATAGAGAAATAATAAATAAAGAAGTGGTTTAAATTAGAATAAATAATACTGACAGGCATGATACACAAGGGGAATGGGGACAGGAGAGCGGTGCCACTGCTGTGGACATGGAAGCGGTGGCACCACATTTTCATGTTTTTAAAGCACATTTTAAAAAGCTTGTAAGGTATGTAGTGGTGAACCCAGTGTGTGTTGTGTTTCTTCATGAGACTGACCTTCATAGGCCATTGAAGATGGCAACAGTCAGTGGCCAGGGTATTCAGAGTACCCTGCAGCAAGAGAAGCCTGGGGGAATGAAGGCTCCCTCAACTGAAGATCTCAAAGCCAGTCGGAAGGGGCCATAACTCAGTGTACAGCACCTGCTCTGCATACAGAAGGTTCCAGCTTCAAGTCCTCATGCAATTTCCAGTTAAAGATTTGTAGAAGGATCTCGGGTAGAAGAGCCTGGAAATGCCTCTACCTAGGACCTTGAAGAAGTGCTACTAGTTGGAATAGGCAGCACTGGACTAAATGGACAGTGCAACAGGCGCCTTTCTAAGTTCACTGCTACACATAGTGGTAGTGGGCTAAAACTCTTCGGTGGTCCTAAACTGAGGTGATGTAGCCATGTGGACCTGCCATCATCCACAGGATTCAGCTTTCAACGTGACTTGGGGAGCATAGTTTTTCTTAACCACACAGAGCAAACCGAGGTGAGCTTTTCCCTGTGTCCATCAAAAGACCCGATTCCAAGAATGTACACTAGCCAATGAGCTTGGGGAGGACAAGAGTCCTTCAGAGATCTGAAGAGCTTGCTGTTTCCCTGCACACAGTGCTAGTGTTGTGCTAGAATGATAAATTTGGCTTTCTCAGAGGTGGCCTCTCATTGAAAATGCTGCTGGAGTCGCCTTCTGCTTTCCCTGCACTTGCCTTTGTCCTTCCACTTGTCCAAATGAAATGATGCTGGTTGGAACTCAGTGAAAGTGGCTTTCTTATTTGGAGGTTATTTATGACAGTAGCCATGTCAGTGCTGATGAGTCCCAATTGCTTGAGGCTGCCCTGCAATGTCATTTGTCATGTCATTGTCTCTCTGTTGCCTGTCAGACACAGAGCCCCCAATAGTCCCTAGCCCTCTAATTGGAAGAAATAGGAGCTTGGAACTGGAGGAGAGCACTCTGTCCTCTTCAGTCAACAGCATGCCCCTTGGATGAATCTGAAATCAATCAGCGTTAGTCTTGTATCTGGGCTGGCTGGGTGCCGGCTGCCAGTCTAGCCATAACAGCATTCATTACAAAAGCTCAAAGGACATTTGTGCAGGCAGAGTTTTAAAAGGTATGATTCTGATCTTTTCTATTATTCTCTGCAAAAAGCTTGCCTGAAATACCACCAAATAAAGGTTTAGACATTTTAAGAAATTGTCATATGACTCTTCCCTCATCTTGACTAATGCTCACTGCAATTATTAGGACTGATAATACCTTATAAGTTTTATTTTCAATAAAAACTTCTATTTAAATATTATAGTGCAAAAATGTGTTGCACTAACCCGTTCAATGCAGGTGAATGGCTTAGGATCCTTAATGAATAGACTAACTAAAACTCATAACTCAGATAAATAATTCATGGATTTGGAAATCACCTTAAATTATTGCCTGATTCAAGAAGCACTCTTAAGTTTCATTATATCCATTCATTCACTATATCCATTCATCTGATCATTTATTATTGTTGGAAGAACAGAGCTTAAGAACCCAGGTGTAACACACACACACATACACATAGTAAAGT
Source organism: Hemicordylus capensis (assembly GCF_027244095.1). Lineage (NCBI taxonomy): Eukaryota > Metazoa > Chordata > Lepidosauria > Squamata > Cordylidae > Hemicordylus > Hemicordylus capensis. The sequence continues at coordinate 313,601,166 of NC_069658.1, read as the reverse complement.
GTGACATCGAGCCTGGTGGTTGTCTTTGGTAGAATACAGGAGGGGTTTACCATTGCCATCTCCTATGCAGCATGAGATGATGCCTTTCAACATCTTCCTATATCGCTGCTGCCCGATATAGGTGTTTCCTATAGTCTGGGAAACATGCCAGCAGGGATTCGAACCGGCAACCTCTGGCTTGCTAGTCAAGTCATTTCCCTGCTGTACCATTAGGTGGCTATACACATATATAATCTCCACACACATGCATGTGCACACACACACACACACACACACACACACACACAAAATATTGCTGCATTATCTAGTAGCACAGTGCTAACTGGGCAAAGAGGGTTGTGGCTGTCTTATATTTAGCAGGGAGAGAGCAAATGTCACTATTCTGCTCCACCACAGCATCCCTCCAATGGCTGTTACTGGTGTCTTCCAGAGTTTCTTTATAAACTGTGAGCCCTTTGGGGTCAGGGAGCCATCGTTGCATTATTTTCCTGGTTGATTAGGTCACACACAGAAGTAACATTATTTGAAACTGACTGCACCAAGTAAGCACTCACTTCCTTTTAAAGCAAAGGCCACTTCTACATGGGCAAATGTAACAGGAAACCATGGTAAACCTGAGGGAGCTGCTGGCTTGCATGTTTTTTCCTCTTCCTTCTCCTCTCCTTTCACACACGAGAAGAAAAGAATCAAAGTCTTACTTCTGCTCTGAAGTAAACTATCTCCCATTCAAATGCAAACCAGGGTGACCCCTGCTTAGCAAAGTGGACAATTCATGTTTTGCTACCACAAGACCAGCTCTCCACCACATAACTGCATGGGGGAGCATGATGTCCGAAATGTGCCTCACCATGTAATTTGTAGTATTTAAATCACATGTCAGAGACGATCCGGGTGTTCCCGCCCCCACACACATTATGTGGCAGTGAGACAGCACACCAGAAGGGAGCAAACTATGATTTGTTAGGGGCAGTCAGATGTATGACTCAAACCAACCAAATATGAAAATAAATCTCTGAATGCAAAGAGCCTTTTAGCCGCAAATCTCTTGGGAATGCAGGACAAGGTGTGGAAATTTCATGAATAGCAACTTAAAGCTAATAATTTACTTCAGAGGAACTGAGTGACGAAGAAAAAATAATTGCTTGACTTTTTAAAATTTTCAGATCTTTTCTGTGTTCATGCCCTTGGTTTCTCTCTTTGTTTGTAGTTCCTACTTTGATACATGCATGGCCATTGGAACAATTGTGCCATTGTGCTAAATGCATGAAGATTTGTTGCTAGGGTAGCCAAGTGCAAAGGAGCACAGACATCCTGAACCTTTAATGGCTGATTCTGGCCTGTGCGGCACGTTATATAGTAAGGGCAGAAATAAATTGAAAAGGTATTCATATTGTTCAGGGAGGGCAGGTTTGATATGTAGAGACTGGGAGAAGGGAGTACTCTGTCCTGTCATAGAAGAAGAAAAACATGATTTGGGGAGTGGGGGGAGTTTGGGAGGATTTCTCTCCTCCTGCTGTGTTCATAGGTTTCAAATGTCAGCTATTTAAGGAAAGGTCTCTGAGGGTGCTGGGTGGGTGCTATACAGTAGGCAAAGGAGTAGAAGGAATGAGAGCCAGAAATGTGACAAGGGATTTTGGGCTTGACTGACATCTTCATGACAGGACTGTGATGTTAGATGTGAGTTCAACAAGGGAGACAAGTCTTGCAGCATGGAATCAGGAGTAAGGTGGGGGAGAATGAATGTGGGAAAAGAAGAAAAGATGGATGGGATGAGGAGTTTTAGCACTTATCTAGTTTTATTCTGGGTTTTGTTGCTGCAGACATACACTCGTATTATAACCTGCTCAGCACTCTGGGATTGGATGAAAACCTAAATCAGTAAGTACCCAGAATGTTGGGGGCAATATGCTAAATCATTGTAAACCGCTTAGCGAGCTCCGGCTATAGAGCGGTATATAAATGTAAGTGCTATTGCTATTGCTATTGCTAATAAATCTCCCGTTATACAGACAGCTATAGCAACTTGTACCGCACTCCCTTATTGTGTTTGCTTGTGGTATCTCACTGTAATCATCCATTGATCTTAGATCTGTTACTTGAATTTTAAAAAAATCTTAGTTGATTACATTTGCATAAATTGATCTATTAATAATATTAAACATAATAGTTCTGAATGGAAAGGGCACGCTTCCTTTGTTTAAAATTAGGTAAGTGAATGATAGAATGTAGCAAGTATTCTCTCAAGCATAGGCAATCTATGGGAGTGAGAATACATGCCAGATTCTGCCTGCCATCTCTGTTTGTGTGTGTTATGTGTGTGTGTGTACACACATAAATTAACACAAGTGGTTAGGAGAGGAGAGCTGGTCTTGAAACCATGAGCATGAATTGTCCCCTTTGTTAAGCAGGGTCTCCCTGGTTGCATTTGGATGGGTGACTCCATGGAAGCACTGTCAACTGTAAGATTCCCCCCTCAGGGGATGAAGTCGTAGCTCAGTGGTTCAGCACCTGCTTGCATGCAGAAGGCCCCAGGTTCACTGCCTGGTATTTCCAGATAGGGTTGGGAGGATTCCTGCCTAAAACCTTGGAAAGCTGCTACTAGTGAGTGTAGAGACAATACTGAGCTAGATGGACCAATGGTCTGATTCAGTATAAAGGCAGTTTCCTACCGTATGTTCCTATATGTGACATAAACAAACACACATTATTATTTATTACATAACCTTTTTAGTCAGTCCAAAAAAATCTGATTAATTATATTATGAATATCTGGATATAGCATATTAAACTGCTTTATTGATCAATCTACACCAATTAGCTGCAGCTCTCCAGGGCCTAGAGGCAAGCAGAGATTTTTCTCAGCCCTTGCAGATGTGAGCTATAGAGGCAAGCTTCCAACTAGAAACACTTCTTCTATGCCCCAAACAGTGATGCTGTTAATAGGAGAGAAAATGATTTGGATCACAGTGCACTGAGGCAGAGAGGTTTGCTCTTCCTTTTTGCGTCATTTGCTCTGAATCAGTGGTTTTCTCTCCAAGTGGTGATTTGAGGAAATCGCTTCTTCAGGGGCAAATTGCTACTTCAGGGGGGATGATTTCCAGCAGGAAAACAGCGTGGTGGTGAATAAGTGAATTTCCCCATTCCCACATGCCCCAATTCTGACCAGGGTTGTCCCCTCCACACTAGGGATATGCCTGAACTGGTTCGAAGCCCCTTTAGGGAAGCATTGAACCGGTTCGTGTGCCCGCATCCAAACTGGTTAAGCAGGGTGGGAATCAGTTCCTTTAAAAACCAGGTACGCAGGTCCTTACCTGCTCCTCTGCCACCCCACTGCTTTTCCAGGTACGATGCTTGCTGTCCAAAAGGCCATGCACATGCTGATGCCATGCACAGGCTTTTGGAAGATGTGCTGCAGCCTTTTGGACAGCAAGCTCCGCACCCAAAAAAGCAGAGGGGCAGTGGAGGAGCAAGAAATTACTTTCTTATCTGGTTTTTAAAGGAACAGATTTCCACCCCTCCCATGGCTGCCTGAGCTGGTTCAGACATATCTCTCCTCCTCCTCCTCCTCCTCCTCCTCCTCCACACACACACACACAAACACACAGAGAGTAAAAAAGTGGCATTTCCAGTTGAAGCACAACTCTCTAGCGTGCATTTGCAGGCACATTTAGTTTGATCCTAAGACTCCTTTTAACAGGAGATGCCAGGGACTGGCTTACCTCTTCTCTCAGATAGCACCTCACTGGAGGATTCACGATCATTGCAGATTAGACTTTTTAGATGTATCTCCATTCCAGTTTTATGAGTGTAATAAATTCTTGTGACTTGTCTTCCAAAACTAGTGAGCAGGAGCATGTTCTCCACAAGGAGTTCTCAAAGAGCTTTTATTCTGTCACTTTTTGATATTTCATCTAACTGACATTCAGAAATAACAGCATGGGATCAGAAAAAGAATTAATAATATAATCAACCCAGTAAGGAAAGAAAATGGCAAAATGAAATCTCTTCTCAACATCCTGAGTTTAGCAAATATCTGTGACAACCAACCCCCAGGAACGCAAATATTGCACTGGGTGTTTTGCAGGACTCCCTTGACAATGGGATGGGAAAGTAAATTTTAAGCCATGTTGACATAAGCAGCTCAAATTGACTCTTGAAAACACAGACTGGCCTTTCTTTTTCTAGTCTTTATAGTGATGATGTAAAATTGTTTCAGTCTAGAGATGGGCTCCATTTAAACTCTACTCATGTTTGCAGGTATAAAAACCAAGCTACATATTTTTCTTTAGATAGCAGGGCAGTAGGAAATCCCAGTAAAGACATGTGTGCTTGAGGAAGGCTAAACCCAGTACCCTAGCACAAAAGTATAAGGATACTGGCCTAGAAGTGAGCAATTGGTATACTCAATGTGCCCCTGGATCCCAGGCCACACAGGGTCCCACTGCGCAGGCGTGGCGGCCTTCAGAATGGCTGCCATGCCAGGGAATAGGCCAGGAAAGGTCCAAAGATGCCTGGACCAGGTGATTTTTAGGAAAAGGAAGACTGGCAGGCGGACCCATGGACCCCTGCACCTTGGAAATCCCTCCCCCCCCCCCGAGTGGGAAAGTTAAAAAAGAAAGAATTCCCCCCCAAATAATTGTTTGTGGAAACCCTGCCTCCAACCGAACCAAACCGGGGGGGGGGGGTGCGGGTTCTAAAGGGGGCCAAAACCAAACTGGCCCGGTACGGTTTGAGTTTGTTTCAAACTCAGACTGAACCGGGTCAGGTGGTTTTGCGCACACCCCTAGCCGACATCCCTGAACTGCTTTTTACTATCGCTGCTGCTGATTATTTCTCCAGCTTCCTGATCTGCACAACTCCTGAAGGTACTTCAGTACCTTCAGTTTTCCTTATCAACCCTGGACTCTGTTGTTCACTGGATGCCCATGGCAGCATGGCTCAGATCCCCCCACCACCTGTTTTTCTTGTCCATCTCAGGAGAACTTGCTCTTCCCTGGAAACAATGGAGATCCTATTTCTGCAATTACCTCCTCATGATACAGACCCCTGATTTTACTCCAGCAAAGCAGAAGGCTATATTGCTTCACTGCCTGGGCCCTGAAGGCCAAAGAATATATAATCATTTGCCCTTTCCTACCAGCTTGGGTTGCCAATCCTTCTGAAGATGCTTTTTAGGCCTTAGATGATCATTTCAACCCTATTTTGAATGTGACTGCTGAATGTTGCAAGTTCTGTTCTAGATCCCAACTGCCTGGTGAAGTGATCGATCAGTATGTCACAGCATTGCATGTGTGTAACTTGTGAGTTTGCCAACTTTGCTGATGAAATGATCAAGGATCAGATTGTTATGAAAACAAACTGCTCCAAACTGAGTGAAAAAATGCTACTGGAAGGGAAATGTACCTTGGATAAAGTTATAGAGATGGCTAGGAGGGTGGAAAATGCTCTTCACTGTGCCAAATTGCTCTTTTTGGTACCCTATAACCAACCTCCTGAAATCCAGGCTGTTCAGTCTAAATCTTTCCAAACCCAATCTTCTCATATGGCACTGCTGCAGAAAGTGGCAGCACAAGAAAGGAAGAGCTACCAGTGCTACCAATGTGGAGACCCTGCCACAAAGCCAATTTTTCTCAGTGTCCTGTATAGAAAGTCACTTGCAACAGGTTCAAAGGGCGGGGGGGGGGGGGGGAGCACTTTGCCAAGGTTTGCAAGTCTGCTATTCACTCCATTTCTGATTCACCATATGATAAGGATGAGGCAGCGGAACCACTTCTTGATAGTGTTTTAAGTGTGGCAGAGTCAGAGCCCACTGCTTCACATTCAACATAATGGCCATGAAGTGCAGATAGTGGCTGATTCTGGTTTTCCACACACTATCCCTGCTTTACAAGGAACTCCTCACTATATCAGATCTGTACTTGCAGCCTTCAGACATCCACTCATGGGATTATGGAGGTTCCCCTATTGCCACAAATGTATATTTCATGCTGTCCTGGAATACAAAGGACACAATGCAGAAGGCAGGGCATAGCGAGACCCCTGGGGGCCAAGGGACAAAATCTTCTTTGGGGGCCTCCCCATCGCACGCAAAGCACACACACCCCAGCCCCCCTAAGCCATGCCGCTGCGTCTGATGTCAGATGCAGGGGGTGGGGCAACAAATCTCCCTGCCCTGCCCCACTGCCCCTGCCCCTCCGCTGCTATTTTTGTTGGCCTGGAGGGGGTGAGGGGTGAGCCAAGCGGTGACGGCAGTGGCTGTGGCTGGCTGGGCGGCTTCTCCACTGGCCTCTCCATCCAAATTGTGCGCCTGTGCATGCCCATGACATCATGGCGTGCAGTTTGGACAGAGAGGCCAGTGGAGAAGCTGCCCAGCCAGCCACAGCCGCTGCCACCACCGCTTGGCTCACCCCTCACCCCCTCCAGGCCAACAAAAATAGTGGTGATGGGGCAGGGGCAGCAGGTGAGCATTTTGGCCAGAGAGGCTGGCTTCGAAGCCAGCCGGTTACAGCACCTGCCGCTGCCGCCCGGATCACCCCCCACCCCCAAAGGTGGGGCAGGGACAGCCTGCTTGGGGGCCCCTTGGGCCCAGGGTCATTTGTTCCTTTTTGTCCAATGGGCGCTACGCCCATGGAAAGTGTATGTGTCACAAAAAGGGGTCTCAGTATTGGGCTGGAAACATCAGAAAGATCTATGTATTACAAATAACAAATATTCGTAATACAAATATTTGTATTACAAATAGCATGGAACCAAATTACCCAAATAGCATAGAACCTGTATTACAGATGACGGACAATCTATATGCTGACATAATTGCTGATTTTTATGCTGTTTTTGCTGATACTCCTGGCACTGCCATACATTTCAGACATAGAACTCAGATGAAGGAGGAGAGCTAGTCTTGTGGTAGCAAGCATGACTTCCATGTCCCCATAGCTAAGCAGGGTCTGCCCTGGTTGCATCTGAATGGGAGACTTGATGTGTGAGCATTGCAAGATATTCCCCTCAGGGGAAGAAGCCGCTCTGGGAAGAGCAGAAGGTTTCAAGTTCCCTCCCTGGCTTCTCCAAGATAGGGCTGAGAGAGATTGCTGCCTGCAACATTGGAGAAACCACTGCCAGTCTGTGAAGACAATACTGATTTAGATAGACCAATGGTCTGACTCAGTATATGGCAGCTTCCTATGTTCCTATGTTCCTTCCTAAGGCAAATGAAATACCTGTACAACACAAAGTGAGGAATGTGCCCATAGCACTGCACCAACCACTTAGAGAGGAACTCTACAGCATGCTGCTGACATCATAGAATGGGTCTCTCCCATTCTTCTTGTGCGGAAAGCAAATGGTACACTTTGAATGTTCATGAATATAAGAGATGTGAATTCCAACATGGTAGTGGATTGTCATCCATTACGCAATGAAATGCTGCTTACTCTGAACGAGGCCTCGGTATTCACAACTTTGATCTTGTCTTTGGCCTACCATCAAATTCCTCTGCTCAAGAGGAATTTGTTCTCACAGACACAGAGCTTTCATTAAACCAAAGGTTCTTTTTCAATAGAGAAGACTGCCCTTTGGATTTGCAGCTTTGGTATTTCAACAAATGATGCATTCAATTTTTGGGACTACCGATGCTATCACATATTTTTAGGATAGCATTTTAGTGTATGGCAAAACCATTGTAGAGGATGATGCTAAACTTCAAACTTCGACAACATGGACTTACTATATCTGCAGAGTAATGTCAGTTTCCCACACACTCAGTGACATACTTGAGACACACAATATCTCAGATAGGCATACATCCCCAAACAGACTTGGTGAAAGCTATTCAGGAAGCACCAGAGCCACACAACAAGGATGTACTTTGCTCATTTTTAGGGCTCTGTGAGTATTACTCTAAATTTGTTAGAAAATTTGCCTCCAATGTTGCTCCATTCTGTCTTCTTATCCTGCAAGGTTCGTTTTCAGACCATCAAACTGGCCATTGCTGAATGTCCTGTTCTAATTTCTTTTGACATCAACAGGCACACTATTGTAACCACTGATGCTTCTGAATATGGTTTGGGTACTGTCTTGAACCAGTTAATAGGGGACAGGGAAGTTACAGTTGCCTTTGCTTCCAGGGAGCTTACTGCTTCAGAGAAGATGTATTCTGTCACTGAAGAAGAAGCTCCAGCAGGTTCCTTGGCAGTGAGGCACTTCAGGACTTGCTTGTGGGGCAGAAAAATCACTTTACGCTCAGACTATATACCCCTATCTACGTTATTTTATACTTAGGGACCAAGTCAAGCAACCCCAAGAATAGCCAAATGGTTCACCAGACTTATGGATTCTGATTTCTAGGAGGAATATCTTCCAGGTCTTCAGAATACAACTGCAGATTGTTTCCAGGCCAAGAGGAGGTCCCTGCAGAAAAGGATGAAGGAGTAGTAATTGCACAATTAGCTTTGTCCACTCATGGAGTGATCGCGTCTTCTCAATGGAAAGTGGCCCTCAGTGCTGATCAAGTGCTCACTGAACTTAAACCTTGCATAACTAATGGATGGCCACGCAAAAACAAGGTACCTGAACATCTTCAACCATACATGTACGAAGCACGTGAGCTGTCTCTTCTCAATGAGCTGGTGCTGAGGACTGATCGTTCGGTGGTGCCAACCTCCTTATGAGCAAAAGTGATTTTAAAAATTGCCCAGTGTGCAGGCACAATCCTTGTCTTTAGTTGGTTTTCATGCTTTTAGATGGGGGTGGATGACACTCTGACCAGTGCTATTTTTCTGCAGTGATAGGGAGCCTCTCACAATGGTAGCTATTTCTGTTTCTAGATATTTACGAAAGGACATCCTACTTTATAAACAGTGATGTGACCAGAAGAATACACAAAAACCGATGTGCCACTGTTGATTCTTGATGAAAATGACAAGATTTTATCATTGTTTGCTTCCGTTAAGGCTGAGCTCCTGCTTTATGGCTTTTCAGCTTTTAAAGCACCATCCTGTAATTTCCTTTTATTTTGATAAGTTTCTCTTAAAGCACTTCGATTTATGGCTTTCTTCCACTGCTGTTTGTTAAGCAAACCTATTAGCAAACAGGGCAGGCAGCACAGAGAGCTGAAAGCTAAGCTGCCTTAAATGTAGTGCCCTGCTTCCTTACATGGTATGTTGTACAGCTCTTCAAGAGATAACAGTTCCATCCTGTTAGTGTATTCAATGCTGTTACCAAACAGCCACCTCATGGGAACTTAATTATTGCTACTTATTCTGGAAAAATGCTTTGAAAATCTTTGTTATTAGTGGAGGCACTGGAGACACGTTATTGACTATATTTGTTCCATTACATTACCCTGTTTTATTTACTCTCACTGTATTGCATTGTTTAAAGGTCAGGCTGCTGGAATCATCCATTGTCACAGCAGCCAATGCATTGATTTCCCAGAATCCTAAGAGCTCCACATGCCTGCTGTGAGCTCCTCATTTCCATAGAAATACGCTTTGCAGTAATGACCAGGTAACACTTATTTCAGACTATAGAAGCATTCTCTGGGTTCATTCTTGGACTATTGATTCAATATAATCAGTTAGCTATTTTGTTCTAATCTGTAGTCTGATCCAAATGTGGTCTGATAGCCACCTTGAGATTTTCTTAATGAAAGGCGGGGTATAAATTTAACAATAAACAAACAAACAAACAAACAAACAAACAAACAAATAAATATGTGGACATTTGAAGTCCCCCCCACCATCTCGAGGAGCTATAGTTGTGCTTTCTGGATCCGTAAGAATATAAGAACAGGCCTACTGAATCAGGGACAAGGTCTATTTAGTCCAGCATCCTATTTCACAAAGTGGCCCACCAGATGCCTCTGAGAAGTCCACAGGCAAGAGGCGGGGACGTAGCTAGGGGAGAGGGGGCCTGTGTTCAGCCGCTCCCTGGGGGCCCCCTCGGAGTGAGTGAGATAATGAAGAAAATAGAGAGGGGTGGAGTTGGGGGGGGTGGGCCTCAGTAGCTGAAAGGCCTGGGTTCTTTGAACTCATCCGCTCAGTTATAGCTACACCCCTGAGAAGAGGTGAGGGCACGCCCTCTCTCTTGCTGTTGCTCCCCTACAACTGATATTTAGAGGCATCTTGCCTCTGAGGCTAGAGGTGACCTATAGCCCCCAGACTAGTAACCCTAACCCGTCCTACATTAATTTGCCTAAGCCCCTTTTAAAGCCATCCAAGCTAGTGGGCATCACCACATCCTGTGGCAGAGATATTCCATAGATTAATTTTTTTTAATTGTTAGATTTATGCACTGTGTCAAAAAGTACTTTCTTTGATTGATTGATTGATTGATTGATTGATTGATTGTCAAGTCGGTGCTGTCAAGTCGGTGTCTTGAGTACTGTCAAGTCGGTGTCGACTCTGAGCTACCACATAGATAGATTCTCTCCAGGATGATCTGTCTTCAACTTGGCCTTTAAGGTCTCTCAGTGGTGCATTCATTGCTGTCATAATGGAGTCCATCTACCTTGTGCTGGTTGTCCTCTTCTTCTCTTTCCTTCAACATTTCCCAGCATTATGGACTTCTCAAGGGAGCTAGGTTTTCCTAAATTTACTGGCCTTCAGTTTCATGGGATGACACCTGATTCTAATGTTGTGAGAGAGGGATAAAATGTTGTGATTCTAATTCTAATGTTGTGAGAGAGGGATAAAATTAATCTTTGACCACTCTCTCCAAGGTAAAGTGTGCCATCAAGTCAATATCGACTCCTGGCACCCACAGCCCTGTGGTTATCTTTGGTAGAATACAGGAGGGGTTTACCATTGCCTCCTCCCGAGCAGTATGAGATGATGCCTTTCAGCATCTATCTCTGCTGCCCGATATAGTACCAGCAGGGATTTGAACCAGCAACCTTCTGCTTGTTAGTCAAGCATTTTCCCCCTGCACCACTTAAGGTGACCCCACTTTCTCTACTCCATGCTTAATTTTATACACCTTTATAATGTCTTCCTGTAGTCACCTCTTTCCCAAACTAAAAAGCCCCAGATGCTGTAGAGTGCCTCATAAGGAAGGTGCTCCTTAAGGACCTCATAAGGAAGGTGCTCTTGGTTGCCCTCTTCTGCACCTTTTCCAGTTCTACAATGTCCATCTTTAGATACAGTGACCAGAACTGTATGCAGTACTCCAAATGTGGCTGCATCATAGATTTGTATAAGGGCATAATAATATTAGCATTTTTATTTTCAGTCTCCTTCTTAATGATCCCTAGCATGGAATTTGCCTTTTTCACAGCGGCCATGCACTGATTTGACACTTTATACAAGTTGTCCACCATGATTCCAAGATCTTGCTCCTGGTCAGTCACTGACAGCTCAGAACCCTTCAGTGTATATATGAAGTTGGGTGGGTTTTTTTACCCCAATATGCATCACTTTATACTTGTTTACATTGAACCACATTTGCCATTTTGTCACCCACTCACCCAGTTTGGAGAGATCCTTTTGGAGCTCCTCACAAACTGTTTTGGATTTCACTACCCTAAATAGTTTAGTGCAAGGTTTCTTAACCTTGGGGCCCTAGATGTTGTTGGACTACAACTCCCAGAATCACCAGACATGACCGTTGTGGCTGGCGATACTGGAAGTTGTAGCCCAACAAAATCTGGGGGCCCAAGGTTAAGAAACCCTGGTTTAGTGCCATCTGCAAATTTGGTCACTTACCCCAATTTCTAGATCATTTATGAATAAATTAAAGAGCACTGGTCCCAATACAAATCTTTACAGGGCCCTATTTCTTACTTCCCTTCATTGTGAAAACTGTCAATTTATTCCTACCCTCTGTTTCCTGTCCTTCAACAAGTTAACAACATACACATGAACATTTCCCCTTATCCCATGGCTACTAAGTTTATTTAAGAGCTTTAGGGAACTCTTGTCAAATGTTTTTTGGGAGTCCAAGTATACTATGTCAACCAGATCACCTTTATCCACATGCCTGTTGACATTCACAAAGAACTCCAAAAGGTTAGTGAGGTAAGACCTGCTCTTGCAGAAGCCATGCCGGTTCTCCTTCAGCAAGGCCTGTTCTTCTATGTGTTTAACAATTTTTTTCCTTAAGTATACTTCTCATCAATTTACCCGGCACAGAAGTTAAGCTAACCCACTGTAATTGCCCAGATTCCCCCTGGATCCCTTCTTGAAATTCAGAATTACATTAGCTACTTTCCAATCCTCCAGTACAGAGCCTGATTACAGGGACAGGTTACATATTTTTGCTAGATCAGCAATTTCACATTTTAAGTTCCTTCAGATCTCTTGAGTGGATGTTATCTGGCCCTGAGGATTTATTAATTTTTAGTTTTTTAAGACAGTTGAGAACATCCTTTCTTGTCACCTCAAATTGGCCCAGTTCTCCAGCCTCCAAGGCTGAGAAGCTCGGTTCTGGGGAGGGTATATGTTCAGTATCCTCCACCATAAAGACAGATGCAAAGAACTCATTGAGTTTGTGGTGAACATCCTGGTTGAATTGGGACCAGCACTGAGAGCCCAAAGGGCCAAGCTTAGGCCTGTACCTGGGATTGTCATTTTGCAATAAACTGGAGTGTGAACTTTGGCTCTGCTGAGCAGAGTAACTGAATGGAATTGTTTATTCTATATTCAAGGCTTGACAAGAGGGGAAAAGACTCATCCTCCCCACTCCAAAACTTGTTTATGCATTGTGCTATGCCAAGGATAAACATGGGACCCAGCTTGAAATGTGCAAATGTTGAGAGTAATCAAATTTAGAAGGTCTTAGGAAGTAACACATAGATAACAGTACCTACATATTTTAGGGATACATTATATACACACAATTAATTGCTGAAAGACTTTGCTTGTTATCTTTTAACACTTTTCTTGAGACCAAAAATGTTGCAAGTCTACTTCAGGCTGACCACAAACCTGTCAATCTGGGCCGAGACAGGAATGTTTTGAGAACAAGGGTAACAGCTCCATCTGATTCAGTAAACAAGTGCTGGATACAACCCCAAAAATGGCAGACTCCTTGACCAAATATGGTAAGAGAGTTCCGGGTGGGTGGGGGGGAACCGGAGTTGCTGATATTAGACTGGAGACACAGAGAGAACTGTTTCTGATATGAGATATGGATAACAGGCCTGGGAAAAGGTATAAAAAGGCCACACACAAACATGGGGGGGAGGGAGGAAGAGACAAAGTAGGAGGGGTCTCTCCACTCAACCTACCCGCCAGCATCTGGTAAGGTAGAACAAGGGAAGGCATGCTTTCACTCCATGGGAGGAGTAGCATGTAGCCCCTATACTGTGAAGGCAACTCGTGCTTAACAGGTTGCTGAAGTTGCTCCGGTCTCTAAGATTGGAGGGACTTCCATTCTGCATATTTGATTACTCTTCCAAGCCACCTGGACAGGTGGAAGCTTCTCTGCAGACTCAAGGTCCCTATTCCTGAGTCTCACAGCCAAATGTGGGCCTGCAGGATCCAGTAAATATATTTGCAGACATTGCCTTCAGCCCAGCATCTTCTAAACTAACATCCCTGCCCAACTCCCCCGCCACCGTCCTATGGATCACTTTCTCTCCCTCTTCTGCTTCCCAGAAAAGTTTCTGTCTTCCTTAGCATGTGCCTGTCAGCTTTCAGTAAGTCATCTTACTCACTTCAGCCCGCTCTCCCCCACCTCCCCTCCTCCCCTTTATCTATTCTCATCTCATTCACTCTGGACAGTCAGCCCGAGGCCAGAGTGAGCACCTCCTCCCTTCTCTGCAATTTCCTCTTCACCCATCCCCCACTCCTTTTTCTCACGCATGGATCTTTGCTCTCTTTTCTCCTTCTCTACGCTTAAAACCGAAACTGTAAATGTTACGTCTTAGCCAAAGAATAGCAGTGAGATAACACAGAGAGAGAGTTCATTGCTGGTGAGAGAAATGATTTTAACTGCTATTCATTGCTAGTGAGAGAAAATGATTTTAACTGCTTCTGAAAAAGTTGGAGAAGAAAACCAATTGATTGATTTGCTTCCGTGCTTAATTGCTTAGATGTAACCATTTGCCTTAATAAAATTTATGAAACTACAGTTGTGTGTGATGTTTTGTCCCCTCCTCACTCCCAATTTGCTCATGAACCTCAGCACAGAACCAGGAGTAGCCACTGTTGGCTAAGTTGGGAGAGGCTGTGTACTTCCTCTCTCCCTTGAAGGGAGGGCTTTGCAGGCTGCTCACAATTTTCCGGATCCTCCCTGGATCCCTTCTTGAAAGTCAGAATTACATTAGCTACTTTCCAATCCTCTGGTACAGAGCCTGATTGCAGAGACAAGTTACATATTTTTGCTAGATCAGCAATTTCACATTTTAAGTTCCTTCGATCTCTTAAGTGGGTGCTATCTGGCCCTGGTGATTTATTAATTTTTAGTTTTTCAAGACAGTTGAGAACATCCTTTCTTGTTACCTGAAATTCGTCCAGTTCTCTAGCCTCCAAGCCTGAGAAGCTCGGTTCTGGGAAGGGTATATGTTCAGTATCCTCCACCAAAAAGACAGATGCAAAGAACTCATTGAGCTTCTTTGCAATCTCCTTATCCTCCTTAAAAATCCCTTTCATGTCCTCATCATCTAAGGGTCCAACCGCCTTCCTCTCAGGTTTTCTGCTTCTAATATATTTAAAGAAGTTTTTGTTATTCCCCTTGACAGTTCTAGCTATATGCTCCTCAAGGTCTCTTTTTGCATCCCTTATTGTCTCCTTGCATTTCTTATGCCAGAGTTTATGTTCCTTTCAGTTCTCTTCATTTGGTCAGGCCTTCCATTATTTGAAGGAAGTCCTCCTCCCTTTTATGGCTTCCCTGATTATCCTTGTTAGCCACATTGGTGCCCTCCTGAATTTGGTGGTATCTTTCCTCCTTCTTGGTATACATTCCAATTGAGCTTCCATTATTGTGGTTTTAAATAAGATCCGTGCTTTCTGGAGTGATTTAATCCTCCTGACTTTCCCTTTCAGCTTCCTTTTTACCAGTCCCCTCATTTTTGAGCAGTTTCCTCTTCTGAAATCCAACACATCTGTGTTGGACTTTCTTGGCAATGCTCCTCTCACATTATGGTCACTGTTCCACAGTGGTTCTATAACTCTGACATCTCGCACCAGGTCCTGGGCACCACTCAGGATTTAGTTAATAGTCACCTTCTCTGTGGTTGGTTCTGCCATCCTAAGGCTCAACATTTAGCATGTCTAGCAATTTGGCCTCTTTGTCAATACCGCACATGAATTTGCCCGGTCTATGTGAGGGTAATTTAAGTCACCCATTATTTATTCTATTTTACTTTATTATTTATTGTTAAATGTCTATACTGCCTTTCATTAAAACAATCTCAAGGCAGTTCACACAAAAGTTAAAACAAGACTATAAAAATTACACAATTAAAATATTAAGCTAGCATTTAAAAATACAAATCTGATTAAAAGATTGAAAACAAGCACAATACAATAATTAAAAACACATTACAGCTCTGTCTCTCTGATACCTCTCTGATTTGCTTCTCCAACTCCAGGTCACTCTCAGCGTTTTGATCTGGAGGGCAATAGCTCATCCCTAGTAACACATTTCCATTTAGTCCTCTTATTGTCACCCATAATGATTCTTTGGAGGATGGTCCTTCTAGGTTTTTTAGCTTGTTGGTTTTTATCCCTTCTTTAATATACAGTGCTACTCTCCCCACCCCCCCGCTTCTGTACAGGGTATCCGGGAATAACAGTGTCCCACTGGTTCTCACATTCCATCAGGTTTTTGTTATGCCCACTATATCTATGTTTTCATTAGCAACCAAGTGCTCCAACTCACCCATCTTGGCTCGGAGGCATCTGGCACTGGTATATAAACACCTATATGCTGAGTCTCTTACCTGGTGTCGGTGTGTGCTATCTCCCTTACCATCATTTGACCTTTTTGACCAGCTGCCCTGTGTTTCTATCTACTCTGTCCCCTTCTGGTTTCTCTGAAACATTTGTACCTTTGCACCTTTGTTTGCTGAACCACACACCACCCAGTTCCTGTTGCAATTCCTGCAGGCATCATTTTAAAAGTTGTTCAGTGTCCTTTTTGATTTTAAGAGCCGGCAGTCTGGTTCCATCGATTCAAGTGGAGCCCATCCCTTTTGTACAGGCTTTGCTTGCATCAAAAGGTATTCCAATGCCTAACAAATCTAAACCCCTCCTCCTGGCACCACCATCTCATCCACTCATTGAGACCCCTCGGTTCTACCTGGCTCTCTGGCCCTGCACATGGAACAGGTAGCACTTCAGAGAATGCTACCCTGGAGGTCTGGACTTCAATCTGCTACTTAGCAGCCTAAATTTGGCTTCCAGAACCTCCAGATGGCATTTTCCAATACCATTGATGCTGACATGCACCACGGCAGCTGACTCCTCCCCAGCAGTGACTAACCACCTATCTAGATGCTGCGTGACATCCGCAACCTTCGCATCAGACAGGCAAGTGCAGTCTACACATGGGTCACAAAGTCATCTCTCTATGCCCCTAGTGATCAAATTGCCCACTACTAGGAGTCCTCCAACTCCAGAGGCGTATCCTCTGTGCGAGAGGATATGGGTGCATCACACAAGGAAGGGGTCCCTTTTAAGGGAGCATTACCCTTTTCCTCACACTGATGTCCTCTTTTCCTGAGACCTTCACTCTCCATGACAGGAGAGAAGCTGCCACTCTGGGAATAGAATACCCTGATCACATCTCTGAAGGTCTCATCCACACACTTCTCTGT
Source organism: Hemicordylus capensis (assembly GCF_027244095.1). Classification (NCBI taxonomy): domain Eukaryota; kingdom Metazoa; phylum Chordata; class Lepidosauria; order Squamata; family Cordylidae; genus Hemicordylus; species Hemicordylus capensis. The sequence continues at coordinate 313,584,410 of NC_069658.1, read as the reverse complement.
CTCTCTGAGCTTCTCCAGGTCAGCCAATTTCCCTTTGAGGGAACAAACTTGTTCCCTGCGACCCAGGAGCTCCTTGCACCAAGACACACCCACGACTTCTGCCCCTCAGACAGATAGCCATATATGTAACACTCTGTTCAATACACTGGGAAACAATCCTTCCCCTGCTGGCATTCTACCTTCAGAACTAGTTTTATTGGCTATTTAGTCTGGGAGTGTTCCTGGATCCCAAACCCTCTCTGGTTTCTCAGGTTAAGGTTGTGGCCAGAACAGGAGTGCTTTTTATCAGCTTCGGCTGGTACATCAGATATGTCAATTTCTGGAGACAAATGACCTTAAAATGGTGGTACATATGCTGGTAACCTCTAGGCTTGACTACTGTGATCAAGGGTGTAACTAGGTTGGAGTGGGCCCTGAGACAAGATTCTTAAATGCCCCCCCCCCGCCATCACCGCTTACCTCTCCTTCCTCTGGCCGGATGTCTCTGCTAACTATCCCAACTAGTTGCAAGGTATAGATAACACGAAAGCAGAACCAACTAATACAACAGATTTGTGATGGCATATTGATACCAATTGCTGTTTGGATCAAAATGATCTCCCCCACTCCATTAACAAGCCTTAAATGGTGTTTGCTCATCAAGAGAACCAGAACCTGGGAGCACAGGCGGAGGAGGCGGCGGCAGCATCGCTGGGGCGGGTGGGGGGAGAGGCAGCCCCCCCTGCCCCAGACAAGAAGAGCCCCGCAATTAAGGTTGCGATGAACATACTCCTAAGCAGACATGTCTGGGATGACACTGCCAGAGTTCTTGTTAGAAAAGAAAGCAAGCCTTCACGGATCCCTGAGATGGGATTACCCCATCATCATATACAGAGCAGCAGAACAGTCGCTTCGTGTTTTTGAGTACTACCTTAACTCACAAATTGGAGGAGCCTGTAGCTCATTCGCCTGATGCTATCCTAACACGCAGAATATCAGAGCCCAAACAAGCCTCGTGGGGCGTTACTACCGCCAACAGATAGGATAGCCCTTCACCAGCCTCCGCTCAACACCGACCTGAGCCAAAGGCTAGTCGCCCTAAGCCTCAGCAACGCCCACAACAACATTGACAGGAAGAACGAGAGAGAGAAACCCAACCGAAGCCCTGCCTCCGGGAGATCTCTCTGTGGCCCGCTTCTCACTCAAGGTCCCCTGAAGCCGAGGCTAGCCTAGTCATTGCCTGATATATTTTTCCTCTCTTTAACTAAGCCTCCACCTCAAAGAAAGCCACTCCGCCCTCTTCCTCTCTCCCGCTCTGAGAGGCTTTCTCCGCTGCCAGTCGCTTTTGAGTCCCGTCTCCTGGCTGAGCTGAGAGCTGGGAATTGGACGGGGCTAAGGTTAGGCTTAGCCGAGACCCTGCGAGTTTATCTGGCTTCTCTGCGCGGAGCAGAGAACCTGCCGTGAGCTTTCCAGGGCTGCCTCCTCGGAGGCGGAAGATCGGGTAGGCGCTGGGTGGGGGAGAGCCTCTGAGGGCCCCCCACAAGGCGGGGGCCCCCGAGACAACGCCCCCCCCTGCCTAATTGTAGTTACGCCCCTGACTGTGATGTACTCTATGTGGGACTGCCTTTGTATGTACTTTGGAAACTACAATTGGTACAGAATGCGGCAGCCAGATTGGTCTCTCGGTTTACCCAAAGGGAACTGATTCTAAAAGAACAGCACTGGCTGCCGATATGTTTCCGAACTAAATAAAAAGTGCTGGTTATTACCTATAATGCCCTTAATGGCTTAGGTACAGGGTGCTTCTTCTCTGTTGTAAACCCTGTCACCTATTAAGATCATCTGGAGAGGTCTGGTTATGGTTGCCGCCAACTCATTTGGTGGTGACTCAGGACCGGGCCTTCTCTGTGGCTCCCCCAGGGCTTTGGAACGTGCTCCCTGCTGAAATTAGAGCATCTCCTTCTCTGTTTGCTTTTAGGAGGATCGTGAAGATGTACCTGTATTCCCAAGCTTTTAACTGTAATTTAAATTTTAAAGTGTTTTTATCTATTGTAATTTTTATCTGTTTTTAATAATTTTAAATTTTAATCTGTACACTGCCTAAAGATATCTATATTAGGTGGTATATAAATTCAATAAATAAATGAATAAATAATAAAATAAATAAATATTTAGTTTATATAGAGCTTGTTTACTTGAAAGTTAGGTCTTAGCTGCAGCTCTCAGCTAATTAACGCTAATTAAAGGGGTACTACTCATCTTCTCCTCATGCTGGATGTCTCCTTTGTGATGAAGGGGTCCTTGTGCACCTCTATGCACACCTCCCCACTAAACTCCACGCAAAACTTCTTTGATATCTGTTAACAAATTCACAAAGTTCCCGGTAAAATGTTCCCCTGGTCTGAGTCTTGTTCTCTCAAGAGCTACCTCCAAACGGAGCCATCTCAAGAATGTCGCCCCTCCCACAAGCCACATTGACTCACCTGCAGCTAACCCCCACCCCCTGTCTCTCTAGGCACAACTGAAACTGCCCTGTCAAAAACAAACCCCTAGCTCTAACAAACGTACCTTGTGCTTCCCTTCTTGTTTTCTTGTTGATTTATTTGCTTACTTGCTTGAGGAAAGAAAATAGAAGTTTGCTTCCTCCCCTTGTTTTCTCAGGAGATGCTTCCAAACTCCCCACAGTCCATGGAGCCTGCTCGCTTACTTAACAGAGCTCATGTTTTTAAAGTATAAGGTCCCAGGTTCAATACCTGACATTCCATTACAAGGATCAGAGGAAGGAAAAAAGTCTTCTACTTGAGATTTTGGAGAGCTACTGTCAGTCTGAGAAGGAAATGCTGATCTAGATAGATGAGTTCATGTGGCCTCTGCTGTGCATTGCCTTCCAAGTCTATGTAGCCAATGGCGTGCTGCTGTGGCAATCCTCCCCACCGCACACACACCTTTTTTTTGCCAAGTCGTTGACTCGTGTGCCCAGCATTGAAGGGATGCAGCTCTGAGCACCAGCTGGCACTATAGTTTTAAAAATTGCCATTGGAAATAGTAGTCACCTACTGTGTGGTAACCTTGACATAAATGAACTCCCTCTCAAGGGAGATGCACCAGGCATGCTCTATATGTTTAGGCAGTTGGTGAAAACCTATCTGCTCTACTAAGGTTTTTGATACCTCAATGCTAGTTTTTACTCTAGTCCACAGTGCTGCTTTAGTCTTTTTTTTTTAATCCATTACTTCTGAATGGCTGACATCCTTACTGATGCAACACTCATGCTGCAACTGAGCTGATGCTTGGAGTAGAGAGTGGGCGATTTTCTTTTACCTTTGCTCTGAAGTCCACTGTGCCTGCCAAAAGCATGTCCCTGAAGGCTGTAGTCACTTTGACTACTTGTATGGTAGAGGAGCAGCATTCTCTGTGATACTGAAAGTTCTTTGGGGGAAGCAGCTTGTCTGTTTTTGTCTAGGTAACTCTGAAAGACACCATGTACCCCAATAGCACAATATAGTAATAAAATAATAATCTATATTGGGCGTTCCCAACCTTAGTTCCCCACACATTGCTGGACTACGACAACCCTCATCCTCAGGTACAATAACCTTTGTACATAATAATAAATAAATGATGACCAATGTGCCTCTATTCAGTTGGAAGTTTCTCTCAATTAGGGATGTTAAACTGAAATTTAGAAGGGTTTTTTGTGGGTGTCTTTTGTTTTGTTTTTTTGCAAACACCTCCAGAAACAGTTGCCCTGCAGTCATTGGTTATGAGAGGTAGGTTCCTCATGAGCAGCCAACGACATGATAGCCACAGTCTGTGGAGACAGAGGAAAATAGGAAGCTGCTGTTCAGGTCATACTAATGTTCCATCTAACTCAATATTGAGGTCATTCGCACAATCAAAAACTGTGTTCTACCTATTTGTATTTCTGTTTTAATTGTTTTTAATGATTTTTTTTTAAATTGTAAACCGCCCTGAGCCATCTCGGAAGGGCGGTATAAAAATTGAATAAATAAATAAATAAATAATACCTGGGTTTGGGAGCTGTGTGTACTCCCAATTTTTGGTTGCGTGGAAGCAAAGTAGGAGGAAAACCTGAGTAGAAGTGATTGTCTAGAAACGAGGTAGGGGGAAAAGCTACCCAAGTTTTCCTTCAACCTTGCTTCCACACAATCACTTCTACTCAGGTTTTCTTCTTACTTTACTTCCACACAAACAAAAATTGGGGGCATACACAACTCCCAAACCTGGGAATTACACAGTTTTTGATTGTGTGAATGACTTCACTGTCTATACTGACTGGCAGCAGCTTCTCCTACCTGGGAATGAACCTGGGACCTTTTGCATGCAAAGTGGATGCTCTACAACTGAGTTAAAGCCCCATCCCTGAGACATCACTTCAGACTTGAAGCTGTGGCAGTAAAATCAGGCTTCCCACTTAATTGTTTTTCAAGGTGCACTTGGGTTCCTAAGGCACAAAATCTTTGATCGTATGACTTCCTACTACGTATGCCCTTCAGGATCAACATAATTATGCAATTCTACATACAGAAACTTCCTTCAGTGAAAGTGGATTTTGTACAGTAAAGGGTGTTATCATTGCATTTGCTTATTTTACTTTTGGCAGAGCCTGAAAGTGTGAAATGAAAAGCATATTTGTTTGTTCTTTCTGAGCCTCAAGCTCATATGGAGGAACACTGTCAAGTCTAACTAAAGTTAATGCAGCTAAAGTTAGTGCAGTTAGATGCAAGACTGTTTCCCATAGTTTCCAAAAGATGGGGGGAAATCACTTTGAGGCTCCTTTCTTCTTAGAAGTCAACAGATGTGCAGGTTTGTGCTGGCATTTGTGCCGTCCTCCCAGGATCTCGGTCTTTTCCAGACAGGCTCTTGGAAGGACTACTCTTCCATCGAGGCCTGTCTGGGTTTCCATAGCACTGAGGGAGCTTCTCCGGCCCACAGTGGTGGAAACTGCAGCAGTGAGCAGTGGTGGCTGGCAGCAATTTGGCTGAAAATGGAGAAGTGGCAGCGGCAGTTTTGGAGGGAGCCCTTCCCTTTGATGGTGTTTGCTTTGGCACCACCAGGCGGATCAATCAATCAATCAATCTTCTTTATTACAGTCCAAGACCAGCATAAGATAGTACAGTAGAGCATGATTAAAAGCAGTTATGAAGCAGTATGGTCCTAAGAAAAACTGTGAAGTCATGTTACATTAAAATTGCTATAAACTATAATTACTGCAAGATAAGTACTATAACAATTCTATAACATTACTAGAAACTACTAATAATTGTTGTAGGCTATAATTACTAAAGAATTGCTGCTCTAAAGTTATAAATAAGACTATAAAACTACTACTACTAAAGGTCCACTTAGATATTATAAAATATATTATTTTATAAGAATATATTATAAAATCAGTATAAGTCACTACATATGGAACCATAAAACTATGTTACTGTAAAATTATAACTCTAATATTAAAAGCTATTATATTATGACACTTTAAAACTGCTACCCGTGCAAGGGGGGGAGCTATGAGATTATTAAAATTCTAATGTACATAATGAAAAAGCAGTGACTAAAACAGAGTATATAGGATGGGAGCACTAGAAAACAGTGGCATAGACGGCAGTTCAAAACTACCCAGAGCTGATGCCTGGTCGTCATGAACTGATGGATCTTACATGCTGCCACACAGAACGTGGCGGTGTTCAACGTGAAGGCCAGGACATCATTTGAAAGCAGCAACTGGGAATAGATGTGGTTTGGGTGACCAGGGTACTTGCCAAGCAGTGGAGAAATAAGCTTGGTCCAAACATCTCTGCAAAAGCAAAAGAAGAGGAGAAGTACATGTTCTGTGGTTTCTACCTCCCCACACCACTCAGGTCTCACCACACTAGTGGGGGCTGCTGCCCTTCCAGCAGGACTGCCTTGCTCGGCAGGGAGGCATTGGGTGTCTGGGGCTACAGGCCATAGTGGCAGATAAGTTCTCCTGGCGGCAGCCATTTAGAGGAGAGCAGCGCAGGCCTTTCGGACACAGGCAATGGGTGGGGCAAAGCTTTCTCTCGCTGGGGTTTTTGGTTGTTGAAAGGTTTAAGGGGGAAAGCGGCTGGCGTTGGGGATTGGTGGATTATAGTTGCCTCTTCCTCTTCACTACAATTTTACCTGTGCTTGCATTCTGTCCCCCCTCCCAGATTTTCTGCATAGCTGCCCAGGGTGTGGATGGGCATGCCCCTTGCAGTGGGGTTTTTGTTTGTTCTGCACCCCCACTTTCTGGAGTTATTCCTGCTGCTCACCTCACATGGTTAAATAAATGACTACGTAACAGGAAAGACATGAGAACAATAATAGATGAACATAGATAAGTCTTGCTCATGTAGTGCTTTATCTGGGGCTACACATTCCTTTAGGGATTCTGGGACCACCCCCGTGTCTTGCCTCTGTGAGGCTCTTTACTGTGTTCTTGCTTTACCAGGGTCCAGCGTGATGGACTCTCATTGGCAGCGCACGATGCCTTAAAAATAGCAGACAGTAAAAAAGGCCCCCATCTTTGGATGAAGTGAATGATCTAGGTGACATTACAGCACTGGAGAAGAATAAGAAGAAGGATGGCAGTGCTGGTGGTTCAGGGCCCTCCAATCAGACCAGTATGGGTAGGAAACGTACCAGGGGGCTGATAAGGAAGAAATGAAGCATGCTCCTTCTGACAGCTTGCCGCTCTTGAAAAGGATGAAGGAAGCTACAGTGATGGAACTCCTGATGTGCCAGACTTGATGCCTGCACAGGCTAGTCCTACACCTGTGGTGCTGCCAGCAATGCCGGTCCCCATTTTCCCCTCAGATGCTACTCAACAACAGGTTCTGGTGGTACCTCCAAAGGGTGGTGCTACAGGTGGGGCACCTACAGGTCAAATTGGGTGATGGCCTCTGTGCCCATTTCCAACAGCTCCTATCCCAACCATGGGGTTTGGCCATTTCTGGCCTCCTACTACACATCCATGGCCTGCCTTTAATGGACCTGGCTTGACAGGCATGGGGGCGTTGACTTATGGGGCCTTTACCCAAGTATGGCATGGTACTGCATCACCAGCTATCCCAGATCCAAGCAGCGGTATCACAGGGGCTCATCCCTTGGGGGTTGTTCCTTCCTCTCACCATTCACCCGACAGTGCCATGGTGCTGCCTCTAGGCGACTGTCAACTGAAGAAAAAATATGGAGGGGAGAGTATGTTGATATATTTAGCCTCCTATTCAGGGAACTGGAGGTTAAGCACAATGAAGCGGGACAAAGAAAGTAACAGGAGAACATACCTGAAACAATTGGTTAACTTGGTACAATATCTACATGTGTGTGGTGCTTCAGATTCTGCCTTCTCAGGGTCCCACATTGGTTAAGTACCTGGACATCATTAATCACACCTTTATGGACTTTGTGGGCACATTCTGGGTGTGCTATGATGATAGTTTTTGCACAAGGATGGTGCTAGATCCCCCCATTCCCTGGGACACCCCACTGTGGGAGTTTTGGCTTCTGATCAGTTCACTTTTCTGGCCCATTCAAACCAATTGTGGTCACTTGATTAAGCCAACAGTGGTCACTTGTTGTCCAAACCAACTGGCTCTGCTAGCAGTTCAGGGACAGGCCAACAGTGGGTTTGACCGCACATGGTCTGCTGGGAATTTAACAGTCAGGGATACTGTTCCCATAGCCCATGTAGATTCTGCCATGCCTGTGGCATGTCTAGCAGAAAACAGCCTAGCTCCACTTATAAACAAGACAAGACTTGGGGGAGCAACGTGAAAGGACAGCCCCTGAATCAGAGAGAAGATGGGGGGTCACAGTCACCATCTGCTTCAAAAGGGTCCTAGCCAGTGTTCCCTCTAGCAGGGATTCCCAGATGTTGTTGACTATAACTCCCGTTATCTCCAGCCAAAGGTGAGTGCAGCTGGAGATGCTGGGAGTTGTAGTGAAGAACATCTGGCAATCCCTGTTAGAGGGAACAGTGGTCCTAGCCTCATTAAAACTGAACTGGTGTTGGGCTATACTTAGCAGCAGGATGAATCTTATTCACATGATGGGTTTATTTTTGGTTTCAGGATCCCTTTTGTCCAAACGGGTAGGTTTTCAGGCACCTAGCCTACATTCAGTAACCCTCATGGAGAGTGTACTTCAGGGAAAGATTGATAAAGACCCTGTAAGGATCCTTTGGCCATTTCAGGTCACTTCCCTTAGCACACTGCTGGGGGAGGAGTTTCCTTTACACCACCCAAATTTTGAATTTGTTACTAAAGTTATGGCCCTTACTTCCAAAAGAATTTTGTGTGACTTTTCTTGTGCCGTGCCTGGGAGTGTGGGGACAAAAGAAGTTAAGCCATGTGATAAAGCTATTATAGGGTGTTTTTTTTTAATGGCCCCTCTTATAGTCTATTGAATATGCTATTATTCAGCTGAGTGGTCTCTTTCACTCTGATTTTTATGACGCACATTCATGGCCCAGCTAGTTCTGTTTATTCTTAGGTTAAGTCAGCTATGAGAAAGCAGCTCCAGCTGTGTTTTCCTTTCCATGTTAAGTATAGCAATCTCCATCCAATGGTTAATTATACTTGCTAAAATCTTCCATTGACCCAAACAGATATATTGCTTGAGCCACAAAACACCAACATTTAAAAAAAACCCAACTCTTTATATTCAGAAAGCCAAGAAGTTATAAGAGTGGAGGATGCTCTTGGGCAAACTGTTTTGGTAAGCATTTAAATATTCCTAGTCTGATTAAAGATAGTTTGAATAATCTATTGTCTTTTCCCAAATCTGGGCATCAGCTCTGAAAAAGACAGTAGGTAAGTCGAGTTATTTCTAATCACACTGAGCAATCAGACTTGACCAACCGTGAGGGTAACTTTGCACATCATTTCCCCCAGAATCAAAATGTGAATGTGAATAAGCTATGGTACTTCATCATCTCTTCTTTGCATGGTTACCAATGGAAACAGTTTTGCAGATGGGCACCAGAAGGGGTGTGCACGGAACTGTTCTGGGCAGTTCGGTTCGAATTCAAACTTAATTCGAACTGAACCTCTGGTCCATGAATCAGTTCCTTAGAACTGGCAGATCGGTTTGGTTCATGCACTCAAACTGGGTCAAACTGGTTCAGCTCAGTTTGGAATGCTTGTAAAGGGGACAATTAAAGGGGAATCCTTAGTAACTAAAAGGGGTTTCAAAAGAGTGGCTGGGATGGGCAGGAGGTCACCTCTAGGCCCCCGCTGGCACTCACCCCACTGGCGCTCACCCCCATCAACATGGGCCACTGCATTGCATGCCAGGTGACCTCCCACCCACATCCCACCATTCTTTTGAAACCTATATTAGTTGCTAGGGATCCCCCTTTGTTTGTAAACGGGAACCCTTACTGGAACCCCCAGGCATTCCAAACCAAGCCAAACTGGCTTGATATGGTTCGATACGAACCAGGCCTGGGTTGGTTCAAACTCAGACTGGCACCCCTTTGGGGGGCGCGAGTCCAGTTTGCTTGAACTAGGCTGGTTACAATTGAACCAGGTTTGATTCAAATCAGTCTTGCACACCCCTAGGTACTGCAGGGCCTGAAGTGAGGTGCCAAATGCTGCCTTGTCCCGTGCCCCTGGTGCGGGCCAGCCCTTTTCTAAAACTGACCCTGTGCCACATCCAAGCAAGCTTTGGATGTGGCACAGGGGGTAGGGAGGTTGTGAGCAGTGGCCCCTCTAATTTATTTCATCTGTGAGTGGAATGAGTTTTGTTCTGGGCAGCAGTATCAAGACAGTGTGCACCCATGTCCATTATTATGTCCCAATGGCACTATAGATGCAGCACACACACATATAAATCATAATATAATAGTACATAAATGATGATGATGTCACACAACAAGCACTTAATGACACAATATTAAAACCAAATATAGCAATTAAACTATTAACCAAAACAGTCAAATATGGCAGCAGGATAGTGCTAAAACCAGCAGAAAGCAACACCAAAATCTCCAAGATATAGACCACTATGTGTATTGTTTTGTGTGCTATGTCAGATCAAGCAGTAAAACATTTTGTAACTTGTTTTAGAAATACTGTTGAAGGATTGCACATAATTTTTTAAAAATAAGACAAATTATTTTTAATTTTTTAAAATAAAAGAAGGATTGTGGTGTCTGTGTCTGTGTGTATCTTGGTAGTGATCAACCACACCTCCCCTAAAAAGTGAACTGAAAGTGAACCCTGTCCAAACCAACAGGCTGGTGAACTCCAGAGATCAGCCAATCAGCACACTAGGTGGTTGGGACCTAGAGAGCCGTTGGGAGGAAGGTGAGTTTATTTGTTAGAAGACGCTGGCTGGGGGTGCAGAGAGGAACACGTGTGGCCAGGGATGATGGCTGCTGAAGGATGACTGCAGCTCTTGGATGATAGAATTGCAGGGGCTTGAATTCTCATCCAGGATTTGGTGAGCTCAAGACAAAGGAAACCAGGGCTTTGGCTTTAGGTAGTTTAGTCTAAAAGTTCATTTAGTCAGATTTTGCATTAGACTTTCTGTTTGTTTGGTGTGTGCTTTGTATATCCCTGAAATGTTCTATTATTGCTTACCTGTAACATAAATAAACTAAGAAACACTATCCTTCAACCATCCAGCCAGGGCGTTGCAAAAGACTATGGAAGCGTTTAAAGTGGCTTTTGTATTTTCCTACATACTTGTTCCTTGCAAATGGGTAACCACAATTTTTAAAGCGTGCTGCCCCAACATCATTTGGGGTGTTTTCTGAAGTATTCTTGTAACCTACTCAGTACTTTTACCTGCAACTAAAAGCTGAGAGAGCTTTGGACGGAAGCAGTCTGTAGTATTTGAATAAATTTGTTTTTATTTTTGTTCTTTTCTTTTACAAGCCTCTCCAAGAGGGGTTTTTAACTCAGGAGAAAGGGGTGGGGACTGGAAGGTGGTCTTACTCTGGTGCAACCATGTCCTCAGATGTTCAACAACTACCAGTTTTCTCACCACGTATAGGCTTGCATGTGGAGGATTTTTGTGTACTTCCCCAATAGCAAAAGAAAGAGAGTTTTCCCTGGGAATTCCACCCCAAGTCCAGGGAGGTTCATATTTTGGGAGGCCTATCCATAATAAATAAAGTTGGTGTATTATTGATTGCCCTTTTTTTGGTGTTAGTAGTTTTGCCTCATGAAACCCAAAATCCCAATGGACAAGATATGATTTGACATAAATGATGATCAGTTAATGACCAAGACTTCAATAGCCTTGGCTGTAAGTGAGGCATTAGCAGCCTGTTTTCCAGCTCTAGATGTAATAACTAGCTGACCCCGCACAGAGTATCCGTGCGCTCTTTGGGGCCGGCGGTTTCCCCTTCCCCCGCCCCTTCTCAGCCAACCTCTTCCTCTTCCTGGCAGCCCTTCCTGGTGGTGGGGCCACTGCCTCCTCCTCCTCACTGTGGCCGGGCCCGCTGCTGCCACATCACTGTGGCTGAGCCAGGCTGGGCCAGCCCCCTGCTGCCACCTCCTCCATTACTGTGGCTGGGCCCCCTGCTGCCTTCCCAACACAGCCGGGTGGGCGGGCTGCCTCCATTGCCACCGCCACCTCCATTACCACCGCCACCGCCTCACCACCGCGGCCGGGCCCGGCCATCATCCTCCAATGTCCTCCCGCCCAATGCCAGCAACTCTCTCAGTGTGTCGCGAGAGCTCCACCACAAAAGCCAGCCACACATCTCCACGCATGGCCGGCCAAGTGAATTAATTATATAGATATGCTATTCCAGTTCTATGGAGGAGAGGTGGTCTTGTGTTAGCAAGCATGACTTGTTCTAAGCAGGATCTGGCTGATTTGCATCTGAATAGGAGACTGCATGTGTGATCACCGTAAGATATTCCTCTTAGGAGATTGGGCCACTCTGGGGAGAACACCTGCATACAGAAGGTTCAAAGAGTTCCCTCCCTGGTCTCTCCAAGATAGGGCCTGCAATCTTCGAGAAGCCACTGCCAGTCTGTGTAGACAATACAGAGCTAGATGGACCAACGTTCTGACCCAGTATAAAACAGCTCCCATTTTCCTATGTATATTCTTATGTTATGCCTATTTTAGCCGTAGGCCTTCAGCATCTTCTTTGTTTTGCCCTGTTTACATGGTTGATGTCTAGATTGTCCTTAATGTTCCAAGTTAGAAGATGGCAACTCTAGAAGGGGTGGTTATAATATCTATGCTCCAGACACATGTCCAGGATGGGCTGGTCCAGCTGAGGTAAGTGGCCACACTCACCCCTGTCCAAAAAGCACTTGGGATTTAACTGGCTTGTTCTCTTGGAAATAAGGATGAGAGCCATCATGGAAGAACCTCCATTGCCAAACTAATGGAAATGCCTGCACAAGACTTTCATGATCCAGAGGTCTTATAAGAGGAGGAACTCTGTCTGGTTATGTGAGAGTTCCTCTCCTTGAGAGATCTGCAGCAGCTGTCAGACTCTGTTTAAAGAGAGGCCGGTGATCTGGGTAAGTAGAACAGAGAGCATTTTACATATGTTGAAACAGTATATCCAAGAGGTTTTCTGGGGAGGATGGAGCACTCACAGGGCTGGATTTCCTCGCTTTTCCATTCCTGTACTGAGGCCAATGAGGTGGCAGAAGCTGACAAAAGGAGCAGCAGTGGAGACTTCACTACACAACATTAGCATCAACCTCTGATCCAGAAGTTTGCACTTAATTCTATTTTACCAATCCTGGTAACTTCGCTCTTGTGTGATGCTCTGTTGCTGGATTCCAATTCACAATTTGGGAGAGGCTTCTCCCCCAATACATACGTTCTTAAGAAGGCTAGTTATGTCTCTGCCTTGCATTATATATTGTGAACGTTGATTTCGTTTTTCCTGGAATCAGTTCATTGATATCTGCAATTTGCAAAACTGTTTTCTTTTACTGATGGCTCTTTTAATTTTTTTTAAGCAATCCCCCCCACCCTGCAAATGACACTATTTCCCTTCTGAATTTTAAAGTGTGAATGTACATACAGCTTGCATAATGTAAAATTAAATTCAGGCTAATTTAAAATGTGTGATGTTTGTTGATCTCTTGGGCTATTAGAAAAACCTTTGAAAATTAAATTACTATCTATGGTTTGTGCTTGACAAGTTTCACAAAGTTGTCTTCTGGTTTGCTTGCTATTTAAATAGTCATTTGTCCACAGGGCCTGACAGCCTGCCCATTACACTGTGAATTTCTTTAGACAAAGAGACAGCTTTTCGCCGTGCTAGCAGGAAGTAAACTGATCATGCTGTGAATTTGATTTCTAACTTGGATGGTTATGTTGAAATGCCAGCTATGATAGTTGAAGTATGCCCCAGGGTTCTTTCTCTATTTCCCCTTCTTCTAATGGAAAACTACTGTTTAGAGTATACTCTTTGAACATAGTGAGGGTTTCCAGAGAGAGAGGGTATTCATGTTAGTGTTCCTGTTTTACTTATTAATTTTCAAAATATGGAGAATGTCACTGAAAATACAGCTAATGTTTTTAAATCAGTGGGAGCTTTGTTAATCTAGTTTGGTTTTTTTAATTTTAGTAATTTAACATGAGAAATAAATTTACCAATTTGTTGCATATTTTATTAAAAAGCATCATCAATGCCTGCAATAGAGACCAAAAAGTACTTAGAAAAGAGGCTCAGTTAGCAGGATGACTTTTTACAGTGGTGACTTTCTTTACTGAGTAGGGGGAGAGCAACTGGCCCTATCCATCCCCAGCACAGCATCCTTCCAGTGGCTGTTGCTGTTGTCTATCTTAAGTTTCTTTTTTAGATTGTAAGCCCTTTGGGGACAGCGAGCCTATTTATTTATTTATTTCAATGTAAATGCTTTGGGAACTTTGTTGAAAAGCAGTATATAAATGTGCATCATATTCGTATTTGTATTCATCCTGAATATAAAGTATTGGTCACCTTTATTTTATATCCCACCTCGGGTTGCCAGCTTGATTGAAGCCATTCCTGGAGATTTAAAATAAATGCATAAGACACCACACTGCTTTTCTGAAGCCATACTTGCACTGGTGCAGGGAAATGCTTTCAAGACAACATAATCTTTGTCCTGAAATGTGGTTCCCTATCAGCAAAGTCATGCTTGCTCACATGATTTCAGCTTGCTGTAGCTCACCCTGGTTTGCACTCTGCAGTGATTTACTGTTCAGCATCCAGAGCAAGGAAACATGGGCACTCCTAACATCAGTGCCCACACAGCATTAGCCCCTGCAATGGTCTCCAAGTACAGGCGGTCTAACACTCTTGCAAAAGAGTTCAAATATGTTTTGGAGCTTGCCAATACTCTTGAAGCTGGGGACATGTTGCTTGACCCCAGGCAATGTATTTCCAGTCTAACAGAACCAGGTGCGGAGCGCGGACATCAGACACGGGGGGCATGGTCTGGCTCCCCAACGGAGCCTTGAGGCTCTGTTCGAGAGTTGGAGTTTAACTCCCAAAAGGGCCATGCAGCCCCTTCAGGAGCTAAATTAAATTCCCTGCTAAGGCAGGGAAGAGCTGCTCCAGGCTGCGCTGCAAACACAGCGCCAGCCTTGGTTTAGCTCCCGAAGTGGCCGCGCGGCCCCTGCTCGGGAGCTAAACCAGCATCCCAGCATCTGACGTCGGGGGTGTTTTGGGGCCGCGAGGTGCAGCCCCTGATTGGGCATGGCCTGGGTTCTTTGAATCCGTTGGCCCAATGGTGGCTCCACCCCTGAACAGAACACTTTTGGAGGGAAGATGAACTCTGAAAATTGTTTATGCTCTTGTGCTAAACCATTTGCAGACCAGTGGGCTAGCACTGTGTAGGTGCTGATGTTGAGGAACACCTGTGTTCTGTTGCTCGGGATATTAGCCACTGTTTTTTCCTCGCCCAGGAATATTGTTTGTATATATGTCTTCTTGCAGAAAATAATTTCAATGGAGGTTACCTGGTATCTCCACATTCTAATATTCCCTCTATAATACCTAATTAAATATTGACCCCAAAGCAGAGATATTAAAGTCATGCATACAACCTCCAGCTGCTGCTCGGGAGGGCAGCAGGAAAGGCAGGTGTTTGCCTGCCTTTCCTGGCAAATGAGTGGCAGCCATCTTGCCTCTACTGCACCGCACGCCCACATGAGCAGTGTCATAAATGCTGGGAGTGGGAGGACTTCCCTCTCCTGCATGCCAGAGGAGCCCACACCACGAGTGCAGTGGCTGCTCACATTAGGTTAGCTGCTGCCCTCAGTGTGGTCAATCCTCCCCCTGCTAGTGGGATGGGCAGAAGTCTTCTGTAACAGCGGAAAACCGTTCGCCTGTTTTCAGCTTGCTGATTTCAGGCAATAGATCGCCTGCCAAAGTTAAATGAACCACAGGTTCATTTAACCACTGTCAACCGCTGGGTCAAAAAGCCAGGCTACCCTCTTCTGGAGCAGGCGGGAGCCCTCCGCTCCCGGTGCTCCAGACAGCACGAGCTGCCTGGGGTAACTCATGTTGTGAGAACAGCCTCATTCTATCACTGTCAAATAATCCTCTGGAGAATGCAGGATAGATAAAGTTGCATATACTGCTTAGAGAGATTCTCTTTGGCCCATCTCCATGCTTTTTTTAGCACCTCTGGAATTTCCTTGTTTAGGCAAGCATTTGGCTTGTCTTTTGCACAATCTATTATGCTCTCTCTATGGAAATATAATTTGACTCTGTGGTGCTTTGTTTTATCTTTATTGTTTGCCATGCTTTTACGCGATTGTATTTTGGGATGTGCAAAACGTTTAGACGTCAAAACATTTCAACTTGAAACGGGCCATTTCAATTGTCTCAAGCTTGAAACAAAACACCCTTTAAATAGTTACACCTGCTAACTTGGTAACTCCTGCTAACTTGGCAAAGAGGTACCTTTTAACATGATGATTCACTTTATTTAGCAGGGGGAGAATAACTGGCCCTATCCACCCCCAGCACAGTACCTCCAGTGACTGTTGCTGATTGTGAGCCCTTTGGGGACAGGGATCTATCTTATTTTTTTATTATTTCTCTTTGTAAAATGTGTCCTGTGTAAAATGGCCCTGAGCCGTTTTTGGAAGGGCGGTATAGAAATCGAATGAATGAATGAATGAATGAATGAATGAATAAATAAATAAATAAATAAACTGTTTTGCGCTAGGATCTAAACAACCCAGTTTCGATCAAAACATTTTGAAGTTTCAAGTGCCATTTTGGAGGCCTGTTTTTCCCTTGCTGATTAGTTTTGTGGCACTGGCTTCTGATTGGCTTGCAAACACCTTGCTTCTTGGTTGGTTTGTTATACAAATCAAGTGTTGTCATGGGCCCCCATTGACTGGTGGGGAGAGGGAGAGGGAGGGAGAACACAAATGGATGGAGTTTCAAAATGTATTCAAAGGGACTGGGAGGCAGAGAGAGCCCTTATAGAGTGCCTCTCTAGAACTGGATACATCAGGACAGGAGGAAGGAATCAAGTAAGGTTTGGTTTTGTGGTTTTCTTAGCACTAAGTATAATATGTGATGTTATTGCTGCTCTAACTATCTTTTTTTTGCTAGATCTCAGACTAACAAAGACAGAACTTGTGTACCTGCCTTCCTTGAGTTGTGGTTTGTTTTGTTTGTGAGATAGTTTTGTGGTAAGAAATGGACAGTGGCAATTGTGTGTGTGTGTGTGTGTAATATTTCTTGGTGATTGCTGTGATGAGCTTGATGTCTGGCCTTGAGATTAACTTGTGCTTCACTCACTGCTCCGGTCTGCTTTGCTTTACTGAGCTAGATGGACCAAGGGTTTGACTCAGTATAGGGCAGCTTCCTATGTTCCTTCCTATATTTCTGTGGTTAAACCCAGGACAGGCATGGGTGTATTCATTTATATGTATTAATTATTTATATTTCTAGAAATCACTCTTAACCAACTTTTTAAAAAAAAAATCCAGTTTTTAAAATGGAATATTTTTAACTCTGTAAATTGAAGCTCACAATCTAAAATTAATTTAAAGTAACCTTTTAAATGAATTAAATGAATCCCCTGGTAGAGTTGCCACCAGTCTCCTATAAGACGAACATCAAAACATTTCATGTTCTATCTAGAACCAGAGTGAACTCGAAATACAGCCAAAATGCCTTGAAACCTCTTTAAAGAGTGCGTAGCCAGAGCAGGCACATAGGGAGACAGAATGGAGCATGTTTCCAACCAGATCAAGTTTAAAACAATCAAAATATAGTTTATATAAGTAGATATAAAAAGTAGGACAATGCACAGACAAACAAAACAAAATGGTAAAAATGCACATGCTAGATACCTTTCTAGCTGTCTGGTGTTAGACAGGAGGCTTGGTAGCTCTTAGGTCTCAAATTGCAGTTCAGAAAACAAAAGCTTGCATTGTGATGAAGTCTGCACACTCCCAAGAGCCTTGCAGCCTGGCCTCAGCTAACAAAACTAAACTAACACCAAAACAACATGTTGGAAACAGCAGCCTCAGGAGTCCTTCCCCTCACCTAACTTGAGAGGTTAACTATCCCCTCTTGGAGATAGGCAAAATAATAAAAAGCTTAACATTTCTCCCTCAAGGTAGAGTTTTCCAAACAATAGAAACTAGATTCCTGACAAATAAGTGAGAGACAAGAAATCCACAAAGGGACAGCAAGAGGCCCAGGCCAAAAGTGGCTTTTGGAAGTGAGCGAAGTTCTGATATGAAACTGGAATGTGTTTTTAAGCCAAAGGCCCATTACATCACATCCTCCCCCGCCCCACTGTTCCAGTGGGGAAACTGTTCTGCTGGACACTGCTGAAAATGGGACAACCAAAAAGTCAGGGTGGCTTAAACATCACCAGTGACTTAGGGGGGATATTACACTCTTAACACATCATATAACCTATATAGCCTATGGTGCATAGTAGGAATAGCACAACAAAATACAAAACATACACAGGATCAGAACAAACATGGTCCCCAAACACTTCCCATAAAATAAACATGCAAAAAAGCATAGCAAAACATTTCCAGCAATCTAGCACAATAGATAGAAGCATCTTTCTTTATAATTCTCTTAAACATACCCATCACTAATCCCATGTGTTGCAGCTTTTGTGAGAGTTCACGAACAGCTGCAGATAGGATAGTGATGAGGATGGGGGAGAAAATAGGGATGCCAGCCAGTGGTGGGCCGGCCCAGCCAGCAGGATCACAAGGCGGTGGCAGGCTGGTGGGAGCACGAGGTGGTGGCAGGCTGGCAGGAGCACAAGGGGCAGCAGGCTGGCCCAGCCTGGCCAGCGGGAGCACAAGGTGGTGGTGGGCTGGCCCAGCGCAGATGGCGGGAGGAGGTGGCCACTGCCAGGAGTTGGTGGGTGGACAGGAGGAGGAGGAGGCATGCTGGCTTTCCAGCTGGCCTGCCAGCCAGAAAGCTCCGGGAGGGTGGAAAAGCTGGCCAGCCCATCAGTCGGAAAGCGGGAAGGGGGGAGAAGTGGGTGGGGGGAGAAGTGGGCCAGCTGGCTGGCCAGAAAGCTGGGAGGGAGGAAAAGCCAGCAGCGGTGGGTGCGCTGGCCAGAGATGCAGATGCTCTGCACAGCTAGTTTCTCTTATTCCTACAAGGTTGTGTGCAGGCAGCTCCAGGCACCTCAGAGGCAAGATGCCTCCAAATACCAGTTGCAAGGGAGCAACAGCAAGAGTGAGGTCATGCCTTCACCTCTTGCCTGTAGGCTTCTCAGAGGCATCTGGTGGGCCTGGTGGGTGTGAAACAGGATACTGGACTGGATGGGCACTGGACTCTACACATAGGAAACATAGGACCTTTCCCCAGACACACAAACATAAGGATTCTCAGTTTCTTTCACTTCTTTGAAATTAGGACGCAAATGAAAATCTCCCACTCTCTCCCCCATTACAACCCTACAAAAGAATACAGTACCCAGGATGGAACCACCACCACCCATCCCCCAAATACCTAACAAACAGGGTGGCTGCTGGCTGGGAATCAGACTTTGATTTCCAAGACCAGCAGGCCAGCCCAGAGCCCAAAGTTTGTGTGTGGTTTTTCTTATTCTTCTAATACAATAAAATAATTATTTACATCATGCTCTCTTACATTGTAACAGCACCTTGGTTTACTGTAGACCAGGGAAGGACAATTTGTAGGCCAATCTCAATTAATCCACATGTCTGCAATCTCTCCCACCTTCCATATGGTGTGTGTGAATTTGCATCCCAATGTGGTTGTTCACTGATCATTGAAAGACATTAGCCTGGTCATTTCAAACTGGCCAAGCCAGTTACTATGAACTTTTTTCCATATTATAATACTTCTAATCAGAGAATCATAGAGTGAAAGGGCCCTGAGAGGTAGCTGTGCCTCCTAAGAACTTGCTGAGTTACTACGAAGACAACACAGGACTGAATGTGCTGTTCAACTGACTGATGAACTTGAGCATGAGAACTTGCTGATGCTGCCTGGCAGCCAGGGAGGGCATTGCCTCCCCCAGGAAATCCAGAGGGGGATTTGAGCCCCACCACCACCACCTGGCAGCCCAGCGGGGGCACTGCTGCCCCCACAAAGTTTACTTGAGCCCTGTTGCCCCCACAAAGTTTACTCCCCTGCTTAGTGTTCAGTGGGACTTAAAGTCCAAATGAGTGTAGCTAGGCTACGGGAGGTTTTGTTGCTCAATAGTAAGCACATGCTTTGCATGCAGAGATCAGAGATTCTATATCAGAGATATTCCTGGTATCCATCACACAGTGACTTTAAATTATGAAAATTGCTTTGCCGATGCACATTTTCATCTGTCTAGGGAGGAAAAGAAACATCCATTTATCATAATGGTATATTAAATAGAATTCCTCTGCAAGCCCATATGACATTCAGCATTGAGATAATCTGTAGAGGTTCATCTGCAGTTGCCACCGGCTCGTCTGGTGGCTGCTCAGGGACGGGCCTTCTCTATTGCTGCCCCAAGGCTTTGGAACACACTTCCTGATGAAAAGAGCGTCCCCATCTCTTACAAATTTTAAAAGGGCACTCAAGATGCAATTGTTCACCCAGGCTTTTAATTAGATACTGAGGCGGGTCTCACGATTGGTGAGACCCACCTCCAGAGGGTTTGTGGGGAGAGCAGGCTAAGCTTGCTCTTCCCGCAGATGATCATTAAGCCCTGCCCAGGCGGCTGGATCAGCCGCCCGCATGACTGCCGGCTCTGTCATAGAGCTGGCGGGGGCTTGGGAGTTCGAGGGCCGCACAGCCCCTGGGAATTCCAGCATGCTCTGCGCAGATGCACAGAGCATGCTGGAGAGACCCCCGAGTTGGGAGGCTGCTTTTTAACCACCCGGTTGGGGGTCTCCTTGTGAGTTGCTGCACCGCGGAGCCGAGCCACAGCAACACACAATCCAGAAACCCCATTTAGCGGAGTGCTCACTCCATTAACCTGGGCTAAGGGGAGGGCTGCAGAGGCAGGTTACCTGCTGTGAGACAACCGGGCTCACCTGTGAGCCTGGTGGTTCTCACGGTCCGCTAAAATCGGGCTAGGCTTCCGTAGCCCAGTTTTAGTTGATTGTGAGAATAGCCTCACTGTTTTAATTGTGTTTTAATTGTACTTTAATAGTTTTGACTTTTAAATTTTAATGGTTGAAATGTTTTAATCTTTTTATTGGTTGTTTTTATTCTCTTGTAAACCACCCAGAGAGCTAGTATTTTGAGCAGTATACAAATATGGTAAGTAAGTAAGTAAATAAGTAAGTAAATCTGCAGAAAGGGCTGGGGGAAAACTCTACCTGGAACCTGGGATAGTTGCTGCCAGTCAATCAGTAGACAATACTGAGCTCAGTGGACCAATCTGATTCAGTACAAGGCAGCTTTATATGTTGATCCATCACACAGTGACTTTAAATTATGAAAATTGCTTTGCCGATGCACATTTCCATCTGTCTAGGGAGGAAAAGAAGCATCCGTTTACCATAATGGTATATTAAATAGAATTCCTCTGCAAGCCTGTATGACAATAAGACTCCCTGCATGTGTGTGTGACATATCACATTACCACACAAAGAGGTTTCTTTAAGATTTCATGGAGGTTTTAATACATAAACCTTTAAACTTTTACCTCAGCATATTTGCTGAACAATCTTCCAATAATTCTATATATTGCTAGACTATTACAAGTGGAGTCTTATTGTGAAATGTACTTGAACATCGTCTTTCTTTCTGTAGTATTTGGATTTTTCTTCATTTTAAATTCTAAACCTTTGTCCATCTCTAACACAACATATCTAATGGAAGAATCTTTCCCCATTTTCTTCATAGGTTAGTATGGTGTATGCAAGGATGTAAATGGAAAGAATAAATCTCTATTTCTGCATACTATACATTCTTGTACTTTTCAAAAATACATGGAAAAAGGGTGAAGTGAATGAAAGGAAACGCTAATAAAAAGTAAGAAGGATGGAAAAAAGAAGCAGAACAGAAGATTGCACAGATCAAAAAGTAAAGGCAAAAAGCAAGCAAATGTGCTGACAGAGAACATATACCAAAAACAACTTTAAAAGTAATTTGGAGCACAATGGTTTTTAACTGAGAAAAGGAAGACAACACAACAAATTAAAAGGAAAATAAGCGCAAATGGCATGCAATGCTAAGCTGGCAGAGAACTAAACATTTGAGTAGCCCCTCCTAACCTCCCTACAGGACTTCCTCTCCTCTGATCACAGCTCTCACTCCATTTATCTACTCACCCCCACATGCTAAGCACTACCTATACAATGATACTGTTGGCTTTATTTATATTCTGTTGTGGTGTTAAGGCAATAGAAAGCCTTGGCGAGGGCAGCCCACCTGGCTCCATCTCTGCCTGCCTTTTAATAGGCAGTAAAAACTCATCTATTCCAGTGAGGTGTGACACACTTTAGTTTATGAGATGTTGCTGCTGCTGCTGCTGCTTCCAACACTGTTTTAGAGTTACTATCTGTTCAGTTTTTTGGTGTGTATTGATTATGATTTGAATAATTAATTGAACAGAAATTTCAAAAATTCAGCAAAAATCATTAAACTGACCAATTTCCTTCAAATTCACGACAGAGGGCTCTGACCTCCTTCCCCATATGTGGCAAATTTTGAGGCTCCAGGGCCAACCAGTGATTTTGGGTGATTTTCTATTTCTTAATTGACCATGGAAGGGGGAAATCCAAATTTAAGTTGCAATTTGAATTTGAATTCCAAATCCGATCCAATATCTAACATTGCCGGAGCCCATAGAATCAAAATCTGACATTGTAGAAGTTAGGACAGGTCAGGTCTGAATCTGAATCTGATTCAGATTTTCTAAATGCACACAGGGCTAATATTTAGGTGGTTTAAATGGGTTTAAAGTGAGTTTTATGTTAATACTAGCTGATCGGGTGCAGAGCATCTACACCCCTAGTTCTCCCTATCTCTCCTCTCCATCTTCATTTCCCCCCTCCGTTCAGCCCCAGTCCATTTTCCTTTCACACACACCCTTAAGCCCCAGTCCGTTCTTCCCCTCCCAGTCCGCTTTCCTTCCGTGCCTGCTGGCCTGGCCAGCACATTCCTTCCTCACTCACTGGCTGGCCTGGCTGGCACTTTTCCTCCCCACCCTCCAGCTGGCTTGGCTGGTACTTTCCCTCCCTGCCTGCCGGTAGTGCTTTCCCTCACTGGCTGGCTTGACTGATGCTTTCCCGCCACAGCCGCCTGCCGCCATTTTCTCACCGCGTCGCCATCACTATCCTGGCAGATGCTCACAAACTCTTGCAACAGCTGCCACGCATGGGATTAGCAATGGGCACACCTTGGAGAATTATTATTATTATTTCTTGTTTACACAGTCAGACAGGTGTTATTGACTGGTTTGTTTTATCCAGACATAGAGTCCTTCCCAAGGACCTGGGATGGCTGAATTTATCATCAATACTGTTGGTTATTATAGATATCGTCGCAAAATATAGGCTGTTCCCAGTAAAGCTGCTTTTTGTAATTGGCTGATGGTGATTTCTGTGGCCCCTATGGTGTTGAGGTGCTCTTCAAGGTCTTTTGGAACTGCACCCAGGGCGCCAATTACCACTGGGATTATTTTGGTCTTCTTCTGCCACAGCCTTTCAATTTCAATTTGTAGATCTTTGTATTTGGTGATTTTTTCTATTTCTTTTTCTTTTATTCTGCTATCCCCTGGTATTGCTATGTCGATTATTTTGACTTGTTTTTCTTTCTTCTCGACTACAGTGATATCTGGTGTATTGTGTGGCAGATGTTTGTCTGTTTGTAGTAGGAAGTCCCATAATATTTTTACATCTTCATTTTCTTCAACGTTTTCAATTTTATGGTCCCACCAATTCTTGGCTACAGGTAGCTTGTATTTTATGCAGATGTTCCAGTGTATCATCCCTGCTACCTTGTCATGCCTTTGTTTGTAGTCAGTCTTTGCGATCTCCTTACAACAGCTGATTAGGTGGTCCACTGTTTCATCTGCTTCTTTACAATGGCGGCACTTGCTGTTTGTTGTGGATTTTTCGACTTTGCTCTTATTGCATTTGTTCTTAGTGCCTGTTCTTGTGCAGCCAGTATTAAACCCTCTGTTTCTTTCTTCAAGTTGCCATTCTTAAGCCATTGCCAGGTCTTGGTGATGTCTGATTTTCCACTTATATTGTGTAAATATTGACCATGCACGGGCTTATTTCTCCATTTTTCTGCTCAGTTCTTGACTTGTTCTTTTTATTATTGTATTTATTAATAATAATAATAATAATAATAATAATAATAACAACAACAATAATAATAATAATTCAATTTCTATACCACCCTTCCAAAAATGGAATATATATATATATAAAATGGTTTTATTTTATGTTCAGATTTTAAATGGTTTTGTTTTTAATTATGTTTTTAATTACCTTGAGACCTTTTTAGGTGAGCAGCACATAAGTGAAATAAATAAATAAAATTTATAATTTGAAAGCTGAACACACTGGACAGCTTTGGTAGCTCAAGGTCATAAAATAAGAGCACAAGATAACTCATATGGTGATCCTAGTGAGATGCAGGATAGTGTTTCCTGAATCCTGGCATTGTAATGATTTGTTAATTCATTGGTCCAACAGGGATGCCAACAATAAACAATTTATAATGCTTAACTATCAATGTGATACATTTCCTCCCATCATTCCTTTCTATTTAGAAAAGCTGCCTGTAACTTAATGTCTCCAAGTGGCCCTTTTACTTCATATCAAGATCTTTATTTTTTGCCGTTGCTGCTGAAATCTGTTGCCAGATGGAGTGGTTAATTAATATGCACCTGCTAGTCCTTACTAGAGCCAGTCTTCACCTACAGTGCTGATTCCTTTGAAGTAAATGGCAGAAGTGCCAAGCCTAAGTGAACTAATATCCATTGTGTCAAACGGACCTTCATGGATGTACATTTACATTAAGGCTTAAATTTGCACTATTGGAAGTTGGCAGAGACAGCAGGTTGATTTGGCATACAGGGAAGAGGAGCCCAAAATAACAGAGTATTGTGATCAAAGTAATAAGCAGAGGAACAGGGCACCAGCTGTCTAGCTGAGTCATTCCATTCCTATGCTTACTCTCAATAGTGAGGCTTTTCGGTGATGTTCGCTGGATAGGTAATTATAGTGAGAAAGGGAAAAGCACGGGGGAAAAACTAAAGGACTTCTTTCTCTTTCATGCAAGCCTACAAAGTGATGTTCATCCGTTATGATGATCTCAGGTCATCACAGAATAGAAAAGAAAATCTTTGCAGAATATAATGTGCAGGGGGAAGGTGGATGTAAGGAAGTCAGAGAGAGCAAATTAGGAAAAGCAATCAAGAAAGTTAGTTACCAGAAAGTAGTATTAGAAAATCAAGGATTACTTGGGGGCAAACTAAAGCAGATAAATGAGGATAAGCAAGAGTATGATCTGTATAGTAGGGATGTGTCCGAATTGCAGTTTGAAGTGTGGTTTGAGTGCTTTGAGGGAAACTAAAAAGGAAACTTTAAATGGTTTAAGAAAATGAAAAGGAACCCCTTCCAGGTTCCTGCAGGGATGGCACGTGTCCTATAAAGCTGGAAGCTGGAAGGGGCAGTGGAGAACAGGTAAGCACTTGCTGTCCATTTTCTTAAAGGTCATAAGAACATAAGAACAGCCTGCTAGATCAGGCTGAAGGCCTATCTAGTCCACCATCCTGTTTCACACAGTGGTCCACTAGATGCTTCTGAGAAGCCCACAGGCAAGAAGTGAGGGCATGCCCTGCTGTTGCTCCCTTGCAATTGGTATTTAGAGGTATTTTGTCTCTGAGGCTGGAGGTGGCCTATAGCCACCAGATTAGTAGCCATTTATAGACCTCTGAGGCTGGAGGTGGCCTATAGCCACCAGGTCAGTAGCCATAGATAGACCTGTCCTCCATGAATTTGTCTAAGCCAGTTTTAAAGCCATCCGCTAGTGGCCATCACTACATTCCATGGCATAGAATTCCATAGGTAATTATGCACTGTGCAAAAAGGTACTTCCTCTTGTCAGTCCTAAATTTCCCAGCCTTCCGTTTCATGGGATGACTCCTAATTCTAGTGTTGTTAGAGATGAAGAAAATTTTATCTCTGCCCACTCTCTCTACTTCATGCACCTGGTGTGCTGATTGGCTGATCACTGGAGTTCACCGGCCTGTGAGTCAGAACAGGGTTTACTTTGGGTTAACTCTATAGGGAAGGGGTGGCTGATCACTACAGCTTTACAGAAAAAAGGTAACTGTTAATGAAGAACTTGGACAAGAAAAGGAGCTTTTTTTGTTGGAGAGTAGAAGAAAATGGCAGGGAACAGTTAAAAGTGGGTGTTGAAAGGAAAATAGGGGAGATGCGAGAAAGACAATTTCCTGAAAGGCTACTTGCTACAAGGGCACTTCTAAGGTTAAATAAATGCTTTTGGGGGTGGGCATATTCTGATGGGGAGACAGCATGGAGGGGAAGGATGAAATACTCTTACTCCACACTGCAGTTCCAATCTGAATTTCTGCCCCATATATGGCTGCTCATGAGTAAATTAATGCCTGTATGGTGATGAACTTAATGTCACATGTAGTCTGAATATGTCAGTTTGAATATACATTTACTTAGGAATTTATACCCCACCTGTTTTCCAGGGAACCCATGGTGGCTTAGAGAAATTTACAATGGTACCAAAAAAATGCAATAAAAGACAAGCAAACAATAAAAGCAACATTTACACAATCCATCTAAAAGCAGTGGAAAATAAACAAATCAAATAACCACTTGCAGAAATTTCTGAAAAGGTCTGCCAGAAAAGGAGTATATGTTTTGCTCCTAAATACGAGCACTAGGAGCTTGAAGTTGATGAACCAGTACAGTGATTATCGAACCAATTCAGTGATTATTTAGAGAGTGCAGGTGCTATGATCAAAGTGATAGGAAATTCAGAGGAATTCTGAATTGAATGAACAGGGCAGACATGACAGCAAGAAGAGTCATGAAAGAAAGACTTTGCTCTAGATTCAAGTAACAGGGGAATAGTAGGGTTAATTAATTCAGTGGAAATAAACTGTTCCCACCCTGTGCAGTGAATTACTATATACACTGCAATCTTGAACTACACAGTTGGAAGGTGATATTTAGAAATTAAAAGTTAATGTTCCTCACTTATAAGGATAATGGTGATTTTGAGTCAAGCTGTTCTTGACTCAGTTATCTGAAGGACATAATAATATAAGTTCAGTCTGTTAGAAGTAATATAGAGCAACAAAGCTTGTTTCAATACCTTTCCTTCAAATGTTCTATTTGTAACTTATTGATGGAATGTGTGCATCTGACTTCTTCTGTGCTTCTGTAGGTAAAGGTAAAGTGTGCCAGCGAGTCGGTGTCGACTCCTGGCGACCACAGAGCCCTGTGATTGTCTTTGGTAGAACACAGGAGGGGTTTACCATTGCCTCCTCCCGTGTAGTGTGAGATGATACCTTTCAGCACCTTCTTATATTGCTGCGGCCTGATATAGGTGTTTCCCATAGTTTGGGAAACATACATATGGTTTGGGAAACATACCAGCGAGGATTAGAACCAGCAACCTCTGGCTTGCTAATCAAGTCATTTCCCTGCTGTGCCATTAGGTGGCTTGAGTGCTTCGGTAGGTAGTTATGTGCAAAATGAATCGAGCTTGAAATGATTTGAGCATGAAACAGCCATTTTGAGTGTTTCAAGCTTGAAACAGAATACCCTTTTAAAAAATGGAGCCTGTTTCGAACTCGATATGAAACAATCCCATTTGGAGTAGGGAAGTGCATGGAACCGCGGCAGGGCGGTCTGGAAGGGGCAGGCTTGGCACTCTAAGGGAGGGGGGAGGATGCACTTACCCCTCCCACTGCATTTCTCCTGCCGGTGTTGTTTATTTTCAAAAACCTTCAAGGCGGCAGTGTACCTCCCTGCTCTCCTGTTGCCCTCATCAGCCAGAAGTGGCCGGAAGTACCAGGACGGGTGCACACGTGCCCACTGCGTATGCACATGCACCAGTGTGCCGTGAAAAGGCAGCCTCAAGAAAAGGCAGCTTGAGCTGGGCCTACATGAACGCTTGATCCTTTAGGATGTTCTGACCCAGTGGAACTCCACCTTTCTCTTGCTCCAGAACCTGCAGAAGCAAGAGCCGGCCATCCATGCCCTGGCAAGGAGGTGTGGCTCGGAAGTGTATGCCCTTTCTTGGCACTTGAGCCATTCATTGTTGCCATGAAAAACCTATGCGCACAAACAGCAACGCTGAGCCAGGAAAATGCCTGCCACTGTTCTTGAGAAGATTATGGGTGAGCTCCAGTCTATGCTGAATACTGAGGAAGCAATCACCTTGGCAGGTCAGCTGAGGACTGGAGTGCTGGATTGGTTCACAACACCCTTGGGTGAATCAGCAGTATATGTTTTGTCCTGCCTATGTGACCCAAGGGTGAAAGGCAAAGCTTTCACCCCTGGCCAGCTGCGCACGTGACACAACCTCCTGTTTGAAGAGGTCATGCAAAGGAGGCTGGGACATGACCAGGAGGAGGGTGCTGGAGTGCCTACTGATAGTGTGCAGTCCACCCCTAGCAGCAGCATCACCACCGCTTGCTGGTACAGCAGCAGGGTGTTCCTGGCAGGGCCAAGTGTGATGCCTTGGCATTCCACCTGGTGGTTCACAGTGGGGTTTCTTGGCACCTTGCCAGAGGTACAGGAGGAGCCCACCAAGCTCTTAGCAGTGCTGAGCAGGCTGAGCTGATCCAATTTTGGGCAATGCATTGCCAAGTCTGGTCGGACTTGGTGATGGTTACCAGATGGTTCCTCTTGTGCCCGCTAATCTGCATCCAGAGTGAGAGGGTGGTCTCCATGGCTTGAGACATGATGACACCCCATTGTGCATGCTTGGATGACTTGGTAGAGAAGCTGGTTTTCCTAAAGGCCAACCTCCCCCTGCTGGTCTATTCCAAGTTGGCAATGGAGGATGAGTGACTCATGGTCACTGCCACCCCTTGCAATACCACTGGCAGCTTGCCCCACCCTGGCCAACCCCAAAACCAATTGTATCACAGTCTGCCCATTAGTGCTGCTGACACATGCAGATATGCATGCACACCACTGTCATGGCCCATGATGAGATTATGGACTGGTGCCCTGACCCATGTGTCAGGCTGTCAGCCAGGGCCCAGAACCAACCTGAGGCCATGGTGTTATATCCAGATACAGCAGGCAGGGAGGGAGGGACGGATGTATGCTGGAGAGGAAGAGAAGAAAGAAGAGTTCTTCTCATGGTAAGAGTCAGCTTTTTGTTTCTTCTTGTCAGACCATTTGTCCATCTAGCTCAGTATTGTCAAAAGTACTCTATCCTCCTGTCTCTCTGTGGCAGGCAGGATTGGAGGAAGGAAGGTTTGATTTTGTGGTTTTCTTTTCTCAGCACTGAATAGAATATGCTTCTGCTGTTGCTGCTAGAACTATCTGGTTTTGCTGGATCTCAAAATGACAAAGGCAGAACTTGGGTGCCTGCCTGGGTTGTGTGATTTGGTGTCTGTCTGTCTGTCTGTCTGTCTGTCTCTTTCTCTCTCTCTCTCTCTCTCAATTTGAATTTTATGTTTCATTTCGAGCTTGAAATGAAACACAACATTCGTTTCATGCACATCCCTACGTATAAGAGCCAAGGTGATATATTCCCCATGTAGGATACTAAGTGTAGTTGTAATGGTGAAACCAGG
This sequence comes from Hemicordylus capensis, assembly GCF_027244095.1. Classification (NCBI taxonomy): domain Eukaryota; kingdom Metazoa; phylum Chordata; class Lepidosauria; order Squamata; family Cordylidae; genus Hemicordylus; species Hemicordylus capensis. Next base: position 313,555,215 of record NC_069658.1, on the reverse strand, counting down.
CAGGCAAGAAACTGTAAGTTAGCAATTCAAAAAGAAAGTTCATTTTCAGTCAGTTTGAAAGGCAGAAAATCACAAGGAAATATTTTCCGGATGAGGACAGGCAAAAACAATGACTTAGTTATTCTTATGTGCTAAGACAGTTAGTTTCTTGTTTGCCCTGATGGAGTGAGCTGCAGTTACTGTGGGGAAAGACACAATCAGTGAAACTCAAGGAAAAATAAATTCAGTGCTCATCACCGCCGGTCTTCTTCAGGAGTCAGGCCTTATATATTTGGTCTGGACTATAGCCTTATTTCTGTAGTAAGATATTGTTCCGCTGCATCCTGCTATATCACAATTGTTCTACTAACAGGTTGCCAAGAGTGTAGATCAGGCAGTGCTTTCTCCTTAATGTTCAGTCAGAACCTGCGTACCACCTAATAGTTTATGGAGGGATCTGTTTTTCATCCACTCCTTCTATTACATGGGATTTTGCCAGACTGACTTTGCCCCACCCCCACTCTTCTCCCCCCACCCCCATAGTCCCCTGCTACACAAAAGGAAAACATCCACAAACAAATCAATCCAAGAATATGGCCACAGATGTACCAGGTAGTTGTGCCAATTTGGCTCAATTGATGTAGACATTTTCTTAACAATGAACTAGGTGCAAACACCTCTCCTTGTATAGTAAAACAATTTGAATGTCACAGCACCTTATCGATTTTGCTTAAGTCAATTCCTTACTAAAGTCACATTGCTAAAAGGCACAGATCAAGGTATATGTCTAATCTATTTAATTAGTGTGCTGTGACTTTCCGGTGGAAAGCTGCATTTCCATTTTGGAAACTCATTAGTCATTCCTTCACAACTTGTTTGCGGCGAGGAGGACTAAATAAGCTATTATCACACTGCCTAGAATCTTTAATGAAGATCCTCAATGACATCAAAATGAGTTGCCATGTTGCTTTTGGCCTCTAAGGCCACCATGGGAAGTGCAGTGTGTAGAATCCAGAGGAAAGAGTTGTGGTATGCAAGGACAAGACAGTGGAGTTGAATCAGGAATATTAACAGTTTAAATAGACAGATATTATTTACAGATATTATTTATTTTATTATTTAGTCCTGGAAACAGCTCAGAAGGGCTTCTGTCAGTTCTGGTGAAACATGCCTCCCTGCCCCCCCCCGCCCCGGAAGGAGAAATGTCTAGAAAATAAAGAGCAACCATTACACTTGAACAGTTTAACTAGTGTCTCTGCGGTAGATTGGGCCTGTTGCCATATCATATAGGCCTCGGCTCCTTAGTTGTGACTGCTGCTATCTGACAATAGTCACCTCCTTAATTTTGCTTCATTTTATCTCAGAACTGCCAGGCCTCCGTGTGTTTTTATGTCAAAATGGTTCAACTCGAAATTGGACATTTCAAATGTCTCAAGCTTGAAACAAAATACCCTTTAAATAAAGGGCCTGTTTTGAGCTCGGCACAAAACCACCCCAACTCGAAATGTTTCATGTGCCATTTTGGAGGCCTGTTTCTCCCTTGCTGATTGGTTTTCTGGCACTGACTTCTGACTGGCTTGTGATCTCCTTGCTTCTTGATTGACTTGTTATCCTACCAATCAAGCATTTTCATGGGCAACTGTGCCCAAATTGGCTGCGGGGAGTGGGAAGCCCAAAGGAGGAAGTTGCTTTAGTTGAGCTTATGGCTATGATTGCTGCTAAGGGTGCTGCTGTGGCAGCTGTTGCAATGCTAGGAAATAAGGAGTCATAATTGTGTGTGAGAGAACAACTTGTTGCTTCCTGTATTGGTTGCTTCCTGTGTTGTGCTGCAATAATGATGTGGCTAGCAGTGGATTTTGGCACTGTGGCTAGCAGTGGATTCTGGGTCAGAGATTCTTTTGTGGCCATTTTTGGAATGCGTTTGAAATGTGTGTTATGTGTTGGGAGGGTCAGATTCCCTTTTACTGTGTGCTTCTGCAGTGCTTTTCAAGGCAGGATTGCAAATTGCAATGCAAAACCTGTGTGCGCAGTGCACACTCTGTGAGGGCAGCTTGTTTCAGCCATAGGGAACAATGGGGAAACTCAAAACACCTCATTATTCCCCATGGGTAGCTCTTAGGGGCACCAAAGTGGGTTGGGTGGTAGGGCATGATGAGTGCTACTTACCATCCATTCCACAAAAGAAATGGGCAAGCGGGCAATTCAAAACAAATTTTTAAGCTTTTCCCCAACCCCCCATAGGCTCCTATGGGGTTTGGAGAAAAGGTTGAAAATGTGTTTAAAATTGCCTGCTTGCTCATTTCTTTTGTAGGTTGGGTGATATGTAGTACCCATTATACCCTACCACCCAATCCAGTATTGTGCTCCCTAGGAACTACCCATGGGAACAATGGGGTGTTTCGAGTTTCCCCATTGTTCCCTATGGCTAAAATACTAGAAATGTTTCAAGTTTTATTTTTATTTATTTATTAGAAACATGTAATAAGACTCCAAAGACTCCGGGCAGTGCACAAAAACATGCAAAACAAGGCAACATTAAAAATTACACTCTAAATTAAAAACTAAAGTAACTAACAACAACAACAACAAAACACCAAATAGGTAAACTACAGGGCAAAAGCCTGGGGAAAAAGAAAAGTCTTCAATAGAGATTTGAAGATCAGTAAGGAAGGGGCTAGACAAATTTGAAGGGGAAGAGAGTTCCAAAGAAGTGGGTCAGCAACCAAAAAGGCCCTTTCACAGGTCCTAGAGCCCTGAACCTCTCAGAAATCATGGATCGACAAAAGGGCCACCTGAGATGATCTAACCAGACGGGATGTAACTGGATGGGAGAGGCGGCTCTGTAGGTAGACAGGTGCCAAGCTCCACAAGGCTTTGAAGGTCGAAATTAAATTGAACTCGGAAGCGAATAGGCAACCAGTGCAATGACTGCAGGAAAGGTGTTACCCTGTCATATTTTCTGGCACCCATGAGTAGGCGAGCCGCTGCATTCTGGGCCCATTGTAGCTTCCCGATCGTCCTCAAAGGTAACCCTAGATAGAGAGTGTTACAATAATCAAAGCAGGAGATAACAAGGGCATGGGTCACTGTCATTAATGCCTGCCGGTCAAGGTAAGGGAGTAATTGGCGAACCAGATGAAGCTGGGCAAAAGCACTTCTGGCCGCAGCCTCCACCTGCTGTTCAAGCAGGAGACGCAAGTCCAAAGGTTTTAGGAACATAGGAAGATAGGAAACTGCCATATACTGAGTCAGACCAGTGGTCTATCTAGCTCAGTATTGTCTTCACAGACTGGCAGCAGCTTCTCCAAGGTTGCAGGCAGGAATCTCTCTCAGCCCTATCTTGGAGAAGCCAGGGAGGGAACTTGAAACCTTCTGCTCTTCCCAGAGCGGCTTCATCCCCTGAGGGGAATATCTTGCAGTGCTCACACATCAAGTCTCCCATTCATATGCAACCATGGCAGACCCTGCTTAGCTATGGGGACAAATCATGCTTGCTACCACAAGACCAGCTCTCCTCTCCTTTTGTTCTATCGAAACAACCAGTTCAATGGAACAAAACCGAAAATGTTTCTAGTCATTCAGCCAAAATGTTTCATCAAAACAACCAGTTGGACCGCTGTTTTGATGAAACATTTTGGCCATCTTTGGACCCGGTCTCACGATCAGTGAGACCTGGTTTCTTCCAGTGAGCAGGGAGAGTGGGCTAAGCCCACTCTCCCCGCACAGGAGTGCAGAGGGAGCCCTGGGCAGCCGGATCAGCTGCCCACATGATTGCCAGCTCCGTGACGGAGTGGGTGGGGGCTGGGGAGCTCGGGGGCCACATGGCCCCCGGAATCCTCAGTATGCCCTGCATGAGCACACAGGGCATACTGGGGAGACTCCCGGAGCCGGGAGGCGGCTTTTCACTTCCCCTCCAGAGGTCTACTCACGAGTAGCCATGGCATGGAGCCACGCCGCGACTGCTCACAATCAGAGAGCCCGGTTTTGCAGAGTGCTCGCTCTGCAAACCCAGGCTAAGGGCAGGGGTACTTGAGTGGGTTAACCGCTCGAGAACCACTGGGCTTGCAGCCAAGCCCAGTGGTTCTTACGATCGGCAAAAATCGGGCTAGGCTCTCCTAGCCCAATTTTTGCCGACCATCAGAATAGCCCCTTTGTCTTGTTTTGAACTTGAAACAAAATGCAGGATCCACTTCGTACACATCCCTAGTGCTTTTGCCACCCTTCAACCTTGTACGTTATAAGGTGAGGGGCTGCTGAGTTCCTTATAAGAGCCAGAAGGCCCAGGATGTTTAACAGTTATATGAGAGTCAGACATTTAACAGGTGCAACTTTACCTAGTATATGAGGGAGTAAGCACCACTTATTGATATTCTGCCTGTGCTTCAGCTGCATGACAGCAAGAACTTCAAGAGGTGCAGTTCCAATCTCAAAATGCTCAGGGAATTGCCATCTATTGAGTTTTGGCCTTCCATTCAACTGTTAGATGCAGAGCTTCTGGCATGGTGGAACCATAATGTTTCAACTATAAAAATTACCATGCTTCCAATGCCTAACTTTCCCCTTTAATTTAATGGGTATACTTTGAGTAATTTTCCTCATGTCAGCCACAGCTTTTATTTCAGGTAAAATGTTTTAGTGACGCTTTGTAATACTAGATTGTTCCAAATTCATTTAAAAAACAACAACCCTTGTCCCACCTTTTATCTAAATATTCTACCTAGTCACAAAACTGTGGATGTTTCATTAAAAAATATTGATATGTGTAAATTTTAACAGTTCTGCTTCCTTCCAACAGTTCCTAAAAGTTTACACAATAAAGGTATACAATACATAGCAACTGTTTCATAAGAACAGATCTTGTTGCTTCCTGTATTGTGCTTATTCCAGTACATTCATTAGTAACATCTTCTCTCAGCACCTGTTCATTACTCTGCCCTTCACAGCAGCAACCATCTGTGTTCAGTGACAGTTTTACCTTTCTCTAGTTTCACCTTAATCGGTGTTTTCTCTAAGCTATAAGACATCTGGGTTACACAGCTCCTCTACCTTCTCATTAGGATAGATCATATACTGTTTTAGACATCCCAAAGGAAAGCAAAATTACAAAATTACAACAGGAATGCATATGTAAGGACCTCAGGATACAGCCATCCTTGGGGGAATATACATGGTCAGGTATGTCATATGCTTGGCTCTTACTCATTCATTTCATTCCCTATTTTCCTCTTTAAAGACATACCTTTGTGGAAATCCACCTCCATGTATTCCTGGGAGGCTTGCTTGGGAAACCTACATGTGTCAAAGGCTCTGGGAATAATCTATGATGTACTGCTGAAGTCTGTGCAACAACAGTGCATCACTGATTGTTCCCAGAGCTTTTGACACATTTTTTTGGCGGCAAGTTCTGCAGCAAATTTTGCTTCTTTTCTCGTCACACTGAACTTCTCAGCTGTTTTGAGTGTGGGGACTGATCAAGTGAGCTGGTATTCAGGGGGAATTATCACATGAAGGGAAGGGAAACATATGGTTTCCTTTTGACTTGCTTCCACATTCTTGTACTACTATTTAGTAAGAGAATAGAGATATTTCCCCTTCTAAATAATGACTTTGACTTCGAGGGTGCTTGTTTTTCTAAGTTATAAGCACTTTGACTGAATATCACTCTGTTTGTACCTGCTTCAGCTGGAAGAACAATAGCAAAAATATATGCAGAATATGACCTCACTTTGTTACCTGCTCATGCATACGAGCTGCGTCTTATTGTAACCAGAACATGGCATAGTTTTATACAGTATAACTATGCAACTCAGGATCTATTTTATACAGCAATTGCTTTGTATAATGAAAACAAAGTACTACTAATCTATGAGAAACTGCACATTCAGAATAGGATTGTGGCTTGAGCCATTTTCCCCAAGGGAGATCTTGGCTTACCTTTTTATTTGAATGTTCTTATTCTGATCTTATTCTGATCCCTTACTTTTCTGTGGCAAGCAAAATTTAGATTTCTTCACCTTCCCATAGGGACTGAGACAGTGCATCATTTTAATTACATATATTTAATAAATGGTTTCAAATGTGCTTCCTTTTACTTCCACTTTTCTTCAAAATATTGTCCTAGCAGTAGCAACTTTGCGATACCCTAGACCAGAGGTGCCCTCTGCCTGTTGTTGGACTATTACTCCCATCATCTCCTGGCACAATGGCCAATAGTCAGAGATGATGGGAATTGTGGTCCAACAACAAGTGGAGGGCTGAAGATGTGCAGCCCTGAGGGATAGGACAGGGGACACTTAGCTGTGCAGTATCAAGTGGGCAAAGAGGCTTGTAATCTTTGGAGGCTTTCAAGAGAGCCAGGAAGACCCATGTTTTCAGCCTGGTTTTTAGTAATACATAAGTGGTTTTTAATGCTTTTAAAATTAATCATGTTAATGTTTTAATTACTTTTATTTTATGCTTGAGTTGGTTTGAATTTTTATTGTAAACTGTCCTGACCCCTTTTAGGATGGGTGGTATAAAGATGAAATAGATAACTGCTACTGGTCTTTGACTGTAATAAAGTCATTCATTCATTGTCAGTCAGCCATTCAGTAATAAATAAAAATAGAACATATGAAAAAGATTCCGGGATTCCAGACAATCATAAGCTGAACATGAGTCAGCAGATGAAACAGTAAAAAAGGCTAATGTGATTATAGGCTGCATTACCCCGCGTTTCCAAATCATGAGACATAACAGCTCCGCTATGCGAATCAGACTTCATCTGGAGTACTGTGTCTGGTTCTGAGCTCTGTACTTGAAGAAGAAAGTAGACATTTAAGAAGAATGTAATTATTTGGAACAGGTTCAAAGGAGGACAGTGAAGATGTCCAGGGTTTTGAAAACAAGTAGGCTGTTTTCATGAGCAGCTAAGCCTGGGCTTGGCTGCCCATGAGAATCGTTGGGATCTGTAGGGATCCCAGCAATGCCACGACACCAAACCCAGCAATGAAGCCCAGCTCTTAGCTGAGGTTAAGGGCACAAACATGCCCTTAACCTGGCTCCCGGGATTGTGTGTCAGCGCAGGGTGGAGGGGACGTGTCCGTGGGGCGACTATTCTGGTGGTGTTGGAGAACAGAAGAAGGAATGTTGGCAGTTCAGCAGGCCATTTCAGGGGAAGGGAAATAAGACATTTACTAGCTATTTCCCCTTCTGGCTGTCTTGTTAGCTCTTTGACCTTGGGGAGCACTGCCAACCACCCACAGAGCCTCACCTTGCTCCTTTGTAATGCCAGGTTGGTCCTGAATAAATCAGAACTCATCCATGATGTGATTATGGATGAAGGGATGATCTGATGTGCATCACAGAGACTTGGTTGGGGGAGGCTGCTGGCCCAGTCTGGTCCCAGCTTCTCCCTCCAGGGTACTCTGTAGAGGAGCAGGTGAGAGGATGTGGGTGGGGAGGCGGGGGCTGTGGTCTATAAGGATAACATCTCCCTTAACAGGATCCCTGTTGAAGTGTCTGACCATATTGAATGTGTGTACTTGAGTTTGGGGACCAGAGATAGATTGGGATATATGTTGGTGTACTGGTCACCTCGCTGCCCATCAGAATCCCTAACTAAGCTCACAGACTTTGTCATGGAGTTGGCCTTGGAGTGTCCCAGACTTTTGGTGCTGGGGGACTTCAATGTTCACTTCAGGACCAATTTGTCTGGGGCAGCTCTGGAGTTCATAGCAGCCATGACAATTATGGACCTAACCCAAGAGGTCTCTGGACCAACACACATGCTTGATCTGGTCCTTTACTCTGATCAGGGTGGTGTTCCAAGGGTGGGGACCCCTGTGATTTCCCCATTGTCATGGACAGACCACCATCTGGTTGAAGTTGGACTTACAATCACAGTGTTTCTGGATCCACACTTCTCCCTGGCATCTCAGGTTGAGGTGGTGGCCAAAGGTGCTTTCTATCAGCTGCAGCTGGTATGCCAGCTGCATCTGTTTCTTGTGATGAACAACATTAGAATGGTGGTGCATATGCTGGTAACCGCCAGACAACTTCTGCAATGCATTCTACGTGGGGCTGCCTTTTTACCTAGTCCAGAAAATGCAGTTGGTTCAGAATGCAGTAGCCAGGTTGGTCTTTGGGTCATCTCAGAGAGACTGCATTACTCCTGTGTTGAAAGAGGTACAATTGCTGCCGATAAATTTCCAGGCAAAATATAAAGTGCCTAAATGGCTTAGGCCCTGGGTATTTAAGAGAACATCTTCTTCATTATGAACTCCGTTGCCCATTGTGATCATGGGCAACAATGAACAAAGAGAGGTTCATCTCCAATTGCCACCGGCTTGTCTGGTGGCCACATGGGGATGGGCCTGCCCCATGACTGTGGAATGCGCTCTCTACTGAAAGATGAGCCTTCCCATTTAACTTAACTTAAAAAGCGCTTGAAGACTTACCTCTTCACCCAAGCTTTTTAATCTGGTTTTAAATTGTTTTAATTTTTTAAAATTTCCTATATTATAACCTGTTTTATGTTGCTGTAACCCACCCAGAGACTAAAGTTTGAGGTGGTGTAGCACAGAGGGGAAGTAACTTGCCTAGGAAGCAAGAGGTTGCTTGTTTGGATCCCCGCTAGTATTTTCCTCAGACTATGGGAAACACCTATATCGGCCTGCAGCAATATAGGAAGATGCTGAAAGGCATCATCTGATACTGCACGGGAGATGGCAATGGTGAACCCCTCCTGTATTCTACCAAAGAAAACCACAGGGCTCAGTGGGTTCCAGGAGTCGACACTAACTCTACAGCACAACTTTACCTTTGCAAATTAGATAGATAGATAGATAGATAGATAGATAGATAGATAGATAGATAGATAGATAGATAGATAGATAGAGGGCCTATCTATCCTTTTGGCTTGAAGGGCCTGCATAGAGTGGGGAGGGGGCTGGTCTAGATGGCCTAAAGGCTCTATCTTTTTAAGAGTGCTGGGACCCAGAAAAAAACACTCTATTATTCATTTATTGTTAATCTATGGAATCATCTCTCTTTGCTTTCCTTGTCTCTTGATCTGGATTGTAAATGCTGTCGCCCTAGAAACCTATAGTTGACTGGTTTTTATTATTATTCCTAGATGAAAGCCTGTCAAGAAAAATGGGAAGAATGACAAGGAACAGTCCTTGGTTTTGTATGTCACTTTTCTCCTCTTCTTATGTTAGACTCCTTTCTCTCCCTCCCATCTTTCCTTTTCCTTGTGTCTGGATAAGTCCTCTCCTCTTCCTCCTTCTCTGCACTTTGTTTTATGGCACTCTACCTCTCCATTCTTTATTTTCTTCTAGCTCATCTTACCCAGCAATTCTTCATTCCCTGCTTTCCCTTTACTTTTGACAGATTTGGCTGTCATTCCCCCCCCCCCCCACTTCACAAGCAGCTTATTTTTTAACATGGTCTGGAGCATTAGTGATGCAGTTTCTTAGACAGCCAGCAGGTGTCAATGGCATATATGAGCATTGTGAAAAGGCATGGAGGCAGGGATCTGAAACTCAGAATACTGTAATAGAATTTTGGTGGCTGCTTGTGTTTCCAGAAGCCTGGCCCTCATTGAAAATAATAGTCTCTTTACTCTGTGGGATGCATCAGTCAGTGTGCTTAGGATAACAGATTTAGTCTGGTGAAAGAGTGGATAGTAACCTGCCACAAGGCATTACGTTAAAGGTGAGTTCACATATTCATCATTCAATAACTGAAAGTCAAGTGATGAGTGACTTGTATGAAACAGCCCCTCTGGATCAAGTAAAAAGTTTTTGTATCACTTTGCTCACCTCAGAAACAATACTTTTCAACTAAGGTAGTTCCAGCATTCAGCTGTGAGTCATGAAATGATGTTTTATTGAGTGATGTGTGAGGTACGTGCATGAATGAATCAACCTTCAATGTGATAGCATTTTGAAAACAATTTGAAGCCAGCACTTTGGAAAACAATTGCCCAATGGGAAGCAATATCAAATGTGAATAACAGGTCAACTACCAAAGTACTTAGTTGCTAAAAAATATAGGCATAACTTAGTGCAAATCAAACAAGTAAACTGAAGATTATACAAGCTTTTATTCAGTGAACTGTGCTTGCAAGTGCAAAGCCAAGTTTTATGGGGCTTTGGGAAAGGAACTCTGGGATTATCACCAGTGTTCCCTCTAAAGTGCACACACATGCATGCACTCACAAGTTTATGTCCATTCAGTTCATTTTAGATCCCTCTCAGGTTGAATCAGGAAGGTCCCACTCTGAATGCATGTGTGCACACACTGCCTTGATGCTTCCACCCAGAACAAAACTCATTTGGCACAGAGATGAAAAAGTGTTCTCACTTTTGCCAAGAGCGCTCTCTCTCTCTCTCTCTCTCTCTCTCACACACACACACACACACACACACACACACACACACACACACACACACACACAGAGTCTTGCATGTTCATGAGGAGAGGTGCAATGGAAGGTTGCACTCTCACACCCCAAAAGCTGCTATAAGAGTGCCCATCCATCTCTGTCATTCTCCTACAAACTTTCCCCATCCCAATTCAGGCTTCCTATTGACCCAGATACAACCAGTAACATAATCATTGGCATTATTTCCTAAGTCCCTGTTCAACCACAGCACATCCTCTTTCCAGAGGCCATTGCTGGTATCTGTCTGTGTTTCTTTTTAGACTAGGAGACCTTTTGGGACAGAGAAGAACCACATTCTCATTCCTTTTTCTATGTAGACTGCTCTGAAAATTGAAAAGTTGTATATAAACATTCTAAATGAGAATAATAATAATAATGAGAAAGGTAGCATTTGATATAGCAATCTAAAATTTATAATAAATGAAGACAATAATTAAAAGTGTGACTATCAAAGCATAATTACATTTGCAGAGTGACTATAATTCAAATATATCCAGTTGGATAATAACATAAACATAACTCTGGATTTAAATAAGATGCATGTTTTACAATAAAGATGTAGGGTTGCAATTTTTCAGTGAAAAATTTTCCCATTTTTCTGTGGGGGGAAATTCATTTTTTAAATTTCTATTTGGCTACTTGAAAAATGTTTGTGATACAGTGAAGGGAAATTAATATGGTGGAGGGTTTGTTTGTTTTTTTAAAACTGTATAAATAGATTAAATAACATGCCAAATCAGATCACAATCTATTTAGGACAGCATGAAAATTTGTATAGTGCATTTTTTGAGGGGAAAATTTATGTACCTTTTATGCAAATGAGAGAGGAATTTGCATGGGGATCCCTCCTCCTGCCCCCAGAAAACCCACATCTCTAGTTTATGAGCATACATCCAGACACAGACAAACATGTGCTTTCCGGCACATAGTCTGTCACTACTATACAGAAGGTAGTGACAATAACCTAGAGCTATAGGAAGGTGCTGAAAGGCATCATCTCATACTGTGTGGGAGATGGCAATGGTAAACCCTTCCTGTTTCTACTAAAGAAAACCACATGGCTCTGTGGTCACCAGGAGTAGACACCGACTCGACAGCACAACTTTACCTTTACCTTATGGGTTGCTATACTGTATAACCTTACATTGCTTTGTATATTTTTTATTATGTAAACATGGTCTCTTTGTATATTAAGAGCACGGATTTTCACCCACCAGCGAGATGCTCAAAGGAAAACAAATTACTACACTGAAACAGAAGAGAGAAGTCTAAGCCATCCTAATATAATCAGACTCTGTTAAGCTAGTACAGAATATTCTTAATACAATGGATTGGTACATTTCTGATACCAATATCATGGAGGCTTTAGGCACCACATTTAATGCTCCCCACGAGAAGTAAACTGTCTCCTAAATAGGGCTTGCTTAGAAATTAGATGAGAAATTACAGAACTTCTCAGAAGTATCTATGTAATTTCAGGATTCAGCATGAGAAGACATTGCTCAGTGGTAAGACATATGTTGTGTCCATAAAAACTCCTAAATCTGAAATCCGGGCATGTCCAGTAAAGGTTCATGGAGCAGGGCTGAGTGATTCATGTCCCAGATCCTAGAAAGATGGGTGCCTCACAATCTACAGTCTGTCACAGTGGATAGTCCTGGTCATCATGAATCATTTGCCCCCGTAGAAAATGGCTCCTTCTATGTTTACACTTTCTTTTACTATTCCAGTTGTCACATCTCATAGACGGCACATCTCATGTGCTTTGTGTTCTAGCTTTTAAGCCTTGTAGGTGGTAATAATTACAATGCACTGTAGATGGCACTGTTGCTCAACAGGAGATAACCAAAGGGTTAGTCAAGGATTGGGGACCTGGAGATTTCTCAAGAGGCTTGCTTTGGAGGAGTTCACAGGCAGTCAGTTCATGGTAGAGGGTATCTAAGACTTCAAAAATATGTGGTTTTCCTTTAAGATGAAGGGGGGGAAATGGAAACAGTACATTAGCAAGTTAACAAAACCAAGAGTATAGTTTCAACAATAAAATGCCCTTTCTTTAAAATGCAGACACAATGGTCAAAAATGGGTGTAGAATCTGAGTTAAGAAATGAGAATACATTCTTGCTCACTTCAGTGTGACGTGGAGCACCCTCCAGTGATTCTGCTGCTCCTTGTGCTTCAAACACACTGGCCATTAAATCTTCACCCTTGAGCAAACAAAGGATGTTTTGAAACAGATCTGTCTCTGTGTACTGGCAGTGTGCTGAAAGGTTAAACCCCTGAAACGGTAGTCGCAGGTTGGAAAAACCTCCTGACATAAAAATAATCTCATGCTTCAAATCAAAGCTGGGCTCATACAACTGTGATAATCTTATCCATTGTAGCCATTGCTGCTGTGCAAACTGATAATGTTTGATGATGAAGATTTTGTGGTGTTATTTGTGCAGTAGTGAGTACAGAAACAGAAAATACAAAGCACAAAAACTAGGCAGTAGGGACACAAAGGAGACAGACTGGAATCAAACGCTTGCCGGCTCACTTTCTATACATTTTTTAACCTCAAGTATTTCTATTAAAATCCTGGAAAAAGCAAAGTGTTTCATTTGCATGGAGGTGGAACTGTATTTCATACTTGATACGGGATGAAACCTGCAGCCTCATGTCAAGTTCTTCCCCACTCAACCATGTAGTGTTTAGGCAGTGTTTAGCCCTGTGTTGCGACACCTTCCTCCCTCTCAGGAGACAATGATGAGGAGTGGTGAATGGGAATGGGGAAACGGTATAAATACAAGTGCTTAAATATTCCTATGGCAGGGTGGGGAGAGTGGGGAGAATTTGAGGCTGCTGTTATTAGTGGCAGCATTTCTGTGAGCATAATATAGAGTTCTACCCTGACACATCCTGGATTACTGACAGCCAGTTCACACGAACTCTTTTGGAGCTTTTTTCTGTCCAGGGTGAAGTGATGTGATTGTGTGTGTGTGTGTGTGTGTGTGTGTGTGTGTAAATACAGGATATGCAAATACAGAATACAAGATATAAATATAAATGTACATACTAAAAGCTATGTAGAATCTATTAAAAGCAGTTTTTCATATAATAATCTATCTAGGTCCTTCTCTGATATTAGTACTTAAAATTTATGCTTATACGGCAACTATCATAAGAAAAGGAAAATGTTGTACAGCACTGTTGGAAACGTTATAAGAAGCCAACTCATTATTTAATATTTTGGCAATGTTATTCCATGCAACTGGAGTCTGCTACTTATATCATTAAGTAATGGAAATCCATAAATAATGTTTCTGCTCATCTACCACATTTGTTCGATAAGGACATTTCCTTTCAGAATAAAGCAACCACATCAGTTTCCCATCTCTAAAAGCCATTCTCATTTGTTTAATATAATCTATTTTAACTTGCAATCACACATTATTCAAATAAAGCTATATCTACCCCAGTGAAAAAGGTTCACATAGTTTAAATATGGGTAGCACCAAGATGATGTCACCATAAGTGAATAATTGTTGTATACAGATTCCAGTAAGCTTTTGATTCATTTCTCATTTAATCTACTGAGGTGGATTACCAATTCCAATTACCAATCCCAAAAAGGGTGGTATACATGCAGAAGCAAGGGAAAAGAAACAACCCCAAGTATTCTGGTCATAGCAAATTGGAACAAGGCTGAAAATAACCATAGTGAGTCTTCCAAGTGCTGACACGTCCAATTGTGATTGCTTTAGTAGGACACAAATAAGTATAATAAAGGAGCATGAGCCATTAATTCCCCGGATCTTTCAAACAAATGATGGAGGCCTGTCCCAGCAGACTTTATTGCCGAGAGAAGCCGCACCGCTACAAAATGCTTACACATGTGCATCATCCTTTAGTATGACTGAATAGGGCTACTTGCACAAGAATGCTACTTTCCCCTAGTTACAATGTTAAAAATTATAATTAATGGCTGACATCCAAACTAGTGTTGTGCTAGCACAACGACAGAAACTGCATCCACTTGAGAAGTGTGTGGAGCTCCAAGGAGCTGTGATGCTCTATAATGTTGCACAACTACTAATGGATCTCAGAGACCCATCCTAGGTTCAGCAATGCATTGTGCAATTTCCTGTTGATATGTTATGCAACTTGGTGGTCCTGGGAAACCTGTCAATATCTTCCATTAGCACTATCCCTAGTCTGGAACAGACATTCCTTTCTTTGCACTGCATCCTTGCCGTAGCACAGCTGCACCATGCTAGTGCAACACTAGTCTGGATGTAGGCCACCGTTCCTCATAAATATGGCATTTTTGACTGTGTGAAGTACTTCACAGACCTGTCGCTCATGCATAGGTATAGAGAATTAATGGCTCATGCTCTTTGTCATACTTACTTGTGTCCTATTGAAGCAGGCATAATTTGGGCCTTCAGTGTGACTATTCAGATGCCCAGCATCTGCACAGGTCCTCTTAGAAGGGAAGAGGTTCTGCTGAAAGTCCAATTCTGCTATGAGTGGGAGGTCCAACATGTTCTTGCCTTGCCAACAATTTCATTTTTCAGAAGAAAGAACATGGGAGTCAACTGTCCTGGATTTAATCTTTACCAACAGGGAAGAATTGGTTAATGAAGTGAAAGTTGGCAGGGGGGAATACTAGGGAAAGTGACTATCATATTGGAATTCAGGATATCGGGGATATCCTGGATTTTTGGGAATATGATTCTAATGAGCTCAAAGAAAAAATAGGCAGGATCTCATGGGTAAAAATATCTGAAAAGATTCTGAATTGAAATTCTGAAAAATAAGATACTGAAGGCACAATTACAAGCAATTTCCATGAGAAGCAAACCTGAGAGACATCTAGGGTCTGGTTCACACAATTGTTCAAATTAAATGTGGGTTACAGACATTAGTGTGATTGTGTAAACCCACACCATGGTGATTTAAACCCACACCATGGCTCAAGAGAAGTCTGAGATTTCTGCCTTGGCATAGGTTCAAACAATTATGCTAATGTTGGCAACCCACATTTAACCTAGATTCGAACAACTGTATGAACTACTACTACTACTATGAATATTTATATACCACTTTTCAACAGAAGTTCTCAAAGCAGTTTACATAGAACAATAATAAATAATAAATCACTAAAAATGGCCCCTTGTCCCCAATGGGGTCACAATCTAAAAAGAAACAAGGTAGACACCAGCAACAACCACTGAAGGGATGCTGTGCTGGGGCTGGATAGGACCAGTTGCTCTCCACCTGCTCAGTATAAAAGAATCACCACTTTAAAAGGTGCCTCTTTGCTCTGTTGCCGGGGATTAAGTACACCTAAATAAAACAGTATGGATGCACAGAGAGAAGCAAGAACAGGCATGTATAGGAAATGGAAGAAGGACATACAAAAGAGTAGCCCAAACCTGTAGGAAAAGTGTCAGGAAAGCGAAGGCCTATGAGCTGAGGCCTATGAGGGATACCAAACAACAAAAAGGATTACTTTTGGATACATTGAAAACAAGAGGAAGGTGAAGGAAACAGTAGGTCTGCTCTTTGAAGAAGATGGTAAAATCCCCTGCTGAACAAAGAGGAACCTTATAAAGTGGTGCCTTTTTTATATTTAGCAAGGGGAGAGCATCTGCTCCAATCCAAGCTCAGCACAGCAAACTCTAGTGGTTGTTGCTCTATCCACCTTTATATCTCCTTTTAGACTGTGAGTCCTTTGGGGACAGGGAACCATTTTATTCATTATATATTATTTTACACACACACACTTTTTAACAACCTGCAAACAGAACTCCATACATGTATTTTCTGAATCCAAGGATTATTCATTCTCTCTCTCTCTCTCTCTCTCTCTCTCTCTCTCTCTCTCTCTCTCTCTCTCTATATATATATATAATTATACTATATTAATAGTATAAATTTACAGAAATATCATGGGCAAGATGTTTTGGCTTCCACTTTCTTTAAGTGCTCTGATGTTACGTGAAAGTTGCTGTAGTGACTATTAAGGGATGTCTGTGATGGAGGGTTCAGCAATCTAGGATTGGCTGCTGCTGAGTTGTCTGCTGCTGTCTTCAAGGCTAAGGCCTCCTGGCATTAATGTCTTGAGCACATGGATCCAAAAGTTCTCTCTCACTTCCAATTTCACTGCATCTGATGGCATCTCCTTTGCAGTGATTGACAAGTCAGATAATGTGGGGTCACCAGTGTTAAAATGTTTGGCTACTGTTTGGTCTAATTTTTTTGTTATAATTGAAGAGTTGTGATTATGGAAGGGTGTACATAGATCATTTTTTGTGTTATGTACTGCTCTTCCATTTATAGTACTCTTGAAAGTACATGTGTCTCAGAGATACATATAAGTGACACACATACTTTCAACAGTACTAGGAATGGAAAAAACACATTTTGAATGGTGTGATCCTGGATTCCTGACTGCTGGCTTAATTACAGCTCTCACTAGCAATCTATGCAGATTTGGTGGCTGACAAAATGCTACAATAGGTGGTTTGCTGATTGCTTTGGAAAGATGTTCAGAGTTGATTAAAATTGGGTAGATCTCTCTTATTGCTTGGTGACAATCAGGAGCTGCAGGATGGAAATCAACCACAAATGGGATGTGCTGAACTTCACCGGTGGTTATGTTGTGGAGAAGTGTCCCTCTGGTTATGATGGATACTCAGTGGATGTTCAAGTTGATGATATATGCAGGATAACCTTCTTGCACAAACTGTCTTTAAGTTCTTTGGTTCTTTGTAATTATCTTCATTGACACAGATACGTTTGATTCTAAGAGCCAAGCTATAGATTGTTTCTGCTTTGGATGACAAGATTTCCAATTAAAATAGTTATCGCCAACTGAAGGTTTGTTGTACAGATCAATTATTATTTTGCTGTTGTCATCACGGACATTTTGTAACTGCTGCTGCAGGTACTTCATCTTTCATATAATAACATAAGAGCAACTGAAGAAGTTGGAAGCTGAAACATCTTGCACACTATATTTCTGTTTGTTAATCAACAATAAATTCACACACACACACACACACACACACTGCTTCAAGCACTTTTTTTGACAAGCAGCATATAAGTATTTGTTGCAGTAGTATTATGAAAGGGGGAAAAGATTTTCTGTGGCTTTGAATCTGCTCTGTTGAAGACTGAGTATAAACTTCTATTGTTATTATGATACTTCTGTCCTAATATTGTTTGCTTTAACAGTGCTATAAGCCACTTGTGGTTATGGACTGCAACCCACCCCCACCAACCAAAAAGTGAGGGGAATCACACACACACACACACACACACACACACACAATTTTGCAACTTGAATTGCAACCTCATTGGTAATTTGGCAGGATTTATTTCTGTGCTCTGAAGCACATGGCATGCAGTAATATCACAGGTCCAGCTTTTCCACTCCATCCCATCCCAGATGGAGCTTCTCCACCACTGTACCCCAAATCACATTTTCCACAAGGGATAAATGCCCATCTCTTAGGCACACAGACTGTAATACAGAGATCCGCCCCCCACCCCGCCATGATCCCATCCCTTTCACAGCATTGATCATCAGTCACCTCCTTCTCCACACTTCAGCTTGGCATCTGCCCTCCCCCTCTTCCTCTCATGTCTTAATGTCTTCCTTCCTTGGCATTCATCCTTCACTTCTCCCTCTCCCCTCTCATGTTTTAGTGTAGCTTCTCCCTCTCTCTGTGGGGCATCCAGCAAAGGCAGGGGCTGTCCAGTCACCTCATACAGTCAATGGCAATGATTGCCATCCCCCCATACACAAGCTCTGATTACACGCAGGCACAGTAGAGAAGGCAATACAGGCTCACTCAAGAGGAGGAAATAGTGGCTGCCAGCTGCACCAGGAAGGAGGGAAGGAACTCCAAGCAAGGCAGAAGTGGTTTATGACAGGGATTCTCAATGCTGGGTCTCCAGATGTTATTGGACTTCAACTTCCATAATCCCCTGCCCCAGTGGCCTTTGGTTGGGGATTATGGGAGGTGAAGTCCAATAACATCTGGGGAACCAACACTGAGAATCCCTGATTTATAATATATGGTGTACTGAACAAGACAATGGGGGCTTGTGTACCCTGTGACTCCCCTTAGCAATGCCTCTGGCCAGGAATGTGATGCATTAAAAGCTAATGCAATCTTGAGTTGCATTAACAGAAGCACAGTGACCAAATGATGAGAAGTAATCGTCTAACTTTGTTCTGCACTGTCAGACCTCACTTGGAATATTGTGTCCCATTCTGGGCACCTTGTTTTAAGTAGGATAATGATCATCTGGAACAGGTTCAGAGGAGAAGAATAAAGATGCTGAGGGATCTGGAAAGCAAATCTCATTAGGAACGCTTGAGGGAGTTGGGTATGTTTAGCTGGAGAAGAGGTGATCTGTGATAGCCTTTTTCAAATATTTGAAGGATTGTCACACAGAAGAAGGAGCAGACTTGTTCTTGGTTGCATCCAAGAGCAGGACTAGAGAGCCCATGCCAAAATTGCAAGGAAGAAGACCAAGAATAGACATTAGAAGGAATTGCCTAACTCTGAGAGGTATTTGACAGTGAAACAGTCTGCCTCATGCATTGGCGGCCTCTTCTTAACTTAAGATTTTCAGATAGATGGTGAACAGCCATCGGTTGGGGATTGGGGATGCAGGAGCTGTTTCCTGTGCTCAGCAGGGGGCTGGACTAGATTCTCATCACCAGAAGATCCCCAAGGTCCCTTCCAATTTTATGATTCCAAGAGATAATGGGAACGAAAAACAATCTGCATGCTTTAGTGCCCTTAAATTGATTACAATTGATCTTCCTGACCGAATCATCAGTTGAAATATCATAGGTTTTCATCTCTTCTTTAACTCACCTTTGCCTATAACAAGCCCTGCGCTCCTAAGCAATTGGTCAAGTATATGCCCATTTCCCTAAAGGAAGCAGATATAAAACCTTTGCAATTAGGAACAAAGTAATCAAATTCAAGGCTTTTGGTCATGGAGCCAGTGGGCTTCTTATGACAACAGGTTCTGCACAGTGGGCTATTGCCTGGGGAATGGATTCAGCAAAATGGTTTTGTAAGAACACAGCATACTGTAAAATTAGAGAGGGTCTGACCCACTTCCTTGACTAAAGAATGCTAGAATGCTACTTTCCTCTGCATTGAATCTTTACACTGAGGAAAGAGAAGAAGCTTTAGACTATGAATTAGGGAGTAGGAAAATTAAACTAGAAGGTGTGGTCTGCTTTCTCATGTACCTGCACAAACTGACCGGAAAACAGCATGTGTGTATGTGTGTGCGCGCATTCATGGAAAGAGAGTGACAGAGGCAGAATTGTCTTCTTGTGACATCAGTCAGGCAGAGTTCAGGTTAAGGT
This sequence comes from Hemicordylus capensis, assembly GCF_027244095.1. Lineage (NCBI taxonomy): Eukaryota > Metazoa > Chordata > Lepidosauria > Squamata > Cordylidae > Hemicordylus > Hemicordylus capensis. The sequence continues at coordinate 313,535,422 of NC_069658.1, read as the reverse complement.
TAAACCTTTCCTGTGTTCATGTTATTTTCCTGTGTTCGTGTTATTTCAAAGATTGGAAAATAATATGCTTAATCCATAACCATATACTCCCTTCTAATCCATAACCATATAATTCTCTGATAATCCATAGGTACAATTGTTTCCCCTCATTTATTTATCACCAATGTTTGTCTGAATTACAAACACATTTTCCCTTTCTTTATGCACTACCATTAGACGTTTTGGCACTCCACACTAAAAATCGCTGGGGTGTCCTCCCTACTAGCAACAGTGCCTGCTTTGCCCTCTTATGACCATGCCAGCAAGCTACTCCCCAGGTATCATTGTCTTCTCTTTCCCATCTGCCAGAGAACAGTCATCTGGTTCCTTATGAATTGCTGTGCTTTGACTTACACTTGGGCTCAGTGAAATACTTGCTTGTCTTTATCTGCAGCTACTAAGCTGACATGCCTGCAGCTTGGACCTATCCATGTATCCCAAGAGCATGAAGCTCTTTCTATTATCCCCTGCCATTTCTCAGCAGCAGAAACATGTACCAAGTCATTGCTGGGAGTCCCTTCCAGCTTTCTGCAGTAGGAAAAAATGTTTTCTGCTAGAAAGTGCTGTTCTAGGCAGCCTCCAAAGGATATGTGGTAAGGCTCTCTGTGCATGGTTCTCCTTGTACCATGCATGGTTTTGCTTTCTTACCATGTTGAGGGTCACAGCAGGATTCCAAAGTGCTGAGTAAGATTTTCCCCAAGGCTCGCTTAGATATGTTCTTTAAAACACAAAATAATAGTAGGGAACAATGGTTTATATGCACTCATCAACAATGGTTTATACGCACACATCAAAACAGAAGCAATTATCAACACAACTGCTTTCTAAACTAAACTAAAAATCCACAATACTTTTTCAGGTGGGGCGGGGAGGCATTTCATCCTGTTATCGTGGGTCAAACAATCTATATCAATGAGTTTTATTTTTGGCATCTTTTTCAAAAAAGCATTTTTAGACCTGTCCAACAGATAAATATCAAGCTCCAGCTTCAGCATCTGTGTAACTATGTACACCTCTGGATTCAAGTATACACAATGCAAGTAAGGGACGGGCATGCAAAAGGCATTCAATAGGATGGCTGAATAACTGCATAACAATGGATAGTGTAAGCAGATGCACAGGTAGTTGGCAAACCGTGTACACAATGGAAGACCAGGATCCAGTTCACAAATGGCCCCAGCATATAGGCTTTGTACATGGTAAAGTATGCCCTTCCCACCACATAAAAAACCTGTAGTGTGAACCAAGGCTCTTGTACCCCATTGGGTACAGGCTGGCTCTCAGGACCCTGAATGTCAGGTGGCAGGGAGCGCACTCCCAATTCCTAGTTGTTTACACAGTGAAATTGACCCGGAAGTGATGGTGTACTAGGGTTCAGTTGTGGTTGCTTGGTGTGGGCAATCAACTTCAGTGACTTAGATATGCAGTATGGTGGTCAATATCGGTTGCCACACTGAGCAACCATGAATGAACCCTTGCACACAATCATTTTCACTGTGTCATTTTCACTGTGCAGACCACCAGGAATTGGGAGCATGTAACCCCCTTCTCCATCTGCTGCCAGGCATTTGGCAGCATACCTACAATTGCTGGATCAGGAGAACTGGCCCTACGCAACTGAGCAATATGTGAACCAGATGACAATCATGGTAGGCCAAGTTCCTATTTTTGCATACAATTCTAAAAGTAGAAAGATACTTTTAAGCATCAGTCTTTGAATGCTGTGTATTATGCCAATCAGTTTAAGAGAAGCATCATCAGCCATCATTTGTGAAGTCTGTATCAACGGCTGACACTTTACAGCCCAAATCTTCATTTGACTTGTGATCAAATTGTGCAATCTGGACAGGAAAAAAGATAGTAGACAAACAAAGGAGAAATGTATAAAGCATGGAGAGTAATACAGGTATTCAGAAGCAAGAAAGCAGACTGGTCAACATGGGGACAAGGAGTTGTGTAGAATGCAGAAGTCCAATAAAAGGCAGCTTTGATTCCTTGCCTAGTGAATCCTCAGCCCCTCTTACATTCAATTATTCCTCTGCATCAGTGAAGGCTAGAGATGTCTATCTTATGGGTTATGATGGTGCCACTCAGTTCCATGTCAGAGAACAGGCACTTACTAAGAAGCTTGGATGCTTAGACCCTGGATATATGAAGCATTTTTCTTTCCAGGTCGCTATAAGTCACCCTAGTCATTAACAGTTTTTATCACCATCTTGAGCTGTGATATATGACACCACGCAGAACTCATAGTACTGTTCTCACTATGGTGTGGCACCCTGCTTGATGGATCGTCTGCTAAGCTGGAAAGATTTTCGACACCACTGCTGGTCAATGAGGGACATGTCAGAATCCCAACACATAACACAGCGATGCCTTCTGCCAGTCATAATCAGTCATGGCACTTCAATAGCCTATCCTTCATAGGATTGTTATTGATCCAAACAGCAAGTGTTGTCACACTGAAGATATGAAAGCCCTGCCAAGTGGGGAAGTCAGTTGATGTAATAGGAGAAGGCTACATTTATTCCTGAGAGCCAACAGCAGTACTCTGGCATATTTTAGATATGATAAACTAATAATCAAGTCTAGGGCAAAATGAAAGGTTATGTTAAGCCCATCATTAGAGTTGATGGACTTAACTTTTCTTTTTAAAATAGCAGCCACATTGGGCTCCCTGTGAACCTCTCATGGCTACTACTTGCCAAGAAAAAAACAACAAACTCCAGTGGATGCCAATTGGAACTTTCTCTGTATGCTACATTTAATTGGTTCTTTAGATCTGATGTCTTTTGTCTCAGTCACCATTAATCCAGTCACTTTCTAAAAAGCAATGGAAATAACTTTTCAAAATTATCTGTCCACTACATCTTGGTTTATGCAAAATTCTAGTGTGATTCATTGTATCTTTGATAAACTAGGAGTATATAAAATTAAAGTAATCTGATTACGATGAACAAATAATAAACAAATTAAAAGAGTTAACTCCCATGGCATGGGTCAAAATCCAGCCTGAATCATTATATCCTGTCCTCTAGAAATCTGCTTAACTTTTGATATTTTTTTTAACCAATAATATGTTTACTATGGAGTGTTCATAGTGTTTAGTCCCCTAAACAGGCTAGATAGGATAGATGAATAAGGGAACAGCTATAAAGAAAGATTTCTATTTGATTTTAGAGTGGTTTCTGGTGCTTTTCCTAAATTATTTGGCTACGGCCTTATCCAGAGAAAATTATGTGCACCTGTCCCATTAGTCAGCTGTAGCTTACTTGAATTCCATTGATTTCAGTATGCCTACTTTCTCTGAACTGGGGATCATATTTTTTTTAAGGACTATATAGCCCAGATGCCTATGTAACATAACTCCCCCATCCAACATCTCATGCATGTCAGTATTAGAATGTGAATCAATTTACTGTGTGTTGCATCTCCACACATGCTGCTCTAGCTTTTGCCAAAACCACATCTGGGTAAACCTGTCCTCATAAATCAGCTTCTCTTATGCCTAGCTCAGTGTGCTCACATTTTGTGTATGTCATTATTCTGGGATAAGGAAGTACTGTACTGCAGAAATGTAGGAAAACAAGCGCATTTGTTTGGTGGTTTTTTTAAAACCTAGTTTATACTATTGTCTTTTACTTTACATTGTATCTGTTTTGTTAATGTTGTGAACTGCCGCAAGCAGTAGTGTACTGGAGGGGTGGGATATTAATAATAATAATAATAATAATAATAATAATAATAATAATAATAATAATAATCCCAATCCTGCCTAGGGTTGCCAACTTTTCAGCTGGCCACTGTAGCTGTGCCTTCCGTGCCTGGAACATCCTGCAGCATAAAGGCTTCAAGTACCAGCCCATTATAGTAGTAGCATTAGCAATCTTCAAAAATACCCACAACATCTTTTTGGTGCATTTCATGACCTACCTGCAAATCATCCCAAGTAGGCAAGGAGATTGAAACAGGGAAGAAGGTTTTTTTGTTACCAAAGATTCCGCTAAAGAACTATAAGCAGGATGACCTTCCTAGAATTACAGGATGAAATTAAGCTAGGGGCATGTCTTGTGACTTTAGGCTTCTTCTTTGTCAATCTCAACAAAAATTAAGAAACACTCAAGCTAAACAAAAAGGAAGGTCCAGGTCTACATTTCAGAGATCTGGCAAACTGCCCTCCAACCTGGGTGAGCCTCAAGAGAGTTCCTCCTCCTCCTCCTCCTCCTCCTCCTCCTCCTCCTCTTCCACCACCACCACATGAAGGGTATGGGCACAGGGATCAGCACTGGGGTCTTTGGAGAGTTATGGACACTTGTCAGCTGCCCAACAATGCCCTGATGCTGACCTTGCAAGGACTTTGGAATCTGAGAAGTATGTAAGGAGGGTATGGAGCTTGGAAATAGGCTAGAGAGGCTATAAAGATACAATGACCTGAGCTAATCAGACTTGAAGTGGGCACCTCCAAAAATACATTCCTTTCCTGGCTCTCAGATCTGGAGGTGATACTCTGCGCAGTGTACCTTCTTTGTAGAGAAATTTTATCTATGCTTGCATAAGACAAGGTGGACTTTTTACATTGGTGCCATCACACTATGAAATCACTTCTCAACGGAGGTCCATTTCTTCTAACAGAATTTCACCTGGAAGTGAGGACCGTCTTCCAGGTATTGCAATTCCAGAGACTTGATCAATCTTAGCTGTTAAACTGATGTTTTCTACTGCTTTTAGTATCTGGTGATGTTTTATAATTTTGTAATCCTGATACAGATTGTTGTCTGTATTTTCAACTAGTTTGTTTCATAACTGTGTTAAGTTGCATCATGTTTTTGAAATAAAGGCATCTATAGATAGTGTAAAAGAAACAGACGGGGGGGGGGAGGTGGATGGATGACAATGATGCTCTGCAGGGAACTGAAATCCCACTAAAGATCCTTTCCAGTCCCAATCTAGCTTCAGAGCATCTACGGACACGCAATGCTCAAAATGGCATCCCTTGTTTAAACAGCAGCAAATCCAGTCTGGACTGGGACTGCAGCTTGTGGGGAGGGGGCATAAACCTGTGCCAATGGACAATTGTGACTTTGGAACCATTTGTGGACAATTGTTACTTTGGAACCATTTTGTTGTTGTTGTTAAGACCACAATACTGGGAGTGCAGGAGGGAGGATTTACCTCAACCCACACTACAGTCCCAGTCTAGATTTCCCCAGTGGCTACTATTTATAAAAGGAAGATGGAAACACGATGGTGCTTTTAATTTAATATGTAGTTTGTCCTGCAGGTCAAATCAAAAATTTGCTGTGGTCAGATAATAATGTAGAGAGTACTGTAGATATGCATGGGCTGGTATGTATGTTTTTGTTTTTTGCTCACTCTGTGATCTCTAGTAAAATTGGATTTCTAGTCTCTCTCTCTCTCTCTCCCCCGCCCCCATATCAAGAAAATGCTTAGAAGCAGGGGCATGGCAAGGTTGGAGTGGGCCCTGGAACAAAAAGTGAAGATGGGCCACTGCCCTACCAACCTTATTCTTTGGAGAGACAGAGAGGGAGAGCAAAGAGCTCAGCTAGCCAGCCCCTCTCCCTCAGGGGCCCAGGCACATTTGTCGCCCCCCCCCCCGACCTGTTCAATTATAGCCAACTATGGCCCTGCTTGTAAGAAGATGAAGCACCAGCTGTACAGATCAGCACACTCCATACTTTTAGAAAACTCCTACACTTTACAAAAGGAGTTAAGAAAGACATTCCGAGCAATACTATTATTTAAACTGACAATAGTGAGGATGCTGACACCAGCATTTCACTGGAATTGGTTGTTTTATCACTCTCATTTTTTGCTTTGGCAGCTCTTAGTTTTTTAAAAAATTTATTGTATTTTAATTAGCTATTTGGATAGTGATGGATTTTAATTAAGCTGCTTTGAGAGACAATTTTGGGTTGAAAAACTGGGAATAATAATAGGCAGCATTCAGACTAAGTAAATCCTAAATAAATCCCATTGATATTAATCAGGGTTAAGTTAGTCATGGCTAACTTGTCATTGATTTCAGTGGTGCTTAGTTATTAATCACTAGTCTGGATGCTGCATGCATCATCATCATCATCATCACCATCATCATATATGTACAATAATCAGAGACGCCTATTGGATAGTACTTATGAGGGCACTGAATCACCCACCCTCCACAATGGAACAGTTCTTAATGTTTTCTTGATATTTTTAGTACGCTGTGCATTTGCATTTAGCATTTTTTTTTAAAAAGGCTTTTCCTTTTGCAGCAATGCCCTGCCATTTCAAGAACTTATTTAAAAACATTATCTTTTCCGTCAACAATGTGCTTTCCTCAACCCAGTACAAAACTGCAACAGACTAGACAAAGTTGCTTACTAGCTAATCTAGCCAATTAGCCTTGTTTAGGTTTTCAAAGTGCATACAATGAATAGGTGTGGGAGTGGCAGCAGGCTCCACCCCAGAGTGACACAGCGGTGTGTGCCCAGGTAACTCCCTCTAGACATCTTAATGAATGGAAATCATTTGTGGGAGGGAGCTGGCTGCCCCCCCCCCCCGCCACACAACTTCTATGTGACAGCCTGACAAGTCATTCTGTTCAGCTTACATTAGGAGAAGTAGGAGTAGGAGAAAGAACTGCAACAATGAATTAGGAGAACATGTTTCAGGCTTTCTCCCCAATGCAGCCAGGCTCAACACTCTTTCCTATTATGCTGTATCAGTTTATCAGACCTAGTGCCAAAGCAGTGCTAGTGGGAAACTGTTCCCATGGCTTTTTATTTTTTATTTTTAGGAAAACGGAAAATCTTGCCGTGCTGATTTTGAAGTCCTATAACAAAGCACTACATAATTCTTCTGCCACAGCTTCTCTTCTACACTCACCTCTCCCAGTGGCTTCTCCCTAGCTGGGTTTCCCAACTTATGAAGAAAAACAGCTGGGGAGGGGGGAGAGCAGGGTGCAGAAGCAAGCAAAGACTCTTCACTGCTTCTCTCCTCTAAGTATTCCCCAGCTTTCTAGAAGTCCTGTCGAAGCCCAGTTCCTGGAACTACATGCTCATGCTGAATGTTCCCAGACCCAGTTCTTCAGCAAATGGCTAGTTTTCACCTTGCTTGCATAGCAATTCTGCATAAACTCAAAAAACACATTCAATCAACTGCTCTGAATGTGGAAACAAATTTATGGTGGTTTTTACCTAATCTGAAACAAAACTAGCCATAACCCTATCTTTTGTAGAAAGCCTGAATATCTTCTATGGGTCGTGATTCATTTGAATGTTCTGGTTTTCCTTTCCTAATATAGTCACTGCAGCTGAGCCTTCTTGTGGCCACAAACCACAAACAAGTATGACACAGGGTATGATCTTATGAAAAGATATAGGGGTTGTCCATCCTTTTGGAGGAGTAGCATCAAACCTTGCTACTGCCTCACACTATTTTCTTGCCATACCAGGTCCCGAAGTTGCTGAAGCAGCTGTAAAACATCCAAGAGCTTTTCTTCCACCAATGACAGCCTTACTCTCTCTGTCTCCAACATCTGCAACTCCATCTTCAGCAATTCAGTCTCCTCCACCTTCTGCTGCAGTTCCCCTAGCAATGGGCCTTTCATCTGGACAATGACAGATGACATGAAAAGCACTGTAGCACAAAAATGAAAAGCCTAAACCCTCCTCTTTAATCAGAGCCAAATGTCTCAGAAGCCCATTTTGAAAATGAAGTTAATTTTGCTAAGTGGAAAATGTCAATGAAGAATACAGTCACTAGGAAGCGCATGAACATATTTGCTCTTCTACTTAATTGGCATTTCATGGACTATTTGATGTAGTCAAGATCATCTGGGGTTTTTCAGTGCTGCCACTCCAAACGTACTTTGTAGATTCACATATATAATTTCAAAGAAAGCAATACAAGAGAAGACTGCCTTCTTTGACCACCAGTTTTATTTCATAGCTTCGAAAGCACCTGGATGCCTGTTGTGGCAATAATAAAATCAAGCTGCCAGTCAGTGCTTTTCATTCTCTTTCAGCTATTCACATCTTGCAAAGATGTACACTTAGCTTTATGCCTGTAAAATATATCTGGTTGGTGGTTCATTAGGTAGATTACCAAACAGAGGAGAAAATACTGGCATATATATTAAGTCTGTGCTGAAGAATTTAAAAAGCAAGCACTATTATAAAATGGGCCAATCATAGTACAGCACTCTTGAGGATGGATCTGTTAATGTTACGTTTGAACAATATTTTTAAGTAAAATAGGAAAAAGCATACAGTATTTGCAAGATTTGAGAAAAGTCATAGTTCAGTGGTAGGACAAAAGCTTTGTATGCAGAAGATCAGAGATTCAATTCCTGGCATCTCCTGGTAGAGCTGGAAAAGACCCTTGTTGAGACTCTGGCAAGCTGCTGCCAATCAGCGTAGATTATATTGAGCTCGATGGACCAATGATCTGACTTTGTCTAAGGTAGCTTCATATGATAATGAACCACTATGTTCACCTGGTTTGTTTACGGGATCATTTCCCTTTCCTGTTATAACTGTCTCTCTCTTCATTTGGAAGATCTCCGAATGCAAATCCAATTCACAACAGAGAAAAATCACTAGGTTTTATCAATCTTAGTCTTTATCCTTGCAGGCAATAATTCATTTTCACAGTGTTTTGTGAAGATATTCATTTAGCAGAACAAAATACTAGAATTGCCTATAACAACAAAGACAACAATTTCAAATGATTTACATTAATGATTCACAGCAAATTGGGCTATTTCCCATTGCTAAAATTTCCCACAGTTAAAATTAGGCCAACACTAGCTCCCAAACTAAAAATCAATGCATTCCAGCTCTATAACACTGACACCCCAAACCAGCACTCAGACTCATCCACTAGCCAACTGTAGTGCTGATGCAAACTTATTCAGTAGTACATGTGTAATCCGACTGGCCCCAATATACACGCTCCAAGAACTTGTTTAAACAAGTATTTGGAGTGCATATAGTGAAGCCCACCCACGTGATAGAAGGATGTGCCAGGATGGTATAGGGACATTCATGGAGAAAGTTCCAAGAAGCATGCTTTCAATGTGTTCTCATCCTAATCCTCATTATCCAAATCAGCTAATCAAGGGAGGATTCTGAGGGGCAAGGATAAATTAGATTAGGAAGAAGAGGAGCTTGTGAAGTGACTGAAACAAGGAGACAGGGCAAAGGCTAAGAGGCTGAAAGGAGAAGAACATGAGGAGAACTCATCCAGCTACAGGATCAGCACCAGGATCCAGGGAGACTGAGGCCTGAGAACTGCCGATAAGTTTGAGGATCTGCTTCTTCACCCATCTGTGGATTACAACGATTTGTGGGACTCCCACTTCTGTTTTGGCTTGTGTCTATCCTTGTGAATAATCTCTCTTTTTCAGGATGAATACATCTATGTATATTATGTGTATGTCTTAATGTAAACTGATTTATACTGTAAGTATTAGTACTTTTAACAGTTTATGATTTTCTTTTAATTGGTCTCATTGCTAAATTCTCTGGAATGAGGACTTTGGGAGAAATAGGAAAAGGTTACGCATGCCCTAGGAAATCCAATGATCTAGAGTGGGTCTTGTGTGTGAAAGATGTTCCTTGTAATCTGGATTAGGGATGTGCCCAGAACAATTTGGTGCATTCAGTAGGGACCTGCCCAATCACTTTGGTGTGGCCTGCCAAATCGTTTCAGCGGGGCAAGGAGCTGGACCTTTAAGGATGAGTAAAGTGGGTCCTTACCTGCTCCTCCGCCGCTCTGCTGCTTTTCCTGCTGCGGTGCTGCACTGCTCAGAAGTCCATGTGCGGCTGCTGTGCTGACCTAGCAGCCTGTGTGCAGTGCCAGGATGCACATGGCTGCCACATATGCATGGTGGCCATATGGGTCCTGGCGCAGCACATATGGACAGACTTCTGAATGACACAGCAGGAAAAGCAGTGGGGATGGAGGAGCAGGTAAGGACCTGTTTTATTTGTCCTTAAAGGTCCCGCTCCCCACCCCGTCAAAATGCTTCATGCACATCCCTAATCTGGATTATAATTAGTAAATTCCTAATATCTATGGAATTAAGCAACTTTAAGGATCGTTGGCCATAAAAATCAGCATACTCAGACATGCATGGGGAACAGTGTAAATTAGACCCAGCAGACTGAACCTCGGGTCAGTTTGGCCCAAATGGTATGGCATCTGTATAAAAGCACCTATATAAAGGCACTTTGAACCCAGAGCACTCATTTTGATCCTCATTTGCTAGCAACTACTGGGCCATTTGGTAGAGCTGTGCTTCAGTGTGATCTAATCAAGTAATCGGCACCATCCCTTTGGAGCCTTGCAGGGCGAATAACCAAGACATGCCCATCACCACACAGTACTGCAGGCTTCTAATGTGTGTACAGGGTTCTTTATTGGAAATGAAATTGTCCTGGGAAACTGCTGGAAAGGACTGCCCTTCCCAGCATTTCCCATGCACACCTCCCACTGTGTGTCATGCATCATGCACCATTTAAGCATTTGCAAGGGCAGTACGGGACCCTGTGTCCCATAGAGGAGCCCCACTGCCTCAGAAATGCACATTACTGTGTGGAGAGCCAGTACAGTTCAGTACTGTACAGTCCTGGGTGAGCAACCACTTCCACATGGTTCCAAGGGGATGGTGCAGATTATTTGGTTTTGGCCATGCCGAAGTATAGTCCGACCATTTGGACAAGTATAATATTTTTCAGATGATTATGATAGGAAGCATATGTGAGCCAGCATTGTGTGTTGCCATTGCCAAGGTATTAGAGCCTGGGTTGGAAAAAGACCGTTTAAGTGTTCAGTTTGTGTCTGAAGGGCTGCTTCCACTTTAACAGTTCAGACTACAGCCCTGTTCCCATTCATTGCACGGGCAAAGGGAAAATCTGAGCAGCATTCTTAAATGTTATCACTCTATGCTAGTGCTTGTTGCAAACAGAAGTCCAATACATTTACGTTACTGCCCTTTGGAGCAAAATCCGGTGGGATAAATGTCATGTTTGCCAATTCTAGCTCGTTCTTTTTGGTTACCATCTTTCATCTTTATTGTTGTTCTAGCCATAGTAAGGCCCCTTGGAGTAGAATCTTTTAAAAAAAGATTTTATTTGGTAAGGAAATATTATTACTCTAATCAATATTTAGTAACTGAGCAACTCCAGCCCCTCGGAGAGCAAGAGTTATCTGACTAAAGAGTGAAGTAATCCTTGATCCAGCCAGAGTTCGAGGTCATCTTATTTGCTGACAAAGCTGTAATATATTTTAACTGGCATTTGGACAGCATCAGCTGAAGACCAAGTTAGTTCTACTAGCCCAGTGTGAATTTGACTTCTCTAACTCCCCGGACAATTTGCAGTGGGCAGAGCACATAACCCAGCTTATCCACCAAACAGTGACTTCTAAATTCCCATTTCCACACCCGTGTTCATAGCAGTGACTCACACAGCTTCCTATTCTCAATGACAACATCATTGTCAACAGTATAAATCTGTTGCAGATTAATTGCATTGCCACCTTTGCCCCCAGCTAGCAGGCTTCCTGCTTTTTCACTGCTGACACCCTGTAGACCAGACGTGCCTAAGCCCAAAGCAGTCGATTTGAAACTCTCTGAGGCTGTTCTCACAAGCAGCCAAGACCAGGCTTTGCTGCCTGGGGGAACCAGCGGAAGCTGACTGGCTCCTGGAGGCACCTCTGCAGCAAATCCGCCTAGGCAGCCCACCTCTGAAATGAGGTTAAGGGAGGGAGCAAGTGTTCCCCTGACCCCGTTTACCGGACTGTGTGTTGCTGAAAGACTGACAGGGGTCCACCTGTCACTGGGGGGGGGTCCCCACCATGCACCATGCACTGGCTCCCATCCTGGCTCCCACATCTCTGTGCTGCCAGGGCTGCAGCAGAGCATCTGGGCACACAATCCACATGCCCAGCACCGACAGGATAATTGTCTGCGGGGGCAGTAAGCTTACCGAGGCTTTCTCCCTGGCCACCCGGCCGCCCGCATGCTTGATCATATGAAAAGCACCTCCATATATTAAAACCATTGCCAGCACAGCACACATATTCCCCCAAAGGTACTTCTCTTTTTAGCCATACTGTTGTCTCTTTGGCTTTAATTCTATGCACACTTACTTGGGCTGCATGATTATTTCACAACGTTCTGCGCCCTCTGCCTGTTTCTTCTTCTTTCAAACAGATAAACAGAAGCCATTACAAGCTCTTGAGCAAGCACCCACCAGTCTTCAGCTTACCAAGAAGCTAAGGGCTAACTGCATTCTGCACAACCAACAGAGCCAAGGAGAAAATTCCACAAAGGTCCCCAGCATCTATGTCGAGGTGGACATATCACACTGCCGCCTTGTCATTTCCTAATCAACACGACCAAATGGTGTTGAATATCATGCTGTACCCCTTCAGTCACTCCACAAGCTTGCAATTTTATTTGCAGTTTACATAACACTCCAGGCCAGATGTAGATGTAATGCTTCCCACCCCCCTTTCTACTGATTTTAAAGCTGTGGTAGTAAAGTCCACTCAGTATGCATATCAGTCTAGTGGAGATTTGGGCTGAAGTAGTATTGGTGCAGCGAGGAAGTAACTTGCTTAGGGAGCCAGAGGTTGCTGGTTTGAATCCCTGTTGGCATGTTTCCCAGACTATGGGAAACACCTATATCAGGCAGCAGCGATACAGGAAGATGCTGAAAGGCATCATCTCATACTGTGAGGGAGAGGGCAATGGTAAACGCCTCCGGTATTCTATCAAAGAAAACCACATGGCTCTGTGGTCGCCAGGAGTTGACACTGACTTGACAGCACAACTTTACTACTATTGGTATGCCAGTGACATACAGCTGTAGCTCTCATTTCCAACAAGGGAATCCTAGGGAGGCAATGGATTATTTGGCATCTGGTGTCAGTTCAGGAATAGATGGAAGCAAACAGGCTGAATCCAGACACTGAATAATCACCTCCATTGGTGATCAAGGCAGGGTTCTGATGAACTGAGGTGCTGTTGGTGAAGGGTTCTGATGAACTGGGAGAGATTGTACAGCTGGGGTTGCATTCCCTCAAAGGAGCAGGGATGCAGGCTGAGAGTCTTATTTGATTTACCTTCCTAGATATTCTTTGATTTAGCCCCCTAGAGCAGGGTTTGTTAACCTTGGGCCCCCAGATGTTGTTGGACTACAACTCCCATCATCCTCAGCCACAAAGGTCATGTCTGGGGATGACGAGAGAGGTAGTCCAACAACATCTGGGGGCCCAAGGTTAAGAAACCCTGCCCTGGGTATTCAGGTGGTGACATGGCAAGGAGTGCATTTTATCTGCTTTGGCTGATAAAAGATTCACCAGTCATGACTTTTCCTGGAGAAGATGGGGTAGGCATCAGTCAGCCATGCTCCAATTATTTCCAGGCTTGATTACTTTGAAGATGTTCCAGAAACGTCAAGTGGCTGCCAGAATTTATTTGGGGCTCAAAGACTAGAGCATATAACTCTGATCTCCACTGACTACCTATGTGTTTCAGGATTCAGTTTAAAGTGCTCTAAAGGGCTCTAAAGAACTTGGAACTAGGACGCCTCATGGACTGATTGGTCTCCCACATGAACCTGCATGACATTTAAGATCAGCATCAGAGTCTCTGCTCTCCAGCCCACCTTTGTATGATATCCTTGGGCATTTTAGACATGTTTGAAAAACTCTCTTATTTCAATGAACTTTTAATTTAATAGATGCTGCCATGCTAGGTTTTAAGTCTAGACTGAGGTTTGATTTTTATGGTTAATTCTAGTATTTTATTAGCCTACCTTCCAGTAGGCTTATGAGATCACCAGACAGTCCGTGTGTGTCCCATCAATTTTGCAATGCCTGGACAATATGAACCAAACTGGATACAGTTGGAGGGACACATAGAGTCACCTCAATGGCACAGTTTGTGATTATGTCATCCACCCCGATTCAAGATGGTGGATGCATACATTTTTGAGGCACAAGTGGGCTGACGTGAAGTACCTAACCGGTCTGAACCAAATTAGGTACAGTTGTAGTGAGTGACACCTAGGGACACCTCAATGGCAAAGTCTGTGATGATGTCATCCACCGTGATCCAAGATAGCAGACAAATAAATGTTAGTGGGCTTACTTGTGAACTACCTGATTTGAACCAAATTTGCTACAGCTTTAGGGACACATAGGGACACCTCAATGGCATAGTTTGTTATGTCATCCACCTCAATTCAAGTTGACGGACATGTAAATGTTTGAAGTGCAAGTGGGCTAACTTGTGGACCACCTAATTGATTTGAACCAAAATTGGTACAGTTGTAGAGTGACACATAGGGACTCCTTAACAGCATGGTTTGTGATGATGATATACCCCCAGTTCAGGATGTGTGAACATTTGAGGTGCAATTGGGCTAAGTTGTGAACCGCCTAACCAATTTGAACCAAATTTTCTACAGGTGTAGGGACACATATGGATGGTTCAAGGGTATAGTTGGTAATGATGTCATCCACCCTGAATCAAGATGGTGGGCACATGAACGTTTGAGGTGCAAGTGGGAACCGATTTGGACCATATTTGGTAATGTTGTAGGGGTAGTTAAATGAAATAGGCAGATTAGTTCTTACTAGAACAAATTATTATTTTACTATATGCTCTTAATTTGTTTGAGCCACTTGACATGTTTTAACAGAAAAATGGGATACAAACAACCAAAATCACCATCAAATTACAATTGCTACTGAAGAACAGACTGTCTAGACCAGGGGTAGGCAAGCTTCTGCACTCCAGCTGTTGTTGAACTACAACTCCCATCATCACCAGGCACAATACTTGTGGCTGGGGATGATGGGAGTTGTAATTCAGCAACAGCTAGAGTGCCAAAGTCTGGTCCAGAAGCACGTTCCAGAGAACTCCATTAGATGCATCCAAAGGTTTGGGTGTGCCTAGTGAGAGTGGAGATTTTCTCCATGTGTCAAAAACACTTTTCCTAATGTGCCAGAAACAGCTATTGGGGAGAAAAGTCAAATGTTCTACTGAGCCCAAACAATGGAATGATGGGTTCTTAATCATGTGATTCTCTGGAACATAGCCCAATATTATAGTTTATCTGCTTTCTTTTAACATGTTTATACACACGGTGTACTGGTTCAGACATAATGCCAAACCATGGTTGAGTGCTACATAAATGGGTCCTCTGCTCTCATGCTCCTTCCTCCCAATCCTTTATGTGCCCAGATTCCCTTCTGACTTTGCAACAAACCATGGTTTGACATTACTTCTGAATTACAAAAGTAGCATTTCTAAAAAGGACAGTTTCCTCAGTTTCATGAAATATCAAACCAAAGTGAGGGAGGGAATCTGAGTATGCATCAAAACATGGGCTGGTGTTCTGTCTGAACCACCCCACTATCCACCTCTGAGTTGCTTCTTGCAAAGGTTGCATTCCAGGGTTGATACAGCAGTACACAAACAAGCAGTTTAATACACACGAAAATAAATCTTTGCAGGTAATTGTCTATAAACAGATAAGGCACCTTTCTTGGTGGATGGAAGTAACTCTACAGTACTTTGTGATTAATTTGTCCACCAAAAGTCATGTGTTAGTATCAACTTGAACGTATTCATGTTTTCTTTAGTCTATCAGTCAAGACCTGACATCTTCATTAAGGTTTATTTGGAAGATAATCCTTTGAATTTACAGTTGCAGAGTACTGGAACACACACAAAAGGAAAAGAAAGTTAACAACCTTTTCCATCTCCTGGCCTTCAGACTTTTAGATTAGATCAATTATTGACCCATATGTGTGGCTTTTACTCTTGACCGGCCTGCTGCTTAAGTAACTTTGCGTTTACGTTGCTTGCACTGCCTTCTAAGATGTGGTTTTGAATGTACACCATACGGCATAGCTGCAGATTTTACCAAATCACCTACTGACCCAGCGAGTCAGTAATTCCTGATAACGAAACCTTTAGCTAAAATGGATTAGCAGGCTATTGCGATCCAAGTCGTGTATGTTTCAGAGGTTTCACGATGCTTGTACTTACTAAAGGGGATATCAACAAGATGGAATGCTAGGCTATGGGGAGGTGGGATTTGCAGTGATAGCCATGAAGTCTGATGAAGGGGCATATAGTACCACATTTGCAGGAGACTTCCATATTCAGATGGATTAAGCATCCTTGGCTTGGCAGGAGGAGGACTTGTGGGAGCAAATCATGAAGCTGTTCTCATGAGCAGACAAGCACAGGCTTAGGCAGCCCAAGCTCCTCGTGAAAACCACTGCAATCCAAATGGTTCCCAGCAGTGCCGTGGCAACAAACCCAGTGCTGAAGCCCAGCTCTTTGCCTGGGTTAAATGTGCAAACATGTCCTTAACCCAGCTGCCAGGATTGTGTGTCAGCCCGAGCTGCTTGCAGCTCACGCTGATGCAGAGACGGGCGCCTAGAGTGCCTGTCCCCTGGGAGAGTCCCCCCCGGTGCACTTTGGGATACCCGGAGGCCAGGATAACCAGACCCTAACCTTCAGAGTGATCCACCACGCTCCACACTGCACAGAGCAGTGTAGATCATAGGACAATCATCTGGAAGGAAGGCAAGGTTTGCGAATCCTCCCCCCCCCACCTGCCCACCCACCCGGCTGATCGTGTGAATGACCTCAATATATCTATGCCTGCACTATTCCTGCACTTCAGTATATCTATGCCTGTATAGTTACTTGCATCTACAAACAAAAATATGGTCCCAAAATTTATACAGTGTCACTTCACTGTGTTACCATGGAACTCTCAGCCATAGCCACTCCAAGCTATGAAGTATGTCAAGAGAATGTGTGCTTCAGAGCTACATTGAAAAAGAGAGCATTTTTTTTAAAAAAAGTTGTCTTGCCCAATTAAAAGCATATTATATAGACCAGGCTTCCCCAACCTGCAGCCCTCCAGATGTTGCTGAACTACAACTCCCAGCATACCCAGCCACAATAAATTGTGGCTGGGGTGCTGGGAGTTGTAGTTCAGCAGCATCTAGAGGGCCACAGGTTGGGGAAGCCTGATATAGACCAATTGACTATGGATTGATACGGGCTGCAGTCCAGCTGGCTGGAATCCTGGCTACAGTCCAAAAGACTGTGTGAGACTACCACATTCACAGCAGGGCTCTTGAGCTTACTCCCACCCCCACTGAAAGCAGTGCCCTATGCTGAAGTGGCTTCTTTCACGATGTAAGGACCTACACATGACTAGCAGCACTTGTGCATAAAAGGGCTCTTTGGATCCCAATCATTCTACAGTCACCCACTAGATTTTCCCCAAAGGAGGCAGCACACACATGCATTTACCTCTTCCATATTTTTTTTCAGTTTTTTCACTTCCTGCCCTTTCACCTCAAGCTGTTCTTTTATCTTGGAAAGTTGCTTGACCAGTTCCACAATGGTGTTCTCGTGGTGATCCCTACTGGTGTTTCCAAAGTAGGACATCAGCTTTTTCATCACTGTGTCATCACATCTGTGAGCAGAAAGATTCATATGACTATATCTCTACACCTTGGTCTAACAAAACTAAAGATTACAGTTGCAATCTTCATTGCAACTGTAAAATATTTGAACTGAGCACTTCTACACATAAACCCTATAACTAAACACTGGGCAGGATTCAGACTGAGTTATGAATAATTGCAATTGAAATAAATGAGGCAAGTTAGTCATGATTTGTAGTCCTATTATTTTCAGTGAGACTTAGTCATGATTTAGCCTGGATCCTGCCTCAAAAATACAGGGTACCCTATTCTTCTGGGTAGAGAAGAAATAAATGGGTGGCTTTGCACGACCACCAGTATATATTGTATTTTTGCACCAAGAACCCACCCACGATAAGTGCCCACACCTGTTTAGAGCCTGCAGCTTTGAGTGGCTCTTGTTAAAAATAAATTAGAAAGCGTGCACCCAGCTGCTCCTCACACCCCTTCCCCTCTTGCAGGGCTGGGGGCAAGTGGGACATCAACCACGCTCCATTGGGGGCAGGGGAACGCTGTAAATATTTCATTCCATGCCTCTCTTCCCCCCCCCCCCCGCTTTTTTTTCTTTTGCAGAAGTACACCCAAACTCTGCATTTTGTTAACTGGGGATGGGGGAGCAGAGAGGGAGTCAGCCACACTCTGCCGACACTCCTTGACCCCACTCCTACTGCTTAACAGTAGTATCCAACACGCTGCAGCTGCAGTGCTAAGGAGTTCCATCACCTCCCTTCTAATTGGAGAGACAAAAGAGGCAACCAAACTTCCTAGAGCTGTGTGAGCTGGATACTAAATGAGAGGCACATCTGCACCTAATGACTAATCCGGGTGCAGGCACATCTCTTAATTGGCATCCAGCTCACACAGTGAGAAAGGAGGCCATGGAACTCCTTAGCACTGCAGCTGTGGTATGTTGGATTCTACTGGGGGAGGGGGGAGGGGTGGCAATGCAGTGTGGCTGACTTCCTCTCTGCTCCCCACCCACACCAGTCAAGAAAACGGAGAGTTTGTTTGCAGAAGCCCCTGCTAACTTGGCAAAGAGGCACCTTTTAACGTGGTGATTCTCTTTATTTATTCAGGGGCAGAGTAACTGGCCCTACCCACCCCCAGCACAGTACCTCCAGTGGCTGTTGCTGGTGTGTGTCTTATGTTTATTTTTAGAATGTGAGCCCTTTGGGGACAGGGATCCATCTTATTTGTTTGTTATTGCTCTGTGTAAAGGGCGGTATAGAAATCAATCAATCATTCAATCAATCATTCAATTTTTAAAAAGAGGCATGGAATGAAATATTTACAGCTTCTCCCCAGCCCTGGAAGAGGGGAAGGGGTGCAGGGAGCAGCTGGGTGCTGCCCTGAAGCACTTTGCAGCGAGAGGAACCTGGTAACAGCCACTTTGGTATAAATATATACCATGCTTCTGGATACCCACCACGGAGCAGTTGGGCTTCAGACTGGTCATGAAGGAGGTGGCTGACAGGGAGTTGCTAGACAGCCTGCTCCCTTTCAAGTTCCCACACCCTCCTTTTCCATTGTAAAAGACTGTAGAACCGGCGGGTTTTTGGTGCAAAAATACAGTGCTGACAAAATAAGTATGAAAGGAACTGGCGGTGCCAGGGAGTGTGCATTCCAGATGGTTGTGACATCTGAACCTGACCACCTTCAATGGTTGATTCCAGTTACCCACTTCTGCCAGATTTGCCAAGCCAACTTCAACTCCTGGCTTCAAGTAGGTGCAGGAAGTCAGGAAGATGGAAGTGGTTAACTGGGGTCGAGAACTGGAGGTAGGCGGGTTCAGACATTACACTGATTGAGAGCAAGCACTCTCTAGCACCCCGGTTCCTCTTGTACCTACTTTGTAAGTACTTACGGGTGGTTGTGTGAAGCCACCCAATTTATGTATTTTAATTCATTTATTCATTTTGCTTTATTACTTGTGGAATATCCCTGGCTTAGAACTATGAGAAATAAGCCATTGGTTTAATATTACTTACTAATGTAGAGTTTAGAATAAATAATAAATTGCATTTTCCAGGATTTTCTCACATAGGATAAGATAATAAACTTTTGATTTTGACTGCAGTCCTAGGAAGTTTGGTTTTCATCATAAGAAGCTAGTGAGCCGGGTCTCACGATGAGTGAGACCCGGTTTAGAAGGATGAGAGGGGAGAGCAGGCTAAGCCCGCTCTCCCCGCACATGAGCAGGGAGGGAGTCCTGGGCGGCTGGATTGGCCGCCCACACGATTGCCGGCTCTGTGATGGAGCTGGCGGGGGCTGGGGAGCTTGGGGGCCATGCAGCTCCCGGAAGCTCCAGTATGCCCTGCGCAGTATGCACTGTGCAGGGCATATTGAGGAGACCCCCGGAGCTGGGAGGTGGTTTTTTGCCTCCCCTCCGGGGGGTCTACTCACGAGTAACTGTGGTGTGGAGCCACGCCGCGGCTACTCACAATCTTTAAAACCAGGTTTGCGGAGCACTTGCTCCGCAAACCTGGTTTTAGGGGAGGGGTACTAGGTGGGTTACCCACCTAGGAACCACCGGGCTTGCAGCAGAGCCTGGTGGTTCACACGCTGGGGCGAAATCGGGCTAGCCTCCGCTAGCCCGAGTTCGCCCCCTCATGTGAATAGCCTCAGTGTCTGTCCTTAGAAAGCTAAAGAACAATGTGCATTACAATGTGTGTAGATGGCAAAGAAGGCAGCGTGAGGGACTCCATTCTCCTCTCTAATCTCTCTTGAATCAGGATTTAAGAGAACTACCATGGTCTCTTCTATTACTGCATTAATGTGTTATCTTTTGATTCTATACAATCATAACTGCATATTTTTATTCAAAAGCTACTATACCTGTAAAATGTCACTAACCCCATGGCATCATTTTCAGAAACGATAACTCAGCTATGTTGAACATATGTATTAGCACAAGTCTGTTACTGAGTCATACCCGCTACTGCAACAGGGGAGTTTGTCTAGCAGTTTCTTCACTTCAGCCAGCTGGTATTGCTGGTCTCCTGCCCATTTCTCTTCTTCTTCATCAGATGCAGCCTGGCCTTCCACAGAGCGAAACATTTGATCTTCCACTAGAAACAAAGAGAAATACGACTCAGTGGCACTCACTGTAACACCATCTCCAAGGAACAGTGGTTTAAATAAAATTCAATTTAAGCAAAACCAAGTGGGAGCCTTAAATGAATAATGTATTGAAAATTACTAGATAAAGGAGAATGGAAATTACCATGTTGGCGTTGCCAAAAATATGACTTCGCAGCCTTTTTTCTTAACACTCTAAGAGCTAGTCTACTTAAGGACAGTTAGCACAATCAGCTAAGCTGATTGTCAGCTTGTGAGCCAGCGTGGTGTAGTGGTTAGAGTGCTGGACTAGGACTGGGGAGACCCGAGTTCAAATCCCCATTCAGCCATAATACTAGCTGGGTGACTCTGGGCCAGTCACTTCTCTCTCAGCCTAACCTACTTCACAGGGTTGTTGTGAGGAGAAACTTAAGTATGTAGTACACTGCTCTGGGTTCCTTGGAGGAAGAGCGGGATATAAAATGTAAATAAATACATCTACCTGAAATTACTTATACCTAAGTCCTAATGAAATGAATAGCACAAAAACATTATTTAAGAGAACGTCTTCTTCATCATGAACCCCATCGCCCATTGAGATCATCCGGAGAGGTCTGTCTGCATTTGCCACTGGTTTGTCTGGTGACTACTTGAGGACGAGCCTTCTCCGCTGCTGCCCCAAAGCTTTGGAATGTGCTCCCTGTTGAAATAAGAGCCTCCCCATCTTTGACAATTTATATCTTTAAAGACACATCTGTTCACCCAGACTTTTAATTAAATACTGTTTTAATAGTTTTAACATGGTTTTAAAACACTGTTTTAAATTTTCAAATTGTTGTAATGTTTTAATTTTTTCTGTTGTCATTTATTTTGTGTTGTTGTAAACCTCCCAGAGACATAAGTTTTGGGCAGTATAAAAATATGTTGCATAAATAAATAATAAATAAATTATTCTCACCCATTCCAGTGGAGGATAAAAATCTGACTCTGTTTCTACTACAGGCTAACAAACTGACAGTCTGAAAAGGCTTCCTTGGCTGTGAATGATGGAGGTTTCTTTGTTTAGCAAAGACCCAGATATTAGTCCTGCCTAGGACTAGCAGATTCTGTCTCCACATCGTCACATAACTTTCACATAACCTTTATGCACATAAAGGTTGTGCATCAAACCTTTTCAAATATCAAGTATGAACATCAAACTGGCCTTCCTGGTATGGGTGCAAATCAAGCAAATGAATAGATCCTTCCAATTTTTTACACTCATAGAATCTATACTGTATTTATGAACTAATTTGTTCATTGCTGCCAAGTTTTGAGATCTGTAATGCAAAACTGGCTTCTTCTCCTGTTCCCCAAAATGTATGAGCTTTCTGTGAAAAACTGACATAGTAGAAGCTTGAATGCTGGAAGAAGATGAGAGTTACAGCTTTTGGTAAAGGCATTTGAATTTTAGCTTTGTAAGTGTAATTCCTGAGGGAGAGGAAGATAGGCTGAAGAATTTAGATAATAGCCTGTTTTATAGACATGATTTTTCTTACAATCTGGAGTAGGAAGAATGCTGTTGGCCATTACTCACACATTACTTATAAGTCATTGTTTTGCAAGAGGAAGTGCCAGATTGTTTCAGTTAATTGCTGTATGTGTCACTAGGGAAACAAAAAACAGCTTTCTTCACACAAAGAGGAATCTCTGCCACATATGCTAAAAGGATTATTGCCATCAACCATCACCTGCATTACTCCTCTATAAGATTTGTCTGAGCAAAATGGGGCTGACCTGAGGGCATTTTCTATTTCCTTTTCTGTTCAAAATGTAGATCTCCTTTAACACTAAGGCACAGCCATGATAGTTGCTATGAATATCATCCAATATTTCAGGTTCAAAAGCTAGCTCAATCTAGGGGTGTATACAAATCAATTCTTGTGATTCGATTCTGCCTTGAATAGCAAAGATTTGAATCAATTTGTCAAACTGGCCAACCACTGCCATCCAATTCGACAAATTGAATTGAAGATTTGCGAGAAATTTGTGATTTGGCCATAGAGAACAATGAGAAACTAAAATCATCCCATTGTTCCCCATGGGTAGGTCCTAGGCACACCAAAGTTGGGTGGTAGGGCATAATAGGTGCTACCTACCACTCAACCCACAAAATAAACAGACAAGCAGGCAATTTTTTTAATACCCCCCCCCCCGTAAAAAGAAAAACCCCCATAGGATCCTAAGGATTATTTTAAAAAAACTAGGTTACTTTAAAAAAAAACTCCAGCTTGCCCATTTATTTTGTGGGTTAGGCGGTAGATAACACCCATCACACCATCACACCCAACCTACTTTGGTGTCCCTAGGTCCTACCCATGGGGAACAATGGGGTGATTCGAGTTTCCCATTGTTCCTTATGGACAAAACAAGCAGAGTGCACTGTACAGTGTTCACACATTTTGCAACCCTGCCTTGAAAAAGAATGCTGCAGAACAGAAGAAGCACACACACAATCCATCCTAACACAGGAGGACAACACATTTTGCCAAAATGCAGTCCAAAGATGGCCAATAACCATGGACCCAGAATCCACTGCCAGCCACAGTGCCTGTGCTGCAGTAACATCATTGGCACAAATTGCTCTCTTACACACAGTTATGACTCCATCCTTACTTGCAAAAGCTGCCATAGCACAGCAGCACCCCTAGCAGCCAGCAACCATAGCCATAAGCTCAACTACAGCAACATCATGTTTTGACTGAGTACACCTTGCAATGCAGATTGCAGAGCAGAGCAGTGAGTGAAGCACAAGTTGGTCAAGGCCGGATAGGGAGTTCATCATAGTAATCACCAAGAAATATTACACACAGAAACACAGAGCTGAGCTGCCACTGTCCATTTATGCCACAACACCATCTCACAAACAGACCAAACCACAGCTATAGGAAGGCAGGCAGGCACCCAAGTTCTGCCTTTGTCAATCTGAAACCCAGAAAAACCAGATAGTTATAGCAGCAATAGGTACAACATTATGCTCAGTGCTGAGAAAAGAAAACCACAAAACCAAACCTTCCTTCCTCTTGTCCTCCTGATGTATCTTCTTGCATAAGGGCTGTTTCTCTGCCTCCCAGTCCCTTTGAATATATTTTGAAATGATCTCCAAAAGTGTTCCCCCCTCCTCCCTCCCCCAGTCAATGGGCGCACAGTTGCCCATGCCAATGGTTGATTTTAATAACAAGCCAACGAAGATGCAAGGAGATCTCAAGCCAATTGGAAGCCAATGCCAGTACACCAATCAGCAAGTGGGGAAAGTCTGCCAAAATAGCTGCACAAATCACACGAATCGATTCGTGCCAAATTGGGGCTGATTTGATTCGACCTCAAATCAACCCTTTCATTTAAGAGGTGATTCAATTCATGGTCGAATCGCAAATCATCCCTGATTTGGCACTAATTGATTCACATGTGTATCAAGTTACATATCGCTAGTTCAATCTACTCATTTTCAAAGGAGAGGAGGGTAAACGTGCAATGTATTCAGGGCTATCATTTCAGAAGCTAGTAGAATAAGGCTGCAACACAAAGGCCTCAGAGGATCAGACATCACACAGAACCTCCATTTATTTCATTTATCTTAGGCTGCTTTTCTGAACCCACCTCACAGGTTCATGTCTGTCTGTCTAACCCATATTATTATTATTATTATTATTACATTTATATCCCGCTCTTCCTCCAAGGAGCCCAGAGCGGTGTACTACATACTTGAGTTTCTCTTTCACAACAACCCTGTGAAGTAGGTTAGGCTGAGAGAGAAGTGACTGGCCCAGAGTCACCTAGCTAGTATCATGGCTGAATGTGGATTTGAACTCGGATCTCCCTGGTCCTAGTCCAGCACTACACCACGCTGGCCCTAGGTTTGAAGCTGGCTTGTGTACTCAAGTTAAGCCTAACCTTAGTTTGGTGATACATCTGAACCCATGCTCAGAATAAACCTTTGTTTTACTCCTCTCTCCAAGGGCTGACGATCACAAAGTCACTAGCACACAGCAGCTGCTCTAGGCTGCTAGTGTCTCTAACTGGTGCCAGTTTGCAATTTCCCCTTGTCTGCCGAGCTACTTAGGTCATCTTTTCAATCCTTGCCTCGAAACCAAGTTGCTGACACGATTCACCATTCCTTTTAAATCCAGAGGCTTTTAGCAAAGACAATTAAAGCCCGCTGTGCGGTCTTGCTGCTTTCATCCCCACCAGAGCTGAAGTCCAGCAGCAGTCCCTTGACAAAGCAGCAACTACACACCCCACAGGCTGGGCGGAAATCACTTTCCCAACCTGATTTGGAATGGAGCTGAAGAGCGACTGTTTTCTTTTCCTTTGTGTCTGATGGTCAGGCCAGTGGGGTGCCTTGCTTCCCCCCCTAACAGGAAGAGGCTGTGTCAAGGGTTTAAGAAGGGATCACACCATAGACCTTTCATACAGCTCTGCAGCATCACTGCCGACATAGCCCCAAGGAACAAGAAGAACGTGCATTTGTGGATGATGAGTGCTATCTGTGGTCACAAGCAGCCATGTAGGACCACTCTCCAAATTGGGTTTTCTCTTTCCTTCCAACAACACTAACACTACATTGTAGTCACTCTCTAAATCTCTCCCCGCCCCCTTTCCCCAGTAATGCTGCCTCACAAGAAATGTTCCTTAGTTAGCCTGTCCACCCATGCAATTGTCTCTTCTTTGTCCGGCCTGTTAACCCGTCTCCCCTTTGCTCCGGTATGTTATTATTACTGTCAGGCTGCCTTGCTTCTGCCTTCTAAAAAAGCTCCATTTTGCCTATCCTCTCCCGCCACTGAAACGGTTAATCCTGTCCTTCCATTACTTCACACCCTGGCTCCTTTCAGTGTCATTCAGCTAATGCCAAAAGGCATCGGTGTTGCTTTCTGCTAACGTAGGAGTGGGGAAGAAATGATTAAGTGTGCCTAGTGCAAGACTGCAGCTGGGGGCTGGGAGGATTGGTGCTTTATAGCTCCTTTGCATTCTGTCGGGAGCTGAGAGCTCCAGGGAATTCCAAAAGTGGAGGAAAGAGCGGACCGGGCTTGTGCTAGGTGAGCCCGCCCCTTTTATAACTGGGACCAGTGTTGGGAAGTGGGTGATAGGATGAAGGCTTGCCAGGAGCAGAACAAGACAGCCTGGGATTGCATGTGGGCTCTTCCGAGTAGTCGAAGGCAGGGGATAGGACACTTGTAAATCACATTCATGAGAAACAAGCCAAGATTGCTGATCATCTGCAGCACCACGATCATTTTCTTCATAAACCTTAGGTACATTTAACATAAGGTTCTGTGTGATCTCTAAACTAACCCACAGATAACCAGGCTGCACCACTGGGAAGGAAGACTGAAAGAACCCAGTGCAACGAGGCACAAATACAGAGTTGTGTGTATAAGATGTGGCATGACAGGAGCAAGTAGAGACCATAAATGGACAACCCTACTCTGTTATTTCCAGTATAATGCTTGGGCAGTGAGAGATATTCAGCTATATGATTTTGAAATGACGCTTCTGGAATATTGTACTGGACTAGTTATTTTGTGCCCCTGAGTGTGCTCGGTGTTTTATAAGAGACAGAGGTGACACAAGCTCCTGCTGATAGGGCTTACACGTAAGGCTACTATACACATTTTGCCTCGAATGGTGAGGGAGGTCCGCAACATTTCCTCTTAACCAGCAGAGGGCACTGCTGTAAAGCAAAAGAACCAATATGGGATGGCTACAAGCTTAGCAGATATGAATTTGTCAGGTAAAAATATCCTCCTCTACTGCAATAAAGATTGGGGGTGGGGGCGGGCACAGCGGTTTGCAGGCAAACATTTCCTAATTGAAAAAAGCACACAGACAAGTGCTCAGCCTATTTCATTTGTTTTCAGAATAACTTAATCTGTGCCTTATAAGGAGCAATAATGTATTGTTGTATTTGTGTAGAGGGATTGAAAGTTTGCCTCTCTAGAGCAGTCTTTTGAATTACATAGTGAGAAAGCCACAAATATGCATCTTTCTTGGATGTTACATTTTCAAAATTATCCTTCTTCCCGCAGAAACCCTGCCGCTTGAAGTATCACACAAATCCTTGCTGTGATATTCAAGATACAAACCCTACCCTTCTTGGTAACTGAGTTCAAATGGAAGTGCTCCGAGGTGGATTAGCCAGAGAAGACTGGTCCTCGGACCAATGATGCTGTTGACCTCCAGAATGTTATGTTTGTTCTAGGAGTCACTGATGCGCAGCGAAGGCCCAGCTTAGCAATTCACAAACACAGTGGAGACATGAACTTATAAGCAGCCCTAATGCCTGCACAGCTAAACAATCATTATCACTTTTCTCCAGCCAGGGAAATTGCTTCCTCCAAGCAAATCCTGCAAAATGCTGAGCACTTTAGCCCAGATTGTGCTAAGCACATGATCCAGTATTAGCATTTCTCTTTGGCAGTTCTGCCATTTGCCAAGCAGTTTATTTCTACACTTCCTGCCCAGTTTTACATACAGTGGCTTTGAATCACATCATTGCCTAACACCACTTACCTTATACACATCTATTCCATCTTTCAAATTTAACCTTCAGACTTCAGGCCTCTCCTTTAAATAAACAATTTGTCATTCATTATGGATTTCATTCGGTTGCAAGGGAATACCAAGAGGCACAATTACATTGCCCATTCCATTCCATTCCTGCCACAACAACAGCATCCTTCTGAACTCCATCTTGCTGTTTGTGTGCCAATGAGTTCAGCTACTGAAGACTGCTATGAATAACAGCTAAAGCAGTAGTGCCTGCATGTGGTGAAACATGTTCCTCAACTTCGATTTGGCTGGATTTTCCAAGAGGTGGTGAACTATGATCTTGTCACATCTTGTTGTACATCATAGAGCTAATGTAGGCATTGAATCTACCTTGTCATTTCTGGTTTTTCCATGTAATGTTTTTGACTTTTTTTTAAAAAAAGCACACCATGTGCAGGTGTGTTGAGTCTCCCATTTTCTGAACCCAAGTCATGTATTTCAGGGTGACCTGGTGTGTGCAGGTTCTGTCAAGGCATCCTGTTAGTCTGTGTTAGGATCATGTGACTAATTATGCTCAGAAGAACATAAATTAGTCTATCTGAACAGTTCCTAGAGCTGACAGAGTTTCTGATCTTATGGAGACTAGGCATTAAGTTAGTACCTGCTAACTGAGCAAAGAGGCACCTTTTTAAAGTGGCGATTCTTGTTGTTTAGCAGGGGGAGAGCAACTGGCCCTGTCCATCCCCAGCACAGCATTTCTCCAGTGGCTGTTGCTGGTGTCTATCTTATGTCTCTTTTTTAGCCTACTTTCCAGTAGGCTTATGAGATCACCTGGCATTCCATGTGTTTGTCCCCCGACTCATCAACTCTGCAACACCTAGACCAATATGAACTAAATCAGGTACAGTTGTAGGAACACATAGGGTCACCCTAACAGTGTAATGTGTGATTATGTCATCCACCCTGATTGAAGATGGAGGATATGTAAACTTTTGAGGCGCAAGTGGGCTAACTTGAACTGCCTAACTGATTTGAACCAAATTTGCTACAGCTGTAGGGACACACAGGGATGCCCAATGGCATAGTTTTTGATGATGTCATTCACCCCAATTCAAGATGGCAGATGTGTGAATGTTTGAGGCGCAAGTAGGCTAACTTGTGGACTGTCTAACCGATTTGAACCAAATGAGGTACAATTGTGGTGAGTGACTAACAGGGACAACTCAATGGTGTAGTTTGTGATGATGTCATCCACCCCAATTCAAGATGGCAGACGCATGAACATTTGAGGTTCATGAGATCTAACTTGTGGACCTCGATTTGAACCAAACGTACTCCAGTTGTAGAGATAGTGAAAGGAAAGTCGGCAGATTAGTTCTTACTAGAACAACTTGTTACCATCATCTGTTTAATTTTATTGGCCACGACACAGAACTTTGCCACACAATGAAGCTATTCACAAGTGCAGGCAAAATGGGGCTAAGGAAGCCCAGCGCAGTTTTGCCAGCTCGTGTGAACCACTGGGAGCTATGTGGGTCCCAATGCTAACCCCATGTTAACTGATATAAATGTGATTTATAAATGTATATAAAATAATAATAATAATAATAACAGCAACAACAACAACTGAACAAACAGGCATCTTTTAAAAGTGATGATTCTCTTTATTTAGCAGGGGGAGAGTAACTGGCCCTGTACACACACACACCCCGCACAGTACCTCCAGTGACTGTTGCTGGTGTCTGTCTTATGTTTCTTCTCAGATTGTGAGCCCTTTGGGGACAGGGAGCCTATTTATTTATTTGTTTGTTTGTTTGTTTATTCATTTATTTATGTAAACCGCTTTGGAAATTTTAGTTGAAAAGAGGTATATAAATATTTGTTGGGTTGTATGTTGTGTTGTTAGATTGTGAGCCCTTTAGAGACAGGAAGCCATTTATTATTAACCCCTGAGCTGGCTGCTTTTTAGCCTCCCGGTCGGGGATCTCCTCGTGAGTTGCCACGGTGCGGAGCCGTGTCACAGCAGCCCACGATCCAGTCACCCCAGTTAGCGGAGCGCTCGCTCTGCTAACCTGGGCTAAGGGGAGGGGTGGTTTGGGCAGTTTGCTGCCGGGAGCTGCTCGGCTCCCGTTCCAGCACACGACCGCCAAAAAGCGGGCTTGGCTCCCTTAGCCCACTTTTTGGCGGTCATGAGAATCACCTCATAGTTTTAACACAACACAAAATATTGTTCTAAGGAACAGTTACAAGGGAAAACATACGGAAATTAACACTAGCCCATCCATTACAAGTACCAGAATGTCCATGCATATATTCTGTCTTTGACAGATATCAGTAGAGTGAGTACAAGGAGAAGTAAAATATGTCTCCTCTGTGTGTTTCTTTATAATTCCATTGGGGTGGGGTGGGGAGTAAGTGGAGGAAATGAATGGAAGGGCCATTTAAGTGGTGCACTTTGTCTAGACCACAGGTAACCAGGCTTCAGGAGTGCCTGTAACTCTCCCCTACTTCTATACACATGAAGAAGTTATACTGAGTCAGACCCCTGATGCACCTAGTGCAGTATAGTCTATGTTGACTCGCACCAGATTTCTAGGGTTGTTCAGTGGTCTTTCCCAGCTCTGCCTGGTAATACTAGGAATTAAACCTGGGACCTTCTGCATCCAGGGCACTACCACTGAACTACAGCTTCCCCCCACATATACTCAGTGGCTGTGTGTCCCTCCACCCCATCCCCACCTCCAAATTTGAAAAGATGCCTGAAAGTGTGGAAAAGAAGTCAGAGGCATGTGATATTCAAGCATAAATTACTTCAGGGTGGGTTCCTAATTTAATTTAATCTAGGACTGTTTGCTGTTCACCCACTCATTCATTTAAGCTGACATGGGGAACATTTAGAACACAGTGAGGCAAACATTGTGAGGGCAACTCTCTTCTCTCCCCAAGTTGAGAGGGGTGCACATTTCCCATGTCAAAGCTTTGCAGTTTAAATGCAGGTGATGGCTGGACAACTGCAATCTCAAATGTGCATTCTTTACCATGTAATGCTGAAAGGTGGAAGGTCTTTGTCCCAGTTACCATCCACTCTTTCCATCATAGATCAATATTTTCATAAAGGTTTTTATGTGGAGAAGGGAAAGAAAGAGAGCTGCCGTGCACCTCATCCCTTTGTGATCTGGGATAAACATTGCTCATCTAATGCAGAGCTGCATAACTTCAACCTTCCAACTGTTTTTAGACTACAACTCCCATCACCCCTAGCCACAGTGGCCAACTGTTAGGGATAATGGGAGTTTCAGTCCAACTTCTTTAGAAGGGCCGATGGTGCAGCCCTGCTCTAGAGGCTCAACATATGGGTTTTTCCTCCCTTGTTGTGCTCTGGAAAAAGAGAAACCAGAAACAGGCCTGGCAAACCTGCAGGCATGAGTAGGATTTCACACAGCCTTACAAGCAGTCCTATCAGAAAGTACACACAGATCACTTTTTATGGTCATGGTTGATGCAGCGTGTGCTAAATGTCTGAACGTCATTTCAGAGATGGAAACTGAGAAGATGGGGGGAGGCAAAGTAGTTTCTAGGGGAACATTTCCATTTGGAAAATTACTGTAAAACATTTTCTTGATGCAGACAGTGCCTGAAGTTCATAGTCGACATTCAAACAAAAAGTAACCCATCATACTAACAAGCCAGAAAAAACTCTCAAGAAATAAATTGTCCCAATTAATATTTGAAAAGGCAATTTTGTCAGGTCTTAAGAAGGAGCAAATGAAACAGCCATCGTGCAGAGGTCCCTCTAAGTTGTTCCCTGAGGGGGCTGCCACTTTTTCCTCCACACAAGCAGGTACAGAAGCTGACCACACAAAACTGATGTTTTTTTTCTCCTGAAAAAAATGGCTTCACTTGCATGGCTAGCTGCTGTACATGAAGAGCTTGCCACCAAGAGGAAGCCATCACAGGGAACTCAGAGGGGGCATCACAAAGAGAGGTCACTCACACAATCTAAAACTGTGTTATACCTGTTATACCTGGGAGCCCCTGGTGGCGCAGTGGTAAAACTGCCGCCCTGTAACCAGAAGGTTGCAAGTTCAATCCTGACCAGGGGCTCAAGGTTGACTCAGCCTTCCATCCTTCCGAGGTCGGTAAAATGAGTACCCAGAATGTTGGGGGCAATATGCTAAATCATTGTAAACCGCTTAGAGAGCTTCGGCTATAGAGCGGTATATAAATGTAAGTGCTATTGCTATTGCTATTATACCTGGGTTTGAGAGCTGTGTGCGCTCCCAATTTTTGGTTGTATGGAAGGAAGGTAGGAAGAAAACCTGGGTAGCGTTACATTCTACCTTGTTTCCGCACAATCACTTCTACCCAGGTTTTTCTCTTACCTTGCTTCTGGACAACCAAAAACTGGGAGCACACACAGCAACCAAACACAGGTAGAACACAGTTTTTGATTGTGTGAATGACCTCAGAGGATGCTTCTTGTATACCATCACTTAGATAACAGTTGAGATATGGAGGCCATTAAAAACACACTCAAAATGTTTTCAAGAAAATTGAGGGGTTTGGTGGACCATGGCTGCTTAGTGCCAGCTATGTCCTTCTAGTTTTCATTGTTCGCCATTAACATTTAGAGCTTCCCCCCCAATAATGTCATAAAAATAGAGGGACTGTGCCATTTTTACATAGGGTTTCCATACCATTCTCAGATATCCCTACACCACCAGTTGGTGAACTTCTGTCTTGCTGTACAACTGATGGGTATCGTACATCCACAGCTCTGCTTGCCTTCTGCTCCATGCTGCTCTGTGAAGAAAGCTGGAGCTTCAAAACTTCTGACCTGAAAAAAATAATGGCAAAACACAACAGAGTTTATAAAATTATATATGGAGTAGAGAGTGGATAGAGAGAAATTTTTCTCCCTTTCCCACAACACTAGAACCAGGGGTCATCCTATGAAACTGATTGCCAGGAAATTTAGGACCAATAAAAGGAAGTAATTTTTCACATAGCACCTTATTAATCTAGGGAATTCTCTTCCACAGGATGTAGCGATGGCCACTAGCTTGGGTGGCTTTAAAGGGGGCTTAGACAAATTCATGGGGACAGGTCTATTTATAGCTACTAGTCTGGTGGCTATAGGCCACCTCCAGCCTCCAAGAGAAGATGCTTCTAAAGAACAGTTGCAGGGGAGCCCAGAGGCACCTGGTGGGCCACTGTGTGAGTCATGTGGGGTAGCAGATTGCAGAGTGGGTGCCATTTTTCTGCTCCAAATTCCCATTCAATTCCTCTCCCCCCACTGCCCCTCTGTGTTTCATGTTGACTTTTCACTTTAGGTGTCTAAGGCCAGCACTATAAATCTTATCGAACTGTCTCTTCTTTTCCAATCTGGGCTCAGCTCTTTTTCATTAGTATTCATAAAACATCTCATAAACATTGAAGAAGTGTGAATAAGCAGCACGTTTGTGTGGAGTAAAGATCACAAGGGAGACTGGCTCTGAGGAAGCCTGGGAAGCAAGTAGGTACCATGCAGTATAGCAAAGTTTCCATAGAGACAGTCAAACAGACCACATTCATTTTAAGGCTTTTGTATTAAGGATAATGAGGAGCTTGGAAGAGGGGGAACCCAGAAGCAGGGAGTCTGCAAAGTGCTGAACCTCAAAGTAATGTCCATGAATAACTGACTTTTAATTAAGGTTATTCTCACTGTCACTGAAACTTTTAATGGCAACGCAAGAAGACAGCTGCCTCTATCACTGAAAACTGAAACTAATTCCAATCTCGGTTATTAGCCTGAATCGATAAAACAGTACATTTCTAAACACTCATGTGCGTTTATGGACAGCAGGTCTATAATTGGTTACCAGTAGCCAAACACTAAACTTCCCTATTCAGATGCCAAACATCAAAGGATGGTTATGTGCAACAAGACCTAATTGTGGGCCTTCCAAGGGTATCTGATTGACTGCTGTTGGAGACAGAAAACTGAACTAGATGGACCTTTGATCTTATCCAGTGAGTAGACTATACAATATATAGTACATATAAAGCAGTAAGTAATGTGAATTTGATTTCAGTAATGGCCAAATCAGAGATGACTTTCTCCAAACTAGCACATTTCTGAAGATATCTGTGCAATGGGGAAAAACTGCTGTACTAAGCAGTTACTTATTAACTCTTCTCTGCTTAACTAGCCAGTTTCAAATTAGTTGTAAATGGTGTGTGTGGTCTATCAAGTCCTCTCCCCTCCTTTCCCAAAGATCCTCCCTCCAGCAGAGAGGGAATGAATACACCTTCTGCAGACCAACCACAACTGGTGTGAACATTGTTCAAGGGGGATTGTTGGATGACTCACTCCCCCATCCCCTCAGCATAATGTTGCATCTGCATCTCTGTGATCACCCTGGGGTCTTGCTGTTCACTTTTTGCCTCTAGAAAGAGCCATTTTAAAAGTGGGGGTCGGAGAAGAGTAGGATTTCCCTTGGAAAAATACAATATTTTAACATTTGAACTTGTCATTTAAGACTGCGGGGCTATTCTCTCCTAGCCCGATTTTTGCTGCTCATGTAAACCACCGGGCTCGCAGGTGAGCCTGGTGGCTTACAAGCGGCTAGCCCACTTTTGTAGCCCTCCCCTATGCCTGGGTTTGCGGAGCAAGCACTCTGCAAACCCAGGTTTCCCGATCGTGAGTAGCAATGGCACGGCTCCACGCCACAGCTACTCACGAGTAGACTCCCAGAGGGGAGGCGAAAAGCCACCTCCCAGCTCCAGGGGTCTCCCCAGTATGCCCTGCACACTCGCGCAGGGCATACTGGAGCTTCCAGGGGCCGTGCGGCCCTCAAGCTCTCCACCATCACAGAGCCAGCAATTGTGTGGGCAGCTGATCCAGCTGCCCATGGCTTCCTCTCTAATCGTGAGCGGGGAGACAGGGCTTAGCCCGCTCTCCCCACTCTGCTGCAGAAACCAAGTCTCACTGATCGTGAGACCCAGCTCTGCATCTTAAAATAGACTTAAATGTGCTATTTCAGCAGCAAATCTAATGCAGACCTTTTGAGCCTAATGGATTTATTGAAGCTGACTAGACATTTGCTGGAATTATATTGACTGCTATAGTAATAATGTCTGATACATACTTTCTGTTTTTTAAAAAGCGCTCTGCTTTGACAAAAAAGGACATCTTCAGTTTTTTCCATTAAGAGAAACATTTGTAATACAATCTGCATAGACTTCTAGAATGCACAAACAGCACAAGCCCCCCGCCCCCGCCCCATGCGCACTCTCTCTCTCTCTCTCTCTCTCTCTCTCTCTCGCTCTCGCTCTCGCTCTCACACACACACACACACACACACACACACACACACACACACACACACACACACACGAGGCTGTTCTCATGCACAGGCAAAATCAGGCTAAGGAAACCAAGCCCAGTCTTGCCTGTGCATAAGAACCACTGGGATCACACCCAATCTTGGTGGTGCCTTGGTGGTGAACCCACCTATGTAGCCACCCATTTAAAAAGGTTAAGGGAGCAAGTGCTCCCTTAGCTCCATTTTGTTAATCACATGGCAGCGTTGGCTGCTTTCAGGCAATGCTGCATCACTGGCGGTGCCTGGGGAATCCCCATAATGCACCATGCACTCATGAGGTGCATTTTAGGAGTTCTGGGGGTGGGTGGGGCAACACATCTTGACCCCTGACCCTTCGTGCTGCCAGTGGAGGCAGCTGCACATCTGGGCACACGCTCTCCATGCCCAGCATGGATGGAGGGATCATCTGCAGTTTCAAGGCTTTCCCCCGCCGCAGACCCTGAGCCATTCCTAAGGGCTCACTATACAGCGTCAAGTAGGAAACTAGTATCTTACAAAGGTTTCTTATCTGTGTGTGTCTGTGTTTTTAATGTAGAAAGTAACTATTCACTTTTATACTAAATGTGAGGGGAGGCATATTTAATCAGATACTGTACAAAGGCAGAATGTGTCCACATTAGCAAAGGCAACATGTCAGAGATTATTCTTCGAGAGTTCAAAGATGTTTTAATGTCCACTTCCTTTTTTTCCCATAAGGAAAACTAGCCTAAGTGAACTAATATGGGATAATCTCACAATTCGGGCCGGCTCCAGGTTTCAGGAGACCCATTGGCAAACTGCCCTCCATCTGCTCCCTCCTATCTGGATGTGCTCCAAGAGAGTCACTTCACCACACAAAGACTAGGGGCACAGGAGTGGTTTAAGGGATCCACGGTGGGTTCTTTTGAGGGCTCTGAATCCTCGGCAGATGCCCAGCAATTCCAATCCTGACACCAGCCCTCTTCAGAATTCTCCTTTCAGCTGTTTTCCCACCATTCCTCTTCATGGCTCTGCACCTCTGCTCTCGACCACAAAAGCTTCTGAATTGGCCAAACCGTCAAAAAGCAGTGTCACTACAGGCCTCCTGTCATATGCCTGCCTAATCTGTTGGATGTACCAAAAGGAGAGTCTAACACATCTTGCTCAGTTTCTCTCTGAGCACTGCCAAACAATAATTTTCCTGGAAATTATTTAGCTCAGAATAAAGAATTGTATTATTTTCTTTCAAGAGTTAGGATTGGTTTAGTATAGGAGATTAATAAATTGTGAGAATGGTATAAATTGTGGTTGTCTGTGAGAAACCAGTTCTCTTTGTAGACATGCAAAAGCCACAATCCACCTGTCAGTCATGCCTAACATCATGGCTATCAAGACTTACGAAAGGATACAAGAACAGCAGTGAGAACCTAAATATAAAGGCAACACCCAATGCTGCTTTGTCTGTGGACAAAGAATCCAGACTGATTCCACCAGCCACGGCAAAAAATGATAGGCTTGGCCTCTTTCCAAAGCATGGTCACAGTAGAAAGAGATATTATTCACATGTTGTGGTCAAGGAAGCTTGTCATTCAAACATCTTAGACAGTACTAGCCTTAGGCATTTCCACATCTGAAGCTGAAAGTGAAAGTACCCCTTGCTCTCTTTTACCAAGAATAATTTTCTTAACAATAACATGAGAAGATGGTTTGTGGCAGTAAAGAGCTGAACTCTCAGAATCCGCTGCCTGAAGCAACTGTTTTGCATTGGCCAGCCTTGCTTTTAAAACAATGAAGGGGTTTTCATATTCTGAAGGTAAGTACATGTACCACCTACAGTAGTGGTTCACAATCTATGGTACTTCAAATGTTGCTGAACTACAATTCCCATCATCCCCAGGTACAATTTATTGTGGTTGAGGATGATGGGAGTTGTAGTCCAGCAAAATCTGGAATACCACAGGTTGGGAAACCCTGACCTACAGGAACTGGTGCAGGCCTTTCTTTGCAAGCCAAGTTATGCTTCTTCCTTCTTTATTCCTGTAACAGCAAATATACCTGGCTGTGCTGATCAGGCAGGCTTTCAGCTTTATTTTTTTTCCAAGCACTTGACATGTTTATCCAATTAAACATTTATTTGACCTTTTTTCCCCAGTCAATTCATTTCCGCCCTCACCTGAAATACTGCTTTAGGCAGGAGAGGGGCAGGTGGCTTTAAGACATCACAAAGACCAGCCAAGCAGCACTCTTCAAAATGTACAGGATGGTAGGCTTACTGGCTGACTAGTATTTAATAGCTGGCCTATTAAAAATATTCAGCTTTATCTTCTCTGTGTTTCCTTGGGAAGAGTTCAATGGGACTTATTCTCAGAAAGCACACACAGAGGCTGTTCACATAACTGAAAACAGGATAGGACAAGTGTCCCACCCAGGTTTGGGAGCTATGAGAGCTCCTAATTTTCACTTGTGTGTGAGCAAACAACTAGGTAAGAGGAGGGGGAGTGATTGTATGTGAGGCAGAAAATGGGTAGGACAGCACTGTCCTAACCAGCTTTCATACCCAGCTTTTGACCAGAGTAGGAGGAAAAGCTGTCCCACCCAGCTCCTGTCTCCCACACAGTCACTTCTCCCTCCTCCGTCCTAGGCAGTTGTTTTCTCCCACATAACCAAAAACTGGGATCATGCACTTGGGAAGGACATTTTTCCTACCCAGTTTTTGGTTGTGTGAACAGCCTCATAGGATTGCAACATTAAGCTACTGGAACAAAACCTCTTATTTGAAGCTAATGATCTACCATGGCTTGTAGATATTAACGAGTTACTTCAGTTTCCTCTGCAGTTTACAATTACTTTGATTACATTCTGATGCACGGGTGTAGTGGATTTTAAATATTCCATATCTATGTCTAAAGAAAATAAAAATTATAAACTGCAAAAAATGTTTTCTTGTTGTGAAAGGTCTGGGAAATTTGCCATCAGATAATGCAGTCATATAAATCAGCTCTCCGACATCTCAACATTGCCATTGAAAAGAGCATCATTCTAAGAAGTCACAATCTAAAGCTAATATTTAAAAAGCAGCATCCTATGTCCAAACACTGCTTGTCTGACTGCAGCCAAGATGTCTGATATCAAGCACATTGTTCAGATAAAATAATAAATAGAACAAAGGTCAAGATTTTTACTCTTTAACCAGTAAAAAAAAGAAATTCCTTCAATTTTAGTGTTGTTAAATAAAACACAAATCCTTGGATAAGACCAATCTGTTGAAGGTCTTTGATGCCTAGTTAGTAAACATATAATTTTGTATAAAACTGGGGGTCACTCTGGATTCTAAACACTTAAGCAGCGCAAAAGCAGTTAAGCGATTGCTTACCTCTACCACAAAATGGCTGCAGTGGACAGGCATCTGTTAGTGTAGCAAAGTGTGAGGGATGCCTGGAGCTGACATCCTGGTTGGACAAAATAGGGAATAGATCCCATTCTCTCTAAATTCTTTCTCACAAGGCAACTTACTGCGATGTAATGCTCAGTAATTAGAGCGAATATTTCATTAGAGTGGTGGAGGAAGGGTAAATAGAACATCCAAGTGTATTTTGCTTATACTTTTCTATACCAACATTTAGCCCAGTAAAAAATGCAGGCCCAATTTACTGACATGCAAAATAAACAAACACCTGATTCTTCATCTGATTCTTTGTCTGATTGCCATTTTGCTCCTTGGGTCTACATGCCATGAAATTGTTTCTTCTTCGGACGACCCAGCTCCAAAATGCTTAGTAGTTATGTGAAAAAGACCTGCTATAAGTGACAGTCAGTTAAATTTATAAAGCTGGCTTGTACTGAGTCAAACTATTGGTTTATCTAGGTCACTATTAAAGTCCATTTTAGTCACTACCATCCCACAACACTGGAAGGAACAGGAAGGATACCCTAGATAAACTTTTCCTGTTCCTTCAGTGGCACATCATTTAGAAACCTTCAGAGACTAAAATACAACAGTTTCTCTGGGCAATTTCATTAACTGACGTTTATTAATTAATTCATATATTTAGTATTTCCCAATATCCATCCTAAGCTGACATTGCTTGTTCTGTCTGTATCTTATCCAAGTACTTGGTCTACCTTCATGGATCAAGAGGTTAGAGCTATCACCAGTCTAAATGCAGCATAAAGCAGTTTACTTTGTAAAAGTAGGTTCTTCTCATTGGAGAAAGTCAGATTAGATTCTAAAAGAACCCCCAATCCAGTGTTCCCTCTAAGGCGTGCACATGTGTGTGCGCTCACAAGTTTTTTGATGTCTGCTCAGTTAATTTTAGATCCTGCTCAGGCTGAATCAGGAAGGCCCCATTCTGAATGCATGTGCGCATACACTGTCTTGATACCGAACAAAACTGAACAAAACTAATTCCGCACAAAGATCAAAAAAATTAGAAAGAACACTGCCCAAGTTCCCAAAAACCAGTCTGAAAACCACATGTCATAAACCACTTCAGACAGCAAATTGGGCCATTAATCCCAACATGCAGACATATGTGTTTTAAATACTGCAATATCTATACTAAATGGTTTTTACAGTATAAAATCTTCATATGCTCCAAGCAGTTAATATAAGTTTGGAGACAGCTTGCTGCCTGTCTTTGCTTTCATTTTTCTCCCACCCATCTGGCTTTGTTCCATCAGCAAATGCAATCCTCTTGTAGTTCATCTTTTGTCAGGGAGGTAACCAAATTAGAAACATACCTTTACATTGGAGATGAAAATGTCCTAAAGCGATTTCTGATCTTCTAGTGCTTACTCCAAGAAAGAAATTTTCACTTGCCTATACAATTAATCATCTATGGTGTCAGACAGCTTCTTGACCTGATGAAATACATTTTAGGAAGATATTCTTCAGCACACACACCCCAAGAGAACACTGTAATGTTTTTCTTTATATAAAAAATGCCCTATATATATTACTACTAGTATGTTTTCAGGCCCGTTGTAATAACGGGCGCTAGTAGGGGAGAGTTCCCCCCCCCCGCCCCACTCCCTCTGGCCTTTGCCCCCCCCTCCCAGCTGCCCGAGACCTCCTTACCCGAAGCAGCCCGCGACAGTCAGGCGAACTAAAAGCAGTTTATGCGAAGAAGAGAGGAGCTCCCGAACAGAGCTCCTCTCTGTACTAAGCCAATGCCCAAACTGCTGCTATGGACGCAAAGGACACAATAGGCGGCCTTTGCGCCCAAAGCACCAGTTCGGGAAGAGGCTTAGCACAGAGAGGAGCTCTGTTCGGGAGCTCCTCTCTTCTGCGCAAAAACTGCTTTTAGTTCGCCCGACTGATGCGGGCTGCTTCGGGTAAGGAGGTCTCGGGCAGCTGGGAGGGCGGTTGGCGGCTGTGGCGGCGGCCGCGGAGGCATTCTCCTGGGCCATTTTGGCCATTAATCATTTGGGGGGAGCGGGGAAGGAGAATTTGGGCATCTGGGAGGGCGGGAGAGCGGGCGGCAGTGGCGGCCGAGGCGGGAAGCATTTGGGCAAGGGCAAGGTCAATTTTGGGGCCGGGCTAGGGCTCCATAGTGTTCAAGCTGCCCGTCCTCGGCGGCTCCGCCGCCACCTCAGCCGGCTTCCCCGTCCCCCGTCTCCCCGTCCCGGTCTCCTTCTCCTCCGGCCGAGGCGGCGGCTCTGCCACCGCCTCGGCCAATCTCCCCTGCCGCCTCTTCCCTGGCTTTTTCACGGCGGCCGCTTCTGGCCGCTCAACATGGCCGCCGGGTGCTGGTGGTCATGTCTCCCTCGGACTGTTCTGAGCATGCACTCCGCGCATGCTCAGAAGAGCCGAGTGAGGCACAGACACATGCTTGGTGTCCGTCCACGGATGGACACCAAGCCTTTTATTAGAGAGGATAATCTGTTCTCTGGTCCTGGCAGTCCTTTGTCTTGCTACCTTAAAAGGCAGTTCAACTCCAGGCAATCATCATCATCATCATCATCATCATCATCATCATCTAGTCCTATTGTTTATCATGCCTTTAATATTTACTAAGCTGAGTTCTATGACATTCTTATCACATTCACCTCTCACCCATTATTGGTAACTACTGCAGGCAGGAAGGGTGTTCTCCCTTCTAGTATTCTGATTAGACTTTAACTATCATCATCATCATCATCTTAATCATAATACCACATTTGTCTAAATTTACTGTTTAATCAAACTAAAATATTTTAGTTTGATCTGACAGAAAGGTTAGCCCTCAAAATGGATTAAAGAAAACTTTTTTCTACATTAGCCAGTGCTGTGTGAATCTCACATAAAGGGTACACTCATGAAAAAGGAGGAACCAGAAGAAAGTGTTATCTATGAATATTGTCTGTTTTAGCCTACTTTTGAAATATGCCTGGATCTAGCTAAAATACAAATCCTTTCAGGAGTAAATTTCATCCAGATTCTGTGGAGCCTAGCAGACTGCCAAAAACTAGAAACAGATGGCAAATTATGTAGCAATATCTTGTCCCATGATTGTGTTTGTTTATTTGGAATTTTTGTTTTGTTTCAGAGTTTGGAAACAGGGAAGTCAAGAGCAGCTGGAGACCAATTTAACTTTTAAGAAGGGGGAAATAAATAAATAAATAAATAAATTTCTCAATTTTCTGTGACTGTGTATTTTCACATTGAGTTTGTTCTTCCAGTAGCTATACAGTCTCCAGCCCTGGTTGCTCAGCTGAAGATCCGGAGTCCTGTAACCCATTTTTCAACAAGTGCCCAGGTACTCTAGCACTCAACGTGGTCCTTGTTGAGCTGGGCGATGACCGATCCGGTATAGAATTCATTTTTCTTGTTCTCACCTTGTTTATGGGATTAGGCACATTTAGTCTGATTTCTCAGCAGAGGCCTGTCTGGTTTGGGTGACCCTCCAGCATAGCCCTCTGCATCCTCGAAGCTCACAAGCCCCTCCACCTCATCAAGGTAGTGCCCGGGGGAGGAGGCAAAAATCCTTTGGGATTTTAGAATACAAACTGATAGGCATTTAGCATACAATACGCCTGATCTGACAGTAATTGAGAAGAATCGGGTTCTGGTAATTGATATTGCAGCAATCCCAGAGGATAGACAAGCTGGCGAAAAACAACTGGAGAAAATAACTAAATACAAGGACCTTCAGATTGAAATTGAGCGGCTGTGAAAAAAGAAAACATTAGTGGTGCCAATAGTTGTTGGTGCCCTTGGTGTAGTACCAAAAGAACGTCAACACCATCTTGACACCTTGGGTACCAATAAAATTACAACACATCAGCTACAGAAGGCCACACTACTCGGGACAGCATGACTACTACGATGCTATCTTTAATTTTTCTTTAGTTATCCTAGACCCTTGGAAAGGGCTCGATAATTAAAGTACCAAATCCAGTCAATAACATCTGGTGGACTGTGTGTAAATACATTATTATTATTATTATTATTATTAATAATAATACCTGTCTGTGTAAAATAATAACAATAATAACAAGAAGAAGAAGAAGAAGAAGAAGAAGAAGAAGAAGAAGAAGAAGAAGAAGAAGAAGAAATCACCATCAGCCAATTACAAAAAGCAGCTTTACTGGGAACAGCCTATATTCTGCGACGATATCTATAACAACAACAACAACATTGACAATAAAATTCTGGCATCCCAGGTCCTTGGGAAGGACTCGATGTCTGGATTAAAAAAACCAGTCAATAACACCTGTCTGACTGTGTAAAATAATAATAATAACAACAACAACAACAACAACCGCACACACTGAAGTTAAAAGAAAAATTGGAAGTGAATACATCAGGAGAGTTAGAAAAATCCTCAAGTCCAGACTCAATGGCGGGAACACCATACAAGCCATAAACAGCTGGGCTATACCTGTTATCAGATACACTGCAGGAATAATAGACTGGTCCCAGGCAAAGCTAGAGACGCTAGATCATAAGACCAGGAAAATCATGACCATCAATCATGCTCTGCACCCCCGCAGTGATGTCGATAGGCTATACCTCCCTCGCAGCTCAGGTGGAAGAGGAATGCTGCAAGTCCATCAAACAGTAGAGGAGGAGAAAAAAGGCCTTGAAGATATCAAGGACAGAGAGAAGATGCACTTAAAATGGTCAATAACAAGAAACTATTCAACACCAATTGAACAAAGCAGGCCTACAAAAAAGAACAAGTCAAGAACCGAGCAGAAAAATGGAAAAATAAGCCCCTGCATGGTCAATATTTGCACAATATAAGTGGAAAATCAGACATTACCAAGACCTGGCAATGGCTTAAGAATGGCAACTTGAAGAAAGAAACAGAGGGTTTAATACTGGCTGCACAAGAACAGGCACTAAGAACAAATGCAATAAGAGCAAAAGTTGAAAAGTCAACAACAAACAGCAAGTGCCACCTTTGTAAAGAAGCAGATGAAACCGTGGACCACCTAATCAGCTGTTGCAAAAAGATCGCACAGACTGACTACAAACAAAGGTATG
This sequence comes from Hemicordylus capensis, assembly GCF_027244095.1. NCBI lineage: Eukaryota > Metazoa > Chordata > Lepidosauria > Squamata > Cordylidae > Hemicordylus > Hemicordylus capensis. The sequence goes on along the minus strand of NC_069658.1, from coordinate 313,492,465 downwards.
ACAAGGTAGCATGGATGATACACTGGAACATCTGCAAAGAATACAAGCTACCTGTAGCCAAACATTGGTGGGACCATAAAATTGAAAAAGTTGAAGAAAATGAAGATGTAAAAATATTATGGGACTTCTGACTACAGACAAACATCTGCCACACAATACACCAGATATAACTGTAGTCGAGAAGAAAGAAAAACAAGTCAAAATAATCGACATATCAATACCAGGGAATAGCAGAATAGAAGAAAAAGAAATGGAAAAAATCACCAAATACAAAGATCTACAGATTGAAATTGAAAGGCTGTGGCAGAAAAAGACCCAAATAATCCCAGTGGTAATTGGCGCCCTGGGTGCCGTTCCAAAAGACCTTGAAGAGCACCTCAACACCATAGGGGCCACAGAAATCGCCATCAGCCAATTACAGAAAGCAACTTTACTGGGAACAGCCTATATTCTGCGATGATATCTATAATAATAACAGCAACAACATTGATAATAAAATTCAGCCATCTCAGTTCCTTGGGAAGGACTCGATGTCTGGATAAAACAAACCAGTCAATAACACCTGTCTGACTGTGTAAACAACAACAATAATAATAATAATAACAAATAACAAAAATAAAACCCTGTACAAAATACTACTGTTTTCACTAGCACTTAAAATTTCATCAGCAGCTGGACAGGATTGAAATTCAAGGAATGAAATTCAATAGAAATATTTAAATTCAAGATTTGGTTAATATATGGCTCTAAAATTAGTTTGTTTCACTGTGACATAAGTAATTGTTGGTGAAATCTTGCAGCCCTCATATGAAATGGAAAACAACGTTGTCCTCTTCTAATTGAGAGGACTACACAGCTCTACTTCATCTGTTTATTTGAACACTAGATAAGGCTCAGTTCCACCTCTTCCCATATTACATCTGTCCAGCAAAGGAAGAAGGGCTACTTTCTCTCTAGAAACTAGAGCAGAGAGCTCTGAGCTTGTTATGGCCCAGACAAGCACAGCTCCCACTCACAGCCGTAACCCTGAGTCAAAGACTGAGGAGGCACAACCAGCACTTGCTGCAGCCTTGAATCTTGGCACAAGACCAGAACCTAGTAGGGATGTGCTCGAACCTCACGGTTCGAGCCACTCACGGTTTGTGGCGCCGGGCTTAGGGGAGGGCTACACAAGCGGGCTGCAAGCCCGGTGGTTTACATGAGCAGCGAAAATCGGGCTAGGCTCTCCTAGCCCGATTTTTGCTGCTCGTGAGAATAGCCCCAAAGTATTGCTATTGCTTCACCCGTCATGAATCTAAGGTTCGAAATACATATTAGGTTGAGCTCTGTGATTATTTTCTCTACAGTTTCTTTTAAAATCTAAGGCAGCCTTAGTGGGCTGCATCTAAGTGGAAGAAGAGTGGGAAGGGAGTTTTTTCCTTCCAGTCATTTTCCTTCCAGTCATTTTCCAGCTCAGAACCATCCTCCCCAAGCTGCTTTTTCCAAATGCAGGACAAAAACAGAGCTGCAGCACTCCACATAATGTATAGTTTGAACTGACTGCTCCTGGAAAAGATGCCACTGTCCATCTGGGCGATGGTTGTTTTTTTGTTTTTGTTTTTACCAAGGTGCAGTTTTTATGTATCAGGTTACAATTTGAGAAAGCAGGGAGAGGATGCATCAGGCATCTTCTTTAGAGTTAGCATTTGTAGTGGACCATCACCATGACATACCGTACACAAGCACTTTTAGATTAGAGTTCATTTCAGGTTAAATCCATTCAACAGGCTGTGTTTACAGAATCAAGCCTGATTTATTAAAAAATATATTTATCATATTCACTAAAGTCAGGTGCCGAACAGACATGTCTAGGAACAAGCACACCTGCTGTCAATTAGAAGTCTTCTAACCTAAAGGCAAACATAAACAAATCTAGGGTGTATCTTGCTTGTCCTTGATTTCTTCCAGAGCTTAAATGTAATAACAGTGTTTAGCTCCTCTAGCATATTGCAAGTGATGGGTTTGGACAGCACGAAACATGAACTAGAGGGGAACAGAACGGTAAAACTAGGGCATTATTGTTCAGTATATAGCCACCTAATATCACAGTGGGAAAATGCTTAACTAATAAGCAGAAGGTTGCTGGTTTGAATCCCCACTCGTACTATATTGGGCAGCAACGATACAGGAAGATGCTGAAAGGTATCATCTCACACTGTGCGGGAGAAGGCAATGCTAAACCCCTCCTGTATTCTACCAAAAGAAAACCACAGGGCTCTCTGGGCGTCAGGAGTCAAAATGGACTTGATGGCACACTTTACTTTACATTGCCCAATTAAAGAAGACCTGTTCACTTTTTGGCATCAAACTGCTTATAAGGGATGGAATGGTGTCACTATAAAGCATATCTTTTTTTAAGATGATGCATGCAAGAGGGGCACAAATAAACACAATAGGAGATCCATGATAAAATCTCTAGCGTGTTTAAGAAGTTTGATAGCAACTAAAGGAAGGGCTCAAAAGAGGGAAGGAGCTCCTTGGGCTTTGGCTGGGTGGGGGCTTACTCCTCCCCACATTTTTGCTATGAAAATCACCTCCCCATCAAGCTGCTACTTGCCCCATGGTGGAAAACAACCAGAAATCACTATAACTGCTAGTAATAGTGATGCCATACTAGAAAGTGGAATAGGAGATAACCCAGAGAAGAGGCTCTGCCATTCCCATTTCTGCACAATGGTCGCTGCATCCATTGCGTAGACCCTGGGGCTATTCTCATGATCACAGAAAATCGGGCTAGCTTCTGCTAGCCCAATTTTCTGCAATCATGAGAACCACCAGGCTTGGCTGTGAGCCCGGTGGTTCTAGAGCGGGTAACTCACTCAAGAATCCCTGCCCTAAAACCAGGTTTGCAGAGCAAGCACTCCACAACCTGGTTTTGAAGATCGTGAGTAGCCGCGGCGTGGCTTCACGCCACACCTACTCATGAGGAGACCCCTGGAGGGGAGGCGAAAAGCTGTCTCCCAGCTCCGGGGGTCTTGCGCAGGGAATGCTGGAGCTTGCGGGGGCCTATTGGCCCCCGCTCCCCCCAGCCCCCGCCAGCTCTGAGCCGGCAATCGTGTGGGCAGCTGATCCGGCCACCCAGGGCTCCCGCCCTGCTCATGTGCAGGGAAAGCAGGCTTAGCCCACTCTCCCCGCTCAGCGCCCCAAACCGGATCTCACTGATCGTGAGACCTGGCTCTCTGTGTTAGTATATTTGGGTTGTTAAAGGTGTACTGAGTTGGCACTCCCTTCACTTCTAAAAGCATTATGATTGTTAAGAGAAGCTAATGGCCAAATGAGCTCTTAATCATTGTCTAAGGCTCAGCACCCTTTTGTCTAAGGTTCAGGACTGCCTGGCTTGTGGTGTACATGTTATTGTACCCAGAAAAGCTGCTCCTTACATGTGATGAACACATCTGTCTAAATAATATTTGTTCAGCACTTTCTAGTGTTAAAGCTTTCCATGTGTTTGTTGTCATCCTCATAACAATCCTGAGAAGAAGCAGCTTGACTAAGGCGTCTTAATGAGTTCATGGCAGAGGTGATGTGAACTGGTAGCTTCCTGACTGGTAGTTTACTTTATTAGCCAGTATGCTATACCTGCTCCCTTGACATTTTACGCATTACCACCCTGAGCAAGTAATGGGACAACAGGGACAACAGTCCCATCTCTAGGCCTGGACACTCCATTTTATCTTCCATGAGTAGTCTCCAAAACTCATGATAACAACTTGATACTCTACCTACAAGGCCTTCAAAACCCATCAATGAGTGAGTAAGGGAAAGAAGATAAGTGTCCTCTTCTTCAGATTGCAGACCCCATGTGATTATTCTGCAGGAGCATCTCTCTCTCTAACAAACTCACTAAATCTATACATTGAGAGACTATTACAGAAAATCAAATTGATATATGTGGTAGATATGTATGTCAAAGCCGCAAATTCTTGTGTGGCTAATGTTGACTTTTAAGAAGTCTTGGTTAATGTTGTTTTTGAACTACAACTCCCATCATCTCCAGCCTTCGATCACTGTGGCCAGGGATGGTGGGAACTCTAGTCCAAAACCAACAAGTTACCCAAGACTTTTTAAAATTAAAAGTTTTAAGAAATTAAATAATAACCAGAACAAATATCCTTAAAATACACTACAAAATACAATTGTTCTCAATATATTCTAGAGTGGGCCTTTTAACACTGATATCTCTTTCCTGAATTCTCTTTGTTCTCACCCTTCACTAAAATCTGAGATGGTTCCCTGTTGAGTTTAAATCACCATTTGCAAATAACAGAAAGCAGAATCCCCCCCTAATTTCAATTCAATTCATGTACAACAAAAACTGTGTATCCTAGCGTCATCTCCATGAAGCTAGGATTTTATGGGGTTGTGGGTGGGGGAGGCATTTTGACGGCTTTGCACATTTTCAGATGCAGCTCTTTCCTGTTTTTTTTTAGATAGTTTCCTCAAGGGACACTTACAGGAAAAGTAGGAAACCTGGATGAAAGCAAGAGAACAACATTATGAGAAGGAAAGAGATAGAAAGAAAATCTGAATAAGTACTGCATTTCATGCTAATGCTTAATGAAAAAGTAGCCAATAAAACTGCATTCACAAGATAGTAGGAGAGAGGGGTTTTTTTCATCACAAAGTTATTTTTGTTTTTCCAGTGAAGAACCGGATTAATTTAACACTTGATTTCCCAAATTTTCCTTTTTCATTGTAGAGAAATTGATGTGGCCAAAAAATGTCCTCAACTAAACTCTCCTAATTCAAAATGTCTTACATGAATTTGTTTTTTTAACCAGTTAGTTATAATATTTTACAGTATTCCTAGTTATAGCTGCTTATGGGCGAATAAAAGACCTATTCTGTTTCGCAAGACAACCGCCAGGAAAAGAACCTAGTTGACTCCTAAGGCTGAACAGTGAATAAAATAAAATAGGAAGTGGCAGTATTGTAGCCCATGATATTAAAAATAAGAGCTAATTCATATAATTTCCAGCTTCAAATTCTGTATGCACAATGGGAGAGCATGTCCACATGCCATTCACCATTTTACTGTTCATGATATGGAATGCACATGTCTGCACAGATGTGTTCAATTCCCATAATACTTACTCCTTTAAAAAGGAGGTGGATGAATCATAGAAATGAAGGACACATTTATCACACAAAATGTATTATTTTGTATGCATGACTGATGACTAATAAACATGCACATAACATTTTCAAGTGATATTTCTCTGCATAGGGCTCAAAATGTATCCAGTTTCATTTCATTTCATTTATTTAATATGTTTTTATTAAACTTATGTCTCTGGGCAGTTTTACAACAAAAAACAGTTAGTAGGAATCACATCAATCCTTAAGGATATGTGTCCCTCATCAGGTGTCCAAGAACATGGTGAGGCGGGTCTCACTATCCATGAGACCTGCTTTTGTTAGAACTGTTAGAACTGCTTTTGTTAGAACTGCGGGGAGAGCGGGCTAAGCCCGCTCTCCCCGCAGACGAGCAGGCAGGGAGCCCTGGGCAGCCGGATCAGCCGCCCACACGATGGCTGGCTCCATGACGGTGCCGGCAGGGGGTGGGGGGAACGGGGGCTGCGCAAGTGCGCAGGGCATACTGGGGAGACCCTCGAGCTAGGAGGCGGCTTTTTACCTCCCAGCCAGGGGTCTACTCATGAGTAGGTGCGGCGCGAAGCCACACCACGGCTACTCATGAGCCTAAAAGGCAGGTTTGCTGGAGCGCTCGCTCCGCAAACCTGCTTTTTAGCAGGGGTTCTCGAGTGGGTTACCTGCTCAAGAACCACCGGGCTCGGCTGCGAGCCCAGTGGTTCTTACGACCAACAAAAATCGGGCTAGGCTCTCCTAGCCTGATTTTTGTTGGTCGTGAGAATCGCCCCGGTATGTTTTTCTACTATACTTTTCTCCTCTCTATATGGAAGGAGCTGGTTTTGTCCAGTTATTTACTAGTGTTTTTTTTTACCAAGGTTCGTGCACTGGTTCGGTGCTACAGGGAGGGGAATTGAATCTTTTTTAAAAGGAGAGCAGGCCCCTACCTGCTCTCCACCACCGCATGCAGCTTCCTGCTGCAGTGGCACTTATCCCAAGAACCCACACGCAGCGCCGGCACACACATGGTGTCCACGCATGCACAGAAGCCATTTGCATGGCCAGCATTATGTTGGGTCTTGTGGTTAGCATGGTGTTGAGTCAGAGTGGTGTTGGGTCCCAAAAACCTGCAGAAGGCTCTGGCACACACATGGCATCCGCTCATGCGCAGACACAATTTGCATGGTCAGCATGTGCACGAACCTCAGTTTGTACACATCCCTATTGTTTGGCAATTGAATATAGGGATTTTAAGAACACAGGAACAGATTGGGCAAGGTGTACTCAGCATTGGGTTTTTTAAAGGGTACTTTAAAAAAAATGCAGACTTTACTAATGTTATTTATTTTTAGTATAATTCTGCCTTTAGTATTTAGTAATTTAGTATAATTCTGCTTTTTTTTAAAGTACCCTTAAAATAAAATAAAAAATCCTAAGAATGTTCAAACATTGAACATTTTAACCAAGTTGTATGTGTGTACAAAGTTTTCATTCCAATTCTATTTTCAGCACTTTGGAATATTACGGATGCATTATTATTTTACATTATCATTGAGACAACATTTTCTCATCTAGCAAGTTCATGACAACATTTAAAACTTTCAGCTGAGGCGTTGCCTGAACATTTCAACTTGCTTTATTCATTTGGAGTAGTGCAGAACATAGAAATGACATAGTCGTTGCCCAGAATATGTGGGGAGAGATCAGGCAGTGAAAATACAGAAGTGAGTTGAAAGTTAAGGAATTGGTAAAATGAGGTGAAAGTCCTCTAAAAACATTGTTCAGTGACAATAATGTTTTATCTAAGTTCTTACCCCTGGGCCCATAGACAGACAGTTATAAGTGCCAATATACCAACAGTTTCATATCAAACATAACTGACAAGTAAGCAACTTTAATAGGATGTTGTGTAAACACAAATATATCATAAGGGATTCCTTTTTAATGGAAAAAAGTGGTGCTTGTAATCTAGGCCAGCTGTAAATGTGTCTCCTTAAACGAAAGAATTAATGAAGCCATCCCCTAAGCATGCAGAAATCTGGTTTCTATCAGGAGAATCTGAGGGAGGGTGCTTTATGATTGTCCTGACCAGAACGAGGAAATGTCAGGATGAATGCATCCTGTCCAGGACTGATCCCATTCAGAACCAAGGGGAGAAATTACTAGCTGACATTGGTATGATTAACTCTTATTAACTCCTATATAAATGTAATAAATAAATGAAATAAATAAATAAATAAATAAATAAATAAATAAATATTAAGAAAAATCTAGCAGCCACACTGGCTACAGACTGGTCCAGTTAGTAAACATCCACCATCCTACCCCCCCTATCGCTGCCGGCAGGAATTTTTGTTTAGATTTGGAATATCTAGCCCTGTGTTTCAAAATCTCTAATTAAAAACTAATCAGTCTGCTAGCAATAGAAGTAACAGCTTCTACTCACATGCAAATCTGTCCCAATCTTTTGTAAAGCTTCACCTGCATTTCAAACACAACTGCTTCTTGTCAAACATTACCAAGAACACAAGAGAATATATTATGAGCAGAGCATAGATTGTGGTGAATTGTTCAAAGCAATTATGAAGATAAAATCATAAGACACTCAAGTGAATGTTACAGAAATAAATCTCCAATGTTTCTGTTTTGTCTACGGAAATCCAAAATGTTAGCGGGGTTTCTTGCCTTTGGTTGCTGGAAACACAAAGTTTTAAGCTTACCAGTCTGTCTCCCCGTGAGAGCACACCAAAAAAAAAAAAAAAAAAATCTGCAATGATGGGTTTGATTAGAAGTACTACACTTTCCAGTTATTCTTACCTCAATATCACAGAAATGCCAGCACAGTCTCTCTCAGGGGTGCAGTCATTCACAAGTATTCAGAATCTTAGTGATCATCAGTCCCACCAATGTGACTTACACAAGCCAGCCATGAGAACATAGAATGCACAGGAAGATGGCTATGTCCAGGGAAGAATCTATGTGGTAGTGGTGCTTTGTTGAGCCATGCTATTAAAGTAGATAAGGCTGATTTTTGCAGGGGCTCTAATCCTATAGTCTGGCCCAAGGTCACTTCATTGGTTTCACTAGTATTGGAACTGCCTATATTGTTAACATAGGGTGTAAAAATTGCATTCCACCATTATAAGCCCTGAACATATCAGCCCTAAAATCCAAACCATCTGTTCAATCTGCCTGAAATTTGGCTTGAGGCAACTGTTGGAAGTGAAGGACTTTGCACTGTCTCTTGTCTCAATGACAGTGGAAGACAGACTAGTGAGTCAGAGGGCTATAGGGTCAATACATTGGTCATCCCTTCTCTACTATTCTGACACTATCCCTTTGGAATGTAGATTGCTACTCTTAGATACACTTCCTTCCTGCCTGCCTTGTCACTTCCTCTCTCCCTCTTCTCTTCCTGTTCCTTCCCCCTTGCAACATGCAAGCTCCTCTCACCTGCACCATGTGTGCAGAGATGCAGAATCCATCTGCATCCAGCTACATAGATAGATTAGAGATCCTAACTCCTCACTTTCCTATCCAGAATGGAGTTCTCCAATAAATACCATTTAGATTTGAAACTATGAACTGGCTCCATTACTTTACTCTCAGCATACACGCATGCCTAACTAAATTCCGCTGTGTTGTACCTCTGTGCTCTCTATTATAATGAAAAAGGGTTTCTCTTACCAGAGAGAATTCCCAACAGCAACTAGGTGACAAGCACCACCACTTTTCCAAATCTGTTGTACTTTCACTGAGAAATGACTGAGATACAGATGACAGAGCACCAAGAACCCTTCCCTTCCTACTTTGTAGATAGTACAGCAAGATAGTACAGCAAGAAAGAGATAGCCACCACTAAGCAGAAGCCTGTAGTTTTAAAGGAGAGAAATGCACTTTGTATTTCAGCCATTGTGCTGAAAAAAGCTCTCTTGACAGCTTTTACAATCTAATATCTTGTGTCTTTCTCTCGGTGCTATCTAGAGACATCAGGCAGTGATAGTCTGTTTGTTCCTTGTTCCCCATAGCATCTAATGAAGACAAATACACTCTGTGTATGTTCAGAGGCTATGCCCTCTATTGACAGCATTTAAATGTACTTCTTGTATTGACAGTAGGGGAGTGGGGGAGAAACAGAAACCAATAACTGAAATTAAACATGCCACAATTTTGTTAAAAGATCATACATTTAGCAACATGTGGAGGAGGTACCTAGCATTCCTTCTTAAAAGTTGTGATTGCATGCTATTGAACATTATCAAAAGATATGTCATTTAGTACTGTATTCCATGTTACTGCCACATATCAATTGGTAAAATAAATTGTTATGGCAGGCCTGCTCAATTTAGGCCCCCCAGCTGTTTTTGGACTACAAATCTCATAATCCTGAGCCACGGTGGCCAATAGCTAGGGATTATGGGAGTTGAAGGTCAGCATCTGCAGGAGGACCAAAGTTGAGCAGCGCTAGGTTATGGCTATAGAATCTTCCCTATAGAATCTTCCTTATAGCTAGGTTATGGCTATAGAATCTTCCTATTAATGTGATTTCTCTGATGTGAAAGAAGTTCTTAAATGCTTGGAAGGAATCAAATATTTGATTCAGCTCTCTATAATTCTTCTAAGTGCTACCACTTTTGGTTGAAGTATGAGCAATTGGTGTCAACCTGGACAACTTGCCTCTACTGAAAGTGCCTCTAGAATACAATGCAAGCTTTGAGGACCACAGCTGAGTGCTGTGAATGCAGGTCTATCATATGGGATTGATGACACATTCTCTTAGCAGCCTGTTCATGAATCATGAATATTGTGGATAACGTCACAATGCATGGGACAGGAATCCATTTGTAGCAAATTATTATGGATAGATTGTGCACCTTTTGAATTTCTGTCCAGTTATTAACTATAGTATGTTGCATTTTAATGAAATGCTGTGCCTAGCAGAAATGCATCAGGCAGAAATTCACTAGCTGCGTATCTAATGTCAATGCAGAAGTCAATGCAGAAGCCAACTGGTTTAATTTCTGCCTTGCTTGATGAATTCCTCCCAAGCTCATTGCCAAGCTGGACTAAGGCAAAGTGCAGAAGCATGGAGCCTAATTTGCAAAGCCAGAATAATGAACAATGTTTACACCATTTAACTGGTGTGGACGTTATAAAGATTACCTTAACTTGCAATTTCCATGATCTTTAGAGCTTAAATGAAAACTATAAGCACCTTAACTCTCAACTTAAATGTAGTTGGTTGTAGCAAAAATTGCCTCTTGGGGGGGGGGGAATCATTTATTTATTTATTTATTTATTTATTTAAATATTTCTATATCGCCCAAAACTTGCATCTCTGGGTGGTTTATAATTAAAATCATTTAAAACATAAGATCAATTAACAATTAAAATCATTTAAAACATTTAAAACCCAGCATTAAAATTATTTCAAACTATAAATCTAATTAAAAGCCTGGGTGAATAAATGTGTCTTTGGTGCCTTTTTAAAAGTTGCCAGAGATGGGAGGGCTCTTATTTCAACAGGGAGTGCATTCCAAAGTCCAGGGGCTGCAATGGAGAAGACACATTCCCGAGTAGCCACAAGATAATTGGCGGCAGCCGCAGATGAACCTCTCCAGATGATCTTAACAGGCAGTGGGGCTCATGGCAAAGAAGATGTTCTCTTAAATACCCAGGGCCTAAGATGTTTAGGGCTTTATAGGTAATAACCAGCACCTTGTATTTTGCTCGGAAACGTATTGGTAGCAGTGTAACTCCTTCAACACAGGAATAATATGGTCTCTCCTAGATGACCCAGAGACCAAGCTGGCTGCCGCGTTCTGAACCAACTGCAGTTTCTGGACTATGTACAAAGGCAGCCCCACATAGAGTGCATTGCAGGAATCCAGCCTAGAGGTTACCAGCATATGTACCACTGTTTTGTGGTCATTCATCTCAAGAAACGGACGCATCTGGAGTATCAGCTGGAGCTGATAAAAAACACCTCTGGCCACTGCCTCAGCCTGGGACACCAGGGAGAGGTTCGGATCCAGAAGCACCCCAGACTGCATACCTGTTCCTCTGGGGGAAGGAAAATAAAATAAAATAAAAGTTAAACTATGTTAATACCATAGCTTGCTTATTTAAAATTATGGAATTCAATATGGCAGAAATTGTGTTTAAAAAAACAATATTGCATAATGGATTGAGTGTTGGTCTTGGACTAGGAAGACATGGGCTCAATTCCCCATGCAACCATGAAGTCACTGGTAACCTTGGACAAGTCTCCATCTCTCAGAGGTTGTCTGGACAAGTGGGCTCCAGGGTCATGGACTTCCTTCACGCCCTTTCTGTGCTCTCTGTCCCCAGGCATAAGGTTATTGGTCCAGAGCAGGAAGTCTCAAGACATTTGCACATGGGTCTCCTCCACTGTTCCCTCTAAGGCATGTGCTTGTGTGCGTGCTCACACATTTTTTGATGTCTGCTCAGTTAATTTTTGATCCTATTCAGGTGGGATCAGGAAGGCTCCATTCAGAATGCATGTGCGCACACACTGCCTTGATACTGCTGCCCTGAATAAAACTCAGTCTGCACACAGATGAACAAAATGAGAAAGAACACTGGTCTCCTCTGATCTGGATATTTAAGCTATGAAAGGAAGTAGTTCATTTGTAGAGGGAAAAGGCACACTGCCTGGCCACTCTAGGTTTCTTTTAGACCCTCTTTTATTTAATTGCCTATAATAGACAAATCATGTATGTGTTCAGGTTTTCCTCCATAATAGCCAGAACTTCCTTTTTAAAAATAATAATAAAGCCAGTGTACAGTACTATGCACCAAATTCCACACTGGATGGTACCTATACTTGGAACAGGAAGTACACCCCTCCAACTTAACATGTGTTAGAACACCTCCATTACATTTCTCTGAGCAGAGTACAATTTGTAGACTGTCTGGAGCTCATACTGCAATTAGTTCCCTGTTACAGAAAACAGGCTGCCATTCTCCTGAAATAAAAAGTTAAGTATTAATGAAACAAACAGAGAAGGAAAATTCCACAAAGAATGTAAATTCCAAATGACAGAAAATGCTGCTTCTCATTCAATGTTTTCAACCACATTGCTGAAAGCGTGATTCATTGCCACCTTTCCCTTTTCAAATAGCTTTCCCAGATACCATATATCATTCTGAAGTCATTTATCAGCTTCCATTTTCTAAAGGGCATATTATACACAAAACCACAGCACTCATGTAAACCAATTCCCTTTACAATTCTAAAAACAGAATTGCTACATTTAATGGGAGGTAACGGTTTCTTACTGTAAATCCACAGAGAGAGACTCAGTCTACAAACTAATATGAATGGCAGATCTGAATTCACTATAACATACCTTTGAGGGGAATGAATTTGCAAAGAAATATCTCAAATGATAAGAAATTTAGGGCTGAAACAGAGATGTCATGAGAAATCTGTTACTGAATCTTCTGACCTTTTTTATTTTATTTTTAAACCTCTAAAGCAGTTGCAGGAGGCATTTGTTTCAACTGGCACAACAGCACTAGGGGAAGTGTTTAATCCTTCTGCACCATTCCTAAAGCTAAATCTTCAACAGACACAGGTCTTTGCCATTTTTCTGCTGCAGGACTAATGGCCTGAGGAAGATGGTTTAGATCAGGAAAATGGCCCAAAGAGTAAAGGCTTAAATTTCCTCCCAAGAACTAGTGTTCCAACCAAAATCAGATCCTGCACAGCTGCTTAAAAGTCAACAACAACAAAATCAGGAGAACTGACCACAGATCTCCAGTCTCATGTCTGTTTCAGTCCTCAGGAGAATATAGCTTAGGGTCAAAGTACATGACTCATACAGTTCTTCTGCAATACCTTTTTGAAGGTGGTATTATGAAGGACTGGGAAGGGGTGGGGAGGCTTTTTAACCTTTTCCCTACCAGCCATTTGTCTCATCAACAGCCTCTCCCAGCTGCTTCTCTCAATTTCTGGAAAAAAAGTGGAGAAAAGCTCACTTGCCCAATGGGGAAAAAACCCTTCCTCAAGGGCAGAAAAGGAGCCCAAAATTAAGGCCACAATCAGAACCAGTACAAAGTTGTGCATGCTTTAAACCTGAATAACTTTATAGAAATGTCATCTTAATGCTCATCCTCATCCTCTGTACTGAAGAAGAATATGAAAGAAAAACAGTAGCAGCAGGGTTTGTATGTGCTTCCATGTGCTAACATTATGTTCTAAACAGAGTGAAAAGCTTGTGGAACATAGCCCAACTGACCTCTGCACGGGCAACCCCACGCAAAATACTATCCTGGAAATTTGCTGAATGAGAGCAGATGATGTCTGCTGGTCCAGTCAAGGCATGGCATGAAATGGACCCAAGGAGAGGTACACTTACCTTAGGAAGCTAATTTACTCATTGAGAACTACTATTCTAGCCCACTTGGGTTCAAACACAGTTCCATGTCAACTGATCCACCTATTGTGGAATTCTTCCGCATGTTTTTACATTGCAAACGACTGTGAGCTACATTCTAAAGCATGTCCCAGAAGTATAAATGAGCCTTCAAGTGAACTTTCCAAGAGCTGAGCATGTTGGATTACAGCAAAACAATTTACAAGGTGGCTTAATAAACAATAATACTTCCCAAGTTGAACTTCCATCAATCTGCTTTTTTACTCTACAATTCTAGAGGCGAGGCAAAGGAAGCAGAAGATAAAAGTTTGCTTGTGAAGATACCTGGACAATGAAATCAATCAAAAAACATCATTTTTCTGTTTTGAATTTTGTGTGGTGGAGAAATGGTACAGTGGGAATGAATTTTGATTACTGAGTGTTTGAAGAACTAAATTAATGCAAGCCATGCATTGCACAGTGGAGATGCTAAAGAGCTGAGTATAAAGAAAGGAACGGAGCTGCCAATATATTATCATGGTGACAGCTTGAACATCATGATCTCTGTTAAAGGCTGCTCTGTGAGCAATTTCACAGGTTCATGGAATCCTGCCATTAAAATTGTTTTTTGGTGGTACGATACAACACCACAAGGAAACATATACTTTCAAAGTTTAATGACAGAGGATGGAAACTTACAAAATGGTGGGTTCATTCAGCATGAACATGGAACAACTTTAGTTGTACCAGGGGACTTTGAGACACTAGACAGCCAGATGTTCGTAGTTATTAGCTGAATAGACAGACTACTTCCTCTGTTTACAGTATCATAATAAACTCAGACTGTGATCTTAAACTTAGGGATGAAGGGACCCAAAGGCATTTTAAAGAAAGGAACCACATATAAAGCTTCTGGGCTGTCTCTTTGTTTTCAGAGCCCCACATTTATATTGGAGATTTTTGAGCATGGCATATTTCCCCCCAGAGAGACTGGACAAACTGATTAGTTAATAAACTTCATCAGACAAACCAGATTTTGGAAGATGATGATAACCTACCACCACCAAAACTGCTTTCGATGTAGCAGCTCATTAATTTTTACTATACTATGTATTGGAAATGTTTGGGACAGCCAACCATAGTAAACAGTGGCTGACATCCTGACTAAATTCACTCGAGGAAGAACCATTGAAATGATAAAGGACAAGTTAGGCATGTCGAACTTGTCCTTTTAATTTCAATGGGACGTCCTCAAGTAAATTTAGTCAGGATGTCAGCCAATAGCTTTCCCTCAAAGATTCTTTCTGCATATGCCTACACAATACAATATCAAAGATAGGTGACAGAAAAGCTTTCAAAAAGCTAGATCTTTACAAGCTGTGCTCTAAAATGGTCATATGCAGGTTTGTTTGTGTCTTCTTGTGTGGATCTTTCTTTAAGGTCTGTTTTATGTATAATGGCCACGATGTAGATGATGCTAATTCAAATCATTCATATACAGTAGCTTACCGCATAGACTGAGCAATTCTTCTCATACCACTTTTCTTTCTGCATGTTTGAAGCGGTGTGGCAAACTACTACACATGGATTGCTCTCGACATAGTAGCAGTTGCCAAGCAGAAAGCAGCCTCTACATGGAGCTGTGACATGTAAATCATCCACACTGTATGAGTTACAACCACCTCTCTACATGGTTTTCAGCCAATTCAGCCCAACTTTAAGGCATGGGAATTCAAAGGCAAGTAGTAAAATAAATAGCCACAATTGATGCAGTCTAGTGGCTCTGGTGAACATGGAGGGAATGCACACATCCTGCTGAGCTTTGGACTGCAACCAGTATGGGGTTGCATTCTCTTTTGCAATCCAATTTTAAAAGTCACATAATGTGACAATTATCCGTCCCTTTTAGGCAGGACCAAATGAACTTTTAATTATATCAATAGCCATTGCAACCTTTTGTTCTTAGGGCATCCCAAGTGATCAGCAGCCTAATTAGGATATATTAGTTGTCCCACTTTTATTTATTTTGATTTTACTCTTGCTCTGAACTTCAAAATATTGCAGCACTTTTAAATAATGAATCAAAGTAGTAAAAGATAACCTTAGACCTCCCAATGGTCTTTATTCTACGGGATCAACAGACCACAAATTTGTTGTTGCATGCTGAGGCTAATGTGGCATACAAAATGTGCCACAATGTACACTGATACTAGGCCCAAACTGTTAGTTGATCTGGTCTTAGGAAAAGGATTTTGATGTATGACTGAACTAAATGTGATTACTACATGTTCTGCCTTGCAAGGTGTAGGTTTCTTGCACCTGTAGGCATTAGCAGCTTTGGGCCTCTGGCATAGAAAGGGAAAGCCAGGCTTAAGTTGTATAAAGAAATATATGACATAAAATGGATTGCTAAAAACCTTGTTTAGGAATAACTAGGGAATTTTTTTTTCATATTTGAGAATAAAAGTGGGATACAAATCTAGAAAATGTATATGAGGCAACTAAGGGCAGTAAACTGGAAGAATGGCGATGGTCATCCTGTCAGGATGGCTGAGGCAAATCATTTTGAAGAAATGAAAAGTCCTGCAAGTATTGTTGTAGGAAACCCAGAGCTTTTATGGTGCTGAAAGAGGATAATGTCCATCTGAGGTATTAAAAGTGTACACACTCCACAATCCTAAACGCAGCCCTTGTCCTACAAATGCTTCTGTCATATTGCATCTCAGTCTCCAAACTCTGTGTTAGTAGAAACTAACTTATATTATTGTTGGTTCCTGCCCATTTAGAAGCCTCAGGATTTGGGAGAGGGAAGGGGATTTGCTGCTACTGCATTCCTCTTCTATTCCCTGTGCTGCTGCTTCTCACAGCTGCCCCTAGTCTCAGAGCTCCAGCGCCCCATCATCATAATTAATTGTTAACTTCCTCCTCCTCCTCCTCCCTATTTTGACCCTGAAATAGATGCCCCATGGCCAGAGAGCTACGGCTCTTGCAAGCTGAACTCTTTGAAGCCACTTCTGGCCAGTCAGTTGGTACAACACTGTTAAGGCACTGCCCAACCATGGGCCTTACACTGGACACATGTTCCTGCCTCTCCCTCTCCCTGACCTGTTCAGTGTCCTCCCAGGCTGCTCACAGGGATCTGGGAGTTTGGGTAAGGCTTCCACTTCCTGATAATCACACTGGGTAATTTTTAAATGTTTGTGTACAGGAAATTCAAGGCAATAGGGCACCTGAACTTTATTTTATAGGGCACACTCATTATTTCCTGGGTCCATATTGAAATGTAGTATGTTGGATTCTTTTCTAGCAGAAGTAAAATAAAAATAAAATGACTGATGGCTAGATTAAAATGACAATGTGAACAAATATTACATTACTCAAGAAACTACCACAATTTGGTAGTTTTCTACCAAAGATTGAGAGATTTCTACTGAGATTTCTACCGTGTGTGTAGAAACAGCTGGAGATGAGTCAAGACAAGTCCTAGTGCAAATGAATTTTTTCAATTATCTTTTGACATGAATAAGAGAATACATTGCAAATGTTTGTTCTTTCATCCTGTCATCAGTACTAACCCTGGAGCCTTAAATGCATGCAAGAAAGGCTTTAATGACAGTTTTTTCAAATCTTGTTTTCTTCAATACAGAAAAATAGGGTGGTGGGGAGAACTAAATACCACCTGCTACTTCTTAAGTGCTCATTGGGAAGTTTTAAAAACACACACACTGCAATCAATGTAGGCTGGCTATGAGCAAAACCAAGATGATGTTGGGCAATATGAGGGCCAGGAAATTACTAAGTTGTATATCTGAGCTTCCTAGAGCGGCATGCTGAGTATCAGCAGATCCATCAAAAATGGTGCAAGACACCCTGCTCTTTTTATTCATTCATTCAAAATTCCACCTTTTATGGAATGTTATAGTGTTCCACCTTTCCATACAACAGATACAATACTGCTTTTCAACAAATGTTCCCGAAGCGGTTTACATATATATAATGTATAAATAAATGAATAAAATGACTACCTGTCCCCAAAAGTCTCACAATCTAAAAAAGAAACAGAATATTTTCTTTATCTTTACATAAAGAAAACATAAGATTTTCTTTCTTTAATCCAGCACAGCATCCCTTCAGTGGCTGTTGCTGGGGATAGATAGGGCCAGTTTCTTTCCCCTTGCTAAATAGAATCACCACTTTTTAAAAGGTACCTCTTTACTCATTTAGCAGGCTTTCAATTGAAGTATCCAACAACAACAACAACAAAAGTTAAAACAACATTAATAGTAAAATATCAAGAAACAGAAATTAAAATAAACAGTGACATTAATGATCAGTCAGCAAACTCCCAGGCTTCACCTGGTGCCTGAAAGGAAGCAGGAAAGGCATCAGAGATGGACCACCTTGGGAAGAGTATTCCAAACAGGGTGTCACAGCAGAAAAGGATCTCTCTCTCTCTCTGGTAGCTAGTTCAGCCCCTGAAGTCAGGGGCACCCAGAGAGGACCTCAATATTGGGTATGTTAATATGGGAGAAGGAAATCCTTCAAACGCCATGGCTGAGGACTGTGTAGGGCTTTATAAATAAAGGCCAGCTTTTTGAGCTGAACTCAGAAACTTACTGGAAGTCAGTGCAGAACTTTCAACACCACAAGTTCCTCTTAACAACCTCACCTCTGTCATCTGTTTTTATGTTCTTATCAGTGGCTACTAGTCTTGGTTATAGGATGCCTCCAGGCTTAGAAGCAGCATGCCTCTGAATACCACTTGCAGGGAGGCAACAGCAGGAGAGAGGGCATGCCTTCATCTCTTGCTTGTGGGTTTCCCATAGGCATTTAGTGGGCTACTGAGTGAAACAGGATGCTGGACTAGATAGGCCTTGAGCCTGATCCAGCAGGGCCATTCTTATGTTCTTATGTCTGCATTGGCTGAAGCTGCCAAACAGTTTTCAAAGGCAGCCCCAATGCAAACCGTATGACAGTAACTCAGTGTAGACATTATCAAAGCATGGAGAGCTGTGGCAAGGTCATCCTCTTCCAAGCAGAGGTGCAATATAACACAGAGTGGAGCAGAATCCCCAGCACCACCTCTTGGAATCTGCCCATCAGGGAAGAATACAACCATCAAACAGTGCCTCCCACTACCCAGGGGCGTAACTATGATAGGGCAAGGGGAGACCGTTGTCTGGGGGCCCACTGCCTTGGGGGGGCCCCAGAGGCAAGTCACATGACTGACTCCCCAAGCCACGCACTCGCCAGGTCTTCTTTCAGTTGTATTCATCTTCCGAAATTGATGTGAGTGTTAAGACCTGGAGCTACCAGAACAGCATGCCTTTCTCTAGTACCATTAAGTGACTTGCATTGTCCGAATAAATAATAATAGTCCACGGTTTACAAAACCTTAAAAAATAATAATTCAGGATGATGTTCTATTGTGGCACATTGGGGTGTGTGTGTATATACATCTTCAGTGAGTGGGGGGGCCCATTTTAAAATATTGTCTCTGGGCCCGCTCCAACCTTGCTACACCCCTGCCACTACCATCCTAACCAGGTGGCCCAGAAGGATACTGTGGGACTTATTCTATGAATGGAAGAAGCTGCATTCATCAATAGATCTAACTCATCGGAATGACTAACATTACAAATTTAAAAATCTACTGAGCTCACAACTTGCATATGATTTTCAAAGCGAGTATATTTTGCAGCAGCTCCATAAAAGCATGCAATCTATTAACATATACTGTATGCTCCAAGAAGCTTATCTTTGCAAAGCTAATGATGTAGTAGCTTAAAGTAATAGAATATACCCAATTGCGTTTTTTTTTTTAAATAGAAGAGACTGCATGGAAGCATCCAGAAGAGAAGGTGTATAAAAGAATTCACTAGAACTCATTTCTTCTCTGTCTGAGAGCCAGAAATGTGACAGACAATGCTAATTTTTTGCTCTTCTGGTCTCACTGCTTCCTATTTTACCAGAAAATTGGGATCAGTGCTTAAGAGATGCAGGATCTTTACAAGCCCTGGCTGTTGTTTGCTCTTCAGAGACAGGAGGATCCCTCCCCAGGAAGGGCTTTCAAGTAACAGACCCTGCCCTTAATAACATAATGCAAACAAACAGCTGAGTGTTCTCTACTGCCTCCAGATGGTAACCCACACCCAGCCCCATTGCCTCTCTGGGCTGTCCTCTCTCTCTCTCTCTCTCTCTCTCTCTCTCTCAACACACACTGTGCTTTTTCATCATTCATTCTGACTGTTTGATTTAAGTCCCCATTCTCTGGATCAAGAAAAGGCTGGCAAGGGAGGGAGGATGAAAGAAGGTGACAGTTTGACAGCTTCTTTTTCACAGTAATGAACCAAACTCCACTTTCTTTTTCTTGACTGCTTTAACTATAGTTTTTTGTTCCACTACAAAGCAAGACCAAGGGATGGGGGGAGGGCACAGAGGGGTGTAAGTGTATTCCACAGAATCTTATGCGCCTTCACATGTGGGCTGCTCATATGGAGCTGCTGCCATGTCAAAGGGTTATTTTTAGCTTATTTTGCTCTTGTTTGTTTCCTGCATGCAGCAAAGGATATCTATTGATGAATGATATTAAAGTTTCTTCACCGTGACTTGGAGAAGAAACTAATTAATTCATGTCTGCTCCACTGATGGCTTTTAGCTATTGCAAAAAAATCCAGGCTTCATTACATTAGCAAACAGTACATTACAAACACATATGCAATTATTTGCTACTCTTTAAAGAAACAGATCTGAAAATCTACCGCTATGTATCTAATATATCAATTTATTTTTCATCCATAAAGAGACATTTAAGCTCACACACAACAGCGGGAGACAGGAAGCAGTCCAGTAATACCAGGTACCCGATATAAGAACATAAGAACAGCCCTGCTGATTCAGGCCCAAGGCCCATCCAGTCCAGCATCCTGTTTCACACAGTGACCCACCAGATGGGCCACTTTATGTTTATACTTACTTTATAAATTATATTTTATATTTACTTTATAAATAAAGTAAAAATACTTTATTTATGTATCTACTTGCAAAAGCAAACATATCAGAGCTATTAACATGACTGGGTGGACAGGGGAGCAAGCAGGCAGGGGAAAGGGTATGCAGTCCTTACCCCCCCCCCCGGATGAGCAAAAGATCCCTGCTGGGAGCACCAACTGAGCTCCCACATGACCTGATTTCCAAAGGACAGGACAATGTGTCCCGGCCTCCAGGTATCCCACAATGCACCGTGTGCCGATCATGGTGCATTGAGGAATACCCCAAGAGATGGGCACTCTAGGCACTTGTATCTGGGTCTCCTCAAGCTAGACACAGCCCAAGGAGACATACAATCGGGAAGCCTGGGTTAAGGGAGTGCTCACTCCCTTAACCCCGACTAAAAGCCAGGCTAAAAGGCTGGCCAAGGTGGCACTGCCCCACTAGGATCGGGCCCAATCCCGGCTGTTCTCACATGCAGCATAACCCAGGATGGGCTTCCCTAGCCTGGGTTAGGCTGTACGTGAGAACAGCCTCACCATCTTTCAGAAAATGGCTAAATTATATCAGGTATTGTGTTGCAGAAAGAGAAGAATAATGTCTCAGAATCTTTGGCAAAGCCAACATTCAGAATTGAGATATTTTTGTTCTAAGGAAACTGTTTCAGTTTTTGGAGGCAAATCATGTTTGCTGAAGTGCTCTATAGGTCTGGCACACAAATCACTTCAGAATCCATTATGTTCGGAAAGACCCTTTATCATGATTTGTCTAGAACAAAACTTCTCAAACTTAATCGTAATGAACTTCTAAGTCAATAAAGCAAAATGTCCAGGCTTTGCTAGACAAATAAAGGAGATATAGGCCTTAGCCCAAGGTCAGATAAAAGGCCCCTTAGCCCAAGGTGAGATAAAAAGGAAAGGAAAGGGAAAAGGTACACATGAAGCCAAAGAATGTTTAAAGAAGCTATGTTTCACAAATTTCTGATACTAAAGGCACAAGTGGTTATTTTTTGGATTAAAATGGTAGGTACATTTCACTGACTGTTACACTCAACATGACAATATATACTTGTTTGATCAGCTCAGAGCAATATACAGCCACCCTCTTGAGGGATAGCCTAGATAATATGGCCCACCACGAGTCCCTTCCTTTCCTTTGTCCAGACAACGATGATGCTTCTGAAATTCCCTGCACCTACTGACAGTAATGTAAAAACCCAGTACATCCTTACTCACTCCTTCAAAATAATGCCAATGCCCACAAAAGGGCAGAAGTGTATATGCAGGGAATCAAGGTGTATACATAATCCCCTTCCCACATATTCAGTAAACACGTAGGGTAAGGCAGACTGCATTGGTATGCCACTTCCCCACAGTGGCCATACATTTGGCACATGCATTAGAAAGGGGCTTTATGTGCACACAGTTAGGAACATAGGAACCAGACCACTGGTCCATCTAGCTCAGTACTGACTACACAGACTGGCAGCAGCTTCTCCAAGGTTATAGGGAGGAATCTCTCTCAACGGAGAAGCCCGGGAGGGAACTTTGAACTTTCTGCATTCAAGCAAGCAGGTGCTCTTCCCAGAGAAGGAAGGGATGGAGACTCCCATTCAATGTAGTCTCCCATTCAACTGCAGACCCTGCTTAGCAAAGTGGACAATACATGCGTAGAGCTCCTCCAAGCCAGCCAGAACCCTGACTGATAGGGCTGCAGCTGGCATGTAGTAAAACTAAACAGATATATCTGTACATCCACAGGGCCTCAGGCAAGACAGGCAGACACTGGTGGGAGGAAGTGCACACGCTTGGGAGGAAGTGCACACACTTCTCCCCTTTGCATTCACTGAAGGCAGTGGTGGGGGTGGGGGAGGAGAGGACATTGTACCAAGACCCCTACTGTGACATGGGGCTTTCTACCCTAATGGAGGAACATAGTAGCAAATGTTCTCGAGGCATCTCTTGGCTGTGCACTAATATGGTGCAAAGTTTGTGAATCATTGCCTTAAGGTACCACTAAGGTGCCAGAGCTCATTGCTGCTGATCTCTAGTATCAACCTAAGGGATAGGACAGTGCAGTTTCTCGATACATATCAAGAACCAAGAATGAAATAAGGACAGAGTTCTCAGCATTCCAAACAACTGTCCAGTGAAGTTATTTTGTGTTTTGAGATCTGTCCTTAGTCACAATTAACAAAATAAGTTTACAAAACATACAGGAACATGCAAGGGAAAATGTCAAACACAGTACCTGTATAACCAGTGCCATTCCCCAATGTATAACCTTGATCTATGCACATTATGCATAGGTTTTCCAATGGACATCATCCCATACAGATTGACTGTGATTTGTTCACATGTGGTTTGGTCCACTCAAGAGCACTTTGCCAATGATTAATAATACCCAACATCCTAAGAGATTTGAACTCCTACACCATCAATCTTCTGGCAAGCGTAGTGTTCTATTTATATGCAATGTCATCTTTCTTTTAGTGTATGCTGTCCTGCTATTTTTGCATTTTCCAATGTTCTTTTTTATGTCAAAAGATCAAAAGTGCAAAGGGAAACATGAAACAAAAACATAGAGCACTGCTTTTATTACGAGAAGGTAGGGGCAGGGGAGAAGGAGATAAGGCATGTGGAGCAGTTCTGGCTCCATGGAAGGGCAGAAATAAGTCTTGATCAGGATCCAACCAGCCAGCTAAAAAGATAAACTGATTTGACTCATGTGAGAATAAAAGCAACAGGCAGGAAACCCTGTCTCAAGAATCACCTAGCACTCTGATGCCTTCCACTCACCTGCTTTACAATGAAATCTGCAACTCCTTTTTTTTAAAAGGAAGGATAAAAGGAAATACCTTTTAGAAACAGAATGGAGAGACTGTCTTTGTCTAGAGGACCTGCAAGGCTAAACCACTCTTCTACCAGTCTTTAAATGTTGTGTGCCTGTGTGTGTTTTGAAAATCTATATTCTGGTTCTTGAGGGGCTGGGAAGATACAACGTTTGACATCCTCTGCCACTCCCACACAGATTCATTCTTCCTTCATTAAAAGTCATTTTTAAAATTTCAGATAACGTTACTAATGCCAAAGCCTTAGTAGATCTTGGTAGGAGGAGAGCTTCCCAGTTCCTGTATCTAGAGAGAGCCAGAAGTAACTTGCTCTCTCTCTCACACACACACACACACACACACACACACACGCACGAGACAGAGAAATCAAGCATTTTATCCAGTACCACTATTTGAGTTTTTGAGGCAGAGCTTGGTGAGGCCAGAGATCAGGCTGTTGCAGTTCCCACAATCTTTTCACTAGAAAGCTTGTACATCTGACTAAAATAAATGGAAGCTACACATCTCTATGCTTTGCTGTGCTGTGGCAGCAGACCACAGGCTCCAAGCTATACCTCTCAGAACCACCACCACTCTACCTCAGTCCCACCACCACAGCTCCAACACCTAGGCAACACTTCAGCAACAACCCTAGGCAACACTGCACTTTTGCTGAGGTAAAAAGAGGTGAAGACTGCCCTTTTTATCCAGGCTTTTGGCCAATGAGCTGTCCTTTGCTCTTTTTAAACTTTTAGCTGTATTCTGGTTTTTATCTTTTTATTGCTTTGTTTTAACCTTGTTGATAACCACCCTGGGGTCTTAGGACAAAGGGTGGACTATTATTTTGTTTTGTTTATTTATTTAGTTAGTTCGTTAGTAAATTTATATACCAACTGACTCCAAAATAAATGAACAAAAGGTCCAAATGTGGGACAGAAGAATGACCAAAGTGCTGGTGGGGAGCAGGGAGGGTATGGTCCCAAGCTTTTTATCCAAAAGACAGAGGAGCCTTAAATACTACTACTACCACTACTACTACTACTACTACTACTTATAGACCGCTTTTCAACAAATGTTTCCAAAGTGCTTTACATAGAGAAATAATAAATAAATAAGATGGGTCCCTGTCTCTAAAGGGCTGGTAATCTTAAAAGAAACACAAATTCTTCTTTCTGCAGCATAGATGTGCCAGTAAAAATATGGAATGGAAGGATGATTAGGGAGTTATTGAAAGGCAGAGGACAGCTGTAGTTGCAGTGCCCCCTGCTTTGTAGCAGAGGCGTAACTAGGGAAAACGGTGCCCGGGGCAAGCACTGAAATGGTGCCCCCCCACGCCCCCCGCCCCCCCAACATACTACATTATACTTAGGTTTTTCCTCACAAGCGCCCGCCGACGCCGCCAAGCCAGGCCACTGACTGGCCACCAGGCGCCAGCAAAGCAATGGGGGGGGGCGTGGGCAGTGCAGAAGGGACCGCTTGTGGGGGAGGGGGCGCCGACACGCTCCCTTGACTGCTGCAGCGCTGCTGCATTTAGCAGGAAACATTTGTATTAACAAAAAATAAAAAGTAATTAAAAATTTTTTTGTCATGGCGGCGCCCCCCACGTGACCAGAAAAGATGGCACCCGGGGCACGTGCCCCCCCTGCCCCCCCTATAGTTACGCCTCTGCTTTGTAGCCAAAAATGATATAAACATTTACCTTTGCTTTACGTATAGCTGGACTGTTTACATTTTCAGTGGCCACTTTCAAGACTTACATTAAACACAAATGCTATTTAAGGAATACGTTATATTACATATTCTGTGTGCCAATAGAAGTTATAAACTTGCTTGTTGTTGTTTTAAGTGGGAAGCCCTCTTTCATTAGGCCTTTCCTCCTGGGGCAATCCAGACATTGATGGAGTCAAAGGATTGTTTCCCATGTCACAGTCCTTATGCCCTTCCCAGCTCCTATTTAGAAATAAAAGGGTGGGAGGATGCATGTCCATTCTAGTGAAATGCTTAACATAACAAGTAGTTTGATCCTGAAGCCCGAACACTTCCTGTCAAGAACGGTCAAATATATTTACCACCAAAGCTAAACCCAAAATGCTGTTTTAAAGTTAGTTAACCTCTCAGCATGCTTTACTAAACACCTCCCGTGTGTTATGTGAACTACTGCCAAGTATACTGAGATGGGGCTCATCAAGTCAAGTGTGGAGAATAAAAACAGAGTAGATGCCAATTTCTCGGTGTTATGACTAATCTGACATCATGAGCCTCCACTAAATCAGTGAATATGAAAACAGACACTCCATCAAAACAAAGTACTTCACCTTAATCTCCTTCTGTGGTGAAACTGAATCTTTGGAGAGTTCCCAGTACCATGTGCTTCCTAATACTTAGCACCTCCATCATTCACATACATGATGTGTGGTACCGGTTAGTACCTGAAAGGTGGATGCTCCTCGCAGCTTTCTAGAGAGCTCAAAATGTTTGACCTGAAGAGACCATTCTTTGTGAAGCAATGCTATTTCATACATCACACAGCACGTTTGGAGGACTATTAAATCATAAGACTGTATCTAGACCCATTTCAAACTGGCTTTAGAGCTGGCTATGGGGCTGAAACAGACTGGGCCGGCCTGATGGATGACCTTTACTGAGGAACTGACAGAGGGAGTGTGACTCTTTTGGATCTTTCGGTGGTGTTCGATACCATCGACCATGGTATCCTTCTGGATTGCCTGGGGGATTTGGGGATAGGGGGCACGGCTTTGCGGTGGTTCTGCTCCTATCTCTCATGTAGATTCCAGATGGTGGAGCTTGGTGACAGCTGCGCCTCAAAACAGGAGCTGTTATACGGAGTCCCTCAGGGCTCCATTCTGTCACCAATGCTTTTTAATATCTACATGAAACCGCTGGTTGATGTCATCAGGAGATTTGGTTTTGGTTATTATCAGTATGCTGATGACACCCAAATCTACTTCTCCTTTTCATCTTCAGGAAATGGCACTCATTCTCTAAATGCCTGCCTACAGGCAGTAATGAGCTGGATGAGGAATAATAAATTGAAGCTGAATCTAAGCAAGACAGAGGTGCTCATTGTAGGGGCTCAGAATCTGAAGGATGAGTTAGAGCTTCCTGTACTGGATGGTGTTACACTCCCCTGGAAGGAGCAGATGCACAGCTTGGGAGTATTCCTGGACCCAGGCCTCACCCAGGTATCTCAGGTGGAGGCTATGGTCAGGAGTGCACAGCTGCGTCCATTCCTTGAAGAGGATGACCTCAAAACAGTGGTTCATCAGCTGGTAACCTCTAGGCTTGACTATTGCAATGCCTTGTTTTCAGGGCTGCCTTTGTACATAGTTCGGAAACTTCAGTTAGTTCAAAATGCAGCAGCCAGATTGGTCTCTGGGGCAATCCGGAGAGACCATATTATTTCTGTTTTGAAACACTTATACTGGCTACCGATATGTTTCCGGGCAAAATACAAAGTGCTGGTTATTACCTTTAAAGCCCTGTATGGCTTAGGTCCGAGTTAGCTTAGAGAGCACCTTCTTCTGCATGATCTCCACCACACATTAAGGTCATCTGAGGAGGTCCATCTCCAGTTACCACTGGTTCATCTGGTGGTGACTCAGAGGTGGGCCTTCTCTGTAGCTGCTCCTGGGCTGTGGAATGCACTTCTATCAGAAATCTCTAATTTAAGTTCATTACTGGCCTTCAGTAATGCCCGTAAAACCATTAAAAAGACAGCAGAAGCAGGAGAGTTGATAGGCCTGGTAACCCTAAAGGGTAAAAGCCTGAACAAAAAAAAAGGTCTTTAAAAGCACCAGAGATGTCAAAGAGCAGACATTCACTGGAAGAACATTCCAGAGCCTGGGGGGCGGGGAGAGAGGGCCCTGTTCCACGTACATAACAATTTAGCCTCTCTCAATGTCGGCTCATGGAGCAAAGGACCCCCACCCCCAATGACCCTGTTGGGTGGGCAGAAATCTTTGGGCGCAGGCAGTCATTCAGATATCCAGAAATCAAACCCTGGATGTGCCAGTCCATTTCTAGGCCCAATTCAAAGTGCTAGCTTTAACAGTTAAGCCTTAAATGGCTTCAGACCAGGTTACCTAAGAGAACGCCTTGCCCCATATGTCCCAACCTGGACCTAAGATCTTCTCCAGAGTCCCTCCTCTGCGTACCCCTGCCAAATG
Source organism: Hemicordylus capensis (assembly GCF_027244095.1). Taxonomy (NCBI): domain Eukaryota; kingdom Metazoa; phylum Chordata; class Lepidosauria; order Squamata; family Cordylidae; genus Hemicordylus; species Hemicordylus capensis. The sequence goes on along the minus strand of NC_069658.1, from coordinate 313,464,950 downwards.
AGGTGAGGTGGGTGGTTACTAGGGAGCAGGCCTTTTCGGTGGTTGCACCCCACTTAAAAAGGTCTTTACCTCTCCAGGGAGGTTCACCTGGCTTCATCACTTTTTTCTTTTAGACTCCAGGTAAAGACCTTTTTATTCAATCAGGCCTTTTAAATGTTGATTTTAAATTTAATTTTTATCTTATTTCTAATGAGTTTTTAAACTGTTTTGTAAGTGGTGCAGCAGGGAAATGCTTGACTAACAAGCAGAAGGTTGCCGGTTTGAATCCCCACTGGTACTATATCAGGCAGCAGCAATATAGGAAGATGCTGAAAGGCATCATCTCATACTGTGCGGGAGGAGGCAATGGTAAACCCCTTCTGTATTCTACCAAAGAAAACCACAGGGCTCTGTGGGCAGAAGGAGTCGAAATCGACTTGACAGCACACTTTACCTTTATTGTATTTTTCCCCCTTTTGGTCTGCTATGATTTAATGCACTGAGTATTTTTATTGGATGTTTTAATGTTCTGTTGTAAGCCCCCCAGAGAACAATTTGTTATGAAGTGGCTAACAAATAAATTTGGTTTATTCACAGTCAGACAGGTGTTATTGACTGATTGGTTTTATCCAGACATCGAGTCCTTCCCAAGGACCTAGGATGGCTGGATTTTATTGTCAATGTTGTTGTTGTTATAGATATTGTCGCAGTATATAGGCTGTTCCCAGTAAAGCTGCTTTTTGTAATTGGCTGATGGTGATTTCTGTGGCCCCTATGGTGTTGAGGTGCTCTTTAAGGTCTTTTGGAACTGCACCCAGGCGTCAATTACCACTGGGATTATTTTGGTCTTTTTCTGCCACAGCCTTTCAATTTCAATCTGTAGATCTTTGTATTTGGTGATTTATTTCTATTTCTTTTTCTTCTATTCTGCTGTCCCCTGGTATTGCTATGTCGATTATTTTGACTTGTTTTTCTTTCTTCTCAACTACAGTTATATCTGGTGTATTGTGTGGTGGATGTTTGTCTGTTTGTAGTCAGAAGTCCCATAATATTTTTACATCTTCATTTTCTTCAACTTTTTCAGTTTTATGGTCCCACCAATTTTTGGCTACAGGTAGCTTGTATTTTTTTGCAGATGTTCCAGTGTATCATCCATGCTACCTTGTCATGCCTTTGTTTGTAGTCAGTCTGTGCGATCTTTTTACAACAGCTGATTAGGTGGTCCACGGTTTCATCTGCTTCTTTACAAAGGCGGCACTTGCTGTTTGTTGTTGACTTTTCTACTTTTGCTCTTATTGCATTTGTTCTTAGTGCCTGTTCTTGCGCAGCCAGTATTAAACCCTCTGGTTTTTTCTTCAAGCTGCCATTCTTAAGCCACTGCCAGGTCTTGGTGATGTCTGATTTTCCACTTATATTGTGCAAATATTGACCATGCAGGGGCTTATTTTTCCATTTTTCTGCTCGGTTCTTGACTTGTTCTTTCTTGTAGGCCTGCTTTATTTAATTGGTGTTGAATAGTTTCTTGTTATTGACCATTTGAAGTGCATCTTCTTCACTGTCCTTGATATATTCTTCAAGGCCTCTTTTCTCTACTGTTTGATGGACTTGCAGCATTCCTCTTCCACCTGAGCTGCGAGGGAGGTATAGCGTATCGACATCACTGCGGGGGTGCAGAGCATGATTGATGGTCATGATTTTCCTGGTCTTACGATCCAGCATCTCTAGCTCAGCCTGGGTCCAGTCTATTATTCCTGCAGTGTATCTGATAACAGGTATAGCCCAGGTGTTTATGGCTTGTATGGTGTTCCTGCCATTGAGTTTGGACTTTAGGATTCTTCTAACTCTCTTGATGTATTCACTTCCAATTTTTCTTTTAACTTCAGTGTGTGCAATGTTATCAGCCTGGAGAATGCCCAAGTATTTGTAGTGTTCTTTCTCTTCCAGGTTCTTGATGTTGCTTCCATTGGGCAGTTCTATTCCTTCTGTTTTTCTTATTTTTCCTCTGTTCATTATTAATGCAGCACACTTGTCTAGCCCAAACTCCATTGCTATATCGCTACTGAATATACGGACAGTGTTTAGCAGTGATTCGATTTCTGACTGGGACTTTCCATACAACTTCAGATCGTCCATGTACAGCAGATGGTTGATTTTACTGGATGTTTTAGATGTTTGGTATCCGAGGCCTGTTTTGTTTAATATTAGTGAAAGTGGGGTCATGGCGATTACAAACAACAGAGGGGATAGTGAGTCCCCTTGGAAAATGCCTCTTCTAATGCTAACCTGTCCAAGTGTCTCGCCATTGATTGTTAACTGTGTACTCCACATGCTCATTGCTTTTTTAATAAATATCTGAATGTTTTATTATTATTATTATTATTATTATTATTATTATTATTCAAAAATCCAAGATAAATTTCATGAATGCTCAGACCCTCGTTCAGCATCAAGCAGCAGAAAATGCTGAGTATCACTTTTAAGTGACAGTCAGTATTCACTGGTATATCTCAGAGTGTTTAGTCATTCTTTAAAGAAGTAAAGTATACAATACATGCACCATGCGCATGCACACACCACATAGAATTTTGCAAAAACAAGATGATCCTGCAGGTTTTTAAAGTGACAGCAGACATGGATCATTCATCAAAAGGGATAGTTTTAGGCTATTGCAACTATTTTTTTTCCTATACAGATATAAAATCTATTAGATTAAATCTTTGCTGCACAACTTTTGAACTGTGACACAAGTGCTGTTTCATTAGAATTACACAGGTCAGAAAGCAGCTGCAAATACATGTCACACACACTTGCGGGAGGCATGCCCCTAGGGTGCCCTAACATAGCACTGATTTTCTGCAAAATATTGTTACATGAGAGCCATAGTATGATCTCATGCTGCTGGGAAGTGTGTGTAAATATCATAGCAGTTTGGATTGCAGAGGGAGGAATTCACATAGGTCTTTCCCACCCAACCAGCACACTTCCTTCCCAGGGAAGAGGTTAATGTTTAAATTTATAAGAGTATGGAATATTGTAAACTATTAGATCAGCTCGCATGGACTATTCCAAGCTGCTTAACTAGTCAACTCAATTGTGAGAACTAAGATGCTTTCACTAATATATGTTCTAACAGTAAAAGTTAAAGCCTCATATATTATTTTTCAATTGTCTTTTAAAATTTTCTGCATTTTTATTCCAAGCTGATAAGGAATGATCGTCCACCTGTTTTAATAATAATTTTGGTGCAACTTACTGAAATTATTAGCCTTAGGGCTGCCCTAGGCAGAATAATTGGTGGTGAACAGAAAGAAATTTCATGCTTGCTGCAGTTATGATACTGGAACCAGAGTGATGTTGTGGTTGGTGTCAGACTAGGACAAGAAAGTCCCTGGTTCAAGTCCCCCTTCAGCCATAAAGATGACTGGATGACTTAAGCCATCTCTTAACTCAGCTTTTGTTGTTGTTGTTGGCAGAACTATTCACACACAAACAACACACACACACACACACACACACAGAGACACCATTTTGCAATTGCTCAACTTACCCTGAATTTTCTCTTTAGTGATTAAATACACAGAGAATGAAGATCTGAGGCAACAGCAGCTTTTGCCATGATACTCAAGCTCCTCAGAGAGGCCAAATCAGAGTTGTCCTCCTTTTGCTAAACCGCTGGCATTCAAACCCTCAGTATTTGCATGTAACAATCCTGGCAACTGAAACACTCCTCATAGCACTGAAATTTGCAACTGTTTCCATACTATGAATGTAACACTCCAGATTCATGATGCTGTATCCATTTTAGTTGCAGTAGGTATTAAAAGCCTATTCAAGAATGGGTCTCACACAACAGTGCAGGACAAACTAATTCAACTTCATTAATAACCCTTTCCAGAAAAATACAACAAACTGCAAAGTCAACTGAAAACAGTAAATGGAACTCAATACATATTATTCCTTAGAGTACAATGGGACAGAGTACAAAAGGACCGCCAGAGGCGCAGCCGCTGGCACTATTGGGATAGTTATTTCAGTAGTGGCGGGGAATGGGGAATTGGGCGTTGGCAGGCCAGCTTGTTGTTACAGTGGAATGGAGCCCTGTAACTTACTATTTTTCCTTCTGGCTGTCCTGTCAGCTCTCAAGCCAAAGCCTGAGTAGTTCTAACTCCCCACTGAATCTAACCATGCTCCTTTGTGCCAGATTAGTTCAAAATAAGGTCATAATCATCCATGATTTGACTGTGGATGAAGGAGCCGACCTGGCTTGCTTAACAGAGTCCTGGTTAGGAGAGGCTAGGGGTCCTGTGTGGGCCTAATTTCTTCCTCCAGGGGTACTCAACTGTTGAGCAGGCTAGGGGAAGTGGACAGGTGTGTGTGTGTGGAGTGGCTGTGCTCCTTAAGAATAATATCACCCTTACCAGGATCGCTGTGCAAGAATTGACTTATATTGAGTGTGTGCACCTTAGATTAGGGACTTGGGATAGATTGGGGATTCTATTAGTGTACCAACTACCCCTCTGCATAACAGACTCCCTAACTGAGCTGACGGATCTGGTCGCCAAGTTCGTGTTGGAGTTGCCCAGGCTTTTGGTGCTGGGTGATTTTAATGTTCACTTTGAGACTGAGTTGTCTGGTGCTGCTCCGGCATTCATAGCAGCCATGACAACTATGGGCCTATCCCAATTATTCCCAGGACCTACGTACGTTACTAGTCACATGCTGATTTGGTCTTTTGCTCAGATCAGAGGTTAGGATTGGTCTCAGAGGTTTTGTCTGACCTCTGTAGGGGTGGTGTACCTATTGGAATGGTCCACCCAAGAAGGTTGTTTGATTCAGTAGGATTCCAAAGGACCATGGACAGTTTTGGAGTTGGTTCTGCTAGTGATTCTGTTGATGCCCTGGTGGATACTTGGAACAGAGAACTTACCAGGGCAGTAGACACCATCGCTCCTAAGCGTCCTCTCCGACCCACATCAAAATTAGCTCCATGGTATACAGAAGAGCTATGGGAGCTAAAACAGCAAGGTAGACATCTGGAGCACAAATGGAGGAGGACTCATCTTGAATTGGATAATACATACCATAGAGCCCATCTGAAGGACTATGGCGTGGCAATATGTGCAGCAAGGAAGTGATTCTATTCTGTGTGTATTCTGGCCACTCAGAGATGTAAGTTTGGGTGGGGTATAAAATAGATAGATAGATAGATAGATAGATAGATAGATAGATAGATAGATAGATAGAATATTGCATCTGCAAGTTCTCATCCAGCAGAGCTGATCTGGTTTGTTAGGGGTTTAACTCAAGCCCCTTCTGTTTCAAATTTGCTTCTGGAAACAATGTCTCACTGTGACGCATTCAGTAAGTTCTTTGCAGATAAATTCTCTCACATTCAGGCTGATCTCAACTCCAATATTTCTGCAGGGCCAGGTAGGGAGGTGTCCAGCAATACCTCTTGCAAGATTAGATTGGATCAGTTTTAGTTTGTGACTCCTGAGGATGTGGACAAGCTGCTTGGAGTGGTACAGCCTACCACCTGTTCTTTGGATCCTTGCCCAACGTGGCTGATTTCATCTTGCAGGGAGCTTGTTGGAGCTAGCCTAGTTGAAACCATTAATACCTCACTGAGGGAGGGAAGGATGCCACCTTGTTTGAAGGAGGCAATGGTTAGATCCCTTCCTAAGAAGCCCACTCTGGATCCCCTGGTGATGGATAATTATAGTCCAGTCTCCAACCTCCCATGATTGGGTAAGATGATTGAGAGGGTGTTGGCTGACAAGCTCCAAGCAGTCTTGGAGGAAACTGATTATCTAGACCCATTTCAAACTGGCTTTGCGGCTGGCTATAGGGTTGGCCTGGTAGATGAGCTTCACCAGGGAACTGACAGAGGGAGTGTGACTCTGTTAGTTCTTTTGGTTCTGGCAGCAGCTTTCGATACTATTGACCATGGTATCCTTCTGGATCACCTGAGGGATTTGGGGATAGAAGGCACTGTTTTGCAGTGGTTCCGCTCCTATGTCTTAGGAAGATTTCAGATGGTGATGCTTGGTGACAGTTGCCCTTCAAAATGGGAGCTGCTATATAGAGTCCCTCAGGGCTGCATTCTGTCACCAATGCTTTTTAGTATCTACATGAAATTGCTGGGTGAGGTCATCCAGATTTGGTGCTGGGTATTACCAATATGCTGATGACACTCAAATCTATTTCTCCGTGTCATCAATGGAAATAGCATTAGCCCCTTAAATAACTTCTTAGAGGCAGTAATGTGCTGGATGAGGGATAATAAACTGAAGCTGAATCCAAGCAAAATGGAGGTGCTAATTGTTGGGTGTCATAATCTATAAGACAGGCTAGAACTTCCTGTTCTGAATGAGGTTACCCTCCCCCAGAAAGAACAGGTTCATAGTTTGGGAGTGCTCTTGGACCCGGGTCTCATCCTGGTACCTCAGGTTGAGGCTATGGCCAGGAGCGCTTTTTACCAACTGCGACTGATTCAATAACGCTGCTTGTTCCTTTAGGATAATGACCTGAAATACTGGTACACCAGGTGGTAACCTCGAAGTTGGACTACTGCAATGCACTCTACATAGGGCTGCCTTTGTATGTAGTTTGTAAACCTCTGCTAGTCCAAAATGCGGCAGCCAGATTGGTCTCTGGGGTATCCGGAGAGACAACATTATGCTTGTTTTTGCATTGGCTGCCAATATGTTTCCAAAGTACAAAGTGCTGGTTATTATCTTTAAAGCCCTGAATGGCTTAGGTCCAGGCAGGGGCGTATCTAGGGGTAGGGCAGGCAGGGCACATGCCCCGGGCGCCACTTGAAGGGGGCGCCATTTTGTAAATTTTTTTTTTTTAAGAAAAGGTTGCCAAAAACAAAATGGCCACCGTGCATGCTCAAATGGCCTCTGTGAGGCTCTAGGTCATGCCAGGCTTTGCAGAGTCCATTTGAGTATGCGCGGTGGCCATTTTGTTTTCAGTGGCCATTTTTTTAAAAAAGATTTTTAAAAATGGCCACTGCACATGCTCAAATGGTCCCTGCGAGGCCTTAGAAGCCAGCGGGGTGAGGGGGAATCTTTGCAAAAAAAACCCCAGCCTTTAGGAAGCCCCCCAAAGGGGCTACGGGTAATAATAATAATAATAATAATAATAATAATAATAATAATATAATATAAGACACTGTACACATATTCAGATTGGCACTATGTACAGAGAATCAGGGCTTGTGAATACTGAGCTGACGCTTAAGAGCTAGGATTGTATTCATTTGCTCTTACTTTGCTTCTTGTGATAAGTGAGTTAAATGTGATGTCTTGCTAATATGGCTATTAATTGTGAGTTTGTCTTTGAATCAGTGTGAAACCCTTAATATTAAGGCCCACTGGGAGTTTCTTGCTCTCTTTCTCTCATTTTAACTGACTTTCTGAAAGACTAGAATATATTCCAAGCAGTGACACAGTTTACTCTGCATATCCTTTAATTATTTACAGAGTATCTGGGAAAAGTCAAATTCTCCATTGATTTTTAAAACTTATGTAATGGTGATGCTACAATGCATAGTAGAGAATTAGACAGGCACTTCTGTTTAGTTTTCCAAGTACATCTCCACATAGTATTTGGGTATTTCATGAGCCCCCACATACTGAAATTTGTAGTTTTCCAGCATTTTTTGGTCTGGCTAAGTCAACTGCTAAATAGTTTTTGAAATATTAAAAGATTAACGAGCTTGACTTGTATTTTTCAGCTGATATTATGGTAAAGCTATCTGAAAGATGGGTGTCAGATGCTTGGACAGAGGGCGCAATTTCAGTGTTTGCCCTAGGCGCTATTTTCCCTAGATACGCCTCTGGGTCCAGGTTATCTGAGAGAGCGCCTTTCTCTACAAGATCACAATTGCTCATTAAGATCATCGGGAGGGGTCAGTCTTTGGGTGCTACCAGTTAATCTGGTGGTGACCTGGGAATGGGCCTTCTCTGTTGTCGCCCCTGGGCTGTGGAACATGCTGCCTGTGGACATAAGAGGATTATCTTTCTTGTAGGCCTTCAGAAGAGTCTTAAAGCCCCATCTTTTTAGCCTGGATTTTAATGATATCTAGTTTTAATTTTAATCTGATTTAAAAGTTTTTAAAATTGTTTTATTAAGTGTTTTTTTTTTTAATGTGAACCTCCCTGAGCCACTTTTTAAAGGGTGGTATATAAATGGAATAAATAAATGATGAGGAAGTGATTATTCTCAAAATTGACTTTGAGATTCCAAAATATTAAACTGAATAAGATATTTCAAGCAAGGGCACATCAACTGAAAATGGCATTGGGGGGGGGGAGAAAAAGAAAAGCATGATGTGCAATTTAATTCTTGAAGTTCCACAGATACTTTAATACTTTAAAAAACATTGTAAGGTTTTGTTGTTGTTATGGTAAAGAATGTACCACACACGCTGTGACCAAATTCCCTTGGTCCTCTGGCCTGCAATGTTTTTTGTCCCTCCTTTCCATTCCACTGCTCACAGGCTTCAGTATTTCATGGTACAGAAGGTGTGCATCACAATGTGGGTTGCTAAGTGATGGCTACAATATGTGCAACAAACAGCTCCCACATGGGCTTATGGAATCTTTCAGACAGTGCAAATGCAGGACCGCTTGAATGAACAGGGAGAATTCTGGGGGGGACAACTATTGTGCTCCTATGGAATTGTTCCAACTCAAATAAGTCAATGATCTTTTACAAAGCATAAAATTAGAAAAAGGGAGCTTTAAATGAGAAGCAGCCCAGCAATCTTTCCTCAAAATTCATGCTGTGTAATGATATGTAACTTCCGCAAAGTATTCAAACTGAAAAGATTTTGCTTGTTCAGTCATCATGCTAAACAGATGACAACAATACATAAGGCTTGCAAACTGAAATTTTGGTTAGGTTATTAAAATGCATAGGAGCCCACATATAATAAGACTCTTTTAAAAAAGAAATGCTCCTTAATTTAAAGAATTCTCCTATTCCAAAATAGCATGGCTCTGATAATTCAGTATAAAGGAGGTCACTTACACTGCACATAACACTTGAGCAATATCCATTATAACTAACATTACCAATGTGTTCACTTATGGTACTATGAAATGATGCATATCTGCAATTTTTTATTTTAGGTTTGCTATGTAACATGGAATTAATTATTAAATATATGCAAACCATGGTAACAATGGCTGGGACCATGGCAAGGGAAAACTAGGGGAGGTGAAATCACCTAGAAAAGACTGGAAATTTTGTTGTTGTTGTTGCTTACACCTTGTTTTCCTATTAATTCTTAAAGTGACTTTATATTTAATGTAGTTGGTTGCGCTGATCTGTGCTTAACTCACAGCTTCAGTTCTAAGCTCCACATTACTCATTCAGTTTTAAAACAGCAGTCCCATGCACACATACAGGAATAAAGAATGTTGTTTATTACCAAATAAACAGACTTAGGATTGTTCTGTAAGTTAAATGTTTATTCCTATGGGAATGATGGCTGACATAGTGAGGAAGATTACTAAAAGTAGTCTTGTGACAATTAAAAGGAGGTTAGGCATTGAAAGAGCACTAATCTTCTGAACACAGTCTGCACCCCAGAGGCACTCTGTAGGAGTAGAAGAAGCACATTGCTGAAGAGGACTGGGAGAGTTGTGCAAGGGCTCCTGTGCTGCATCCCTGCAAACCCTACTAACACACACACACTTTGTTTGTCAGGATGTCAACCAGTGGAACTTTCTTGTGCATAGCCCAACTGAACTCAGAAAGGCTGACTTCTGGGAAAACTTGCATAGGCTCAAGCTGCATCTTCATACCTTAGAGCATATTTGCCATCCCTGCACAGAGTGAGAAGGGGGTGGGGGCTGCAACTTAGGAAAAAAATGGAGCAGAAATGCAGGACAAAGCTCCAAACAGGGGGATTCAAAGAGGGGAGCAAAAATCTACCGGCTATGGCAGAAATCGGGCATTCAGCCCTACGCACCTGGTTCCCTCCTGTAGCATACTCATAACTCCAGCATGGAATAGTAAATCCTTACAGAAGGGCAGAACAGCTCAAAGACACAATCATTTAGGAATTATTTTGGTTTTATAGTCCCCAGCTGATGTTCATGAGAACATGCTGCATACAGCATCTGTTTTTCTGAGTCTATTCTCCGGCCTCCCAATACCACAGGCTCCTAGTAAGTGGGTGCAACAAAGAGTGCAAGATGGTACTAGTGGGCTAGTCAGCCTTCCCTGTGCTGTGAAAGCAGGAGCAGAATACAGCTCTTTGCAACAGCGGAAACATTTCTCTAGCATTTACATAAGCGCAATCCATGGAAGTTCATTATATTGCCCAAGGAGAAAAACATTGTGTGTTGATTTATTTATAATTTTTTTTACCCCATTTATCAGCACCACAAACAAACACAGAGCAGTTCCATCATATCTCAACCCCTAGGCCTTTAAAATGAGAAGTGTATAACAATATAACATGTGAACCAATATGCAGCATACCAAACTGGTCTTCCCTTTCATCTAGTTCTCCTTCTTCTCTATGCAGTGGTCAGGTCAATGCACTCATTCATTTGCTAAAACTGCAGCCAACTCAGGGGTAGTTCTCTACTGGATTGAAGCTCCAGCAAATACAGGCAATCCAATAAGCAGAGAATTAAATGCAAACAGTGACTTGCGGGCTCCTAGGCAAAAAGCAAAACAAAAGTTGCCAACCATAGGCTAAACTGCACGCAACATCTCTACTGGCTAGAAGCACTGGTCTGGGTTTTAGAAGGCAGGCAATGGCTCTCAGAAGCAAATGCATGTCTCTTCTACTTCCTTGAAACATCTGGAATAGAACTTGTACATTTCCATCATTGGTGAAATGCACTCAGCTTTTATAGGAGGAGAACTTGCACACAACTTCACTTTGGATTTTGCGAACAGAACAGGAAGTGTTAGGCAGACTCGCAGGACATCTGTTTTTCCTGCCATCAGCATTACATTGAGTCTGAAGCTACTCTGAGCAAAGACTAAAAAAGGAGGCCTCCTTTATTTTTAAGTTTTCTGACCAATAAAAAAAAGTTCAAATAAAGCACTGAGCCCTACTTCGCTTACACTAATGGACAATAAAGGAAGAAGTGGCATTTGATTCCTACAACTTTCCCCCAACAACTCTACAATTCATGAAAACTAGAAACCTGTTCCTCATTTTTAAAATCTGAGCGACGATTTTCAGGTTTCTAAGGGATCTACCAGGCATTGTGTGGAGGTCATATTTTGAATTTCTAAATCCCATGTTTCAGAGTTCTCTCCTAAGCAAAGAAGCCCAAGATATACCCATTGTTCTTTTTGAGGAGCAAGTCTTTGTTCACATGCTGTACAGATAAAAATACTCTAGTCATGGATTTTCATGTTGCTGTAGCCCTCAGAAATCCTCACTGGGCAAGCCCAGGCAGACATTTCCCATTGATCTTTAACTAGTTAATCTTCCTTTTTCTTAAAGATGAACTTCATGCACCATTAAATTGTGGGAAAACAAGATTCTAGGACTGAACTTGAACCCTGAATACCAAGGGCCAGTGAATACTTGCTAGCAAGTCCTTCTTTTCTAGCAAGGCAACAGCAAATCTTCTTGGTGAGCAGCACCCACTAACAACTGCCTAATGCAGGGCTGCACATCTTCAGCTGTTTTGGGACTACAACTCCCATAATCCCCAGCCACTGTGGCCAATAGTCAGGGATTTTAGAAATTGTAGGCCAGCATTTGCAGGAGGGCTGAAGTTGTGCAACCCTGGTCTTATGCCCCAGTTCCAAACCTACTGGCCCTCTCATTACACAGCATTACACAGCCATTTCCTATTGGCCTGCACTGCTGCATGTGCCTAAGGAAGCATCAGCAGTCTTGCACAATGGTTTAAGAGTGCAAATTCATAAAACAGCATGCCTACACTTCAGGAGTGCTACTTGCACTGTTTTGAATGTACAGAAAGTAGCACTCCCGAAGAGCCAGCATGCAGCTTAAAGTAATTGCGCACTTGCACAAGACCACCAACACTTCCTTTGATGCCCGCAGCAGTGCAGGCCAATAAGATATGCCTGTGAAATGCTGTGCAACACATGGATCATGGCATGGAAACAAGTCTCACTAAAATTAATGGGACTGTTTTATACATAAAGTGCTTGTGATGCCAATCATAAAGAACCATGTGCCGATGACAAACACTTCTATGAACATTTTAAAAATGACAAATCACTTAACAGAACGTTTGATTTCTGCAGACCCCCAGATAAGCATACACAATGCTTACAAAAACAGTACTGGATAACATTACTATTTTTAGATAATTCTCCTACCTCATAAACACAGGGCACAATAGCTCTGATACCATAAATAGCTCAATCTGAATTCTTATGAGCTAAATGAGAGGAAATAGCAAGTTGAGAAGGGAAATGGCTGTTTCGTTTACTGAAAGTCTTCACAATGCTGCTTTTGAATTACATGGTATGAAGAAATAGTTTCTACCATTTATATGGCACTTCGTGGTTCACATACATTCTTGTTGTGTATTCCTTACCGGCTCCATCCCCTGAGGGGAATATCTTAGAGTGCTCACATGTGGTCTCCCATTCAAATGCAACCAGGGCAGACTCTGCTTAGCTAGGGGGACAAGTCATGCTTGCTACCACAAGACAGATCTAACGCTCCACCCCAGGGCTGCTGCAGACTCGTGAGCAGGCCCAACACTATTCACAGTGGCTGCTCAAGCCATGCTTCTGCAGTTTCCCCCATAACAATGAATGGGGAAAACTGGTAATACTGCTGGCGCGTAACTATCATTGGGCAAGGGGAGACAGTTGTTTTGGGGGGCCCCAGCTTGGGGGGCCCCCAGCTTGGCCCCCCCGAGACATGTCACATGTCTCCCCCACCCAGCGCCGGCCCCAGCTTCCTTGAATGATTGTATTTAATTTTTTAAAAAAAATTAAAACAAATCCGCCTTTGTTTCGGCTCCAGGAGGGCCGTATTTCCTACCTCCCTCTGTCCTGCTCTCCACCCTTTTGCCTGGTGGCCATGGGCTCCTCCTCTCCCCACCCATTGACTGCTGGCGGTGCAGCACATGATCCAGAAAGGCGCATGATCAGCTTGGCTGGGCTGCTGCTGCTGCCTGGAACACGTGCAGCCGAGCAAGGAAGGTAGAAGTCACCATTTGTAGCCCTGCGGCTAACTTAACACAAGCACAAGACATGGAGCAACAGCGGCAAGAGGCTCAGAGTCAGGAGGAGCCCTCAGGTTAGTTAGCTGACTGAGAGTGACACTGTGTTCTGTTCACTTAGTTTGCCCATACCAGTGACCATCGCCTGGCCTGACTCTTTCCCCCACGTGCATGGGCATGGCCCGCTGCTTCTTCTCCCAATCCCCCCCCGCCCTCCGTCCCCGCTTCTCCACCTGCCCGCATGGGCATGATGTTGCTGGCACTTCTCCCCCCCAACGGCAGCAGCAGCAGCAGCTCATGCTTGGACTCTCCCACTGGAGCAGGGGGCTTGGCTGGCCTTCCCCAGGTGCAGAGCTGCAGCCGAGAGCTTGGAAAAAGAAGGCAAGGTGAGGGAGGGCTTTAAGCTTTCCAATTTTCTAAAAAAAGTGTCAATGAACATAGAAATAATAAAGCATAATTTACTTGCCAAAGATGCATCCACAACTAATGAGATAACAAAAACAGTGATCTTACAATCAATCAGCTTTATTACAGCCAAAGACCAGCATAGGTAATAATAATACAGTAAAATAGATAATAGAGCCGTATTGAAAGTTGCTACAGCACAGATTCACAAATGCATACAACTTGAATGAATATTACTATGTCAAAGAAGTATAAAATATTTAATATAAGCTATACTAATGGGTAAAAGTGGGATAGGTTAAAAAAAACTGTGAAATTGTGAAAACTGGAACTGCGCACCAGGAAGGGAAGCAAGATTTGTGTATTCCCATCCTGCATTGTGTGGTCGGTATGGCCAGTCAGATATTTTGTCCAAATTGGCCTACTTATTAAGGAAGATTGGGGGTTGAAACATACAAGTCCACACATAAGATAAATAGCAGCAACAGCCACTGGAGGAATGCTGTGCTGGGGATGGATAGGGCCAGTTGCTCTCCCGCTGCTTAACCCTGGACTTGATATGATCCAGTAAGTCATATTTCTCTTTCTTTGTTTTCATGGTTTCTTTCAAAATGTTTGAGCTACAACAAAAGAAACTAAACCATAATCAGTCATGACTCAGGGACTCAGTCAATCCCTGCTAACTGAGCAAAGAGGCACCTTTTTAGAGTGGCGAGTCTCTTTATATTAAGCAGGGGGGGAGCAACTGGCCCTATCCATTCCCAGTACAGCATTGTGGCTGTTGCTGGTGTTTATCTTATGTGTGGATGAGGAGTTCCATGTCTCAGGAAAGACTCAGTGGCCTTGCTCTGCTATCCATTTAAAATGAAAGAGCAAAGAAACTGGATATACAAAAGATAATAGACAACTTTGCTGAACTGAAAGCACAAAAGAAGCCATTGCATTACGTTCTGGATGGTGGGTGTGAGATAACATAGTATATGGGTAGTGGTGAGATATCATAGTTGGGATATGTGCAATGTGAAGTTCTTCATTGATACTGTTGTAATAGTTCTGTTACTTGTAACTGTTGGGATGTGTGCAATGGTTAAAGTTCTTCATTGATACTGTTTTAATAGTTGGTTCTGTTATTTATTATTATTATTATTATTATTATTTACATTTATATCCCGCTTTTCCTCCAAGGAGCCCAGAGCGGTGTACTACATACTTGAGTTTCTCCTCACAACAACCCTGTGAAGTAGGTTAGGCTGAGAGAGACGTGACTGGCCCAGAGTCACCCAGTTAGTATCATGGCTGAATGGGGATTTGAACTCGGGTCTCCCCGTTCCTAGTCCAGCACTCTAACCACTACACCACACTGGCTCTCACACTGTTATTTGCACCTTGTAACTTTTGTTAGGATGTGTGCAATGATTACTGTTCTTCATTGATACTGTTTTTATTTGGGTCTGTTATTATGTACACTTTTGTGATTTTTGTTGGGATGTGTGCAATGTTAACTGTTCTTCACTGATACTGTTTTTAGTTGGGTCTGTTGTTATGCACACCTTGTAGTTGGGATATGTGCAATGATTAAAGTTCTTCTGTTGTATTAGTTGGTTCTGCTGTGCTGTTATTTACACCTTTTAACTAGCTGGGATAGTTAGCAGAGTCTACATTGGGCCAGGAGAAGGAGAGGAAGGCGGTGACGGGAGGGGGGGCATTTTAAAATCTTGTCTCTGGGCCCAAGCCAACCTTGTTATGCCCCTGTAATACTGCTTGCCCACTTGCTGGTTATGAACAGCGTCAGGGTGGCTTACGAGTCTGCAGCAGCCCTGGGGTGGAGCGTTATAGTGACTTAACACTGCACATCATGTTAGGCAGTATTATTGATTCCTCCCTTTTTGTGTGTATTTTTAATGAATGATAATATTGTTATTCTTAAAATCAATAAAAATTGAATTTGCAAAAAAAAAAAAAAAAGTTAGGCAGTATTATTAGCTCCATTTTGCAGATTGGGTGCTGAGGACACCTATAGTGAAACTGAGGTAAAATTCAAATGGGGACTTCCCAGTTGTCAGCCACTAATAGCTTTCCTTTGTATTATCTTCTTTAAAAGGAGAGGTTTATAAAAAGGGAGATGTTTTTCTTTGTCTTGATTGCAATTTACACAGTTTCACAAATTCAGCCATAGAGTTTTGGAGAACGAAGGAAACAAAACAAATAACGAAGGAAACAAATGAAGGAAACAAAGCAAATGAAGAATGAAGGAAACAAAACAAAACAAATTGGCTACTAGTTGGAGGGCTAAAGGCCACCTCAGGCCTCAAAGGCAGGATGCCTCTAAATACCAGTTGCAGGGGAGCAACAGCAGGCGAGAGGGCATGCACATACTTCTTGCCTGTGGTCTCCCCAGAGACATCTGGTGGGCCACTGTGCGAAACAGGATGCTGGACTAGATAGGCTTTGGGCCTGATCCAGCAGGGCTGTTCTTATGTACATAGTGAAAGGGCTTAGGAGGAGGATGGAAACAATGGCCAAACATCCTTGAACAATTCACTGCATGCATACCAAAGATACTATAGTTCCAGTACTGGACCAGATAACAAAAATATTGTATATATGGTGGTTCAGCACCAAACCAAGCTGTAGTGAACTAGTTGCACCAAAATGAAGCCAGCTCACTAAATGTAAAATGTGCAAACATGCCTCCTTACCTTGGACTGATCCACTCTGGTGCCAGATGGAGGGTCACATTTTGCCTATGTTTGGTCCTGCAGATTCATTTTGATTATTTGAACCAAGAAACCAGTAGACACACAGGACAAAAAAAATACAAACATTTGGCCCTGTCTTCCCTACAACAGTTCTGTATAAGATTTCATTACATATGCTTGGTTAGAGTATTGTTACACACATGGCTTAACTACCCCATACAAATTAATGCTGTAATTGTTCTCATTATTAAGAAAAACAGTAAAATGAGCTCCCAAGTATATTAAAAACGGTAAAGCCTTCCATTCAAAGGCTTAATCATACTTCTGGCTTTGATTTCTGGTTTTCCCTATCTTTGGTGAAAGCTAATTTAGTGGCTATCAGGCATGGAAACATTACTCTCCCCTACTGATGTTGCTGGTAAATCAGACTGAGATCCAAGCATACTGTGTCAGCAATAATAGGAGATACAAGCCTTACTACGTTTAAACTTGAAATGTGAGCACCTGGTTTATCTGTGGAGCATAAAGGGACAGGAATTGAATAAGTAGTGAAATAACTTCTTCCACTTAGGAATATTGCCCATAATTTTACATATCATTATTTATATCAGAGACCTGCTAAAATCAAATAAACCTAGCTATATTTATCTATGCACTTAGTTCATCCTAGAGGGAGTAATGCAATATATATTACACAAATTTCTTTTTGGAAAGTTAAGACTATAAACATAACGATACAGACTAGTAATTGGGTTACCTTACAGTCCAATCCTAAAACTTACTGCTTGTCTGTTAATAGGTGAGGAAGATGGAACAACCATTGTATCAATGGTTAACAAACTCATGAAGCTCAATTATGGCTATGTTGTTGTAGGATCACTTCAAAGCCGCTATAAGCAGATGGGCCAGCGGAGGATTGGGATACAAATCATGTTCTTGTGACATTCTCGTGTAACGTGATCCATTGGACCCTCGGTTACACACACACACACGATTGATTGATTGATTAAGTGCCGTTAAGTCAGTGTCGACTCTTAGCAACCACATAGATAGATTCTCTCCAGAATGATCTGTCTTCAACTTGGCCTTTAAGGTCTCTCAGCAGTGCATTCATTGCTGTCATAATTGAGTCCATCCACCTTGATGCTAGACGTCCTTTTCTTCTCTTTTCCTTCAACTTTTCCCAGCATTATGAACTGGGTTCATAAGGGATCTGGGTTCTTACATAATGTGTCCGAAGTATGATTGTTTGAACCTGGTCATTTGTGCCTCGAGTGAAAATTCTGGATTGATTTTTTTCTATGATCCATTTGTTTGTTTTCGTGGCTGTCTATGGTAAACTCAAAAGTCTTCTCCAGCACCAAAGTTCAAGAACGTCAATATAATATTGTCTGAACAATTCTCATCTGTGTAGGTATAGACACGTCACATCATCTAAATATCCTTTCCAAGGCCTTCATTGCAACCCTACCAACTGCTAGTTTGTAGCATATTTCTTGACCGTTGGATCCTTTACTGTATCTGTCCTCATTTGAATGTAAGGGCCAGAACCTGAACTGCAGTCAGGGAGACTGCAGAGAGGAGGGGAACCTGGCTGCCAGGCTTCCTCCTTTGCATGAAGGACAGCCATGGCAGCCACTCAGAATGGAGAGAGGAAGGAGCTTCGTCCTTTAACTCCAGTTTCAGAGAATCCAGCCTCTTTTTCTCAATTCGGAATACAGCAGCCAGCTGCTAACCTCAGGTAGGAGCATAGGCAGAACTGGGGGGGAGCAGGCAGGGCATGTGCCCTAGGCACCACTGAGGTGGGGGCACCACACCAGTTCCTGCCACCCCCACCCCATTGCCCACCTGCCCAGCCCCAGGGCCCCTCAGCCACTTGCCTCCAGCTCTGGCCTAGGATCGTCGAGGCCTAGGATCAGAGCAGCCTGCAAACTGCAGAGCTCTTCTCTCCCCACCTCTCAGCTGATCGGCGGGTGGGCGGGGCTTCCAGAGAGGCCTCTGAGTAGGCCTCCCTGAAGCCTGAACTCAGCAGGCCAAGCAAGCCAGGAAGGAGGCTGGCAGAGCTCCCTGCAGCAGACCAGACCATCCAGTGCAGCTTTTGCCAGGTAGGCTGTGCATCCCTTTTTGTGGTTACCCCCGTATATAGGGATCTGCTTGCCACAGGGCTTTGATATGGGGGGTGGGGTGAGACTGAGAAGTCTCTGAATATTTAATTTAAAACAGACTGGAAAATGTGCTGGCTTTAAAAACAAAAACTATCTAAAAAGGCCTAGAAGTGGCTTGTTTCAAGTCAGAAAATTACAAAAACTTCTGGAACAAATATTTATTTATTTATTCATTCATTCATTTAAAAATGCACTTATGTTCAAGTTGTTTTGCAACCCAGAAGGTCTGAGTGAGAACTATGAAGCATGTGTTGTGCTTTTATTTTATTTTATTTTTCTTGTGTGTGAACTGCTCTCCAATAACTTGCAGGGACTTCAGGGTAAATCTGGTCAACATGTGAAAGCAGCACCTCCATTCCAGAGGAGATGTGTGTTAAAGGGCTTTAAAAGCCTCGTGTGAAAAACCTCCTGGAATCAAACTTTACTGAATTTGTTCAGAATTTTGAGAAAACAAACATAGGCTCACCCTGCATGGTTGAAAGTCTCCTTTGCTAATCTGCAGCGAGGGGGCCATTTTAATAATTAGCATTGCTAGTGTGTTCTAGGCATTAAAAGTAGCACAAATATATAGTACTCAACGTATATCACTATATACTGTGAAGTGTGCATGTGTGTATTCAGTGAAATGTATTTCCAGGCAGCATACTTATTTTGAAACATCAGACTTAAATCCTCGGGGGCCTGGGATGTGTGGAGGCCCTGGACTTTGAGGGGCTGGGGGCCCATTTTAAAATCTCATTTTGGCCCATTCCAACCTTGCTATGCCCCTGGCAGTCACTACACTTGGGTTTCTGCACAACACCTGCACAGAAGAAACTTCCATGTAGAAAATGTGTCTCTTGTAAATTGACCCTGAATTTTCCATCCAGGACTGGGATATTTGAGAGTTAGAGTCAATAATAAAAGAACAGCACACTGCTTGTGACAGGAAGGGGCAAATTACAATGATTTCTTAGTCTGGCAGGGGCTGGTTTTGGCCCTGGCAGAACTTGGCTGTCTGCTCCTGTTGCAAATGCCTCTGTCTAGTGTGGCAAACTAATGTATCCTCCTCCCTCTTGGTGTCAAAGTAAGCACTAGTGTGTTGAATGCACATATACCCCATCACGAACCAACAGTCATCATAAGACAAAGGCTGGCAGGAATCATTCACTGTTTTATAGACCACCCACCACCACCACCACCACCTTCTTCTTCCCCTATTTTGCTAGTGGCTATTTGGGCAGGTGATCCTCTAGGACAAAGTCATGTTTTTTAAAAAGAATGAGATGAGACAGAGAAAATGACACTTGGAATCCTCGCATAACTCCTGACTGTTGTTCTAAGTCTTTTACAGAGATGGCTCATGTTTTCAGGTTTTGATCAACAACCATGTCTAGATGGTACAGTGTTCCTTTTAACAGGGATTTCCAGATATTGTTGACAATAAGTCCCATCATTCCTGTTTGGACAGGGGCTAGGCGCTATTTTCCCTAGTTACGCCTCTGAGTAGGGGCAGCAAAACTCACAACAGACTGAGGTTTCAAATTGGAGTTTTGGGAGGAAAACTTTGGATCACTTTTCCAATGGGGCAGAGGTTTCATGCATTTGGATGTACAAGAAAACCAACCTCTGCCTTGTTTAACTCCAGTTTCCTGTTATGTGCAAATGGGTCCACTGTCTTCCCTGAAACCAGTAGAATGGGGACCAGCCAAGTAGGATTTTGCTCACTGTATCCAGCACCAGACCATGATTATGTCTGGAAATTCAAATAACTTGAAAAACTGAATAAAGAAAGGTGCAATCAGAGAACCAAAGTGCTGCAACTTGGACAAAAAGGCCATGTGTCCAATTGCAACTAAGCCATGGACAAATGACCACTTCAAACATTCCTATAAATACAGCATTTCCATGAGGGATTAACATGAAAGAAGTAAAATGTATAACTTAAACATGAAGCTTTAGGGTTACACTCCAATTTTTTTTAAAAAAAGACACTGTGCACCACACATTATGGGGTACTATTGTATTCTATCTTTTGTTTGTTTATGTTTGGAAGTTTAATAAACTAGAATGGGGATCCTGTAGAGAGTGTGGGGGGTGGAGTTAGAAAGAAAAGAGAGGGAAAGGAGAAGGGGAAATGGAGTTGTTTCTGGAATAAGGTCTTAGTTAAATCCACAGTGTTCAAGAGCAAGAAGCTTTATACATGTAGATGGTCAATTTCAGCACATATGATACTAGCATTCTTTTCCATCTCAGCAAATTTCTAATCAATTTGCCTTTTAAGCTCTTTCATGGTGAGGTCATGCACATCCTTCTAGAGCAAGGAATGGACAATTGGGGGATTGGCATTGGTGCTCTTCCATGAGGTCAACATAGGGCTCCCATCCCTCCAGCTCCTTTGAGCAAAAGAAGCACTGGACCACATCTGGTTCATTCTCACAAGGGCAATGAATGAATCCTGCTTCTACCATCTAGTCTAGAGTGAAGCTGCAATTGGAGATGAAGGGCCATTGCATGAAGGTGGCAAAACAATGCTTCTTCAGGTCCAGGTCCAGTTCTCATGGATGCTAAGAAACGGCTCCAGTACCCGCCATATTTATCATCACAGTATTCAAGCCATAGCGAGCGAGAAACAGCCAAGCAACGCTTGGAGGAAAATTGGTTCCTAAGAGATGCTGAGCATGCTGGGAGCTGTAGCTCTCAGGACTGCTGTCAGTAAAGTTTAAGGTCATTCTGCATGCCAGTTGTCCTCAGCTAAGCATCTGGATCCTTACAGCTGCCTCTCTCATTCTCCTGTACTTCACCCTCTGCAGTCAGCCACACACTGTCTTCTGTATCGTGATGGTAGCAGCATGGAATTTGTCACTCCACAGTTTCTTCAGGTATGCCACCTGGCCTGTATGGAAAAATATCTTGGTATGTCCAGACTAGAACTTGTCAGGATCCTTAATTATGCTTCCCAGCCATGTCTTACATATTAGCTTCTTTGTCTTTTTTGAGATATCCCTTTTCTTCATAAGGATGCAATATCTATTGAAGTCATGACAAGTCCACCTGGAAGGATAGCCAGCTGCACTTAAGCGGATGGTCTCCAACAAACTACAGGCTCTCAGCTGCTGGACCACTCTCTTTGGATAGAAGCTGAATGGAGGTTTTTCATTGTTTGGCTTGATACAGCGTACATAATGCGAAGCAGTAGCTCAGGGTCTCCATAAGTAAATGCAAGGAGTTATGGAACTGATGTCCCACTGTTTTCTTATGCTTTTTATTGGCTGCTTTCACAGCTGGATGGGCAGAGCAGACAGTGATTTTTGAGGAAGCTCCTTTTCCAGTTGGCACTGTATCCTTTTCATCATGGAATAAGTCAGCTACCATTGGGTACTTGTGGGCCTTCAGTATATTGATCTGTTCTTCATACAAAGTATCTCTGTTTTACTCCAGAAATCCATTGCTTTGATACTCCACCTTATCTGCAACATGGACAGCGATAAAGGAGGTGTTTGATATGTGAGGCATTTGGAAGTGTTCCAAAAGTCTTGCTGCTGCTGTGTCAATCATACAATTTCTGGGTCCAGTTCTGGTCTGTTCCCTTAGGAACCTTACATTCTTCATCCAGAAAATCCAAGCTACCTAGCTTAGCTTCAGTAAGGTCTATTTACAACTGGTTGTCATTAAAATCTAGCAGTGTCCAAGGGATTTGTTCCTTCACTTATTTCTCTTGCTCCCATTTGAATACATGCAAGTTGAACTGCTGCTGGGGTTTTTCATTGGCATTCCAAGAATCTGACTTTTAGGTACCTTAAAGCTGTCAGTTCATTTTCTCCAATCAACATATCTGGATTATTCAAGAAGGGAAGCTTGTTGGCTTTAGGACTGATGGGATATTCCAGGACCATTTCATGTTCATGTTTCAGGTGTAAGGTTTTATCTCCTTCTTTGTAATCTTTGATTACTTCTGCTGATTTCCAGACTGCCTCTGGATCAGGAATCCAGACTCTTGTATACTTGCTGTAGAGCTCAATTTCCGGCATGTCCTGACTGGAGGACATGGCACTCCAAGAGGGGCACACAGTGAGGTGCAGCAGTCGATGGGAAGAGGTGCAAAGCAAGGAGAAGGAGGTCCCCAGTGCATTCAAAACTGCTACAATCCAACATCCAGAGTGCTGGCGGGGAAAGAGAAAGCCCGGCATTTACAGCTCGGGGCGACGCCACATGGTAGTTAAATGCCCTTGAACACTGTAGACTTACTCTGATGGCCTGAGCAGAGGCAGAAGATGTATTATTCCATGACTGCACCTTTGTTCAAGTATTTCTCTGCTTCCTCTTTATTTTTCTTAATAAATATTACAGGTTTTCTTATAATTAAAAAGAGAGTTCCACTTCCAGGCCCACTTCCTTGCCCACAAAGATCACTTGGGCATGAGCTTGGCTAAAAGGAGATTCAGAGAAAGTGTTTGGTGGCCAGGTATGGACAAACACATTGAAGATGTAATCAGGCAGTGTATGGCTTCTGCTGTATGTCACAAACTGCAGAAGACTTTTACCACCCCCTTGACTCCAGTAGAGTATTTTTCCCTGGAAAAGCTTGCTCTAGATATAATGGAGCCTTTTGATAACCAACCCACAAACCCAAGATATGTTATAGTGGTGGTGGGATACTATTCCAGTTCGCCAGAAGTTTCATTTGCTGACAACAGTACTACAAACAAGGTGATCCAGTCCATGGCTGCAGTTCTTGCAAGGGGCTGTTCTCACACAAAGGCAAAACTGGGCTAGGCATTAGGGATGTGCAAAATATTTCGGGCACAGATCGATCTGTGCCCGAAATGAGCAATTTCGGGTGATTCAGGTCCGAACCGAATCACCCACGATGTCCCCCGATATTTTTTGGGGCCGAGCCGAATCACCCCTGATTCGTGCCCGAAAAATTCAGGTGATTCGGGATGACGTCTCTTTGAATTTCCCGCCTTTTTGCCTCCATTGATTTGAATGCAAAAAGGTCTGATGTGACATCAGCTCGAATTTCGGGTCCCAGAGGCAAAATAGTGGGGTGGGGTGGTAGTGCCTAATGGATGGAGACTACCACCCAAATTTCAGGGGAACTGGGCAAAGGGCTGATTTGGGGGGAATTTTTGAAGTTTTAATGTCTTTGGGGCAGTTCGGGGGCATAGCGTGGGATCTGGGCAAAAAGAGTGGGGTGGGTGGTAGTGCCTAATGGGTGGAGGCTACCACCCCAATTTCAGAGTGATTGAGCAAAGGGCTGATTTTTGGGGAATTGTTGAAGTTTATGCATCTTTAAGGTTTTTCCCCATAGAGAAGCATTGAGGTGTCAGCAAATGTATAGCTTCATGTGGGGGGCAAAGGGGTGGCCTAGAGCAGTGTGGGGTTGGTGGTAGTGCCAGGTAGGGTCAAGGAAGCTACCTGAATTTTTTCAAAGGATTTGGGCAGAGGGCTGATTTTTGGGGAATTGTTAAAGTTTACGCGTCTTTAAGGTTTTTCCTCATAGGGTATACATGGAGCTTTCAGCAGCCCCATAACTGCACTTGGGGGGTGCTGGGGTCACCCCGAGCGAGTGGTAGTGTAGTGCACATAGGGTGCCAACCACCCCCATGGGTTTCTAACCCATGGGGTACAGGGTTCTGTTGTTTCAGAGGTATTCTGAGTGTGGATTCTATGATAGCTAATGAGATTTTCAATGAAACACCATGAATCCACTCTTGACCCTACCTGGCACTACAGCTTCCTTGACCCTAACTGGCACTACCACCAACCCCACACTGCTCTAGGCCACCCCTTTGCCCCCCACGTGAAGCTATACATTTTGCCCAATTGGGCCATTTGCCCAATTCCCCTGAAATTTGGGTGGTAGCCTCCAACCATTGGGAACTACCACCCCACCCCACTATTTTGCCCCTGGGACCCGTTTTTCTTACCCGAATCGATTCAGATTCGGATTTAATCCAAATCCGAACCGAATCAGGGGTGATTCGGGTAGCCCAGATTCAGGCACAGAACAGAACGGGGGTGATTCGGTTCGGGAATCGAACCGAAAACCCGAATGGCACACCCCTACTAGGCATGCCTGAATGTGAGAACTGAGCCATGCAGCAAACCCGCAAGGGAACCCCGGTTGTTAGCCAGGGTTAAGGGCACAAACAGACCATTTGCCCAGGCTAACTCATCATGTGTCGGTGCTGTTAGGCTCTGCACAGCACCTGCACACCAGCACCCTCCCGGACAGCATCAAAGAACTCCCCATAATACACCACACACTTATGCAGTGAACTATGGGAGTTTCAGGGGCCTCCTGGCCCCCAAACCTCCCTGCTGCCAACAGAAGTCAGCAATTGTCTGGGCGGCCAATCCACTTGCCCAGCAACAAGAAGAGGATCGTCTGCGCGAGAGGTTAGCTTTTTAAAGCTTCCTCCCCTCGTCCCTTCAAGCCCTTCTCACAGATCGTGAAAAAGGGCTCAGGGTTTTCCTAAAGAACTAGTGACTGCCAAAGCCACAGAGCTTACCTCATTTGAAATGGAGCAATACTTGCATAACCATGGGATAAAACTAAGGATGTGCACAAATCATTTTTAAAATTTGATTTGTGCCCAAAATAAATCACCCCTGATTTGTTTTGTATCCAAATCTACCCCCTCCAAATCACCCTAGATTCAATATGTATTTGCTTTGATTCAATTTGGACCAATTTGGACCACTTAACAAGGTCCTAGGGGCACCTAATTTGGGTGGTGTGTCGGTCCCCATAGGTTCCACCTACCACCCGAATTTCAAGGCAGTGGGACACTTGGTTGATTTTTAATGAATTTTTTAAGTTTTTACTGATTTTGAACATTTCCACCATAGGAAACAATGGGGATTTGACATATCCTAACCCTAAAACGGATTCCCGGCTTTCATTTAAAAAAAAAAAATCTAAGCTTTAGCCCTTGCAGAAGTGGAGTTAGGGAGCAAAATGTGCAGTCATTATTTTTCAAGTGTTTAGATTCTTTGGTGTATAATAACTTTTCCTCATAATGAATCCCTATGAGGATTCATTGCACACCTTCATTTCTTCTGTTTATTTTGCCCATTACTGGACAGTGCCAACTGTCAACTGCCATGTGCCACCTACACCCCCACCTGCAAGGTAGTGGGATACTCATTTTAATTTTTAAGAATATTGAAATATTTAGCTTCTCTGGTGTCTTATAACATTTCCTCATAATGGACCCCTATGAGGATTCATTATACGCCTTCGTTTCTTCTGTTCATTTTGACTATCATTGGACAGTGCCAACAGTCAACTGCCATGTGTCAACTACACACACCTCCACACACATACTGGGGTACTCAGTTTATTTTTTTTAAGGTGTTTTTGAAGTGTTTAGATTGTTTGGTGTCTTCATTACACACCTTCGTTTCTTCTGTTCATTTTGACCCCACTGCTTTGCAGGTGGGGGTGGGGAATTAGTGACATCCCATGATCCAACTACCACCCAACCCCCAAGCCGCTGGGTCCTCAGTTTATATTTTAGGAATTTTTGAAGTGTTTAGACTCTTTGGTGTATAATGAATCCTCATAGGTATTCATTATGAGGAAAGGTTATTAGACACCAAAGATCCTAAACACTTGAGAGGAAAAAATCCTAGAACATAAGCTAAGTAGTACCCCACTGCCTTGTGGGTGGGAGTTGGGTGGAGCTGGCACATGGCAGTTGACAGTTGGCACTGTCAAAAAGACAGTCAAAATGAATAGAAGAAATGAAAGTGTGTAATGAATCCTCATAGGGATTCATTGAGGGAAGGTTATTATACACCAAAGAAGCCAAACATTTGAAAAACAGTGACCACACATTTTGCTCCATAACTCCACTTCTACAAGGGCTAGAGCTTAGCTGCTTTTTTTTTAAATGAAAGCTGGGAATCTGGGGGAAATAATCCAAAGGAAGGATCCAAATCTCAAAGCTATTCGAATCCAATCAGGCGCGATTCAATTTGTACCCAAATCTAGCCAATGGACCACAGGGGTGATTTGTTTTGTCTCCAAATCACCCAAATCAGCTAGATTCAGGTACAAAATGATTTGTACCCAAATCAATTTGCACATCTTTAGATAAAACACAAAACTATTTCCTTTACTATTTGCCTCAAGGGAATAGCTTTGTGGAAATAATGAACAGGTTAGTGAAGAAAAGTTTACAACTGATTGCTACGCAACAACATGAAACTATTTGCTTATTGAACTATTCCTTATTCTACTACAGGAAAATCACCTTTTGAACAGTGGAGAGGATGCAAAGCTACCACCAAACTTACCCAATGGCAACAACTGATAGGGCTTTCCATGCCATCTCACCCTGAGGATGCAGATATTCATGATTGGGTAAGGGAGAAACAGCAAAAATACAAATTGTATGTGGATTGGAAATGGGGTGCAAAACAGTGAACATTTCAGTTCAGGGACTTTATTAGAGTATAGTTGCCTTATAAATTGAGAAAGGGATGTTCTAGATATTCTGGGCAGAAACAAATAATTGAAATCTAAGGATATTCTGTCATATTGGTTCATGGAAAGAAATGGAAAAGTTTGAGACTTTCCAGCAGAGTAGTTCTTACCCCCTGGCCTGTGGACCCGAGTCGGGGGGGGGGGGCTCCAAATGTCGGGGGGGGGGGCTCCTGCCACCACCCTGCATCCACCGCTGCTCTGCCATGCTGCTCCTTTCCATTTTTGTTGCCACCATGTGCACGGCCGGGGGGATGAGGGTGGGGTGAGCCAAGCAGGGCTTATGACGCTCATATTCCCACAGTGCAAGCGTGCTCACAGCCCAGATGGACAGGCCTACCAGCTGCTGTGCCTGCCGCTGCCACCATGGTGCTCTTCTGGCTCTGGACGGCTGTGCTCCCTCATTTCCCCTCCAGTCTTGGGGATGCATCTCCCTTGATGGGGAGGAGGGCAGCATCTTTCTTCCGCTTGCCAAAGCTTCCCTGCATCATGGTCCAGCCCTTCAGCCTTGCCCCTCTCTCTCCTTCCTTCCATCCCTGCCTGCCCACTCACTCCCTTGACACAGCCTCGCTGGCTACTTCTCTTTCCTTGCCTCAGCACCGCATCCCAACCCCCAGCTGTCTCCTCTCTGGCCTGCACCCCATCCTATCCCTCGAGGAGGGTGGGGGGAGCACCAGCGCTGGCAATGGGGCAAGAAGGCAAAGGGAGGCGGAGACAGCAACCCTTGGGATCCCGCAGCGAGGGGGAGGGGGTGGTGGAGGCAAACACAGGCAGGGGGCAAAAAACCATCCACACCACAACACACTGAAATGCATAGACTCCGTTGCAAACCTCCCTACCACGGAAAAATACAGATCCTTTCCTGTAACGTTTTTACGTCACAGGTGCTTAACACATCAATAAAACCCAAATCGAGGCATCAGAAATATAGATGGCACCCTGGTGACAGCGCAGCAACTGCGATGTCGAAACAGGGGCAAGGCCGGGCGCACTTAGCAGAGACGTAGCAAACCTGTTGCCAGGAGTAATCTGGAAAATGCCCTGGCCACATCTCTGCCTGCCATCGGAGGGGCAGTGAAGATGGTGCTAATTTAGAATGCTTTTAATTACTTCTTACCCATGCAGATTGTTTTAAACTATTGCGGCTATTTTTACGATTGCGCTGTTTTATAACAGTGGAATCTGTTTCAATGTTTTCATTTCAGTTTTGGTATTTTTGAGATGTGTTTGTTTTATTTTATGTGCCATAAGCTGCCTTGAGTGTGATTTTACTGCAGAAAGGTGGGGTATAAAATCAGAGAATTTTTTTTAAAAAATGTGTTCCTGAGAGAAACTCTCTAAGAATGGTGTGAAGTATTCTGTAGCAGGACACAAAGAGAAGTTACAAAGTGCCCCAAGCAAGACAAATCCCAATGGCTATGCTGTACAAATACTCATTTAAAGCTATAATGCAACATGTTCAACAAATGCCCTTAATAGAAACCATCTGTTTTTTAAATGGTCTCTTCTATTAGATTATATGTTGCCCTTTCTAAACATCAACTCCCACAATGCCATTAATAATGCCTCCTAAATTAGATTGTTAACAGCTGCTGATGTTTGTCAGTGGCATGTTGGGCTTTTCTTTGATGCTCTCCACAGTTCCCTGTAAATCATTTTTGCTGTGGCATTAACTAGAAGGGAGATACATAAAGCTTTGCTGCAAGTCCCTACTAAGAAAGTAACTGAGTAGAGCCTAATTCCTTAGTCCCCACATTTCAGAATACATTTATGAACAGGTGTGCAAACCATATTCAAATATAAATATAAATATGATTTAAATAAATTTAAATTTTATACGCACACACACACACACACACACACACACACACACACACACACTTTAGCTGTTTCAGGCTTACCTAGAATGCTGCAGTTCGGATTCTAGCTGCTGGATATATATCTGCAAATGTGGCACTTCACTGGCCTTAGCTTCTAGTTCTTTTACTTTTCCAAGGCTATGAAGGACAGCGTGTCTCGCTTCTCCAACCTTCTTCCTCATTTCTGCTTGCTCCCTCTTTAGGTTGCGGTTGCAGTCTTCCAGCGTGACCAAGGCTTCCTGAGCACTCCTCAGTTCCTCTTCTAATTCTTCATTAAATCTAATTGCTTCTTCGATTTGGCCATCTCTAGAACTCCGGATTAGTTCAACCTCCTTTAGAACACTCTGAAGGCACTTGGAAGTCTGGAAGTGATGGTGAGTTAATAGTCTTCGGTTACCTATAAAACAGGTCCCATTTTTCTTATGATTAGCATGACTCTTCCACAATCCTACCTACAAAAAGGGACAGAGGGAGAAATATAAATTAGAGGCAAACAACGCTTTAAGCAAACAGATTTGTTTCAACACTATTTTAGTCTGCAATTTCTTTTAAAATATCAGCAAATATGGTCCAATTACTAATTATGAATGTATGTATCTATGTATACACACACACACAGGCCATTCACATGGGCCATTCTCGTGATTGGGCAAGCAGGTAAGCAGGAAGGCTGGCCCAACTCACCTTCCCCACAGACGATAGCAGAAATGTTGCTGGGAGCATGGACCGTGCTCCCAGATGATCCACGCTGCACCACACAGCATGGAACTCTGAAGCCTAGGATGATGCATCCCAGCCTCCAGATATTCCACAAGGCACTGTGCCACGAGCACGGTGCATTGATGGGACCCCCAAGGAGATGGGTGCTCTATGTGCCCATCTCTGCATCTACTTGGGCTGAACGCAGCCTGACCAGACACATGATCCTAGAGCTGGGGTTAATGGCATGCCCATGCCTTTAACCCTGACTAAAAGCGAGGGTCAAAAGCTAGGCTGTGCTGCCCTGCCAGGATCGGGCCCACTCCCAGCAGTTCTCACACACCTAGCCTGGGTTAGGTTGCGTGTGAGAAGAGCCTCACAGTATGATTAGCATAAAAGCATATATAGCCAACAAAGCAGTACAGTAGTAGTTTTCTGTATAAACAAAAAAACAACACACAATATATGAAGCTCATCCCTTGTCCCCCCCTCAAAAACTCTCTGAAAAAAAGGATAATTTTGATCTGCCTCCTGGAAAAAAATAAGGGAGAACACCAGAAGATCCTGACAAGGGAATTCTATAACCAGTTTGGAGTGGCCCACCGGCACATGATTTGGTGTGCCCCCCACTTCTCCTGCCCCCTTTGCCTTCTTCTCAGAGTCACTCGCAGAACTCTCGCTGTTGTTCACCCTCTTCTGTGATGGGACCCTCATCACTCTCTTGCCTAAATAGAGCCTTGCATGATGCACACTCCCAACGGAGGGTGATGCTCCTGTCAGGCATAGCCCTGCTGCTACAGGCAAAGTATAGACATGCACAGATAAAAATCTAATCCAGCCATGAATTCTATAGAGGCAAGCACCCCTACTGTGGATGCAGATACATATGTACTTATGAGGCCAGCAATTAAAGAATGGATGCTATTTACAATATAAGCAGTAGCCTTGTATGTTTTATGCTGTAGTTCTAAGTAGCTTAGGTTAGAAGCTACTTCCACCAAAACCCAAGCTACTCATTTCCAAACAATATGCGTATGAGTGGGGTGTCTGTTGATCAAATGAGTAAAAGATTTGCTCACTTCATGACCTCACCAATTCATCCGATTGTCCAGTCCAAAAATATTAGTAAATTATAACACATTTAAGAGGCAACCATGGCAAAAGATATCTGCTAGTCTGTGTAGCACGGAGCCACTACTGCCCCACCAATGAGTCCTTAGGACCGCCTGCAGTAAACTACTCACCCATCTCCCAGTTGCGCTGGGTGGGAGGCCCCGGCCTCTGCACTCTTTATGCAGCCAGCAAGGAAGCACCAGCCGGCATGGCAGGAACTAAGGGGTGGGGCCACCAGCCGTAAAGGGGCAACTGAGCAGGGATTTAACTTCAGCCATCCTTGCCATTCAGGAGATATAGGGTGGGAAAGAGGACAGGCCAGAGTTTTGCTGCTCCCAAGCTGACTGTGGAGGAAGGCACCGCTATCCGACTCTGCTCCTTTTCCTCAGGAGCAAGCTACCCAAGGCTCCTCACAAGCCCAAATGAGAGAACTTCAGGTCTCCTGATGTTTAGGCTAGGTAACTGTTTATTGCTTTCTCACTCTCGCTCTCTGAAGTCCAAAATCAATGCAATTAACTCTGCACTGGGTTGTGGCCTTTGCATTTATGTATTAAGTTTATAGGCCACAAAACTGGGCTCAAAGCAGCAGCTGATAGTGACATAATAAACAAACACAGAACTTGTCAACATAGGCAAGAAGACTAAGAGCTCAAAAGCAGAAGTCCTCCCCAATAAGCCAATCAGTCCCCAAAGGCTTTTCTAAAAAGGGAAGGTTTCCACCAGAGAAAGACAATCATGCAAGGGACTAGACAGCCTCCAGAGGGTTCCACAATGTCCACAATGTTGGCACCACTGCCACCCTCTCAGATCACTACCAACCAGACTTCAGAAGGTGGGGACACCCAGATCAGGGACCCTTGCGGGTTTGTAGAGGAAGAGGTGATCCTTAAAATACCCTGGTTCTAAAGCATTTAGGGCTTTAAAGGTAACAAGCAACACCTTGAACTGTGCTCAGAAACTATCCACGAGCCAGCGTAGATGACACAACGGTTATAGTTGTGTTACTGCAACTCCCTAGTTATAGGGAGTTGCATGCTCCCTATAACTAGCTCGCAGCAGCAGCCCAACCACTGCATTCTGAAGTTCCTGAGCACTTTTGAGGGGCAGGTCTGTGTAGAGCATGTTATAGAAATCATGCCTCAATGTGACCAAGGCATGGGCAAGTGGTCAGATCTGTGGTCTCCAAAACAGGGCACAACTGGTGCATAAGTTGAAGTTGTGCATAAGCACTCCTGGCCACAGATACCACCTGGACATCAGGAGTAGAGTTGGGTCCAGGAGCATATCTAAGCTGCACACCTGGAACTTTTGGGAGTGCTACCCCATTCAGAAGTGGAACCCTAAGTTTCAGTTTAGTTTTCCTACTGATCAACAGCACCAGATTTAATTTCAGTTTGTTTGCCCATACCCCATCAATTACTGCCTGGGTTGTAACTCTGGATTTCACTAATTCAGGACTGCCACCACTTCCTCAGGATCAGGTGGGAAAAAGAGGTAAAGTTGGGGCTCATCTGTATACTCGTGACAGCCCAAACCTGACAACCGTCTCCAACAGTTTAATGTATATGTTAATTAGTGGGGCGGCGGGGAGAGAGATTGTTGGACCTTGCAGGTTAACAACCATGGCATCGAGCAGTCGTCCACAGACACCTTCTGGAAAGTATCATCACAATGCTGTGCCAGTTGCAATCCAACTAGGAAGTTCTAACTAGAATGATATAAGATCCAATGGTGTCATCACCATTCAGCAGAACCAACAGGGATGCAGTTCCCCTATCTAGTTCCTGACATAGGTCATCAACCAAGGTGACTAAATCAGTTTCTTTCCCAAACTGAAGATGGCAATCAGATTGAAATGGATCCAGATAATTGTTTTCATTAAGAAACCCCAGGTGTGGGAGCACCACTTCTCTCTTGAACACTTGCTCAGAAGCAGCATGTTTGAGACCAGTTTATAGCTATTCAACATAGGATCCACCTAGGGATGTGCAAGCCGGCTTGCTTTGAGCCAGCCTGACTTGGGTGGTCTGTATTCGAAATGCCCCCCCCCCAAGGAGGATGCCGGTCCAAATCCAAACTGGACTGGCCCCCGGTTCACAGAACTGGCTCACGGGCCAGCTCAGATATACTTGTAAAGGGGAATCCTTGAGAATTCCCCTTTACAAGTAAAGGGCATCCCTAATCCTAGTGGTAAAAGTGGCATGGGGGGGGGATAGCTAAAGAAAGCAGCCTCTGTACCTTTAGAGGAGGTGGCAGAGAGGTGGAGGCAGTGGCGGGGGCTCCTCCAAGTCCCCCACCGGCCTCCCAAATGATGTTTCACATCTGTGCATGCCCATAGGCCTGAAGTGAGTCATAGCCAGCCCAGGCTGTTATTTGGAAGGCCAGAGGGAGGCTTGGAGGAGCCCCCAGCCGCTTGTCCACTGCATCCTCTGAAGGTATGGAGGCCAGTGGAGGCCACTTTTTCTAGCAACCCCACCACCACCACCCATGCTGGTGGGGGAGAGGAGAGTTGGTCTTGTGGTAGCAAGCACGGCTTGTCCCCATAGCTAAGCAGGGTCTGCCCTGGCTACATATGAATGGGAGACTAGAAGTGTGAGCTCTGCAAGATATTCCCCTCAGGGGATGAAGCCGCTCAGGGAATAGCAGAAGGTTTTAAGTTCCCTCCCTGGCTTCTCCAAGATAAAGCTGAGAGAGATACCTGCCTGCAACCTTGAAGAAGCCGCTGCCAGTCTGTGAAGACAATACTGAGCTAGATAGACCAGAGGTCTGACTCAGTATATGGCAGCTTCTTATGTTCCAATGTTCCTATGCTGTCTTTACCATTAGGATTAGGGATGCCCTTTACTTGTAAAGGGGAATCCTCAAGGATTCCTCTATACAAGTATACCTGAGCTGGCCCACAAATCGGCTCGGCCTGGTTTGATTGATTAATTAAGTGCTGTCAAGTTGGTGTCGACTCTTAGCAACCACATAGATAAATTCACTCCAGGATGATCTGTCTTCAGCTTGGCCTTTAAGGTTTCTCAGTGGTGCAGTCATTGCTGTCGAAATTGAGTCCATCCACTTTGCTGCTGGTCATCCTCTTCTTCTCTTCCCTTCAACTTTTCCCTGCATTATGGACTTCTCAAGAGAGCAGGGTTTTCGTATAATCTGTCTGAAGTATGATAGTTTAAGCCTGGTCATTTGTGACTCGAGTGAAAATTCTAGATTGATTTTTCTATGATCCATTTGTTTGTTTTCCTGGTTGTCCATGGTATCCTAAAGGTAAAGTGTGTCGTCAAGTCCATTTCGGCTCCTGGCATGCACAGAGCCCTGTGGTTTTCTTTGGTAGAATACAGGAGGGGTTTACCATTGCCTCCTCCTGCGCAGTATGAGATTATGCCTTTCAGCATCTTCCTATATCACTGCTGCCCAATATAGTACCAGCAGGGATTTGAACCGGCAACCTCCTGCTTGTTAGTCAAGCATTTCTCTGCTGTGCCACATAAGGTGACCCATGGTATCCTACTTATTCAAATATTTATATACTGTTCTTCAACAAAATTCTCAAAGCGGTTTACATAGAAAATTAAATACTACATGAATAAGATGGTCCCCTGCAGGGGTGCACCTAAGTAATTTTGGAACCTGGACCTAAAGGCCTCTGGAGGCCCCTTCCACCCCACTGCAAATTAAGCACCATCACCCTACACACACACACACACACACGCGCACTATTTTTAAGACATGGGATCCTGAGGGCACAAACAGCAACTGAACTCACAAGAGTGTAAGAATATAAAACAGGTATATTTCTGCAATTATGCATTAGTAGAAACATTTCAACACACGATTTAACATATTCCCATCCCACATATTTCTTTTTCCACTCCCCGCTCTGTCACAAAACCATAGGTCACACTTGGCCACCCGGCACAGTGTGGGCCAGTGGCACAGCAACCACACCACCCGGGACAGACGGAGGAGGATCTGGGCACCTCCAAGGGATGTGGAGACCCTGGACTTAGGCCCAGAAGACCAGGGAAAAGAGTGCCTCTGGTCCCCTGTCCCCAAAGGGCTCACAATCTAAAAAGAAATGTAAAGTAGACACAAGCAACAGCCATTGGAGGGATGCTGTGCTGCTGCTACTACTACTACAGATATTTATATACCACCCTTCAACCAAAGTTCTCAAAGTGTTGCTGGTGTTGGATAGGGCCAGTCACTCTCCCCCTGCTAAACAGAAGATAATCACCACTTCTAAAAGATATATCTTTGCTCATTTAGCAGGGGTAACTGTCTATCCTCAAAAACTATCATCAAAAGTCTTCTCCAGCACCAAAGTTCAAAGGTGTCAATACTTTTTCTATCTTGCTTCTTTAAAGTACAGCTTTTGCATCCATAGAATATTACGGGGAAAACCATTGTCCGAACAATTCTAATCTTTGTAGGTATAGAAAGGTCATGGCATCTAAATATCCTTTCCAAGGCCTTCATTGCAACCCCACCAAGTGCTAGTCTGCAGAGTATTTCTTGATTGCTGGTACCTTTACTGTTGACGGTCGATCCTAAAAGGCAGAAGCTATCCACCACTTCAATGTCTTCATTATCAATTCTGAGGCTGATTGCTGTACCCATTTTTATTAGTTTAGTCTTCTTCACATTTAGTCGTAGTCCCATTTTTTTCACTCTGCTCCTTGACTTTCATTACTAGATCTTGCAGATCATCCTCATTGTCAGCTGTCAGAGTGATGTCATCAGCATAGTGCAGGTTAATGATGTTTCTTCCTCCAACTTTAAAACCACGCTCATCTTCTTCCAATCCGGCTTCTCTCAGTATATGTTCAGCATATAAGTTGAATAAATAAGGAGAAAGTATGCATCCTTGTCTTACTCCTTTGTTGATCTGGTATCAGACTGTTTCACCATGTTCCGTCTGGACTGTGGCTTCCTGTCCTGTGCACAGGTTTCTCATGAGATGTTCTGGGATGCCCATTTTCCTAAGGACATTCCACAGCTTGACGTGGTCAATGCAATCAAAGGCTATTCTGTAGTCAATGAAGCACATATTGTCTTCTTTTTGGTATTCTTTGGCTTTCTCAATTATCCAGCGTGCATCAGCAGTGATGTCTCTTGTTTCTTGGCCTTTTCTGAAACCAGCTTGAACATCCGGCATTTCCCTTTCCACCTAGGGCTCTAATCTGCATTGGATGATCCTGAGCATTGTTTTGCTAGCATGTGAAATTAAGGATATTGTGTGATGGTTTGTGCAATCTGCTAAGTCTCCTTTCTTTAATATGGGTACGTAGACTAACCTCTTCCAATCTGTTGGCCACTGTGTCATTCTCCAGATTTGCTGGCATAGTTTGGTTAGAGCCTTGACTGATTCTTCTTCTGTTGCCTGCCATATTTCTGTAGCTACTCCATCAGTTCCTGTAGCCTTCTGACTTGGTAATGACCGGAGTGCTGATCTAAATTCATCTTCCCATACTAGAGGTTCTTGCACATAGTTAGGCAAGCCCAAAGCCCAGATGGCCGAATGGCCGGCTTGCACACCCCTAGATCCAACAAGGATTATCAATTAAAGGTCTCCTTTTTAAAGGCTGGAACTACCCCTTCTGCTAAGTAGACATTCAGAGTCTTAGGACCCACTCTATGAAGCAGGGTGGATTTGATTTAAATCAAACTGATTTAAATCACGATTTAAATCACGATTTAAATCACTAGCAGGGTGGATAAAAATAAAAAAATCCAATTTAAATAAAAAAAATCCGATTTAAATAAAAAAAATCCAATTTAAATTAAAAAATCCGATTTTTTTAATTTAAATCAGATTTTTTAAATTTAAATCGGATTTTTTTTTATCCACCCTGCTAGTGATTTAAATTGTGATTTAAATCAGTTTGATTTAAATCAAATCCACCCTGCTATGAAGCCAGCCCTGGCCAATTAATCAGCCATGATGGGCAAAGATTGTGAACGTATGTGGTTGGCTGTAGTTCTCAAAGGATTCTGTCCACAACTTTAGGCAGAAGGAGCTAGGAAGAATCTAAAGTAAAAGGAGAAGTCAGTGCCAAGGGCACATCGACCATAATTACTTTCAAATTAGAGTCTATGTTGGAGTGGAAATGAGTGACTTTATCTGCAAAGTATAAAGTAAACTTAGGTCTATCAAGTTGTCCTCCTCCATATTCTGCAGACCAGACTATGTTTGTAGTTTGGAAAAGTTTAGCTGGCAGGTTTATTTGGTAAATCAATCAAGTTAAGAAGTCATTTCCTTTTTATTTAATTTTAAAATGTTGCAACACCTTCACACTAAAAAAGTGTTAGTCTAATTAAAAGCAACAAAACATGCAGCCATGTAAATGGGGCAGTGCTGCAGCTTACAACTATTACTAGTATATACATTCCCGCCAACATGTCTCTATTTTTCACCTAAATGGGAAAATAGGGACATGTTGGCAGTTATGTATATATTTCATGTTATGTATATATTTCAACCGGGAAGCATCTGAAAAACCTCTTTCAAACTTTCCCCAATGCATTCTGTTTCACTATGAAAATTCTGGTTCTTGCAGTGCCTTTTCCTCCATTTACTATATGCTCTATTAACAGATACACACAAACACACACACACACACACACACACACACACACACACTCTTTTTTCACAAACATGTCAAAGATGCGTACATTAAAGAGTGATTGATTTGAAGGAAAGTGCTATTCTTCTATTAATGGGACTTAAAAGTGCTTAAAGTAAAGTGTGCTGTTGAGTCGATGTCAACTCTTGGTGACCACAGCACCCTGTGGCTTTTCGAACTGGCAACTTCAGTGTGGATTCGAACCAGCAACCTCTGTCTTGCTATTCAAGTCATTTTCTTGCTGCGCCATTAGGTGGCTACCTTTTACTGAATTGTGCAGTCTTGGCACCCATCTGGATTACTGTGAGTTTTTGACAAAAAAAAAATGTGTGTGGCAAAAGATATGTGTGTTTGAGAGTGTAAATAACCAGGCTGACCCTCAATAAATTATTGGATGCAGGTCCAATCAATGTCAATTTGCACAGTTCTTAACACACTCCTTTCAATTCTCAGTGATTTCTATCTAGTTGTAAGCAATACTTATAGGATTGGGTTGCTCATCACATATGTGTGGTGTTCTTTCTTTAAAAAGAAAACAAAAGCAAAGATAGATAACAGATGAGCAAGACTTCAGGCAAGGTACAAGTTAATTCATAATCAGTTTGGTCCAATTCTAGGAAAAATATTTTTTCCGCACAGCTGTACTAACTGCAGTGGCCTTTCAGTTTCATACACTTTAAGACGTCACAGGTTTGAAAAGAAGCATGAAATCAAACCATTATGTTAGATTCCCCTACAGAAATCATGTCTGCCCTTCTTGGAATAAGAAAGAAAAAAGCAGTATCATCATCAGAACAAAATATATAGGGAGGACACAGAAAAGGCAAAGTGCATTTCTGATGTTTATCCCACATGTTAGATTTCTGAAAGAGAAGCAATATATTTCATATATTCACTCCCATCCGGAATATACATGGCAGTGAGCCCATGAGAACGGCTGTTTATGCAGTGATTATAAAGTACTCTGAGTATGTAAGAAGTGACTTTCCTTCAAATTATCTCAGGGTTCCAGTAATTACAGGGGGTGGGGATAGATGCATAAACTGTTTCTGTGAGGGGAACTTATATACAGCCACCTAATGGTGCAGCGGGGACGCCTAGGGAGCAAGAGGTTGCTGGTTCAAATCCCTGATGGTACGTTTCCCAGACTATGGGAAACACTTGTATCAGGCAGCAGCGGTACAGTAAGATGCTGAAAGGCATCATCTTGTACTGCAAAGGAGATGGCAATGATAAACCCCTTCCTGTATTCTCCCAAAGACAACCACATGGCTCTATGGTCGCCAGGAGTCAAGACCGACTTGACAGCACAACTTTACCTTTATGGGGGACACTTGGCCTGCTGGTATTGCTTTCCCAAACTTACTGCCAATGTGCCCTCAAAACAATACCTCAGAACAACCCAGCACCTCACACTACAATGGCGCTCTGCACGGAGTAATGGTTATTTAGGAGTCACTGCTTAATGACCAAAGAAGAGGGCTCCTGCTCTTTCCCAATTTGCTTCATTTCCTCTAAAGTAAAGTAAAGTTGTGCTGTCAAGTCAGTGTCAACTCCTGGCGCCCACAGAGCCCTGTGGTTTTCTTTGGTAGAATACAGGAGGGGTTTACCACTGCCTTCTCCTGCACAGTATGAGATGATGCCTTTCAGCATCTTCTTATATCACTGTTGTCCAATATAGTTGCTTCCCATAGTCTGGGAAATATACCAGCGGGGATTTGAACCAACAACCTTTAGCTCCCTAGGCAAGTTACTTCCCCGCTGCTCCATTATAAACTAAGCAAAGCTGTTCATCCCATGCAACTGCTATTTGTGGGAACAGATTCCGATTCTTCCGAACAGATTTGTGTTTGGAAGAGTACTTTGGAATCT
Source organism: Hemicordylus capensis (assembly GCF_027244095.1). Taxonomy (NCBI): domain Eukaryota; kingdom Metazoa; phylum Chordata; class Lepidosauria; order Squamata; family Cordylidae; genus Hemicordylus; species Hemicordylus capensis. Next base: position 313,425,867 of record NC_069658.1, on the reverse strand, counting down.
TGTGTTCCAAAGTTTAGAGAGTCAGACACAAGAGCTGCTTGTCTGTTTCCTGCTTCCACCACTGTGTTCCTTGTTTCCACCTTCTGCTAGACCCCAGGGCCTTCTAATTTGATTCATTCAGCTCTGAAGCTCTCAAACATCAGTTGTTCAGAACTGCAGGGCAACTTCCTAGCTCTGCGCAGAGAAGCTGCTAATTGTTTTTGACAAGGTGGGGTGGTGGGGTGGAGCGGGACACATGTGTGATGGGAAAGGCCACAGTCTTCTCCAGAAACAGACCTCCTGATCCGAAATTCCTCCCCAGAACATGGAAAGTTGCTGCCTTTGGTGACTGGCGGAAAGTTCACCCGTACATTCTCAGAAATACATACTCTACCGTCCAGTCTGCCTAAAAGTGCCTAAGGCATAGAGAGGCATGGCAGATTCAGATTTGATGGCAACTCCGGACCGGGGCGCATTTCTAAGGTGAAGCACACTTACAAGGGCCCCAGTGTGGGAGCAGTGCTAAGTTGCTGGAAGGCGGGTTGCTGGCGCGGGGCGCTCAGGCCCACCTGAAAGTCAGGATCATCTCCACGGCCCCTCGACCGATCCCCTTCACCCCAGCAGACGCGCCGAGCTGGCGAGGAAAGCCACCCGCGCATGCTCCACGCCAGGCACTCTCTTTTTGCTGAGCCCTGGGGAGGAAAACGAAGTTGCCCGACTGAGGCCGCGCCCCCAGCTACCTCCCCGGCCCGCTCACCTGCAGCGCCAAGCACCTGGCGTCGCTGCTTTGCAGAGCCGCCCTCATATCCTCCACCAGTTCGCGCAGGCTGGCGTTTTCGTCCTCCAGCTTGACGATCCGGTCTTCCGCCTGCTCCAGCGCCACGATCTCTTCGTAGCACTCCCTGGAGCACGAGCCCGGCGGGAGCCTGCACTCTGAGCCGGGGGGAGAGGGAGGTGGCGAAGAGGAGGAAGACCCTTTGGCGCTGCCGCCGCCTCCCTTCTTCCTTGCCGTGGGAGCCCCCGGTCCCATTGTCGCCTTCTCCCTGCGGCGGCGGAGCGGGCTGCGGAGCCGGATCTGGGTCTCGATGTGCTCGCTCTCCTTGCCCACCGGCAGCCTCGCCACCACCCCCATGCCCTGCTGGCCCTGTGCGTGGCAGCCGGCCTTGGTGCTGAAGTAGCCGCACAGCTTGGCATGGAACTGCCGGAAAGTCAGGTCCGCCGAAAGGTTCTCGCAGAGTCCAGCACACTCCTCCGGGTCGGTGGCTGCCTCTTCCTCTTCCTCGCCGTGGTCCTGTAGCCCCAGCACCTGGCAGAGCGTCCGGAAATCCTCGCCGGGGATCTTGCCTTCGCCCTCGCAATCCAAGTGGTGGAAGATCTCCTGCAGATACTGATCCAAGCCCGTGGCCAGCACGATGATCTCGTTCTCCACGCCCCGGTCCAGGCCGTAGTGGTAAGCCAGGGCGCTGACCAGCCACTGGGTCCTGCGGGCCGGCCGGCTGTAAGGATCCCAAGCATCAGACGGCTCCATCGCGCCCTCCCGCCGCCTCGCAGCAGCTCTGTTTGCTGCTCTCTCCGACCATGCTTCCCTGTTTGAATGGATGGAGTTCCGCTCCTCTGGCAGCAGATGGGAGGGCAGGCAGGGCTCCTCCACGCCACGCCTCCTTCCCCTCGCGACACCCTCGTCCGTGGAACAGGAGCGCGGGGTGTGCCTGGGTTCCCCAGCGCCAAATGCCTCATAGCAATCAAAAGAGAACAGCAACTCAGTGGGCGAGCTGAGGAAAGGATGGCACTTTCTCGTCATCTTAAATATTCGGAAAACGGGATAGAAGCACTCCCTTGAGGAACCATCTCTGGGTCCTGTGCAGTATAAAACTCCAACAGTATACTCTTGGAGCCAGAGGCGCTCCTACCCCTGGACTCTGGAGCCAAAGCCCAGGGCCTCCACACCCCCTGGGGGCCCTCAAATCGTCTTTAGTCAGTCCTGGCCGGTGTGGTGTGTGCCCTCAAGAACCTATGTGTTAAAAAATGAGGCTTAACTCCCAGCTGGGTGTGTGTGTGTGTGTGTGCTCCAAAGGCCTTTAGGTCCAGGCTCCCAAATTACCTAGGTGCACCTCTGCTTAGACTGAGCATAGGAAAAGGTGATGTTCAGAAGCCAGTGAGTTCATGCTTGTAATAGTGCTGTTTAGATTGTGAGCCCTTTGGGGACAAGGAGCCATCTTGTTTGTTTGTTTGTATATATAAACCGCTCTGAGAACTTTGGTTGAAAAACGGTGTATAAGTGGGCGGGGTGGTGGTGCAGTAGTTTTCCAGTATATACCTTCACATAACCTTTTCCACATTGCCTTGCCTGCTGAGGAATACCTACACACATGTGCCACAGATGCCCTGGGCCAATTTGGATTATATTTTCCCTCCAGAACTGGCACATGCAAATTAAAAGACGGATGCACCTAGATGCACCTGCCATGTTGTCTTTCATGGACATCCTGATGCCCTCTCAGCATTTTCTTTTATTGCATGGGGAGTGAGGGCAGCTTGTCTGAACCATTGCTCTACATGTGCTCCAAATACTTGAAGAGTCTCTCCTCACAGCATGATAAAGGAATACCTGGGGAGGACCTTGGGACATCTATTAAAAGATGCCCCAAGCACACAGTTGGCACATCCCTCTTGTAATCTCATTGCTGGGGAAGTATTATCCAAGCCAGCCCCCGTGTGATATAGAGGATTCTGGAGTCTTATTCAGACATTACGTTGTATGTACATGCACGCATATGCATGTTTTTGTGTGAAAAACTGTACAAGTGTTCATTTTAAAGGTAAACCTGGGTAAAGGTCCTTCAAATGCAAGATGCAAAAACATATAATACGATTATATGTTTGTTGAACATAATGTGTGAACAGGACTTAGGACGTGTCTTATGACTACATTCACTCCATGTGGAACATTCACCATCTTTCTGCATAAATTGAGAGTGTGCTGTAGAACTCGGAGTCGCCCCACACTACACTATAGCTGTGTATTGCAGGGAAAGAAAGGAAATGGGAGACAAACTCTTTCAGGGAAGCTTGTCTCCCTATTACCTGATCTTCTCATTGCAGAATCCCGAAGTGGCCCAGACCAGAGCACAGTTTGAAACCTACTGTAAATCGTACACTATTTAGAGGAAACTGGTAATTAGAAGCATTCCTGTATCTGAAGTCATAGGTGTATGCTGCAACAGCAAAAATAATTATGTATAATCTGTTGAATTTTTGAACTGTGCTTGAAAAGGGTAAATTTCACTCTTCTTGAGTCTGAAAAATATTCCTTTCATTCTGAGAACATTGCTACTCATCATTCCTACTGTTGCTGCTCTGAGACTCTAGTCTGGAATGCATTCCCTGTTGAGATAAGAGCCTCCCCTCCCCGCCTCTGACAACTTTTAAAAAGTCCTTAAAGACTTACCTTTTCACCCAAGCTTTTTAATTTAAATGTGGTTGGGGTGGCATACAAATTAGATAGATAGATAGGTAGATAGATAGATGGATAGATAGATAGATAGATAGATAGATAGATAGATAGATAGATAGATAGATAGAATAACCATGAACCTGAAGCAATTTTTCAGTGTAATTAATCTGTAAAAACAGAAAAATAAATGGAAATGCTTACAGGCTCTTCATTATAACAGTGCCATTTAAAAGCCAAAGTAATAATTCCACAATGTGTTTTTTGAAGGATCAAAGTGTTTGACTCCAACATATTCGTTGCTGGTTTTTGTCAGCAATGAGGTTATATTCTCTTACATTTGTGCTCGGCTTGGTGTTCATTTCTTAACCATAAAGTTTCAAGAATGAAGCTGTCACTAAGAGTGGAAATGTTATAGCCTCAGTTTTTCAAGGACCAATAAAAGTATATGTTTAATTTCAATGAGGTGGATAGCAGTTAAATGCTCTGTCAATTTCTGGGCACTGCACTTTAGGAATGATGTAAACAAATTGAAATGAGTTCAGAAGAGGGAAACAAAGATGATCAGTGGTTAGGAAAACAAGCCCTATGTGGGAAGGTTGAAGGAAAAGAGTGTGAGGTCATTTACACAATCAAAAACTATGTTGTGTTCCACCAGGGTTTGGGAGCATGTGTACTCCCGATTTTTGGTAGTGTGGAAGCAATGTAGGAGGAAAACCTGGGTAGAAGCGACTCTGTGGAAGCAAGATATGAGGAAAACCTGGGTAGCTTTTCTTCCTACCTTGCTTCCATACAATCACTTCTACCCAGGTTTTCCTCATGCCTTGCTTCCGTACAACTGAACATTGGGATCTCCCAAACCTGGGTAGAACACAATTTTCACTTGTGTGAGTGACCTCTTTGTGTAGCCTGGAGAAGAAAAGACTGAGAAGAGACATGGTACCTAAACGGCTGTTGCATGGAAGAGGACAAACTCTTCTTCACTGCTGCTTCAGAGGGCAGGACTAGACCTAATGGGCTTAAGTTTCAGGGGAGTAGCTTGGTTGAACATTGGGAGAAACATTTAAACAGTTCACTTTAGGTGAACAACAACAGACTCCCCCCCCCGTCAGAGTTGGCACTCATTGGCCCCACCCCAAACTCCTTTGCCATCCTGTTCCCTGCCTCACTGTCCCTGAGGCTTTCCCTCTTCCTCCTTCCAGAGAATGCTGCTGCTTGCTGTGTAGGCTGGCAATGCAATGTGGAGTGTTCATCCAGTGGTGCAGGGGTGTAGCTAGGAGAGAGGGCGCCCGTGTTCACCCCCCTCTCTGGAGGCCCCTTGGAGTGAGGGAGATCATGAGGCTATTCTCACAACTGCACAGAACCAGACTAAGGGAGGCCAGCCCAGCTCCATGCGTTCATGTGCTGCAACAGGAGCTGTGCGGCTCTCGGCAGCAAGCCTTCAAAAATACCCTTCCCCTTAACCAGGTTAATGGCGCAAGTGCTCCATTAACCTGGTTTTTCCAACCATGAGACGCTGTGGCGCAGCTCCGTGCTGCACAGACTCACAAGAAGACCCCCAATCAGGAGGCTCCAACAAGCCTCCCGGCCTCGGGGGTCTCCCCAGAATGCCCTGCACACTCATGTGGGGCATACTAGGACTTCCAGGGGGTAGGCTGCCCCCGATCCCCACCACCCCTACTGGCTCCTTGACAGAGCCGGTAATCATGTGAGTGGCTTTTCCGGCTGCCCAGGGATGGCTCCCTGCTCATGTGCGGGGAGAGTGGGTTAAGCCTGCTCTCCCTGCCGAGCCCGGTTAGGCTCCACACGTTGATCGTGTGTAGAGCCTCTATGAAGAAGATAGGACGGGGTGGAGCTGGTGGACCCTCAGGAGCTTGAGGGGCTGGGTTCTTTGCGCCCATCTGCACAATCATAGCTACACCCCTGCAGTGGTGTGAGCTTCACTCACTGGTCTCTCCTCATTGCCATTGTTGTGCCAACACCAGCTCACCCGCATTCTCTCTCCTCCCAACACCAAACTTGTCCGCTTTGGTCCCAAAATGGAGGAGTGAAAGTGGACATGTTTGGTGCAGGAGGGGAGAGACCGGATGGCGGGGGGCGGGGGGGAAGCTGGTGAAGCACTGAGGAGAGGCAGTGGACGAAGCTGCCACCACGGGATGCTAACGCCACACTGCCTTGCTGGCCTACAATAGCAAACAGTGGCAAGCCCCAGTGAGGCCACAGAGGGGAAGCAGTGTGTGGTGTTGAGACTGGTGGGGCAAGGGTTGAACAGTGAGGAAGGCAGTTTGGGCTACTGAGAGGGAAAGAGCAAGGAAGGGGGAAGAAGGCTCAAAGATGGGTGGGATACCTGCACTTTCCTCCCCATGGCACACTTGCCTCCTAAGAGCATACCTTACATGACCCAATGAGAGAGCTTCTCCTGCAAACCACTGACCTGCAGAGCAGAGAGTAATTCTACCTCTCTGGAGGTGTTTAAGCAGAGGCTGGACTGCCATCTGCTGAAGATGCTTTAGCTTTGGATTTCCTGCATCAAGACAAGCCAGAGGTTGGACTAGATGCCCTACAAGCCACCTCCAACTCTATGATTGTATGAAACTACCAGTGTTCATGGGTAGCCATGTGCTTAAAAGTAAGTTGCAAGGTTCAGAACTGGTTTTTGTGTTGCTGTGGTTCTTTTGTAATTCTCTATAGATTCCATGGACTTGTGGCAAAAACATTCTGTCTTGTGATTTACTAGATGGATCTTAAAATATGTTTATTTGCTACATGGTGTATAATTAACAGAATCTTGCTGAAATCAATGTCTTTTCAAAAAAGCAGTGAAGGCAGAAATATTTCTCTGATGATGTAATTTGCCCCTTAAACTTAAGCATGCTTGGCAAAACATAAAGTAGTTTAATTGTGTATGTAGTATGCAGATTTTAAAGCTATCCTCTTTTTCACATGAGTTGCAACAAATTGAGATGGACGCCTGACCCAATTAGGAGAGGCAGCTTATGGTGTTATATTTGCTGACCAAAATGACTGTCTTTCTTTCACTGTGAGTTGAGAATAGTTACTTAATTTCATCCGACTGTGAATATCCAAGGCAAAACATTTTTGAGGAACAAAGAAGCCTATTGACCTGTCTGCTTTAATGAAACTCAGATTTCTGACTATTCATATGATGAGAAGTACACATTGATAACATAAAGCACTCTTTAGGATTTCTGCTGCTAGAACCCCAATGAGACAACAAGTATAGGATTAAAGTTTTGTGTTCCCATGCACACTGAGTATTGTACAGTTATGACCTTTCTTTCAAGCATCCAGCACCATAATCATGCATCTGAAGAGACAAGTGATCAGGCCGTACAATCACAATATTGTCATACTTGATCACTTGCGATTGATCCTATCCTCAAGGCTCACTTCATCCTCCAATCCCTTATTTGTCTTCACATTTATCCACCTTTCATCCACCTTTTGTCTGTAGACCCCAAAGGGGCTTACAACATCAATAAAAATATATATGTTTACAATAAAACAAGTGAATCCTCTATCTCCTCCCAGGCAGCCAGTGTTTCTATAAGAGGAAAGAGAAGCTCATTCCAATGAAGCTTGAAGGGCATTTGGAGGTGGAGATTGTGATGGTGACGTTTTAGCCTAGCTGCCACTTCCTTAGTTTCCTTCCCCTAACAGGCAGTTAAAATAGGGGAACAAAATGTTATGCCAGTAGTGTAGATTTATGCTCACATAGCATTACTGTTGCATTGCACAGGCATGACACAATGCCAGCATAAGCTGGCAACACACTAGTATTGCATGGCGGGGTGGAGGGATTAAGGATACGGTGGCAAAGGATCAGAAGTTAGTTGGACTCCTATGCTTGTTCAGACTCCAGAGGTTAATTCTATCCCTGATGATGGCAGAATGCTTTGGTAACAAAAGGAATACTGTAAATTAAAACATTCTCACTGAAGCCAGTGGTGATACCAAGATGTCTGGCCCATCACCAGCTCCCTTTCTGCTTCCAGACAGATTAGAGGATAGGATTTTGACTAATTTGGTGGCTAACAATAGCAAACAAGGCATTTAGCCCAGCAAGGAAGAAAACAGAGAAAACCTATTTCAAGACTAGTGATGGTGTCAAAGTTTGTAATTCCCTGACTCAGAAACAAACTAGCTCATGATGCTCATCTACATTATGGAGTGAGCTTCACAGTCTGAAGAATATTTTCTGGCTCTGATAATACCGCCCTGAGCCATTTTGGAAGGGCGGTATACAAATCAAATAAATAAATAATAAAAGAAATAATCAAAACTAGAGGAGAAGAACCTCCCTGTCCCTCATTGACTGCTGCCCCACCATATCTTTGCTGATCATCTGGCCAGCTGGTGGCTACAACAACAATGGCAGTGATAACCGTGGCAGAAAGGAGGGAGATCTGAGTTTTAGCTCTTTAATTATATGCCCAAATCGGGATATGAACCTGGGGAGAGTTGGGGGTGCTTGAATTAGAGCAGTTACAGGTAGGGGAAGGTATGGCGTGAGGCTTCGTTTTCATCAGAAGAGGGGAAGAATGGTTCAACATCTCATTCTTATCCCTTCTTCTGGCTGTTCCCTTAATAGGAGGGTTCCTGGCTGCCTTACCTGCTTGCCCTTTGGCCTGCTGGTACTGCTGTTTAATGCCAGGTCAGTCCAGACTAAAATCTCTATCACCCACAATCTAATTGTGGAGCAAGGGGCCAACCTAGTTTGTATTATGGAGACCTGGTGGGGGAGCTGGGAGAGATTAGTCTTTCCCAGCTGTGTCCTCCTGGGCATTTAGTGCAGCATCAGCATAGGCTGGAGGGTCAGGGCAGGGGTCACTCTAATTTATAAAAGCTCTGTTTCCCTCTCTAGGTCCCCTGTCCAAGTGAGTGCTGGTTCTCAGAGTGTTTGTACCTGGTGTTGGGCTCTTGGGACCAAGTGGAGTACATTGGTGTAACATTGGTGTGGTACACCAATGTAACCCGGTTAGGGTTAGAGCTAAGGTTAGGGTTGTACATTGGTTAGGGTACATTGGTGTACTGCCCACCCCACTGCCCAGCTGTCTCCCTGCCTGAGCTCAGAGAGGTGGTCTTGGATTTGGTGTTGAGGACTCCCAGAATGATTGTTCTTGGTGACTTCAACATCCATACTGAGGCTGCCTTGTCAGGGGTGGCTCAGGACTTCATGGCCACCATGACAACTATGAGGCTACCCAAACATGTTGTTGGCCCAACACATGAATTGGGGTACACTCTGGATCTAGTTTTTTCAACTGGGTAGGAGAATGGTGATTTGAAAGTGGCAATATGATCTGACCTTGTTATGGTCAGATCACTTCCTTCTGAGGTTTAGAGTTTCAGCAGCCACATCACTTTGCAGTGGTGGGGACCTATTAATATGGTCCGCCTCCAGAGACTGATGGACTGCAATGGATTCCTGAGGGCTCTGGGGGATTTTCCAGCTGGTATGGCAGGCACTCCTGTCGAAGCTCTAGTTGCTCTATGGAATTGAGAGAAAGCACGGGCGGTTAACATGAGTGCTCCCACGTGCCCTCTCCCACAAAGCAGAGCCCAGCGCTTTGGTATACACCTGAGCTGAGGGCAATGAAGCAAACTCGGAGATAGCTGGAACATACGTGGAGGAAAACTTGGGGTGAATCTGAGAGAACAGAGGTTAGAGCTCTTTACTCAGCCTATTCTGTGGCAGTGATGGGATAGAAACTCCCCCCCTCCACCACTGCATCCTCTCAGTGTTGTCCAGGGGGGCTTTTCTGGGTAGTGCAGGGTCTCTTGAAATCTGGCCCAGGCAAGATGCATTTGAACCCTCAGTACCACGCTATGATGCATTTGTACAGCACTTTGAGGGTAAAGTCATTCGTATTCACCAGGAGTTGGACTCTGCAGTTGATGCAGTGTTATTCCAAGCGGTATCCAGAGTACCACCTGGTCCAGTTTTGCTGGAAAAGTTTCAATTATTGGTGCCTGAGGATGTGGACAAGGTGTTCAATTGAGTTTAGCTGACCGCGTGCATGCTTGACCCTTGCCCTTCATGGCTCATTAAATCTAGTAGGGAAGGATTTATCTGGGTCCAGCAGGTTCTAAATGCCTCTGTTGAGTTCCTGAGTCCACTGGTTGCCTCTGGCCACCTATCTTTCTTACTGTCCAGTAAAGTTCAGCCTCAGAGGTTTTAAAGAGAGCACTTACTGGTTTGGAGGTTGAGTTCATTCACAGAACCTCCAGAGTGCATACTCTTTCCGATTCACAGAGCTCTTGCCAGTAGGAGCTCTCATTGATAACTGGTCTCTCATCATTGGCCAGACAATCTTTATACAGCTCCTGGCAATCCCAAGAAATCTCGTGAGATCTCAGGCCAAAATGAGATACCATCCTGAGATCTCGTGAGAGTTCCTTTAGACCATCCAAAACCTCTACCCCAGCCACATTCTCAGGCATCCCTCTCTGTCTGGGCCAGTTTGGCTTCAACAAGCCCCCATCTGAAATGCCCTCCCCCTCAAGTTGGTGCGGTGGTCGGGGCTCATGGCGCTATGACCGGGTTCTCCCCAATGATGGGGTAAGTTAAGTCTTTTCTCACTCCGTGCCCACTGTCTCCTGGCAGCCTCATTGAGAGAGGGAGTAGTCCCAGCTCAATTGAAGGAAGCTGTTATTTGATCACTCCTAAAGAAACCTAGTCTGGACCCTGAGGATGTAAACAACTATAATCCTGTGGCCAATATTCCCTTCCTGGGCCAGATGCTTGAGCATGTAATGGCTGACCAGCTCCAGACACTCTTGGAGGAAACACCTTATCTAGATCTATTTCAATCAGGCTTTAGGCCTAGCTTTGGAACAGAAACTGCTTTGGTCACCCTATAGAATGACCTGTGCAGAGAGAGAAAGAGAGACAGGGGGAGTGCAACCCCGCTAATTCTCTTGAACCTCTCAGCAGCTTTCAATACCATTGACCATGGTATCCTTTTGGATAGGCTGGCTGAGTTGGGTGTGGGATGCACTTCTTGGAGGTGGTTCTGCTCCTACTGCGAGGCCCATTTCCAAAAGGTGAGTGCTGGTAGATCACTGTTTAACCCCTTGGCAGTGGTGCTTTGGGGTTCCACAAGGTTCCATTCTTTCCCCTATGCTGTTTAACATCTACATGAAACTGCTGGGAGAGGTCATCTGGAGATTTGGTCATCAGTGTATGGATGACACTTGATTGTATCTCCTTTTTCAACAGATGCAGGTGAGGTGCCGACTGTCCTGAATCAGTGCTTGGATGCAGTAATGAACTGGATAAGAGTGAACAAGTTAAGACTCGATCCAGACAAGACAGAAGAACTGTTGGTTGGTGGTTCTTCTGCCCGGATGAATGATGTTCAGCCGGTTCTAAATGAGGTTGCACTCCACCTGAAGGACCAGGTTCACAGCCTGGGGGTGCTCATCGATCCTGCACTACCACTAGAGGCTCAAGTAGCCTCTGTGGCTCAGAGTGCCTTTTATCAGCATCGGCTGATACACGAACTACAACCGTACTTAGATAGAAATAACTTGGCCACAGTTATTCTTGCTCTAGTAACTTCTTGCTGAGATTACTGCAATGTACTGTAAGTGGGGCTGCCTTTGAAAATGGTCCGGAAACCATTTGGTAAAAAATAGGGCTGCAAGATTATTAACTGGGACTGGGTGTTTTGATCATATGCCAGTGGTTCATCAACTGCACTGGCTCCCAGTCCTGGCCCAATTCAAAGTGCTGGTTTTAACCATTAAAGCTCTAAATGGCCTGGGTTGCCCAAGAGAGCATCTTGCCCCATATGTCCCAACTCAGACCTTAAGATCTTATTCAGAGACCCTGATCCAAGTGCCCCTGCCAAAAGAGGTGAGGCGGGTGGCTACTAGGGAGAGGGCCTTTTTGGTGGTTGCACCCCATTTATGGACAGCCTCCCTAATGAGGTTCGACTGGCATTATCACTTTTTTCTTTTAGATGCCAGGTAAAATACCTTTCTGTTCACTCAGGCCTTTTCAATTTGATTTTTATATTTGATTTTCAAAATTGACTTAAGTTTTAAAATTGTTTTGCTCATTACATTCTTCTTTAGGAGGACTGGAGCCAGGGAACTGCCTCAGGTGTATAAGCCCTTTCTCAGCCTTTTTTGTTGTGATATTTCAACCAGGGATTGATCTCTGGAGCTCTTGCATACCAAGCCTGTGCTGGTCCACTGTGTTACTACTATTACTACTGCCATTTATATACAACTTTTCAGCAAAAGTTCTCAAAATGCTGTACATAGAAAATTTATTTATGTATTTATTTATCTATCATATTTTCATACCACCTGATATATACATCTCTAGGTGGTGTACAAAATTTAAAACCAATATAAAATTCACAGATTAAAATCCACAAAACACAGTAAGAACAATAGCATAAGGCAGTTATTAAAACAAATTATTAAAATTAGTTCTAATTAAAAGCCTGTGAGAACAGGTGAGTTGAAGGTCTTCCTGAAAACAAACAGAGAAGATGCACTTATTTCAGCAGGGAGCATCTTCCAAAGTCCAAAGCCCCAAATAATAAAGACAGCTCCCTGGCCCCAAAGGGCTCATATTTTAAAAAGAAACATAAGGTAGACACCAGGAATAGACACTGGAAGAATGCTGTGCTAGGAATGGATAGGGACAGTTGCTCTCCCCCACTGAATGTGTGAGATCCGCCATTTTAAAAGGTGCCTCTTTGCTCAGTTAGCAGGGGCAAGTGTCTCATATTAGTGGCCTTCAGTTCTGGGCTTGCCAGGCAGGGTGCTTGGCAGTCTACAAAGATCCCATTGGGAATCTACCTTCTGCGGACTTTGTTGGCTTTGGGATTAGGGAGCTGCTTTGTGTAAGTGGGAACCTTGGACTCTTGTACGGATTACCGTTTTGCATCTAATGTTTTTGTTGTTGTTGTTGGAGGGATTCCCAAAATAAAAGTACTGCCTTGCAGATGTTATGTCAACAGCTTCCCAAACTAGTGATGTGAAGGCCTGGAAATAACCAGGTGGGGGGGCGGGGAGAAAGGGGAGGCATTTTCCCCCCAGGACTGCACATCTCTATTCCAATCTCATATTTTCTACATTCTACTGCATTGCGCTGTCCCACTGAGCAACCAGGCAGTTCCTATTACTTCTCCCTGAGAATTCTATTGCATAATGCCTGTTCCTATCACACAAACAACAATACAGATGTGTTATGTGCAATCTCTGTGTGGAATCATTGGTACCACAGTAGAACTGAAATGTTTCTCCCAGGAGACCTATCATCTATGGACTCTCCATACAGTCCTCTTCCTAAACATGACACTGTGAAACGGAATGACAGTTATGGAGGAATAGAACTCCCTCCTTCCCTCTGTGGTCCTGGCCTTTTCCTTGTAAAATGACTTTCGTGCTCATGCTACTACTGCTGCCCAGGGGCATTACTACTACTAGGCAAGGGGAGGTGGCTGCCTGGGGGCCTCCACGCCTCGAGGGCCCCCCCCGAGGCAAGTCACATGTGAATTGTGTGTGTGTATCAGCGAGGGGCCCATTTTAAAATTTTGTCTCTGGGCCCACTCCAGCCTTGTTACGCCCCTGCTGCTGCCCGTACTTTAGCTGCAACTCTCTGCTCAGACCTGTTTGCTATGGGGTGTCTATGACTACAAGCATCAGTTGCACCATCTGTACCATCTAAGTTGCACCCACTGCGCCATCTAAGTGATAGCTACTGTGATCACTTCCTAGCTGCCTGCTTGGGTATTGGGTGTGTGAGTATGATGGCAGACTGGGATAAACAATGTACTGGAGTCATTTGGCCATCACCATGTGTTGACTACTATCTTCTGTGCATGTCATCAGTGAACAGGATTGTGATTTGTGACTGGCATTCGTGTAGTAGCCAATGACACTATGGCTGTTGGTGTTATCATATTATCTCACTTCTGCTGGTATTGTTTTACTTTCTACATTGCTGCTGCTGGGAAGACACAGGATCCTAACAACATTGCACTGAAACAACATTGGCATAGAAGGACCATAAGATCAGCCTGCCTATTTATGCTGCATGAATAATTAAATTTAAACAATATTGATAATTAAAGAATTAGATAATTAATTCTCCGTTGCTGCCCCTGGGCTTTGGAATGTACTCCCTGTTGAGATAAGAGCCTCCCCATTTCTGGCAACTTTTAAAAAGGCATTGAAGACGTAGTTGTCCACCCAAGCTTTTAATTAGATTTATAGTTTTAATACTTTTAATGTTGGGTTTTAAATTATTTTAATGTTAATGATTTTAATGTTTATATGATTTTAATGGCCAGAAACGCAAGTTTGGGGCAGTAGAGAAAATTTAAAATATATTTTATTTTCTGCATATGAAAAAATCAGTTGATTCAGATGTATCTTGCAAGAAGAACACATGAAATGCATTTTAAATAAAACAACTCACCAATATAGGGCTACTTTATTTCATGCAAATTAATTAATTACATTTCTAGACCACCATACCCATCCAAAGGCTCTGGAAAATATAAATCCTCATTTCATATCTCTTTACATAATTCATTTTGGAATAGAAATCCTGTTGGTCTGGAGCAAATGCCATCATGTGTCTCTCATATACAGAAGAAGGCTGTACTTATAAAAACCCATGCCACAATAGTCAATCTCCAAAGGGAGAATACTACTCTTAGATTATCATAATGAAAATGACAATTTCTAGGTTACAGTGACATATTCTATATCATTAAATATGATGGGAAAGCCTACATCCCTCCCCCTCACCCGAATATTATATAGTCACATCTGTTATCTGCATGTATTAACTGAATGGACCTCGAGCGAGAACTAAGGCAGAAGGTTCCTAGGGGGCAGATGTTGAAACAATTACATTTGGTTTGACCCAGCTATTCTGAATAGTAGAACATTCCTCAGTTAAGAAAATTGATTTAAAGACTAACAAAACCTTTATCAGACTATAAACATGTCAGCATAAATTTTACCACAACACCTGCAGTTTCCACATGAGTGGCTATTGAGTTTCTTGGTCATTTCTCTCACCAGAATAAAGGCACTAAAATGATGCGGAAGGACACTAGGCCTTTGTTGAATTGCTAACTGCCCATCTGCTGTTCTTCTGTTGTAAAAGAACAGAGGATGAATAATTAGTAAGGTAAATCTTTGACTTTTCATTCAGCAAGATAACAAGGAAATGTGCTAGTTAACATGACAACAATTACATTCATGTTCACACAGGCTGAAATAAATAAGTGGATGTGGTATTTGAGGTATAAACACATCCCCACCACCATTACTCGAATATCAGATTGTTTTCCACAGCAAGATCCTTCTCATTGTGAGAGAAATGAAATAATGCAGTACAACAGAGTCCATATAACCATATACAGTAGGCTTATTTCAAGATCTTGCCTATATTGGACAAAAATGGGCAAACAGATGGAGGCTGAGTATATATTTAATGCTTCCTTTTTGATATAGGGGAACTATTACTAGAACATATGATACTTACATTATTAAATTTGTCAAGTACATCCTTCTCTTAATACATCAGGCAATTACTTAGCAATGGGAGGCAAGTGATTCAGTTATTTATAAGGATTAGGTTAATTGACCTTAAGGCTATTGTTGGAACATGCAGACATTTACATATTGGGCTGGTTTGGGTGATATTTTATCCATCAGCCCAACTTCAAACAACTCCAAATAACTGCATTGCATCCATAAGAGGAGTTCCTGCTATTTAAAAAGGTATAAAGACCAATACAATATTTTGGTTACAAAACTCATACTTCAGATTTCAGAAGCTGAAGGTTTCACAACTAATAACTGTATTGGGATGCCTAGGCTATATTACCATCACAGATGGTGAACCACCCCTTGATGTTTTTGTGGGGTATCATGTAGTAGCAATATGTTACACTAGTGCCATGGTAGCCAACTGAAGGAACCTGTGTGGGTGCGGCTCGACTCTGTGAGAGGTGTGAAGTTGGTCTCCAGACTCCATGTGATTCAGCTGGTTTTGATCATGCCAGCACAATCATCTGAAAAAAGAGGGTTTATAGCAAAATGCTAAACTGTGTGGGAAACTATTTCATACAAACAGTTCCATATGTGTAATAATGCCCTCTGAGTTCCATTTTGAAGTAGTTAATATGCAGTTATGTAACATACAATCTGAGCCCTTATAGAGAATTGTTAATATATGTTAAGCTTTTAGCAATGCTGTAAGGCAAGTTATTATTATTATCACTATTATCTTCTTGTAGCTGAGAAAATTAGACTGAAAGCTACCAACATGTTGAACTCCACTTGATGATAGCTGAGGTAAAATTTAATAATCCAGTTCAATAATAACATTTTATCTACTGGCTTGTACATTGCCACAACACATTTTAACTTCCTTTCCTAAGCATGTGAGGACATATTCAGTGAATATTATATGACATATTATCTGACACACAATTGCTTGCTCTTGATTTCCTATCATGTGGATC
Organism: Hemicordylus capensis; assembly: GCF_027244095.1. NCBI lineage: Eukaryota > Metazoa > Chordata > Lepidosauria > Squamata > Cordylidae > Hemicordylus > Hemicordylus capensis. The sequence goes on along the minus strand of NC_069658.1, from coordinate 313,409,907 downwards.
TATGCAGTGAATATTATTGCTCAGTTCCACAAGGGGGTCAGAAGAAGAGAATAAGGGTACTGAAAATGTCCTGGATGTTCTAACATGTCTAAGAGCTCCTGGTGTTCAAGTGGCTCCCACTGTTCTTTGTGTATAGAGTGGTCTGAGTTCTCTATACGTGTGAACTTGGGTACTTGTACCCAAAAATGTGTCCTGGGGTAGAAAAGGTGTGTTCTCCAGCAGCAGGAGGAGAAACTCATGTGTAACAAAGAAGTTCATGCTTGCATGAACTAACCAACAAGGTGTGCTCTTTAGGAAACAAAAGGTGAAATGGCTGGTCTGTAGGTGTGTGGGGAATATTGAATAGGTGCGGTCAAAAACTTTATCTGAGACCAGGGCATCTCTTCCTGAGTCAGATAGGTTTCTTTTCTTGCTAACAACCCTGCCTTGGGTCCCTGCTAACTCATTAATGGAGTGATAGGAGGCTGGGAATGGTCTGTGCTTATGTGAGTGCTGTATGAGCTATTAGTGGAGTTAATCCCATTGCCAAAGGAGGGAGTAAACTATCTCTCTTGTGAGGGTCTTTCTTTACCTGGGTCTACTTTCTAGCTTCCCCTTTCTTCAAAAGAGAGGTCATGGGGGACTTTCTACAATCGTTTGTTCTTCTGACCCTGGGCAATGCAGCCCCATGTTTGCTTGTGCCAAGTGACCACATAGTAGGGATGTGCACAAATCAATTTTTTGCAATTCAATTCGAGGTCGGATTGAATGAGCCAGATTTGATTCAAATTTGAATATGCAAACTCTAATCTGATTAGATTTGATTTGAGTTGGCTTCGATTTGAGTTGGATTTTGAATGCTTTGGCCCACTTCTGAAGGTCCCATGGGCACCAAACTTGGATGGTGGGTAGGTCTCCATGGGTGCCTCCTTCCACCCAAATTTGAAGGCAGTGAGGCACTTGGTTGATTTTTAATGATTTTGTTTTAGTTTTAACTGATTTTGTATATTCCCACCATAGGAAATAGTGGGGATTCAAAGCTGGCCTATCTCTAACCCTAACATGGATCCCCAGCTTTAATTTTTTTTAAAGCTAAGCTCTAGCCCTTGTAGAAGTGGCATTATGGAGCAAAATGTGCCTTCATTACTTTTCAAGTGTTTGGATTCTTTGGTGAATAATAACTTTTCCTCATAATGAATCCCTATCAGATTTCATTGAACACTTTCATTTCTTCTGATTGTCATTGGACAGTGCCAACTGCCATGTAGGGGCATGCACAGAACCAGACGGTCCAGTTCAGTTCCCGAACTGGACCCAAACCAGACCAGTTCAGTCTGGCATCCCCTCACCCCCCCCCCGCCCAGTTTGGTTCTGTCCAGGGGGGATTGGTGAACATTTTAAGGCTAAAAATGGGGGGGATTCCTCCATTACCCCCTCCAGGATGGTAGTGGTTGTCTGCGGAAGCGGGGTGTGTGTGTATCTGCAGAGGTTCCCCCTCCCCCACCGGCCTCCCTGACTTCCAAAACTGGCTCATTCAGCCATTCTTTGGCCCATTCAGGCCTTTCCCCTGGCATGGTGGCCATTTTGGAGGCTGCCAAAATGTGGCCTGGGTCTGGCCTGGGTCCAGGCCCATTGCAAAGGCATGGCGGGGAAGGGGAACTTCCACAGAACCCCCTGCTGCCTTGAAGAACCACCCGGAGGGGGTAAGATTTTATAAATTCTATCTATCTATCTATCTATCTATCTGTCTATCTATCTATCTATCTATCATCTTCCGCTGACCCCACTGAACGGGTTCGGTTCGGAGTCGAGCTGAACCAGGGGTGGTTTGGCTCAACACCAAGCCTTCAAACCAAACCAGTTTGACTTTGAACCGGTTTGGTTCCAAACCTGTTTGCACATCCCTAGTGCCAAGTGCCAACTACACACACACACACAGACACCCTGCAAGGCACTGGGGTACTCAGTTTATTTTTTAGAAATATTGACGTGTTAGGATTCCTTGGTGTCTAATATCCTTTTCTCATAATGAATCCCTATGAGGATTCATTATATGCCTTCATTTCTTCTGTTCATTTTGATTGTCATTTGAAACAAACACACACTTGAAAAAATTCCTAGAATATAAACTGAGTAGTACCCCACTGCCTTGCGGGTGGGGTGTGTGTAGTTGGCACATGGCAGTTGATAGTTGGCACTGTCCAAAGACAGTCAAAATGAATAGAAGAACTGAAAGTGTGCAAAGAATCCTCATAGGGATTCATTGAGGAAAAGTTATTATACACCACAGAGTCCAAACACTTGATAAATAGTGACCACACATTTTGCTCCATAACTCCTTCTACAAGGAACTCTTTCTGCATAACTCCTTCATAACTCCTTCTATGACTCCATAACTCCTTCTGCAATTCCATAACTTCTACAAGGGCTGGAGCTTAGGTTTTTTGTTTTTGTTTTTGTTTTTAAATGAAAGCTGGGAATCTGGGTGAATTAACAGGAGGAACCAGAATCTTGAATCAATTCAAATAGAATCTGGCATGATTTGATTTGAGCTCAAATTTGGCCAGGAATGTCTGGGCAGTTTTGTTTCCAGCTTGGATCACCCAAATCGATTTGAAACGGAATCGATTTGAACATCCCTACCAAATAGCATATCTGAGCATTTGTGGAGTTCACAATCTTGTGAGCTCAAGTATCCAAGATGGAAGTTGCAAGCCTGCAACTCCAAATCACATACTGTAGAGAGGTGCTGCTGGCAGCTCCAAGACAAGCTGTTTCAGTAACACAACACAAAGGTAAATATCCATTCACCAGTGCCACTTGGCTGTGATTATGGCTTCCATTGTTGCCAACTAGAGCATAGATTACCTTGTGTGGAAATGTTTTGCAATAATTACTACAGCATGACAGCTGGAGCCAAACAATGTAATGATATTAGAATGTTGTAAGAGCAGCTGCAAAAAAACACACACATACACAACACCAGCAACATAAAATGCTTGTCATGGAAATAAGCGAGAATGATGTGTTGTGAGGCATTCACAGGCTGAATTCAGACAGCTGTTGATTTGTATCTTGGCATTATTTAATAAGCTGGTTCCATTACATAGATTCAGTTGTAACTAGGTCTGTTTTTTAAAGTTGAATTCTTTCCGATTTGCAGCAGATCTAGGATGTGTTGTAAGTGCAGGAAACAGCTATTATCTCTGCTCCATGGGATCCTGGACTATCTTCAGTGCTGGTCAGCCGCACAAATATTGCATCATTCTTAAAATCCATACCAAGAGCAAATTACAGGCTTGACTCAAACTGTACTGATACCACTAAGGGAACTTCGAGTTGTTTAATTATTTGGTAGATTTTCAGTGCCTACATATTCTTACTAACAAGTAGATCCACTAGTGAAGAAGGGTTTCAATAATGATAATACTTAGCATCTGTATAGCATTTTCAGCCTTTAAAACTGACTGTTCCACATGAATTATCTTTTTGTAATCTTTACATTATCCTCATATTGCGGATGGAGAAGAGCTGAGGATGAAAGGGTTTCTTGCTAAAAGCGATGAGTTCATAGCAAAGGCAATGTTTGAACTGGGTACTTCTTGATCCATAGCTTAGTCTTTTAGCCACTATGCTACATGAGCTCTATAAGGCTCCACCCTGTTCTTTTGCAAAGTGACTTCCAATGCTTGTTTGTAAGTGGATCTGGTGATTGGTAAAAGGGGAGGAACGAGGGGAGACAGGTTTAAGCTTCTCTTTGCAAGCAGAGCTGCTTGAGAAGAGGAGGGCAGTTCTACAGCCTTCTGGAACTACTGGAATCAGAGGCTGGAACTGTAATAATAATTAACCACCTAACGGTGCAGTGGAGAAATGCTTGACTAACAGGCAGAAGGTTGCCGGTTTGAATCCCTGCTGGTATTTCCCCCAGACTATGGGAAACACCTATTATCGGGCAGCAGCAATATAGGAATATACTGAAAGGCATAATCTCAGACTGCACGGGAGGAGGCAATGGTAAACCCCTCCTGTATTCTACCAAAATAAAACCACAGGGCTCTGTGAGTGCCAGGAGTCGACATGGACTTAACGGCACACTTTACCTTTACCAGCAGGCAAGAGGCAGGGGCTGCATCAAAGGAAACTCTCACCCTTTTTCAATAAAACTAATATTTAATTTCATCTTATTTCATGAATTGTGTTTATCCTGCTTTTCCTTTCTGAAAGAAGCCCAAAGTGGACTAACAACTAACAATTAAAAAAACAATTAACACAAGTAACCAAGGCAAAATTAATAATAAACTGATATCAATCAGTACATCTAAATAAACACATATCTGTTAAACCAATTCAAATCCATTAATACAGTCATCCCTTGCCAACTGCAATTTTACCAATTGTTGTTTTGAGTATCTGCGACAGGGGAATTGTGACCAGTCTCACCAACCATGACCCGTCCCAAGTATCCATGGTTTGGTGAGATTTTTTAGTGATTTTGGGTTTTTTTCTGCAATTTATTTGGGGGGAAGGGGTTCAGAGGTTCAATCCGCTCATTCCTTTCTCTGGCTGTGCCAACTCCTCACAATTTAAAGTGACTTTGAGTGGTTTTTTGAGGTTCAAAAATGCCTTCAAGTGATTGTGGGGGGGGGGAGGTTTAACATTTTCCAGAGGTTCAACTTGCTCACTCCTCTTGCTTATTTTTGGTGACTTTAAGGGATTTCGGATGATTTTTGGCATTTCTTTATATTTTTTCTTTGATTTTCTGGTCTTTTCGTGACCGCAGTTCCCCTAACCTCCTGTTTCCCATTGATTTCAATTGCTTGCCAACCGCGAATTTGCCAATGGCAAGCTTTTGCCGGAACGGAACCCTCATGGTTGGCAAGGGATGACTGTATATCAAACAATAACAATCCATCTTAATCAATATTACAATAAAATATAAGCTAACAAAATACTACTATAGCTACAAATAATTATCAACAGTCAAATATTAATATGCTTGTATTTACCCCACAACCTCCCAAATAAATACTAACCCAAGTATATCCAAGACAACTCATACCAACTATAAATTACAATAAACAATTAAATAATTATAGCAGTATGAACAGTAACAGCAATGATGCAATATAGTGCACAATGCCAAAAGCCACATAAAAAGAGATGAATTTAGCAGCAAGGTAATATAACTTACAAAATGCAGGATATGTGAATATATTAAAAACTCAAAGTAGAAAGAGTCATGGAACAAATAACTGAACTAGTGACTGAAAGAAGTAACTAACTTCTTTCACCCACCCAGTTTCTATAATGGGAGTTTTTATAAACTTGAACAGTCATAGTTGTGGCCTTTACTACCAGAAAGCACCCCGCCCCCCAAGCTCTCAGCTGGGGTAAACAATATTGACCAACTCCCCTTCTCATCAAGGGAATTATAGGCAAGTTTCCATTTATCCCTTCGAACAACATTATTGTTGTTGTTGTTCACATGTATATCCCCCAGCTTTCCTTCACTGAACTCAGAATGGGTATGGATTGCCTCATTTGATCCTCACAATAACCTTGATTGGACACGTAGGCTAAAGTGACTGACCCAAGCCTCATGGCTGAGGGTCCTGATCTGGACCTGGGTTTTCCTTGCTATGGTCGACCAAACAATTAAATGTCACTGGCAATTAAATGTCACAATTAAATGTCACATGGAAAAAAGCTTGGGTCCCTTGTCCTCACTGTAGCATTCAAAGTGGCAACACTGAAAGTTACGCCATTTGGTTCTGCTTCGCTGCCTGCATCAAGCCTGAGGAAATGTCATCCCTACAGATATGACAGCAAGGGAGCAGAACCACCATTGCCAGAGGCCACAGTCTAATGTTTAAGAATGCTGACAGGCTCCACTCGGCTTCTTCTTCTACTGGCTTACTTGCTCTCCTCCATGGTGGCAGTGATGCCACTATTGGGGGGGAGGCGGTTGTTGTTGTTGGTGGAAGGGGGATAAATGTCAACAGTCCTTACCTGCTCCCAGGTGTTCCAGCTGCCACTGCTGCCTTTTAAAGGGATCTCTCTCTCCCCCCCCACCCCCACCAAGTTTCCAGGCTTTTTCATGGACCACATTCAGTTATTTATTTATTATTTTTTGTTTACACAGTCAGACAGGTGTTATTGACTGGTTTGTTTTATCCAGACATCGAGTCCTTCCCAAGGACCTGGGATGGCTGAATTTTATTGTCAGTTGTTATAAATATTGTCGCAGAATATAGGCTGTTCCCAGTAAAGCTGCTTTTTGTAATTGGCTGATGGTGATTTCTGTGGCCCCTATGTTGTTGAGGTGCTCTTCAAGGTCTTTTGGAACTGCACCCAGGGTGCCAATTACCACTGGGATTATTTTGGTCTTTTTCTGCCACAGCCTTTCAATTTCCATTTGTAGATCTTTGTATTTGGTGATTTTTTCTATTTTTATTTTTTTAAAAAACTCTATTCTGCTATCCCCTGGTATTGCTATGTCGATTATTTTGACTTGTTTTTCTTTCTTCTCGACTACAGTGCTATCTGGTGTATTGTGTGGCAGATGTTTGTCTGTTTGTAGTCGGAAGTCCCATAATATTTTTACATCTTCATTTTCTACCACTTTTTCAATTTGATGGTCCCACCAATTTTTGGCTACAGGTAGCTTGTGTTTTTTGCCGATGGTCCAGTGTATCATCCCTGCTACCTTGTCATGCCTTTGTTTGTAGTCAGTCTGTGCGATCTTTTTACAACAGCTGATTAGGTGGTCCATGGTTTCATCTGCTTCTTTACAAAGGCGGCACTTGCTGTTTGTTGTTGACTTTTCTACTTTTGCTCTTATTGCATTTGTTCTTAGTGCCTGTTCTTGCGCAGCCAGTATTAAACCCTCTGTTTCTTTCTTCAAGTTGCCATTCTTAAGCCATTGCCATGTCTTGGTGATGTCTGATTTTCCACTTATATTGTGCAAATATTGACCATGCAGGGGCTTATTTCTCCATTTTTCTGCTCGGTTCTTGACTTGTTCTTTCTTGTAGGCCTGCTTTCTTTCATTGGTGTTGAATAGTTTCGCGTTATTGACCATTTGAAGTGCATCTTCTTCACTGTCCTTGATATATTCTTCAAGGCCTCTTTTCTCCTCCTCTACTGTTTGATGGACTTGCAGCATTCCTCTTCCACCTGAGCTGTGAGGGAGGTATAGCCTATCTACATCACTGCGGGGGTGCAGAGCATGATTGATGGCCATTATTTTCCTGGTCTGGTCCAGTCTATTATTCCTGCAGTGTATCTGATAACAGGTATAGCCCAGGTGTTTATGGCTTGTATGGTGTTCCCGCCATTGAGTTTGGATTTGAGGATTTTTCTAACTCTCCTGATGTATTCACTTCCAATTTTTCTTTTAACTTCAGTGTGTGCAATGTTATCAGCCTGGAGAATGCCCAAGTATCTGTAAGGTTCTTTCTCTTCCAGGTTCTTGATCTTGCTTCCATTGGGTAGTTCTATTCCTTCTGTTCTTGTTGTTTTTCCTCTTTTCATTATTAATGCAGCACCCTTGTCTAGTCCAAACCCCATTGCTATATCGCTACTGAATATACGGACAGTGCTTAGCAGTGATTCGATTTCTGTCTGGGACTTTCCATACAACTTCAGATCGTCCATGTACAACAGATGGTTGATTTTACTTGATGTTTTAGATGTTTGGTATCCCAGGCCTGTTTTGTTGAGTATTTGTGAAAGTGGGGTCATGGCAATTATTATTATTATTATTTACATTTCATATTCCGCTCTTCCTCCAAAGAGCCCAGAGTGGTGTACTACATACTTAAATTTATCCTCACAACAACCCTGTGAAGTAGGTTAGGCTGAGAGAGAAGTGACTGGCCCATAGTCACCCAGCCAGTATCATGGCTGAATGGGGATTTGAACTCGGGTCTCCCCGGTCCTAGTCCAGTATTCTAACCACTACACCACGCTGGCTCTAATCAACTGTGCTACACTTAACATGAATACATTTAACAGGTTTGCTCCTCTTTAAAGGAAAATCGTTTAATGCTCATTGTTTTACCTTTCTACAACCATTTTTGTCTGAATGCTTGACATATCATGTGATAATGTTTTGATAGTCTGATTTGTACAATCATGTGGTATTTTTAGGGGGAAAGAGTAAAGTGAGAAGCATATCCAGAAATAGAAGCAGGGAGTTTGGAAAGCTACTTAACCAGTAGAAAATATTCCTTACCTGTATCTAGTGTCAGGGCATAGGGAAAATCCCTGTAACTTATTTAATATCTTTTAATAAAGAGCTTTGCTTCAGATTATTTGTACTGCTTTTAGTTCCATACACTAATGGAACTCACAGTGATCAATAGCAACTGAGATCCTTGTTCACAAGGAACAAATAAATACACTTTGAACCTTTTGATCTGCCTATGAAGCTTATTCTTCCCCTTGCCAATTCATTGGGACATTGTGCAACTTAACATCATCTGTCTCCTATCTACAGTCAAAACCATACATCTGAGTGGATTTACATAGTGGTCTGTTAGCATCAAGGACCAGAACCTCTTGTTTATACAAGCAGACATAAACCAGAGCCGCATGTCATTATCTAGTAGTCATGTCAGTCAGTCTCTAAGAACCTGCCACCATGTTGTCTCTGTTATAGGTCTGCTTGGCCATGCTAGTTTCTTTCAAGTCCCTTGAGCAACACAATGTATAAAATTACTAGGATAGTTTTGCCAATGCTTGGATTATGGAGGAGCCACATAAGAAGGGCCAGTCCTATTTACTACTTTTACAGATCCTTTTCATTTTTATTTAATACAACCAAAATGCTACAGCCACCGCCCAGAGAACTATTTGTTATGGGGCAGCAAGCAAATAAAGTTGTTTATTTGGGAAAGGGGTGATTTCTAACAATTTTTTAAAGTTGGCATGTCTTTGTGGCAGATTCGGAGAGAAAAGGGGTTTCGGGAGCAGAAGAGTGGGTCAAGTGGTAGTGCCCCAATGGGTGCCTGCTAGCACCGAGATTTCAAAGATATTGGTGAAAGGGGTGATTTTTATTTCCCCCCTGAAGTTTGCCTTCAAGCTTTTCCCCCTTAGGGAATAATGGAGATTTCAGCAGCTCCATAACTCTACTTGGGGGGCACCAGGGTGGTCCAGAGTGAGTTGTGGCATAGTGAACATAGGGTGCCAACCATCCCTTAACTGACAAGCCCATGGCACACTGGGTTTCCAACTTAGAATCCACAATCGCTGTTCATCTTTATTCATTCATAATCTGGTGCAAAATGATGAATACATTTAGAAAAAAATCCACTTTCATTTCCTATCAGAGAATCTACTCTCAGAACACTTCAGACATTGAAAACAACAAAGCCCAGTGTCCCATGGGCTTGTCGTTTTGGGGGTGGCTGGCACCCTATGTGCACAACACCACAACCTGCTCTGGGCCACCCTAGTGCCCCCCAAGTGGAGTTATGGAGCTTCTGAAATTCCCCATTATTCCCTATGGGGGGAAAGCTTAAAGACCATTAACTTTAAAAAAAATCACCCCTTTCGCCAGTTTCTTTGAAATCTGGGTGGTAGCTTCCTCACACCCATTGGGCACTATCACCCAGCACAACCCACTCTGGGCCACCCTGGTGTCCCCCATGTAGAGTTATAAGGCTGCTGAAATCCCCATTATTCCCTATGGGGAAAAGCTTAAAAGACGCACCAACAGCAATAAACAAAAAACCAAAAACCACCTCTTTGCCCAATTTCTTTGAAATTGGGGTGGTAGCTTCCACCCATTAGGCACTACCACCCAACCCTCTTTGGTCACAAAATAGAGGTCCCAATATCTGAATTTTTCAGGTCTGAATCTGGGGTGATTTGTTTTGTACCCAAATCTGGGCAACTGAGCACAGAGGTGATTTGTGCTATCTACAAATCACTTGAATCAGCTAGATTCGGGTACAAATTGTTTTGTACCCAAATCAATTCGCACATCCCTAGTTAGAGCCTACTTCATCAGATTTTTCTGATAAAATTCATAAAATATCTGTGTTAGTCTTTAAGGTGCCATAAGATCCTGTCAGTTTTGCTGGACATACTAACATGATTATCCTTTTGGGAAAGGTTGCCAGAATACTGAAAATGATTGAATTCCTTGTATACTAATGATAGCTTGAGAAAAAATGGAAAATGCATTTGCTATTGAGAAGCACGGGAAATGTTATATATTCAATCTTATCTTTAGTTTGCAACCCTGAGAACTAGAAGCTAAGTTTTTATATTAAATGTGGGATGCTCAAGATTTAAACAAGATTGTACAAACTATAGAGCAAGCTCCCAAGGCTCTATTATCCTTTCATATGATGAAGAAATATTGTAATTTATTGTATTATACAACAGGATAGTATTGCCTGGGGGGGGGAGTATTCATTGTAAAAAATATTCATTGAATAGCTCCACTAATTATTATGCATAATAAACAAATTATGTTATAAATTGCAAATTGTTGGTTATCAGTATCTATCACTAGCTATTGGAAATAGATGAAATATTTGACTTTAGTTTTCATTATTTTCTGTATTGATACATTGTTGATAAAAGTAGTGCCAAATTTTAAAAATTATTACTTATGCAAGAAATGTATTATTACTTATGTAATAATATAAACCTTTTGAATATTGAATATTTAGATATTCAATAAAATTAAAATTGCCCAATATACATAAGTAATTAGAGTGAGTGACACACTAATCAAAACCCTTATGTCATGTTAAGTATTTCATTCTATCAGCAACCTTTGCTTGAAGTGATGTAAAACTCTCTCATTGTATGTCCTTCCCATTCACTAGCTACCAGAAAAAAGTTCTGGCATCTATACCAATAGCAGCTGTGATTCTTCTCTTGTCTCATAAGCACTTGTGTTGGGTTGGGAGGATTTTGTAACTGGGTGGGAGACATTTGGGGGACTCAAAGGGGGTAGATGATGGGTGTTGGCTGTTCTCTTTAACTCACTGCAGAGATATGGTTTTAATTTCTAGCCAGGGAAATATGCAAGAATAGAAAGTGGTCAGTATGTTCAACATAGTATGACAGCAAGCCTAATTTTGGTGAAGAGCAGGAAACAAAATAAGACAGACTAAGGGATATTATGTAAAGGAATAAGCTAACATTATTAAGATATTGTGATGTGCTTCCCAGTTCTGACTGATTAGAAGTTTTGGAGGCAATGCTACAATCATTCCCTTTGCATGATATTGTCAGAGCACTGGAGATTTGTGGTATCTTTGATATATGTGCTATATTTAGAACTATGTAAGCACAGTATATTGGAAGCAACGATGCGTGCTTTCAGCAGGCAGCAGATCTCTAGAGAGCAACTCATTCTGCTTTCTCAAAGTTACACCAACAGTTCCAGGTAACTCTAGCCAGAAACTCAATTTCTTTTCATCAAAACGGTTTTTGCTTTCTTTCTGCCTCCTCCCTTCAACTGGTGTCACTTTCTCAAGCCCCGATGGTTATTGGAAACCCTAACCCTAAACTTTTGCACACCTCTCCCCCCCACCTCTCTTTTGCACACACCCAAACACCTTCACTATCTTCAACAACTTGTTTCACATATATGCACACACGTAGGAACTATCTGTAACACCATATTCTTTGTTTCTGAGCATCTCAATCCTACCCTATCTTACCTCGAAGCAATTTACCAAGTGTTCTCATTTAAAATTCTTTAATCACTTTTAAATACCTATAATAATAGTGGCTTTGAAGACTGATGTGTGAGGGTGGGTGGGTCTGGTTGCATTGGAATTTTTAAAAGGAAATGTTATTTGACCTGTCTCTCTTTCCTGAAGTTATCATAGGGTTGGGTATAATCTGAAGAATGGGGTATGTAATGGTGGAGTGTCATGATACAAGTTAATCAAAGGTGATGATTGGGGAGATAATGTAGAATATGAAAACCTGTATTGCTGCTGCTGCTACTACTATTACTATTTATGTACCACTTTTCAACAAAAAGTCCTCAAAGGGGTTTACACCGGGAAAAAAGATAATATCCTCTCCCCAAAGGGCTCACAGTCCAAAAAGAAACACGACGGTAGACACTAAGGGGGGTGCTGCGCTGAGGTGGAATAGGAATAGGACTAGTTGCTCTCCCCCTGCTTAATTATGAATCACCACTTTGAAAGGTGCCTCTCTTTGCCCAGTTACAATTATGTGACAGTTTTGACAATGAAAAACTGTCAATTTAAAAATACACATTATTTTGTTTCTAAAACCTCAAAAACAAACAAATTCGCACATTTCTCCACTTAACAAGCCCAACACATTCGAGCGGCTGTATACGAATGCATCCCGACTGTTTTCTCCCTGCCCTGTTCTCTGTACCCAAGAACAGTAAGTATCCAGAATGCACGTACTGCAAGCGGAAAGTGTTGCAATGGAGGGGGGCATAGGCACAGACTGGCACGTTTCTTGGTGAAGCCTGTGGAGTTCCCAGCATTCCTCCGCTCCGCATTCGTTTGAATTCCGTTTGATTTCTACGTTTCTCTAGAAAGAGTCAAATGAGTAGGCGCCCGACCCATCCGAATCTCTGTCACCAGCGCCTTCCCTGGATAGTGTGTTTCACTGCAGGTAGACCAACAACAAATCCCTTAGCAACTTCTTCCTGGGATCCCTACGCCGAAGGCTAATCAATCAAAGCGCTGGCCGGCTGCAGAGCAACTTTCCTGCGGCACTGAGAGCGAGCGGGACTCTTTGGAGAGGCGGATGGAGATGGAAGGACGCTGCACACTCAGAACGCATGTTTTGTTGATGTTGCCGCGCGTTTGCCGCCGGCCGGTTGGCGACTCTGGTGGTTCAGGTGCAGGTAATGTTTGGGCTGCTAGTTCCTGTCTCCTTCGAGACGGGCTGAGCTCTCCTGTCTGCCCCCACTTGCTGCGAAGGCATCCCGTGAAGTCCTTGCTAGCTTGGCAGGGGGACGAAGTTGTCTGTTAGGAAAGCTCGTGCCACACACTCCGCCCGTTATGTGGCTCAGTTCGTTTAATGTTCGTTACAGTTTGTCTCCCTGAGTGAGGGTTTGGAGGTGGTGGTGGTGTTTGTGTGTTTGGCTTCTTCCTTTCCTGAGGCATTTCATTTGCTTCCAATAGTCGTCGACCATAAAAATAAAATGAGCATCCATTTATGTTTGTAGATATCCTAGTTTTGCTTTCTGTTTTTCAGAATCGGACATCAGGGCAAAATGGTTCAGATCATGACTAGTGCACAGTGTGGCTTCCCCTTAGTGGAGAGAAGGACTGCATGCTTGCCAAGAGCTTTAGTGTATATATTTTGGAATTTGGTATCCTGCTTCTTGCCTTCAAGCTAACTGTCGAGGGTGGTGGCAGCCCAATGGATGCCGCACTGAGATGCAGGCCCAAACTTCACATTAGATTAAGCCCTTTGTTTATTTATTTTTATTTATTTATTTAGCACATTTTTATACCGCCCTAACCCAAGGTCTCAGGGCGGCTTTGTTAGCACTGGAGCATTCCCAGGTGGGGCCTTTAGCACGCGTCTCCACCGGAATGGAGGATGTGCATTCACATATCAGCCAGATTAACCCCAAAGTCTGTGTGGCATATCCGAGGGCACTCCATACATGATTTGGGTTTCCCCCTGTGTATTGGAGCCTGTCCAGGGTAAAAAAAATTAACTTTTTGTGTCAGAATATCCGAGATGCCCGAACTTGCAGTAAAGCCTCGCAGTAAACCTGTAGTAAAGTCTGCTGTCTGGCAAAGCTCCTGGCCTGCTTAGTTTTTCTTTTCAAAATAGCAGCTGGGTTGCACCTTCTGTCCATGGAAGTTGGGATGGAAGTGGGAGGTTTTAGCCTTACCCTGCAACAATCCCGATCTGGATCACCTCCTATCTATGGCTGCTATTTGCCAAGGAAGAAAAGGCTCCTGCTGACTCAGGAAAGACCCTCTGCTCTGGGCTGTCTAGTTTTTGTGTGGCTACCAGCCAAAGGTTAATGTGTGTTCATTTTTGCTGGATACACCCTATTAAATGGTGCATTTGATAGGGTGTATGTGTTTTATATATATATATATATATATATATATATATATATATATAGTGCACTTTTTGTTGGAATGATCTCCATGTTTCAGTACAATATACATGAGTTTACATTCACTGTGCATGCGCACATGCTGCATTTCGAAGCAGGATCACTCATGTATGACTCCTTAATAAATGTATGCTCAATAATGGTTTATAGAAAATGTTAACACAAAATGGCTTGACAGGATCTCTGACTTGACTACAAGTCAGTGCAAATCTTTCAAAAACTATGGCTTCAAATCAAAAGTCTGGCTACCATGTTCTGAACCAGTTTAAGTTTCTGAATGCCTTCAAGGGGCACCTCCTTACAGTAGTGTAATTGGATGATACAAGATCTTGCAACAATAATGAGTAATGCTCCTTAATGGCTTGGGCCCAGGCAGGGGCATAGCTAGGGGAGAGGGAGCCCATGTCCACCCATCTCCCCAGTGACCCCTTGAAGTGAGAGAGACAATGAAGGAAATTGGGAGGGGTGGAGCTGGGGGGCCTGAGTTCTTTGAACCCATCTGCTCAATTAATGCTACACCCCTGGACCCAGGGCATTTAAGAGAATGCCTTCTTCGTTATGAACCCCTGCCTATTAAAACTGTCAAAGGAGGTTCATCAGAATGTGCTGCCAGCTCGTCTGGTGGTGACTTGGATGCAAGCCTTCTCTGTAGTTGCTCTCGGGCTGTGGAACACACTTTCTGCTGAGATTAGAGCTGCTCCATCCTTGATGGCTTTTAGGAAACAACTAAGGATGCACCCATTCAGCCAGGCTTTTAGTTGAATGTTTATTGTTTATTTGTTTTAAATGGTTTTCACATGAATTCTGTATAATTTTTGGCTGTTCTTACTGGTCTGTAAACTGCCTTAAGACTCTTGTAGCAGGCAGTGTACAAATGTATTAAATAAATAAAATATACCACATGCACAGCACACACACACACACCCATCTGTGTGCAGGAAACGAGATATTTAAAATTTGCTTAGTACTAGTGGAATCACTGCCGCAGTAGCCTTTGTTTGCCATGGTCACTGCCATCGGGGCATGCAGCATTGGCTGGCAGATGCTACACAAACTAGGGGCTGTGTTGCATATAGTAAGGAGATTTTTCAGTGTTACACTCGCTTCAGATTTTCTGTGGGTTATACATGAAGTAACATCTAACGTGGCAAAACTGAACAAATACCTGTTCCCTCTCTCCACCCCATATATTTTGTGCAGTAATAATTTTCCCATGCAACTAAGCAATGTTATTTGCTCCATTTGACATACTGGGAGTGTAGTGATGATTGATTAAGCAATGTGTGTATTGTATGGTGAATGCACAGAGTGATGGGAAAGTTAAGTACTAAAGATTTGAGAGCAATCTAAGGAAAGTACAATAAAGTGTGATGCTCACTGAAATTGGCAAGACTATTTGCTAATGCTCCATTGACTTCAAATGTACATTTATTTGACTTTATCTGGATTTCATCTAATAAATGCATTAGCACTACACATTTCTCCTACACTTTTCTACTAGATTAACTCATAAAATTGTACAGGTAGCATATAAGAATATTCACACTATGCTGAATTAAATCTTGGTGAGGATTATTGACCTGTTAGCAGGGGGAAAGGAGTTTCCATCCTCTCCCCTCAGGTGATTAGTGCTTTAATGCGCATGGCTCTGATCTTCTGTTCTCCTCTTCCCTCTACAATCCACTCTGCCCCTCACAAAAAAATGTCCCTTGGGGTTGTGGGAACCTCAGGAATCTCGCTGGCCGAGGGAACCTCGCCGGCCGTGAGGCGGCGGCGGGGTGAGGAGGCAGCTGGGCCACCAGGAAGAGGATATGGCCCAGGAGGGGACGGGCTGGCTTTAAAGCCGGCCAGAAACGGCAAGCGGGGAGGGGGGAAGGACCAGCCTGGGTGGGAGACGCCGGCCCCAAATACCACACAGATGTTCTGTGCGGGGTCAGCTAGTATTCAGAATTTCTTCAAAAAAACCTACCAAAACATCATTTAAACTTTCCCCAATCGTATTCTGGTGTAAAAGTAGTGCATTCAGCTAATTTAAGTGGCAGGGCAAGGGAGGGAGTAATAAAGGAAGAGAGTAGGAGAAAGAGGGAGGAGGAAGTCGGAAGGTGGCGTGAGGCAGGCATAAGGTAACAGGAGGTGCGAGGCTATGTGCGGCCCCCTGGAGGTGGATCAGAATCCAATCAGGTCTATCCCACGATTGAGTTTGTTACCCCTTGTGTAAACCTTCTCCACTCAAAAACCTTGTGTCCGAAGTGGTATGAAAAGGTGTGTCCGAGGTGATGTTTGTTTTGTGGTGGCTATCTCATGTGCAAGTCATCACTTGATGTGGTCCTCAGATAACTGTGTAAGTATATTTGAACTTGTCCTTTGATATGACCTGAAGCACCTTAAAGACTTAAGTGCTATATACATACTATTATCGTTGGTATGCTTGTGACATGGTGTTCTGCGCTGATTAATGCTTCTCTCAGCTATTCACCATAGTTACAATGTAATTCTGGCTTAAAATGAAATTGATCAATTGTGCTCATAGAGGCGACATCACTTCACTGTGAGTTATGTTATCTGGGAAGTGATATGCAGGTGAAAAATACTAGGAAATGTTCTATTTGTGGCAGAGCATGGAGATTCCTCCTTGTATATGTCTAAAAGGTGGAATAAAGACATATATGCATTGCAGAAGGAAACACAAATAATCTATTTTAGGGTGGCAAGTAAAATGTCAGATGATGGAGCTGAGGAACATGAGGAAGAGGGAGAAGTGGAAGAGGCAGATTTCAACACTGGGGGTTCAGAGAGTACCTATGGAACTGAAAGTGTGGAGGCACTGGGTGGTGGTCACCCCACTCCTGAAGATCAAAGCAGGATGCTTTCGTACTCAGTGAAAAGTGAAGATGTTGATGCTCCACACAATGTTACATGTACATTCTCAATCCTGCTGGCTGTCCCACTTGTGCTTCCAGGTAGGTAAAAGGCACTGGTGTAAGTTCTTTTGCAACATGTATATCCTGCTTTTCAACAGACATTTCCACAAACCAGTTTACATAGCAAAAGATATGAAATGGAATAGAATGTTTGTTCTCTATAACAAATTGAATCACAATCTTTGTTTTTAAGCAGTGGGGAGAGAAGGGGACAGCAAACAGCCACTAGAAAAATGTTGTGCTGTGCTGAACAGACAGTTGCTTATCTCCCTGCTACATAGACATATATGCTTGCATGCAGAAGGTTCAGAGTTCTCTCCCTGTCAGCATCTCCAAGATAGGGCTGAGAGAGACTCCTGCCTGCAACCTTGGAGAAGCTGCTGTCAGTCTGGGTAGACAATACTGAACTAGATGGATCAATGTTCTGACTCAGTATAAGGCAGCTTGCTTTGTTCTTATAAGAGAACCACCACTTAAAAGCTGATTCTTTGCCTGTTAGCAGGGGTCAGTTTTGGTACTTAGCATGGATGGGCAGCTTGTCTGCTTCAGGCTATTTATGGGCCTCTTTCTGGTGTGATCTTATTGAGAGTGCACTGAACTGAGTGTTGTTGCCAAGAGTGGTTCAGCTTCATAGGTACAATCCAAGTTAAGCTTTTGATTTGGAACTAATTTGGCCTCTGAAGCATCTTTGCCTCCCCTTATTTACCTTAGTGGGCTGTAGGAGCTCATAGCAGTGAGGGTGCAGCAGCTGTGACACACAGCTGCTCTTTTAAATGGAACCATAGCAAAGAGGGGTGAAGTTGTCCTGGCTCCATTTGAGGAGGTTGCTTCGATTTGCAGTTAAACCTTCAGTGCCCTCTCTTACTGGGCTGCAGGAGAGGTGAGATCCACCTGACAGGGAACAGGGCTGCGAGTAGCAGCTTCTCTTTCATGTTAAGTCAGTTTGGGTTTTTTTGAGGTGGGGTTAATTTTGTTGTTCTTACCCTGCAATCCTGGGAAAGATTCATGGTTTCTTGAGAATTGTATTCTTTTTCTGAAGCTTCTGCAGTAGTAAAAGCACCTGGAAGGTATGCAGTTCTCAGAGAACTCTGCTCCTTTCCCAGGACTGCAGGGTGCTTTTTCTTTCTTTTAAAAAAAAACAAACCCTCTTTGGCCTCCATTTGAAAGAGCAGCTGTGTGTCACACCTGCTGCCCCCTCTCTGCTATGAGTGCCTTGCTTCTCCTGCAGTCCTTTAAAGTCCTTGGAATCAAATCAAAGCTTCACACACTCCTGTTGCTTAAGTGTGGACGATAGGGATGTGCACGGACCCGTGGCAGTGAGGTAACTTCTGGTCATATCCAGAGGATGATGGCAATAGGGTGGTAGGGAGGTACGCTGCCGCCCCGATGGGCATTAAGAAACACGGATGCTGGCAGGGGAAAAGTGGTGGAAGAGGTAAGGGCACCCTCCCCCGCTCTTAAAGGGAGACCCCCGCCACCTTCGAACTGGCGGAACTGCTGGTTCTGTGCACATCCCTAGTGGATGAGTGTTTCCTCCATGTCAGCATCATTCTTGGGTGTACTTGGACTAGTCCATGTGGAGAGACTTATGAGCATCTGCCACAGCATAGAATCTGTTGGAGAAATATATCTTCTTACTAAAACTTTGCTTTATAAAGAGTTCATATTTCTAGTGAATGAACCTCCTGGGAAGATCTGCTTACATGATTATTTATAATATTTTGGGTGTCCCCCCCCCGTTCTGTTGCAACTTTTGTCTAGCACAAAGAACATGGATGTCTGCTAAGAAAGATATTCGCAGAACATCATCTAAAACAAGAGAAGGATACATTCCAAAAATGCAGCGTTTTTATCATATGGAGTATTTTCTTCTACCAGATGATATCGAGCCTCGAAAATTAGATTTGGTGTTGTATGGTCCGGTGGCTAAGCTATATTTGGAAACTGAATCCAAGGTAAGAAGAATAAATTACTCATTATGTTCTAGTCTAATCAACACATGACATTCTTAAAACAAGACGAAAGTAGCTGGGGAGCAGTGGCAGGAGAGGGGGCTTACCTTCATCTCCTGCTTGTGGGCATCCTGAGAGCATCTAGTGAGAGACCAGATGCTGGATTGGATGGGCTTTGGGCTTGATCTAGCAAGGCTGCACTTTTTTTCTCTGGTATGGCATGAGGGCTGAATATGATATCTCCTAAGAAAGAGTGGGGAATTAACTTGCCTAGCGAGCAAGAGGTTGCTGGTTTGAATCCTCACTCGTATGTTTCCCAGACTATGGGAAACACCTATATAGGGCAGCAGCAATATAGGAAGATGCTGAAAGGCATAATCTCATACAATGTGGGAGATGGCAATGGTAAACCCCTCCTGTATTCTACCAAAGACAGCCATAGGGCTCTGTGGTCGCCAGGAGTCAACACCGACTCAACAGCACAACTTTACTTTAAAGAGTGGATAATTCAGAATGGCTTATGTACGGAACTATTAAGCAGTCTTCCAAGCAGGCACTGATGGATGGAAATCTGGCACAGCCATCAGACAGAACAATCTAGATAATTTTCTAATTTAACTCATGCTTTAGCTGGAACATATGAAAGTATTCTGTAGCTTTTGAAGGCACTATGTCTCAAAATAGCAATCCAGGCAGCTTTAGAGAGATTCTAATAGTCCTGAATTTTTAATAATTCTATCCTGCACTTGACTATGCACACGAGAGCAGTGTATGATACAATATGTTTTTATGTTCCTTAATGTGATTTTATTTTTTTAATGTAACAAATGACCCACAGCCTTCTTGTGATGGAAATAAAGTTGCAGAGGGCTGTGGATCCACTAGCAGCCTTCAGCATCTCTGCACTGAAGGTTATTTTGAACAGTAGATTGAATGCAGAGGTGGAGTGGGGAGGAATTTTTTGCATTTATTCCCTCCCTCCAGAAGCCCTTTCTACTGGTGAATATCTGTTCCTGCAGGTTAACACTGCTACAGAAATAACTCTATAGTTATTTCTTATAAACGCCTTGCTGAAACATATAGATTACTAGCCAACCCGCACAGAGCATCTGTGCGCTCTTTGGGGCTGACTGTTCCCTTCTCCCTCCTGCCCCACTCTCCCTCCCTCCCTTCTGCCCCACACTCTTGCCTCTCTTCACCTCCCTCCCACCCCACTCTCTCTCGCCCTCCCCTTCCTCCCACCCTCCTGCCCCAGTCTCTCTTGCCCTCCCTCCCCTCTCCCTGCCCCACTCCCTCTTGACCTCCGCCTGCCCCATTCCCTCTTGCCCTCCCCCTGCCCCCTCCCCCCTCCCACTGCATTTTAAAAAGTTCTACTTACCGGGCCACCGCCGCCACTCCTCCTCCCCGGCGGCAAACAGGAAAGTCCCGCCACCTGGTTCCCTCCCACCCCAGTCTCCCATGAGCTCCTCCTGGCCTCGGCGGCCGGACCTGGCACCGCCTGGCCAAGAGCCGCCTCTGTGGCCTGTCCCGCCGGCAGGCCCACCATGCCAAGTGCCGCCTCCACGGCATTCCGTGCCCACTGCCGCTGCTTGCCAATCTGCGGCCGGCTGCAGGCCAGCCACCTCTCCCCCACCCCCACCTTCTGCCCCAGTATTGGTGCCCGGCCGCTGGCTGCCCGCCGGCTGCCTCACCACCTCGGCCCTCATCTGGGCCCGCCACCATTTTGCTGCGGCCGGGCCGGGCCCTTGGCCACCACCCGGCGCCAGGCTGGGCCCGCCAGTGGCCCTGGCTCACAGCCGGCCAATTCTCCTCTTCCTCGTTGTGCCAGCCAATCAGGCGCCTCCGCCAATCAGCTGGGCTGCCGCAACGCATTTTCCCTGGCACACCCAGGAGGAAAATAAATATATATAGATATAGATATAGATATAGATATAGATATAGACTATCAGCTGTCTTTATCTTGGTGAGAAGAAAAAGTAAGACTTTTAAAGATAGATTCTATCTTCCTGAAGTTATGGTTTTATTATTTGCCCTTCTAACCTACACAATTTAGGCTGAGGAGTTATTTTAAATTGATCAGCATAGACTGGTTGAATAGGAGAAGGCTGACCACAAAGGGATAGGACTGATTGACTACTAAGGGGCAAATTAGACAAGATGGGGACAGGGGGTGTCGAAACTCAGAGCAATTGAAATCGCATACATCCCCAGCAGCTCAGTTGTGGGGGAAATATAGGTACCTATATAGTACCTTTTTTCCTCAGCAGAACTAACAGCAGCTTCAGAGAGCAATGTTAATTGGGGGAAACAAAGGGACTTTACAGCCCTCCTCCTTGTGGCTGATTTTAAGTTCTGAAAAATATGGTAGTGGCAGTAGTTAAAGAATATTTATATATTGTTTTTTTCCCTGATGTAATCAGAGCCCATCCCGTACCATAGGGTTGTGTATCCATCATGCCCCAGAAACAGACAGATAGTTATTTCAGCAAATTTGCAGTCTGTAGTAGGTAGAGCCCTAGTTCCTTTCCTCTCTCACCTCAATGAGCAGCAAACAGAGAGCAAGCCTTGGATTCTATAACTTTGCAAGCTTGTTTGAATTGCCTATCCTTCCTTCCCTTCCTCTTTCCCCCTCCTTTTGTACAAGGGCGTGAAGGGAATTTTTTGAGTTTCTTTACACAAATTCCAAACACTTTTCCTGTTTCTAATTCAGCAATTGGAAGGTTTATGTTGTTTTTCTTAATTTCTTTTGGAGAATCCACTATGGACCCAGCCCAAACAATAGAAGCCCTTATTGGTTCGTTATCGGAGGGCCCCCATTCAGACACCCTGGCATTGGCTCAGACCTTAACATCCACAAAGAGAAAACGTAACCTCTCACCCTCCCTGGCTACCGAGGGTGTTCCTCCTGCTGATCCTACCGCTCCTGCGGCTGCTGCTGAGCCCTTAGTGCAGCCCAGCAAAAAGGGTAAAAAAGGAAGCCAAAAACCTGGGCTCCAGCTTGGGGCCTCCACCAGACAAGCTGAAGAAAAAGAAAAACAAGTTGCCCATAGCTCGCTTGAGCAAGCACCTGCTTTTGCAGGCAGTATGCCAGCAGCATCACCCATGCTGCTTCCCCTCACCTCATTTGCTCACACATGAGGGAGCAAAAGCTAAGGCGGCTCAGACAGGTGCCATTTTATTGCCGGCAAAATCATAGTCTAGTACTAAATCGGGGGAGGGGGAACTGGTTATCGCACTTCCTCAAAGTCTCAGCTGCAAATTCCATTTTTGCCAGAGCCTCAGTTCTATGGGCCAAGGAGATTGCTCAGTACATTCCACCTGAAAACACTAAACTCTGCCAAGGGGTCAACAAAATCGCTAAGGCGGCAGCCTTCATGGCAGATTCTAGTCTAGATTGCTCACAGAACACATCTAGATATATGACTGAGGCCATAGGTATCAGGAGAAGATTATGGCTCAAACACTGGAAAGTGGTCAGGCTATAGGATTCTAAGTCAAAATTGAACCTGGCATCTACCCCCTTCAAGGGAACTAAATTTTTTGGCAGTGCCCTTTACCCCATTCTTATCGAGATGAGGGACAAGAAAAAATCCATGTCCTCTGTCAGAGCTGATTCCCATAGACCTTTCAGAGGCAATTCCTCTTCATTTTGCTCCTTTTGCCCTTCCTTCAGACAATCTGGCTGCTCCACTAATTCCTCCTTCCATGACAACAGGACTTGTCAAAGATTGGAGGAGGTGAGCTTTGACTCAACATCTAGCCTCCTTTGCTGGATGGCTGGGAGTCTTTTAGCTGCCTCTCCCCACCCTTAGTTTGCTGGCCGGAACAACTCAGACCAGCACAGTCCTGCTGCCTGACTGGGAACCTCCCATCCTCCAAGTGCCAGAACTTTACCACTTGCAGGCACTGATTGATTACATCAGCCTTGCCCAGAGTCCTTTGTGAGAGGAAGGACTCTGGAGGCTTTTAAAGGAAGGGGGCTGCGGCAGGCAGCATGGCCAGCCTGCAGGCGGCTGCCAAAGGGGACTGGCCTTGGTGCCAGCCTTTGCTGTAGGGCTGAAGGTTGGGCTACACTATATTCAGTTTGGCTGTTTGAGGAGTTGCAGCAGTAAGTGTGCCAACTTTGTTACTGAGATTGGGTTAAAGTAGTTATAATGTGTCTGGGTTTGTCTGGAGATGGGGAGACAGGTGGCGCCTTGGTTGAATGTGTGGCAGCTATTCCGGTGGTGGTGGAGAACAGAAGAATTAACGTTGGCAGGTCAGCAGGCCGTTCCAGGAGAAGGGTAGTCAGAAATTTAATAGCTGTCTCCTCCTCCAGCTGTCCTGCCAGCTCTGTGACCTCGGGGAGCACTGCTAACCCACATAGCCTTACCTTGCTCCTTTGCAATGCCAGGTCGGTCCAAAATAAACCCGAACTCATCCATTATTTGATTGTGGATGAAGGAGCCGACCTGGTGTGCATCACCAAGACTTGGTTGCGGGAGGCTAGTGGCCCAGTCTGATCCCAGCTTCTTCCTCCAGGGTATTCTGTAGAGGAGCAGGTGAGGGGACGTGGGTGGGGAGGTGGAGTGGCTGTGGTCTATAAGGATAACATCTCCCTTACCCGGGTCCCTGTTGGGGTATCAGACCATATTAAATGTGTGTATTTAAGTTTGGGGACCAGGAATAGATTGGGACTTCTGTTGGTGTACCGATCACCCAACAGAATCCCTTACTGAGCTCACGGACTTGGTCACAGAACCTGAGTTGGAGTCTCCCAGACTCTTAGTGCTGGGGGACTTCAGTGTTCATTTTGGGACCAGTTTGTCTGGGGCAGCTCAGAAGTTCATAGTTGCCATGACAACTATGGGCCTATCCCAAGTGGTCTCTGGACCGACGCGTATTGCAGGTCACACGGTTGATTTGGTCTTTTACTCTGATCAGGGTGGTGTTCGGTGGGTGGGGACTCTTGTGATTTCCCCATTGTCATGGACGGACCACCATCTGGTCAAGGTTAGGCTTACAGCCACTTTCCAGCTCTGCAGGGGTGAGGGACCTACAGGTGAAACTCGGAAAATTAGAATATCGTGCAAAAGTCCATTAATTTCAGTAATGCAAATTAAAAGGTGAAACTGATATATGAGACAGACGCATTACATGCAAAGCGAGATAAGTCAAGCCTTAATTTGTTATAATTGTGATGATTATGGCATACAGCTCATGAAAACCCCAAATCCACAATCTCAGAAAATTAGAATATTACATGGATCCAAGAAGACAAGGATTGAAGAACAGAACAATATCGGACCTCTGAAAAGTGTAAGCATGCATATGTATTCAGTACTTGGTTTGGGCCCCTTTTGCAGCAATTACTGCCTCAGTGCGGCGTGGCATGGATGCTATCAGCCTGTGGCACTGATGAGGTATTATGGAAGACCAGGATGCTTCATTAGCGGCCTTCAGCAATTCTGCATTGTTTGGTCTCATGTCTCTCATCCTTCTCTTGGCAATGCCCCATAGATTCTCTATGGGGTCAGGTCAGGAGAGTTTGCTGGCCAATCAAACACAGTATACTGTATACTTTTCAGAGGTCCGATATTGTTATTTTCTTCAATCCTTGTCTTCTTGGTTCCATGTCTTCCTTGGTTCACCATGCTTGAGGGTGAATAGGGCCAGTTACTCTCCCCCTGCCAAATAAAGAGAATCACCACAGTAAAAGGTTCCTCTTTGCTCAGTTAGCTTACTCTAACTTACTCACTGACATGAAACTCCCAGACCAAGCCATGAAAGAGAAACATGCTGTTTTTGAAGGTATGGTCCAGACCTCACTCAGACTACCAAAAAGAAAGAAAGAAATGGGGGGAGGAGAGGGACCCCCCTCCCCCGCCACTGCCACCACCAATCTTCCCCTACAAAATTCATTAAGTTTCCAGAAAATGTGAGGAAACTCTCTCATTGGAAAACATGGGTTAGGGGAACAGTTTGAACAATCTTTCGCAGTTTTCTTGGGTATTTCTAGACACAGAAAGTCCAGACTTTGTGGTACAGAGGCATGCTTGCAAATGGCAAGACATTTTACTAGTTTAAAATATATAAGTAATGATGTATTAATCGATCAGAAGTAGTTGTTTATTGGTTATGTATTGTTGATATATGCTCTTTTAGCTCTTTTCATATCTCTGTTTTCTTGTCTTCTTCTTTTTTTTTTTTAAACCATCTGCACTTGCTGCTTTTCTCCTGTTTGCTTAGGAGTCAGGGACTCCAAAGGACAATAATCGGTCCAAGTCAAGAAAGTCAACCACATTGCATGCCTCAGTGAGTGGAGATAACATCATAAGGAAGTGCTAGAGATGAGTTACATGTCTTCTAAATCTGGGATGGGCAGTGTAGGTTTCTGCTACTCTATTTGCCTGTGTGCATGGATTGTGGCATACAACTGAGCGGCATCCAGACAAGTTATTTGAACTAGTTCAAATCCCATTAAAATTAATGTGACTCAGGTTAGTTATAATAAGCTTTAATCTCATTAATTTCAATTAGACTAACTTAGTGTGGATACTGCCTGTTATGTCCATATGTATTACAGAGATTAAGGCTTTCCAGTTTATGGTAGGCCATATTCTAGAATAGTGGGATCATTCAATGATGCATCTCCATAGGTGTTAAAACATCTCCAGTTTTTGGCAGGGAAAGACCCTTTCTGAAACCCTGGAACTGTTGCCAATCAGTGTACATAATTTTAAGCTATATGGACCAGTGATGTGACTTGCTATATGACAGCTTCCTGTGTTGTTATGCGATGGCAATCACCATCACCCTTGGGCAGTCTGAGAGTCTGTGATGGTTCACTAAGGAACACACGACTATTGCACCCAACCTTGTGAAGTGTTTTTTTTTTGTAAGTCAAAGCTAAGTATTAGAATTGTGCCTGGAAGACAATAGGGAGCAAGTGTAGGTTCTAGACCATAACTGTAATGTGCTTGGAGTGACCCCCTACATCAGGAAATGGCTACTTCATTTTATGCTAGATAAAAGTTCTAAACACTCATCACAAGCACTCCAGGTAGCACGTTATGTATGGATTGGGCATGAGAGGACCAAATCCTCCCATGTTTGTTTTGGTGGGTTGTTTTGTAAACTGTCACAAGACATTAGTGTGTGGAAGTATAAAAATATGCTAAATAAATAAATAAATATAGAAATGTAACAGATACATAAATAAATACCCCAGGCCTTGATAAATTTTCTTTGGCTCTAGGAGCCAGACCAAAAATTCAGAGCCAGATAACCGTCTTTTCTGTGGAGGTAGATTCACTGCTCAACTGCAGCAATGCCCTTTGTTTCATAGGGAGAGATGAACTTTCTGTGTTCCCCCAGAAATGCCTTCTGCTCTCTGTGGGAGGTGGACTCTTCCTCCTGGTTGTGTCCATGTGGCCTAGGCAGGTGATAGGCAGACATGATCAGGAGGAGGAGTGAATAAGCAAGAAGAGAGTGGGTTGCTCCCTCTTTCTTTTGGTCATGTCCATCTGGCTCATGCAGGCAATGGACCAACATGATCACTTGCGACAATCTATCTCAGCTGCTCAGGAGCACCTTGCAGTTGGCTAGAGACACTGGGCTGAATGGACAGGCCCAGCGTCGCTCCGGCCACCGCTGCCAGGGGAGAGGGGAAAGAAGTACTGCTCCGCTCACCCCCCGGCAGCCACCCCTCGGCCACGCAGTGGCTGTAATTTAAAAATCAAACACAGAGGTTCAGTGGGGCAGGGGCGAGGTGGCTGCTGGAGATCCCCCAGCCATTTTGAGCCCCTCCTGACCTGGGGGCCGCGATCCCCAAGGTCCGAGGGTCTCTCTTGCCTCTGACAACAAGAGAGAGGACATGCCCTCAGCTCTTGCCTGTAGGCTTCCCAAACGCATCTGGTAGGCCACTGTGTGAAACAGGATGCTGGACTGGATAGGCACTGGACCCTAAACACAGGAAGCATAGGACCTTTTCCCAGCCACACAAACGTAAAGATTCTCAGTTTCTCTCACCTTTTTGTAATTAGGAAGCAAATGAAAATCCCACACTCTCTCACCCATTACAACCCTATAAAAGAATACAGTACCGAGGATGGAACAGCCCCCCACCCCCCAAATACCTAACAAACAGGGTAGCTGCTGGTTGGAAATCAGAGTTTGATTCCCAGCCAGCCCTGAGCCCAAAGTGTTTACAAAGGGTTTTTAAGAAGATTTAAAAAATTATTTACCTCTTGTCCTCCTAACTGCACTTTGCTGGTTGCTGTACTGTAGACCAGAGAAGGACAATGTGTAGGCAAATCTCAATTAATCCACATATCTGCAAACCCTCCCCCATTCCAAGGGGATGGGGATTGAGTTTGCATCCCAATGTGGGTGTCACTGATCATTGAAAGACATTAGCCTGGTCACTTCAAACTGGTCAAGCCAGTTATCACTTGCTTTTCTCCTTGTTATACTACTTCTAATCAGAGAATCCTTGAGGGAAAGGGTGTGCCTCCTAAGAACTTGCTTGCTGAGTTGCTACAAAGACAACACAGGACTGACTGGGTTGTTCAGCTGACTGATGAACTTGAGCATACAGGGTTGCTGATGCCAATGGGCTGCTTGCTTTCAATAAAAAGGCAACTCCTGAAGCAAAACATAAAATAAAAATGAAAGTAATGACTGGCTGATGGTTTTGGCAATGTATTTTAAAAGTATAAAATACCCGAACAAATGTATTTTAAGATACAAAATACTGTTCTGAAAAGTAATTTAGATACAAAATACAAAAGTATTGAAAATACATATTTTAAAATACATGTATTTTAGATACTGGCCATCTACGTGTTTCATGTAGTTGTCACTGCCCATGGTTCAGCCCCCCTCCACCCCGACAGTCCTTCAGTCTTGTTTTTGCAAAGCTGCAATTTAACAGAATCTGCATGCACTGGGCAAAGGAGATTTTTCACAACAAACTAACCTGTATTTCATATAATAGAATGATTAATCATTATGAAAGTTATCTTCAGAACACAACTTTTGTAGTAAGATCTGATTGAGGTTCTTTCGGAAAAAGTCTGGGAGGCTATTGTCACTCTATTTTAATGTAAATGATAATACTTAAGTATGCTGCAATTTTATATCCTAGATGAAGAAAAAAGTTTTGATTCTTCTCTGCCTTGTAAGCTGTACAGCTCGCATTAAATTATTCTGATGTTTCCTGCAAGTCTAATGTCTGAAATGTAATCTATCTAGAATATATTATTTCAGTACTTCTGGTTACTGTTTTATGCTCCTTAAATATCTATCTATCTATCTATCTATTTATCTGTCTGTCTATCTATCTATCTATCTATAGGTTGTGAAACCATGGCTTGAAAATGATCAAATATGGGTGGCATGGAATCATAGTATTGAAATCAATGTTACCAAAGAATTTCTATCAAAGCTAAGAGATCACAACATAAAGTTGAGATTATGGGATACCAAAGAAAAGGTTTGTGCGAAAGCCAGATTTAATAAAACAAAGGGTTTACCACTTATGGATCAAGCAGAGATTGGAGGTAAGTTGAGTATTTAAAGCCTGTTATCAAACTCTGTATTAGCATTTTTGTGTTTAACCATCAGTGATTAATCTATCACATTGCTAAAATGACTAAATTGACCACATTTCATATGCAACCTTTTGTGGGGGAGCGGGGGTGGGTGTGTGGGTAACTGAAGAATGGTCTTAGAGAGTACAGGATGTTGTTGCATTGTTAAAGCTAAGCATGTCTGGTAAGTGCCTAGACAGGAGACTGCTTTGCAGCCTCATCAGATCAACTGGAGCCAAAATTATTTTATTTTGTGTGTTGTTTTATTGTTTTAAATTGCTGTACACCACCTTGGGATGTATGTGTTAGGCGGTTTATAGGCTATTTGCTTAAGATCTTTATGAAGAAGGTCTCTGAGCCTGAAATGCATTGGGCTTCAATAATAGTACACAGCACCGTGATACTTTGTCTCCTGTTTTGCTTGGTTGGAGGTTATTTAGTGAAGCCAGATATGAAGCCTGAGGGTAGGGAAGACCATAATTTGGAGATAAAGCTTTGCCTCTTTTAAAATCACTTAAATGAATGGAAAGTTCATGCGAGACCAGCACAGTATAACCACATACAAGACTTAACCATGAGCCGTCACGGTTTCTTTTTGCTTTCTTCTTTCAAGGCTCAGTAAAGTGTATGGTTATGCATATAAGAGACTACTTGGAAAGCAGTCAGCCTAAACCCAGTTACACAAAAATTAGTGCAGCAGAAGAATCTGGTATACAAAAGAAATCAGCAGTCACCACTACAGCAGGTATGATAGTCTGAGCATGAAGCCACATTTTCTTAGAATATTTTTCTTTTCTATTTAAACACAGAAATACACAAAGTAGCCTACATTCATGACCAATAAAAACAATTTAAACAAAAGGAATGCATTAAAAGCACGGCAGCTTTTAAAACAGCACTTAACCTGGAAGATAAAACTATTCTATCTAAAAGACTGGAGAATAGAAATATCTTTGCCTGCTGTATGAAAGACAGTAACATAGGTGGCAGGCAAGCCTTCCCAGGGATAGAATCCCACAAGCAGGGCACCCCAGCAGAGAAGACCCTCTTCAAAATTGCCATCCAGCTGAGAAGACAGGGGTACCCACCTCTGAAGAAGATCTCATTGCATGGGTAGCAGTGTACTGGAGCAGGAGTTCTTTCAGGTTTCCAAGTCTTCAGCTGTATTGGGCTTTAAAAGATAAGCACCAACAGTTGGAATTTAGCTCAGAAACTCCTTTGAGCTTTGGAATAATATAATAACAATGTCCAGGTCTAGAGCAGAATCCCGTTTTTTTCTGCAACACAGCATGACGGGTGGAATCTCCTGTGAACTGGAAGGAGAGTTGCACTAACACAAGGGGTCATTGTGTGACTCAGCATGATTTGCTTAACAATGACCACTAAGTACACAAGTTTAATAACATCTAGCATGATTGCCTGATATGATGTCCCTGGCTTGGGTCATGTACGGAAAAACCCCTGATAAGATTAAATAGTATTATTGATAATAATAATATGTCTGTCTAGCTGTAAAAATGAAACTTGATATAAAGATCAGTTAAATGTAATTTTGTTAAAACAAAATTCCATTCTTACTAGTTGGTGGAAGCTTTATTGTGATGCTATTGGTAATTAAGAAATACTACTGTCAAATATTTGTTGTAGGTCCTGTTTCCACAACAAGCAAGGGCCTGGAAGCATACCCTATTGTTGCTGATGTACTACCATCTTTTCCTAGAACTACTTCTGCACAGCCTCCTTCGAGGTCTGAGGACTTTAATTCACTAAGGTAAGTCTCTCCTGGATATATAACTTTTGAGATCAGTTTGCCAACATCTTTTGAACTCCTTTTCTGTCACAAAGCCCCAGTAATTTAAAAATGCACAGACAGTATGAAGCATATTTTTGCAATAAGTACATTTTGACTTATTTGCCATTATTGATAGGGGTTTTTTAATATTACATTACTTAAAATTTTCTGTCTGCCAGGCCAGTTCTGCTACTGGAAATGCATAGTACTATTATATATAAATTTAGTTTTAGGATTACTATAACATGCTCTATGTAGAACTGGCATTTAAGAGTACTCGGAAACTTGAGATGCTGTAAAATGCTGCGAGGCTGCTGAGTGGGGCTGGCCTCTGGACTTTATAACCCTAATCTCAATGGGATTACACTTCTCCTGAAAGATCAGGTACATAGCTTGGGAGTACTCCTGGATCCAAAACTCTCTCTGGCTTCGCAGGAGCCAGGAGTGCTTTTTATCACCTTCAGCTGATATGTCAGCTATGCCCATTTCTGGAGTAAATGACCTTAAAACAGTAGTACATATGCTGGTGACCTCCAGGCTTGACTACTGTAATATACTCTATGTGGGGTTGCCTTTGTACATAGTTCGGAAACTAAAACTGGTACAGAATGCAGCAGCCTGGTTGGTCTTTGGGACAACACAAAGGGACCATATAACACCGATTCTGAAATAATTGCACTGGCCGCTGATAAGTTTTTAAGTGAAATACAAAGTGCTGGTTATTACCTATAAAGCCTTAAATGGCTTAATTCCAGAGTATTTAAGAGATTGCCTTTTTTCTCATTAACCCTGCTGCCTGTTAAGATAATCTGGGGAGGTCCTGTTACAGTTGCCACTGGCTTGTGTGGAGGTCACTTAGGGCTTTCTCTGTGGCTGCCCCAGGCCTTTTGAATGCACTCCCTGTCAAAATAAGAGCTTCTCAGTCTCTGATTTCTTTTTAAAAGACTCTTACTGAATTAATAATAATAGTAGTAGTAGTAGTAAAGACACACCTTTTTTTCTTAGGCTTTTAATTAAAATTAATTTTAAACTGGGATTACACGAAGTGTGTTATCCTGTGAAATTATTTTGATTGGTTCATTCTTTGGATTGTTGTTTAATTGTTTTTAGCCTACTTTCCAGTAGACTTATGAGATCACCCGGCATTCCATATGTCCGTGTGGGTGTCCCCCCACCATCAACTTTGCAATGCCTGGACAAATATGAACCAAATTGAGTACAGTTGTAGGGACACCTCAATGGCAGCTTGGGGGTACTACTGGACCCGGCTCTGCTTTTGGAAGCTCAGGTGGAGGCGGTGGCCAGGGGTGCCTTTGCACGGCTTCGGCTGGTGCGCCAGCTGCGTCCCTTTCTCGAGAAGGCAGATCTGGCCACGGTTACCCACGCCTTAGTCACGTCACGGCTGGATTACTGTAACGCGCTCTACGTGGGGCTGCCCTTGAAGAATATCCGGAAACTGCAGCTAGTGCAAAACACGGCAGCGAGGGTTTTATCCGGAGCTGCCCGTTGGGAACATATCACCCCCATTTTGAAAGAGCTGCACTGGCTGCCGGTTCGTTTCCGGGTCCAATTCAAGGTGCTGGTTTTGACCTTTAAAGCCCTAAACGGTTTGGGCCCGGGGTATCTGAGGGACCACCTGCTTCCACGGGTTGCTGCCCGCTTGACAAGGACATCTGAGGGGGCCCTGCTCCGGGTGCCGACAATGAGGGAGGCCCGGCTGTCGTGCACTCGGGACAGGGCCTTCTCTGTTGCTGCCCCCAGACTCTGGAATGCTCTCCCAGTGGCCATTCGTTCCTCGGACTCCATCACGGCTTTTAGAAAGCTTTTAAAGACTTGGCTTTTTACCCAGGCTTTTACATGATCGTTTTCTACTGCAGCTTCTTTGTGTTTTTATTTGTTGTATTTGTTGTACTGTTTTTATGCCTGTTTTATGTTTTTATATTTTTAACATGATGTTTTTATTGTCTTTTTATTGTATGTTTTTAACTTTTGTAAACCGCCTTGGGGTTATCTTTTTAACGAAAGGCGGTATATAAATGCAAAAATAAATAAATAAATAAATAAATAAATAAATAAATGGCATTTGTGATGATGTGAAAGTGTTTTAATTGTTAGATTTGGATAGTGAGGCCTCGGCAGTCATAAAAATGGGTTCTGCGCCTGCGCAGGACTGCTTCGGGTAATCCTGATTAGCTCCTCGTGATGTCTTTTAACTGCCTGTTCACACGCCATGCAGTACCTATATTGGCAGTTAGGCGTCCGTTGCTCAGTTTCTTCCTGACCTCTGATGCGTTCGGACCTCGGAAACCTTGTTGCTCCTTGGAAAGATATTTATTGTTTTAGCTCAGACAGTACGACCTTAGGACAGTTCCATGACCATTCTTCGCTTACCCCTAAACAGAAAAGAACATAACTAGTTTTTTTGGACAGACCGATTGACCACGGATTGGCGACAACAATCAGCAAGTCTAGTGTTTCCAACTTTGTCCCTTATCTGCCTACAAGGCTTGACCCTGGATTGTGTTTCTGACTTCCCCTACAACAACAAGGGCAAAATAAGTTTAGTAAAACAGAAAGCCAAACAGTTGTTGAATCATTTGCCCAGGAGTACGTCTGTGAAAGAGAAAACCACCTTTAAAAGGTTTATCCGCTGCAGAACAAACCTCCCGTCAACAGGTGGACACCAGCTTTGCCTCCTCTGCCTTGGAGAAGAACACTCCACGACTACTTGTCCTATATGCAAGACCTTTTCTAGACAAACTCTGAAGAATAGGGCAGCACGACTGAAGGTATCCTTAATGGAGGACACGCTCTACCCGTCTGCCTCATCTTCCCTGCCAAGAGCTGCTCTAACGCAGTCTAAACTCTCGGTGTCTGGGTCTGCTCACAATAGTATGGGATCATCCCTTAATGCTTCGAAATCAAGCCTGTTTAAAGAGCCCTCGGTGCCAAAGAGCGGAAGCCCTAAGCGTCAATGCTCCTCGTCATCTTCACACACAGCAGCGAAGAGGCATAAAACCACAGAGCATACTCTGTCTCCATCAGGGCTTCAAGCAGAACCTGTGCGATACAGGGCAAGGTCATTGTCACCTGCCCCAACCCCTCGGCAATCACCTTCTACCCTGAGTTCAATCCCCCTACTCGACATCGGAAGCATGCCGACAAAGGAGAAGCCCTGAACACATCAAGATCAGAGGGAAAAGGTGCTGCAGCATCTACAGCAGGCTTGGGGCACTCAGCATCCCATGTTGATGATGATCAGGAAATCCTAGATGTTGAAATGCAGGTCAAAATTGCTCCAACAGCTGAAGTGGTAGAAAGTGGTGATTTGCTTTATTTAGCAGGGGGAGAGCAACTGGTCCAGCTGTCCCCAGCACAGCATCCTTCCAGTGGCTGTTGCTGGTATCTGTCTTATGTTTATTTTTAGTTTGTGAGTCCTTTGGGGGCAAGGAGCCATTTTAAAAAATTGTTTATATCTATGTAAACTGCTTTGGGAACTTTTTGTTAAAAAGCGGTATATAAATATTCATCATATCATATCACATATGTAGACCCTGATCTCCTGAACTCCTCCAATCAGGGCACACGACTCCTTCCACTTCTACTTTTCAGGGATTTATTTCCCAAGGTTTGGATGATGATAACGATGATGTTAGTCTACCTCCTCCAAAGACATCTTTTCTCACACCAGTCATTGCTCAGAAAACACCAGTAGGTCTATGTCCATTAGGGGGATGGGGTGCTGAAAGCATTACTCTTTCTCCTGAAGAATTTGCATTATTCAGAGAGTGGCAGTTAGAGAAACCTAGAGGACCCCAGCTCCCTGACCACACCATTGCTGTCACGACTCAGACTACACCGTGCATCCTCCCTACTACTTAAATTTCAGTTCAGACTAACACTCCTTTATGGGATGTGCACAAGCCCATAAATCCTGCTGTTCATACTGCTGTTCAGACCTTAGAGCCTCAACTAAGCAAGCCATCTGTAAAAGATTCCTCAGTGCAGGCTACCATCCCACAGGTTTGCCCTATTAGAACGGTATTTATTCAGACTTTTTTACCACCACTACCATCACCTGCTACCCAAGCGTTACGTGTCAGGCGTGAGGAGTCATTGCATTTGGGACCAGCAGACTTACCAGATGATGTGCCTTTATCCTCTGAAGAAGAGGTGTACCCTTCTGACTCCTCAGGGGATGATCCCAAGGATGACTCGGACGACCAGCTCCCACAGGACCCCGGTCAAGATGTTGCAGCTCTTCGGATTCACCTACAGAAGAAATGAGATCCTACAATTAGCAAATAGCAGAGATGGCAGAAGTGCTAGGTCTCGATCTGACTCAGAAGACAACAGACATAGACGATCCCGTATATAATTTCTTGAGGAAGTCAACTGGTTCACAACCAGTTTATCTGCCAATGCCCCCAATGATTACAAAGGCAACTAAGTCTGCGTAGGAGATCTTGCAGACTCCAACGGCCACCTCACAACACCTTGAGTCCCTGTACAGGATAAAGGAACAAGACAACGAATACATGATTAAACACCCAGTGCCTAATGCACTGGTTATTGACTGCGCTTCCTCGGCAAAATTGGAGAGAAGACATACTACACCAGCAGACAAGGAGGGCAGGAAACTTGATGTTCTTGCGAAAAGGACTTACTCTACAGCTTGCCTATCCATAAAAATCTCAAACTACGTAGCTTGCCTTGCAAAGTATACTTACTCCTTGTGGGAAGGTCTACATGTACAGAGAAACTCTTTAACATCAGAGGAATTCCAAAAAAGTTTTGATACTGTTTTCCTAAAGACCCGACCTCCCAGAGGGCATTTGCGCATGTGCGGCAGCGGCCAAATGGCAGCCATTCACCTTTATGGAGGCCTGAAAGGGCCAAAAAGGCTACATTGACCCGGCCGTGGTGGTGATGAAGGAGGCCGGCAGGGGGAGAGGGACCCCCACAGACCCCTTCCCCCACGGCTACAACAAGCTCCCCAAAGGGGCTACTGGTACTTACTTTTAATTTAATTTATTTTTTAAAAAAGTTTGTGGATCGGTCCGGGACTGGACCGATGGTTCGGTTCCGGTCCAGACAGAACTGTGGGGGGTGGGGGTGGGGTTTGGTTCGATCACGAACCCCCGGACTGAACTGTTAGACCGCCGACCGCTGGACCAGTTATGCATATCCCTAACAGGATATTCTATCGAATTCAATACTCTTCCTCAGTTCAATGGGATAAAGTATACCCCAGAGACACTGGCACTAGAAGAGGAAGTCAAGCTTCTGTTGGAAAAGCAAGCAATTTCACTAGTACCGTGGGCTCAGGCTCAGAGAGGCTTTTATTTGAGGTACTTCCAGATACCCAAGAAGGACGGAGGCATTCGCCCAATCATGGATCTCAGGTGGCTGAACCTATTTGTCGATGTGAGGAAATTTTGGATGATAACGCTGCAAGCAATCCTGCCTCTTCTTCACCAGGAGCAATGGATTGCAACATTGGATTTGAAAGATGCCTATTTCCACATCGGCATACAGGAATCACACAGGAGATATTTGCGTTTCACTCTAGGCAATAAGATTTTCAATACAATGTGCTGCCCTTCAGCCTTGTTACAGCTCCATGAGTCTTCACAAAGTGCATGGCTGTCATCATAGCCTACCTACGTATGCAAGGCATCTGGATATTTCCGTTCCTCGATGACTGGCTTATTACAGGAAAGACCATGATGCAATTGGACGGCCATATTCAGACAGTGACTACACTGCTACATGACCTGGGCATACAGATAAACTTGGAGAAGTCTCACCTTACTCCTGCAAAGCGCCTAAAATATATCTGCGCAGAACTAGACATGGACTGCCACAGGGCATTCCTCCCACAAGACAGATTCATTTGCATAAAGGAGATGGTATTACACTTTCATGCCAATCCACAACAACAGGCCAGGTCAATCCAGGTTCTAATGGGTCTGATGGCCTCTTGTACTTCAACTGTTCGTTACGCAAAGCTTCGCATGAGGAAACTGCAGGTGTGGTACCTGAGTGTATTTCACCCCAATGTGGATCCACAGGATCTGTCCCTTCAGATTCCTCACCGAATCCTGCACTCCTTGTTATGGTGGACGAGAGACACAAACATGCAGATGGGGTGCCATTCCAGACTCCGATAGCTACTTGCACGTTGACCACAGATGCTTCCATGCTCGGATGGGGAGCTCATCTAGGAGACCACAGGGCACAACGCCTGTGGAACCAGCGAGAGACAAAGCATCATATCAGTTTCCTAGAGCTTCTGGCAGCATTCACAGTGCTACAAGCCTTTCAAGGCATCCTTCAGGAGGGAGTGCTACAACTACAGATGGACAATACCACCACAATCGCTTACATAAACAATCAGGGGGCAAAGGTGTCAAAACTATTGTGTCATCTAGGGCTCCAATGTGGAACTGGTGCATTTCAAGGAGCATACATCTGGTTGCAATACACATAAAAGGGCAGGACAATGTCCTAGCAGGTATCCCGCCCTTCAGCAACATGAGTGGGAACTCAACCCCCAGTTATTGAAGGAGCTATTCCCAGGGGCATAACGATAGGGGGGGCAGGCAGGGCACGTGTCCTGGGCGCCACTCTGGTGGGTCATGTGGGGGGGCACCAAAAAGTGCATGCCCCCGACCCCCCCTGGATTGCGCGGCGGCGGCGGCAGCGGGCGGCGGCAGGAGTGAGCACGGCAGTGGTGGGCGGCAGCGGGAGTGAGCACGGCGGGCGGCGGCGGGAGTGAGCACGGCGGTGGCGGGCGGCGGCGGATCGCGGAGTGAGCACGGCGGTGCCGCCGGATCGCCGAGTGCGGCGGTGGCGGGCGGTGGCGGATCGCCGCATGTGGTGGTGGCGGGCGGCGGCGGATCGCCAAGTGCGGCGGTGGCGGGTGGCGGTGGATTGCCGAGTGCGGCAGAGCAACGCCGAGGCCTGCCGTCTGACCCGGCGTCGCTTACCAACTGCGCAGGTGTGCCTCGCAGTTGGGAAGCGACGCCGTGCCAGACTTCAGGCCTCGGCGTCGCTCTGCTGCACTCGGCGATCCGCCCGCCGCCGCCGCACTCGGCGATCCGCCCGCCGCCGCCGCACTCGGCGATCCGCCCGCCGCCGCCGCACTCGGCGATCCGCCCGCCGCCGCCGCACTCGGCGATCCGCCCGCCGCCGCCGCACTCGGCGATCCGCCCGCCGCCGCCGCACTCGGCGATCCGCCCGCCACCGCCGCACTCACTCCGGCCAGGGGGGCGCAGGTATGTGGGGGGGTGGGGCGGGGGAGGTGCAATTTCAGGGGCAGAGCTTGCCCTGGGCGCCGTTTCCCCCCGTTACGCCTCTGGCTATTCCTCACCTGGGGGACTCTGACTGTCGACCTGTTCGTGACATCAACGAACAAGAAATGCAGCCAATACTGTTCCAATATGGGGGAGGGCCACCTATCCAAGGGGGATGTCTTCCAATACCGTTGGACGCAAAGTATATTTTGCTTGTACGCTCCATATCCCCTATTAAACAGGGTCATAGCCAAACTTCTGCAGGATAGCACCAGGGCAATTCTTGTCACCCCTTGGTGGCCCAGACAGCTGTGGTTCCCCCAGATTTTATGTCTATCAAACCACACGTACAAGAGGTTACCTCAGCAAGAGGACCTGATATCTCAACAAAGAGGACAAATACTCCATCCCAACCTGTCTGTCCTCAATCTGATAGCGTGGAGAGTGGGTTACTGAGGAAGATATTAAGGAACAGCAGGAGACTATCTATTAGGAGGAATTATCTCTCCAAATGGAAGAGGTTCTCATCATATGCCACTGACCACCAATTCGTGCCAAAGGAGGCCTCCGTGAAGGCAGTTTTGCTATATCTAACCTCCTTGAAATCCAGCGGGTTGGCCAATACATCAATAAGAGTCCATTTGGCAGCCATCTCCACTCGTCATAGTGGCTGGGATCACAAGACTGTGTTTACTCGTCCAAAGTGCAAAGAATTTTTGAAAGGCCTGAATAACCTTTACCCCCCAGTGCAAAGGCTGTCTGATAAATGGAGCCTCTCTTTGGTTCTCTCGACTTTGATGGAGAAGCCTTCTGATCCTATGGCCACCACTTCATTGAAATTGGTAACATTAAAGGCTTTATTCCTAGTGGCAATTACGTCTGTTATAACACGTGAGCGAATTGCTTGCTCTACGTATGGATGATCCTTATACTCGGTTCTTCCCTGAGAGAGTAGTTATGTGTTTGGACCCAGAATTCCGGCCAAAGATAGTTACTGATTTTCACTTGAATGCAGACATTGTTTTACCTACCTTTTTCAGAAATCCATCCACGCTGCTAGAGACATCTTTGCACATGCTAGACATGCGTAGAGCCATCCTACCTACAGAGAACAAGAGAGACAGAAAGCCTTTTCATTGCCTTAAATGGGAAGAACCGAGGCCTTCAACCATCCCTCCAAAAGCTGTCTTTTTGGTTGGTAGAACTCATTAAGATGGCCTGTGATATTCAGGGAGTCATTCCGCCATCCTCTATTAGAGCCCATTCAATGAAGGCGCACGCTGCCTCAGCAGCTCATCTTTCTGGAATAAAATTCAGGGATATATGTATGGTGGCCACCTGGGCCTCGGATCAAACCTTTGTGAAGCATTATGCACTAGACCTTTGCTCTGTAGAGGTGGCACAATTTGGCAGGGCCGTTCTTAAGAGGGTGCTTCAATAGCTTGCAATGCCCACCACCATTTGGGTAGCTCATGATTCACCCATTTTTATGACTGTTGAGGCCT
This sequence comes from Hemicordylus capensis, assembly GCF_027244095.1. Taxonomy (NCBI): domain Eukaryota; kingdom Metazoa; phylum Chordata; class Lepidosauria; order Squamata; family Cordylidae; genus Hemicordylus; species Hemicordylus capensis. The sequence continues at coordinate 313,370,784 of NC_069658.1, read as the reverse complement.
CACTATCCAGATAAACAGGTTGCTTATGTGTAACAGGTGATCTGGTAGTGATGCCTCGACATTCATAAAACCTACCCAGCCAGCCCTGCTACAGAGGGCAAGCGATTGAGACATTGCAGGTACACACAAGACCAAAACCAAATAATTTCTATGGAGGACTTTGACATTTAATATTGTCGGTCTGCCATCCAGAAACTGAGCAACAGACACCTAACTGCCAATATAGGTACTGCATGGCGCATGCACAGGCAATTAAAAGACGTCGCGAGGAGCTAATCAGTATTACCCGAAGCAGTCCTGCGCAGGTGCAGAACCCATTTTTATGAATGTCGAGGCATCACTGCCAGATCACCTGTAACAGGTAAGCAACCTGTTTTTTTAATTTTTTCTATTGTAATCTGGGTTGTTTACGCCGCTTAGAGATGTATATATCAGGCGGTATATAAATATTATAAACAAACAAACACATTGCACCAGCTCTACTGACTGACAATATTTGTTTGTTTATCATATTTATATACCACCTGCTATATCTCTCTAGGTGGTGGACATAATCCAAGTTACAGTATAAGACAAACAAAACAGTTTCACTGAATAAAAACAAAACAATTTCACAGAGTAAAACAATTTAAAATTAGATTTAATTAAAAGCCTGAGAAAATGGCTGTGTTTTAAGAATCTTTTAAAAAGCAATTGGAGATAGAAAAGCTGGAGAGGAAAGAGAACTTTTTGGTGCGGCATGTACACACCATGTCATCTGTTGGCTATGGGCCTGGAGAGCGAGCGCACCGGAGGAGCTTTGCTTTGCCATGCCTGCCTGCTGCCTGGAGTGGATTCTCTGCTTTTTGTTCCTGCTTTCCTGAATGAGGAAAAGAGAAGATAATTCCCCCCCACTTTGTGCTGCTGAGAGAATCACTGCCTGTGCCTGTTGTCTGTGCAAATAAATTTGGGTACAAAACGATTTGTACCCAAATCTACCTGTTTCAGAAGATTTGTGGACAAAACAAATGGCCCCTGTGCTAGCTGGCCAGATTCGGACCCAAAACAAATTGGGGGTGATTCAATTTGGGTACAAATCAAATTGAAAAAAATGATTCGTGCACATCCCTAGTCTGTAGTTTCACGTCCTACTCCTCCTGTCAGGGCTGTCCTTAGGGCAGGGCAACCAGGTTGCCTGCCCCCAGCCCCACACTTGGACAGGCTTGGCGCATATTGGCAGAGCAGCCTGCCCCTGCTTGCTGTTCCCTCTCTGCAGGAGCAGCAACTCACTGTCCCCTGCCATCACCACTCACCCAGCCCAGCACTGCAAACTCAGAGCAAGCAGGACAGATCAAGTGATTGTTGTTCCCCATGCCATCTCCATGATGTGAGAAAAACAACAACCCATCTTCTCTGACTTGCTGCAATGTTCCATTCCTGCCCCACACAGCCCAGCCAATAGCCCCACCTCCTCTGGCTCGCTGGCTCTTGCTCTCACTTGCCCTGCCCCACGCCCGAGATTTGTGCTTCCTTCCTGCTGTGCACTGTGCTCCTTGGGGGCCCAACTGAAAGTGCAGGCCCTCCCCCAACACTCTTATTGAGTTCTGTGATAGCTCAGAACTCCATGGCCAGTAGACCATGTGATCATGTTGTTGAGGCTTAAAGCAAAAGTTTTATGGTTGTTTTTTTTTTTAAATTACTTGCTTGCTTCTACTGTGTGGCTATTTGTTGAGGACTGAGGCCTGTATCTCTGAATGGAGTTGACTCTGCATGCTTTGGGGCTTGGACTAAATATGGGAGAGCCAGCCTCAAGCTAGAATTTGTGCTGTAGGTAGGTAGACTCACTTGGTCTACTTGGTCTTAATTTGGTGTGGTGGGGCTTTGCGGGGAGATGTTAAAGCCCCACAGTTGACCTGAAACTGGAGGAATCCTGCTTGCTGTGTGAAATCTGCAATTATTCTTTCCTTCTATGAGAAACATGCAATTATATTGGGGGAGAGGGGAAATGCACCAAGAAGTGAATTCTCTAGTGTTACTCTATTTCTTTAAAAATATAGAAAAAATAAATAAAAATAAAGAAGTAGTGGAGTTCCCTGCTGGAGTTGACAGCACTCCATCCAGTTTCCTAAGACGACAAAAATAAAACAAAAGCAGCAGTGGAGTTTCCTCACTCCCTTGCTGGAGTGTGTAGCACAAACAGTTCACACTGCTGAAGGAGTCCCTGTAGAGGCAAACCTGCTGCCACTGTCACCATCATCTCCCTCAAAGCCAGAAAAAAGTGCTGGTGTTGCTTTCTGTTTATGATGTCCAGTGACACTGCTCAGCTGCAGCAGCAGTGGAGGTACTTTCGGCCTTTGAAAAGTATGTGGTGATGCTGGACTGCTTTGCCTTGCTTTTCATCGTCCTATAACTGTTTTTGTTTGGCTTCAAAGCTGCCTGCAGCTGCCGTTTTTGAAGTGTATGCTCCACGCCATTAGTGGGTCAAGCTCGAACACCTTGTCTGACAACACTGATCCTAGCTGGTAATTGGAGGATTTTGGAGAGTCCCTGCATGGTGAAGGGCTTGGGAGGCATCTCTTCTTTCTCCTTACCCTTCCTGCCTGCAGCATCTCCTCCAGTTCTTCTGTTATTAGCAACTCTTGGTGTGATTCAAGGAGCTCCTGCACCTCATGTGCCTCAGTGTCACCAAGGCCCTGATCACCAACAGCGTGTGCAAGGATCTTAATGCCCACACCTCTGCGTTGCACTTCTGCCACTGAGGAAACGACTGCAGTATGTAAAGATGTGACAGCCCCAGGTCGCAACTTCCTCCACACAGCATTCCATGAATGGGGCTTGATCTCAGAGAGGGACGCTGCAGTATTCTCAATGCAGTCAGCGATGCTGTAGTGCTTTCAGCAATCGCTGGATGTCACTCAGGGATCTGCCTCCATCATATCCAGCAGCCTCCTGAAGGTGCATTGTGTGTAGTATGATTTAAAGGTGGTAAACCCCTCCTGTATTCTGCCAGACAACCACAAGGCTCTGTAGTCACCAGGAGTCGACATCGACTCATCAGCACATTTTACCTTTATGAGAAGTTAGTCCATGGGCTGGATTAGCAAAGTGGTGTCCAGGTGCACGAACTGCAGTGCTTTGGGGTGGCCAGGGATGTTGTTCAACACCAGCAGGACTCTGAAGGCCAAGTTCTTAGCAGCAACCACATGAAAGCAATTGTTCACCTACGCTGTGAACACTGCTGTGGTCACCCATGCTCTCCTGTTTGCCCTCCAGAAGATGGAAAGCTGGTCTTTCTTCTGTCCTTTTGAGAGCACGAGGATTCTGCGCTCAGAAAAGCAGCATGGGTTTGATGATGCAGTCCCCTGCAGCATTACCACGAACCAGCAAATTCAGGTGGTCCTTTGCTGCCTTGAAGCCTGGAGCAGTTTTCTCTTCCTTCCTGATAAATGAGCTGGAAGTTATCCACTTCCAGAACAGGCCCATCTCATCTGTATTGAAGACCTGCTCTAGCCTGTGCCCTCCAGACTCTATCAGCTACTGGAACTCTGCTGGGTAACATTCTGTTGCAGAATATGAACTGTCTGTGTGGTTTCAGAACAAACACCAGTGCAAGGTTTAAGACAGCTTTACTTGTGAGACAAACGCTTAGAGGTCAGTACAGACAGGGGCGGATTAAGCCTTTTGCCGCCTATAGGCGGCCAAGGATTCTCTGCCCCCACCACAGCGAGGAGGGTAGGGGTTGTGGTGAGGATGAAGCCCCCCCTTTTAAACTTCTAAATGCTGCTGCAGCGGCCGCAGGGAGTGGGGGACGAGAGGCAAGTCCATCCCCCCTTCTACATTAAAATGTCACTGGACGGAATGGGGCAGCTGGCTGCAGTGGGGACTGGGAGAGTTGTTTACTTTAAAGCAGCTTCTGCTCTGTGGAGGAACCAGCAGTTAACAAGAGCAGTAGAGAGAGCCACTTCCAGCTCCCCTCCTCCCTCTCAAATAAGTGCACTGCATCAGGGGCGGGGCTTGCACTATGAGTACAGAACTTGCTGACTCACACACGTGAACAGGAAGGAGAATAGAAACTCCAACCAGTTAGCCCAACCAGTACTGAGGAAGCTACAGTGCCCCCTCTGGCTTCTTAGCAGATTACATGAAAATTATACACAGTAAGGTTGCAGTTGTTGCATATTCCAACACATTCTGCCCCCCCTCGTGGTCAGCCAATGCCACTTCCCCCAACAACTTTACATTGTGGAGAGCTGTAGTGGTGCTTGAACTTTTCAATCCAGCCCCTGATGGCCTGGAAACTGGAACCAGCACCTTCTGATGTTGCCACCGCTTGACCACCTTCTCTCACAAAGTGCTTGTAGATCCTTAGCTCCTTCTTGCTGATTACTGGTTTGCTCAGTGAAATTTCTTTCGTACCTGATCTTTGATCCAAAGTGAATGCTTTCTCCATCCTTTCCGTGTGGGGCTCACAGGAATGGAATGGTACCTTCAGACTCTGCGATGTTCCAAAGATCACACTGCCCCAGATGCTGGCTTCTCATTTTTTAATTGAATGGCCCATTGACCCTATAATAATGGCCAATGGATGGCATGTTGCATCCTTGCATGAACTTTTGCCACCTTGGCAGACCTCTCCGCTGCATGCTTGCTCACCGTGACTGTGGAGGAAGAAATACATTGGTATAGTACATGTACATAACAGCACACGTGCAGCACAGTTGTGCTGCACAGCAGCACACACCCCCTCGCCATTTGATAAATGTGCAGAATGGCAAGCGTTCAGCAATTAACAAGATGAATATCACAGTGCTGCACTGTACATTACACAGTACAATATGTTGTTTCCTTTCAAAATATAGAAAATTAAAGAAGAAGAAAAATACATTGTAAAATAGATTTAAAACATTGTGTGCACTGTTCAGTGTGCAACAGTGGTGCATTGTATGTAGTTGTGGTGAATTGGCTTGTGGAAATTTTCCTATCCTTCTGACTCTGGCCAGATAAATGATTACTCTCCCTGACCAGTCTAAACCAGTCCTTAGCTGCTTCCTCAGTTACCTAGCTCATGAATGATTCTTATCAACTGAGTCATTTGTCTGAGAGCTCTGAGGAGCTGCTTGGCTGTTAAGAACCTTTAACTTTCCAAACCCAGAACGTTAAAGAAAAATATTCTGGTAGTGTAATTCTGAGTGCCACCAAGCACTCCGAACTTTCAGGGTTCTGACCATGGTCTGTCCGAGTGCTTTAGACCTGGGTCTCCCTGTAACTGGGTATTGGGCAAGTATACTCCCCCTTGCTAACAGGCAAGAATAAAGAAAAACATTTTCCTCCCGTTCATTTGCCTGCATGTGGAGCTAATTGTTAATTGTTAGCTGGCTAAGCTCTTTGAGATGTGTTTTGCACCAGTGGGTTTGTTCCCCTCTCCCTGTCCCTGCTGGTTTAATAATCCAACCCTTGGAAGCTGGTAAAAAGTAAAGAACAGATTTTTAAAAAGACTTTTTATTAAAATTACTACAGACTAGTTCCATCTGAGGCTTCTTAGCTTTTTAATTACCTTTAAAAATATTTAACTTGGTTACGAGAATGTTTCAATACACCTTGCTGGTTCTAAAGATGGCACACTTTGAAATCTTAGTTACTTTGTTGCAAAGAACAGATATTTGAGGAAAATGCAAGGCACACACACACAAGCAAAATAACTTCCTGATGCACAGTTTGACTAAATAAACTGTTCCTTATGCTGGGTTCCCAAAGCCATAAGCCCTGGCTTCTTCCCTTGAATTTGCCAAGCTCCTGATGAGAATCAAGTCTTCTGCAGATCTCTCACCCTGAGAGATTATCCTGCAGCCTCTGCCATGAGGCATAAAAATGATAACAAACCTTGTGGCACCTTGAAGAGAAACAAATTTTATTTCAGCAAAAGCTGAAAATTACATTCATTATTAAGTGCCACAAGACTTCTGGTTTATGCTACAACAGACTTACACAGCTAGAAATTGTGAGTGTGTGCATGAGGGGGTGATTCTTGAAAAGAAGGCCATGGATGCTTGAAGAAAAAACTAATGTGTAAACTTTAAAACCCATTGCCTCTTCAGCTCATAGAGAATTTCAAATGAATTTGACAGCACTGCTTTCTTGTCAAAATCACATATGGGTTACCTTTTCAAATTCTGTATTATCCATAGGCAAGTACTGTGGTGGTATTATTTCTTTCTTTTCAGGTGAACTGTTGTGGGCATCATTACAAGGCTGTACAAGAATCTTGTTGTAGCTCTGTATTCAGTCATATTTACATGTTGATAAGGAGTAGAATTATTGTGCTTTAAGTGGGAACTACACTGAGTGCGAGAGGAAGCAGCAAAAAGAAAACATGTTTTGAGCATGTGTTTTTGGATGGCTTCTCATAAGGAAACAAAGAAAAAGCTTTTCATTTGAGTTTGATTTGTTTGATTTGTTTCTATTGACTGTATCTTTCATTATGAGATTGTAGGCGGGGTGTGTGTGTGTGTAAAGGTATTTATAAACTTCAGGGTTGAACTGCGTAGCTTGTAGTACGTAACAAGTTCAAATGGGTTGTAATTGACTAGTTAGTGCTTTCTTCAGAGCATTGCTACAAGCACACTCTCACCTTGATTTGTGGGTAAAGCTTGGTTGGTGCAAGGGCCAGCTGGCTTAATCCAGCATTGCAGCTCTGTATTCAGGAGATGGATACTGCTCCTGTCTGTTGCTTTCTTTACCGCTCTTCTGCATTCCTTCTTGTCCCCTGGCTTTTAAGATAGGAGGGATCCAGGAGGACTAGCTGACATTAGCTCTATGGTTTTTCTCCACAGTGCAGGGCTAAAGCAACTGCTTGTTTGAGTCTTTGCCTCCTTGAGTAAATGGAAAGGAGAGGAAGTCAAAGCAGGCTGGACTGCCCTCTAAGTGCTTCTGACTGCCTTTGCCAGGAGCTAGATACTAGAGGCAGAGGCAGCAACCATAGCAGCTTGCTTTCTAATTATTGCTTCTTCTCTAGATTATAAAGGCCTGCTACATTTGTTACCTTTTTCTTTTTGAAGGTAATTATACAGTGTGTTCAAGTGACCTTTAATCTTGTTGATAAACTAGAGAAATTAAACTCCTTAAAATGTTCTCCATTTCAGGCACTTTTCTGAACCTCAAATTACTGTGTTGTAATCATGGTTGTAAATGCAGAAAGCCACCCAAGTGAGAGAGGGTGCCATAAATACAGCTTGGTAATGGTCATACAAGTCTGTGTGTGCAAGCAAGATGACTGTGTTTATTTCAAAGGATGCTTTGTTGGACGAGAGACATCCTTTACATAAAAATGGGTTTTCTATCTGTACAGACTTGCCATCCCATTTAGATACATCAGCTGCAATCCTGATGTGCAGTAGTGCATGTGCATATGGAGCTTTTATATATTTATTTAATATTACCCCACTCACACTGATTGACAAACTACTAACTAAGCCAAAATAAACTTGAATTGTGGTTTGGAAATCTGGTTGGGAATGATCTTCTGAATCAGAAAGCAAGACCCAGTGAACTTCAAAATAATGTGTAGAGAACTGAGGTGTTGGTATTTCATTGGACATTATAAATGCTTGATGCCTGGTGCTTATCTTATTTGGATTTTAATTTTTGAGAAATTATATGGTGTGTCTAATCTGCCACTGCTGCTATTTTAAGGCTGTCTTTCAATTTGCCTCTCTTGTTTAACAGTTGTTAGTTCCTGATTTGTAGACTGAATAAACATTTCCAGACCATGTATTTTGAAGTCCTTGCCAGTTTAATAATTTTCTTTTACTTGTTATTCCCCAATAGGAAGACAGGCCTGCATGTTGATTTTAATAACATATTGAGTAAGGTTTAATAACTCCATAATCCAATTTTGCTGAATATTTTATAGTTGGTACTATAAAAACAGACTTAATTTTTATTAATTTGGGATGGGTGGATGGCAGGAGGTTGGCCTCTCTGAAAACTTAAGTGATATATAGTCAACTTGTAAGACTTGCAGACACAGCAAGTGTCTTTAACAGGCAACACCCCAAAGCACGATGATACTGGCCATTATAGGAATGTTGCCTTCTGCAAACAGATTCGCTGTCTGCAAACAGATTCGCTGGTACAGATATCAGGCCTAGAGTGCCAGGAACTGAAATCCCATTTAAATTTCATGTAATAGCTCTTATGGCTGTCAATTCTATTCTGATACTCTGGTTATATAAGTATTTGGGAGATGGTGGCAGATGTTTAAGAACATAAGAACAGCCCTGCTGGATCAGGCCAAGGCCTATCTCGTCCAGGATCCTGTTTCACACAGTGGCCCACCAGATGCCTCCAGGAAGCCCACAGGCAAGAGCTGGGGGAAGGCCCTCTCTCCTGCTGTCACTCATCTACATAACTCTCTACTGAGAACATAGCAATGCCCGTCCTAGCAACCATCCATCACTCAACAACCTAACCCTTTGCTTCTTTCTCAGCATTTTTACCAGCACATTAAATCAGTGCAGAGCCAAATGAAAATACAGTATAAATGCTTAGAACAAATATGTGAAACCATAGGTGACTCTTAATGTTAATTTCAGTTATATCTATATATCAATATTGTGGGGAGCTTTTTGTTTTGTTCTTTGACCAAGGAATGAAAACCATCTGTCTAACTTGGATGGATTTTTTTGTCTCTCTCTCATCTGACATGTAAATTTATACATGAACATTTCATCCTATAACTTTCTCCATTAACCTCTATGAAAGGGTGAGCCTGATAGTTGAAACAAAAGAGATGATTCAAAGAAAAAAATTCTCCATTTATCTCAGGCCAGTTTACATACAAGTAAAAGTAACTTTTATTAAGGCTTAGGGAAATGATATTTGGCTAAACTTGTCAGTTCTCATTATTGAAATGACCTGTCTGTCAGACAATAGCTATTTCCCACAGTCATGCTATCATAGCTGTAATTATCACATGAATACTTTTATTTTATTTATTTAATACATATCTGTACCGCCCAAAACTTGAGTCTCTGGGTGGTTTACAATTAAAATAATTTAAAACATCAAATTACTTAACAATTAAAATAATTTAAAACATTAAAATTTTAAAAAACATTTAAAACCCAGTATTAATTAAAGATGATCTTGTCCCCATAGGGCTCACATTCTAAAATGAAACATAAAGCAGATACCAGCAACAGCCACTGGAGGAATGCTGTGCTGGAGCTGGAGAGGGCCAGTTGCTCTCCCCCTGCTAAAACAGAAGAGTATCGCCACTTTAAAAGGTGTCACTTTGCTAAATAGTGTTAAATCCTATTGATTTAAGTAAGAAAATTAAGGATGTGGTGAAATCTTTCTTATAGAAATGAATGGGACTTCAAAATGTTTAACTTTGGAGGGACATGCCTAATGTGAGTTACTAATCTGTTTATTGTGAACTGAATCTGTGACTTTCTATACTCAGTTAGGAAGACAGGCTTGCAGTTTGCAAGCATTCCTCCTGTGACAGTGGCTCCATGGGGGTGGGGTGGGGGTGGAGGTGGGGGCAGGGGCAGGGGCAGATACCTTTTTTTAAAAAAGGCAAATGTCACCACTGCTGGTACCTGGCATCCTGTAGGAAACCAGGCAGATCTAAGCAGCATCTTGTGGGGAAGCTGTCCCACCTCTTACCCAGGGGGCAAATTAAGCTTTTTGCTACCGGTAGGCAACTAAAGATTGGCTGCCACTCTCTGTCTCTGTGTTGAAAATAAGTTAAATCTTCCTTTTCTTCCTTTTTTTAAAAAAATCCACCACTCTGCAGCAGGGATGGTAGTGGAGACGAAGGTGAGAACTCTTCCACAGGCCCACCTGCCTCCCAAGTAACAAGTTGGACCGTATTTGGCTAATTTTGGGTCTCTGTGTATGTGCATTCTTGCGTAGAGAGCCCTGAAATGGCCCGAAATCTGTCATTTGGGAGGCACGCTGGCCTGTGGAAGGAGCTGCTCCCATGGGCCCGCTTGCCTCCCAAATGACATGTTGGGCCGTTTTCGGTTTCTTTCGGGACTCTGTGCACACTGCTCTGCACAGCGGCAGCTTTAAAAGGTTTTTTAAAGGGTAGTGGAGCACACCACCCTCAAAATTTGCCACCCCTCAAAATTTGCCAGCATAGGCAAGTGCCTATGATACCCATGTGTTAATCCGCGCCTGCTCTCAGATGGCTTCTGTACATGTACGACAGCCATTTGAGTGGTCAGCATGGCAGTCGAGTGCTAAGCTGGCAACTCAAATGGCCACCACATCTTTCTGTGATTCCAGTAGTTGTGTAGCTCTATGAGGTAGCATTTCCCCTGCTTTCCAATGGGAGACTCTCCCCACATTTTCTGAAAATTTAATTTATTTCCCAGAGTTTGTGGCATGCTTCTATTTTTCATGGTCTGTTCTTGGAGTTTGATGCCCGTCAGTGAGGCCCAAGCAGCTTTATATATAGTTTTATTAGAGGGGGGGAGGGAGAGAGAGAGAGAGTTACTATCTGTTGAACCTGCAGTCACATTTGTCATGCCTCTCCATCATTGGGACCTGAATAGGAATTTAAAACTTGACTGTTCTGTTTATTTCTTTGACATCTCTAAGGAACAAATAGCTAAGTTTCAGTCCTGGATCTCTGTTACCCATCCTGAGTACTTATTCTGTTTCTGGTAATATCAGCTATTCCACACATTGTGTTGCATAATTATTTGCTTGACTGATGTGAACATAAATCATTTTTACTTGATTATCCGGTATGTCAGATTCTGTAAAATCTCATAGCAGTGGTCATATTTCATCTATATTTTACAGCCATTCTACTTAATGTCATAAGCCAGTGTTCAGTGATGATTAATTTCATAATAAATTCTTGCCAATATATAATATAGCTCCAAGTGAGCTTTTGCCAGAATATTTTAAATTGTTCTTGGCCATGGTTGCCACAAAATATTGTGAAGCAATATTTAAAGCTAAGCCTTACCTAGCATAAGTTGTTTATGTCTTGGATTGATTATCAATCTAACATTTTAATAACACATGCCTTATTAACTGTCTCATTATATGCCAACAATATATTGACTTTCTAAGCGGCAAGGATGGAGTTTCCAAGACCTTTTAAATTAATAGTAGCCTACTTTGGCTAGAGAAAGAGATTACTATGCCTTGAATCCTTTTTCTCTAAAGTAGTTGCTACAGATTCATCTGTGGAAATGGGTAACTGTAAAGGGAATGAAAACTATTTTCAGTGATCCAGACTTTTGATGCTTTTGAGGTGGGAAAACAGGCCTATTGTGTTCCAAACAGATCCAGATCTTTGTGTTTTTCTTTTGTGTTATGTGTATACTGTTGTCTTCCTTGGGAACCCCCAGCATATCCTCCATGGTCATCTTTTGAGGAGTGAATTTTGTCTTCTTTACACCATTCACTGTTCTAGGGTGCGCAGCCTCTCAGATGCTGAGAAGCAAGGTCAGGCAAATTTTTCACGACCCACTCCTGGCCTTTTGATGCTTTGAGTTCTGGGGAATCATCCAAGCCCCCTTGAGTTTTTTAGAATCTAGATTTCTGGATTTACTCCCATCCTGCTTCCTTGGGCCGTTTTGACAGTGAACTTGAGAATTAGAACCTGAGTTGTCTTAGTCCACCCCTCTAACCACTACATCACACTGGCTCTCCACAAAGATGGCCTTTGGACCTCGATTTGAACCACATTTAGTCCAGTTGTAGAGACAGTGAAAGGAAAGTAGGCTGATTAGTTCTTACTAGAACAACTTGTTTCTTTAGGTTGCAGCTAGGTTATCTCCAGTTAACAGCACCAGTTGAAATTGTCACTTGACTCAAAGCAGATTGTGAAAACCTCTCACTTCCTGGGTTTCATTTTAAGCAGGGGGTTGTAGTGATGGTAGGGCTTCAGGGGAGGACTAGGCCTCACTCAGAGCAACTGCTGTTAGGCTAGGCCTTTCCTAATAAGGGGAAAGCCCAGGAAATTCAAAATAGGATTAATCCCAGTGACAGGGCAGGAACTACCAACACAGCCACCTACTGAAGAAGAGAAAGCTTTGTTCTCTTAGTCTGACCTATGAGGGCCCCAAGGAAGCAGCTGGCTATTGCTCGGGAAGGCCTCAGCCTATGAGTAACAAGTTAGGACTGAGTCAGTTAAACATGCCAGGGAAGTTATTTTTCTTTACTGTTTGCTTGGAATCTGTGTTGCCAGGTTAATGAAAACTCTTTATTTATTAATTAACATATTTTTAATACTGCCAAAAACTCACGTCTCTAGGCGGTTACAATCTTACAATCTGCTTTATGAAAAGACAATTGTTCTTATTGCATACCTTTTCCTTTTAATCTGATAATAAATCCTTGTTGCTTAAGTGTGCTACACTTCATTTTGGGTCTGCCCTAGTCACATGCCATTGTAGGCCTAGGACTGCTTAGCCGTTCTAGGGAGAATTTTGCCACATTAACACCCCCCCCCCCGCAGGAAAGATTGTGGAAAGATTGTTTTGTCGTACTTTAATATAAAGTGGATGGTGGCAGCCTGCTTGAATCCCTTGCAGTTAAGGATTCACCCCAGTGAACTTCCTCCTCCTACTCTGGCAGGAGTCATGACACTTGCGATAGTCGCGCACTATGGTCACGGCAGTGAGCATGCGTCGACACTCCTGGCTCTGTTCCTTACTACAAGATATGAGGGACAGGGTGGAAAGCCTTGCCTTCGATGGAAAAGGCCTTTTCCATGATGAAACGGATACGACGATGGAATCATTAAAGAAGTCAAGGTTCACAGCACGTACCTTTATGACAGCTACAGCTGCAGCAGGTGGTTCGTCAAGAAACCGCAGCTGCTCTCGGCAGAGGCCCTATAAATTTCAAGAAAAGAGGGATTACAGAAGGCAATACGGGCCCTATCAGCGGTCTAAGGGGTTCAACCCAAAGGGAAAAATACCCGCCAAAACAAGGACAATACAAAACAGACCTTTTGACGGGATTGTTCACCCACTGCTCTTGCCTTCACTGACCAACACCCACACCATTGGCGCATTACCATCTAGAATCACCAATCATGCCAGGACCCCTACCATCGGTCCTGTAGTTGCCAGGAATACCATCAGACTGGCAAGCCATGCCCAAGCATGGCACAATATAACATCGGATTGTTGGGTCACCCACATAATACAAACGAGTTATGCAATAGAATTCAAGGTCAAGCCGCCGTTTTCGGGCATAAAGTTTACCACAGCCACGGCAGTGTTACAAGAGGAAGCAGGGTGGATTTGATTTAAATCAAACTGATTTAAATCACGATTTAAATCACGATTTAAATCACGATTTAAATCACTAGCAGGGTGGATAAAAATCAAAAAAATCCGATTTAAATAAAAAAAATCCGATTTTTTAAATTTAAATCGGATTTTTGATTTAAATCGGATTTTTGATTTAAATCGGATTTTTTTGATTTTTATCCACCCTGCTAGTGATTTAAATCGTGATTTAAATCAGTTTGATTTAAATCAAATCCACCCTGAGAGGAAGTGAAGGTGCTACTGGAGAAGCGGTCAATTGTTCCAGTACAGTGGGCGAACAGACTATCGGGTTACTGCTCCCGGTACTTCCAGATTCCAAAAGGGATGGTGGAATCAGAGCAATAATGGACCTTAAGGGCCTCAATTACTACATCACAACCAGGATATTCTGTATGACAACTCTACAGGCAATTCTACCCTTCTTGGCCCAGGGGAGATGTGCAGCGACATTGGATCTGAAGGATGCCTACTTCCATGTAGGCATCCAGGAGAGCCATTGCAAATATCTCAGGTTCACGGTAGGTGATCAGATCTACCAATATGCAGTTCTACCTTTTGGCCTTTTGACTGCACCAAGAGTATTCACCAAGGTAGTGGCAGTGGTGGTGGCCTACCTGCGGACACAGGGGATAGTGGTTTATCCGTACTTAGACAATTGGCTCCTTGTCAGCCACAATAAGGACTGCTTGTCGAACAGATCCAACACATGGTCCACTTACTCGAAGACCTAGGGATCAATATCAATTGGAAAAAATCGTACCTCACCCCTATGAGACGTGTGAGTTTCATAGGTATGGACTTGGACTTAGAGAAGAAACGTGCATATTTACTTTGGGAACGCATGGAGGAGATACTCTCCCTCATACGACAATTTCAGAACCAGCCACTGCAGCCGGCGGTGCAGATTCAGAGGCTGATGGGTCTGATGGCCTCCTGTACCATGCGGTTACGCATGCGCACATTACAACATGGAAGATGGAAGAGAACAATCTGTCTCAAAGGGTTCCATTCACACCTTTAGCCCCAAGCCGATGTGTCACGATGGATGCATCACTAACAGGTTGGGGGGCTCATTGTGCGGGCCACTGCATTCAAGGAACTTGGACACAGCCCCAAACCCAGCAGCATATCAACTGTTTGGAGTTGATGGCGGTGTTCTTAGCACTGAAAGCATTCGAACCATTACTACAAGGGGCAGTAGTGCAAGTGAAGTTGGACAATACGACAGCGATAGCCTACATCAAACAGCAGGGGGGAATGGTCTCCATATTGCTCTGTGTTTTCGCCCAAAGGATTTGGGACTGGTGCGTACAACATGCCATCTATCCACTGGCACTCCACATAAGAGGAGTGGACAATCACCTTGCCGACAACCTCAGTCGGGTCACCATTTACGGCCAGAGACACGAATGGGAGATAAAGAACTCATACCTCAAGGTGGTGTTCAACAAGTGGGGAGTCCCCTTGGTAGATTTGTTTGCAACGCATGCCAACAGAAAGTGTGCCAACTACTGCTCACATGCGGGCATCAGACAGGGGTCCCTAGGGGATGCGTTCAGCACACTTGGTGTGTGGGACTACTATACCTATTTCCACCATTGCCGATGATAGGACAGGCGCTAGCGCAAATAATAAGGGACAGAGCGACCTGCATACTACTGATGCCATGGTGGCCGCGTCAACCATGGTTTGCTCCACTACTGCAGTTGTCAGGGGGGAACTTCCACAAATTCCCGCAAGCACCAGACCTCTTACAAAGAGAGGAAGGAAAAGTTCTACATCCCAAGGTCCACACCCTGCGGATGACAGCATGGCAGATCAATTTATGAGAGACGTCCTACTAAACAGTAGGCGACTGGCAACACGGCAAAATTATGCAAGCAAATGGAAGTGCTATATGACCTATATGAAGGACAAAGGATTCAAACCCTTACACGCCACTCCGCAACAGGTGCTGCACTGTCTATCCTCTCTGAAGTTGAAAGGCTTGGCTAATGTGTCAATCAAAGTACATTTGGCAGCCATTTCAGCATGGCATAAGGGATGGGATGGAACTACTGTGTTTTCCCATCCGGAATGCAAACATTTCATGAAGGGACTCAATAATTTGTATCCGCCAGTGCAGAAGCTGATAGAACAATGGAGCTTGTCTTCGGTGCTGTCGACTATAACAGAACATCCTTTTGAGCCGTTGGCAACAGTGCCTATCAAACTACTCACACTAAAGACTGCTTTCCTGGTGGCAATCACGTCAGCGTGAGTGAATTAACGGCTCTCAGGGTAGATGAGCCTTATACCCAGTTCTATCCCCACAAGGTGGTCAGAGGTTAGATCCATGCTTCTGTACTAAAATAATAACTGACTTCCATTTGAATCAGGAGATAATCCTGCCAACTTTTTTCCAAGGAGCAAAACTCCCTTGGAGATAGCACTTCACTCATTAGATGTATAGAGGGTCCTTCTGTTTTACCTGCAGAGAACCCATGACTTTAGAAAATCCAGAAAGCTGTTTGTGGGCTACAAAGGCAAATGCAGGAGCCGCCCAATTTCACGCCAACGTCTATCACATTGGTTGGTGGAGCTGATTTTCCTGGCGTATAAATGTCAAGGGATCGCACCTCCCAGGACTGTATGTGCACATTCAACTAGGACATATGCTACATCGGCTGCCTACCTTTCGGGCATCAGGATGTCAGATATCTGCATGGCGGCTATGTGGTCCTCTCAGCAGCTGTTCATCAAGCATTATGCGATAGACTTAAGAATGGCACAGGAGGCGAATTTCGGGAGAAATGTACTAAAAAGGGTATTAGCATGAGCTTGGGGTCTACTGCACTCACCTCCAGGAGCAAAGCTAGCTAATCACCAATTCCTTATGATTACAATGGATCATGATCCAGACAAACAAGTTGCTTACCTGTAACTCTTTATCTGGAAGTGATCCGTTGTAGTCATAAGCCCCTCCTGAACCATCCCTGCTGCAGTACAAGAAAGCGGAAAAGGACTATTCAGTAGATCTTGTGGATCGTCACCATAGGTGGTCTGCAAGAAACTGAAGAAGGGACGTGCCAACTGCCACTCTTAACTTAGCACAGCACGGGCTGGTGGGGCGGGGTGTCATGAGGAGCTACTCAATCAGCCTGTGAGGTCCCTGCGCAGGCACAGAACCCATTCTTTATTACTACAACGGATCACTTCCAGATCAAGAGTTACAAGTAAGCAACCTGTTTTTCTGCTAGGTTAAGGTGCTTCCATTGGAACATAGGAAGCTGATGCCTACTACCTAAAGCAGCATTTTCCACTCTGACTGGCAGTGGCTTTGCAGGAGTTCAGGCAGTATTTTGATTCCTTGCTCAGGGTTCATGATGGTCCCCACCCCTCTCTCTCGGTCTCGGATTGCAGGGGAGGGAGTTGCTTCACTCACTGCCTCCTTCTGCTGAACTAAACCTCTCTTTGTCTGCTGGACTAAACTTCTCTTGGTATGGCCTCTCACTGGAGGACCCAGACCCCATGTCATCACTGTGCAGTGGGTGAGTGATAAACTGGTTGTGGTCCACCATTTCTGCTTATCATGTAATCCATTATCTTGGTACCTTCACTGGCAGGTGAGTAAGATTCACTGCCACATATCCCACCTCTACAGTACATTGTCTTGCTCTCTCCACCTGAAACCAAGTTCCAGTCCCCACTCCTTCTGTGCTTTAACTCACTAGGAGAAATGGGAAAAGATCAGAGATGTACTATGGATGGTTGATCCACTGATGCCAGGTTTACTGAAGCTAACATGCTGCTGTTGTGATACTTTTGACTTTGTTCTGTTGGCTAAAATCCTTGCTTCTGCAAGGTCAGATGCTGCTGAATGCTTGTTCCAAACACTAGGTCTGACATTGTGGGAGGGGCTGGTTTCATTTGTTCTAACTCGGGAACACAGAATTATGCAGTGCCTCAGACTGGTTTTGAGACACTATCATCAGGGGAAACAATACTGACATTTCCAAAGAGAAACAGGGTGGTTTCCCCCATTCCAAATGGCTTAACATGGGCATAGGATAGAAACTACCCCACCACAGAAAGCCCATTGAATCCTGGAGTGGTTCTGTAATGGGAATGAGATCGAAACCACCCCACCATAGGGATTCCATTAATTTCTGGGGTGGGTTTTCCTCCCAAGTGACTTGGCATAGGAATAGGATAGAAATTACCCCACCAAAGGGAGTCAATTCCTTTTGGGGTGGTTTTCTAACCTGTGTCATATTTTTATTAATTTACTAACTAGTGAGGGGCAATACCTGTGGATATATCGTGTACCAAAGTCCAAGTAAGAATTTGATAACAAGGGCATAGCTGGGAGTTAGGATGTGCAAACAAATTTGATGTCAACGCTGTTCAGTTTGACTGTTTGGGGTTAAACCGACCCAACCCCCCCCCCCCGCCATTCAGCAGATTCACGATTCTTTTTTAATTTTTTATTTATTTTAACTTATCTCGTATAGGGGAGTTGCTCAAGGTGGCAGGGGGATCAACAGAGGTTCTCCCTTCCCCCTGCCAGCCTCCCTTAGTGCTCAAACTGGCCCATTTGGCCAGTTCTTCAGGCCTTCTCTTTCCGGCATGACCCAGCACGCAGGGGCCAATTGCATAGGTGCATGGCCGCCATGCCAGAGGGGGAAGGCCCAAACTGCCAAATGGGCCAGTTTGGGCAGTAAGGGAGTCTGATGGGGGGAGGGGGAACTTCCATGGACACACACCCCTGCCACCTTGAGCAACTCCCCTGGAGGAAGTAAGTTTTTTAAAAAATAGAGAAACCCCCCCCCCGCCCCGACCGGACTGCGGCCAGGGTGGTGGTGGTTTCGAGGTGGTGCCGGACCGAACTGGCCCGGTCTGGTTTGGGTCCCGTTCAGACTCAAAGCAAATCAGACCAGCCGATTCTGTGCACACCCTACTTGGAGTACAGTGGTTGTTTTGTTTATGCACCTTTACATAGCTGGGGATGGGAATCTACCAAAAATCTGGATGAGGGTTAAATAAAATCAAATAAAAACTTCACTGAGTTAGCAAAAAGCCTCATATCATATCATAGGCTCACATGAGGAACATGCCATTTTGTGTCCCAGCTGTGTGCTGCTGGAAAGCCCACTTGGCTGTGACTGGTGGCATCTGAAAATGACATCATTAAAAGATGTCTTTGAGCTGATGGTGCATGAGTCCTGATACAGCAGTAGGGAGTGGTAGGTTACTGGCAATTAGAGTAGTGGTTTGGATCCTGCCTTGAAAAAGTCAACAGAGTGGGCACTGGAATTGGAGTTGATGGGAATTTTCCCCATGGGTAGTTGCTTCAAGTCCACAGCCAAGACAAAGCCACCAGCATCCTGGGAAGAGGCTGTCTTTTTCTCCCATGGAATGGAGACAGTTAACTCTTTTGGATTAGGCAAAGCAAGCTGAAGAAGATTGAAGTTGTCCCTAACTAACTTGTTCTTTGGGGAAAGGCCTAGGGGGTATCTGTTTGGATAAAAATAAGCAAAAGCATCTGCAACAAACTTAACTGTTTGGTTGAGGTATTTTTGGATCCTGGAAAGATCACAGATCCTAAATAGCAACATTTAGGCACCAGGTGATGTTTGTCCTGTTTACCGTTACCAAAACGTCAACAATTGTTGGTAGTCGTAAATTGTTTTTATTGCTATGCTGATTATTGCTATGTTAATTGCTTTGAGGATGTGTCTTAGCTTTTTGATTGGTCCTTGTTTCATTTCTGAGTTGCCCACATTTGCTCTTAATACTTTTTGCATTTAATGTGTTTGATTGCTATATGGTTATTGTTCTAGCATTTGTGTAAGCAATCCTGAATACCTTTGTAGATGATTTAAAAAGTGGTGAATATATTGTTTAAAAATGAATGAATTAATGCCAAAATACATGCTATATACAATTTGTAACTTACCTTTATTTCAGCCATCAAAATGAGGCTGCTCACAGCATTGGTATTGCTTATAGTGTACATATGAAGTCATATAACTTTTCACACAATTCATAGATATCATCAAAAGTATATGTACTGTAGTATTGCTTGAGTGTATCCCTTGCTATAAGCAAAATTGCTAGGTTTTTTATTTATTTCTAAAGCATTTGTGTTTGTGTATGTTCATTAAATCATAGCACTTTAGAGTTCTAAGGGGCTTTGGAGGTCTTCTAGTGTAAGAAATCCTCTAGAATAATAGAATACTATTTCCCCCCCCCCCCTTTTTTTTCTTCTTCTTCTTCTTCTTCTTTAAGTGCAATCAGTCTTTCTGGAAGCATAACCTCTTCTCTTAAAGAAAAAACTATCCAGGAGGCCAAAACAATAAAGCAAAAATACCATTCAATGAAATCTAGTGGTAAGCAGTCAAATATGCCAAATCTTGGCTTGGGACCAGAACAGTCAAACAAGATGCATTCATTAGGTGGAGGTAAGTATCTATGTGACTTCAATTAAACATAGAAACCCTCTTAAGAGTAGAAATCCATTATGCTTACAAGAGTTTTGTACGGTGTGTAGATGCTTGGTCATTTAATAAGGGATTCAATGTGCTGTGGTAAATAACTCCAGCTCTGCAATCCCCCACTTGTGATAGTGCATATTTTATGCACCATCACAAGAGGGTGATTGTTTAACTATCCTTGTTTTAATGACAGGATTTTAGTTTATGCAGAATTTAAGTTATTTGCTTTAATCTGCCCCGCCCCCACCCCGACACTGGTATAGAGAAATAATAAGGAAGCTGAAGCCATTAGTTTCATAGAATTGTAAAAACAAGAAATTAATGTGTTTTGAGGAATGATAGTGAAAACATACTTGACTCTGGCATCATCATTATCATCCAATTTCAGAACTTGCTCCTACTTTTTAATTTTTTAAAGTTTCTAACCCTCAAGTTATGTACGAGCTGTCTCTCTTTACGTGATAATCAGATGCGCATTCATGGATGCTTGTGAGTGATGGCTGCTTGGATACATTTCCTAAGTAATCTGGAGGCCTGCCTTTGTAAGTGTCCTCTCGGATACTTCATACAATAGTTTCTGTGTGAGCTCCCTATAATTACTGTTCTCTCAAAGGTTGTGTTTCTGCCCTGTGATTCTTGCCTTCCAAAGTCTAGTATTGAAGCCTGCTGATACTTTAGAGAACTAATTGCTGTGGATGAGGCCCTTGCTGCATCTAAAGCAAAGGGGGGCAGAATAGGGATGATTTTGTAGCTTGCACTCATGCATAATGATTAGAAGCAGGCGTCTCTGCTTGCAGTAGAGGAATGGCCTGCTTGAGGAGCTTAACCCTTTGCCACGCCTGCTTTGTTTATTTTATAGCTCTCTTTAAGCCCCTCTTTCCCATGACTCTGGAGACCCGTGACTTATGAGATCAGTTCCACGTATTGCATCTTAATCTCCAAGCTGTTATTTCCTTTACATTGAAGACAGTTGGGGCCTTTTCTTCTAAATACTGTT
Organism: Hemicordylus capensis; assembly: GCF_027244095.1. NCBI lineage: Eukaryota > Metazoa > Chordata > Lepidosauria > Squamata > Cordylidae > Hemicordylus > Hemicordylus capensis. The sequence goes on along the minus strand of NC_069658.1, from coordinate 313,350,025 downwards.
GATAAGCATTTACACACTTTCTGAGGAGCTTTGCTTGCTAGTTATCATTTAGGCCTGTTGAGACATGGTTGGATTTCTTTTTCCTGGAGTTGCTCACTGTGCTATAATTATTTCTTCACATTTTCCTTTCCAAAAGAAGATAGTAGTAGTAATTTGTTTTCATGCGATTCGAAATCTAAACCAACAGGGTTGGATTTTTGATCTTTTTTGTTTGACCAAGGACAGACATGCTCTTCTGGGTCCTTCTGATATGAATGACAAAGAGCTACTAGTGTATAGAGAAAGCTCGGTAGCATTCTGCCAGGGTTGAGATGAACACCACTCTTTCATAATTAATAGCAACCCTTGCAATAATTGCTCAGGGGAAAAATGCAGAAAAGAGAGAAGAGGAAAGAAATCCTACTCTCCACAAAGAGAAGCTTTGCTTAAGCCAAAAGGCTGAGATCTAGAATAAGTACAGGTTTAGCTGCTACATAGGGCTGTAATCCTGAGCCCTTTGCAAAAACTTGAATGTGTGCAGCAGAGCATTTGGCTATGTTTAATATCAGCTTCTGTCGGGGCCAAACCAGGAATGCATGGGGACCATCATACCAAAAAAAGTATTTCCAGCTGGCAATACTTTGACCAAGTATTAGACCTTTCGGTAGTAAATTTTAATGAGGCAAAGTGTTCATCTGTAAAAGCAGGTGAATGCTTTTTGTTTGCATGGGTGACCATTCTGAAGTCCACATCTTCTGTCTCAGGGTTGCTGAGGTCTGTGGCTTACACTGGAAGCCAGACCCTGAAGTGCAGCAAGAAGAAGTACTGCTCTGTTGACAAAGTTAAGGCTGAAGACAATGGCTGACACTTTGAATGGAAAGGTGAATGCACTGGGAGACTACATCCTCACAGCTGGAGGATTCCCCATTGCAGCCAGGCAGGGGGCAGAAATCTTTGCTGATCTTTTGTGCTTCCAGAAATGCACTGTGCCTTCCAAAAATATGTCCCTGAGGGTCACATGCACTACAGAAGTGGGGAAGCCTTTGGCTGTGTTAGGAGCAGCCTCCTGCAACCTTGCTGCAGTAGTCAGGATGTTGGCTAAGGCCCCTATTCTGTATACCAGGCCTAGCCAATTCAGAGGCTTTATACTGCCTGCCAGTAGGAGGGCTGATGGGGCTCCATTTGAAGGAGACTCTGAAGTATGAGGACACCCAATCCAAGACAGCTCACTAAATTAAGCACTAACCTCTGGCCTTCACCTTCTTGGTACTGAAAGTCCTGTCTAGTCTTCCTCCTGCTTTTTGAGATTTTATGAGGTGCTGCTCACACATTTTCAGTCTTGAGTCTATAGTCCTAAGGGCTAGAAACTTCTTCTTTTAAAGAAAAACGTTAAGTTTATTAGGGTGTTGGTTTTTGTGTTTGGTATAAAATTTATGGTTGCACAGTGTGACTGCAGATGAATGGACACGCTGTCCTGACAGTACTGCTTTACCACACAGAGTTGTGTAACACATACCAAGGGCAGATCCAGTCGCACCCCCTGTGAATTTGGATTGAGTTTCATTGAGACTGGCAGTAGCAGAGAATAAAAAGAGGGTTTACTTCCCTTTCTGCTGCTAGTCCTGCTGTCTCCTAACCTTATTGATTATCCAGGAGTATTGTGCTCCTCCCCTGCTCAGCACTTGAATGTAATTGCAGAGCTAGGAAGCCACAGGAGGAGCTGAATGGGAGGTGGAAGCTGACTGTTGGCTTGTCTCCCTCAAGGAAGGAAAATAAAACATTTTTAAAAACCAACCCTTATCTGTTTGTTTTGTGTGTGATTTGTTCCCCTTTCTTAAGCCACTGTGTTTCTCTCCCCCAGCCTGTATGAACCGTGTGTGCGTGCGAGAGAAGTCCCACTCTCACTTGAAAATTTTCAATTTGTGTGCATATGTTTCTTGAGCGTGAGTTTTAAACCTTTAAAAAAATCATTTTCAAAGTATAAGACAAAACTGTTCTAGTTCAATTTTGTAAGAAAAACCATCCCATCCCAACAATATGCCTTCTTGTGAGGAAATTAGTCATTACAAAACAAAGTATTAAAAGCTTTTAAAAGAATAAGAGGGAAGAAAAAATGCTCTGACAAAATGGATCTGTTTCTGATTTTGTTCCTGCCTTTTGTTTCTGAAAAGACTAAATTGCTTATAGCTCTAATTCCCCCCATTAAAATATTTATATGATGCTTTTTTTAGCAACAAAGTTCTCAAAATGGGTTGAGAAAATTGTTCTTTTTCAACATGTTTCCCCTAAATGTGGGGAGGTTGTGGGCTTCGAGCAGGCCCACACCCTGGATCTTTTAAGTACCTAACAAAACCTCTGGAAGGGAGCGAGGAAGAGGGGAGAGTGGCAGGATTGTCCATGCAAAATCTGGTGTCAGCAGGTATCTTCAGAATTTATTCAAAAATAAAATTAAAATATTCAATCTTTGCCTGAGTGAATTTTGGTGTAAAAAGTAGTGAATTCAGCTAATTTAAGTGGGGTGAGGGTGGAGAAAAGGAATGAGAGAGAGCAGAGAGGAGGAGGAGGAGGAGGAGGAGGAGGAGGAGGAGGAGGAAGACAGAAGGTGTGAGGTGACAGAAGGTGGCACATGAATATGTATGGCTCCCCAGAGGTGCATCGGAATCCACTCTGGCCCACCACAAGATTTGGGTTTCACACCCCTGACATAGTGCATTTGCAAGAGAAATAAAATCCAAGCCCCAATATTTTTAAATATTTAAAAAAATATTATGGGAAAAACATTCCTGTTGAACCCCCTGTTATTTCCTGCTAGATCCACCCTTTACACATATGAAAGCACTATTGTTTGTTTAATGACTTGGAATGATAGAATCGGGGATAAATAAATAAATAAGATTGCTCATTCTCACAGTTCTATGCATATGTTCTAGTTGGTAATTTCATTTTAGCCTACTTTCCTTAAAAAATGTAAGTTTGTGAGATCACCCAGCTGTGTGTGTGTGTCCGTCCGTCCTTTTATCTGTCCCTGTCAACTTTGCAATGCCTAGACCAATATGAACCAAATTTTGTACAGTTGTAGGGACACAGAAAAATCTCAATAGCATAGTTTCTGATGATGTCATCCACCCTGATTCAAGGTGGCGAACGCGTAAACGTTTGAGGCACAAGAGGGCTAACATGTGAACCGCCTAACTGATTTGAATCTAACTGATTTGAATCGAATTTGCTATAGCTGTAGGGACACAAAGAGACACTTCAGTGGTGTAGTTTGTGATGGTGTCATCCACCCCAATTCCAGATAGCAGATGCATGAACGTTTGAGGCAAAAATGGGCTAACTTGTCAATTGCCTAGCCGATTTGCACCAAATTTAAGGTCATCTGGGGAGGTCTGTCTCCAGTTACCACCGGTTCGTTTGGTGGCGACTCAGAGGCGGGCCTTCTCTGTAGCTGTTCCTGGGCTGTGGAATGCACTCCCAGCAGAAATTTGTAATCTTAATTCTTTACTGACCTTCAAGAGAGCCCTTAAAACCCATCTCTTTGGCCTGGCCTTTCAGGGTTTTTAATTAGTTTTAATTGTTTTAATGTAAACCTGGTTTTCAGTGTTTTAATTGTTTTGATAGTTTAATTGTTTTTAAGATGTTTTTAAATTGGTGTTTATATTTGTATTTCTGTTTTAATTGTTTTTAATGATTTCTGTTTTTTAATTGTAAACCGCCCTGAGCCAGCTCGGAAGGGCGGTATAAAAATCGAACAATTAATTAATTAATCAATTAATTAAGTCCAGTAGTTCTTACCAGAACTACCTGTCAATTTTTGCTGTTATAATTTACTTGGTCAATATTTATTATGTAACTTCAAGGACTTTTTCTGTCTGAAAAAGGAAATGCTAAAAAACAACTATGTGTTGCCTTATTCCAAATGACATATTCATTGTGTGTTCCGGGATCAATCTTTCCTTCTCTCTTGATGAAGAGATGGACTTCCTTACTTCCCAGTTGGAATGTAGGGGCTGAGTTGGTACTACAAGCACAGGTCATTTGACTGGGCACAGGAGTTAGTGGAAGGCTGTGTGGAAATACTTTGCCCATGTGCAATGGCCTTTACAGCTTATAGGGCAGGTGAACTGTGTGTGCATCCCCTCTGTTTCAAGCTGGTGATTCTGTTTCCCGGTCACCTGCCAGAAAAGTCTTGGGTATCAATTGCCCAGCTCTTCAGAAGGCCAGTTGCTTGCTCTCTCTAATACTGTTGTGTGGTCATATTGCTGGGTAGGATTAGATACATTACATGCTTTATGTATAACTCCATTTCTCCCCCCCCATCCTCCCCCCCCCAGTTTTCCTCCAGTTATCAGAAAAGAAGAGAGATCAACGAAAAAGCATAGTTTCTTCTCTAGAAAAAAGGCAGGGCACCCATAAATCATCCAGAGATGCTACTTTGTCAGCACAGGCTCGGAAGTTTGGAATAGCTGTTTTACAACTGGGCCTCATGCCCCTCCTAGCAGGTATCTTTTCCCTCCCCGTCTCTTATACTGGGTTATATTAGTTTGATTTTCCTATCTTTAAAAAAGAAATGATGGAGCCATTCTTCATTAAGCAAACTGGGAAGAAAGTTCATTTTATTGTTGAAAGAAGCACTTGGATGCTAGGATGAAAACCTATCTGTGATGTAAACTATTTTCTTAGTTGAAAAGTTGTATAGAGATCATTTCAACTGGCAAAATACAATTAGGTTTTGGTGAGGGGTTTTTTTTAGTTTCTATTATCTTCAGTTTGTGCTGAGAAGCACAATCATATGCATGTTTTATTTGGAAATAAATATCATTGTATTTAATTGGAGTTGTGTGCATAGGATTTCAGTCTAAATCTAGTAAAAATGTGCATTTTTTGTTCCATATCACTACAGGCTAAGAGGATCAAGTTAATTTGTGGCTGGTTAAATTTTTCTTAGTCTTTAATCGATGGGAAAACAGTGGGTATTCCCTATGTAGAATTGCTGCACAACTGTTTGTTCTGCCACAAGTATCCAGGCTGGCCATTGCCATAAGTGTGTGTGTGTGTGTTCATTCCCACAGGAAGATTATGTTCAGACAGGAAAGGTGTAGCAGCCTCCCGGAAACATGATGCCATTAGCTTTTCGAAGGTTGCATGCAGTGACGTTGTTTAAAAGAGACTTCTTTTAAAACTCCTTGTGAAGCAAAGAGGTCATAACTATCTCAGTTTTTAAGCAGCACATTATTTTGAGATATGGTTTCCTTTAGAGTATAGAGGTGCTGTGTTAATAGAACTGTGTGACTGATATAATTAGGAGAGATGCATATGCTCTTTTGATACCTTTGTGGCATGTAGTATAAAAGGTTGAAAGTAAAAGTTCATGATAATTTCACTTTTATTTAAAATGCAAGAGAACGCAGCAGCCCCTTGAGACTGCCTGCTGCCTTGTTGGCATAGCTGACAGCTTGCATACCAATTTCCTCTTTACCACGTTTCCTGATGGTGTGCTGTAATTGAAGTTGAGGCTGCAAGGGCATTGATACATTAATTGAATTATTGTCTGCTATATTCAGAGCTTCTCTCAATGCTCTTGCATTTTGCAGTGTTTGTTCAATGCACCATTACTGATATGTCTGCACATTCTAAAGTTAGGCTGTTTTCCCCCCCTTAATGCATTATTTTAAGAAGATACGCTATAAAGAATTATTTTTTTAAAAAAAACATGCTCCTTGCCTTGTCACAAATGAAATTTGTGCCTCCAAAAAAAGAGAGATTTGCATAATTTCACTGTGAAATAATTTGTAAAATTATTTTACTTCTTTCAAGTACTGCCTTTTGTGACATCCTATTTTCCAGTGCCTATGAGGTTCTGCTGCTGATCTGTGAGCTCCCCCTGTTGGTGACCTATGGCATTTCTAAGTTAGAATGCAACTACTAAAGCTGGCCCTTGGCAGATTGGATCTCCTTTTGAGTTTGAGGCCTTGCCTTTTGATGATTCTGATCCCCTTTATATATTATAATCAATTTCACTTGCATAGTACTACTGTTTGTGTATTATATGATGCCCTAAGGATTAGAGATGTTATATAAAGAGGCATCTTTTAGTGTAGATATTGGCCAAAAATTATAACACATGCAATGGTTCAGATATCCCTAAATTCACAGGAAAGATTAGAGAAAATAGGTTTGAATCTATCTAGTTTTGATAGATGTATGAAATAGCATACTCGTATTGGAAAATATTAAAACTGATTAACATTTTAAATATCTACTGGTGACACACAGAACAAATGTAGTCTTTAATGAGATCACAGATTGGGAACTGCCATACTTGATCAAATTTAGGGTTTTATATTTGTTCAAGATCCAGCAATGACCCCATTTTTGAATATAAGATAAAATTTATATCATTTAATATATCAGTGGCATTTGACACCTGCACCTTACAACAAATATATAGCAATGTATAATAGTTATTTATTTATTTATTTAAAACATTTATATACCACCCAAAATGCAAGTCTCTGCACGGTTTACAACATTAAAAACAGATAAAAAGATTAAAACATTATAATAATTAAAATTTAAAATGTTGTTGTTGTTGTTGTTGTTGTTATTTCAATTTCTTTACTACCCTTCCAAAAATGGCTCAGGGCAGTTAAAATTATTAAAAACAATTAAATATCAGGTTTGGAGATGAACACAAGATTTTGGGTATAATTGGGAGACTTGCTTGCTCTAAGACAATCTCTTACTGGAGGAAAAAAATCCATCATATTATTGGATTAATTTTTTATTGTTCCATTTGACCCATCATTGTTAGGCTATGAAAAAAGGCCAAGTAAGGGTAAGTTTATGAATTACACTGGAACCTTCTTGCAGCAGGTAGGATTCTTGTTATAGCCAACTGGCAAATTTGTAATTTGCCAGCTAGAAAATATTGATTGGCTAGAACTTTGAAGACAAAGAGACAATGGAAATGACTGTATATTTGAAGGAGGGGAAAAGTCAAATAGAAACTTGGTTCTCATTTGCAGATTTATGAATGAGCGGTGTAGTATTGATCCTAATTAGTATGTTGTTTTTTATTGATGTGTTGAAAGATGTTTATATGCCACATAAATATTGTGGAATTATGTATTCAGGTGTTATGTTTGGTGTGTATTTTAGCTTTTATGATTGTTGTATGATATTGTCGGGTTCTGCTGTTTGATATCTTGTTTCTAAAGTACATGGATTCTTGTATATTTTTAAACTTTGTAATAATAATAAAAATGAAGCTGTTTGGGTGAGTTTGGGCCAGTCACTCTCTCACCATAAACTACCTCACAGAGTAGTTGGGAGAGTTCTTGGGAGGTATGGATTTCCTAAATAAACTACTTTTATTTAGAACTTTAGCTCCATGCCTCCAGACAATATTAATTAGAAGTGCTCTCCTTATCTGTACACTTCTGCTGAAGCTGGGGTAGATAAAGAAATCTTCCCTCCGAGCTCTCTTAACAGGGTGATGGGCCCAGTGAACTCTTAGAAAGCACCCAAAGACAAACAGAGCCTATGGAAAGCAGTCAAAGCTGCTTTCCAAATTACACACTACAACAGTGGTAATTTACGTGGGCTTGGCAGGATCGTCAAAACCATAAAGGGTGTTGCACAAAGCCACTAGCAGGAGGAGCAGTCTTTTTTCCTAGCTTGTGTGAACTTTCCTACAATGGGAAAATACACCCCTTTTTTTGGCAACGTTTTAGTACCGTAATGCAAAGATAAAACCCAAAAGAAGGTATCGGGAATGTGAATGACACTTGCTGACAACACAAGGTCCATGATGTTGAAACACAGGCAATATGGAAGCACACTTAATGGATATGTAGTGACACTGTTATAGGGTGTAATCTAGAAAGCACCAAAGAGGCACAGTAAGTAAGTGGAATGCTTGCTTGATCGGAAAGGAGTTCCAGAGAAAAAGGCAGAGGAGCTTTTTTGCCATGGAGACTGCAGCACAGTGGCAGCCAGTGATCCCAAGACTGGATGGATTTAATTATGAAACATGATCATTCAGGATGGAGACCTTTGTCATGGCTCAGGGACTGGAAAGCATCTTGCAAGAGGACAGACTTGAAGCAGCTGAGGAACAAGCAGGGTGGGATGCTAAAAACAGAAAACTCTATGGACTCATCTGCTTGCGTGTGAGTGACCCAATCGTGCATTTGAGAAAGGCCAGGATAGCTAAGGAAGCTTGGGAGAACTTTAAATGCCAGTATGCTAGAAAGACAACTAATACTTTGATTAATCTGGTTGTCAGATTGTGTAATATGAAATTCAGAGGACAGAATTTAACTGAGCATATTAATCAAATTCTAGACATTGCAAAGAGATGTGTATAAGAAAATGATTTCAAGTAATACATTTTGCTTTGGAATCAAAAGAGGAGATTAATTTGCAATTTGGCATTTCTAGACTTCAGGATTTTGATATGAGATCAGATGCAGTCTCTAGTGAAGTCTCTGACCAAGAGTCAGGTTACAGCATTTCACACCAAACAAAAGAGCAAAGTGTGTTGGTTGTGTAGGAAGCCAGGCCATTTGCAAGTCAGTTGTCCTTAGAACAAAGGCCCTGGCCACAGCAGAGCTGCTGAAAGAAATTCCAAGAGGGATGACTCATCAAGAATCTCTCCAAGCCAGAAAACCACACTAACAGAGATTAAAAGAAAATAACAGAAAAAGGGCTTGGAACCATTCTTGAAATTTTTGAATCTATTGAAGGAGAAGTTGAAAGTTATTGCAAAAATGACTGTGGAGATCTAGTTGTTGATGGTAATGCTACCGAAAATCTGATTAAGGATAAGGAACTGTTTAGTGAATTGGACTTGAATGATAAAACCCTAATAAGCATGACAGATGGCAGAAAGGTCATTGCAAAAAGATCATTGCAGGAACAAACCTGCAATTGTTAGGAACAAACCTAACTTGGATTATCAGAGTGTTTGGGTGAAAAGCATATACATATGTTCCTAAAGAGAAAAGAAACTGAACTGCAGATGTGAAGAAGGAATACTCTCTGGACATACACTAGGAGGAAAAGGATACAGAATCCTTGATGTGGCCATTGAAACAGTGAGAATACACAATATAGTATACTTTGATGAAAGACAAAGGCCAACTATAAGCGAAGTGCCAGAAATTGGACCAGAGATCCAGATGGAAAAGGAACCAAGAGAAGAAGAAATTCCCATTAGCCCAGAGTGGACCAGAACCAGAAGAGAAGTAGAAGTTGAGCCAGAAGTAAGAATGCTCCCAAAGACCCAACAAAGGAGTTCCACCCAGTAGGCTCTCCTACATGGCCAGAAAGGAAGAGACCCAGGAACCCTGCACATGGGAAGAAATTGAAAGACTGCCAACACATGAAGCTAAACAGTAGGGATGTGCACGAAAGGTTGTTCGGCACGGCGGGGGTAGGGCTTTAAGGGCGGGGGAGAGTGTACTCACCCCCCCGCCGCATTTCCCCCGCCGGCGCTCTCGGAATTAGAAGCCCCTCGGGACGGCAGCGTTCCTCCCTGCCGTCCCGTTGCCCCCGTCGGCCGGAAGTGGCCGGAAGTCCCGTTCGCGCGTGCGCCCGTCGTGCGCGCGCGCGCGGCCGTACGCGCACGCGCACGACGGGCGCACGCGCGAATGGGACTTCCGGCCACTTCCGGCCGACGGGGGCAACGGGACGGCAGGGAGGAACGCTGCCGTCCCGAGGGGCTTCTAATTCCGAGAGCGCCGGCGGGGGAAATGCGGCGGGGGGGGGGGGTGAGTACACTCTCCCCCGCCCTTAAAGCCCTACCCCCGCCGGCGCCGAAACGCCGAATCGCCCCCACCACCCGAAACGTTTCGGCGGCCTTTTCAATGGCCGCCGAAATGTTTCGGGCTCAAGCCTACTAAACAGTGGGGGGAAGCTGCAGAAGAAGAGAGAGAATCTCTGTACAAAAATAAAACTTGGACACTTGTGGAACTACCCACTGGAAGAAAGTCAGTAGGATGCAAATAGGTCTTCAAAACCAAATACAATGCAGAAGGTGACATTGAGTACTACAATGCCAGATTAGTAGCCAAGGGACACTCTCAAAAATATGGTGAAGACTATGATGAGACATTTGCACCTGTCATGAAACATACTTCAACAAGAACACTTCTCGGCATAGAAGCAGCAAGAAAGATGTAAGTTGATCACCTAGATGTGAAAACTACATTTCTGCATGGAGATATAGAGGAAGACGTCTACATGGAGGAGTCACCAGGATTTTAAGAATTTGGAAAAGAGAGGCTTGTATGCAAACTCCAGAAATGCATCTATAGCTTGAAGCAAGCTGCTAGAGCATGGAATGAGAAGCTGAATCAGATGTTACTGAAGCGGGGGTTCACGCAAGGAAAAGCTGACCCTGACTAAGATTCAAAAATGATAGATAGACTTACAATTGTCTTACGCTGATGACTTGATTATTTGCCATGAGAGGAAACAAGGCAGTCATGTTTGTGGAGCACCTGAACAAAGAAATAGAAGTGAAAGAATTAGGAAGCATTTCCTTTTATCTTAGCATTCAAATGGAAAGTGAAGAGGATGGATGTTACCTTCTCAACCAGAAAGAGAAGATAAAGGATCTTCTAGAATGCATGAAACTGACAGAAGCCAACTTCCTGAAGCAAGATCTAGCCAGTAAGCCATTGTCAGACAACAGTCAATACAGAAGAGCAATTGCGAAACTTCTGTACATAGCAGCAGTCACAAGCCCAGACAAAGCTGCAGTAGTGGGAATTCTGAGCAGAAGAGTAAGTGCACCAACCAAGAATGACTAGACCACAGTCAAAAGACTGGGAAGATATCTGAAGGGTATAGCTTACTTCAAACTCATTCCACCAGCAAGCAGCAACCCCAGACTGGTGGGATACATGGATGTAAGGGGAGGTGGCCAGGGAGCCATGGTGGCAAGCAAGTGAAGCCATGGATGGTGGGGAGTGGGATGCCCACCCTAGCTATCTTACCATGCAGGTGCTGCCTGTGGCTGTTGTCTCGCCTCCTGTCACCTCACCTCATGGACAACCATCCCTGGTAGGAAAGGTAAGGTTGTGCTGTCGAGTTGGTGTTGACTCCTGGTGACCACAGAGCCATGTGCTTTTCTTGGTAGAATAGAGGAGCGGTTTACCATTGCCTTCTCCTGATCCCTGGTAGTAGTAACAGTTAAATACATTGTAAAGCTGAAAATTTGTAGATTTGTTTGCTTCCTGCTGATGTTTGGCGGGAGTAGGGGAGACAGGGAGCAGGGTAAGAAATGCATCTGTAAAATTGTGGCACAGTAGGGCAAACTGCCTTTGTATTCCTTAGTACCATAATCTGTTTAGAAAGTGATGATTAGATTATCTATATTTTTATCTTGCATGCTCATTTTCAGTAAACTCACAAAGGAAAGTTCAGCATCGAGTTCTCCCTCTGGGCTCTTTTTTTAAAAAACTAGCTTTATTGTTTCTAATATTTTCAAATATGTGTGTGTGTCTTCCATTTTTTCCTTTTATATTTATTTGTTTAAGCTGGAAGATTCAGCATACAGTTCTGCCTTGAAGGCAATATGGTATCCAGTGGTGTTCTAAATTATTCTGCATAATAGGAAGATTCCCTTATTGTTCCCTTCTCTTTTTTGTTTCCTGTATTGAGTTGGCTAGAATGGAATATAGTATGATAGTAATCTTCCCTACCCATACTCCATTTTCAAGATATTGGCATTTGCTTAAATAGTAATTGTGTATGGAAAATCTGATGTGGTCCACCTGGAGGATAGATCTGTTGAGCAATGACACTAAACATCATGCTTCATACATGTATTGTATAAATAATTTAATCCCTCTACCCACCCCATGTCTAGGAGAACGTTATCTGGCGAGTCAGCTGGCAGAGAAATCTCCTAAACTTTTGGATGCATACCTAGGTTTTTCTGTTGAATCTCCTCTCATGACTGAGAAACAAAAACGTGAATTAAATCCACTGATTATTAGGATTCATTCTGCAAGATGCTTACCAACCACCCCTGTTCCAATTAAAGTGCTACAGGTAATTTAGTGTGTTTGTTACTGGTTCAAAGTACCCTGGAATGATAAATATCCTGCAATGAATTTGTGGCTATATTACATTTTTAAATTTAGTTATGAAAAAAACTGATCTTTCCAGAGAGGGTAAAAAATAATAAACATGATCTAGTTGTAGATCTCTAATCAGTCCACACTTGTACATAGATTTTTTTCTCAGAATGAGTTTGTCTATTGGCCATGGTTGAAGGTGCTGTTTGCTTGTTTATTTAAAAGAGTTGTATTTTAATCTTTTTTAAAAAAAAAATGGGATGGGGCCAGCTCATTCTCAGCACCTGGTCAGCCAGCTAAGGAATTCCAGTTCTCTCCTCCAAGTAGGGAGGCCTGCCTGACCTGCTTTTTCTGCTAACTTCCCCTCTGACGGCTAATTTCTTGTATCATCTGGGGCTTGGGTGATACATGGTCACCTTCCATTAGCAAATGATCAGCTAGCTACAGGGCAGCAAAAGGGCATGGCATAATCTGCTTCAACTCAGTATCTCCATGACCAGTCTTCACTTTATCTCCCAAGCCAGTCTCTCCTTGTATACTCTCTGTATTCATTAACTGTCACCATTTACCTGGATAGAAAGTGAAATAATAGTAATAAGATTTTTAGATTGTGAGCCCTTCGGGGACAGGGTTCCATCTTATTTGTTTGTTATTTCTCCGTGTAAACCGCCTTGAGCCATTTTTGGAAAGGTGGTATAGAAATCAAATTAATTAATTAATTAATTAATTAATAAAAACCCACCTTTCCATCTCTGGTCTCCAAGGCAGGCAACATAGAGAAATTAAGATGACTAAAAGCAACAATAAAGAGTATCAGCATTAGAAACAATAAAAAAACCATGAACCATGATCGTGATACCCTGCCAAAGGTCTAAGATAGTAAAATGGTTTTCACCTGGGCCAAAAAACCTAGCAAAGCATGTTTGAAATCATGTCCAGTTTTTATAGGTCAAAACTGGCACTCTGAATTGTGCTCTCGAACTAGCTGGAAGTCAGTGAGGATCTTTCAACACAGATAAAATATGATCAGTATGGTAGGTCCCAGTTTTTAACCTGGTTGCCATGTTCTTAAACTAGTTGAAGTTTCAAAACCACTTTTCCAAGGCAGCCCCATTAATATGCAGTTATCTAACCTGGATGTCGCTACTCCATGGATAACTATGGCAATATTTTATTTTTCCAAGAGAGCTGCAGCTGACATACCAGTCATGTTGGTAGCATGTTCTTTGAGCCATGGAGGTCCCTTGGCCATACATGAAAAGGCTGAATCTAAGAGCAACCCCCCTCCAACCCCCCCCCCCCCCAACTACTAATCTCCTTAAGGGGGCAGTGGAACTCTTATCAAGGACAGGCTGAATACCATCTCTGTGGACAATTGTGTAATCTATTTATACCGCCTTAATCTTTTTCTAGTTTGAGCTTTATTCATTGCTCTCACTCATTTCTGAATATAGGCAGCTTTTAAGGATCTTGAAAGCTGCATCTAGATCTGATGAAGAGGAGGAATACCTGGGCATCATCAACACACTGACATCTCACTCCAAATCTCTGAACAATTTCCCCCAGTGGTTTGACACAGATGTCAAGTACAGGGAACAAGATAAATCCTTATGGCACCATGTAGCATAAATATTGCAAATTTCCCACCCCCATCTTCTGGAATTAATCTGCCAATGAGTGGCACAGTTTCACATCCCCATAGGCTACCCAGGTGGATACCAGTGTCAAAAGTTGATGAGGAGTCCAGGAGGACCAACAGAGTTGTGCTTCCTCTGTTCCTCTCCTAGCAAAGGTTGCCCACTAAGGTAACTAAGGCAATGTAAGTCCTAAAATGTCCAAACCTGTGTCAATCAGGGCAGCTGAAGGCATAAGCTCTCAAAGGAAGCCAGCAAGACCACTTCCCGTTCCTGGATCTTCAGGCCAGCTCTGCTCTAGCTAGCCTCCAGCTCTCCCAGTCCAAGTAAGGCCCATCAGGAGAGAGGCCAAGTCTCCCTCCATCTTTGGAGCTGCAGGTCCCCATTGCTCCAGGGCTGCTTTGAGAGGGTGACTGGCTCCATCTGCTCTGGCAGTGAAGGGTTTGGAGAGCTATCATCAGGATCAGGAATTCAGGCTGTGAGCTCTTCCTCCAATAAGGTCTTCTCCTAGATTGGAGTAACAGTGACTCCCAAAACAAGATCAAGCCAGAAGCCATACTGAAATGGGTGTAGACAGTTAGAAATGAAATAGTATTGACACAAATAAATATTCTAGCTCTTCTTTCTTTTTCTTTTGATAGAATTCATGTGCTCCTGTTTATTGCAAATACAAATTCCACAATTTTCCTCCTCATCAAACATGTGGTCGAGATCATGGGACTGAAGTCTTCTTCAAGGATCTCAATGTGATTCTTTTAGGGTCTATCAATTCTGAGGAACTGCATGAATATCTAAGAGGGCCACCCTTGGAAATTGAAGTTCATGACAGAGACAAGAAAATTGAAGCTATCAAAACAAAGCCTTCATTATTTGGTGAGGAGCCAGGAGACAGCAAGCTAAGTAACTTGAGCATTGTCACTTCCAGGTACATGGTCCAGAATCCCATTACAGGCACCGAAGAAATATGGCACCCACATGGGATAGCTAAAATCAACTTGACTGAATTATTGCTAGGTGAAAAGAACTTTAATTTCTATACCCCAATTCATAACTGCCCAGTTCAAGATGCAAGCATCTACCAAGGAGAAAATACCGCTCAGAAGACTGGGGGAGCTGACAGCAATGAGCTACTTCGGTTTCCAGTGGGGGATTACATAAACTCAGAGTCGTATCTTAAAGTGAGAATTGAATTATCTGCTCCGTTAAGTCCTAAAGATGACATATCTGATGCTGAAGATGTATATTGCCCCTATGGCTGCATGATCTATGTTTTTGACTATAAAAATACATCACTCTTAAGTTATTTGCTGCAAGAAATTACAGAAATTAATGCAGAGGCCCTCCAATTAGAGGGTTATCCCCTGCATATAATTCAAAAATCTCTTAATACATTGAAACTGAATCACAAGCTCACTTTAGAGGAGATTTCACAAATGGACATTATTACTGGATTTCACATTGTGGATGGATCCATTCATCTCCTTGTTGTGGAAGGCCTTAAGGAGAAAGCACTTAAAAGACTGTGGAATAGAAGAATAAATCGGTAATTGGAATGATCTTACTTTTCAAACCTACTTTCTTATGTAGTAATTGTTTTTCTAACACAGGCAATTTGTTAGACCCATCTTTTGTATTTTCACTCAAGATTTATATCCTATAGAGAAACACCTTCCTGTCTGTTTCTTATGTAGCTCTTCCTTCTGTCCTGTTTGCGGGTGGATGGGTGAAATACACCAGAAGTTGAAACAATGATCAAAGCAATCACATGGTGGAGCCTTTTCTGGGCTATATGCTTCAGATTGTAGGTGGCAGATTTCATGTTTGAATTCGTCCCTGGACACGGGGCGGGGGGCTCACTCTCTCTCTCTCTCTCTCTCCCCCCCCTCTGCTCTTTGTGCAGATGGATGCAGGAGGCAGGTCTTTCATGCATTCAGAACTAACAACTAAGGATTCTATTGGAATTCAGGTCAACCCATATATTTGTGCCACAATTGGGGTATTGGAATAGATTAGAGGGTACTAGCCAATTAGCATACATAACAAATGGGAGAAACTACTCACACAGGCCTGAGTAGTCCCTGTGTGTGTGTACATGTGTACACATACATGTGTACATGTTTGAAGTCATACTCAACTGTATGTTAGTGTTGATATGGTGTGGATTTTGTGCATAATGTTGAGCTTTGGTTTCTGCATCTTGGAAACTTTAGCTATGACCAGTTTGAGCCTTAAGGCTGAGTCAGTTTGCAAGCAAATGTTTCTGTTACATACATTCATTCTGCTGTTTATAGTAAGCTATTGGTTATTTCTCTTTCACTTGGATAATCTTCACCAAAATCAAGGAAATATAAGGAAATTATGAATGGAGCACTTTAATGTCATGCTTCCTTGCAAATGTTGAATGCATGTTCCAGATGCACTGTAAGCCACTGTCCCATTTTAAAGGCATTATTCTGACAGAATGCAAGATGGAGGAAGGAATATGAAAGGCGCAGGCTGTTTGTTTACTGATGAGAGCATTTCAGAAACTTGGAGACAGGCTTGTTAAGGGCGTCATTACCACCAGCTCATGTATTCATTTTCTGTGTATTCCAATGGCTGCTGCTTCCAACCAGTTTTGAGGCTTTTCGTAGCACTACAAGCTGCATCCTGGAGAAGCAAATGGGAAGACAGACTCCCCCATGACATTTGTGCATGTCGTGCTACTGCTGGTAGTTCAGAGCTCCTGCTATCACGGTAGTAAAGTGGAAGTCACTCTGCTTTTCTAAAGAAATCATTGTCTGTATGCAGGCCAAATACACTCGGAACCAAAAATGTATCCTGTATTGCCTTTTGACAGTGGGAGTTCAAAATAAAAGTTATAATCGTAAAATACAACCTGCTATAGTTGCCATTTTCTTTTTCAGGATTAGAGCCCATGAGCTCTGGTGTGTGTGCACTTGTGTCTGTGTACAGACTATTTCTTTACAAAAACAGGAATAGCTTCCCCTCTACTACTACTACCACCATAGTGCTAGTCTTGCGCTAACATTAGTAGTCTGGGGTGTAGAAATGTCATGTGAGGAACCTGTTTGCTTTATGTTCATTTCTAAATGCACCTGCCCCTGAAGTTCTCTAGGTTGCAAAGGAGATTGACTGATTGGAAACTATTTCTGTCTAGTTAATTATGCATCTAAAGGAAATGTCACCTTAAAAACTTCTGGAACAAGAGGTTATGGAATATTTTCCACAGTCTTATTTATTCTTTGTTACAGGATAAAGGAAGCTAAAATGGGAAGACTGCAAATATTATATAACTCGCATATATCTTTCCATCAGCGTCTGTATGTAGACCTTGAGGCCATGCTGTTTCATATCCATCTCTGCAAGCCACTTTCTAGTATCATGAAGCAGTCTTTGCTGTACATCAGAGAAATGGTTCCTCAGGCATGTTTCCAGGCTCTGACCAGGTTGGATTGCTCTTAGATTTTGCACATTCTGTTTTAGGTAGAGCTGGAAGTCTATGTGTTGGATATGGTGAAACCTCCACTGATCACTTTGGGAGAAATGTGTCAGTTTTGTCCTACACCTTTTACAATTATTCCTCTCCCCAGTGTTAGTCATTGTGTTGTTAACTGGTTGCCTTGGGGCCCCATCACTTCATTTCCTCTAAAGACATTAAGATACATGGAGCAAATAAGTGTTTTTCATTATATGTATTGAATTCTAGCCACATTTGCTCTTCTGTTTACAAAGGTGACCCAAGTGCCAAAAGCAGCCTTACATCTCTACTGTGCCAGAAACTCTGTGCAGCAGTTGTGCACTGTAATCTCTGCTAGTGTCGGATCTTTTTTGGGGGGTGGGGGTGGGATTGGAAACCTTGTATGCAGTTGTGCCCCCCACAGTGGGTAATTGACACTGGGCATATATGTACACAGAAACACTTGTGGGCTGCCCACTGCTGGATGCTTGTAGCTCTGAATCAGTCAGGGCCATGATAGCCAGAATGCCTGTTGAGAAAGCAGAATCAAAGTTCAGTTGTAAAACCAACAGTGCCTGATTTATGATGTAGCTACAGTAGATAGCATAGCCCCATTTCTGCAGGTATGCGTGAAGCGCATAATTACTTGTTCTTATCACAGAGCACAACTTCCAGTTCCTTAACTACAAATGCATGTGATTAGAGAACTCCCCCTCCCCCACAAAGTTATTTAATCTCTTATTTCTGACCTCCAAGAACTTAAAAACTTTTAATGGTATAAGAACATAAGAACAGCCCTGCTACAGTAGATCAGGCCCATCTAGTCCAGCATTCTGTTTCACACAGTGGCCCACCAGATGCCACTGGAAGCATACAGACAGGAGTTGAGGGCATGTCCTCTCTCCTGCTATTACTCCCCTGCAACTGTTTCTGTGGCCCACTCCATCCATTTTCCTTTGATAAACTTTCTTCCCAACTAGTTTAATGTATAGAAGAGGTGGGAACGGAGCAGCACAAAGGATAGGAACATATAGTTAATCTTTGGTGGTAGGGGGATGGGAGGAATTACTTGCATATCCAAAAATAGAAAGCATCCCATTTAGAGGGAGACAATAGTTTCTTAGAGTATTGGACTAGGGCTGGGGAGACCTGAGTTCAAATCCCATTCAGCCATTAAACTCACTGGGTGACTCTGGGCCTGTCATGTACCTCTCAGCCTATCATACCTCACAGGGTTGTTGTGAGGATCAACATAACCATGTTCAGGAGCCTTTGGGCTCCTTGGAAGAAGAGTAGGATATAAATGTAAAATATAATTTTTTTTAAAATGTGTAATTACAGTGCACAGGTAACGTGGCTCCTACAGCAACAGCTAGGATTATATCATTTTTCTATCCTTGGATCTTTTACTGGAAAAAGAGATAAACACCTGAGATAGGGATGAGCACATGGCATGCATCACTCCTTTTTAAAAAGCTATTTTTCAAATTATATCATTCCTCTGGACTTGCCTACAGTGCTATGGCAATGACTTCCAGTGATTAGAAACTGCAAGGCCTTTATCCCAACTGCTGCTTAATGATGGTGGTGCCAGATCAAGCAAAGCCAACCCCATCCAATCTCTTACTCCCAGGAAGTGTAAGGGCCGTGAATGTTACTCCTAAACATTATTAGGTTTCTGCAGTGAGTACATGCAGTGCTGACTATTCTTAATTTTGCCTTCCTCTAAACCTCTCTGTCATTTCATAGCTGCTGAGACTGAGTTGTTCTCCAAATTATATATGAATTCATGAAGCTGCTCTTTATTGACTATATTAGACTGCTGATCCATCTAGCTCAGCACTAGCTACACTGACTGGCAGTGACTTTCTGGGGTTTTAGATTTTGGCCCTATTTGGAGATGCCAAGTATATGCTCTCCCACTGAGCCCCAGCCCTTCAACAACCAAGGATGCATAGTTCCTTTGGATACTTGGGCTTATTCTAAGGATGACCACAGCAATAATGATCATTAGTTGTTTAGGCCAACTCTTGCTAATGGAGATACAGTGAAAAACCTTAGTGTATGGGATGATGTGGGCTAAACATAATCTTTTTTAGATAAGAATATATTGCTGGTAATAAATGCAGAATTTTTGTTTCCTAGCCCCCTACACCCATGATAATACTTTTGCCTCTGTGGCAGAACAGCAAGTGTTGCTTGTTTGCATGCTCTTTCTCTCCCCCCACCCCGGTGATGTAATAGCTCCAAGTGAGCTGACAGGTTCTTTATCCTAAATTGGATTATGGTTGCAATTAAGCTAAGAGTTGGAATTGAGGAGAGGAGAGCAACACTTTCTGCTTTTCACTTTATTAGCTGGAAATGGTGTGTCTGCCTGCCTACCTGTGATGCTGACTAGATTTGAGAGGAGAACTGGTCTTGTGGTAGCAAGCATGAATTGTCCCCTTTGCTACGCAGAGTCCACCCTGGCTTGCATCTGAGTGGGAGACTACATGTGGGGCTGCTCTGGGAAGGGCATCTGAGGTTCCAAGTTCCCTCCTTGGCATCTCCAAAATAGGGCTGAGAGAGACTCCTGCCTGCAATACTGAGCTAGATGGACCAATGGTCTGATTTGGTATATGGCAGCTTCCTGTGTTCCTATGAGAACTTCATCTGATGTCAGCAGATATGTGGTCATTCAGAGGAAGGGCCTCTGATCGCTGAAGGCCCGGTCTACCTGGCCTCTTCCCCTGCCAGCGGGTAGACCGGGCCTCCGGCGGAACTCCCAGTCATCCTTTGTGGCGCGCGCGCCCAAGGCCCCAGTTGGAGCCGAGACTTTGCCGAGAGAGGAGCTCTGTTCGCGAGCTCCTCTCTTTTTTGGAAAAACATGTGGTGAGGACTCGGGCGGGCGGCTGGGAGGAAGGGAGAGCGGGCGACGGCGGCAGTAGTTTACTTTTGGCCCTAATCCGCACGCAGGGGGGCGGCGGGGGTGGCTGGTTTCCAGCGCCCCAATTACACAGTAAAATACGGGCCCTGGAGGGGGCAAAGAGGCGGGAGGGGTAAGTAAGCCCTCCCCGCCCTAAAAGAAAGGCCCCCCTTCGGTGCCGGTCCGGACTGCTCCAGACAAGGCACATCCCTAATTGACTGAATATATTTACCAGTTTTTATTTCACTTGTTCAAAAGAAAATGTTAGTTTTTCTGACAATGCATAGCCAGCCTGTTTTTCCCCCATGCTTTGTTCTGCAGGCTGGATTATATTTGCCGCAGTACAAAGTTAAGAGATGTAGTCCATTATGATCTGCTGCCCTCTGCAGAAATGATCATGATGTTGAGCCAAGAGTTTGGGCTTCCCTTGACTATGGATGAGCTGCTCCTTCAGCAGTGCCCAGAGATCTCACACATATACAAGGTTCCACCCAAGTATATTCACATGAAACAAGATAAGCACTTCCGTTTGGATAACCACAATGAAGAGTATGTCCTCAGAAAAAGGGAAATGGAAAGTCAACTACCAGAAGACTATATACAGGTGAGTGCTCAGGAGTTGTGTAAAAGCTGATTCAGAGATGCCCATTTCCAATACAGTGACACAGTGGGGAAATGACTTGACTAGAAAGCCAGAGGTTGCTGGTTTGAACATACATACCCTGCTGGTATGTTTCCCAGACTATGGGAAACACCTATATCAGGCAGCAGCGATATAGGAAGATGTTGAAAGGCATAATCTCATACTGCATGGGAGATGGCAATGGTAAACCCCTCCTGTAGTCTACCAAAGACAACCACATTGCTCTGTGGTCACCAGGAGTCAACACCAACTCAACGGCACACTTTACTTTCCCATAGTCCTCTTGTGAGCCCTTTCTACCTCAGCATGCATAATGGGGGGTATTGTGGAGTTGAAAGCAGTTCCACATAAAACTATTCTGGCATGTAAAAATCTTATGCATTAGGAAAAGACTCAGATAGTGAATTTTCTGTTTTAAAGCAGCACAAGCATATGAGAGCATCAAGTGTTGTTCTGACTATTCGAGTGGACTCTTAATGTGAGCCATCCTGGTAGTCTTAATGATCTGCCTCGTGTTAACTCAACAGTCCAGTTTTCACATTAGAAATGCTTCTGAGTGTAGAAAGTTTCTTTCAGAAATTTCTCAGTGTAAACAATGCTTACTTCTGCTTGTTTCAGTATAATGGCAGCAGAACTGCAGGCTAAAACGTCAATTCGTATAGGGAAGGAATCTTCTGTGAAAGTTGCCATCTCTGTGACACAGACACAGACCAGGCAGACATCTTCTTGAACACAGTGAGGTGCTCATTGCAAATGCCAGCACGGTTGTAGATACTGTCTTAGAGGTCTAGCTACTTATTGCTAGAATAAAAATGTCCATGAAAGAAACTTTTTGATTTGGATCGTGATCCATTGCATTCATATGAATGGGTTCTGTGCCTGCGCAGGGACCTCATGGACCAATTAGCTAGCTCCTCGTGACACCCCCAACTGCCATGCATGAGCCCGTGCTCCCAATACCCCTTGCAGTTGGGACGTGATCTACTCAGTTTCTGTTAGACCACCGTTGCGTCTACACCTCGGACTAGATAGGTCCTCAGATATTGTTGGATTATTTGGAAAAGACTCAGAACAGAATAGGAACTACGAACAGAACTTTGGACCGTTTAAAGGAACTGGCTAAGGACACTCCTAACACAACAAGTAAAAAACCGATTATTTCCACTGACCCACGAGTGATGTCTGATACTATGTCTGCCAAGGACAAGCCGAAAACAACTTTTAAACGCTGCTCAGAATGCAAAGCAAAGTTGCCCTCAACTGATACACATGACTCTTCCTTGTTGTGTTTGGGGGAGCAGCATAACCCGGCAAAGTGTACCATCTGCTCATCTTTTTTGAAGCAAACGCTAAAAAATCGAGTGCTAAAGTTGCGGACAGCCCTTTATGATGACGCTCTGCACCCGCCAACACCGAGACCCTTGGCTTCGATGTCGAGATTTGAGGTCGAATCCTCGATGCCGTGTCCCTCAATGCCGTGCCCTTCGACATTGGGCACTTCGAAGCCAAGCTCAAGTGTTCCTGTGGCGGACTCTGCTAAACAGCAGTCGAAAGCCGCCAAGGCACATGAATTCAAGCAGCCTGAGGTGTTTGAGAAGAAGCCCTACTGACACAAACATCATAAGCGCAAATCCTCGACTGAGGATGAGCCTGAAACTTCACCGCCAAGGAAAAAGTAAAAAAAGACTCGAGTTCATAGCGGGACTCCATCGCCGACGGCATTGCAATCGGACTTTGAGGACTGGGACACTACGATGTCAGACACTTTGACACCGTGGGCCACGATATCGATAGAGAGCCCAAACTTGTCAGTGCCGTCAGGGTCGATGGTGTTGAACTCGATGATCATGCCGTCGATACCGGATGTTACGACACATAAAGCGACTGAGTTGGTGTCGATACCGATGCCCAGCACGGTGTCGGGAATTGAAGACACTTCAGCATATAGGATTTCTGATTCTTCTGGATCGAAGGAAGTGCAGCAGCGTTGTGGAGCAATGGGGCTTACGCCCGCGCATACCCCACTTGTGTCTCCTGCCATGACTCCAAGACAGAGGACTATCTTGATTTTGGAGAAGATGCTGCGGAGAAAGAAATATCAGCAACTGCTAAAGCTAGGACTGACTTGCTGGCTCTCCTAGATTCGATGGATAACACGCCAACAGGATCGACTTTTCATGGATTCTCGGGTGTCGAGATTGGGCTCGGCACCGGACACTTATCGGTACCTAGGACGCCTACTATCCAACTGGTGCCGAAGACTCCTTCAATGTCACCGACTCAACAGCTGTTGTTACCGAGACCTATACATTTGGTGTCAGCAGCCACAAGCCCTGTACATTTCCAGAAGGCAATGACTGATAGGGCAACATTGACTGGGCAGTCTCCGCTATTTATTCGCCCGTCAGCACATTTATGCTCTTCGTCAGCACATTTATGTGGTTTTTCACATGCCCCACCGGTGGTATACCCAGTGGATTATGCAGACTATAAAATGTGGAAAGCTCAATAGCAGGCAGGTCTGGTGCAGCCGCTGCTGCAACAAGAACCTGGCAGGGTTGCTCAAGCAAGGACTGTGCCAGCCCAGGCTCCTTCACACTTGTCTGAAGTAGAGGCTAGACAAGATCATTCGAAGACATCTATGTCTGTGCCCTTAGGACCCAGACCAACAACACATTCGGTGGTACATGGGCAGAACACATCAGTTGCACCGATTGAAGTCTCAGATTCAGGAGATGCCGATTCCTCTGATACAACAGATACTGATGACGAGCCTACAATCCTGGAAGGACCTTTGGACCCAGAGCTTCCAGTTGATGTGCCCCCGACTACTTCAGTATCACCAACTGAAGAGCTAAAGGCTTACCACATCCAAATATGGGAGATGGCGGAGGCCCTAGGCCTCGAATTGAAGCAGCCAGAGTTGGATTTAAAAGACCCAGTATATAATGTGGTGGCAAGGGCTAAAGTTGCCCATCCGGTATCCTTGCCTATGCTGCCTGCAATAACGAAGGCAGCACAGACTGCCTAGGAAGTGTTGCAAACTTCAACAGCTACCTCTCGCAAACTTGAGGGACTATATCGTGTGCAGGAGGAAGACAATGTCTACTTGTTGAAGCATCCGATACCGAACTCCTTAGTAACTGAATGTGCCTCTGCGAAAGGCGGACAGCGCCTTTCTACACCAAATAAGGAAGGCAGAAAGCTGGACGTCTTGGGCCGGAAAATCTATGCCACGTCGAGTTTGGCTATTAAGATCTATATATTTAATCCCCGTAGACGTGCCTCTGTGGGGATGCATCCCGGCAATCCAGCTGATTGGCTGGGCAGCGGAGCGGAGGGACACACCTGATTGGCTGAGGCGCGTCTGTGGTGGAGGACAGAAGTGGCCCATGGAGGCCAGGCCGGTGGTGGGCCTGGCCGCGGAGGCCGGCGGCGGCAGGCCCGGCCCGAATGCGGAGGCCGGTGGCGGCCCGGCTGGAGACTGGGGCGTGGGGGAGAGAGGTTGCCGGCGGCGGGCCCGGCCCGAACGCGGAGGCCGGCGGCGGCAGGCCCGGATGCCAGGCAGCGGTGGGCCTGGCCGCGGTGGCGGCACTCGGCCGGCCCGAGACTTGGGCGGGGGGAGAGAGGCGGTGGATCCGGCCTGGTGAGGAGTCCAGGCTAGGAGGCAGCAGCGGCCCGGCCGGAGACTGGGGTGGGGGGGAGAGAGGTTGCCGGCCCCAAAAAACGCACAGATCCTCTGTGCGTGGGTCGGCTTGTAGCTAACTATTCTGCCTGTTTAACACATTATGGACATCACTTATGGGATGTACTTTTTCAAGACTCTGCGACAATGTCGCCAGAGGAATTTCAGGAGAATTTTAAGGGAACTTATGAGAAAACTATGGTTGTTACTAGGCACCTGTTAAGCACATTCAAGCATGCAGCAGAGACAGAGTCTCGCGCAATGACAACAGCAGTGACCCTGTGACGCCACACATGGATTCGTTCCATGAATTTACAACAAGAAATGCGTGATAGGGTGGAACACTTGCCTTTTAATGGGAAGGGGCTTTTTGCCGAGACTACAGATGCAACCATGCAATCTTGGAAACAATCAAAATTCACGGCAAAGGCGTTTATGGCTGCTACAGGGAGCCAACCATCATGTAACCGAACATATGGGAGGCAACAACAAGGGCGTTCTTCATATAGACAGGATAGGAGGGATTATAGGAGACAATATAAGCCTTTCCAACGCAACAAACCCTATACCCAGCGTCAAAAAGGACAGAGGCAAGGCAAAGACCAGCCGAAGCAGTCTCTTTGATGGGCAGGTCCATCCACTTCAACCGCTCGAGATTCCACAAACACAAGCTATAGTGCCCAAGACCCCAAACACCGGTCTTGTGTGTGTCAGCACGTCCATCAAGCTGGCAAGCCATGCCCAAGCATGGCACAACATAACATCAGATCAGTGGGTTTTGAAGATTATAAGATCTGGCTATGCGATAGGGTGGCAAAGTTATGAACTCTTTCAGGGAGTAAAGTATACCAGGCTGACCCAGATACTGATGGACAAAGTGCAAGTGTTGTTGGAAAAGCGGGCAATTGTTCAGGTGAAGTGGATGGACAGGATGAAGGGGTTTTACTCCCGGTACTTTCAAATCCCCAAGAAGGACGGGGGTATAAGAGTGATTATGGATCTGAGAAATTTGAACTGTTATGTGGACACTAGGAAGTTCAGGATGATTGCACTTCAGGGAATTCGCCACCTACTAGTTCAGGAAGAGTGGGCTGTGACCCTGGACCTGAAAGATGCGTACTTCCATATAGCCATACGCGACAAGCATCACGAATACCTAAGGTGCACTGTAGGAGATACAGCATACCAGTATGTGGTTTTGCCATTCGGGCTGTCCACAGCGCCTCGAGTTTTCACCAAGGTGATGGCAGCAGTCATGGCATACCTAAGAACAAGTGGAATCATAGTTTATCCTTTTTTGGACGACTGGCTTCTGGTCAGCGACAAAAGGGAGGAGTTGTTTTCGCAAATCCACTATGTGCTCCGTCTCCTACACGATTTGGGAATCATGGTGAACTTTAAAAAAATCAAAGTTGGAACCCCAGAGACGAGTGAGTTACATAGGAGCGGAACTGGATATGCTAGAGAAAAGGGCGTATCTACCAGAGTCCAGGTTTCTGCAGATCAAGGAACTGATTTGTTTGTTCAGAAGACAACTGAGGCACCCGGCCGTGTTAGTTCAGAGGTTACTTGGTCTCATGGCGTCATGCAGTGCGACGGTGCGCAACACGCATCTGTACATGTGCACGCTTCAAATGTGGTATCTCAAGAACTTCCGTCCAAAACATGACAGTCAACAGAAATGGCTAACACTACCACAGATAGTATTAAAGGCATTGGACTGATGGACGGTTCCTACCAACTTGTGTTTGGGAGCACCGTTCCAACCGCTCACCCCCACATGTGCTGTAACTACGGATGCCTCCCTAAGAGGCTGGGGCGCACATTGTCAACACCATCAGATTCAAGGAAGGTGGATTGTTCACCAACAAGAGATGCACATAAATTATCTAGAGCTTCTTGCTGTGTTTTTAACTCTAAAGGCATTCCAGCCAATGATACAAGGGAAAGTGGTTCAAATTCACTTGGACAACACCACGGCGATGGCGTACCTGAACAAGCAGGGAGGAACTGTGTCAAGGAAACTTTGCCTACTAAGCCAGCAAATCTGGAAATGGTGCCTAATTCGGGGTATAACCCCGACGGTGTTGCATATAAAAGGGACAGACAATGTTCAGGCAGATGGCCTCAGTCGAACGTTGCTTCACAATCAACACCATGAATGGGAGTTAGGCAGGATTTTTCTGGAGACCCTGTTCAAAGACTGGGGCTGGCCAGATGTGGATCTGTTTGCGACTGCTGCAAACAAAAAATGTCAAAGATATTGTTCGCGTGCAGGAGTTGGCGAAAGTTCACTAGGGGATGCGTTTCAATTCAGGTGGACCAGGAGCCTGTTTTATCTATTTCCTCCACAACCACTGATAACGAGGGTGGTCTTGCAAATGCTGAGAGATGCCACAAGGGGCATCTTGATAACACCATGGTGGCCCAGGCAACAGTGGTTTCCGACAGTGTTGCATCTGTCGAGGAAGGTGTACCGGAGATTACCAAATCACCTGGACTTACTAACACAGAGTCACAGCACAATTCAACACCCACAGTTAGGGACGCTGAAACTGATGGCGTGGCACATAGATTATTGAGAAAAATACTGTTGAATAATAGAAAACAATCCACACGACTAAATTACGGTAGCAAATGGAGGCATTTTAAATCATATGCCAAGAGAAAAGGTTTCCCCCCCAAAAAGAGCTACTGTTGAACAAATACTGTTATATATGACAACGTTGAAGATGGGGGGCCTAGCTAATGCTTCTTTGAAAGTATATTTGGTAGCTATCTCTTCAGAGCATGGCAGATGGGGAGGTGTTACGGTTTTTTCCCATCCTCATTGCAAAAGGTTCATCAAGGGCCTGAACAACTTGTTTCCACCAGTACGGAAGCCACAGCAGCAATGAGACTTGAAGTTAGTGCTGCAGGCTTTGCTACGCCAACCTTTCGAACCTATGGCTATGGCGAGCCTACGTTTAAAGACTCTAAAAACTGCCTTCTTAATCACTATCACTACAGCGTGGTGGGTAAGCGAACTTGCGGCCTTAAGAGCGGATCGCCCATACGCACAGTTTTTCCTGCACAAAGTTTTGCTACGCTTAGACCCACGTTTCCGACCAAAGGTGACGACAGATTTTCACATCATTGCAGATATAACACTGCCAACCTTTTTTCAAAGCCCAGAATCAGATCTATAGAGGGCTATGCATTCTCTGGATGTCCGGAGAGCACTTCTATACTACTTAGAAGCTACAAAACAAATACGAAGCACAAGTAAACTATTCGTCCTGTATAAAGGAAATGCTAAGGGAAGACCTGCTTCTAGACAGAGGTTGGCCCAGTGGATTGTTCAAGCCATTAAGCTTCCCTATACTACTCAAGGGAGCACCCTGCCAGGAACCATTAGAGCACATGCCACTAGAGCTTATGCTTCATCGGCGGCTGATTTAGCAGGGGTTTCGATGGCAGAGATCTGCAAAACTGCAACCTGGTCTTCAGGCCAACCCTTCATACAACATTATGTGATAGATTTACACCAAACGTCAGAAGGAAAGTTTGGGCGGGGAGTGCTAAAACGCATCCTGCCCTAAATTAATAGCATGCAAACCCTCCACCAGGGCCTCAGCTGGCTAATCACCCATTCATATTAATGCAACAGATCACGATCCAGATAAACAGGTTGCTTACCTGTAACTGATGCTCTGGAGGTGATCCGTTGTATTCATAAAACCCGCCCAAACCTCCCTGCAAGTTAAGAGCAGGACTGAAGGGCAGGACAGAGCTCATGAAGATCGTCATGGAAGCAACTGACGGTCCACCAGAAACTGAGTAGATCACGCCCCAACTGCAAGGGATATTGGGAGCACGGGCTCGTGCATGGCAGTTGGGGGCATCACGAGGAGCTAGCTAATCGGTCCGCAAGGTCCCTGAACAGGCGCAGAACCCATTCATATGAATACAACGGATCACCTCCAGATCATCAGTTACAGGTAAGCAACCTGTTTTTTTGGGAAATGGTGAAGAAGAACAAGCTGTTGATTCCACAGAAAAGTGGTTGGCAGCTGGCAGCCTATGGGAAAAGCTCTACCAACAAATCATTGCCCTTCTGGACAAAGGAATTTCACAAGTTAACTTTTCTTTCAGGCTAATATTGTGAATGTGGACCTGCTCAGCAAGATGATTAGAAGAAAGGCTGCTAAAACCATCAGGGCTTTCCCTTCCGATTTCAAATCTGTCTTCAACTATAGTTCTCAGAGCTTGAATTCTGCAGAAATTGCAAAGAAGCTGCTTCGTGAGAAGATGGCACAGGTAAGAAAGCAGCTGTACTGCATGACACTAGTGCGTCACACTTACAGTTCTTTATCATCTGCAGACTTGAGTCTGCCTTGTTCTAATGTACACCCATCATATAAGAGCTGTGTAGATGCAGGACTGAAAAGATTCCACTTTGCCTCTCCCTGACAACACATGAAATCTCAAATTTTGACACACAGCCTGGTCTTTAGAGCCACTGTTCCAGCAGAGAAGCCCATAGAACTGACATTTAAAGCCTTCTGGTGGGTGTGAGTGAGGTGCTTCACACGACCCATGTGAAATGTCAGACAGTTTGGCGAGGAGAGTGGGCTTGGCGTGCTCTTCCTGCAAACAATCAAAACCCCCAGCCCTGGGAAACCGGATCGGCCACCCACACGACTACCGGCTCCGTCATGGAGCAGGTGGTGGCTGCGAGGATCGGGGCTGCTTGGCCCCTGGAAGTCCCAGGATTTGGGCGGGGGCGAAGCCTGGGAGGCTTCTTGTAGCCTCCTGGTTGGGGGTCTACTCATATGTTGCCAGGACCCATATGTTTTCTAGGACCCAAATCTGTTGCTTGAAAAAATGGCAGTTGGGGGCATAAGCCAAACTAAAGGACATTCTTGGAGATACACATGGTTCCTAATTTAGTACTTACTAACTGGCCAAAAACATCTGAGAAAATGCAGGTGACTGACACATCTATGAGGGCTAATGCAAGCAGTTGTCTTCATATGTGGTGGTTGCTGGAAGCTGCTGACTGCTCATATTGTCTATTCGTTCCAGACTCTTCCATGTACAGGACTACATTTTCAAACTTTGTTGTTCCTCTTTTCAGCCAATATCCCAGAGATTTAGGGTTAATTTTGGAGAGCTCTAAGGCTTATATAAGGGAGGTATACACAATTGTTACAGCATATTTACACTTAGTCCACGTGCACTTAGCTTACAATGATATTACTTACCACATCTCCTCCTAACATTTGCTGGTCTGACCAATTCATGTTTGCCATGACTGCTCCCTTTCTAGAAATAAGTCCCATTAGGAAAAGGTGGACCCTCTTTCCAGCTATAGGCAATGTTATGAACCTACATAATTAACATGGAGTACTGGATGGTTCGAGATGTTGTATGTTCTTCATTAGTGCTACAACAAGAATGTATTCAGGTAGCCCTGCATCTGCCTCCCTCAAGGCACTTGGGACCACTTCCTGCATTAGCAAGACATTTATCATCTCCTGGACCCAGCTGGTCAGTCTCCTGCTAGATGTAATAAGCCACAAGGGGCAATAGGCATTCAGTAGGCAGCACTCCTCAGAGCACTTTGTCCTTGCCATCAACCTACAATAGCTAAAACTCAACTCACAACACAAGACCAGATGGTGCACTGGAGACTTCTATTGACTGACCTGCAGAATAGCTTCCTAGTTGCTGTGGATCTGAATAATTTTATTTCTAAAGTGCTTCACAAATCTGTAGCAGGGCTCTTATCTGGCCCACAGGGTGGCATACTGCAACAAGTCCCAAATCAATTTGAAAAGT
The DNA here is from genome assembly GCF_027244095.1 of Hemicordylus capensis. NCBI lineage: Eukaryota > Metazoa > Chordata > Lepidosauria > Squamata > Cordylidae > Hemicordylus > Hemicordylus capensis. The sequence continues at coordinate 313,319,804 of NC_069658.1, read as the reverse complement.
ACCACATTTTGCAGACACAATGATGTGTTATGTCTGAGCTCTTTCCTTTTTGTTTGGTCAGATTCTCACCAAGTTTTCTGCCACCTGCATTCTAGCCATCTCCCAGCCTGCTTCACTGCCCTCAGGTCCCTGGAAAACTGAAAAACTGATTGGGCCCTGCATTGTGGGAGAGAGCACTGAAGACCAAATGGTCAACTGTCTAGCCTATATCCTACAGATTGCATATGGTTTCAATAGGAGCACCAGCCTTATCATGTAATAAGGGAATTTTGCATGGTAGTTTATTGGGGAAGTTTACAGGAGAGGAACACCAAGCATTCAGAAGCTGCAAACAACATACAGGGAAGTGTGGTGGTGTGGTTACCTGCAGTGCATGTGCTATGTTTGTTTTCCTATCTGAAGAGAATTTGAGCAACATCTGCTTCCAACTGCTAGCTAATGGAAGAGAAGGTGAAGGGCCCTACACTGCAATTTATCAGGGAAGACTGAATAATTCCTGAACAGAAAAGAAGAAGCTCTCCAGGAAAGACAAGAGGAGAACGTTTCCATGAAATATGAAAACCCATCAAAAGAGATATGCACATGGAAGCATGTGACACACAGGACCAGGAGAATCGGAAGGCATTCAGTGCCACTGGAGCTGAGCAGCCATTATTATTATTATTATTATTATTATTTTATTCGATTTCTATACCGCCCTTCCAAAAATGGCTCAGGGCGGTTTACACAAAGAAATAATAAATAAGATGGATCCCTGTCCCCAAAGGGCTCACAATCTAAAAAGAAACATAAGATAGACACCAGCAACAGTCACTAGAAGTACTGTGCTGGGGGTGGATAGGGCCAGTTACTCTCCCCCTGCTCAATAAAGAGAATCACCATGTTAAAAGGTGCCTCTTTGCCAAGTTAGCAGGGGTTATGAAGCTCTTCATATGGAGCATCCTCCCTGCACTCTCCATAACATCCATGGCTACCTAGTCAAGGTTTGTCATCCCGCTCCACATACCATGGTTAAAAGCACTCAATCCCCTATGGATGGGAGGATGGTGTGCAGAATGATAGTACTCAAAGGAGGTGTGTTGTCTACCTTTTTCACTCATCCAGGATATGATGGAGAGGTTGCCAGGACTCTAACATACCAACCACTACCATTTTGTACTGATGTCATGGGAATGAATGGGTCTGAAATGGTTCTCAGATATTACTAGACACGATGTGAAACTGAAGGAGCCGAGGGCACAAGTGGTATATTCATCTATCCTTCATGTGAAAGATCAAGACTATAAGAAGAGGAAGTAGGATCCTGGAAGTAAATAGTTAACTACAAAGATGGCATCATCAAGAGAGGTCTGTGATCTCGGACCACAGCCTCTTCCACCAATATGAATGACTCCTAGACCTAGATGGATTGTGTATCATAAGGACTGGGAAGAATATGTTTGGCCAGAACTTCAACAACTTCATCAAAAGGGCTTTAAATAGAATCCTGTGGGGAAGAGAGACAAAAGATCAGAACCAATTATAAAGCAATAGCTAGGGATTTGAAAATGTGACAAAGATAAAAGCAGAATGAACAGAACATAAGAACAGCCCTGCTGGATCAGGCCCAAGACCCATGTAGTCCAGCATCCTGTTTCACACAGTGGCCCACCAGATGCCACTGGGAGCCTACAGGCTGTTAGTCCCCTGCAACAGGTATTCAGAGGCATCCTGCCTCTAAAGCTGGAGGTGCCCTATAGCCCTCAGACTAGTAGCTGTCAATAGACCTCTCCTCCATGAAGTTATCTAAATCCCTCTTAAAGCCATCCAAATTAGTAGCCAATTATGGTGGAGGAGGCAACCACCAATTTGCTAGAAGCTACAGCAGGGATTAAATAGATGGTGGTACCCATAGTCTCTGATGTCTATACACTAGAGAATTGAAAACAAACAAGTAATACTTGAAATTCTGACATGGGAAGGCAAATGTGATCTGGTAGGTATCAACAAACTTGATGGGATGCGACTCATCATTGAATTATAGCACTTAAACAGTGTAGCTTGTTCAAAAGGAATAGACTCAGCAGGAAGAGAGGGGGAATTGCATTATTTTAAAGAATGTATACATCTGTACAGAAATCCATGAATTTGAGATGGAAGCTCAGTCAAAAGTATCTAGGTAAAAATAAAAACAATGATGTCATAATGGGAGCTTACTATAGACAACCTGGCCAAGCAAAAGACTTGGACAATACTCCCCTTACTCTGATTTCCAAGCTTTCAAGGTGGTAGTAGAAATAAAAGATGTCAACTATCCTGACATCTGCTTGAATAACTCGGCTAGAAGTGGGAGGTATAATAAAATCTTGATCTGCCTTGCTTGAAAACTTCAAGCAAGTTTTCAACTTGCTTTTAGAAAATAGAAGGAAAAAGGTGATTGGGTAACCTGGACTTAGTCTTATCAACAGGGAAGAACTGGTTGATGAGGAAAAAGTGGGGGAAACGATGGGGGGAAAGTGACCTTGTCATCTTGAAATTCAGAATATCAAGAGGAGGGAAACTGCAGGAAGCTGGACACCCTTGACTTCAGGAAAGCTGATTTCCATGAACTCGGGGGGAAATTAGGCAATTTCTATGACTAGAAATCCTATGCGAGATTCTGAAAAGCAAGATACTGAAAGCACAATTGCAAATAAATCTCATGAGAAGGAAACCTGAGAAAAAACTAAAAAACCAATGTGGATACACTGAAAGCTCTCTGAACAGCTGAGAAGCAAAAAGGACATGTGCACGCATTGGAGGAAGGACGTGCAGATGATACAAAGTTGAGGGGGATAGCTGTCACCTTAAAAGACAGAATCAATATTCAGCTGGACAAGCTCGAAACCAACAAAATGAAGTTCCACACATGTAAAGTTTGCATTTGGGTAAGAAAAAATAAAATGCACAAGTATAGGATGGGACAGACCTAGGTTGACCACAGTACATGTGAATAAGATCTGAGTGTCTTCGTAGATCTCAAATTGAACACAAGCAAGCAGTTTGGTGTAGCCGCTAACGCACAGACGTACGCACACACACACAGACACACACACACACACCCCATCATGTAATCTTAGGCTGCATTAATGGAAGCCTAGTGTCTAGATGATGAGAAGTGTTCCACTGAGTTAAGCATTGGTCAGACCACATTTGGAATATTTTTATTTTTTATTTATTCAATTTCTATCGATTTTCCTTCCAAAAATGGCTCAGGGTGGTTCACACAGAGAAATCACAAATACATAAGATAAACAAAATGGATCCCTGTCCCCAAAGGGCTCACAATCTAAAAAGAAACATAAGACAGACACCAGCAACAGTCACTGGAAGTACTGTGCTGGGGATGGATAGGGCCAGTTACTCTCCCCTTGCTAAATAAAGAGAATCACCACATTAAAAGGTGCCTCTTTGCCAAGTTAGCAGGGGAAAATATTGAATTCAGTTCTGTGTGTCACACTTTAGGCAAGTTATTGATAAACAGGAATTGGTTCAGAGGAGGGCATCGATGATGGTGAAAGGTCTGGAAATCAAGTCCTGTGAGGACAATTTAAAAGAACTGGGTCCATTTAGCCTGGATAAGACTAAGCGGGTTGTGATAGCCATCTTCAGATGTCTGAAGGGCTGTCTCACAGGAGGAGGAGTGGACTTTTTCTGTGTTGCTTCTGAAGGCAGGACTAAGAACCAGTGGTTTCAAATATCAAGGAAGCAGATATAGGCTAGATGTTGGGAAGAATTTCCTAATGTTAACTCTCCTTATCTTGGATGGCCATCTGTCAGGGATGCTGTGGCAGTTTTCTGCACTGAGTAGGGGGTGGAGTAGAAGACCTCCAAGGCCCCTTCCAGCTCTCAAATTCTGTGATTCCCCAACAACTCTGCAGGATCCCTGAGATGAAGAAAAACAGCAGTGGTGGGTAGTTCTGTACAATCCATAAAGGCTGCCACACACTGTTTTACATGTCATTGGTTCCTATGCCTCTCAGACATTTCTGAATCTGCGCCCGTGTATTGCTATAGAATATATAGGGGTAACCATACATCTTAGTTATTAAATTAAAAGACCTATGGTGAACTCTAGAGGATAATAGATACAGGAGTATTTCATAACATTTATCTTCTTCAGGAGCCAGAAAAGAGGTTTGCTCATAATCACCAATATCTATCAGGCATGTTTGACCCAGTGGATGAAGATATTGCCCTGAAGAAATCCATTGAGCAATCCAAGGAAATGTGGCTGTCATCAAAAGGATTTGTATTTCCTGGATTCAAGAGCAGTGTAGAATGTAACATGCATCCTCGTATGCCTGATGAGGCACGGCAGTTGGAGCTAACTGAGGTAACTGAGCTTTATCTTTCCACTGACTTATGAGACACATCTGTAATCTATTCAGAGTGGTGTTTTATCTTAACAATCTTGTGAGGAAGTTGTATGAATGTGAGAGTGTGATCCACCACCAAAGTCCAACACGGCTGCAACCACAGCATGCCATGCTGGCTAGTGAATCAATTGAGTAAAAGAAGGCCAATTTGGATGTTGTTTTAAATGTGTAGACTCAGTGCAAATCTTGACCTTTTGTAGTTAAATTTGTCATGCACAAAGACTTGGACCCTGGGCACAAGCTTTTCCTCACTTCCTTCATTCCTTGAAATGCAAGGATGCAGCATGTACATAACTAATATCTAAAGGCATAGATTTCAGGAATGCTGCTAAAAGTGCTGTGATAGATCTGAAAATACCCCAGGGCCTACGAATATTGAGGTGCCAACACCTCGGCACTCAGGAGCCTTCACACATGCCAGTAGACCCTCAGTAGGGATAGGAGGTAGGAGGTGCGTGCTTGTCCTCCTGCCTCACTTCTAGCCCGAGTTTGAAAGCAGGGCTACCCAGGCGTGGAGCGTCTTGATCAGGCGCAATCCCAGTTCTGCACATGACCAGCACTACCTGGGGTAATCCTGTCCTACCCCCGTAGGGCTGGTCATGTGAACAACCTCACTGATAGACAAATTCATGGAGAATGAGTCTAAGCCCCACTTAAAGCCATCCAGCTTAATAGTGGCTGACAAGACAATATAGCTGTCTGTATTTCACACCAGAGAGATGAGATAGCAGCTGAGCTGACCAGAAATATAATAAGTTCTGACAGGCTGACAGGCATTTTGGTAATGCAAAAGTATCCAGTTGACTGAAGAATCCTTACCCTGAAAGGAAGAGGAATGGAGAGAAAAGGAAGAAAGTTCTATATAGCAGAGAGCAAGTTTTGTCCTATGGATTTATGGATGACACTTAAGCAATTGTTAGTTAACTCTAGATTGTATGATGGGAGATGCGATGTACAAGATTGTGAAACCTGTAAACAGGAGGAATGAAACTGTGGAAAGAAAGGTACAATATAGAAAATTAAATGCTTCAGTTGCACTTCATTCTATATTGGGGAATCTGGCAGGTCATTGAAAGATAGATATAAAGAACATTTTGCAGATATGAGGCATTGTGCAAAGAGAATGAAACCTTGGTCATATGAGGATTAAGCATGAAGGCCAAATGGTGCCTACTAAAATATCTGTTTTAGGGATTGAAAGGAACCTACAAAGAAGCAAAATTTATAGAGAAATTGAGACCTGACGTTAATGCTCTGGAGGCACTGGCCAATGCCATGAAGTTTATTAGCCTCTGAGAAGAATTGGGTCTTTCCTCGCTTCTCTCGCCCTCCCCCCATGCTCATTATCTCTCCACCAGTCAGGGGACTGTGTGTTATCCAATCTAAGGAATTTAACAGTGGGGAACTGAGGTTTTCATTTGTTTTACTTAACTGAGGATGGTGTGTCACACCCAAATGTTTTATGTTTACCAACGTTTAGTTTTTCTTTGTGCAATAAAAAGGTCTTTTTGTTGAAAGTTTGGAGTTAATATGCACATTGCAAGTGCAAGCCTGCAAGTGCCTTATTTGGAGACATGTATGTTTCTGGAAGCAGCAGAGTGCCATAACTCCCAAAGATCTGTATGTATGACAAAAGACACACAACATTTTTGTGCAATGTATCTGCTCTTCCCTCCCCACCCCCACCCCACACTCACACACTCTTCAAGAGCTATTTAGGAAAAATTCACCGGCAGAGTGGGTCTGGACTATTTTTCATCTGTGAAAGGGGAATTATATATAGCCTGTTTTGCAGGCTGCTTAGATGCCGGTTTTGTATATACAAAATGTGTTAGACATGTGGGCTTCAACCCAACACAGCATGCACAGAGCTTTTTCAAAAACCAAAATCCTGCTTCTTAAAATGGGGGAGTGTGAGGGACTGAATCTAGCTTGTTTAGTCCCCCCCACCTTTACATAAGAACAGCCCTGCTGGATCAGGTTCAAGGCCCATCTAGTCCAGCATCCTGTTTCGCACAGTGGCCCACCAGATGCCGCTGGAAGCCACAGGCAGGAGTTGAGGGCGTGCCCTCTCTCCTGCCATTACTCCCCTGCAACTGGTACTCAGAGGCACCCTGCCCTTGAGGCCGGAGGTGGCCCACAGCCCTCTGACTAGTAGCCATTGATAGACCTCCCCTCCATGAAGTCATCCAAACCCCTCTTAAAGCCATCCAGGTTGTTGGCTGTCACCACATCCTGTGGCAGAGAGTTCCACAAGTGGATCACGCGTTGTGTGAAAAAGTACTTCCGTTTGTTGGTCCTAGACCTCCTGGCAATCAATTTCATGGAGTGACCCCTTGTTCTAGTGTTGTGTGAGAGGGAAAAGAATCTCTCTCCCCCCACTTTCTCCACGCCATGCATGATTTTATAGACCTCTATCATGTCTCCCCACAGTCGTCTTTTTTCTAAACTAAAAAGCCCCAGGTGTTGTAGTCTTGCCTCATAAGAAAGGTGCTCTAGGCCCCTGATCATCTTGGTTGCCCTCTTCTGTACCTTCTCCAGTTCAACAATGTTTATTCCAGCCTCACCCCACAACAGGCAGTCAGCAGGATTTTAGCAGTTAGAGCTCTGTGTGTGCATGCATTCTGGTTCTTGGACTGGGAAGGGAAATTGCATATGCAGACTTTCTTTAACCAAACCATTCCTAATCCAGCTGATGAATGAAAACATAGAAGCCTATGTCCACATGTGTATCCTCAGTTGGGGCATTTGTGTTAAAGTACTATGTTATAAATTATTGCTAGTAGAGCCATTGAAGATGACAGCTGAGCAGTACATTTTTGGAATGTTGGCCCAGAATCCAACTGGTATACAACATAAACTCTGACAGTACAGTTCAAAAATGCTCCTTGTCCCTGTTGCTCTCTGAAGGCCACTGAGCACTGGTGCCTAGAGACAGAGCTTTATTATTATTCCGAATCAAGTCAAGAAGCTGAAAGAGGAGTTGAAAAGTAATTGATTCATCTGTTGTTTGTTAATGCTTACTGTAGCCCCAAATTTGGATGCAGAGGGCTGTTTTAGACATAACAGAGGGCTCGGGCCTACCCAGTGTTCACTGTTTTTAAAAACCATTTCTCCTCTTAAAACAGCAAGCCCCCATGTTTTACAAGTGTTCATCATATGGTAGAGGTAGCTGCTGTCAGAGAAATCTAAACCCAAAGTCCCCTTGCACATTCAGGATTAGCAGTGTGGTATATTGTATTCTGACAGTATTGTCTCAGCTGACCATATGATGACTCAGCTGGTCACCATATCTTAAGAAGGACATTATAGAACTGGAAAGGGTACAGAAGAAGGCAATCAAGATGATCAGGGGCCTGGAGTACCTTCCTTATGAGGCAAGGCTACAGCATCTGGGGCTCTTAAGTTTGGAAAATATACGAGTTCAGGGATACATAATAGAGGTGTATAAAATTATGCATGGCATAGAGAGAGTGAAGAGAGATAAATTTTTCTCCCTCTCTCACAACACTAGAACCAGTTCCATTTCATGAAACTGAAGACCAGGCATATTAGGATCAACAAAAGGAAGTACGTTTTCACACAGCACACAATTAATCAATCAATTGAATTCTCTGCCATGGGATGTGGTAATGGCCACTAGCTTGGATGTGGAGGTGATTACCACTATTCACAAAGGATGGGTCTATCAATGGATACTAGTTTGGTGGCTATAGGCCACTTCTGGCCTCAGAGGCAAGATGCCTCTGAATACCAGTTGCAGAGGAGCAACAGGCGAGGGCATGTCCTCACCAGTGTTCCCGCTAACAGGGATTCCCATATGTTGTTGACTACAACTCCCAGAATCCCCAGCTGCAATGGCTTTTGCTTTGGGATTCTGGGAGTTGTAGTCAACAACATATGGGAATTGCTGTTAGAGGAAACACTGGCCCTCACCTCTTGCCTGTGGCCTTCTAGGAGGCATCTGGTGGGCCACTGTGGGAAACAGGATGCTGGACTAGATAGGCCTTTGGCCTGATCCAACAGGGCTGTTCTTATGACAAGAATTAGCATTGATCAGAAGTGCTGATTCCGCCTATCCCCCATTCATCATAAGGTTACTTATTGCAAATTACTTTGGATTTCAGTACAGTGTATTTGACAAACTAGTATGTTACTGTGTGATTAACACGCTATTTTCAGCATGGTAGCTTTTCTGCTTTCTAAAAGATTGTAATTTTCATTTAGAAATGGCAAGAGAACCTTCTTAATACTAGCCAGCTAAAGCCAGTGCTGGACCGGGACAGGTGGAGCTGGGATAAGCGGAATGTTGATTTTGAGCTATATAAAAAACTACCAGAGCCCATAGTGGTCCTTGATACATCCAGAGAAGGTAATTGCGACTTGTCTATTGTAGTTCTAGGTTCTGATGAAACAGTCCATTCTTGCAAATCTGGTGTTAAAAAAGAAGTCAGTGGTAAGGATCCAAAGTTGTTGAGGTGCCCTGCCTCAGGGACTGGGCAAGCTCAGTAGAATTTTCAGCTCTTTCCTGAAAAGAAAGTGCAGTAGCCACTCCTCCCACAATGCCATATGACAAACTGCCTTAGAAAGTCTCCTGAGTTTCAAAAGTGGGTTTCATGTGGACTCTTGTTTGCAGAAAAGAAGCCCAAAGTCACACACATATGAACTGTTGCTGTTAGATCTTCTGTTTAAGAAGCCCCTCAAGTGGAGTTGCTGCTTTAAACAAAGCTTATGGCTTGTGGAGCCAGCGTGGTGTAGTGGTTAGACAGCTGGACTAGGACCGGGGAGACCCAAGTTCAAATCTCCATTCAGCCATTAAAAAAAAAAAAAACTAGCTGGGTGACTTCTCTCTCAGCCTAACCTACTTCACTGGGTTGTTGTGAAAGAGAAACTCAAGTATGTAGTACACCGCTCTGGGCTCCTTGGAGGAAGAGCGGGATATAAATGTAACAACAACAACAACAACAACAGCCTATATTCTGCGACGATATCTATAACAGCAGCAACAACATTGACAATAAAATTCAGCCATCCCAGGTCCTTGGGAAGGACTCGATGTCTGGATAAAACAAACCAGTCAATAACACCTGTCTGACTGTGTAAACAAGAAATAATAATAATATTCAGTAGCAATGGAGTTTGGACTAGACAAGTGTGCTGCATTAATAATGAACAGAGGGAAAATAACAAAAACAGAAGGAATAGAACTGCCCAATGGAAGCAAGATCAAGAACCTGGAAGAGAAAGAACCTTACAAATACTTGGGCATTCTCCAGGCTGATAACATCGCACACACTGAAGTTAAAAGAAAAATTGGAAGTGAATACATCAGGAGAGTTAGAAAAATCCTCAAGTCCAAACTCAATGGTGGGAACACCATACAAGCCATAAACACCTGGGCTATACCTGTTATCAGATACACTGCAGGAATAATAGACTGGACCCAGGCAGAGCTAGAGACGCTAGATCGTAAGACCAGGAAAATCATGACCATCAATCATGCTCTGCACCCCCGCAGTGATGTCGATAGGCTATACCTCCCTCGCAGCTCAGGTGGAAGAGGAATGCTGCAAGTCCATCAAACAGTAGAGAAGAAGAAAAGAGGCCTTGAAGAATATATCAAGGACAGTGAAGAAGATGCACTTCAAATGGTCAATAACAAGAAACTATTCAACACCAATGAAACAAAGCAGGCCTACAAGAAAGAACAAGTCAAGAAATGAGCAGAAAAATGGAAAAATAAGCCACTGCATGGTCAATATTTGCACAATATAAGTGGAAAATCAGACATCACCAAGACCCGGCAATGGCTTAAGAATGGCAACTTGAAGAAAGAAACAGAGGGTTTAATACTGGCTGCACAAGAACAGGCACTAAGAACAAATGCAATAAGAGCAAAAGTAGAAAAGTCAACAACAAACAGCAAGTGCCGCCTTTGTAAAGAAGCAGATGAAACTGTGGACCACCTAATCAGCTGTTGTAAAAAGATCGCACAGACTGACTACAAACAAAGGCATGACAAAGTAGCAGGGATGATACACTGGACCATCGGCAAAAAATACAAGCTACCTGTAGCCAAAAATTGGTGGGACCATAAAATTGAAAAAGTTGAAGACAATGAAGATGTAAAAATATTATGGGACTTCCGACTACAAACAGACAAACATCTGCCACACAATACACCAGATATAACTGTAGTTGAGAAGAAAGAAAAACAAGTCAAAATAATCGACATAGCAATACCAGGGGATAGCAGAATAGAAGAAAAAGAAATAGAAAAAATCACCAAATACAAAGATCTACAAATGGAAATTGAAAGGCTGTGGCAGAAAAAAACAAAATAATCCCAGTGGTAATTGGTGCCCTGGGTGCAGTTCCAAAAGACCTTGAAGAGCACCTCAACACCATAGGGGCCACAGAAATCACCCTCAGCCAATTACAAAAAGCAGCTTTACTGGGAACAGCCTATATTCTGCGACGATATCTATAACAATTGACAATAAAATTCTGGCATCCCAGGTCCTTGGGAAGGACTCGATGTCTGGATAAAACAAACCAGTCAATAACACCTGTCTGAGTGTGTAAAATAAATAAATTAATAATAATAATAATAATAATAATGTTGACATGATAGTCACATTATGCATATAGTGTATATCAGCAACGTAAGCGGAGTTGCTGCTTTAAACATTTTGAGTAACCAGCAACTCATATAACAATAAAAACGGTGCTTATGTTGACATGACAGTCACATCATGCATATAGTATATATAGTGTTGGAGGGCTGTTGTCCACCTCCAGCCTCAAAGGCAGGATGCCTCTGAGTACCAGTTGCAGGAGAGTAATGGCAGGAGAGCGGGCATGCCCTCAACTCCTGTCTGTGGCTTCCAGCGGCATCTGCTGGGCCACTGTGCAAAACAGGATGCTGGACTAGATGGGCCTTGGGCCTGATCCAGCAGGGCTGTTCTTATGAGATACAGGTGCTAATGTAACCTACTTATACATAATCCAATTACAAAACATGCCAGCCATAGAATATCAGTAATTGCCATTTATGGTACTAGGTTCTAGAAGTCATGTATTCTTTACACCTTACATGGCAGGGGAACTTTTTTTCTGTGAGCTTGTCCTGCAGCACTGCGGTAACATGGCTGCAGGCCCTTAAACATTATAGTAGCACTGGGGGAAGAGTGTGGCTCCCATGCTGGTGCTTGAAAGTTGAAGAGTGTCTTCATTCTTGAACATGTCATGACAGATAGGAAGAGGTCAGTACAGCTTGATTTGTGGCTGATCTTGTAAAAAACTGGTTTTTCTACAGCAGCTTGTAATAACGGCTGCATTTTCTGATGCAAAGGTTGCAAAGCCAGATGGTAGAATTTAGGAGATGTGCCCCCACACTATAAACATTTCAGTATGTAAAATGTATTTCCTCATATTAGGCTTTCTGAAAGATTACTTTTTTACTCCATCTTTTCCTACATACTTGCCTAAGCTAATGGGATCAATGGATTTGGAGGGAAGCTTTTAGGCAAACTAAAATTTAAGGGACCAAAACATGGGAACAGCAGCACTGTGGAACCTTGTATACTGCATTACCATGCACTGTATTCTCTGTTAAGGTATTGACTGCACAAGTGTTGTCCCATTGTTGCTGTTCCAGGATGCTGGAAAAAGTCTAGTGTGATCTCAAAATCAACCTATAGAGCAGCAAGTAAGAGGAAATGCATGGTATTTACAGAGATAATAGAAAAACGTCATAGACAAAAGACTTCACAATTAATAACTGGCAATGTTTATCTAAAAGAAAGTTATTGTATATTAGAAAACCCAACTGATGTTTATCTTATTCTGTTCTATGTATTTTAATGGACAACTTTCTGAACAAAAGAGCCTGAAAAGGATGTGCGTTGCAATACGGCACTGAAAGTTCATAGGTGCTGCCTAGAAACTGAGCTCATCGCCAGTGGTCCTAAAGCTAGTTGCCAGCTAGCACGCCTCCAGGGCCTTCTGAAGGATAAACCAGCCAAATTGTCCCTAAAGCTACAGGTAAAGCTATTGCTCAGAAATGTCAGACCTATCAATTCTTAAACACACATTTGCTACACGGTGGCAAGATGTCATTTTATTATGTGCTTTGCAAAAATATTTTGAAGTCAAATATAGTTTACTCAGTTCTACTGATAAATTGAATTCATTTTGAATTGAATTCAAAATGTCAGTCTAGACACAGTTTTAGATAAAGGCCCCTATTATTTATTTAGAAAAATACTGACACATCAGTCTTCAACTAATTTTTTAAAAGGTTGTTTTAGGCAAGTTTCCTAGCTTCAGGGTGCATAACCTCCAGTGTACTTGATATTAAGGTTTAGATTGAAACCCATTTCTATAAAATATATAGCTGAAGCTGTATAGTTAGATAGCAAGAAACAATGCTGGAAATCTCATGTTTCTGTTCTATTAGCCTAGCCCAGATGTAGGGTTTCTAGATGAAGTGGGAGGAGAAAACATCTGCAGAGGATTTGTTCCAGGCATAGAAGCCGACCACAGCTTGAAGTGGAATGGAAATATTATTCCCTGTCACAACCGGGAACACAATGTATTTAAAACTCTAAAAGGCGCAGACTTCAGGTAAGTCTCCCAGCTGCTTTGCAATGTATTTAGCAAGAGGAGTTTTAGGCTGGGTTCACACATGGAACCTGAGGTTTGCCCAGCCCAGGATATGGAGGGAACCTGAAGATCTGGAAAGTGGTTCCATACATTCACAAGTAGTGGGTTCTGCGCCTGCGCAGATCAGTTTTGGGCAGAATTCGTTAGCTCCTCACGACGCCAGCAACCGCCACCTGCATGTGACTGCAGTACCCTCTAGTGGTGGTTGAGTGTCTTTTCCCTCAGTTTCTTGATGACCGACGTGTTGTGTTGACACTTGCTTTGTCGTTATGTGTTGGTGGTCCAGTGGCTTGTCGTTACGCTGTGGGGTCAGATGGGCGGGTTTTATGAATGTATGGAACCACTTCCAGATCATCTGTTACAGGTAAGCAACCTGTTTATCTGGAAAGTGGTTCCAACATTCATAAGTAGTGGGTGAATTATGAGCTGCCCTGATAGAGGTGTGTGTGTGTCACAAGTCACTGTAGCACTCGTTTAAGGACAGCCCGTCTAAATTCCGCAGCGGCTGCATTCCGAAGATCTATGGTGTAGTGCTTTACAAACGTCTGATGAGATGGCCAGGTAGCCGCCCCAGAGATATCACTGAAGTGAATGCCTGACAGGTGTGTAGCCAGTGTGGCATACGCCTTCATCGAATGCACTTTAATGGAGGCTGGAGGTTGTTGACCTTGCTGGTCATAAGCCATCTTTGGCATGGCTTGCCAGTTTGATGGATTCCCTGGCTGAACACAAGGAGATGGTGGTCCTTGGGGTGGTTTTCTTTGGAGTTTCTAATTTGAGGTTGCAGTTGCGTAGAAGAGGCACCCTGTGGTGTGCAGTCAGGCCCTGATGCAGATCAAAGCTGCTGCTTGGCTTGTGGTGCACCTTTAGCATGGCCCGATTGGGCTATTTTGTTCCTGGGGTAATAAGGATTTTTGTTACTGTATTGTTGATAGGGGCACTTGTAGTCCCTACGGTCAGGTTGGCGATAAGAAGTCTTTCTTTGGTAGTGGTTATACGGCTGGTATTTAGAAGCAGAATAATGTGGATTTGTAAAGGAGCGTGCTGTGATCTTAGATTTCTTCCACTGCTCCATATTCTCATCGATCTTGTCCGGGAAGAGACCGTCTCCATCAAAAGGTAAGTTATCGATGCAGTCCTTCATGTCCGGTTGCAGGCCGGTCGCTCGTAACCAGGCATGTCTCCTTAAAACAATGGACGTGGTTAATGTCCGCGACTCTGATTTTGCCAGATGTTTCGCATTTGCCAATTGTTGATGGGTCGTGGCGGTTGTCTGTGCAAACACTAACTCAAAGTTCTTTACAAATTCACTTGGCTCTAAGTTTGCTCGTTGGTCAAACAAGGCCTCCCAAAGGGAATGAGTATATTTTGCTTGGCAAGCAATGTAGTTAGCAATTTTTATAGACAAGCAGCAGACTGTGGAATAAGTGCACCTGCCTAAGGCATCTAGTTTACAGCCCTCTTTATCAGCTGGGGTCGTATGTCTCTTGCCACTCTTGGATGTGGTAGCGCAATCCACCACCAAAGAGTTAAGAGATGGGTGGCGTATCAGGTATCCGTTTTCTTCCTCTTGGATATGATACAACCCCTCCAATTGCTTGGAAGTGGGTGCCGAAGTTTGCAGCACCTCCCATGCCGATTTTGCTGCTCTGGTTATATGAGGTAGGATGCCTAGGATGCGCTCTGGTTATATGAGGTAGCATGGGTATCAACACAAGTTGTAATCTGGTAGCCAATTTCATGATATTGTACACCAGATTTTCCAATTCGGTAGTCTTCTGTTTGAGGTGCAAACCTAATACCCGCGCCATCTCAGCCACCTGTTGGTGGTACCCTTTCATCTCTTCGTTAGGCGATGTGGATGGGATTGCTGCCATATTCAAATCTGGGTCTGGCAGACTTGGCTCTTTCGGTTCTATTGGGTCTGGGTCATAGTCATCATCTTCATTGTCGTCAGCAACATCCGAGGAAATAAGTGAGGTTCCTGTCACCGTGGAGGCATCTGGAATCGGTTGTGGTAGAAGGGCAAGCTGCATCGTCTCTGTAGCCGTCTGGCATAGCACCAGCCCTGGAGGACGAACTAACTGGGGCGTAGTCTAGAACGACACAATGTGTTGAGACACCAATGGTAGGCAGGCCTGAACGGCCGACTCCACTTGTAACACTGGAGGAACAGACATTTGCACTGCAGTCTCCTTCATCTGTTGTCGCAATGGAGGCTCTTGATCCCTTTCCCTCAGCCACTGAGAGGAGAGAGTACTCTCCAGTTACTAAGTAGGAGTCCCCCCCAACCCCCAAGGGGCAAGAGTCCAGTTACTGGAGTGCCCTTCAGTGAGAGAGATGGGGTCCTAGGTACTGCCACGATGTCAAAGTCCTGAAACCCCGTAAAGGTCCCCGTGGAAGGTGTGCTCTCTTCCGAGTGTAGCAAGCGAGCCAGTCGGGTGGTACTCCGGTCGTGTATGCCCTCATGCATGGGCGACCGCGGGCAACCTGCAGTGTTCTATTGCAGCGGAATAACTTCAATGCAATTTTGGTGCTCCTCAAACTCGAATTTGTTGTTGAGCTCTGTGTCTACAATCACTGCCACTGTCTCCTCCAGTTGTGCTGCTTTTGACATCGAGGTAGTCTTCAGGTTCGAGGCTGAGCTCGAAGTCGAGGCTGCCAAGGTCTTAGTTGTTGACACCGTCACAAGACTGCCCGACGCTGATGTTGCCCTGGGTGTCAACAGTGGATCTGTGAGCTTTGTTCGCCAATCTCTCGATGTCGAAGTCGAAACCGACAGCCGTTCTGAGGGCTTTGAACACGGTTCCCCTGACGTCGAGTGTCCTCTATGCACTGTGCACAGCATCAATGGTGATTGTCATGGTGTGGGCGCCGGGGACAAAGAAGCCGCCCGCTGTTGTGGTGTTTGCAGAGCCTGGAGGCCCAATGTTGAGGGGGTGTGGACCTTAACCTGAGCATGGTGCTTCTTATGCTTATGCTTCTTCTGTGGAGGCTCTGATGCAGAAGCCCCGCCCTTCCTTTTTGAGCTGGCTCGTGGGCCCTCCGGCTTTCTAAAGAGATCCTTGTCACTCAACGCTGAGGTTTTAGACGCTGATAAACTCTCTTTCCCCACCGGGAGCGTGGAGGCCTTATTAGGTAACAACGCCTCCTCCAAGAAGTATACTTTAAGGTGCGCCTCGCGGGTTTTCAATGCCTGTTTGTTAAAAGTTGCACAGACAGAACATTGTTTGGTATTGTGTGCTTCTCCCAAACAAAACAAATAGAGGGTGTGGCCATCAGTTGAGGGGATCTTTCTGTGGCAGCTTCTGCACCACTTAAAGGTAGTCTTTTCCTTACCTGGTTTTGCCTTTCCTGACATTTTCCAGCAAAGAAGTGAAAATGGTCGTACAATCCGAGGTTTAGGGGGAGAGAGAGAGATAGCGCCATACCAAAGGAGTAGAGAAAGAGTCGTCTAAGTCTGTTCCAAGCGTCGATAGTGGAGACTCAGAAACGTACCAGATCCAAAGGTTTAAACACTCAGAATTGAAGTCCGTTCCAAGTTGTTAGAGGGTTGACAAAAGAAGTCCGTTCCAAGTCAGAGGGTTGATTTACTAGAGAAATAAACTTTTTCCGAGGAGCCAACTAATCCAAGGACTGATCGCTATGGCGGTCAGAAAGAAACTGAGGGAAAAGACGCCCAACCGCCGCTAGAGGGTACTGCAGTCACGTGCAGGCGGCGGTTGCTGGCGTCGCAAGGAGCTAACAAATTCTGTCAGAAGCTGATCTGCGCATGCACAGAACCCACTACTTACGAATGTTGGAACCACTTTCCAGATCTTCAGGTTCCCTCCGTATCCTGGGCTGGGCAAACCTCAGGTTCCATGTGTGCGGGTTTTATGAATGTACGGAACCACTTCCAGATCATCTGTTACAGGTAAGCAACCTGTTTTTAGTACTGCAGCCAACTGAATGTCTTGGTTTTTGGAAGTAGCTGGGTTGAGCCAGATGTAGGCCCTGGGATTGGGGCACACCGAAACCCCAGCTGCTATCTCACTCTGCCTTGCACTGTCCTTCAACTGGCAAGCCTTCTCTGCTCAGATATAACACACACCAACTTCAAAGCTTTGTTACACATGTAGGTTTGGGGTCCCAAGTTAACTTCAGCTTCCTACCTTGGTGTAGGTTCAATCAGTCACAAACATGTCAGTTACTAACTTTGCAAATAGGTTGTGCATTGTGTGAATCTGCCCTTAGAAAGACTTGCTGTCATGAACTCATGTATGAAGTGTTACATGTATTGGCTGACATATTGTGCAAGGGTACATCAGCCTAGTAATGTTTGCACAAATTGTTATACAAGAGTAAGCCCATCTTGTGTAACTATACACAGCTTTTGCATTTGTGTAAGAGTAACATTACTGGGCTGACACTCTTGCACAGTATGCCAGTCCATTCCCTTCTAAATCCAATCCCAGCTAGTATTAGTTGCAGGGAACTCTCCATACCCTACTTAGGATGAAAAAGTGTCTAAGACAAATAGTTCTTGGTTTTGTGGGTCTTCATTGTTTTCCATTATACTCATTTCTGAAAAGAGAATGGAGCACCTATAATCTGTCTGCAAAAACATGTCATGGCTTTACAGCCATGAAAGACCCCCTTTTAGGGAATATTTTGAATTAATGCCTTATCTTGGTAAACCAATGTGGCAAAAACAGTACACCATGGAGATGCAAGGCCTGGCTGTCATACTGAAGCATTACTTAAATCCTCAACGATGTGTTCTGATAACAAAAGACCATTCTAGTTGCACAAAGGGTGTGTGCTCTATATCAGTTCCCACTTGCCTTCTGCAGTCCTCCATGCTATTGAGAATCCCAACCTCCTAACAAGTTTTTTGAGCTACAGGTGGCTAAAGAAAGATGAGAGAGGGGAAGTGAATGAAAATTGCTTTCTGATTTAAACCAGACTTCCTTTTTGATTAAAAGCATGATGGACTGGATATAACCATTGGTTTATATCCAGTCCATCATGAAGCTGGAATTTGACAAGATCATCCCAAGACTATTTCAAATGTTATTTCCTTGGTGGGGGGGACCCTAAAGGTTCCCCAATACACTGCTCACACTTGTAGGCCTCATCTGAAGTGGCAAAGGCTGCTAACTTGGCAAAGAGGCACCTTTTAACATGGTGATTCTCTTTATTTAGCAGGGGAAGAGAAACTGGCCCTATCCACCCCGAGCACATTACTTCCAGTGACTGTTGCTGGTGTCTATCTTATGTTTCTTTTTAGCTTGTGAGCCCTTTGGGGACAGGGATCCATCTTATTTATTTATATTTCTCTGTGTAAACCGCCCTGAGCCATTTTTGGAAGGGTGGTTTAGAAATTGAATGAGTGAATGGAGTGTGATGGCAGATGCTTTCATGAGTGGGAAGGGCAGGCCACTGAATCTCTCGATTGTAGAAGTGCCTGCCATCATGCTTACAGCCTCGCTGCTTCAGAGGAGGGCTGCAAGCATGAGTGCCACAGGAAAGGTGGCTGAGGGGAATGATGGACACGCTGGTGGAGCAGGGCTGCTGTTCCTGTCCTGAGTACACTCTCCTTTCAAGGTAATGTCTGAATGAGGCACTGGTGTTATAGAGAATCCTAAAGTTGCAAGAAACTACACAACCCGCATCTTTAAGTTTCTGATTAGAAGAGTAGGAAAAAAGCTTCAACAAAAATGCTTTTAAACACAAAATCCTGCCTCTCTAGAGAGACAAAAGTGGTATACAGGTGGCCCTAGTTATTTGCACAAGTTCCGTTCCTGCCTATAGGCACAAATACGGGCACCCCTAACAATACCTCACCCCTGCAGGAATCTAGGTTCTTAACACAAATAAGGGCAAAAAAGAGAGAGAGAGAAATAAGGAGAAAAGCACTGTACTTTATTATTCAGGTCTCTAGCAATGCCCCCAAACCCAGTCAAATATTTACCAGCGGTTTTTTTTGTGTTTTTTTTTTTTAAAGAGAGCCACAAAATGGCTCTCCACTGTAAAATGGTGGCCAGAGATGACATCAGAAGTCATTTCCGGGTAAAAAACACATATAAGTGATTTTTTTCTACCTGCAAATAAAGAAACTACATCTCTAAGACCAAACCACAGATATGTGAAACCATGACCCACAGATAATGAGGGTCACCTGTATAAATAATAGTAAGAGAGTGAGCCTAAGTAAATGTCAGGAGTTTGTTTCCAGTAAAGAGCCTATTCTATTTTCCAGATTATTTACAAGAAGTAATTCATTTCACTACAAGAGGTGGCCTTCACGAAAATGGCCCTTGAATCAAACAGCAGAATAAACAGGTAATCTGAGAGTGAACATCTGGTTGTGATGTAACCTCAAGTGATCATGTAGATATAACATCCAGTGATCCACTTCCTGTGCTGCAATAGACTTGTGAGCAAAGTCACTGTGGAAACCTGATGTGACCATTTCTAAAGTTAAATAGTGAGTTCTAGGGACAGAATACTATATGCACTTTTGGTTGGATTTTTAAATTAAAGGTGATTAAGGGGAGAATTGGTAGAGGTTTATAAAATCATGCACAGTAGGAGGTGTGAATAGGTGAGAGTACAGTTTGTCTTCATCTCAACACTAAAATCAGGACTGCGCCAATGAGACTGTTTAGGACAGACAAAAAGTAGGGTTTGCTTGAGATGGAAATTTCCATGCATTTCAGTAGACCTGTCTAGCTGGGGATGGAGCTGTGGCTCAGTGACAGGACTTTCTGCATGAAATGCATCTCCAAGCATACCTAGCATCTTCGGGTAGGACTGGAAAGGACTCCTGCCTGAAACCTTGGAGAGCCATTGCCACCAGGAAGACACTACTGAGCTCCACGGGCTGGGCCAGTGTAAGGCAGCCTCTTTATGCATGGTATTGAAAAACACAATGCTGGGGTTTTGAAGTGAAAGATAGTGGGACAGCACTCCCCACTCCGAGTCTAGGGTCTGGCCTAGATCTCTTGAGATTTTTAGTTGGGTTCAGGCACTTAAATTGAATAATTTTTATTTTATAAAAATTTGCTGCTGCTGAATACATTTGTTAGCATGCTGACTGTTGGTCATACATTTTGTCTCATGGCTGACTGAAAAACTGAAGATTGCTTTGTTTACATTCACTTGCACTGTGAGGTATTTGGCCCCCTGTAGGCAAAGCAGCAACACTTCAGATTGCACTTTTAGTGACCATGTTGAAGCCTTCAGAACGTTCTTTCAAGTGGGTGGGAACAGATATATGTTCTTTTTTCCAGCACCTGCTTTGCCACTTTTTTAATACTGTCATCCATGTTTTCAGGAGCAACTAGAGAAAATGGAAAAGAGAATTAACAGTTCCTTTAGAGCAACAACAAAATTAATGAAAGAGCATTTTTAAAGTCTAAGACTGTAAACACAAGCTGTTTCGCGGGTAGCAGCATCTGCCACATTAACACTAATTATGGGAAGTATCAAGGCCTGTTTTGGCATTTAGACTCTTTGTGAAGACACATCTCAGTAAGAATAGTAGTAACAGCACAGTGGATTTTCTACATAGTTATTTAAGCAAGTATGTGTCTTAATATAAATAAAATGTTAGAAATTTGTAACACTTACATTTTGCTAACTCTGCCAGTGCATAGTTATTCTTGAAAGCAGCTTCAGTGCAGAAAATATTGGCAAGCAGCACCTAGGAAGCCAGTTAAGCCATGAGTAGTTTGAAATGATTTTGTATTTAATGCTTTGCTAGAATGTAACCTTATGCAAAATCTATTCCTGTATGGGAACTCAAATGCCAGAGAGCATGCAACATCCACTTGTTCAAGTTTTGTTTTAGCTACACCCTGTTACTTGTCCAGGAGGCAAGAACTATCTATTTATTTAACATTTATATACCTCCCAAAATGCAAGACTCTGTGTGTTTCCAGTTTTTCAAAAAAACTAACAGTTTTTTCCCTTTTATCCACAGTTACTGTTGCCCCAGAGCTGAGTGATTCTAACAGACCTTTCACAAGAGTCCTTAACACTTGCGGCTACAATTAGTTTTATATTATAGCCAATACTGAGCAAATTTAAGCACATTTGGGGGATTGTACAATAATCTGTTATACATAGTTCAATATTGACACACAGTTGTTCTAGGTGCTCTTGGGAGATAATCATCATTACCCTGGGAACTCAAGTTAAAAGGCCATCTAGCCCACAGACTCTGCACTATCTAGTACTCAGACAAACCACCTTTGATGGAGGTTTAATTTAGCTATCATGTTTAATAAGAGATACCAATTTGTCAAGGATGTGCATAAAGTCTATGCTATTACCCCATATTATGCCACTATAACTTCAAAATAAGGAAAGAATCTGGCTTTCTGGAAGATCCTTTTGCTATAAAACATGCTGCTTTTCTTGCAAAGCCAAATATGTCTCAAACTGTTGCCAAGTTTAAAAATACCCATAAGTTATTCTACATTTTCCCATCTGTCTGCTTAATACATTATTCATGTTGCATCACCACTTTAGGTAGTTCTATACACAGATGCACTCACCTCATGATCATGATTGCGCAAACCAATACTGATAGATCGGCTAGCTCTGGAAATCACGGCTGTCATTGCATACAGATTAATGAGGATGTCTGCCACTCTCTTAAGAACCAGCTGCTCATCCACAATAGTCTAACAACACAAAAACAAAACACAGCCCCCAATAACTTGCCAGTTTACTAGTCATCATCCGGAACTGGCTAATGAACAAGAGTGCATGTTTTAGAAGATCAAAGCAGCAATGCCTGTTTGCCAGTATCCATATCCATGTAGGTGGGAATTAAAGAGTTTGTGTCCTTTTAGATTCTGTACATCCATTCAAGCTATTTAATAAAGTCTTCAATTACTCCCCCATCCTAGCACATAATCTTTGTCTTCCATGATTCTTCTAACATGTATTTAAAAATTACTAGAGAGAATTTGAAATCAGGTCCCTTTAAAAGTTAGATTATTGTAGGAGGAAAACAGACCATGGTGAGTGGAGATGGAAGAGGAGGCGCCAAAAGATTGCAATTTAGCTTCAGCAACCCCCTGCTTACCTTGCCAAACCTCTTCAGCAAGCTTTCTACTGTAACTCCGAAATAATACACATTTTGTTCGAGTTTCTTGGCACTTTCCTGAGAAGTGGTAAAGAAAATTAAATGTATTTATGATTTAGTAGGCTGACAGTTATATTACACAAATATTTTCAGGAATGCCTAAGTACTTACTTCTAGACTGGGATGCACCACTCCATGTTTACCAACTAGTCCTAAATCTACTTTTCGGCCAATGGCATCACGTATGTTGTTTGCAAACAAAGCCAATGCCACGCCCACATTTCCCTTCTTGATTTCCCTGCAGGGTCAAAGATACATAGACTGCTTCAGCATGAGGCCACTTCCCAAAATTATTTTAAACTGTGGCATACTAACATTTTTTCTTAGAAATACCTGTTAATCTTTCCTCCCTCTAAATCGTATTCTTTTTTTACACAATTTGTTTGTCCCTCTAATGCTTCCCATTCTTCAAAAGCAGAAAGCAGCACCTGACCTCAGCTAGCCAGTTCAGTGGGCTAGTGTGGAAACCATGGATGATGAACACATATCCTCACACAGGGGATACTCCTCCTGGAAAACTTAGGGGTAACATGATAGAGGTCCATAAAAGTATGCATGATGTGGAGAGTGGATAGGGAGAATTTCAGGGGTCAAGCCATGAAACTGATCACCAAGAAATTTAGGGGGGAAAGGATGTACTTTTCACAGAATGCATAATTAACCTATGGAATTATTTGTCTTAAGATATGGTAACAGCCACCAGCCTGAGTAGCTTTAAGAAGGGTTTTGATAAATTTATGGAGGACAAGTCTATTCGTCTTAGGCCACCTCCAGTCCAAGAGGCAAGATGCATCTAAATACCAGTTGCAGGGAGTAACAGCAGGAGAGAGGGCATGCCCACAGTAGAATCTGGTGGGCCACTGTGTGAAACAAGATGCTGGACTAGATGGACCTTGGGCTTGATCCAGCAGGGCAGTTCTTATGTTGACACCTACCAGCTGTATTTACTAGCAACAGCCATCAAGGGACAGCAGTCAAATCCCAACATTTCTGGAATCATTGCTACTGTGCAACATATTGCTTTCTCAGGGGTTCCATACACTCCACTGAAATGAACGTAGGTCACACAGCAGCAGTGATCAACCAACCAACTAGAAAGAACACCTTTTAGGTAGAAACTCTGTTTCTTCAGACAATTACATAAGAAAAAGGTCTTGATGCAACCCTTCCTTCTGTGTCTGTTGCCACCTACTAATTTTCAAACTGTATTCAATAATATTTCAGTTAAGACTATTTTCAAAAAGGACATACTTTATTTTGTCAGTTAATATTTTGCCTGCATACTGCATTCCTGTCAAAGCAATATACATTCGTAGAATTTCATTTGTTCCCTGAAAAAAGAAAAGAAAAATGTTTCATTTAGGCCACTTGCTTATGAATTTGCCAATCATAAATATTTACATGTTAAGTATAAGAATTATTTCCCTCAACAGGTCAAGGAAATATATTTAGATCTCAGAAGTTGAAAAACACAAACACCACTCTACCTCACTGTTACTATATCACTGTGAAAGTAGCCAACGCATACAGTATTTTCTTGTAAAGAAACATGGTTTACATAGCAAGAGGAATAAGAAAATGGTTCCCTGTCCTGAAATGAGATCATTGATGTAGAGAGAAACTCAAGGGAAACACCAGCAAGTCACTGGGAGGGATGCTATGCAGAAGGGCTGATTGAGAAGCAGGTTGTTTTCCCCCAGCTAAACATGCGAGAATCCTCTATCCTCATGCACATTTTATATTAGGAGGGGATTCAAATGCTAGACTGGGAAGGAATTATATGATCAATCTGATTGCTTTCTTCCAAGATTAAAAGATGGGTACAATTTTTCTGCCATTTTAAGGTCCAGTACTGTAATTCTGCAGCTTTCTGCACAGTTCTGGCGAGAAATGAATTAGATTCAGTGTGTTTATGACCAACGATCACCCAACAGAATTTATACATTGGAGCAGCCTTAAGTGGTTACCCTAGATTATGTAATTGTGTCTAGAGCCAGGAGTAAAGCTACTGTATAATTGAGCAGATGGGTTCAAAGAACCCAGACCCCCGAGCTCCTGAGGGTCCCTCAGCTCCACTCCTTCCTATTTTCTTTATTATCTCCCTCATGCCAAGGGGTGGCCAGAGAGAGGGGTGAACATGGGCCCCCTTTCCCCTAGCTACACCCCTGGTCTAGATGGTTCCTGAATTATACTGATTAGTTTTCTTGATATATTCCTGCCCTGATACTTTGTTTTTGAAGCCCCCTGTAGGTTATCTATGAAGGAAACTCTCCACTTAAACTCTACAACTGATATTAGGATCTCTCATGTAAGACAGAATGTATATTTGGAAAATGCAGTGCTGGAACTATTGCACACTGAAGAATGTCAAAGATTATGTAGTTATCTCCTGGCAGCAAATTTTCCAAATATTTTTTTGAGACCAATATAATAAACTTACTCATTTGTTAGCACTGACGTATTAAATGTAGGAGGAAAGCACCCTATCAAACAAATTCTAAACCATGGTTTGATGGAATGTGCTGAGAACAAAAAACCCTTCACTATGAAAATTAAATTGAATAGAAAAAGGGATTCAGCTGTTGCTCCACATGAGAGAACCACCACTCTGAAATGCCCCTTTGCCTTAGCAGGGGTAACTCGACTTGCACATGTCCACAACTGAATTACTATGGATCAAAAATCCCAAGCTAATTTGGGTGCTAGAAGAAGCCTTTTTGATGTTGCTAGTATTAAACGAAGGGGAAATAGGAAACCCTTGACTAAGATTCTCCCACAGCTGACTTGCAGGGCTGAGGTTTGAGGTTTGACTTGGGGTGTGCACAAATCTTAATTTTTGCATGTGTGCAATTTGCTTTACTAGTGAATCAAACCAATGTGATTCAACAATGGATTCAACTCATTGTTGAATAACCCCAGAGAATAATTTGTTATGGGGCATCTAACAAATAAAGACGACAACAACAACTACTACTACTGTTCCCCATGAGTATGTCCTAGGGACACCAAAGTGAGTTGGGTGGTAGGGCATGATGCAACCTATCTACCACCCAATCCACAAAGCAATGGGGCAATTTTTAATGAAATTTTGAATTTTACTAGTAGATCAAGGAGTATGGGTGAGTGCCTGCCAGGGACACCACCCTGCTGGACCTGGAAGCAGTAGTAATAGTAGCGTTGCTACTAGGGGTGGAATGCACACTAGCCATTAGGGGTGTGCATGAACCATTCAACCAGTTTGTCTCGAAACAGGCTGATTCAACGGCTTGATTGGGAGCCATGGGTGGTTCCAGCCTGGTTCGGGTGGACTGGGGGGAGGCTAGTGCAGCTGCCAGCTCCACCACTCATCCCCTCAGTGCAACCCATAGGCTAAGCACATGCCACAATGCCCCTTTAGCATGCCAGTGCCACAGTTCCAGCCTCTACGGTGTACTAATTAGGGATGTGCACAAAACCAGTTTGCCCGGTAAGGTTTGAATTCAAACCAGGTTCGAACCAGGAGGGAGACATTCGGTTTTGCTCAACCCCCCCACTGGTTCGGTTCAAACCGTTTCAAACCTCCCAAAGTGAGTGGGGTGGTAGCTGGCACCCATGGGTGCCTGCCACCCAACCCCCAAAGCAATCGGACACTCCTATGATTTTTAAATGAATTTTTGAAATTTATTTATTCTCATTAGGGTATAATGGGACCTGAACCAGCCCATTATCCCCTATTGTGGAGCACCTAGGGGCACAAAAGTGGGATGGGTGGTTAAAGTATTTTTGAATTCCCCATAGAGAATAATGAGGATTTCATCAAATGTATAGCTTCACATTGGGGGGAAAGGGGTGGCCTAGAGAGGAGTGTGGTGGGTGGTAGTTCCCAAGGGGGGCAAGGAAGCTACCAGAATTATTTGAAAGGAATTGGGCAAAGGGCTGGTTTTTAAGGGATTTTTGAAGTTTATGCGTCTTTAAAGTTTTTCTCCCTAAGGAAGAATTGAGGTTTCAGCAGCCCCATAGCTGCACTTGGGCGGTGGGTGCTGGTATAGTTCACAGAGGGTGCCAACTGGGTTTTGTTTTTTTCTGAAGTGTTCTGAGTGTGGATTCTCTGGTAGCATATGAGATTTTCAATGACAAACCATGAATCCACTCTCATTTGCTACCAGAGAATCTACACTCAAAACACCTCAGAAACAACAAAACCCTGTACCTCATGGGTTAGCAAAATGCATTAAAAATTGTAGGAGTATCTGATTGCTTCGGGGTTTGGGTGGCAATTGGCACCCATGGATGCTCCACAATAGGGAATAATGGTCTGGTTCGAGTCCCATTATACCCGAATGAGAAAAAATAAAAATAAATCTCAAATCATACATGTGTCCGATTGCTTTGGGAGTTGGGTGGTAGGCACCCATGGGTGCCAACTACCACCTCACCCACTTTTGGAGGTCCAAACCGGTTTGAATTGACACCCCCCCCCCCCGTTTGGTTTGAATTCAAACCTGCAGCTCGAACCTGATGGCTGGTTCGGTTTGAATTCGAACCATCAAACTGGACCGGTTCAAATTTGAACTGGTTTGCACATCCCGCCCTTAGGCTATGAGCTGCGCCAAGGGGATGGGAGCGGTGGCACCAGCAGCTGCAATGGCTGGGTAAGACCCTTTAAATACTTCTTTTGTTGCCCCTCTCCTTAGCTCCTCAGGTTCACCCACCCCATAAAGGGGTGTATGTAAAGGGGAATCCTCACTGGATGCACCTTTACAAGTATCAGCCTCTCGAACTGCCAAACTTTCAGTCAAATGGACTCGACCAGTCAATTCGACCAAAAAAGTACGGAACTGCATGGTTTGGTTCGAGTTTGAATCGTGATTTTTGGGTTGTGCACAGCCCTACTAGCGGTAGGCACTCCAGCACCCTCCTCCTGGTTGCAGCCAAGTCGCCTCTCTTCATCTAACCTCTGCAACCAGGAAGTCCATCCAGCTGGGCAGGGGTGACTGCTTTGCCCTTCATCCTTGGATCACATGGGTAGGACAGAACATGCTCTGGTGATGAACCCAAGATGCTGTGAGCCGAAACACCAGTCCTCAGCCAACCAACCAAGGTGATTTCTGCATGGTCACCCATTGTCTTCTTGAGGAGAAGAGCAGCAGGCAAAGACTGGCTCATTGTTGCTGTCTTGGCACACAAGCTGTTTGTGGCAACACAGAATGACTCAAGTGTCAAGACAATCTTGGAAAGCAACGCTCAGTCCGCGTTGGACAGGTCACACACTCCCAAGCCGCACCTCTTTGCCAGGGTGTGGATGGCAGTCTTGCTCCTGCAGGTGCTGGAGCAAAACAAAGGTGGAGTTCCACCGGGTTGGAACATCCTGAGGGATGCTCCTGCCCTCACCAGTGTGCCGTGAGGGACAGGAAAACAGCATGGTTCCCTCTGGGACTGTTCCACAATTCTGCAGTAAAGTACATGCTGGTGCCATGTCCTGCTGCACACAGCAGCCCTGACATGACCTGCCTGCATGGCCAAGACAGAGAGAACACCACCTACCTACTGAAGGTGGTGCATGAGGGGATTTGGTTGTCTGAGCAGAAGCTGGCGTTCACCACTTGGAATGGCTGATCGTCCAAAACAAACATCTTGGCAATAGCCCAGGTGGTGAGTTGAAGCTCTAGGCTTGCTCTCTGACAACACCCACTGCACAACCAACTTCCTCTGCTTGGGAGCAAAAGGAGGTGCTTTGCTTCTGCTAGCCGAGGACACACCAAGCCTATGGCTGCCATCAGGAACAAGGACACCCGGTGAGACCACTGCACATGCTGTAACATCCCCGTATTCCCAGACACTTGGGGTCCTTATCTCTGCTGACCTGTGTCCTGCAGCGGGTGCAGACAGTGTGGAGTGGATCATCGAGGACCTGCCCGCTACTTCCACCTCAGCCACTACAGGCAGCTGTGCTGCCAGGCAAGGCTGCACTGATTAGATGAGCCTATGTGCAACTGCTTCAGTGGGACAGATGATTCGGGGAGTAGGCCCCACTTGCTGTTGCCCAGCACAACCAGCAACACTGCTCACTCCCTCTGCTTTGCACCCTCCCAGACATCTTAGGGTGTTTTGTTTTTTTAAATTTAAGCCCTTAACCTGGGGCGGGGGGGCGGAGAGGAGAACTATCTTTAAAGGGGTGTGGGGTTGGGGATGGTGTATTTATGCTCTGTCTGCCACACACAGTGCTACCTATAGAAATGTGGTGTACAGAGACACGGTTAAAAATACATATATGTTCTCAGAAATAAAGCAGCTACCTAATCCCTCCCTTCCACAAACCACTAGAGCAATGTGGTGGGATCTCACCTATCTGGTGCCTTTGGTTAGGGGCCTCCAGGGGCATCTTTGACTAGAGTCTTCAAGGACTAGAGTCTCTCAGAGGCACTCTTGGGCTGGGCAGATACCACTACTCGACAGCTGGGGGGAAGGCAAGTGGGTACCATTCAGGTGCCCACTCACCCACAACAGGTACAGAGGGAGCCTGGCAGGCTGGGCACCACACACCAGGCAAACAACCAAAGCACACACCAGGTTTAGGCAGGCAGCACACAGAGAGCAGCAGGGCTGCAAAATAAAATAAAAAACCCACATCCACAGCACACCCCAGTTATTTAGAAATAAATGAATAGAATTTCAAGTAGGACCCAGTTAAAGGCACTGCTACTGCTGGAAACAAGTGGGGTGGGGAGGGGATAAAGCTGTTGGCATTGGCAGGCACTGCAATTAAAAGGTTTTTTTAAAAAAATTTAAGGGAAAGAGAGCAGGCACTGTGTTTCTCCACTCACTGCTGGGGCAGGCAGGTGGGCCCAGACCACAGTCTCTCGGCTTTCCTCAGTGCTACTGTAGTCTCTCTCTGTCTATATCAGAATTCTCCACTACTCACCTAAGGCACAAAAGCAATAGCAATAGCACTTACATTTATATACCGCTCTATAGCTGGAAGCTCTCTAAGTGGTTTACAATGATTTAGCATATTGCCCCCAACATTCTGGGTACTCATTTTACCGACCTCGGAAGGATGGAAGGCTGAGTCAACCTTGAGCCCCTGGTCAGGATCGAACTTGAAACCTTCTGGTTACAGGGCGGCAGTTTTTACCACTGCGCCACCAGGGGCTCATTATATAGCTCTCTCTGCCTCCAAGAAGCCCCTTATATATGTTTTGAAACTCTTTCCTTTGGCCTCTCTCCCCCCCCTCCTCCCAGCCAATGGGGGTACAGTTGCCCCTGCCAATACTAGATTTGAAAGACAACTAACCAACCAACCAAGGAGATCTCAAGCTAATCAGAAGCCAGTGCCAGGAAAGGAATCAGTGATCAAAAAACGTAGAGACAATTGTACGCACTGAGACTGCGTACAATTCTGGTCACCACATCTAAAAAAAGACATTGTAGAACTGGAAAAGGTGCAGAAGAGGGCAACCAAGATGATCAGGGGCCTAGAGCACCTTCCTTATGAGGCAAGGCTACAACACCTGGGGCTAATTAGTTTAGAAACAAGACAACTGCAGGGAGACATGATAGAAGTCTATAAAATCATGCATGGGGTGAAGAAAGTGGATAGAGAGAAATTCTTCTCCCTCTCATATAACACTAGAACCAGGGGTCATCCCATAACATCGATTGCCAGGAAATCTAGGACCAACAAACGGAAGTACTTTTTCACACAACGCATAATCAACTTGTGGAATTCTCTGCCAGAAGATGTGGTGATGGCCAGCAACCTGGATGGCTTTAAGAGGGGTTTGGATAACTTCAGAGATTATCATCGGCTACTAGTCTGAGGGCTATAGGACACTTCCAGCCTCAATGGCAGGATGCCTCTGAGTACCAGTTGCAGGGGAGTAACAGCAGGAGAGAGGGTATGCTTTCAACTGCCCGTGGCTTCCAGCAGCATCTGGTGGGCCACTGTGTGAAACGGGATGCTGGACTAGATAGGCCTTGGGCCTGATCCAGCAGGGCTGTTCTTACCTATCTATCTATTTAGAAAAGGACAGCAGGCAGGGTTCTGCAAAGAGAGCAGTTGTGATGGAGGAAAGAGCCCCTCCAGGAGAAGGAGGTTGCCATTGTGTGAATTAGATGAGGAAAGAAGATGAACAAGATCTGTTAACTCAGGGAGGGGTGGGGAGAGAGAGAATGAACAAACATGAAGGGAGGGAGGAGAAAGAGTGGGGAAGAGTAAGTGGAGGAGAGAAAGAGAAAAAGAAGGGGGGGGGGAGAGAGACAGAAGGAAGGGCAAGGGATGGGCCCGAGCCTGTCAGCAGCCTGAGGGGAATGAGCGGCCACAGTGGCACCAGCAGCAAGGAAGGGTCCAGTCAACTACTGCTGCTGTTTGGGGCTACCCAGGCCATTGGTGCGGGCAGGCGAGGGACGGGCCCTGACCTGTCAGCAGTCTGAAGAGTACGAGCAGCCATGGCGGTGGTGGCAGTGAGAAGGGCCCAGTCAGCCACTGCTGATGCTACTGTGGAGAGGAGCAGGAGTTGGGCTTTGGTGGGGAGGTCTCTGGGCATAGGAGACTGCAGCTTGGCCAATAGGTGCTGGCAATGCTGCAGCTGCGAGGGGGATGGAATAAAGGGATGGAGGAGGAGCAGCAGGAGTGCAGCTCAGGAGAGGGTGGGGAGATCTCTGAGGTAAGGGGGGACTGTGTCAGGAGTGAGGGGAGCAATCAAGTACTAGAGTGCAGATGCTCTGCACAGGTTAAGCTACTTTATTATATTGTTCTTTGTATTCTGAATCAAAAGGAGAAAATTATTTTGAACCCAATAAGGGACATGACTAATGTTAATGAAAAAGCCAGAACTATATTTTTACTGATTAACCAAGATAAATTTGGGACAGACTGAGTAGCTGCATTTGCAGCAGCTGCCACTACTCACCTACAATTGAAATTAATGTGGTGAACTGTAAAGATACTGTATGCAGTGCTCACTTTCCATATTTTGCTCTTAAAAATTTTAGGGGAAGACTAGCATCGTCTTAGCATACTTATAAAGAGAATTCACAGCACCCTTAATCACTGTAAACCTTTCTTGTGTTTTTAGCCTACTTTCCAGTTGGCTTATGAGATCACTCGGCATTCTGTGAGTCCATGTGTGTGTCCTCCCCTATCAATTTCACAATGCCTGGACCAATATGAACCAAATCAGGTACAGTTGTAGGGACACATAGAGAGCTGTAGACATAGTTTGTGATGATGTCATCGACCTCAATTCAAGATGGCAGATGCATAAACCTTTGAGGAGCAAATGAGCCAACTTGTGAACCGCCTAACCAATTTGAACCAAACTTGATACAGCTGTAGGGATGCCCCAATGGGGGAGTTGTGATGTCATCCACCCTGATCCAAGATGGCAGGCGTGTGAACATTTGAGGTGCGTGCATTAACCTGAGGACTGCCTAACTGATTTGAAACAAGTGAGGTACAGTTGTAGTGAATGACATACAGGGACACCTCAATGGTGTAGTCTGTGATGTCATCCACCCCGATTCAAGATAGCAGACACGTGAACATTTGATGCGCAAACGGTCTAACTTGTGGACCTAGATTTAAACAAATTTAGTCCAGTTGTAGAGAAAGTGAAAGGAAAGTAGGCAGATTTAGTTCTTACTAGAACAACTTATTATTGTAAAAAATGCTACACTGAAGCCCTTACCAATCTATTCGCAGAGCAGTATATCCTGAACTACCTTCTGCTCAACCTTGGTTGAGCACATCACTTTTAGAATTTAACATTTTTCAATTTGAGCCAGTAAAGTCTGATGTCTAGCCCAACCATTAATTCATTTGATAGCTTTGAGCAAATTGCTCTCAATAAGCCTTGGGAATATATACAAATTAAAATATATATACTTTGGGTTGTAAGAATATATATAATAAAGACCATAAAGCAATCTGCACACAACACCACATTCCTAGCTACAGTTTGTCAACTAAAAACTACAAAATCTCAATCAGCACCTGGGTAACTGGGTGAATTAAATGAAATTTTATGCAATACCCATAGAAAAATGATCCAACTAGACACAGCAAATGTAGGCTAGTGTGACAGTTCTCTACACAAAATTATTCTGTATGGAAAATAAGAACTTGAAGCAGTTTTTCAAAATATAAAAAGCCACTTTTTCCTGCAATACACACCAAGAATTGAAATAATCAGTAAAGTAAGCAATACTTTACAAACATATTATATGACCATCTATGGAAGCTGAAGAAACAATTTGACATCTGTATAATTTGAAAGGAAAACATCCACATTTTAGAGTGCATGATTTTAAATTATAATAAAATGCTGACAGACTAGGACTACATTACACTTTTAGCAGGTGCTGCTTAGCAATTAAAGCTTTACAAATGAACAGATGGCTGAACAACAAGCTAATTAAAATTATTACATACACTGACTAGGTATACCAAGTTAAACAGATGCATGTTACATAGTTGGCTATAATTATAAACAGGTTAAAGAAATTATAAACAGGTTCTCAATGGAAAAACCAGCCTTTCTGGATTGCTCCTTGGTTTCAGATCCAATATTATGAGTAAACAAGTAAGTAACTTTAGATTTTTCACCACTTCTGTCTCTCATTCTGTATCCCAACAGAATGCTGAATAAGAAGATTATGAAGTCACACTGGTCTTAGACTCCCTCAGGCAAGGTGATCTCCAAGATGCTAGCCTTCTTCAAAAATTAGATTGGGCTCTACTAAAGCTATCTGCTTCCGTTTCCCAATTATGTCCACAAATTTTCACCACTTTAACGTTATCCAATTTTAATCAAAGATTCACAAAACCCTTTGAATCAAAACTTTGCCCAAGATCACTTTATACTATGCATTTCTGAATCTTTTGTATTATGATTTCTGTTATGCATCTACAGAACCACCAGAGCTGGCAAAGCATACATCTTTTAAACAGAGTTCTCCACTGTAAGGCTTGCTTAAATTTGTTTTGGAAACTAAAACAGAATGTTTCCAAAGTGACCAGGTCAGTAGAGATGACCTGGAGGGAAGTGTACATATGCCATTTCAAGATGTACACACCAATCCACATGGTGTGCTCTGGCTGCTGTGATAAGGCAAACACTCTTTACACTGCAGCTGTGAGCAGTGGCATTCTGTGCCTCACCAGCGACGGAAAGCCATCTTTCATGCTCTACTTCCTAAGACAGTCCCCTTAATTTTTTATTTTTTTAAAATTCAAAACTGAATACTAGTTTGGTCACAGAATCCTAGCTACAGCATTCCAAACTCAATTATTCTAATATTCACATGTCAAATTTAAATTACAGAATCAAGAACAACCATTTGGAGTTAAATGCATATGGCTCCTGCCTTCACAAATTTAAATTAACTAAGCCATCACTGCAAATGTGCACAATTTTAAATACCTTCTGGATCTTGTATAGGCAACATTCTGGAAGCAAGACAATTCTGGCTGCTACTATCATGTATGTACTTAGCTTTCAATGCTAAACTTGTACATTTTGGGTTTGTTAATTTGCTTTCATATTATAATATCCTCCTTTATACCACAATGTCAGCCCAATACTCATTAACATGATACAAGTCCAACGTAAGTGAAGCCAGCTGAAGACACTCATTTCTACCATAAATGGACTATATACTGTTCAATTAGCAGTATTATTCACTGTTTAATAGATAACATTTTTATAATATTAGTACATAAAAGGGAAAAAAATTCCCCACAAATACTCCCACATCTCAGAAGATAGACAGGACTACACCTTTTCGGGGTGGCAATTCCAAGGCCACATAGGCAGCCCTTAGAATGTCACACAGTAGTCCAATACTCTGAACTGGTGACAATGCAACTTAATAGGAGAAGAATGTTTATACTTACCTCAAAAATCAGAAGTATTCTGCAATCCCGGAGATAGCGTTCATATGGATAATCTGTCATGTAACCAAGGCCTCCAAGAATTTGTAAGGCTTCACTCACACAAGTCCATGCACCTTCAGAACTAAACACCTGTCAATAACCATTGAAATAATCACAGTTATTCTTACAAGAATAGCCAGCATCTTCTTTTTAAAACTTGGGAATCTAAAAAAAGTTGGTTCCTAAGTTCTAGTCAGGGCCCATCACACATCAGTGTGTTCAAGAAAGTGAGCCCTAACTAGGGCTATGCAGAGGTAAGGTTAAGGCTCTGCACCTAGTAACCACTACTGAGTTCTCCATAACAAAAAGGTGCACCTGGTTTGGGGCCCTTCTAAGTATGTGTGGCTATGAATCAAAAAGGAAATCCATGAGCATCAATTTCTAACTATGCTGAAATACTTATCATAACTGATACCGACATCCACCCAGTAGATGGAACACTACAAGACAGAATTATCTGAATTATCTTGGATTACCTGCTATTCTACTTTCACCTTGAAGTTTCAGGTTATCATCACTAATAGCTCTCTTGACTCCTAGTATCTTCCCCCTGCCTCAACAATTGAAACATGAGCTCTCATTGCAACCAGATATCTTCAAATACATTCAAATAATGTATTATAGTTTTATTTTTAAAAAAACTGTCATGCAATCTACTTGAACAGATACAAGGAACAGTTAAGACAGCACATGGATGCATATGAAAAAGAAAGCACACTTCTCTCTACAGACATCCATCATTTGAGGATCATACTTAATCTTGACCACTAGTACAAATACCTGTAGCAAATCCATATAAAGCTTACTTTAACCATGGCTGCTTCAACTGAACAATCGGGAACCCCTGGTCTGTCCATCATCCCTGCAGTGAGGTAGGCCATGCTCTCCATTACATATGCTTTCCGAGCCATAAGGGCAAACTTTTCCTGATTTAAAATAAACACAAGTTTAAGAGATGCCATTCACATTTAAATGATTTTGGAAAAAGTGAAACTGCAGTTTTGCAATTACAACAATTCAGGAAGCTCAAAAGTCATTTATCATGGCCTTAAGATGATTAGTATTTGGTGCATTATCCTTTAAGTTTAGGAAGAATAATCAGTAATTTACTTTACTAATAACTTCTACCAAAAATAAGTAGACTTTATAGTTTTAAACCAGCTCCACAGACACTGGTTTGAAACCAAAGGTATCGTCTGGCTAGTGGAAAGCCTCTTCTGCTCAAGGGCAGGCTGTTTCTGATACAGCATGTTACATATGGCAGAGTGGGGCACAAATCAAGAGGTTTTTCTGTTTGCACAAGCTCTGTTTGATACCTTTTTATGGTCTACAAAGGTATCTGTGCTATACTACCACTTTATCTTCCTTATCACATTCCTCATACGGCAACACAACTCCCTATATTGTGGCTCTGCTCTGTGACAAGTCTGCTAGACCTCACAGTCCACCAAATATAGCTATTTGGATCCAATACACCATTATACACTGGCAGCAGCTTTTAACCCATTTTGAAATTAAAAATTTACCCTGAATTCCTCAGGATACAGATAAAATCAGATCAAAACAGAGTTTTCTGTTACCTGAATTAATCCAAATTCACTCAGCTTCTTATCAAACTGTTTTCTTGTACAAGCATATTCTGCTGTCATTTCTAAATAAAAGATTAGATCAGGCTGTAACTGACAAGAGATTTTGAAAATTTAGTCATTTGTTAAATAATATTTGTCAAGGCGCTTTAAGAGTTATTGTAACTGAGACTTGCACTCAGCATGAAAAGGTGCAACTTGTACTGCATCAGATCAGGATGCCACCTCTTGTGCCATCCTTGCCACACCAACTGTGTACATTTGCAACCTTGTGCTTTCTGACTTGATGCAGTTGTTCTTATGATCAGGCTGTAAGAGCTCTTTAGGTCAATACACCAACACTGAAGTTGTGATAACTTCTTACACTCTGCCTATGCCAAAGAAAGCACGGCTCAAGAATGCCAAGCAATGCTGGTAATTAATACACATTTCTCCTAGAAAGGAGCTAGCAGTCAGAAATAGTAGGAGAGCACAATTCACTTCTAAAAACATGCACTTATGGAAAGGAAGGCTTTAGGGATGCGAATGGAACTGGGTGGGGGAAGTTCAAAGGCGGGGGTCGGTCTTGAAGGCTGTGGAGGGTGCACTTACCCCTCCCTCCACTTTCACCCCACCGGCACTCCATTTGGAAACCTTCCTTTGGGGCAGCAGCATACCACCCTGCCGCCCCGTTTCTTCCTTGGCTAGAAGTACCCAGAGCGTATGTGCTGGGTACTTCCAGCCAAGGAAGAAACGGGGCGGCAGGGAGGTAGGCTGCCGCCCCGAAGGAGGCTTTCCAAATGGAGCACCGGTGGGGAGAAAGTGGAGGGAGAGATAAGTGGACCCTTCCCTGCCCTTAATGTCCGACCCACCCCCGGTTTTGAACCAGCAAACAG
This sequence comes from Hemicordylus capensis, assembly GCF_027244095.1. Taxonomy (NCBI): domain Eukaryota; kingdom Metazoa; phylum Chordata; class Lepidosauria; order Squamata; family Cordylidae; genus Hemicordylus; species Hemicordylus capensis. The sequence continues at coordinate 313,283,223 of NC_069658.1, read as the reverse complement.
CTGGCTTTTCAAACCGGTTCATGCACATCCTTAGAAGGCTTGATCAAATGCACACTTATGTCACAGGCAAGTACGGACACTGGTGTTCATGGTAGTAAACACTGGAAGATCTGGAGTGCAGACAAGGGTTTATGATCAAGCAGCGGGCATACATCAGGGTGTCTCAATTGGCCACTTAATTGTTTACAGTCTATATAATACAGCATTAGCCTTTGCACAGAAGATAAGTTTCTTTTGCTAAAGCAGAACCAAGACAGAAATCTCATCCCACCCAGCAATATAGCAAGCTTCGTTTTACCTATCAGTTTTTTGAGCACTCCAGCAGATGCACTGCCCATGCTAAATCTTCCACTGTTGAGAATATTCATAGCAATCTGTAGTGAAGATAAACAGTCTTTGTTCAAGGACACTTAAAAAAGAAATTTGCACCCAGCCATCAGAAGCCCTTCCTTCTGCACAATGGACATCCACTTGATAAGTTAAATATTTGCTGCCTTTACATCATATTTGTCAATAGCTACTAAGGTCAATCTTGTGAGCTTCCCAAGAAGACACTTGCATTCCACTGTAGAAGCACTACTCCAGCTTTAAGAGATCACTATTTGAATAATAAAATGAAACCACATTGAACCAGAAAACCATCATTGCTGGACACAGCTGCCCTCTGTGCTCAACTTTACTTACTTGTTCCTTGATTTCAGCCTATTGCAGGTGTTTAAAAAGTTACTTGTTTTACATTATGTTAGTCTACAACAGCTTTAAATGTAAAAATGTATGGCTGGCAAACATGTTACCTTAAAAATATATATAGCTCCCCCCTTAATTTCCCCCAAACTGCTCTTTATCATCTATTAAGATTCTATCACACCAATTCCATTTCTTCCTTCTCACAGTGTGAAATTAATCTAAGTGTTATTAGGTACACTTAAGTGGCAAGTATAGTTATTTTCTGCTTCTTACCTTAAATCCCCCTCCTATTTCTCCAATAACATTCTCTATAGGGACTTTTGTATTTTCAAAATGCACTTCACAAGCTGTAAGAGAAAGAATGTGGGCTAATTTTGCTGTATTTGAATAGCTTTTTCAGTACAGAAACACACATTACTTTTTAGGACCTGAACAGAAGAACCGGGGTTTATGGTCTGGCAGTGAGCCCCTGAGGTCTCACAGATCTCTCTCCCTTCTGCTTTCTGGCAGTCTCCACCAACCTTCCCTTCTATCCATTGTTTTCCACCCCTGCTCCTCGAACCAGTTTTTCATGATCTGTAACCATCACCAGACCATGTTGCAGTGAAACCAGGTACATTCCTAAACTTACTCAGAGAATTCCAATTATACCAGAGTTTTCAAAGTGATTAAAGCTGGGTAGCGGGAGGCTGGGGAACAAGGCATGGCACACAGAACATAGCACTCTCCTGAGTCTAGCTCTAGGTTTCACTGCCAATTAGGTCTATCTTGCTAAGAAGCTTAATATAGTAATATGTATCACACAAAGCAGACAGGAAATGTAGAAACACCTATTTATTACAAAGTGTGAAGTGTAACTCAGCTAAAAACTATATTAGGAGTTCCAATATTGTTTGCATAGAGCTGCTGCTACAGAATTCTCACACTTGCTCCTGCATTACCTGTTGAAACTTTACAGAGGGAGAGGGAGGGAGGGAGGGAGGGAGGGAGAGAGAGAGAGAGAGAGAGAGAGAGAGAGAGAGAGAGAGAGAGAGATGCTAATTTCACCTATCACTCTAGGATTTCTGCACACTACATCTCCAAAATGACAAAACATTAAGTGAGAGGAAAGGTTGATGCAACACAGAAACCCCTGACTCCAAATGACCTGAAGTTTACAGGGTTGCAAATCACAAAGACTGATGAAGTGGGAACATATCCTTCTCATTCTTTAAAGTCTGGGTTATTGGTACTCTGGGCACATTTTCACTTGGACTACCATTATGGAATTCTGCATATATGAAAATCTGAAGTCTAGGTGCAAACAGAGAAAAAGACTTACATTCAACAAGTTGTTTTGGTAAGAACTAATCTGCCTACTTTCCTTTCCCTATATTTTTAATTGATAATTACCATCCTCACAAGTTAGGCCATGTCAGCCTTAAACATTCACATATACCATCTTGAACTAGGATGGATTACATCAACACAAACTGTGCTGCTGACATGTCCCTTGGTGTCACTCACTACAACTGCACCAAATTTGGTCCAAAGTGGTTAAGAGGCCCACAAGTTAGCAAACTTGCACTTCAAGGCGGTCCACAAATTAGCCCACCACACGTCTGCCATCTTGAATCAGGCTGGATGACATCATTACAAGTGGCACCCTTAAGCCTTCCCTACGTGTCCCCACAGATGTAGCAAATTTAGTTCAAATAGATTAGGTGGTTCACAAGTTAGACCACTTGCACCTCAAACGTTCATGTGTCCTTGAATCGAGGTGGACGACATCACCACAAACTACACCGTGGAGGTGTTCCTATCTGTCCCTCCAACTGCACCAAATCTGGTTCATATTGGTCCAGGCATTGTGAAGCTGATACAAAGTTGCCACACAAGGACTTACGCAGAACGCTGGATGATCTCATAAACTTACTTTCCTTAAGGAAAGCAGGTTAAAAATCGCTATTAGTGATTTGCAAAGTACATTCACCATAGTATATTTTATTTCACTTACAATTAAGAAGAGACCCATCTCGCTACCTGAGAAAATGTATCCAATTCCAAGAACCTGGATTTCCTTTCAGTTGACTATTTCCTTTCAGTTGACTATTAATTCAGTATTGTCCCAAGCAGTGTTGGGTATTCTTACTATTAGATCCCCGAATGCCCAGCTTGTCCTCTGGCTTTCCATTAGTGATTCCACCAAAAGCTCTTTCAACAATGAAAGCAGTAATTTTGTCTTTTACAGCACCATCTTTGTCAACGATTTCAGTCCTTGCAAACACGGTAAAAATATCCGCAATACCACCATTTGATATCCATATCTGAAATTGAAAAAGACAAACTTACTTTAGTTATGCTTGGAAGGCAAGGATACTTACTTTGCTCATTAATACAAGAACTTATTGGCAGATTTCCTGTTTTTCATCTTTCCAAATATTACTATGTAGGTCTTTAGTATGGATTATTTGGCTTTTAAAAGAAGGCCTGACATTTTTTCAGCCAAGGTTTAACATACAGCTTGGAAAACTAAAGAGTGAGAAACTCTGGTGGACAAAAAACCACCAGAGATATTATTGCTGCCAGGTTAGGCTTGTGTTCAAGGCTATTCATTATTTCTTTCTATGTTCTGAGAAAGTTTTGCTGGCTTTGGATCTTGTTTACTTAGCCACCATTCCATTAGACACAAAGGATCAGGCAGAAAAAAACACAGAAATACTAGGGATATGCAGAAAAAAATTAATGTAACCATGCTTTTCTGTGGATAAGTACCTTTGAACCATTTAGCAAGAAACTTTTCTTATCTTCACTCAATGTAGCTCTACTCTGGATGGATGCGGCATCACTTCCACTGAAATAAAAATAAGTTGAGTAAATAGGAACTTAGCCAAAGAATGCAATCTGAGACTGGATAGTAGTCCACACACCTGAAAGTAAATGAAGCTTTAAGTATTCACCAGGAGCCACTACACACATGACTATTCTGGTTTCACTTTATAAAAATGGCTTCCTAAATTGCTTTTGCTGCAATTGTGCCAAACCCTTTCAAAAGTTAAGTTGAATGTCAGTTTTGTTTAGTACATTTATAATCTTTAGAAGAGTTGTCTGCAAGTACCTACCCACACAACTTACAAGCTTAATAAAAATATAATGTAAATGGGAGATCAAGTCCAATTTATACTATGTACAACATTTAGTCATAATTAAAATTGCACAAGATGAGGTAGGTAACACTCAGATATCACTTAATGTTAAGGAACACAAGTTCAATAAATGAGATAAATGACCTCAGAACAGTGGTACACATGCTGGTAACCTCCAGACTTGACTACTGCAATGCGCTCTATGTGGGGCTGATTTTGTATGTAGTCCGGAAACTGCAGTTGGTACAGAATGCAGCATCCAGCTTAGTCTCTGGATCATCTCAGAGAGACCATATCATTCCTATACTAAAAGAACTACACTGGCTACAGATAGGTTTCTGGGCAAAATACAAAGTGCTGGTTATAATCATCTGGTTAAGGTTGGACTTACAACCACTTCCCACCTCCGCAGGGGCGAGGGGCCTATTAGAATGGTCTGCCCGAAGAGGTTATTGGATCCATTAAGATTCCAAGAAGCCTTGGAGGGATTTAATGTTGGCTTTGCAGGTGATCCTGTTGATGCCCTGGTTGAGAATTGGAACAACTTGCTCACCAGGGCAGTAGACATGATTGCTCCCAAGCGTCCCCTCTGACCCGCTTCAAAATTGGCCCCTTGGTATACAGAAGATCTATGGGGGCTGAAATGGCAAGGTAGGCGACTGGAGCGCAAGTAGAGGAAGACTCGACTCGAATCCAACAGATTGTGACATAGAGCACATCTAAAGATCTATGCTCAGGCAATATGTGCGGCAAAGAGGCGGTTCTTTTCTGCCCGTATTGCCTCTGTGAATTCACGTCCAGCAGAGTTGTTCAGGGTTGTGATTAGTATCTGCCCCCCTTCCCTTGAACCAGAATTTTGAGTCATCAGTTACCCGCTGTGATGTGTTTAAAGAGTTTTTCGCAGATAAAATCTCTCGGATTCGGGCCAACCTAGATGGAGACTCCACAATTAATTTGATGTCTGAGCTGGAGGTGCCCAACGACTCCTCTTATGTGATTTGACTGGATCGGTTTCAGTTTGTTACTCCTGAGGATGTGGACAAGCTGCTTGGAGCGGTGAGGCCTACCACTTGTTCTCTTGACCCTTGTCCAACATGGCTTGTTTGATCTAGCAGGGAGGTTGTTGTAGACAGCCTGGTGGATATCATAAATGTTTCTCTGAGGGAGGCCAGGATGCCTCCTTGTCTTAAGGAGGCAATCATTAGGCCTCTTCTAAAGAAGCCTGCATTAGATCCCTCGGAGTTGAGCAATTATAGGCCTGTTTCCAACCTCCCATGGTTGGGCAAGGTAATTGAGAGGGTGGTGGCCTCAGCTCCAGGCAGTCTTGGAGGAAACTGATTATCTAGACCCATTTCAAACTGGTTTTCGGATGGGCTATGGGGTGGAGACTGCCTTGGTCAGCTTGATGGATGATCTCCAATTGGCAATTAACAGAGTAAGTGTGACTCTGTTGGTCCTTTTAGATTTCTCGGCGGCTTTTGATACTATTGACCATAGTATCCTTCTGGAACGTCTGAGGTCGTTGAGTGTGGGAGGCACTGTTTTACAGTGGTTCCGCTCCTACCTCTCGGATAGATTCCAGATGGTGTCAATTGGAGACTGTTACTCTTCAAAATCTGAGCTTAAGTATGGTGTCCCTCAAGGCTCCGTACTTTCTCCAATGCTTTTCTACATCTACATGAAACCGCTGGGAGAGATCATCAGGGGATTTGGAGCTGGGTGTTACCAGTATGCTGATGACACCCAGATCTACTTCTCCATGTCAACTTCTTCAGGAGCTGGCATATCCTCCCTAAATGCCTGTTTGGAAGCAGTAATGGCCTGGATGAGGGAGAATAAACTGAAGCTGAATCCAGATAAGACGGTGGTACTTATTGTGCGGGGTCAGAACTCTAGAAACAATTTTGATCTGTCTGTTCTAGATGGGGTCACACTTCCCCAAAAGGAACAGGTTCGTAGTCTGGGAGTACTTCTGGATTCACACCTCTCCCTGGTTTCTCAGGTTGAGGCAGTGGCCAGGGGTGCTTTCTATCAGCTCCGGCTGATACGCCAGCTGCACCCCTTTCTCGAGATCAATGACCTCAAACTGTGGTACATCTGCTAGTAACCTCCAGACTTCACTTTTGTAATGCGCTCTACGTGGGGCTGCCTTTGTACATAGTCCGGAAACTTCTATTGGTTCAGAATGCAGCAGCCAAACTGGTCTTTGGGTCATCTCGGAGAGACCATGTTACTCCTTTACTGATGGAGTTACACTGGCTGCCAATAGGTTTCTGGACAAAATACAAAGTGCTAGTTATAACTTACAAAGCCCTAAACAGCTTAGACCCTGGGTACCTAAAAGAGCATCTTCTTCGTTATGAGCCCCTCCAGCCATTGAGGTCATCTAAGGAGATCCATCTCCAGTTACTGCCAACTCATTTGGTGGCTACACAGAGACGGGCCTTCCCGGTTGCTGCCCTGATGTGCTCCCTGCTGAGATACGATCCTCCCCATCTCTGGCAATTTTCAAAAAACACCTGAAAACCCTTCTTTTCACCCAAGCTTTCTCAGCTTCCTAAATTGTGGGGGTTTTAATTTCTGGTTTATTTTACAATTCAAAACCCGATTTCGGGGTTTTTAATCACTGTAATTGTTGTTTTAAAATGTTTTTAAATTGTTAATTGTTATATTGTTTTTAAATTTGTTTTAGCTCTTTACTGTTTTAGTGGTGTGTTTGTAAACCACCCTGAGCCATTTTGGAGGGGTGGTATACAAATCAAATGAAATCAAATCAATCAATCAATAATAACCTATAAAGCCCATGACAGCTTGGTCCCAAGGTATTTAAGATAAAATCTTCTTCACTATTAGCCCCATCACCCACTGAGATCACCCAGAGAGGTTCATCTGCAGTTGCCAGCAGGTCATCTGGTGGCTACATGGGAATGGGCCTTCTCTGTTGCTGCCCCAAGACTCTGGAGTACTCTCTCTGCTGTAATAAGAGCCTCCTCATCTCTGACAACTTTAAAGAGTCCCTAAAGACTCATTTATTCACCCAAGCTTTTTCACTTGACTGTGGTTTTAAGGTTTTCATTTTTAATTTGTTTTATGTTGTAAACTGCCTAGAGATGAAAGTTTGGGGCAGTCTACAAATTTGAGCCAATCAATATAGGTGGCAATACAACAGTTACTATAGATCTTCTTTGAAATAATAATTAGCATTTATATAGTATTTTCAATTGACCTTCACTCATCTTAGGTCACTTTAATGCTTTTAACAATCCTGTAGGGCAGGTCAGTATTATCTCCATACCGCAGATGATGAGCTAGAAGTCCTTATGGCACAAGTTCAGATTCTGACCAGACACGTCTCGATTTGTGGTGCAGCCTCCTAGCTATAGTATACCTGAGCAACTTCTAATGTTACCTTCCTGGTTCTGTGAGACAAAATGCAGCAATATGTTCCCCAGATGCTAGCTTTGGTAGGTACTTTTTCTTTTGTTCTTCAGTGCCTGCAATAAGGATTCCCTGCCAAAGAGAAAAAAAGCAAAATGGACTTTTTAGTAATGTTCAGCTGGTAAAGGCAGGCAAAGCACTCTCACAAACCTTGGTTTAAAGGTTCAGGAGAAAGGTTAATGACTAAAAAATAACCTTTTAATAAAAGGAGAATTGCATCATCTTCACTCTTCAGTTAGGCTGGCATCAAGCTTTTTCTAGGGCAAAACACCAAGACTACAATCCTGTCTGTTTAGTTGATAGCAGCCAAGCATTTAGGAATCCAGGAAGGCAACCAGTCCCCTTTAGCCTTCTCATAACTGGAAGCTACAGTGTTTCTCTGCAGCAGGAAATGCTGCACTGGGGAAGAATTACTTCCTGTGCTCCCTGCTAACTGAGCAAAGAGGTACCTTTCAAAGTGGTGATTGTCTTATGTTTAGCAGGGGAGAGCAACTGGCTCCATCCAACCCCAGCACAGCATCCCTCCAGTGGCTGTTGCTGGTGTTTACCTTTTATATTTCATTTTTAGACTGTGAGCCCCTTAGGGTGAGAGAACCATCTTATTTATTTATTCTTTATTTTGCTATGCAAACCACTTTGGAAACTTGGTTGAAAAACAGTATATAAATAGTAGTAGTATAGACTATTAACACAGAATTACTAATCACAAGGAGGCACTTCCCTGGCACAGCATCTTTTGCTGCAGTCAAACACTATACTCGAGAAAAAGTATACTAAGGGCAAAAAACTAAAAAGTATTTGCTTTGGAAAAGCAACTCCAGGGTTCATTCCCCTAAATTGGTTTCCTGCCCCCCCAGTGCACCTGCGTTTAGATTTCCTCTCGTCAGTGTGCTGCTTCCCTTCTCCACTCCTGCCTTCCTCACCCCTCACTTTCACTTTCCCTCCTTTGGGGAGGAAGTTACAGAGAATTTCTCTGCAATCTAGTCTAAAAGGCTGATCGCTTCTCCTTTGCTTTGTTGTTCCCCTGTGCCTGGCCCAAGCCTTCTATTATGGTATTCCTGTCACCGGGGATTTAGTTGCTTAGAATATGAAAAACAACCCCCGCCCCTGCCCGCCTCAGTAACCTGTAGAGCCCTTATAGAAATGGGCAGGTCTTCAGAGGGTATAAATAATGCAAAGAAGCCACTCTCCTCCCCCCCCAACCCCACCTCCTTTTAAACGTTCTGGCTGGAAACTCCAAAGAGGGGAAGCAGCACTTGGGTGACTTCTGCAGCCATTTCTAGCACAGCACTTCACCCAACCCCAGGCTTCCTTGTAAAATGTTTGTGAACAATGAGCACCAGCAAAGAATTGCGCCTCTGTCCATCTGTGGAAATGGACAGAGGTGAGGAAAACATGGGGGTTAAAATGATGCAGGGCATTCTTGAAATCCATTCTTATAACCTATGTCCTGGCATAAGTTTTCACAAGCGAGGGGTGGGGGAGAAGCAGAGAAGAAAGATGATTTCTCTCTAAATTTTGAGCCCTGCATTTAAAGTTAAAATGGTGTGGGAAGGTAAGGAGTTAAAATGGTGCGGCGGAGGTGGGGGGAGGTAAGGGGAAACCTGCCTACTCTGCCCTGTGCTTTTATCTTCTTCCTGCTCATGGACCTGGACTCTTTAAAAGCCATTCTTACAACATATTTTTTGGCAGAAGTTTTCAGCAAGTGGGAGGGGGCAGAGAAGAAAGATGATTTCTCTCTTTCAAGCTTTGCATGTATATTTTGTTAGCGAGTGGCAGTTGATAAAGATTTCATTTCTTCTACAATTCTTGAAGCAAGTGTGTGCTGCTGCCAAGTCTGACTGACTTTTTTCAAACACAAAGACTGTGCTGTTTCAGCAGGTATTTGGAGTGTGGAAATTAATGTTGCCTGCCTGCTAGATTGAGTCCCATCCCACCTACCCACCCCTGATTTGTGCTGGCTTTAGCACCATCCTGCTGCATAATTGACTCTCTTGGTTAATATTTTAATTGCTATATTTGGTTTTAGTGTTGTGCCTTTCATGCCAAATATAGGTTTTTAATACTTCCATAAAACAAAATAAGCAAATAATGCTTAAATAAGCTGTACATATTGTGAAATCACTACCTTGTAGCAGTGATATATTTGTCCAATACCAAGCTGATTGCTCAAATTCATATTATCACATATAGGAATGAGAGTCATGCTCTTCATAATACTTTTGTTTAGTCCTTATATTCTCAATAAACACACTGCCCTCTGGGAAATTCTCTTTACAATAGCCAGAAGTTTTATGAGACTCATAAGAAGATATGCACCTTGAATAAACCATTTTAGAAATGGTTCACATATATGATATAGTAAAAGGAATTAATAGAACAGTAGGGACTGAAGGCGGGGGGAAGAGTGAGTGAGCGAGCAAGCAAGCAAGCAAGCAAGCGCTCTCTATTAGCATAGCATACCCAGCTTAGAGAGTTATGGTGAGTATAGGTCCTTCACGGGATGTTCCCTGGGGTTCTTTGGCAAACCTTTGTACTTTAATAGCTGCATGGCAGATAAACATTCAATCCATGACATTGGAAATCTTTCCAGGCCTCTGTGTGTCCTGGGTCAAAAATACAAACTTTTTTTTTAAAGGTTGTGAACCTCCCCCCACCACACACACCCAGAACCAAAATGGTGGGGGTTTGAGTGGGTACAGAACCAAACTGGGCCAGATGGTTTTGTGCACCCCCCTAACTGTCAACCAGAACAATATTTATTCTGCTCAATGATGGAAAAATAAAATAAAATGGAACACTGCACCCTGGTACATTTTACATTTAACCCAGGCTTAGAGGACTATCTAAAATTCAAAAGTATAATCTGTGAAGGGAACTCATTCTTTCTTGATTTTATCTGACACTTGAAATACTAGAGCTGCAGACACTTGGCATGAATACTAATAATGAGAAATTACCTTTAGTCCTATAGCTTGATGAGCTGCCAAAGTTACTGCAATGGCTCCATCTTGAGAAGTGATTTCTCCTAAACGTGCATACATAGTATTTGAAAGTCCAAGGCCACCTGTAAAAATATTTATTTTATTCAATTCCCACTAAAATTACTGGAATCTGCTGTCAAAACACAAAGGAAAACAGTCTTTGAAAAAGCCACTAAAGTAGAAAAAACAGGACAACATCAGTTATATTCTTAGATTTCAGGATGCCTTATAGGAAGGGCTGCTTTGAACAGGACAATTTCTAGAGAAATAGCATCAAACTGCATGCTCACTGTCAAAAACCAGGTTTATTCAACATGCTGATCATGCCTTATGTTCATAAGGCAAACCTGCCAGCAACAGGCAAGTCTTTAACTGATGCTAACATGTTTACAAGGCAAAGGGACAATTGTTGAAGTATCTGCATGATCAGGTGGTTCAAAAACATTTGGTCTTTTGAATGAGGAAGCAGGCAGTGCTTGTGAAGACAAAAATGTCAAATGAAAGATCTCCAGTTGAGACCAACTGCTGTGTTTGACTAATGAAACGTACTGAATCACCTTGCTGCAACGAACAAGATAGAGATGCCATGACCAGGACAAAGAGAAATGCCATAACCAGTAATGCCTTCCAAATTCTGCTCTTTTCCCCTTAAGAGAAGTTTAAGAGCCATTCCTATTCTAAAAAAGGAGAGAACAACTACATCTAGGATTACATTTTTACTAGAGACGAAAAACTCTTCCAAGCTTAGCCAGAGCTAAAAAATGAACACAAATCTTTACAAAAGGCAAGATCTCAAATCATTTGCTAAAGCCAATCCAAGACCCAGAAAAATGAGCGACTACTCAGCTTCTTGATTCTCTTCCTCTTTAATGTAACGACCTTAGTTATTCCATTCCATTAAAAAGAAGGGGAGGGAGACTCTCTCCTCCATGGTGTGTGCATGCAGCTCTTCAGTCCGTTATCGCCCCTTCATCCAACTGAAACAGAGGAGAATCAAGAGTGTACAAGAGAGAAAAACTGAGGGAGAAGGGGAAGTCTCTCTCCCATGGGAGCTGGGGCTCCTCCTCACCCTTGGGTTTTCTTCTTGCAGCCTCTTGATTTCTCTGAAGTCAGAGGCCAGACTGACTGCTTTGGCAACTGGGGATCACTGGTCTCAGCAGCTCCACCAGTACAGGATGTGTGATCACTAGCTGCTAAACCAGCTGAGCTAAACCTCAACTCCATCCCACCCCTTTGCAGGTAGTCCCAGCATTTTCTTGTTATAAATATGTATATATTGCTCTGCAACAAAAAAGTTCTAAAAGCAGTTTATAGAGAAAAATATAAATAGATAAGACAGTTCCTTGTCCCCAAATGGCTCACAATCTAAAGAGAAACCTAAGGTAGGCACCAGTAACAACCACTGAAGGGATGGTGTGCTGAGGTTGGATAGGGACAGTTGCTCTCCCCATTAATTATAAAAAGAACCACCATCTTAAAGGTGCCTCTTTGCTCACTTCACAGGGACCCGGGACAACCCTTCAGCCAGAGATGGCAGCAATTCTTCTCAGCTTGTATTCTAATCTGAATCAAATAAAGATTCAGCAGCCCTGCAAAGCAGGCACAGCATGCCCCAAAGTTATTTTCTGAGCTGGCCCTGGATAAGCTCTTTGGCAATCATGGATTTTTTTTTTAACACATCTCAGCCTCACAAACTATAGTCTGTTGCTCCAGTGATCCATCTATAGCAGGGATTCTCAACAGGGGGTACTAATATCCTTAATGATACGATAAGGGGGTGGGCATTAGGGATGTGCACAAAACCGGTTTGCCCGGTTCAGTTCGAATTTGAACCAGGTTTGAATCAGGAGGGGGGTGGTTCGATTTTGGTTTTGCTCGAACCTCCACCTGGTTCAGTTTGAATTCGAACCGTTTCAAACCAGTTTGGACATCCAAAAATGGGTAGGGTGGTAGCTAGCACCCAGGGGTACCTGCCACCCAAACCCCAAAGCAATCAGACACTTGTATGATTTTTTATGTTAAAAAGTTAAATGGAACTCGAACCCAACGTGAAGCTATACATTTGCTGCAATCCTCATTATTCACTATGAGGAATTCAAAATACTTTAAAATTCACCAATAATCGGAGGAGTGTCCAATTGCCTTGGGGTTTTGGGGGTGGTAGGCACCCCTGAGTGGCTACCACTCACCCCAATTTTGTGCCCCTAGGTGCTCCACAATAGGGGATAATGGGCTGGTTTGGGTCCCATTATACCCTATGAGAAGAATAATTAAAAATATTTCAAATATTCATTAAAAAATCGTAGGAGTGTCCGATTGCTTTGGGGTTTAGGTGGTTGTTGGCACCCATGGGTGCTCCACAATAGGGAATAATGGGCTGGTTCAAGTTCCTTTTAATCCTATGAGGGGGAAAAATAAATTTCAAAAATTCATTTAAAAAGGTACGAATGTCCGATTGCTTTGGGTTTGGGGTGGTAGGTATCCATGGAGGCCAGCTACCACCCCACAGGCTTTTGGAGGTTCGAACCAGTTCAAATCGAACCACCCCCTTTTTGATTCAAATTCGAACATGCAGTTCGAACCTGATGGCTGGTCTGGTTCAAATTTGAACCACCCTGGTTCGAATTCGAACCGGTTCGCACATCCCTAGTGGGCATTGGTGGTGGTTGATTTCCCTCTTATCCTACCACATGTAGTCAACAAGTTGTCTCAAATGTTCGTTTTCTGAGATTCATGGGTGATTCTGAAGAATGAAAGATCACACACAGACTCTCACAACTGTGAGTTTTAATGGTCTTTATTAAGGTTAATGATTACAAGTGTAGGTGATTAGGCATATAGGCAAGTAGTTACCAATTTCATTTTTCTATTATTGTGGTGTAGTGTTCAGTAACAGCTAAAAGCATTCCTAAAATCATTTTTCCCTTTGCCAAAATGCAGAGTTGCTAACTAGGGATCAATTTAGCCTCACCAAAAGCAGGCAGCTTAGAAATTCAGTTCTGTGTGAGAAATATCTTATCTGTCTAGTTGCCTAAGCTACAAACCACAACAATTTTCCCCAGCTCAGTTCTGACTGCAAAGCACACAGTTCAATCAGTGTTTCCCTTTAATTTGGTCTAATAATTTCTATGACAGTTAACTCATACCAATAATAAATGCAAGGCATCTTTGACTCTTAACCGAAATAGCATTTCTTTCTATCCCTTCTACTAAAAGCTGAATAGTTTAAAACAGTTTCATTTCATTAGGAGCAAGTAGCTGAAGGCTTTTGCTATCTCCTGACTGTTCCAAAACAATCCTAGAAGCTGTGTTGGCAGAGAGAGAAAAAAACAAAAGTACAGTTTTCAAGGAGGGAGAAAGACCCACAAGAAGAATGTCCATTAAAGCACCTTAGGAAAGTGGGAAGGAGGAGGAACCGGAAGGAGGAGAGGGGGAGACAGACCAGACATAGTTTCGTGCCACCTGGCAAATGATGGCCGCAGCAGGGGCTTCACTGGAGCTCAGGATAGGTAAGATAGAAGATCCAGGGACAGAGGGGGGGAAACGAGTGTGTTAGTCAGAAGTGGCTGGTTTGTGACGGCATGGCTTTGGGCAATATTTACCAGTTTCCAGGTGAGCTGGAATGAAATCTCCGCTGGCTTCTCTGGTGAGAGGGTGACTGGCTCTGGAGATACAGGGAGGGGCTACATGGTGCCTCTTCCATGAAGAAGCCCATGCCTACCCTTCTTCCATGAATGGCTGTCTGCAGCTTTTTATACCTTTTTGGACACTTCTCAAAGCCAAAATAATCACTTCATCTACTCAGAGTGTCTCCTCTTTGATTATCAAACTCCAGCCCGGCTCTCCAAATTCCTCTCTCGCCCTTCAGGGAGGAGCGAATCAGGAACCTGGCCTGGCTCTTTGTTTGATTAAATTCAAGATAGAGACACTTTTCTATGTCCAGCTGGCCCTGGCTTGTAGCCATTTCAGATCCTTGTTGATGTTCTTCAGCCCACAGAAACATGTCAGAAGGACAGAGAATGTTACATAAGCAAGTGTTATATGGATGTGTTAGGCCCCATAGCACGGCACAGGCGGTATCAATATGTGATTTCTTATGATTTCTTAAATCAGCTAGATACGATTATGCTTGACATGTCAAACTAGTTCTCATGATTGGTTTTAGCAAGTCATGAGCAGCCCAAGCCTTTTTGCAATATAGTAAACAGCTTCAAGGCTGGGAGGGTGACGGAAAATTCCCCTCCTCTCCCAGACTCTCAAGAATAGCATTTCTGTTCACTGGCTTGGCTTACAGAGAGAGAGCGAGAGAGAGAGAGCGAGAGAGAGAGAGAAATCAAAGTCAGGTTTCAGCTTCCTGCCAAAACGACAATTCAAATGCAGGCCTCAATCTAGCCTTTTGGGAGTCTCAGAGCAGGCCCTGGTTCTAAAAAGGGGTCCACCCACCTGTTTGTATCATTAGCGGTACTTGAAAGGCTACTAGGGTACTCCTGCCTTCCTATGATGCAGCCATGCTATCTGATCCCCATTTGTTCCCCATCACCGGCTTGAAGCCAATGTTACAGAAGAACCACCCTGCTGGATCAGGCCCATCTAGTCCAGCATCCTGTTTTGCACAGTGGCCCACCAGATGCCACTGGAAGCTACAGGCAGGAGTTGAGGGTGTGCCCTCTCTCCTGCCATTACTCCTCTGCAATTGGTACTCAGAGGCATTCTGCCTTTGAAGCTGGAGGTGACCCACAGCCCTCCAACTGGTAGCCACTGATAGACCTCTCCTCCATGAAGTCATCCAAACCCCTCTTAAAGCCATCCAGGTTGTTGGCTGTCAGCACATCCTGTGGCAGAGAGTTCCACAAGTGGATCACGCGTTGTGTGAAAAAAATGTTTCCTCAGTGATGTATCCACTGCAGGAGGGGAGGAGGAGGGTAAAGACCCTCCTCTGCTACTGATTGGCGGGCTACGTGCTGAAGCTCAGCAAACCCCTCCCCTCAGCCTGAATGACAGGCTTCAGAACATTTAGCACTGAGTACCAAAGTAAGCCTGTCCCACTAATTTCAATAGGAGTATTCACAAATAACTTAGTTTGGATGTAAGCCAATGACTTTAACAGCTTGTCTCATAGCTGTACACACACATAAATTTGTGTGCACATAAAATCTCTATGAGGTACCTGAATTGAAAGTCTGTGAAATAAAGGGTACACTTGTCAAGAAAGGTTGACAACAGTGCCCCCTGTAACAGGGATTCCCAGATCTTGACTACAACTCCCAGCATCCTCAGCTGCAGTGGCCTTTGGTTGGGGATTATGGGAATTGCAGTCTACAACATCTGGGAATCGCTGTTACAGGGAATACTGGTTGGCAACCTCTGCTCAATAGGATTGGGTTTTCAGCCACTGCTTTATTAAAAAGTAAATTGTGCCATCGAGTTGATGTCGACTCCTGGCAACCAAAGAGCCCTGTGGTTGTCTTTCAGTAGAATACAGGAGGGATTTACCATTGCCATCTCCCACACAGTATGAGATGATGCCTTTCAGCATCTTCCTATATCGCTCCTGCCCAATATAGGTGCTTCCCATAGTCTGGGAAACATACCAGCGGGGATTCAAACTGGCAACTTCTGGCATGCTAGTCAAGTCATTTTCCCACTGTGACATTAGGCGGCTCCACTGCTTTATTATGCTAGTATTAAAGATGCCTTGCCTTGTAGAATGAAAGGCTAAAAACAAAACCTCACATTGCATGTTTTGCCTGTGATCAGTTAGTCTGACTTCTACTGCTTGCCAAACACACTGGTTTGCTACAAGGGCAGGCTACCAGCAGCCCTAATACCATTTGAAGCTTTGCAACATATAGGATTTGTGGCTTGTTTTGAATCAAGAACACTTGCAAGTATCAGCAAAAGTGGAGGAAGGCAATATCACTGATAGGACACCTACATGACAGGTTTGAATGTGCAAGCCGTTTAGTATCGCAGAAGTTTGCACTTTTGAGACAATTTTACAATGTTCTTCCAAAGGTTCAAGAAAGAGTGATATTATTATTATTATTATTTTTACATTTATATCCCGCTCTTCCTCCAAGGAGCCCAGAGCGGTGTACTACATACTTGAGTTTTTCTTTCACAACAACCCTGTGAAGTAGGTTAGGCTGAGAGAGAAGTGACTGGCCCAGAGTCACCCAGCTAGTTTAATGGCTGAATGTGGATTTGAACTCAGGTCTCCCCAGTCCTAGTCCAGCACTCTAACCACTACGCCACGCTGGCTCTTATTATGACCAGTTATCTTATGACCAGTTCTGCTTCTCAAAAAGGAGGAGGAGGAAGAGGAGGGGGGGGAAGGCGAGGGGAGGGAGTATGGTTCAGTCTTCCTGTAACTGCATGACTTCATAATGCAAAGGTGTGCATGTATGAGAAAGATATCTGAGTGTTTTGGCTTTTTGACCCAGAAAGTCCCTGGTCAGAACAGCAGCACTAAACTTTATGCTCCCAGAGGCTTTAAAAACCACACAGAAAGCTATGTTTTTGGAACACAGGAAGCTGCCTTCTACCAAGTCAGATCATAGGTCCATCCAGCTCAGTACTGTTTACACTGACTGGCAGCAGCTTCTCTGAGGTTGAGGGAAGGAGTCTCTCTTAGCCCTATCTGGAGATGCCGTGGAGGGATCTTGAAACCATGCTTTTCCCAGAGCGGCCCCATCCACCAAGGGGAATATCTTCGTGCCCACACATGTAGTCTCCCATTCAGATGCAAACCAGGGTGGACCCTACTTAGTAAAGGGGATAATTTGAATTCTCAGTCTTAATGCAGCTGAGAGGTAAACAACATCTGTCATATAGGCAATATTCTTGCATAATATTTACTTAGTGGAGGACAAAGTGCACACAATCTCTCAAAAGGTCTCATAGCAGAACGAACAAACAAACTGCAAAGCTGCATTTTCCATACTCTCTTACTCACCATATTCTTCTGGAATCTGTATGCCAAAGAGCCCCAGGTTCTTCAGTCCATTAAGGGTTTCGTGCGGAATTTTAGCATCTTGGTCAATTTTTTTTGAATCCACTGAAAGCCAATGATGCATTAAATTATACATTGTCTACTGATCACAAACACATTCAGCCAGTGTACCAGAAGTTTGCTTATGAATTAGTTTCTGTCAACAATCAGACAGTTTTTACTTCTGTAAGAAGTCAAAAGTGCCAGGCAACTGTTCAAGCCACTCTGGCCTACAGGTTGGTTGGTTTTTAACATTATACATGAGCTTCGGTTTGGATCTGATGACACCACTAGGACAGTGAATTGAGTGGCCTTCTAGGGGGTGAAAGGAGCTAAGAGCATGTCTCAACAGCAGATTTAAAACACCATTTTTGTAAAGGCAATACCCTTTTCATAATATTTTAATAATAAACTGCACTGAATCAATTCCTTATCTGGGCTCTCTCAATTATTGTCATAAAGATTCTTAATAATAAGACACTGGGCAGGAAAATATTTTAATTAAGAGATATTCTGGGAGCTGTTTAAACGCCACAGAAAACTTCCACAGCGCAAGATACATGTCACTTTACATTAATTGCTGGCTAAATCACATACTGAGTACACATAGATGAAGGTTGAAAGAAGGATGAAGGATGAAAGTTGAGTACAAATGGACGAAGGGGTTGACCTGGTGTGTATCACCGAGACTTGGTTGGGGGAGGCTGGTGGCCCAGTCTTGTCCCAGGTTCTTCCTCTAGGGCAGGGATTCTCAATCTTGGGTCCTCAGGTGTTATTGGACTTCAACTCCCATAATCCCCAGCCTCAGTGGCCTTTGGTTGGGGATTATGGGAGTTGAAGTCCAATAACATCTGGGGACCCAACAACATTGAGAATCACTGCTCTAGGGTATTCTGTAGAGGAGCAGGTGAAGGGATTTGGGTAGGGAAGTGGAGTGGCTGTGGTCTATAAGGAGAACATCTCCCTTACCAGGGTCTCTGTCAAGGTATCTGACCATATTGAATGTGTGTACCTAAGTTTGGGGACCAGGGATAGATTGGGACTTCTGTTGGTGTACTGATCGCCCTACAGCCCAACGGAATCCCTTACTGAGCTCACGGACTTGGTCTTGGAACTCACATTGGAGTCTCCCAGACTTTTGGTGCTGGAGGTCTTCAATGTTCATTTCGAGACAACTTGTCCGGGGCAGCTCAGGAGTTCAGAGCGGCCATGACAACTATGAGCCAACCCCAAGTGGTCTCCGGACTGATGCACACTGCAGGTCACATGCTTGAGTCTTTTACTCTGATCAGGGTGGTGTTCCATGGGTGGGGACTCCTGTGATTTCCCCATTGTCCTGGACGGACAAACATCTGGTAAAGGTTAGGCTTACAACCACTTTCCATCTCTGCAGGGTTGAGGGGCCTATTAGAATGGTCCGCCTGAAGAGGTTATTGGATCCAATAGGATTCCAAGAAGCCTTGGAGGGATTTAATGTGGGCTTTGCAGGTGATCCTGTTGATGCCCTGGTGCAAAATTGGAATAGCATGCTTACCAGGGCAATAGACACGATTGCTCCTAAGCGTCCCATCCAACCCACTTAAGAACTGGCCCCTTGGTATACGGAAGATCTACGGGGACTGAAACGGCAAGGTAGGCGACTGGAGCGCAAGTGGAGAAAGACTCAACTCAAATCCGACAGATTACAGCATAGAGCACATTTGAAGATCTATGCTAAGGCAATACGTGCGGCAAAGAAGCGGTTCTTTTCTGCCCGTATTGCATCTGCAAGTTCATGTCCAGCGGAGTTGTTCAGGGTTGTGAGGGGGATAGTATTGCCCCCCTTCCTTGAATCAGAATTTGGAGCCATCAGTTACCTGCTGTGATGTGTTTAAAGAATTTTTTGCAGATAAAATCTCTCGGTTTTGGGCCAACTTAGATGGAGACTCCACTATTAATTCAATGTCTGAACTGGAGGTGTCCAGCAACTCCTCTTATGGGGTTCGACTGGATCAGTCTTAGTTTGTGACTCCTGAGGACGTGGACAAGCTGCTCGAAATGGTGAGGCCTACCACTTGTTCTCTTGACCCTTGTCCAACATGGCTTGTTCTGTCAAGCAGGGAGGTTGTTGTAGGAGGCCTGGTAGAAATCATAAATGCTTCTCTGAGGGAGGGCAGGATGCCTCCTTGTCTTAAGGAGGCAATTATTAGACCTCTTCTGAAGAAGCCTCCATTAGATCCCTCAGAGTTGAGCAACTATAGGCCTGTTTCCAACCTCCCATGGCTGGACAAGGTAATTGAGAGGGTGGTGGTCTCTCAGCTCCAGGCGGTCTTGGAGGAAACTGATTATCTAGACCAATTTCTAACTGGCTTTCGGGTGGGCTATGGGGTGGAGATTGCCTTGGTCAGCCTGATGGATGATCTCCAATTGGGAATTGACAGAGGAAGTGCGACTCTGTTGGTCCTTTTGGATCTCTCGGCAGCTTTTGATACTATCGACCACAGTATCCTTCTGGAACGTCTGAGAGGCCCTGGGTATCTAAAAGAACGTCTTCTTCATTACGAGCCCTAACACCTTTTGAGGTCATCCGGAGAGATCCGTCTCCAGTTCCTACGAGCACGGCAGGTGGCCACAAGGGGACGGGCTTTTTTGTTTGCTGCCCCGATATTGTGGAATGCGCTTCCTACTGAGATACGATCCTCCCCATCTCTGACAATCTTTAGAAAACATTTGAAAACCCACCTCTTCACCCAAGCTTTTTCAGTTCTTTAAAATGTCAAGGTTTTAATTTGTAGGTGATTTTTAAATTGTTTTAAGTTTTTTTATATATATATATAAACTTGTTTTATGCTATTGTTAACCATCCAGAGACGAATGTTTGGGGCAGTGTACAAATTTGATTAATTAATAAATAAAATAAATAAATAATTCTTAGTGTTATACATGCTAGACAAAAAGCCCTTATGGAAGGAAAACAAGTTGTACCTTCTTCATTGAAGAATTTTTCTACTGGTCCTACAAACTGATTGATCTCCTCCAATTCTTCATTGCTAATCTCAGGAAAAGGAAAAACCTCTTCCTAGAATGACACATTTTAATAGGGTTATTAATATTATTATTAAGTGAAGGCTCAGGTGTGATATATCAGTTCCATGATGGAGAATGAGAAACTGCAGACAATTCAAATGTTCATGTGGATATTGCTGCTTGAACTGTAAGTAACCATTTTAAAGCCTCCTGTTTAAAGTATATGTAAAATGGCTGTGCTAAGGGTAACTCATCTGTCTTCCTATAGAATAACATAACCATCATCATCAACTTTATTTGTTAGCCGCCCCTTCATCATCAACTTTGTTAGCTGCCCCATAACAAATTGTTCTCTGGGCGGCTCACAACAAAGGATTAAAACATACAACAAAAACACATAACATATTAAATCATAACAGACAAAAAAGAATAAAAGAAAATACAAGATACAATACAAAATAGCTTAAAAACTCATTTTAAAATTAGTTAAAAGCCAGATCAAATCTGAAAAACCCAAATTTAAAAGGCCTGGGTGAACAAAAAGGTCTTTACCTGGCACCTAAAAGGACAAAGTGATGAAGCCAGGCAAACATTAGCTAGATTCATATGACACTGCTCTTCCTCTCAATCCTGGTATCGTCCTTGCAAATAAAATTAGGATATCCACTTTTCTCCTTTAGAAAATACATGAAGTACTAAGGAAGAGATTGACTTAAGTGAGGATACTGATTTAAAGCAACAAGCATGCTGGAACTGTAGAGTATAGTTAGTGTATTTTCAAAAATGTGAAATAAGTAAGTTTGCTTAGCATGCCATGTTCCTAATGTTTCCATAGTATTCCCCCCACCTCACAGCTCAGCTAATAATTATGGGAACAGAAACTCTAGAAGTTGCAATCAAATAACAATCTGAACAACAGTTCATTGTGCCCAGAAAAAGCTCCTTATGCATTAAGTCCAATGCCTGTGAGATGTATCATTTCTATGACAGAGAATGCTTGGCCAATGCCTGGCTAAAGTGAAGCTGTATTTTTGTACAAAACTAGAAGATAATAAAAGAAAAAAGGTTCCACCTGGGGAGTCACTGTCATTTTGTGCAGAAAGATGCAGAAGTGTGGCTTCACTTAAGCCAGAAAGCATATGACTGGGTCTTTTGGGAATGGATAGCATCTTCCTGACTTGTTTAAACTCTTTGAAGGGAGGATTTGAGAACTTTGTTTAAAAGCACCATATAAATAGTAGTAGAGTTGTCACAAAAGCAGCTTAAACTGATGCTTATTAATGCATAGTCATCATCTCCCACTCACAAGTGGACAGTAAACTGCTAGCACCTTTGGAATTTGATGAGTTAAATAACCATTTAGGTTCTAACTGAGCGTCCATGTGCAACTTCTGTGGCAGGGGAAGGAGACCACTGTTTGCATACGTGTTCTTTCCCTGGCAGAGGCTACATACAGAGAAAAACACTGGCTGACGTACAGAGCAAGGCTCTTCTGGTGCACCAAGAGAGAAGCCCAACAAAACTTCCCAACTCACTGCAGAGATGCAGCGGGGCAGGGGAAATTTTTGACACTTTCTCCAGAAAGCTGCCTGTGCCACCTCAAAATATGCCCCTGTGGGCAGTACAGAGGGCTTCCTGTGGAAAGCAAGGACATCAAAAATTGTGCCACCTCAAAATATGCCCCTGTGGGCAGTACAGAGGGCTTCCTGTGGAAAGCAAGGACATCAAAAATTGCCCCCTCCTCATGCAGTTAGTTGGGAAGTTCTGTTAGGCTTTTGTCTCACTACACCAACACATTCTTGCTCCAACTTCCGCTAGTGTCTTAACCTGGACATGAATGTAAGTTGCACTCATGCCAGTCTTCCATTCCTGGAATCTCCCAGAAATCAGAGAAAGTGGAATTCTACAATTCAAAGCATTTAGTAATACAAAATAGACACCAAGGAGTAAAATGTGTCAATATCTACTTTTTAAACAGTAGTTAACAAATCAGCTTAATGTTTATGACAATCCCTTCACTCTGTCATCTTATTTTAGATTAGTAGCTCTTCAGAAAAAGTAGTTGGGCTTACTTCCAAGACCATATAGGACAACAATGTGCAACGACATTAGGTGCAGATACCCTTATTTTAATCAAAACTCCTCTCAACTAGATGTAGTTACATCTGGTGTTTGAATCACATAATACTTATTTAGAAGGAACAGAGTTTTAGAAAAAGCTGCAGACCTTTCATTACTTCATAAGACATACTTCATAACTCAGAATTTCAATTTTATTCAACATTTGCCAACATTAGAGATTTTTGTACTACAGCCCTGTGACTAATTCAGTTGTTAGATCAAGGTTTTGGCCTAACACTACAGCAAGATAAGATACAGTGTAGCAACAGATTTCTCTTTTGAGGCTCTCTTCACCCAAGGCATTATTCTTTTTTGAGAAAATAATATTATTTTTCAGAATAGAACACTGCAGTGTGACAGGAGAGCAAATGTGATATCTCCACAACTTTTGAAAAAAAGGTGTGTGCACAAGGCACAAAGTCATAGAATACAGAACAATCTACGTTTTCTGTTCAAAGTGCAACTTAAATTGCAGCATGATCGATCCAATGGTGTAACACTGACCTAGACACCATAGAGGTTAATAAGAAGGAAAACAAACCGGCTAGGAACACATGAGAACACTGTTAGAACCCACTTACAGCCTTGCTTAGGAATAAGAACACCCACAAATCAGTTTTATTTTTTTAAAGTATAAAAGGGGAAAATATGAAAACCATTAACTGAACTTTATATGCTCCCTATCAAGCTTCCAACCCTTGAAATAATAAATATGAAACGAAATTAACAGTCAAGATTTAGGCTATGATTTCAGTAAACAACAAAAATGTTTTCTTTCCTAGCAATACAAGCCTATGCATTATGTTTACTCAGAAAGAAACCCTGTCAAGATATCCCTTCTAACAGCTTCAGAAACTAAAAACACACCAGAGAAGTGGCACCTCTTGGGATTTAAAGATGCTCTATAGGATGGATGGATAGATTCCATATAGAACAGTATGTATTCGATACAAAATAGAATAGTTCCTTCCTGTGATGTTTTTAGTCGACTGGCAGTGTAGCCGGGGGGGCACCATGCCACCACCACCCCCTCAGTGCCAAGAAGGCGCCGGACCCCCGACCCCCCCCCCCCCAATCAACTCCTCCTCTTTCCGGCTCGAAGACAGACTTCAGCCCAGCCGCGTCCCACCACAGCTCAGACTACAGACGTCTCGAAAAGCCCGGACAAGCCTCACCTTCCGCATCCTCCCCATGAAAAGCTCTTTGGCGAAGGCGGGACGAGGGCAGCCGGTGCGGAGCTGCCTGACCCCCCAGGGGAGAGCCGCGCGCCCCACTCGAAAAAGCAACCCGAAGCCACTCATGTCGACCACAGCCGCTCTCCTTCCTCCCACCCTTCAGGAACATGGGCGGCGCGCGCCAATGACGCAATGGCGGGCGACGGACTCTCACACACACACACCCCGGCCGGCGTCAAGAAAAACGCCCCGCCCCCGCTGTCTCTTCGCGATGGGACCCGGCCAGTGGCTGAGCGCGCTTCAGGCTGAGCGCTCCCTGGTGGAATGTGGGGGCTGGCCGAGCCGCCGAACAGCCCGGGGCCGTTCTCCTGGGGCTCGGCAACAGGCAGCACGAGCGTGTCTGTGTGGCCACCAGTGAAACGGCCAGACCGCCTCTCCTTTTCTTGGGCGCGCAGGTGTAGCGTGTGTACAGTGCTGATGTCGTTGGGCCCGTTTTATAGCATCCTACTATCATGTTTCGTACTAGGCAATAAACGCTAACTGCAACCCTTTGGTGGCGAAAAGGGGAGGGAGGATACCATGTGAGCAAAACGCCCGGGACTTGCCTGTGGAAGGAAGCTAAAAAACCACCAATAAACAGTGCCAGGGAGAAGTGCCGGAGCGGGGGTGGGTCAAATACACATTCAGCCAAATTCATTCATTCATTCGATTTCTATTCCGCCCTTCCAAAAATGGCTCAGGGCGGTTTACACAAAGAAATAACAAACAATTAAGATGGATCCCTGTCCCCAAAGGGCTCACAATCTAAAAAGAAACAGCAGATAGACACCAGCAACAGTCACTGGAGGTACTGTGCTGGGGTGTGGATAGGGTCAGTTACTCTCCCCCTGCTAAATAAAGAGAATCACCACGTTAAAAGGTGCCTCTTTGCCCAGTTAGCAGGGGTGCTAAATTGCCTCGCGCTAATTAAATTGGTGTACCCAAGTCATACAAAAACTGTTGATTAGAAAGATGGTTGACTTGACTTCAACTAAAACGGGGTGGGGGCACAAACATCATGACAGCCAGAAAGCTTGAAATGCCTGTTTATTGTGCACACGGTAAAGTGCAAAAGGGAGGATGTGGGGTTCGTGTGGGTATTGTTTTGTGGAAAGGTATCAGACAGTTGTGGCTACTACCTACTTGCGTAAAAGACAGCAAATAAAAACTTTACTAAAAAAAATGAGCCTAAGGCCTCTCAAATCATAAAGAAGGCCTTGGCTTCCCATGTCCTTGTTTCCAAATGAGTGTGCTTTATGCATAAGATTTATTCTTTCAAGGTTTAAAGGTAAAGTGTGCCGTCACGAGTCCTGGTGCCCACAGAGCCCTGTGGTTTTCTTTACTGAAGTATTTACTGACCAGCTTCTAAGTGTCTATCCTGGTGCACTAGCCAATGACATGAGAAGCTGTACATCTGTACCTGTACTTTCACCCCACCCCAAGGAAGAAGAACAGCTAATTTTTAGCAGGAAACTAGGCATATGTGACCTGGCTTGGAGTCAAGCAAGCTCAGCTTTCAGACTTGTGCTCGAGCTGAACTGGCCCCATAGAGAGGGAAGCCGGATCAAGTTTGAGCCAAGCCTGGCTCGAAAACCTGCCGCTCGAAGGGCTCTGCAGCGGTATACTTGAAAAGTGGAATCCAGCAAGGATACCCCTTTACAAGTAAAAGGCTTTTCTGCTAGTAAATGTGGGGGTGGGGAGGAAAAAGGTAGTCTTTAGGCTGTCTTTACCTTTAAAAACATGTGGCAGCTCCTCTCACTACCCTGCCGGGTTCCCAAATGAGACAGAGCAAGCAAATCGTGTGGTGATGCAAATGGCCACTGTGCATGTGTGGAGGTCATTCTAATGGTGGCCACACATGCACAGAGGCCCAAAACGGGCCACAGCCTGCCAGGCCTGTCATTTGGGAGGCCGGGGGGGGGGGGCACCACCAGCTTGGTTTTAAAAGGTAAACCTAAAGGCTACCCTTTCCCTTCCCCACCCTCTTTTACTATTAGAAAAGCCCACTGAGCCCCTCGAGCTCACAGGGTGGCTTGGCCAGGCTCAGTCAAGCCCAAGCCTCCCAAGGCGGGTTGAATCCAGTCTGGATTCGAGCTGAACCAGGAAAACCAGTTCTGTGTATACCTTAAAAAGAAACCTGTAGGATAGGAAAAGGTTTAAATTTGTTTTTTTTTTAAATCACTCCCTAATTGCAGTCTACTGCAGAGGACAGCTTTGCAGGGGTGGTGGGTGAGAAGGAAAAACAGACTCCCCCGCTCCCCCCCCAAACTTTCAACTGTTTGAAACTTAGCAACATTTGTGAAAATGTACTAAAAGAAAGCCTTTGAATTCCAAAGCTGTCCCTTCTGTGAATTGTATTGATACCAACAGTTGGGGGGAAACATCTTTGAAAACTGAATGCAATTTTTGGTCAGTGGCTAGGATCCAAAGGATTGGATCATGATGTCATGGGCCTTTTCGGGAGCAGTGACCTTAGTGCCATCAAATTCAGCATACATGTGGGGAGAGAATCGCCAAGGAAATCTAACACAGATACTTTGCATTTCAGAAGAGGAAATGTCTCCAAAATGAGGAGTTTGGTGAAAATAAAACTGAAAGGGAAAATCAGGAGAGTCACTTTGCTCCAGAATGCATAGAGTTTACTTAAAACCACAATACTAAAAGCCCAGGTAGAAAGTATACCAAAAAAGAGGAAAGGTACCACCGAGACCGGGAAGATGACAGGATGGTTAACAGGTAAAGTCAAGGAAGCTATGAGGGGGAAGAAGACTTCCTTCTGAAATTGGAAGGCCTGCACAAATGACGAGAACAGAAAGGAACACAAACTCTGGAAAAGAAATTCAAAGTGACAATAAGGGAGGCAAAAAGAGAGTTTGAGGAACATTTAGTTAAATACATCAGATGAATCTGCCAGGGAGACGGTTGGACCATTAGACAATGAGGGAATGAAAGGGATTATTAAGGAAGTTATGGAGGTTGCAGAGAAGTTAAATGATTTCTTTGCATTTGTCTTCATGGCAGAGGATACTGAGCATATACCTGTTCCTGAAGCAGGCTTTTCAGGGATGGAGGCTAAAGAACTGAGTCAGATAGAAGTGACAAGAGATGATGTTCGAAACGGGAAAAATTTAAAACTAGCAAATCGCCAGGGCCAGATGGCATCCATCCAAGAGTCCTTAAAGAGCTCAAATGTGAAACCACTGACCTCCCTGAAAAAATATATAACTTATCCCTACAGTCAGGCTCTGCACCGGAGGACTGGAAAGTAGCAAAATGTAACACCAATTTTCAAAAAGGGATCCAGGGGCGATGCGGGAAATTACAGGCCGCTTAGCTTAATGTCTGCTCCAGGAAAGCCGAGCGTCCTAAAGGATACAAATGTAAAGCACATAGAAGAACAGGCCCTGCTGGGAATGAACCAGCATGACTTCTGCAAAGGTAAATCTTGCCTCACCAACCTTTCGGACTTCTTTAGGAGTGTCAACAGGTTTGTGGATAAAGGTGATCAGGCTGACCTGGACTTCCCAAAAGCTTTTGACAAAGTTCCTCATCAAAGACTCCTGAGGAAACTTAGCAGTCATGGGATAAGGGGACAAGTACATGTGTGGATTGCTAACTGGTTGAAAGACAGGAAACAGAGGGTAGGTATAAATGGAGAGTTTTCACAATGGAGGGAAGAAAGAAGTGGGGTCCCCCATGGATCTGTACTGGTACCGGTGCTTTTTAAATTATTCATAAATGATCTAGAAGCAGGGGTAAGCAGCGATGTGGCCAAATTTGCAGATGATACCAAACTCTTCCGGGTAGTGAAATCCAAAATGGATTGTGAGCAGCTCCAAAAGGATCTCTCCAAACTGGGGGAGTGGGTGACAAAATGGCAAATGCGGGTCAATGTTAGCAAGTGTAAAGTGATGCACATTGGGACGAAAAACCCCAACTTCACATATATGCTGATGGTATGCGAACCGTCGGTGACGGACCAGGAGAGGGATCTTGGGGTCGTGGTGGACAGCTCGTTGAAAGTGTCGACTCAATGTGCGGCAGCTGTGAAAAAGGCCAATTCCATGCTAGGGATCATTAGGAAAGGGGTTGAAAATAAAACGGCTAATATTATAATGCCTTTATACAAAACTATGGTGCGACCACACTTGGAGTACTGCGTACAATTCTGGTCACCACATCTATAAAATGACATTGTAGAACTGGAAAAGGTGCAGAAGAGGGCAACCAAGATGATAAGGGGTCCAGAGCACCTTTCTTATGAGGCAAGAATACAACACCTGGGGCTTTTTAGTTTAGAAAAAAGATGACTGTGGGGAGACATGATAGAGGTCTATAAAATCATGCATGTTGTGGAGAAAGTGGAGAGGGAGAAATTCTTTTCCCTCTCACACAACACTAGAACCAGGGGTCACTCCATGAAATTGATTGCCAGGAGGTCTAGGACCAACAAATGGAAGTACTTTTTCACACAATGCGTGATCCACATATGGAATTCTCTGCCACAGGACGTGGTGACAGCCAACAACCTGGATGGCTTTAAGAGGGGTTTGGATGACTTCATGGAGGAGAGGTCTATCAATGGCTACTAGTCGGAAGGCTGTGGGCCACCTCCAGCCTCAAAGGCAGGTTGCCTCTGAGTACCAGTTGCCG
The DNA here is from genome assembly GCF_027244095.1 of Hemicordylus capensis. Classification (NCBI taxonomy): domain Eukaryota; kingdom Metazoa; phylum Chordata; class Lepidosauria; order Squamata; family Cordylidae; genus Hemicordylus; species Hemicordylus capensis. The sequence continues at coordinate 313,255,004 of NC_069658.1, read as the reverse complement.
GGGAGTAATGGCAGGAGGGAGGGCATGCCCTCAACTCCTGTCTGTGGCTTCCAGCGGCATCTGGTGGGCCACTGTGTGAAACAGGATGCTGGACTAGATGGGTCTTGGACCTGATCCAGCAGGGCTGTTCTTATGTTCTTATGATTTTATTTAAGTCCAGATATGACAGGAATGGACAGGATATGCACACACGTTAAAGCTAGGAGCCTATTTACAGACTTCAGTGCCAGAGAGAAAGAAAAAACAGAGAACAAACAAATGTGCAGCAGCCTTATCATGATCAAGAATGAATGTGCTACTGTACAACTCAGCGAACAGAAGACCCCTCGTTTAGTATAGCCAAGACCAGTATTTGACCATTTTTGAAAGTATGATTTTAAAAACTCTGTTCATTTTCCACATTACTTTAGCTCAAATCTTCCAGAAAAGTATCCAGTAAAATGCCCGGAGGACTGGTTCATGTTATACTTTACATTTCTGGAAAAGGAAAATTTCTGCTTTCAGAAATAGGTGGTATATAGAAACAATCTTTGGCAGGAGGTGGGGGAATTTGGCCCTGGCTTTTTGTTTTTGTATAGGCCAAATATTTAAAAACATGAAATATTTAAGAACATACTTCAGTGTAACCCAGGTGTAGTCATGATACCTTATTCCTATGGAAGAAAGAGTGCAGGCAAAAGAGCTATAAAGGGCTTAATCTATGAGCCACTAAATATTAAAAACTTTTTAAAAAACAAGATTCATACCTTGAGGTTCTGTGCCCAATTCTGCAATGTTATTCTCAGAGGCAGCCCCTGAAATTCTTTGACTTTGTCCTGGAGCAGAGTAAGAATTGATGCTATGTTTAATACATACCTGTGTGGAATATTTCTGTTGGTTGCACTGCTGTCAATGTTAATTCTTTTCTTCCAGACAGCAGATTCAGTTCTACCTGAGTCATTTGTTATTGTGATCCTGATTAAAACTTGGTTGTCAGAATGTTTGAGGGTTGGTGTTTCAAAAAGCTTATAGAGTACAATATTTAAAAAATTAAAATATCGCTAGATAAAAATTTAACATTGGCTGTGGAGAAAAAGGCAATTAAAAATGTTTGCAGAAATGTGTAAGTGAAAAGGGTGGGGTGAGTGTAATTTGAATTAATAGTTGTCTCCTGTGGCTATTACACAATTTGGAAAAAAACACATCTACTCATAAGCAAAGGAAAGGAAATGATTTCACTGTAGTTTCTGAATTTTAATTATAAACACATTACTTTTTTTCAAGACAGCAAAATTAGTCTATATGAAGTTGTTCCATAAAACGACCAAAGCTTTTAAAGGATAATGGCAACATATTTTCCTTTAAATTTAAAGATGATACTGGAAGTTTACAGAATGCAGAGCTTTAAAAATTTTATTTTATATGTGTTTGTTACTAGGGATGTGCGAAACGTTTCGGATACAAAACGTTTTGTACCCAAAACAGCCTGTTTTGGGTGTTTTGTAGACAAAACAAAACACCCATTTTCCAGATCCAAAAGTTTTGTATACAAAACAAAACGTCCCTGTTTTGGCTACAAAACATTTTGTTGTTTTGGACCTCCATTTTGTGGTGATCTCTGAGTCAGTCTCCATTTTGTGTTTGACATCTCTTTGAATTTCCCACCCTTCCAGCCTTCTGATCAGTGACCTAAATCATGGGCTGACCTGCTGACAATTCCCTCCTTGTTCCCCATTGGCTCTTTTGCTTCTTGCCACTCTTTACTGACCCCACACTGGCCAGGGCAAGGGTTGCTAACCCATGGGGTGCTGGGTTCTGCTGTTTCTGTAGTGTTCTGAGTGTAGATTCTCTGGTAGCATATGAGAGTGGATTCTTGTTTTTCACTGAAAATCTCATATGCTATCAGAGAATCTACAATGAACACCTCAGAAACAACAAAACCCAGTACCCCACAGGCTTGTGGGGGTGGGGGTGGTTGGCACCCTATGTGCACTACACAACCCCTCGCTCTGGGAAACCCCAGTGCTTCCCAAGTGGAATTATGGGGCTGCTGAAACCTCCATTATTCCCCATGGGAGAAATCTTAAAGACACGTAAACTTCAACAAATCACAAAAGATCAGCCCTTTGCCCAATTCCTTTGAAATAATTCTGGAAGTTTCCCTGCCCCCATTGGGCACTCCCACCCACCACATTCTGCTCTGGGTCATCCCTTTACCCTTGATTTGAAGCGATACATTTGCTGGAATCCCCATTATTCCCTATGGGAAAATTCTTAAAGATGTGTAAACTTTAAAAAAAATTCACCAAAAAAATCAGCCCTTTACCTAATTCCTTTGAAATTTGGGTGGTAGCTTCCACCCATTGAACACTACCACCACCACCCACTCTTTTTGCCCTGGGACCCTTTTTAAAAATCCAATCAATTCGGATTCTGAAAATTTGGCTACAAAACAAAACATGGCTGATTCGGATTCAGAAAATTTGGGTACAAAACAAAACAGGGATGTTTCCATTCGGATACAAATCGAAACAAGAAAATTCCAAAATGCACACCCCTAGTTGTTACTCTACGCTAAATACAGTAGTTGAAATGTTGCAATGATGCAATTATCTTGGCGCCACAGTCACAAGTGCTTAACATAGTCTCTGCAAGGCTCATGCACTAATTTCCAGGGGTTTATCTGAGGTGCATTAGGCATTTATTGTGAAGGATGTTCACAATCCTTGGTTCTTTCAAAGGTTCAGTTTCAAAGGGAATCACAATACAGGGTGAAGGAGAAAAAAAAGACTTGCAAGCTTAACTGTGAGATGTAGGGTAGAATAGACTGATCAAAGAAAAGGAAGCAAGAGGAAACAAAATGGAAAAACTGGCAAGTTCTAGATATGTTCTCTGTACACATTTCAATCAAACTAGCTGATCCGGTGCAGAGGATCTGTGCCCCTAGTTCTCCCTGTCTCTCCGCCCCATCTTCATTTCCCCCCTACCTTCAGCCCCAGTCCATTCTCCTTTCACCCCCCTTCCTTCAGCCCCAGTGCATTCTTCCCCTCCCAGTCCGCTTTCCTTCCCTGCCCACCGGCGGCACTCTCATTTCCTGCCCACCACAGCCTGGCCAGTGCTTTCCCTCCCCGTATGCCAGCGGCGTTTTCCCTCCTCACCCACCAGCAGCACTTTCCCTCGCCGGGCGGGCACTTTCATTCCCTGCCGGCCTGCTGGCAACGCTTTCTCACTGGCTGGCCTGGTCGGTGCTTTCCCTCCCCACCCGCCTGCCACCACCATTTTCTTGCCCCGTGCTTGTAGCTAGCCAGGCAGCTGCTCGCAAACTCTCACGAGAGCTGCCACCCATGGGATTAGCGACAGGTACGCCTTGGAAAAAAATATATAAAGAAGATGTGTACAGAGAAACAGAAGAATTTATTTCCCCTACCTATCCCTTTATAGTTGGGGGGAACCCCTAATTAGATTTATAGGGTTTTCTTCAATCTATGGATGCTGCTATGGCTCAACTTTCTGATGCTTTCTCCTGGTTTCAACATTATAAAAAACACAAAACCTTGTCGCAATATTGGACTAATTGCTATTCTCCATCTTTGAGGAAGGCCTTTACTACCATGTGCTTTCAAAACAACGAGCACAGGGGGGAAAAATGGGACTACAACTAAATGTAAAGACAACTAAACTAATGATGTGTACAGCAACCAGCCTCAGAATTGATAATGAAGACATTGAAGTGATGGATAGCTTCTGCCTTTTAGGATTGACCATCAACAGTAAAGAATCCAGCAGTCAAGAAATATGCTTCAGACTAGCACTTGGTAGGGTTGCAATGAAGGCCTTGGAAAGGGTATTTAGATGCCACAACGTGTTTATACCTACAAAGATGAGAATCATTCGGACAATGGTTCCCTGTGATACTCTATGGATGCGAAAGCTGGACTTTGGAGAAGCAAGATAGAAAAGGTATTGACGCTTTTGAACTTTGGTGCTGGAGAAGACTTTTGAGGATACCATGGACAGCCAGGAAAACAAACAAATGGATCATAGAACAAATCAATCCAGAATTTTTGAGGCACAAATTCTGCACACGTGCAAAAACCCAGCTCCTTTGGGAAATCCATAAGGCTGGGAAAAGTTGAAGGAAAGAGAAGAAAAGGACAACCAGCAGCAAGGTAGATGGACTTGATTACGACAGCAATGAATGCACCACTGAGAGATCTTAAAGGCCAAATTGAAGACAGATCATCCTGGAGAGAATCTATCCATGTGGTCGCTAAGAGTCGACACTGACTTGATGGTATTTAATCAATCAATCAATCAATCAATCACATGCTTAGTTGAACGCAGGGAGGGTTCTTACAACTGTCCCAGGGAGATAATGCTTTATAACTACAATAGGAACAAAAGCCTTAAGTTTGCTGATATCAAGTTTATTATCATCCGTTTTTACAAGGAGAGACTTGTGAAAATTCAAAAAGTTTCAGAGGGAGTAATTATTATTTGCAGTACTTTTCCTGTGTTGAGCAACTATTGGACATAGTAATGCAGATGTGTCCCTAGCCAAATATTGGACAATGATATAAGTTTGTTTACTAGCAAGTTTGACTGCTTGCATCACTATAATGCTTTTTATGCATTTTAACATCTACATGAAACTTCTGGGAGAGATCTTCAGGAAGTTTGGTCTGAGATGCTATCAATATGCTTATGACACCCAGATCTATTTCTTCATACCAACTTCATCAGGAAATGGCATGACCCCCCTAAGTGCCTGCCTGGAGGCAATACTGGGCTGGATGAGGGATAACAGACTGAAGTTAAATCCAAGCAAGACAGAGGTACTGTATGTAGGGGGTCAGGATCCGAGAGATGGCTTAGATCTGCCTGTTCTGGATGGGGTTACACTCCCGCTAAAAGATCAGGTTCGTAGTCTGGGAGTGCTCCTGGATCCCAAACTCTCCCTGGTCTCTCAGGTTGAGGCTGTGGCCAGGAGAGCTTTTTATCAGCTTCAGCTGATACGCTGGATATGTCCATTCTTGGAGACTAGTGACCGGTGGTATATATGCTGGTAACCTCTAGGCTTGACTACTGTAATGCACTCTACATGAGGCTGCCTTTGTACATAGTTCGGAAACTACAATTAGTACAGAATGTGGCTGCCAGACTGGTCTCTGGGTTTACCCGAAGGGACCATATAACACCAATTCTAAAAGAACTGCACTGGCTGCCGATAGGTTTCCAAATGAAATACAAAGAGCTAGTTATTACCTATAAGGTCCTTAAAGGCTTTGGTCCAGGATATTTAAGAGAGCACTTTCTCTGTCATGCACCCTGTCACCTATTAAGATCATCTTGAGGGGTCCGACAACGGGTGCCGCAATCTAGTTTGGTGGCCACTCGGAATTGGGCCTTTTCTGTGGCTGCCCCAGGGCTCTGGAACGCCCTCCCTGCTGAAATAAGAGCATCTCCTTCTCTGTTTGCTTTTAGGAGGACTATGAAAACGTACTTGTTTTCCCAGGCCTTCAACTGAGATTCAGTTTTTAAATTTTAATGTGTTTTTAATGTGTTTTTATCTATAATTGTTATCTTTTTATGAACTTTAAATGTGTTATATTGTATGTTTTAATTTTGTAAAAATTAAGAGATTTTTATACTAGGCGGTATATAAATTCAATAAATAATAATAATGGTCAGCAATAAAAAGGATAGCTGTTAATCCTGAACATCTCTAGAACAACCCATAAATCAACTATTTCTCTTGGGAGCCTATTTCTTTCTTGTTGAGCAAGCAGTGGTAGGCAACAATTCCTGTTGTAGCAGGCCTCAAGGTGTGTGTGTGTGTGTGTGTGTGCGCGCGCATATACGCACATGCACATGCTTATACATGTGTGTTTCTATATGCACTTGATGGTAAAGGCTTTTTTCCTTCTCAGGAAGGAGTGCTTTTCTTATTGCAGAATATATTTTATCCTAGATGTGTTTCATTTAAGTAAAAAGCATTGTTCACTAATCACAGAGTGACTTTAATGTTGGGTAAACAAGAAACAGAGTTCCCAGCAGCACACGCGCTCCCATGGAACATGTTGTCTGAACTCAGGATTGTTCATCAATCTCAGATTTGCACCACAAAAACCTGTCATTAAGCCAACATTGTCAAGTTGAGTTCAAATTGAAGATTAATTATCTCAGCGTAAATTATGGTATTTTTGTGACACCAAACTAAGATCAGCCAATAAATAAATAACCAACTCTGGGTTCAGACCATTAGCTCCATGGGAGCATGTGCTGTTGGGATCACCAGTTTTTGTTTACCTGACAAACTCATTGTGTGAACCAGTCCTATACAATATTTTGATTTTTAAACTCAAGCACATAGTATCTCCCACTAATTTAATTATAGCTACTTAAGTTATCCTTATTTTAATTACAGAACCTTCTTTTGTAGTTAGGAAAAAAAACCATATGAAAAAATTGAGGCAATGACTATATTTTTGGACTGGCTTATAATAGTTTGAGTAGAAGGGTAGATTTGGGCTAACTGAATATATATAACATTTGAAAATTTTAAAAATCTAAGAGCATAAAACACATTCATTTATAACTTAAACAACACTGTAATTGCAAAGTGATATTATTTATTTTAAACACCTTGGGAGCATGTGCTGTTTTTTTTAATTGCTCAAAGTAGCTTTCATGATCTGGAAAAGGGCTTCTATGGAGCTGGAGGGCAGCCCAGAAAATGGGACGAACAGGTGGTAGTGTAAGCAGTGCTTCTGCTACACTGTTTCTATCAGCAACTAAGTTAACCAACATTTCACTGGAAAAACCAGCTAAGTGTAAGCTAGAACCAAAAGGCTGTACAACTATTCCAAAAGGAAACTAGAAATAAGCATCCTTCTCAATAGAGAAGGCATTCCAAAGTTTGTAAACGCTTTGCTCCTAGAAGTTGCTATACTAAATCTGAAGTAAAAGCAGCCTGCGCAGCAGAGCCCGAGATCTCCCAATCACCCTTTAGGTTGCCTTGAATATAATATATGGAATAGAGATTGCTTCAGTATTGGAATTAGAAGTATGGGTTTTCTGTATTGTTTGTCAGCTTGTAACTGATACTGTGCTAAACATATGTACAGGGCATATAACGGTGTATTCATTGTAGAAATCACAAATAAAATGTACAGAACTTAGAAGTTACAGGATTGGAGACTATTAGTGGAAATCAACACCTGCAGTTTGGAGTAAAAAGGATAACAGAGGTTGGAATACGATTTCAGAACAGGAACTTATGTTTGAAGGAAAAGCTAGGGGAAAATCATGTTAGGAAAGAGGGCAGTGTCAGGAAAGTACACGTCTGTATGATGTAATTAGGTAGGTATTGGTTGATCCCAGACACATAGTGAGAGAGCCTAGGAGAGATAAAGTTGACATGTATAGAATATTTTAGTTGACAGGAATGATATAAAAGGACCTTGTTAGGAAATGTCAACAGGGAGAGTACCATACTGCCCTAAGGGATGGCTTGCTCTGCTATTCTTTCCCAGGCTACTTAAAGTACTTTCTTCTAAATATGACTACTACCTATTTACACATGGAAGAAGGTTTTTTACTTCAAAATAATATTTGAATTGCCATTAGGTGAGGGCACATTGGGAGTTGTGGGGAGGGAGCCATGTGCCCATATTCCTCCCCTACACAATTAAAGGGAACTGGTCAGAGTACCATTTGAACCGTGCCATTGTCTCTCTTTCCCATTGCCTTTAAATCTGATCTCTGTGTCCCTTCTTTTACTTGTGTTTTGATTATAAATAATGAGCAAGATTTGTTTTAACTATTGTACAGTCCCTAGTCTCCAGAAGTATTATTATAATTATTATAATATTATTTCAAAAAAGCTAGTAGTACGCGCAACTAGCTGGCAAAGAGCAGCAGCACTCCTGAGCAGCTGATCCATTGTTCGAAACCCTGAGATCAGGGCAGGTATAATCAGCATTTAACTGGAGGTTTGGTTCCCTAGAATGAGACCGACAGTCCAGGTTAAGAGTTAAAATTCCCACATAATGTAGACTCTTCATAAGATAATTCATGGTCAGCAACTGCATGCAATAGAGTCAATGATCTTACCACCGCTGGCCAATGAAGCAGGCACGCTTACAGTCTGAGCATCTTGTAAAGGAACCTGAGGTTCATTAGAAGAACCTCACAGGCAGAGGTTGCTCTTAATGTTGTAACCCAAGGCTTTCCCATTGGGAAGGGGTGGTGAATGTGTTCTGTGCCTTCCAAAAATATTTCCCCAAGAGCTGTGCAATCCTCAGGAAGGCACAGTGTACTTTTGGAGGCAGAGATGATTGCTGAATCCCACACCCCCTGCATGCGTGGGCACAACAGCAGCAGGGCATCTCTTTGCAGTGTGAAAAGCATGTCAGCTGTTATTTTTTATGTGTGATAGGAAAATATAGTAAAACTGAGTTGGATGCCTCACCTATGAAGAAAAGACAGTGCTATCAAATTCCATATTTTGCATCTGATGGTTCTCCCTAAAACAACACAAAACGAGATGGCCAAACACTGAAGTGGCATAGTATTTTATTCATTTAGTATGAAACTTTCTACAAAGGATGAGAAACCGAATGAGTTCAAAGTGATTTATTTGATTTCCCACATAATCACAGTTATAGTTTTACAACGATAAGATCTGATACTACTTACAAACAATGCATATTAAAATGAAAGCACTCTTTCTTCCCAACGGTTACAAAATGGATCTTGAGCCTCCCAGAACAGAAGCTTTTCATGAGCATGATGTTTCTTGAAGTCTTTTAACAGTCTGCATTCAAGACCTAATTCTAACAGTTTAATAATGCAACTCAAAGCTGGGATTAAAGTTTCGAGCAGGAGACAGGTACTGTATGCAACCTGAAAGTGACTGCAGACTTCTATTAATACTAATTTACACACTATATACAATTTAGACAATTCGCTATTTCCCCTACTTGGTCCTGTTTCCGCTACCCCTTTCCCTCCCTCAAATTTTATCTTATTGTCCCCTCCCCCTTCTTTTTAAACTATATACACAATTACTCATTTTGCAGGCAAGAAGTGTGATGATGTTTTACAACGGAAACAGCAAAATGCATGCTTAACTGCAGAAAACGCACAGCTTTATATGGAACAGCAAGTCAACATGTAGAGAGTCATTGTTTAAATAGCTGCTGACTGTCTTTCAGCTCATTTTAAATGAAGAAACAAGAGGCTTCTGCTGCATGCAGTGCTTGATGGAAAAATCATTCTACAATGTTATTCTTGAAGACTTCTTTTTAGCAATACAAGACATGTACATTATATTAGGATTATTTCTTTTACATTGTTGTACATTTCATTCTTAACATAAAAGGAATTAAAAATAAATACATATTTGACTGTTGTCCCAGAAAAGATATTTTTGCAAAGTTTTTTAAGACTTTCCTTTAATCTCTTCATATTTTTTGGTTTTACTTCACCATAATATTAAGGGGGGGAATATGGTTCAATAACGCTTTGTGCTGTTTTTTAATCAATAAGAAAAAACTAACAAAAGCTTTTCAATAACTTACTTTCACTGCTGCATGCTAGAAAAATTATTTATGCCAGCAGCAAACAGAAGCTAATGATGGTGACCTATCATTTTCCCAGTCAAAGAAGAAATGGATTTTGTATTTCTATTCAAAAAGGTATTCTGGAACTTTAGACTGGTTCTTTGAAAAACAGTAATTTTAAACTCTAATGCTCACAACAGCACATATTTGTTGAAAATATAGAAAAACACCAAGTTTTTCTCTCTGACATGTATTGAGTTTCAACGTTAGTGCTAATACATACACCATACTTATTTACTCCATGGAGGATTCTAATATATGTGTACCGTACCCTATATGCTTCATGTGCATACAGCAAGCCATGATTTGGGCCTCAATGAATGCCTATGGGGGATATAAGTCTACATGTACCTATGATGTAAATATGTTTGATGTAAGCTTCAAAATGTCCATGGGGTCCCCTACATCATCGTGATCAGCAATGTAAATAGATGGGAAACATATTTTAAAAGTATTTTTAGGAGTGGCAGATATTCACGTGTCAAATGAAAAACAATGTGACTATCCAGTGCATGTACATGTATCCAGAACTTCTTCATGCAGAATATACAATGAGCAATAAAGAGAGAGGGAGGGGGAAAAGATCCACCTGTGCCTTATCTTTTCTGGAACAACTTATAAATTACAGTTAGACTCTACTATTGGTACAAAGGTCTGAAGAAAAGTCTACATATTGAAATATGTTATCACTTTACTTCAACTATTATCAACAGTAACACTGATATATTTTGCAAATATACAATATGTAGAGTGTAGCCTCAACACTATTAACATTAGAGGACATGCAGACAATTCTATTATCCCTTATAAGAACATTTTTTTTTTTAAACTGCAAGGAACAGAATGCCTCAGGGGGCTAAGGCAGGCCCTCTTAGGTAAGCTGCACAATTCAGGACAGCCTGGATGACCATCAATTTACTTTTATTACTTTCATTTAATATGAAGTTAATTTATAGGCAAACAAAACAGAAAAAGGTATTGCACACATGAGAAATAAAGGACAAATTTAAACAACAGACTAAATGCGAAGTGGTTGTTTTTGCTTGATACAAGTTAACAAACATACTCAGTTTATAATTTTGCTGGTGGTCATGGTAAAATCATCATAGGAAGGAGAGGAAGATAAAAAAACCAAACTGGAGACACTAGGAATAATCCAACACCAAAAAGTTATCTTCACATCACTTTTACATTCAGAAGCAACATACTTTTTCTGCTTTTGGTTTTACCCATCTTTCAGCTGGAGTTTTTCTTCTTCTTTTAAACCACACTGACAATTCAGCTGGTGCAGTTCTGTGGTTCCTTTTGTTTCTGCCAGTTAGATGTACAGTCCTTGTGACTGAGGTGGCTCAAAATGCTGAAACTACAAAGTATGCTCTATGTATGATTTTTTTTTTAAAGCAACTAGGAGTCGGGGATACAAAAAATCTCATATGGACTTGCAAATGACTCATTACAACACATAAGCAACAACAGCACAGTCAGATTTTACAAGATGTCTTGCGACTAACTGGACTATGACAGTTTCAGCATGGACTCAGCCTGCTGAGTGCTGGGTAAAACTAACAAATGTGATGAGAAAATGGTAAGAAAATCTTGCTGCCAGCACATGGCTACATGGAATTACAGTTATAAAAATCTATACTCAATACTAAAATAAGCTTCAAGTTTCAGATCACTTTAATATGGAAAAAGTCTGAACTGCAGTCTATTTTAACTGAGATAAACTAAGTTATGGTAAAGAGGCAATGTGGTCGAAGAAAGGGATGATGTTTCGTATTTAAGGTCTGAGATGAATAGTTATGTCATATATGCAAGTACCTTCCATTTAACACTTCATATGTGTTTATAATATGAATATAAAAGAAATGTGGATGTGTAAGTTCACAGTTATCACAGCCTTTAAAGTGTCTAAGAATCAGAGTAACCAAAATTTAGAGATAACCCGTAATAAAGGTTGTCTCATGTTGCTACTGTATAGTTACTGCATCTTAACTAGTTTGCTTACCTGAAACAGCAGAACAGTTATAATACTGACTAAGTATATTATGTTAATAAAATAAAGATTTATACAAAGCAATATTTGACTGCAACAGCTAAACGCTATGTTACTTGGCACATTTTGCAATGATTGCTTAGAGATATTTTTCCCCAAGTCCAGAGAACTTTTAATAAGAACAGTGAAAGTTGTTCTAGTTTTTGGTCTACTCTTTCACAAACTGTTCATCTACTGTACTGCCCTTCTATCTTTATGTGGAATTCCTGGTAAAGTATATATTGCTAGCTTTGTGGACTGCAAAAGTTTTATCCTAAGCATAAATGTTAACTATACAGTATATATATATATATGTATATATTTATATATTTATATTATATAAAGTTTACTTACGTACTTTCATCAACCATATGAGGTCTACTTTTTTTGCCCACTGACAATTAAGGAGCAAGAATGCAACACCTGGTTCTATTTCATTTTTTCTTTTATTTTGAGTAGATTATGTTTCATTATGCATTTAAAATTGTGATGGGAATGGGAAAAGGTAGCTTAACATTTTCAGCAAGCAGCATATTTCCAAGGCTACTGAAGAAAAGGAGGGAGAAGGTCACCTCTGAGTTCAACCATAAGACCAGCATTGATCAGGCTAATATGATGAATTGTTCTATTGAATCCTTAAGGCCAAACGAGTCAATTAAGTTGTTTCTGGTTTGGATTTTTTTAAAAAAATCCAGTTTTATAGGTTGCTTCTGCTTCTTGTAAGTGCCTTTTACAGGTATGCCCAGAGCTACAGTTATTGGCAGGGTAGTTTGGTTCTAGACTATTGTGCTGATACCACTATGTTTGGGCTTAGTGCTGGTTGAAGTAGAAGGGGGAACTGGCTGTCCATGGTGATGTGAAGAATGGGAAGAGTGTGCAGGATGAGGAGGTGGCAGTGGAGGATGGGGAGCATGGGAATGTGAGTGCGAGTGTGGCATGTAAGAATGCTGTGAATGTGCTACATGCTGTGAGTGTGGCACATGGTGGTATTGGTGTGGGTGCTGGATATGCTGGGGTGGATGATAATGGTGGTGGTGGTGGTAAGGAGGTGGATTCTGCATGTGACAGTACTGAGAATGGTGAGTGTGCACTTGTGCCTGGGTCTGTCCCTCAGCTGGTCCTGTGTGGTGCATGGCAGAAGTATGCTGTGTGTGTTGCTGATGTGGAATTATGGAGGGGTGTGGAGGCTGCTGTGATGGGCCAGATGCTAGATGGCCTTGGGAAGGTTTCCCCCTTTTACTACCAAATAAGGACCCTAGTAGTGAGGAAGAATTAGGCATAGTCTGGTGAGGGCGAGATGGACACTCTCGGGTTGATGTAGCTCTTCGGCGCATATGAGGACTGTTAATGATGGACCCCTAAAAAGAAATTAATAGAAATAAAAATTAAAAAAATCTTAAAATATGTGTAAAAGAAAAAAGTTCACAGCGACCATCATGTTTTCCTTAAAGCTTATATGGATAAATTTCTGTACGAATTACAAGAGAAATCTCCCTCTCTATGTCAATGTCTCTGTTCAAGGTAAGGGGAAGGTGCATATTTATAAAAATTAGTGATTATTTAAAAAATGAAAATATTAAACAAAAAATCATCACTAATCACTGATATAAACTCTTTGATTTAGTTTTAAACTATTTTAAAAATCAAAATATTATACTAATGTGGTTTAATTCCCCATCAAGGACAAATATATATACAGGTACATTGAATTATGCTGGAATTACTAGCACACTTACTATTCAGATTTGATGTTGAATTTGTCTCTAAACTTAAAAATAATTTGCTTCTATTTTGAATTGAAGAAAATAAGCGTTCTATCACTGATAGTGTTAAATTGAGGCTATATTTGTATCTGTCTTTTCAGTATGCTTTGTATGTATCTCCTGATCGATGGCCCAGTGTTTCCTACTATTTAGCCTGCGAATGTCTAGTTAATCTGTAGACTTTTGTTTTCTTCCACACAACTAAGGGACATAGCAATGATGAGGCATCGTGTGCTATATGTAAACTATCGTCTATCTAATTCAAACACACACACATACACACAAAGAAATTTTCAGGCTGAATTCAAAGACATGAACAGTATATAAATGGTTTGAAGATGAATGAAATCTCATGAAATCCACATTGAATTCATCCGTCTTAGTTGTTTTCTCTTCCCATGCCCTATCTATGCAATTCCATGGTGTCATGACTGCATACGTTTTGAAATTTAAATAGAAAATAAGCAATGAATGGCTAAGCATGAAGTCAATAATTTTTGTTAAATATCATACAGCACCAACAATGTACTGTGTAACAAAGAGCTACTGGGCCTTTAAGCAGGGACCAGACTGAAATAGTGGCAAGAGGACACATTATATTCATTTAACCATGCTTGCAGGAACAGAAGGGGACAAGGTTAGCTGAAATAAAGAAATAGTGCTTGATCTAAAACAAGCTGGAGATAGTGTTCTTAAAAAAAATGCTAAAAATATACAGTGAGTAGCCTTGGCATGCATTTTATTTGAGGCAGGCAGGTTATATGTTAGAAGAAAAAGAGCAAAAAAATGTATATAAAAGAAAGGTTTGAAATGCACATCACATCCAGCTAGACATCAGTAACTTCCTACTTACTTCCATATTGCTGTCTAGCGATCCTGCACTGCTGCGACGCCCACGCTTGCCTGCCCAGGACATGCAATACCATAGATTAGAGACTGAGACAAGACCTAGGTGAAAATAGCCGCCTTTCCTGATTCACTGTAAGGTGACCTAGGGGTTTTTCAGAGATCGATTGTGCATGTTGTGATAGTACAAGAACTTTTCATTGTAGTAGGACACACTTAGGATGCAATTCACATCCCACTGATGCCAATGGGGAAGCTCCCATGGATTTTAATGGATCAGAATGGTACCATTAAAATGTCAGGCTGCTGGTTTAACTGCATGTATCTAGTGGTGGATGGGGGGGGGATATTCATGTTTGGTCTATGCATCTAACTATAATATGCATATTACACTTGCAATATTATATAATGTGTGTAATATTTACATTTGAGCTTCTGCATTTAGCAGCAAGATCATAATGGCCATTTTGGTTACAAAAGATTAAATAGTTTTAAATTAAATTAAAATAGCACTGAGATAATATTTTAAACAAATCTACAAGTCAGCTGTAGATGCTCTAAAAGATTCTTTTAAAATACTGTTCTAAAATATTGTATGCACACAAGATCTCTAAGAGTGAGGCTTCGTCATTTTCAAATCTTGCAATTGTGAAATAGAAATGCAAATAATTAATTATAGTGGATTTCATATAGTTTTCTTCATGGTAAAGATAAAGAGACTAAACTTAATTTTATATAGAAAAATTGAATTGTAATGCCATTTATATTTATGGCTAGATTTTGTTTGTTAACTGTGCAGTGCTTGCTTAAATATTCCAGAATAGCCTAGTGTTTATTACTTTGGGCCAAAGATGGGTGCCCAGATTAAATGTCCCTTTACCCACCACTACGATATAGGAGCTTGCATATTCTGGACACTTACTCCCACAAATACATTTAATTCTTTGTGTTCTTCCATGCTATAACTGAAAGTTGCCGGAAACATACATTTCTGAATAAGAGGAAAGGTACATTTCTTAAGCTTTGTTCATGTGCCTCTTCATGAGGCACATATACAATGTGATCACTTTGCCTGTGGTAGCCACTAGAACAAGGGGATGTTTTTTCTTCTCTCAGATGCCAAAGAAAAACAAACTAGTTCATTGGCTCTGGGAAGGGCAGAGTAAAATTGTAAACTGGAATCTGGGGCTTATGGAATTTTTTTTTAAAAATCCCAATTAGAGTTTCAATTAAATGTCTATTCGGTAATGAGTCCAAGAAAGAGCAAAATGGCTTGTGCCTTCCCAAAAACTTCTCTGTGCATCTGTGTTTTTTACAATCTCATAGTAGTTTGGGCACTCTCCCAATAAATCACAGAAGGAGGCATGGGGGAATGTAGTAGCTCAGTGGCAGAGCATGCAGAAGGTTTCAGATTCAGTTCTGGGCACCTTCAGACAAGGCTGAGGAAAGACACCTGGAGAGCTGCTGCCAATCAGAGTCAGTAGACTAGAGAGGAACCAAGGGTCTGCTGCAGTACCATGTGTTTATATGGGTCTGTCAGGGCTCCTAGGCTCCTTAATGTACCAGAAGAGAAATATAAAAGATTGTTCAGCAAGTGCTAGAAGTGATTTCAGAAATTTGTCTGGTTTGTATTCTGAAAAACAAGAACTCCCTTCCTTGTGACCTGTAGTTCCGGATAAGATTGCCCCCTGGTGCCTCTTTAATTGTGACCTAAGCATTTTTCTTGGGCAAGGAGCATATGATGTATTACTGCTCAGTTTGTATAACCACCATGCCAATTCACTAAATGACAACCTTGGAGAGAAATAACATAACTGCTCCTATGCAAAATGATTAATAGAAAAGTACTAACAAGAAGTAGACAGGTAACATGAAAACAATGTAGCCTTGGTTAAGGAAACTAGGGGAAGCCTTCCATTTTTCACTTTTTACTAAGGCCATAATAGGAATGCCTTGATACCTCCTTAATGAACATGGTATGAATAAGGGAGTTATATGGAGTTATGTGGTTCTGCGCCTGCACAGATCAGCTTCGGTTAGAATCTGTTAGCTCCTCGAGACGCCTACAACCGCCCTCTGCACATGACTACAGTACCCTCTAGTGGCGGTTGGGCGTCTTCTTACTCAGTTTCTTGATGGCCGACTACTGATCACTGATGTCTATTGATCGTTGATGCCAGGTATCCTGATGTACATTAGCATGTGTTTAGCTTGTGTTGCAGCGGGGATGGACGGGTGGGTTTTATGAATGTCCAGAACCACTACCAGATCACCTGTTACAGGTAAGCAACCTGTTTATCTGGGTAGTGGTCCTGGACATCCATAAGTATGGGTGAATTACAAGCCACCTCTTTGGAGGCGGGTGCCACAAGCTACTGCAGCACTCTCTTTAGAACTGCCCTTCCAAATTCCGCTGCTGCTGCATTGCGGAGATCCACCACATAGTGTTTCACAAAGGTTTGGTGTGACGCCCAGGTCACAGCAGCACAAATATCCTCAAATCTAATGCCAGCAAGATGCACTGCCGAGGTTGCATAAGCCCTAGTTGAATGCACATGCAACATGGAAGGTGGAACCATATTTTGCAGATCATATGCCATTTTAATGAGTTCCACTAGCCAGTAGGAGAGCTTTTCTCTGCTCGGTGACAGGCCTTTATATTTTCCCCTTTTCACAAATAAACAGGTGTTTCGTCCGGCGGACGAGGTGCGTCGCCCTGAGATAAAATAAGAGCGCTCTGTGGACATCCAGGGAATGCACTGATCGTTCCAGAGGAGTGGAAGGATCCCTAAAAAATGTTGGTTACACAATATTAGTATTTAAGTGGAAGCTCGTCACTATCTTAGGCCTAAACTCAGGATCTAGGTGCATAATAACCCAGTGAGGATAAAACTTGGTATAGGGTTCATCAATACGGGCTCACTGACCCGTCTCACAGTGGTAATGGCCACCAAGAAAAGAGTTTTTAAAGTTGTCAGCTTTAAAGTCGCTTTCGCCATTGGCTCAAACGGCGATTCCGTAAGTGATGCGAGCACAAGTGACAAGCTCCACTTCAATGTCGGTGGCCTCACCGGTGGATAAAAGTTATTGATTCCTTTAAGGAAATCTTTGCACTTAGGATGGGAGAACAAAGTATTTCTGTCCCATCCATCATGTCGGGCTGAGAGCAGCCATATGAACTCTTAAGGTGACGTTTGCAAGACCTTTGCTCTTTAACGAAGTAAGATATAGAAGCACTTCCTTGAGGCTCGCCTGCTTGGGGCGAAACCTCTTCGCGGCAGCGTGCATGCAAAACCTTCGCCACTTTGCATTGTAGCTACATCTCGTAGATAGTTTCCTCATGTTGAGTAAAATCTTCCTCAATAGCCTATCTTCCACGCAGTCAGACTTAGAACTGATAGATCCGGGTGCAGTACACGCCCACAGTCCTGAGTCACTAGATCTGACCACCAAAGGAGTCTCCTGAAAATCCCTCTGGACATTCTGAGTAGATGCGTGAACCAAGGCTGTCTTGGCCACCACAGCACAACTATTATCACCTGAGTATGGTCTTGCAGCACCATGGCAGCAGCCCCAATTTTGGCAGAAGTTTACCTGTCTGTTCCTTGGCCAAAAACATCCTACACTGTTGGAGGATCTGTCCCTTTCCACAGTTCTGATCATTCCTCTCGCCAGCATGGCCCTCCTCCATGCGCATCTGCATGTCCTGCCCTCCTCCATGCCCACCTGCAGTTCTTCCTCTGGCTGCCATCTCTTGATCAACTTCAGGAGTGGCTGGACCATCCTTTTGTTCCCTCCTTTTGTGGAAGAGGCACAGCTACCCAAGTAGCCAGCGGTGCTGTATCTCTTGCCAGCCTGGCTACTGTCACGGCCATACTCCGTCCGTCAGCTATCACGTCCCAACCAGCTCTGCTGCTTATCCACCCGTTCTCCTGCTTTGGGCTTCTTCCTGCTGGGTGCAACATTCAAACGGGATGGATAAGTGGCTGAGCTGGATGGAAGACAGGAGCCCAAGGATAGAGTGTGGTAGTGGCAGCAGCACAGCTGGGCCAGGCTGCTCAGGTGGCTCTTCCAAAGCAGGAGGGAGCAAGGGAAGGCTCGGCCACCCCCTAAACCAGGGCTGCTCGACTTCAGCCGTCCTGTAGATGTTGGCCTACAACTCCCATAATCCCTTGCTACTAGCCACTGTGGCTAGAAATTATGGGAGTTGTAGTCCAAAAACAGCTGAGGGGGCCTAAGTTGAACAGGCGTGCCTTAAAACTAATCGAGAGATGGAAGCAAGAGGAGCAGCTGCAGGCAGGCATTAAGAAGGGCAGGCCATGTCAGACTGGCTGGAGAAGGGAAAGAAGAGCCGTTAGAAGGGCCACTTTGGTTGTCATATTATACTTTATTTTACATATTTCTGAAGTTTCTTTTATAATGTACAACTCTCTCTTTGGCAAGAGATTCAACTCTCTGAATCCCATAATCATTAGTAAATTATCATTGGCGAAGTAAATTATCAGGGGACAACCCAAAAATAAGGAAGAGGTTTTCACATACTCTGGGTCCTCTAAGTGCATAGAAATAAATACATTTGTAAATTTAAAAGAATACACCAAAAAAACCCCAGCTGATAAGAATTGCTCAATGGCCTACAGAGCCAACACGGAATGCTGAAACTGCCGCTAAAACCTCACCCCCCTGACCCTAGAAAACAGTGGAGAAGAACAAAGAAAAATGACCTGCTTATAAAGGCCTGGAGATGTGCATTGTGGGGGAGATAAAGCATTTTGTTGCAGGTCCCACTTCTCGTGCCTGCTTTCATGCTTACTTAACAACTAGTCTACTCAAACTCCACATTTTAAGCACCTGTGGGAACACAGAGAGAGCCTACATGCGGTTGCATTGTGGAGCTCACTACGTCCCTTGCAGCTGCTTGAAATGTGGATGCTTCGATAGCCAGAATGTCAGCCACTGGCTTTCCAATCCAAAATGAACTTAACTGGATGCACTTTTAAGCATCCTTAGAACCTCAGAATGCAACCCATTTGCAATCCAGTTGATGAACTTTGCTAAAATACAGGTGCATTGGTTCAATGTTTTTTTTAAAAAAAACTTTCACCTTCTATTCATGCTACTAGATTATTGTGGTAGACAATGCACTAATTCTTGAGATTAATGTAACACATGGGAAAAGACAGTGAAATACACTGTACTTCAATTACAATGAGAATAAAATTGCCCAATTTTGCAGAGACTGCTCAAAGTTTTGTGGGTGGATATTTGCTGTGCCCTGCAGACATGTAACTCAAGCTTGAAACTTGATAAAAACAGGTTGCTTACCTGTATCAGAGATTTGGTAGTGATCCAATGACATTCATAAATAATGGATTCTGCGCCTGCGCAGACCACGTCAGGTAAAACTTGTCAGCTCCTCGTGACACCCCCAACCACTGGCTGCGCATGCTCCATGTCTGTTAATATCGGCGGTTTGGTTGGGAGTGTTTTATGAATGTCATTAGATTTTATGAATGTCAATGGAGGACTTACAAGCTTCCTCAATGGTGGTGGGAGCTGCAAGCTATTGTAGCACCCTTTTAAGTACTGTCTCTTCCAAATTCGGCTGGTGCTGCAGAACAAAGATCCAAAGTATAATGTTTAATGAAGGTCTGGTCTGAAGAGGAAGATGCAGCCATGCATATGTCCTTGTATCTTATTCCAGAAATATGTGCCACTGAAGTTGTGAACTTGTAGAGTGGGCCTTGACTGATTTTGGTGGAGTCACCTTCTGTTGCTTATAGGCTATTAAAATTGTCTCTACCAACCAATGTGAAATGTGCTGGTGTGATGGAGAGTAGCCTTTCCGCTCTCCTTTAAAACATACAAATAATTGCTTTGTTTTTCTGAGTTCCCTGGTTCTTTTTAAGTAGAGCAGCAGTGTCCTGTGTACATCCAAAGAATGCACTGATTGCTCTAAAGCAATGGATTCATTTCTGAAAGAAGTTGGGATAACCACATCTTGGTTTAGATGAAAGTCAGTGACTACCTATGTTTGTAACTCAGGATCTAAACACATTACCACCTTTTCTGTGTGGAATTTGATATATGGCTCATCCATGGGTAGCGCTAGGAGTTTACTCACATGCTTTGTTTGCACTTGTTATTGCCACTAGGAATATTGTTTTTAATGTTACTAATCTCATAGAAGTGATTGCCATTGGTTTGAAAGGTTTTTCTGTCAATGTGGAGAGCACCAGTGACAGACTCCATTTGTCCATAGGTTGACAAATAGGAGGATACATATTATTTATTTCTTTGATGATTTTTTTGCTTTTTGAGTGGGAGAAAACATTTTTTCCATTCCAGCCATTATGATATGCAGAAATTGCAGCCAAATGCTCTTTGACACATTTGCCACCCCATTTGTTTTAAGAGATGTGAGGTAAAGCAATACTTCCCTTAATGTTGCTTTTTGGGGTTTAAAGTGTTTTGTTTTAGCATATTCACAAAATCTCT
Source organism: Hemicordylus capensis (assembly GCF_027244095.1). NCBI lineage: Eukaryota > Metazoa > Chordata > Lepidosauria > Squamata > Cordylidae > Hemicordylus > Hemicordylus capensis. The sequence continues at coordinate 313,234,257 of NC_069658.1, read as the reverse complement.
TCCATTCAGCACAATAGTTCTTTCTGGCTGAAACTTTCCTGTTATTAAGTAGGATCTTCCTTAGTAGCCTATCCTCCATGCCGTGAGATTCAGTGTCTGCAGATTTGGATGCAGCAGTTGTCTCTTCTCCTGACTTATTTGGTTAGGACGTTGAGGGAGTTTCCTGTGGTTCCGGCCAGGTAGTTTGAATAGCTGTGGAAACCACAGTTGCCTTGGCCACCAGGCAGTTATTGGGATGCCTCTGGTCTTGTCCTGTAACACCTTGGCAACCACTCTGTTCAGCAATGGATACGGTGGTATCCATTATAAAATATACTCTGAGTATATAAAATATACTCTGAGTCCATTAATACTGGAAAGCATCACCCTTTGAGTGGTATCTCAGTCCTGTCCTTGAGCAATGTTGTCTGCATTTCTTGTTCTCTTGTGTAGCAAAGAGATTCACCGATGGAGTCCCCCAGAGTGCGAATAGTTCTTTCAGGAGACATGGGTTCATTCCCATTCATGTTGTTGTAATAGTAATAGTATCTGTGATATGTTGTAATAGTATCTGTGACCTGCTAATATGTTGTCTTCTCCCCTTATGTGGATGGTTACCATATGTATCTTCTGAGCAATGCACCAATTCCACATCTGTAGGCTGAGCTGGCACAGTGTTCGTGACACAGTACTGCCTTGGTTGTTTATATATACAATCGCAGTGGTGTTCTCCATGTAGTGTATTTACACTGCTTGGTTCGCAATGGCTCTTTGAAATGACTTCAACACCCTGTAAGTCACAAGGAGCTCTAGGAAGTTTATATGTAACAGCTTTTCCTAAACCATCCAAAGGCCTTGTATCCTTAAATCTGACAGATGTGCCCCCCAGCCCAACATGGAGGTATCTGTAGTTAAAGTCACTCTGGGTACTGGACCCTTGAATGGCATTCCCTGCAGGAGATTTGCTCTGCATGTCCACCAATGTAGTGATGCTAGCATCCTCTTTGGTATGTACAATATCTTGTTCGGTGGATCAATATTGGTGCGAAACAACATCAGGTACCACAGCTGTATTTTCTTTAAACGCAGCTTCACATAATGTACCATTGATGTGCAAGAAGCCATTAGGCCCATAAGCACCTGTATTGCTCTTATCTATTGATGTGGTTTTGCATGAAATGTCCCCACCATCTGGACTATCCTTTTGAAACTGTCTTCTGGGAGATATGCTTCTGGGAGATATGTCCAGCACTGCTCCAATGTACTGTAGACATTTGGTAGGCTCTAGATGTGACTTTTCCCAATTGATCTGAACCCCTAAGTCATTCAATAGAGTTGTTACACACTGTACTTGTGATAGTAACTGTTCTCCTGTTTTCGCAGTGAGCAACCAGTTGTCCAGATTTGGAAAGATGGAGAGGCCCTGGGTCCCAAGGTAGCCTATGATTACCGCCATACATTTTTTGAATACCCTTGGGGCTGTTGCCAGGCTGAAGGGTAGTACATTGTATTGATATATTTCTTTGCCCACCATGAAGCATAGGTAATTCCTGTGGTTCACCTGTATGCTGATATGAAAGTATACGTTTTCGAATTCAACATTGCGATCCACATCACTTTGTGTAGAAGTGGAAGGATTGCTTGCAGCGTTATCATGAGAAATTTTTTGATCTCGACATACAGGTTCAGCCAGCGTAGGTCTATTATTGGCCGAATGCCTCCATCCCTCTTTTGGATCTGAAAGTATTGCGAGTAAAATCCTTTTTGAATGTAAGCCCACTGAACCAGAGATATCGCCTGTTTCTCCAACCATTCCTTGACTTCTTCCATCAGTGTTAAATTTCTGTTATCCAAAAATGGTAAAATGATCAAATACTTATTGCAAACCATAGAGCAGTCTTTCCATTACATGTCTAAGGTGTTTTATTTCTATTTTTTCTCACTATAGTTTTTTTTCTGAGGAGTAAAGTAATCTGAATAAGTGATCGCATTGGTGGTCAGAAAGAAATTGTAAGGAGGATGACAAACTGCCAATATTAATGGCCGCTGAGCATGAACAGTTGGCAGTTGGGGGCGTCATGAGGAGCTAACAAGTTTTACTTGAAGTGGTCCATTATTTATGAATGTCGTTGGATTGCTATCCAGATCTACCTGAATATATTTACCAATCAAATGCCTAAGAGCAGGGATACACAAGTACTTGAGGGCTTTCCTGGGAGGACTTTGTAGTTCTGTGTTGACCAGACGTTATCTGTTCTGGGGCTCTCTTCTGACAGTTGCTTCACTATTGAGGTTTAACATCAACTGCTACAACAAAAAGGGTAGCATCCCATCATACCCCTCTCCCCCAGTTTTGGCAAGTTTGTTTTGCAATCACTGTGAATTAATTAATTCACTAATTATTTCCACATTGATGTGGAAAATCTCAGCCCCTGGAAAATGGTCATACCCCATACCCAAGATGCTAAGCAAAACAATAAAATGTTATGTTATTGCAGAGGTGGGGGAGAGTTGGTTGGTATTTGCAATTGTCTGAGGTCTTGGGAGGGATATGCTACCCAAATCTTTGGAACTACTGCCTTAGGAAATGCTGCTTCCCTTATGAACCTTCCCAATTATTAAGATTTGCCCTGGAGACTCTTTGAGAAGTGAAGTTCAGTCTGTAGAAGTAGCACCTTCTCTGATGTAGCAACACAATTAGAGAAGCCCCTGATGACATATCATGAATCTTGAGAAAATTAGTAAAGATCTTCATGTTAATTGAATCCCGGAAAATATTAATATGTTCATGGATTCTGAAGTAAACATGTGTCTCTGGCTTCTTGAAATTTTCATACTAAAGCACAGCTATGCAAAGTGTGGCTCTCCAAATGTTGTTCAACTAAAACTCCCCAATCACAGTTCATTACAGCTAGGGATGATGGGAGCTGTAGTTCCAGGGGTGCACCTAGGTATTTTTGGCGCCTGGACCTGAGGCTGAAGGGGCTTTGGAGGGCCCACCACTGTGAACCCCCCACCGACATGAGGCTCCCCCCAAAAAATTTTTAATATCTCCTTAGCAACCTGCTGGCCTCACAGCTGATCTGCCACTGCTGCTGTTGCCCAGCCCCCGCCCTGACACTATTTCCCCCTCTTCACCCCCCGGGGGGTGACCTCATGGGATGTGACACTCCATATTCCAACTGTGCATGTGTGCAGGTGGAGGAGGCCCACCTGCGCCTGCCGCCACCAGGGTGGCAATGGCCTGTTCAGCTCTGCTCACCCCTCCAGCGGTGAAGAGGGAGAAATAGTGGCGGTGCGTGAAGTGGGAGATGGGCAGCAATGATGAGGGCCAGGCAGCAGCAGCAAGGTCCGCCCTGTGGTCCATGCCTAAACGTGCAACTGTGTAGTTCAGCAACATCTGAAGAGCCACATGTTGCCTAAACAACAAGGTCATTGCAGAACTGGAAAATGTGCAGAAGAGGGCAACTAAGACGATCAGGGGCCTAGAGCACCTTTCTTATGAGGGAAGGCTACAACACCTGGGGCTTTTTAGTTTAGAAAAAAGATGACTGTGGGGAAACAAGATAGAGGTCTATAAAATCATGCATGGTGTAGAGAAAGTGGATAGAGAGAAATTCTTCTCCCTCTCACATAACACTAGAATCAGGGGTCATCCCATGAAATTGATTGACAGGAAATCTAGCACCAACAAACAGAAGTACTTTTTCACACAACACATAATCGGCTTGTGGAATTCTCTGCCATGGGATGTGGTGACAGCCAACAACCTGGATGGCTTTAAGAGGGGTTTGGATCACTTCATGGAGGAGAGGACTATCATCGGCTACTAGTTGGAGGGCTATAGGCCACCTCTAGCCTCAAAGGCAGGATGCCTCTGAGTACCAGTTGCAGGGGAGTAACAGCAGGAGAGAGGGCATGCCCTCAACTCTTGCCTGTGGCTTCCAGTGGCATCTGTTGGGCCACTGTGCAAAACAGGATGCTGGACTAGATGGGCCTTGGGCCTGATCCAGCAGGGCGGTTCATATGTAGGTCATTCTCTGAAACAGCCAGAACTTTCTGACTGAAAATCTGTCCCATTCAGCTCATCAAGACCTTTAAATTAGACCACAATTATTTATCTAAACTGACGCAACTTGTCATCTTCTGAAACTGTCTGTAGATGAAAATGCAGGGAACAAAAGAAAAAACCCTCAAAACCCTAAAAACCTCCTCTTCTGCTTTTCACTCTCCCCTTCAGTGACTTCCTGGGAAATACTTCCTTTTAGCCCCTCCCCTCCAGCATTAGAGCAGAAACCTTTGTTTACTGTGCCCAAAATAACTACTTGAGCATCTGATTACTGAGAAGCAATTAGGTTTAGGTATAGTGTTTATGACTAGGGCTTCAAAGCCTTGCTCAGTCATGAAGCTCACTGGGCAGTATCTCAGCCTAACCCACCTCACAGGGTTGTTAAGAGGAGAAAGGGGGAAAACATGTGCACTGCTCTGAGCTCCTTAGAATATGACTAGAATAAAATCTAATAACCACATTAATGACTCAACTGAACAGTGTACCAGATTTTGTTCATGCGGTTCATATTTAAGCCAACCAACACGTCAAATGCAGTTTTTGTTGCAGTTCCCTAAAAATAAAACCGAGGCCTAGTTTTCAGGTTCAGGTTGATGGCTTCAATGCTCTTGGTGTAATTTTCTCATTTTTATAGTATTTTATAAATTATATAAAAAAAATGATGGCATCTAAGTAAAGTGTGTATCTTGCGAGATTACACCCGATATCCCTAGGTCAACACTAAAAAGTCAATACATTTTGTATCACTGATGAATATACACCTTTCAGAATCTCATGTCCACTCAACTAACAAGTATGATTATTTAAGGAAATGCTGTTCAGCTGGTTTGCTCACAATCCTTGATAGATGGTGGAAAGCATCACTGGAAGCATATCTTAACACTCATGTAGTGAGAGGTGGGTTTCAGAAGAAATGAATAACCTTCATGTACATGTAATTCTAGAAGCTATATGAAGTCAACTACACATATATTTTGGGAATAATAAATAGTTCTAAAACTTTCTTCTATCGTAAAGGATAAATTAAATCTTTCCCACATTGGTGTTAATGGTACTAGAGTTTAACAACACTACTCTAAACCACAAAACATTTATGTGTTTAGAGACAATATTTTATTATGCCTGTTCATCAAGACTTTTAAATCTTGATTATCTCAGGAAAGCCTGAGATATTTCTCAGAACAATTAGTAAATATATTAGTACCTCGGTCATTATACTTTGCAATCTTAACACAATCACAGAAGTTATTTTTTCCCCAGCAAGTTTTTGAGCATTTTACAGATATCCCTGTGAGATGGGTAAATTTTTTATCTAATTCTGCTGGTGGAGAAAGTGATGTCCAACATTCATCATGGTCAGATTTCTAAAGCACTACAACTCTAGCTCAAGTCAATCTTAATACCAAATGACCTTCTAATTTATCAAGGGAGCTCATCGGAGGTATCAGAACCAATTGCAATTTAACCTTTTTAAATCCAAATGCATTTCATCTTTCATATCGTTCTTCTGGACTTATTAATTATTTAGCACAAAAAGAAGCAATTTGTGGATGTTGTTTGGGCAGTCAGATCCACAAATGAGTTAACCTCATTGGTCGCACTGAGCAGACAAAAAAGGCTACAGTATTATTTTAAATGAATTGTATTATGCAACTATATAGAGAAAATGCTGGGGCCATGTTCAGTGTTGAAACTCAGAAACACTAGACCAAGCTTTCTGAACACAGAGCTTAAAAAAAAGTCAGAGAGGATGTTTTGCCTTCAAAATTTGGAGAATTTTACTTTTTAAGGGGAAAAAAATTCAAGTACATACAAATGAAATTGAACTTGTACCCAAAATTAAGACTGTACAGTATTATGTGTTTCTGTAACATCAAAAAATTAAATTAAAAAGCTTGTGTTATTAGGGAGATTATGCAGGTACACTTCATAAATTGGACAAATCAATTAAATATAATTAAAAGAGTCAGGGCCAAAGAAATATTTTGAAAAAGATAAGAATAGATATGCATAAGATATCATAAACACAGATACATTATCACCATCCTGCAGCAAAGCAATACTATAGAGCCTTTTAACTATTCAATATTTCTGTTGTTCTTTTAGCATGAAAATAAAGGTGTTGGATCAGTCAAATACTTTGGAAACTCATTATAGAGAATGTCGATTCCAATATAATCTTGGGCATTCTTGGAATGGCTTTTTGGCAAGATTCCTGTGGATATACATGCAAACACTTTTTTGTTAAAAGATGCAGATTGATATCCAGACCAACGTTCCACAGACTGGTGAGGTTTTTCCGTTATCTGAGGAGGGAGGGGAAATTTCCAGCAACTTCTACTTTCATCTTGCTGCTGCTAGTACCTCCTGAAATTATGTTCATGAGAACTGGGGGAGCCCTCAGGAAGATTGTTTCAGGAGGCACAGGCGGCTGTAGGGGGAAGTTGGAAGGGGGCAATGTTCCCCCTTGCTCAACAAAAAGATCTGAAAAAAATCTGTGGAAGCTTAGTATGGATGACAGCCATTATCCACACATTTTGCCCTGAGACATTCTATGAATAGAATCCAGTCAAAACACAGAACTGAATTCTCAGATCATCTTTGAATTATTTATCATTATCATGCACCATTTCCATGGTATTCTTCTCTGACTTACAATTGCATGGATGATGTTTTCTGTTAGAATGCTTTCCTACATTTCAACCCCTTATTAAAGCTGCATTTTTGCAATATATCAATGACTGAGAAAGATCATCTGTTTTATGAATCAATGCAAGACTGCAGGTGTGTAATTTTTAAAAATTAATTGCACTGCACAAGCCCAAACAAAACCCTCCACAATTATAAGCTGATACAATATTAAAATTAAGTTTAGCTGGGTTTAACACATTCATTGCTTAAACCCTTTAGCCTGATGCCTATATTCAACTACGGAAATAACTGTCAGAGATGAATATGCCAACAGAAGGTATGTATTGTTGACATAGTGAATGTTTTCATGATAATGAAGAATTCATCTTGTTTACTGTAAAGAATCCTCCAAATGAATTTAACTATATGACAATGTCTGAAATAAGAGAATGCAAAGCTCCTAGAAAGATGAAAAGTGTTAATTGGGAATCATGTAAAGTAATAGGTACATTAGTGAAACTCCTATTTCTAAAAATGAATGTTGCAGTTCTCAATGGGGAAAAAACAAACACACAACAAAAAAGTGAAACCATTCTTACATGAAACTAAATAATGGGACCAAGGCCTCATCCAAAACCCATCCAAGAGCCATGTTTTAATAAAAGCCTAAGAGTTAATCCAGTGAATTGTTGCACTATGTATTGTCCCATGCAACGGGCAAGTCAATTAAAAGAGTTCACTGAATTGTCTAAAGTCTTAAGAAGCGCAAATGAATAAAGAACTATGGCTTGTTCAACACAAAGTAAACCCATTTGGTTTAAAAAAATTGTATTTCCCCCCCTTGTAATTGTGTTGTATATGTATATTTAAATGCACAATAAACATGTGCACATAATTTTGCATATTTACAAATTTTCTATTTATTGTAACCGAGATAAAGCCTCTCCTCCACTGATGTAGTAAATCCCAAGCTGGTGTTATTAAAGGGAACATATGATATTCAAAAAAGATTGCAATACTTAATTTTATACAGAAATTAACAAGAAATATGATAAAGGTGAACTAAATTTTTAATTTAAATTTACTACCAGTAAATTTTATAATTCAGCATGGTCTTACAGGAAGAGCCATGTGCTACTGGTCTTGTAAGTAGCATGAGAGCTGGTCTTGTGGTAGCAAGCATGACTTGTCCCCTTACCTAAGCAGGGTCCACCCTGGTTGCATATGAAAGGGAGACCAGAAGTGTGAGCACTGTAAGATATTGACCTCAAGGGATGGAGACGCTCTAGAAAGAGCATCTGGGTTCCAAGTTCCTTCCCTGGCTTCTCCAGGATAGGGCTGAGAGAGATTCCTGCCTGCAACCTTGGAGAAGCTGCTGCCAGTCTGTGTATACAATACTGAGTGAGATGGACCTATGGTCTGACTCAGTAAATGGCAGCTTCCTATGTTCTTACTAGCAACTGCAGGAACCAATAATATGTTTAACACTCTGCATACATGACTGAAACGAATTGCTTGATATTCAGAATACACCAAGGCAATGATTTCTAATCAAAACAGCAGAGGCCATGTGTCTAAGCTACGCATACATACATAGGTGAAATGTAGTGCTTGAATCTTAGGAATGCATACATTTCAAAAATAGGTGCAAACATCTATACTGTTCAATATGTTTACTTTCCTCACAACCCAGATGAGTTCAAATTTTAAGTCCAACAGCAGTGGTAAACTTACTACATTGCCAAATTAGCCCCCACACCACCACTAAGCTGTAGCCCTGTGCAATTTCAGATTCAAAAATTTGGATTTTATACAAAATTGCCGCAAATCAGTAAAAATCAGTAAAATACAATCTGATTTTTAAAAAATCAGATCATTAAAGTCAGAATTAATTCTGAAATATTGACATTAATTTTGGAAATACTTCAGAAATTTGGCATTAAAATGGAATAGAATTTCCCCCAACAGCGGTGAATGGGGAAATATTGGTTTCACCCTAGAATCTTGAAACTTGCCATACATGTGGGGAAGGAGGACAGAGCCCCCTGTAGTGAATTTGAAGATAATTGGTTAATCCCACGATTTTTGGTGAACTTTTGAAAGTTTTATAAAAATGGGTAAAAATGGGTGAAATCTGGCTTGTTTCAAACCAGAAATGTACAAAAACTTCTGAAACTAAAGATCCCGTTGGACCATCATTCCACCAGCATGTGGAGCAATCTGCCCTTCATGAAAAGAGGCAACAGCATGGCCCTTTTGCCCACTCTTTTAGGTTTCCAGAATGGGCATACATTTTTGAAACCTGGCACTCATGAAGTCCACATTGGCAGGACTCTGTCATTTTCTTTCAAATCTATGGGTCAATCCCCTGATTTTTGGTGAATTTTTGAAATTTTCTTTTAAAAATTGGCTTAAAATCTGGCTTGGTGAAATCTGGCTTGTTTCAAGCATCTGAAGCCCTCCCTAGGACCATCATTCCACCTCCATGTGCAGGAACAAGGACATTCCTTTGATTTTATATTAGTTTTTGTCTTGCCCTTGCAGAAGGACACAGTCAGAAAAGTGAAAGTACTTTGAAAGTTTCTGTTATTAGAAAGAATTTCTCACTTCCCCTTCTTTCTAATCTTAAGGGATTAGAAAGTGTGAAGTCCTTTTAATCTCTTTTAAAAGGTCTGCCTTTTCCTGTAATAATGAAGAAAAAAAAATAATATAAAATCAAAGGAATGTCTTTTCCCCTCCACATGGGGGTGGAATGATGGTTCTAGGGAGGGCTTCAGATGCAGAATTTTTTGTAAAGTTCTGGCTTGAAACAAGCCAGCTTTCACCATCTTTAGCCATTTTTAAAGAAAAGTTTCAAAAATCAGGTGACTGACCCATAGATTTGAAAAACATTACAGAGTCCTGCCAATGCTGGTGGAATCCAAGGAGGATCTTCAGTTTCAGAAGCTTTTGTAAAGTTCTGGCTTGTAAAGCCAGATTTCGCTATTTTAAGCCATTTTTTAAAAGAAAAAATACAAAAATTCACCAAAAGTCAGAGGATTGACTAATTCTCTTCAAATTCACTACAGGGGCCCCACCTTAACCTCCTTCCCCACACATGTGGCAAGTTTCAAGTCTCTAGTTTCAAACAGTGATTTATTTTTATTTCTCCATTGACCACTATGGCGGGGGAGGGGGGAAGAATCCAAATTTAAGTCGGGATTTGGATTCCAGTCTGGTATTGCCAGAGCCCATAGAATTCAAATCCGATACTGCCAAATTTGGATTGGGTCAAATCCAAATTTTCTGAACATGCGCAGGCCTACTATGCTGGCAACAGCAGTATACATAAGCCACAGTTTCAGCAAGATCTAGAGTCTACATTGTGAGGAATACAATAAAAGTAGCATCAGTCACACACTACATCTGATTTTGTGTTTCTCTAGATAGAATTTAGCAGGGCTTCACTCAATTTCATTCATCAATATACTACATGGATACACGTAAGCACATAATGCACAGAAAGCAGCCAATACACAATGATTCTGATGGGTTTTTCCTAGTTACATTAATATAAGGAAAAAAATAAGGAAAAAAGAAGCAAAACTAGACAGATTACTCCTAGCATTAAACCTAGCATTATTAACCATTAGTTTATCACAAACTTACAATTTTCCTCTGTCTTCTTTCTCCTTTAAAAGTATATATAGAAAGCTACAACAGTTTAATATTTTCAAATGGAATTTTTGAATAAAGTAGAGGAAAACACAGAAAAAACTCACACTAGAAACTATAAGACAATCACATGTTTACATTTTCCATATTATGCTTTGAAATGTTAATATTCACAGGTATTCCTTCAACACATATGCATCTAACAAGGAAGAAACCTACCTGCTTCAGAGAGGTCTCTAAGAGAGCTGCTCAGGGCACTCCTTTTCAGCCCCTCCCCAGTGGCATAGCTGTCATCAAGGCACGCTCGGTTCAGTGTCCCATTGCCAGACTCCTTTTTCAGACTTGAACACTGAGACATACTGGGCCGCACTACACCTTTCTGCTTTTCTAGTTCAGCTGAAAAACAAAGCATTTGTACAGTTTACATCTGAACTGATGGAAAGCTGCCTCCATGAGGAGTCATCATATCATTTTATGATTTATGATTTCTCTTTTTTGGATTTTTCAGCTTGTACCAAAGAAAACCACAGAGTTCTGTGGGTGCCAGGAATCGAAATCGACTTGACGGCACACTTTACCTTCGGCCAGTAAATGATGGAATGCTTTCAGCTTACTTATTAATAACTTGGATAACCTCAAATGCAGCGCTTTTAATCACTTTTAAAAGGTTGGCAACTGGACAATAAAGAATGCTCTGTTTGCAAAGGTGTAGCAATGCAGCAGCTCTGTCATGAATGGAAGGGGTCCAAGGACAGTGAGCCCCGTGTGAAGAGGGGCAATGCCATTCGTTCCATGATGTTTCCCTTCCTTCTCCTTTCACATCAGGAACAGTTAGTGAGACATGGAATGTTCAGTACTTCTTGGACTCAGAAAGATGACTCAGAAGCACATGAAGCATCTGAATTCAGCAAAACATTGCTAGTGAACCTTCCCCACCTTTGTTTGCCTAGGAATATTGGGCCTAGAAGGTCTGCATTCACAATCACCTCCCAATAGGTTATCAATGAGTGACAATACCACATCATCACATGGTATTTACTATTGTGCAATGTTATTTTTATGATGCTATTTTAGGAATATCTTTGTATTATGAACTGCTTTGGGATGTGCCAGTAAGAAATGTAGGATTATAAATACTTAAAAAAATAAACAAAATTCTCCCTCTTTAAGAGGAAAGTCCAGAAGGTCTTAAGATGAGACAGGCCATGTGAGGCACTGAAGAGAAGAGTTTAGTTTTTTTTGCAATAGAGATCTTTGTGAATGAGTCTGAATGGCTTCTTAAAAGTCCTGACCAGTGCTAGGCTCAGACAGAACAGTAACCAGGTAGCAAATTGTGCTTGTTATTTCATTAATTAATGGAGGGGCATAGCTATAATTGAGCAGATGGGTTCAAAGAACCTGGCCCCCAAGCTCCAGAGGGCTCCCCAGCTCCACCCCTCTCTATTTTTTTCATTATCTCCCCCACTCTGAGGGGCCGCCGAGGAGAGGGGTGAACATGGGCCCCCTCTCCCCTAGCTATTCCCCTGAGTTAAGGTTTTTCTGCCAGGCCTTCCTAGAGAAGCAACAAGTAGTTATTAGAAGTGTATTATGTGCACAATCTATAAGTGGGTTCACAGCTGATCTTGAAATTAGGGGTGTGCACGGAACCGAATTTGATCTGAACTGCTGGTCTACGAGCTGGTCTGTTTGGTCGAACCAGGTTGAGGGCTATGCTTATAAAGTGAAATCCAGTGAGGCTTCCCCTTTACAAGCAAAGGGGAACCCTGCCTTTAAAAGGGTACTAACCCTTTTGGCCGGGGCAGCAGCAAGAGGCCACCTTAATGGCAGCGGCTCCTCTAAACTCCACTGGCACTTCCCCGTCCTAGCAGCGTGGTCATGGAAATGGCCTGTGTGCATGTGTGAAGATCACACAAATGTACTTCGCACATCTGAGGCCCACACTGCTGGGGAAGAGTGTTGGCAGGATTTATGGGAGCTGCCACCACTACATCCCTGGCTGCCACCCATAGAAACCTTTTAAAGGCAGGGTTTCCCTTCACTTGTAAAGGGGTATCCTTACCGGATTCCCCTTTACAGATATAACCCCTAAACCAGGTCATACTGGTCCATATTATACCGGGCCCGGTCCGGTTCAAACTCGGATGGATCTCCTTTTTTGAGGCCAGTTCAGTTCGAGTTTGAACTGGTTAAATCGAACCTGGTTCTGCACACCCCTACTTGAAACATAATATACTTCCAGAGAATAATACATCACAGCAGCAGCTAGCAAAACATGCCGGTTTTCCAGATCTCAAGCCTCAATTTTATATCATGTACTACTCAAAACCAGTTTTAATTTTATAAATAAATTTGTTTTATACATAGGCCAACAGCAATTAATTCTTAAACACTCTACATATGTAACTTTGTACTTACACTCTATTCTGTGCTTTTCCATTTCTTGCACTTCTGCAATAGATTCCCTCAAATCATCAGTAAATTTCTTTCTGTCCTGAGGATTTGGTGCATTGAAATTTATCAGAACTTTTATATCTGCTCCTGGAACAGCTGATGTGAGCCGTATGCCATTTGGATAATCTAGTAAAAGGAAATATTTACATGAATTCAATTTCAGAGTTTCCCCCACAATTTGTATCTCCAAACATTTTTCAATAAGTTACAGGTTTCCATTTCAACATGAATGCTGCTTCTTTTGTTTCCTACATGCAAAACTTCACATAATGATTCAGAGATTACTATAAAACAAAACCTTAAAGTGTTCAATAAATGTTAACACATAGTGGCAGACATACAGATTAACCTCATGTGAATTGTGTCAGGGTTTTCCCCTTGAATGAGGGAGGAGGGACAATTTTAGACAATTTCCCTTTCTCTTGTAGCTACCTGTGACAGAGAGTTGGGGGACCCTCAAGGAAATAATTTCGGGAAACACAAGCAGCTGCACAGAGAAGGGGAGATTGCTCAAAACTGCCCCTTCCCCATCACTCAATGGAAAAACCTGGTGCATCCATTGAATGTTAGCCTAGGTATTGGCCAGTGTTTTATTGACAGATATTAGAATGAATATAGATTATATGTTTAGCTCTACAAGATGCACAGGAACATAGGAACATAGGAAGCTGCCATATACTGAGTCCGACCATAGGTCCATCTCGCTCAGTATTGTCTACACAGACTGGCAGCGGCTTCTCCAAGGTTGCAGGCAGGAAACTCTCTCAGCCCTATCTTGGAGATGCTGCCAGGGAAGGAACTTGGAGCCTAGATGCTCTTCCCAGAGCGGCTCCATCCCCTAAGGGGAATATCTTACAGTGCTCACACTTCTAGTCTCCCTTTCGTATGCAACCAGGGCGGATCCTGCTTAGCTTAAGGGGACAAGTCATGCTTGCTACCACAAGACCAGCTCTCTTCCCATAAAGGAATGTTAAGCTTCATACAATCAATCTTAAATTATTATAGAAACTATAAATGGAACACAAACTAGGCAACACCCTGACTAGTTAGTGATGACTAAGCACCACTGAAATCAATAAGACAACTTAGTCATGGCTAACAAGTTCCAAATAAATAAATAAAATGGCTCCCTGTCCACAAAGGGCTCGCAATCAAAAAAAGAAACATAAGATTAGACACCAGCAACAGCCACTGGAGGGATGCCGTGCTGAGGATGGATAGAGACAGTGCTCAATAAAGAGAATCACCACTTTTAAAAAGGTGCCTCTTTGCTCAGTTAGCAGTTCACGATCGAACTGGCTTGGTTTGTGGCAGTCTGGTTCGCAAGCAAACCGGTTCTGCACATCCCTAATTTAAATAGGACTAGCAATGACTAAAGCTCTGAATGTTGCTAATTAAATGTGTAATTTTGTCTCAGGGTGTTTCCAACCAAAATCATTCGGAAAGCAAATGTAAAGCTTTGTAATAAGTTCAAATCCAATGATAATTAATGGTGGGCAGATTTGTTTTCTCCATCCTAATCAGTTTGCAATGGGGATCTTTATAAAGAATTCAGACAGGATCAACAAAAACAACAAATCACAATACAGCGAGCTAGGTTGAGAGTTTCATGGATATTTTCTTCATGATCAATGTTAAGCGAACAAAAAAGAGGAAAAGAGGAAAGATGCTGCTAATATAGGGGAAGATAAAACACAATGAAAAGTGTTACTGAGGTACAAAATGCTACAGTCTCAAGATGCAATCAAGGAAGTTATTTGTGGCTAATATGATTAGTTTGAATTTAAACAGAAGAACACAGGTTGCATCAAGACACAGTGTAACAATGAAGCAATGACCACTTCCTCTTTGAAAATACAAAAGCTAGCAGCTATTTAAATCTGTCTGAAAATGAGAAAAGTATTTCTAATGGTCCCAATTTTACTCTCCGTATTTAACTACAAAAAGTATATTTGCAAATTCAAAGTATTTGCTTCCTCTAACAGCACGAAGAGTTTGAATGTCATCTGTTGTTTCATACATTAAATCAGCGTTGTTTATCCTATATATCTGTATCAAGGATTGAGGTAATGAGAATGATTGTTAAAACATTTAATTAAAACCCAGTGTTGGTGAAGAGGTTTTTACACATCAGGTCTTCTGCATTTGATTCTTGAGTGTTAGCTGCTGAACTTCTGGCAAAACAAGTGTCAAACAACCAGTAGGTATCTGCTATTTAAGTAAAAATGTGTAGATATTCAGTACCCACAAAGAGGGGCATGAATTTATGCCCGTGCAGAAGTTATTTTCTGCAGTGGCCGTCCAACTGCCCAGTGGGGTCTTCTGGGTCCATGGTGGCTAGATAAGAATCAAGATGGTGCTGCTCATGTGGCTTGGAATTTTGTTTCTGGCCACACAGCAGTGTCAGACCCTGTCCCAGTCAATCAACAGGGCTGAAGGGCAGGACTCTGGCAACAGACCTGAAAGAGAACTCTCTCCAGGCTATTTATGGGCTATATATTGGGGTCTGCCCAGAAGCCAGCCAAAGGATTCATTTTCATAATAAATCACAAAGTGAAATTTCCATTAACTATGTGATCAGGAGAAGGTCACCAGGATAAATACTAAGATTTTTTTAAAGGTCCAGAGACCTTATACTGTACATCGAAATGTTCATAACCATTATTAAACAGAGCTGGTGAAGTGACGTGGCTAAGAGCCGAATCTACAAATAAAAACTTCTCTGGTTTGAATCTCATCTCTACCATAAATTCACTAGCTGGCCTTAGGCAAGCCACCCCTTGCAATCTCAGTTCCCTAGCAGCAATAAGGAGAAAATAATACTTACTTACTATTACAGGGTGTGTTATAGGATTTTACAATATAATACACGTGAAACACTTTGTATACTGAAAAAGCACTACACAAATGCTAAGTATTATTTAATATTTTCAAAGGAACAAAACCCCTTGCTAACTTGGGAACAAAGCCTCTTGCTTAAACCCCACTAACTTGGCAAAGAGGCACCTCTTAATGTGGTGATTCTCTTTATTTAGCAGGAAGAGAGTAACTGGCCCTATCCACCCCCAGCACAGTACTTCCAGTGACTGTTGCTGATGTATATCTTATGTTTCTTTTTAGATTGTGAGCCCTTTAGGGACAGGGATCCATCTTATTTATTTATTATTTCTCTGTGTAAATCGCTCTGAGCCATTTTTGGAAGGGCAGTATAGAAATTGAATGAATAAAACATAATACAAAGGAGTATACATTTCTAGTTGCCAGGCAACGAATCTCTACATGCCAGTCATTCAAGCAGCACCAACTGAGTATTTCCTGACTTCTCACT
Organism: Hemicordylus capensis; assembly: GCF_027244095.1. Lineage (NCBI taxonomy): Eukaryota > Metazoa > Chordata > Lepidosauria > Squamata > Cordylidae > Hemicordylus > Hemicordylus capensis. Next base: position 313,218,145 of record NC_069658.1, on the reverse strand, counting down.
TTGAACATGCTCTAAAACTACTTCAAATACTTTTTGTTTGTACAGTACAAAGATAAACGACCAAGCCCTCTCCCCAACAATAGCAAATCCCAATACAAACAGACTTTGGCCAATTCACCTATCTGGGAATACAGAGACTGAGAGAGGGACATTATCTCTACAAAACACTAGGGGGATCAATTTTTTTAATTTGATTTGCGCCCAAATCAAATCATCCATGATTTGTTTTGTGTCCAAATCTGTCCCCCCGTATCACCCCAGATTCAATTTGGATTTGATCTGATTCAATTCAGATCAATTTGGATCACTTATCAAGGTCCTAGGGTCACCAAGTTTGTGTGGTGGGTAGGTCCCCACTGGTGCCATCTACCACCCAAATTTCAAGGCAATGGGACACTTGGTTTATTTTTAATGATTTTATGTTATTTTTTACTCATTTTGTATATTACCAACATAGCAGATAATGGGGATTTGAAGTCACTCTATCCTAACCCTAACACAGATCCCCAGCTTTCATTAAAAAAAAAGAAGAAGCTAAACTCTAGCCCTTGTAGAAGTGGAGTTATGTAGCAAAATGTGCTGTCAATATTTTTCAAGTGTTTGGATTCTTTGGTGTATAATAACTTCTCCTCATAATGAATCCCTATGAGGATTCATTGAACACTTTCATTTCATTTTAATCTGGCGTGATTCAATTTGGACCTGAATCTAGCCAACGGATCACAGGAGCAATTTTTGTTCTGTCTCCAAATCACCCGAATCAGCTAGATATGGGTACAAATCGATTTGCACCCAAATTGATTCACACATCCCTACAAAACACCTGCATGAAATAGTCATAAAACTAGACAGACAAAAAAAATTAACTAACAATTCTGCAGATTATATTCAAATAATATGGTCAGGATCCAGAGAGGTGTAAGGGCAAAGCACATGGATCTCTGTGTGCACCCAATTTCAGAGAGAGTCCCCTGCAGCTCAAGGGGTGCTAAGTCTGGAAGGCCCTCATCTTTGGGTTGGGGCTGTTGGGGGACTATGATCACAAAGGAGAACTGAAAACCCCCATGTGCATGCTTTATTCTATATAGTGGATATGAACATACATACTGAAATATCGGGTTTTATACATACTGGAATTATACATACTGGAATGTACACAATAATTAAGGAATATCATTCCTTAACATTAAGAAAAATGATAGTATCCCTAACAATATTCTTATCACCTATATCTTCAGCCAACCATACTGAGAAATATAGGAAACACTATTTCTCATGTGTTTCAGTAAGGCCACAAAGATCTAAAAACCTTATTTTAAAAAACCATCCATAATAAAATAAAATAATAAAATTTGATTTTTTAATTTCTTTTGCATAAACAGAATGGAAAGCAATGCATAGTTAAAACAAAAGCAGTATCTATACAGCTGGATACTTAAATATTTGTGTAGTCAAATTTTAGGAAGAAATAAGTAAAAAGTTTAGAAGACTTTTAGAAGGTGAGATTTGGAATGCAGAATGCAATAAGTAAATACATTTTCATTGTTACTTCGTCTCTAGTGAAAAGAAACTGTCTTTAAAATGAAGGCTTGTTCTAGAATATGTGGAACTATCTATTTTGTTTTTCCCTCATGACCTACGAATGTGCTGAAGATAAATACTTTATTTCCTTTCCTAGAATTAACTGATCCCCAAAATATATTTACCCTTATTATCCACTTTGCAATGCCAATCATTTCCATCACGGCGGCAACTTCCAAACTGAATGGTTTTGCTGCCTTTGCTTTAATTGACACAATCCTCAGGAGGTTTGTGAATTCCCTTCCTTGAGAACAATTTGAATCTGGCAGCTGCAACATGCAGATATGCTGGATGGGTTGTTTGCAGATTGCCACCTTCAGCTAAAATAATATATCCACATTACATAAGAAAACTGCTGATGGGGTAAGAACCTTGAACACTTTGAGTGTCACAGACTGTGTTGGACTAAACTCCTCTGTTCCCCCCAAATTTCCCATATGTGCACACATTCTGAACTCTAGCCTCCAGAAACAACTTAATTTTTGTTGTTGTTAAGACATACTGGGTGTAATTCTAATCCCAATGTAGCCACAATTTTCTATGGATCAAGACCAGGGCTGCTCAACTCCGGCCCTCCTGCAGATGTTGGCCTACAACTCCCATAATCTCTGGCTTTTGACCACTGTGGCTGTGGATTACGGGAGCTGAGGTTCAAAAATAGCTGGGGGAGAGGGGCTAAGTTGAGCAGGCCTGATCAAAAATGTATCATATATTTTATTTTTAAAGGTCTGTACAGTAAGTGATAGGACCACGATATTTTAAACACCTTAAATAAAATAACACAACAGAGTTTCAGAAATATAAAAAACAGGTTGCTTACCTGTAACAGGAGGTCTTTAGGGGGATCCATGATCACTCACAACCTGGGCTGTGTGCATGTGCAGAAGCCCTAACAGAAGAATAACAAGCTCCTCAAGGTGCTCTCAAGCCCGCCATCTTGCGCGCATGGTGTCATCGTCATCAAATTCAGTGGGAGAGAAAACTGAAATTCCTTCAGTTCCTGAGTGGACATTGCATAGAGCAAAGATGGAGAGGTGAAGTTGAGTCAGGTAAGTACTTTGATGGTGGTGGTTCTTTGTTCGTCTTTCTCCCTCCCACCCCCAGCCACTTTCTTAAAAAAAAAAAAAAATCATCCTAGAAGTGGGCTAGGTCGAGCGGGTGTTGTGAGTGACTATGGATCCTCCTAAAAATCACCCGTTACAAGTAAGCAACCTGTTTATCTTTAAGGGGATCCATGGTCCCTCACAACTTGGGTAATCAGCAAGCTCAGCAAGGTGGAGGTGGGTACTAGGGTACAGTTACATAACCTTTCAAAAGCACCACCCAAAAAAGGTTGGCCTCGGCTGCCCAACAAATGTCCAATGCATAGTGCTTGACAAAGGGTTGATCAGAGGACCAGGTGGCAACTTTGCAGATGCCCTGCATACTAACACTGTACATGTGTGCCGCTGAAGTGGCTATGGCCCTTGTAGAGTGCACTTTGAACCAAGAGTGGGGTTTAACTCCTTGTTGGTTATTGCAAATGAAAATGGGTTCAAGAAGCCAGTGTGGCAAATGTTGTCTAGAGATCGGTAGACTTTATGTTTGCCTTTGTAGGAGATGAAGAGCCTATTTGATTTCTGCAATGGATTTACTCTGTCCAAGCAGTAGGACAGAGCCCTTCCGACCTCAAGAGAGTGTGTGGATTTTTCAAGGAAGGTCCAAGGATTCAAGAAGAATGTAGGTAAAATGATGTATTGATTTAGATAAAAATCAGAGATTATTTTGGGCTTGAATGAAGGATCCAGTTTAAGGACAACTTTATCTGGAAAAAAATTTGTATAATGCGAATCAGTACATAAGGCAGTGAGCATGCTGACTCTCCTGGCTGTTGTGATGGCAATAAGATAGGCAGGGGAAGACTTTGGTTTTAGACATTGGTGGATAAGTGAAAGAGAATAGTGAATCAGAGCTGAAGGGGGCACCATGGGTTGACAAGGATCCATTGCATCCCCTCTTGTAAGATTTTGGTGAGGATTCTGGGAAGAAGGGGGAAAACAGGGAAGAGGTAAAAAAAAGTATTCCGTCCAAGGTAGTTGAAATGCGTTTCCACAGAGCTTTGTCTACCACAGCAGCCCTGGAGCAATACAGGTCACACTTTTTGTTGTGTTTGGAGGCAAAAAGGTCTATTGTAGGAGCTCTCCAAAGCTGGAATATTTGGAAAGCAGGAGTATTCAATTCCCAATCATGTGGCAGGGATTGATTGAAGTCCCTGCTGACGGTGTCTGCTAGAGCATTGTCCGTGACTTTGATATGTAAGGCCACCAGGTGGACATGGTCCCATAGATGAGAGGCTGGTGAAAAAAAAAAAGGAGGGGAGGAAGTCTCTCCCTGGTGATTTATGTAGGCTATTGTCATTGTATTGTTGAAAAGTTGTTGAACTATTTTGTTTTTCAACAGAGAAAAGAATGACTTTAGGGCATGAAAGGCTGCCAGGAGTTCCACGAGGTTTAAGTGGAGAGAGCACTGTTGAGGGGTCCATAGACCCTGAGTGTGGTACCCCCAACAATGGTCCCCCCAGCCCTTCAGAGGGGCATGCAGGAGGAAAGACAGGCCGGTTCCATCCACCAACTGAGAGATTTTAGAACTGGAGGTGGAAGGGAAAGCCACATATTCTGGCTGTCAGTGTACGGTTTGAACGCCAACAGAAACTAGAGTTGGAGTGTTCATGTGAAGGCGAGCATATGGGACAGTGGTTCAAGAGCCATATGGCCCAGGAGTCTCTGTACTGTACAAGCTCTCTGGAGAGGGTTGATGAGGCAAGAGGAGATCAGGTTTGGGATGGAGAGCTTCTGCTTTCCGGAAAGTATGCTTTTCTTGTATCCAAATCTAGAAGAGTACCAATGAAATGTATTTGGCGCTGGGCGGTCAGGTTGGATTTCAACCAGTTTACTTCGATTCCCAGACAAGCTAGAAGATCCAGAGTGTAATGGAGTTGCAAGAGTAAGGAGTCCTTGTTCTCTTATGTGACAAGTCAATCGTCTAGTTAAAGGTAGACTGACACCCACCTCTGGGTTCACAAGTGAGCTATGATGGCACTCATGCACTTGGTGAAAACCCTGGGAGCTGTGACACTGAAAGGGAGGTACTTGAATTGAAAGGCTTGAGTGTCCAGAGTAAAACCAAGGTACTTTCTGTGTGGTGCCAGTATTTCAATTTGAAAATAAGCATCCTTCAGGTCCAGGGTTATGAACCATTTGTCTTGTATTAGGAGAGAAAGGATGTTATGTAGAAATCTCAAGTCCAAGATAGGACAAGGGCCTCTGTCTCACTTGAGGCCCTGGAAATATAGTAAGTAAAAACCTTACCGCATGTCCTCCCATCAGATAAGATTCTATGGCTCCTTTGTGGAGCAGCAAGAGAACCCTTGGAGAGCAGGAGCTGGGTGGGTGTATTTGATCCCTGTAATGGTAGGGAGGATGGAAAATTCTATGGCAAGAACAATGGTAATTATGCTCAACACCCATGCACCCAATGTAATGATGCCACGTTTCCAAAAAGGAGGCCAGATGGATGGAAAGGGTTGATAGTTGAGGCACCTCCAGGTGACAACGATCAAACAGATTGTTTGATCAAATCCGGATTCTTAGCTCTCTGATGTTGCTTTTGTCTAGGCTGGTAGGAATGTTTAGGGTTGTATTGAAAAGGCTTTTTGTATTCCTTCTTATCTCAAAACCTGAACTGAAATTTATACTTGTTGTAAGGCCTGTAGCACTGGGAGTACGGCTGTTGAGATGAGAATGTTTTAGCCGCATAACAGGATTTTTTCATTTTCTCCATAGTTTTGTCAGTCAAATTACTGAAAAGGTCTTCACCTGCGAAAGATACATTTCCAATTTTTTTTTCCTTTTATGACTTGTTGGAGGAATGTTGATCTTAGACAAGCATGATGAGATATCAAGATAGCACCAACAAGAGCACAGGACTCAGTCTCAGTGAGGTGTGTGGCCACACTAAGATGATGTTTGGTAATTTCAGCAGATTTAACAAGGGCAGCTTTAGATTTGTCCCTGAAGGTATTGGGAACATCAGATCTTGTTTCAGAGAATCCCAAATAGAGAAGTTATATGTAGCCATACAGACTATGTAGCTGGCAATTTTGATGGCTAGCCAGGAAGAAGAGTAGAATTTCCTGTCTATGCCATCGAGCTTCCTTCCCTGCTTATGTCTTGGGACAGAGTGTGATTTCTCCAGTTTCCTGCTCACGGCACAGTCAACAACCAGAATTTTTTTTTTTTTTGGGGGGGGGATGTTTAAACAAGAATAGGCAGGAATCCTCCTTAATACTATAGAGACTTTCAAAGCACATAGAAGTGGCGGTAGAAGTTGATGGGGCATCCTAGACAACCTTGGCCAAGTTAGCTAGAACTAGTAACACTGGGAGCAATGTTGGATGCGAAGAGGAAGAGCTAGACATAAAGTTGTAGAATGGATCAGCAACTTCTTGTACAGGTGCCTTTCTTTCCAGTCCTAGGGCTTTGGCCATGTTGAGGGCTTTGGCCATGTCGAGAAGTAAGATCATGCACGTCAGGAAATTTCGCAGGAGTTGGCCAAGAAGGATGTGTAACTGCCTGGTCTGGTGGAAAGGTGATAGGCTGATGTTCCATAATGACCTGAGGAGTATCATGGGCTGCAGGTCTCTTAATGGGAGAGATAGGCACGGCAAGCGTGTGACCTGAGTCTTTGGGGAGGACAGCCACTAGAACTCATCAGTGTCCAGGCCTAAAAGAGAAAAGCCTTTAAAAGGTCAATCTCAAAGGTGTATTTGTGGTGGACCTCATGAGAGATTCCAAAGACCTGGAAGGGCAATCTTGCACAGCACCAGGTTGATTATCCTTAACTTGGGTTCTTCTAGTGGTCATCAGTGCTCTTACACGAACGGGCTTCGCGCCTGCGCAGAGACCTTGGAATTTCTCCAAGCTCATTTCTCTCTAGCCTATTTGGGTGGTAGCCCCTCCCCTCTGGTGATGTGCACATGTCCGTGTGTTCCCCTGTTCGGTCTTTGAGGATGTCAACCTATGAAACTTTAGAGGGCAGGATGGGTAGAAGTGTAAGAGTACAGATGACCTAGAAGAACCCAAGTTACAGGTAAGCAACCTGATGTGCTTCAAAGTAGTCTCTGTGCTTTACACGAATGGGTTCATAGCAAGCTGCACCCTGTGCATTTCTTACCTAGAGGTGGGTATTCAGGGGAAGAGTGATTGAAGGACAGCTGTGCCAAAGCCTGCATCCTTATGAGAGCGCACATCCTAAGCATAGTGCCGCATAGAAGAATGTGGAGTCGCCAACGTTACCACTTGACAGATAACATCCAGCGGGATTGCCCTACTACCTTTACTTTTTCTCATTTGCTTGGAGAAAGACAGACAAATTTTACAAGCGTGAACATTGTGGTTTTCCACTAAACAAATTAAACATTGTTTATGCTTGTCAGAAGAGGGTAAGTACACCTCTTAAATATTTTTGTAAAAGTCCATTAGAGATACTGAGAAATGGCTGACAAAAGAGAAGCTGAAGTAAATCGACTGTGGTCAAAGCCAGAAAAGCATGGGGAGATGGAGCCAAAGCGAAGTCCAAAGACATAGTCAAAAAACAGTCCATAGTGTCAAAAAGCCAGAAAAAGATTAACAAAAAATTATGTTTTCTCCACAGAAGTGAGGAGCAAACCTTCCTGAAGCAGCTAGTGTGGCAGACATGAAGGAACTGAGGGAAAAGGCTCTCTCCCACCAAATTTAACCATGATGCCACACGTGTGAGGCGGCGGGCTTGAGAGCACCTCGATCAGCTTGTTATTCTTCTGCAAGGGCTTCTGTGCATGCGTACAACCCAAACTAAGAGGGGCCATGGACCCCCTTAAAGATCATTAGGTTTCAATTACATACCGAGTGGGGTCTTTGAAAATTCAAAGAACTGGATTGTTTAAGTTCAACCCCACACAGCAGCATCAAGATGTTCTATAGCAGTGTGATTATTAAAAGTCTATACACTTACTTTTCAGATAAGAACCTACAATCCCATAGCTGTGCTCACCAAGCAGATTCACAACTTTGTAGAAACTGTCAGTTACCACCTAAATCCTTACCACCTCGAGCCTCCCTGAAGCAATGCTCAGTTTCAGCTCCATATGAAGTGACACCGGATATTACACACAGTAAGTGGTAGAGGATGCATAAATGTGTTACACCAAAGCACAAAAAGAGTCCTGCACAGTCAGAATAAGGGTAAAGTAACTTCAGCAGTTATTTAATTTATTTTTTAAAAACCTTGAAAAAATTAGAAACCTGAATACGAATTACCATTAGGGGGGTGCACGGAACCGGCTGGTCCGGTTCGGTTTGAGTCCGGATTGGACCCGAATTGGACCAGGTCAGTTCGGTCTGGCAACCCCTCGAACCCACCGAGTTCGGTTCAGTTGGGGGGGATCCGTGAACACAAACAAACAAACAAACAAACATTACTTACCCCCTTTGGGGGAGTTGTTGGAGGCGGAGTCGGGCAGAGGGGTGTCCGTGGAGGTTCCCCCTCCCCCACGGGCCTCCCTTCATGCCCACACCAGCTGTTCGGCCAGCTCTTTGGCTCGTTCGGGCATTATCCCTCTGGAGCGGTGGCCATTTTGGATGCCACCGCGCCTATGCAATTGGCCTCTGTGTGACCCAGGGGGGATTGGGGAGGTGGAAGAGAGGGGGAACCTCCGTGGACCCCCCCCCCAATTCCCCTGAAGGGGAATTTTTTAAAAAAATGTCCACGAACCCCACAAACAGTTGGAGGGTGTTCAGTCCTGTTTCCACATCCCTAGTCACCATGCACAGTCTTAGCATTTACTTCTCTGCCCTAAGGTAAGATACCTTATTTCCCCAAGATAACACAACTTCTCTACCACAAGGTAACACAAGCCGGTTAGGGTTAGAGCACCCTGCATGCTGCAAGATTTGAAACATGGATCTGAGGGTCAGCAATGTGTTTCCGATCTTATAGATTGCTTCCAGAGTGTCAGGAGTGCTCCAAACTCTAATGGTTCTTGCACAATAAAATACACACTTGAGGAATGCAGGGATTGTGCAAGGGCTCCCACCTATCAGTCCCTCCATATACACATGATTCGTTAATCATGATGTCAACCAGTATGTTACAGAACTTGACTTTGCCTTGAAGCAGAGGGGCTGATAGTGGGGGAAGTAGCATAGAACAAGTGCCACTGCCACTTTCCATTGTCAAGTTCTGAAGGACCCTGGGGTAGGGGGGAAAAGGAGGCAGCAGCAGGCTGTTTTTTCAGAACTTTGCACGCATTTGTACTGATTGCATGCAAAGCTTTGATACTGCACAACTTGGACACTAAAATAATCTAGCCCGTTGGAGAAGGTGGCAGGATGCTCAGGAATCTTTACCTACATATATTTCAATTACTTTCCTTCCTGCTGCATTCAGAGGTGACCTTGTTTTTAATATAGCATGACTTAACCTATGAAAAAGGTCACTATAGGCTAGAACTACAGGCATACACTTCTGGAAACACAATCAGTCAGCCACCAGTCTAGCAGGTACAGTGTCCTAGTTTATCACATTTTCAATTCATATAAAATTTCCATGGTTCACATAGAGCTAGTCTAGAAGGGAATAAAGTCATTCAGCCATAGTGACAAGAAAATAGCAGATGGATGTTGCAGCAGCACTCATCGATTCAAGCTATCACTACTTCCATCATAGTATAGCTATACTTATGCATTACATAGGCAACACATTCTCCTCAATTCATAAAACCATATGATGGGCTAAAAACAGACTTACATTGATTTTCAAAAAGGAGGACCTGCATTCCATAGAGGGAAAAGGACTGCCGAAAACTGTACGTGACTGAATTCTTCTTTTTTTGAAATATCTTGGTGACCTAAATCAATAGATACAAAATCAAAGTATGTTCCATAACTAGCATGTTGGAAGACATATTAGTTAACTATAAAACAGTGAGTCAGATTTATTTCATTTATATACCATCCTTCCAAAAATGGCTCAGGGCAGTTTACTTATCTAGACCAATAAAGCAACGCTGTACCCAAAGAATTCCATACAACTACAGGTTGCTTACCTGTAACTTTGGTTCTTCTAGTGGTCACCTGTCTTGTGCTTGCACAGAGACCCTGTTGGAACCCAACAAACTCAATTCCCTGCTTTTGGCACGAACCCCGCCCCCAGTCATTATATGCGGCTGTGCCTCTCATCCCCTCAGTCATGCAGCCCACCTTCAGTAGACCCCAGCAGAGTGGATTGAAAGGTGTGTAAAAGGACAGATGGCCGCTAGAAGAACCAAAGTTACAGGTAAGCAACCTGTAGTTCTTTGACATGGTCTCTTACACCCATGGGTGCATAACAAGCTGCCACCCAAGGAGGAGGGAAGAACCTGAACACGAATAGACCATAGACGCAGGTGAATATGAAAAACAGGATTTATTTGAAACAACTATTGCAATTCAATTGAAAATAGACTGCAGGACAGCTCTGCCAAACGTAGCATCTCTACGTGACCTGACATCAATAGCATAGTGTTGTATGAACGAGAGGGGCAATGCCCATGTAGCAGCTTGACAGATGATCTCTAACAGAACTGCATGGTCAAAAACTGATGCTGCCATATTCCTAGATGAGTGTGCCTTGATAGTCCCTGGCAACTGTTTATGCGCCAACGTGTAGCAGAGTTCAATGGCAGAGACCTGGACGACTGTGAAGAAACTTGTAAACCCCAATGAGACTCTTCTTATGAAACAAACAGAGAAGGCGCCTTTCTCCATGCTGCTGAACTTTGAACATAGAAGGCCTGGGCCCATCTGACATCTAGATGATGCAACCTGCACTCTGCAGAAGACGATGGATCTTGAAAAAATACAGGTAAGTTAATTGGGTGGGAATGGTGAAAAGTGGGAAAAACTTTAGGGAGAAGCTGAACATCTGGATGGAGCACCATTTTATCGCAATGAAATCGGAAGTAAGGCAAATTGGACCTAAGTGCTCGAAGTTCACTCACCCTTCTGGCCAAAGTAATGGCGACCAAAAAGGCTGTTTTCCACATAAGTAGGCGAGGTTCAATTGAAGCCAGTGGCTTCAAGGGTGGACGCAAAAGGCCGGCCAACACCACTGACAAATCCCAGGTCAGAACCATGACAGTGTCATCTGGTAAAGAATGCGACAATCCTCTCAAAAACTGCTTCACTAGCGGATGTTTAAACCAAGAAACCACAGGTCCAGGCGAGTGCGCTACAATAGCCACCAAATGTACTCAAAGAGAGGATAATTTCAGGCCGGAAGACTTTAAGTGTAAAAGATTTGAAGGGTGCCTTCTCCAGACTGCATGTTTCAGTTCTTTCCATAGATATTCGATAGTATTCAAATCAGGGCTCATAGAAGGCCACTTCAGAATAGTCCAATGTTTTGTCCATAGCCATTCTGGGGTGCTTTTAGCTGTGTGTTTTGGGTCATTATCCTGTTCGAGGATCCATGACCTGCAACTGAGACAGCTTTCTGACACTGGGCAGTACGTTTCGCTCCAGAACATCTTGATAGTCTTGAGATTTCATTGTTCCCTGCACAGACTCAAGGCACCCCGTGCCAGACAATGCAAAGCAGCCCCAAAACATAACTGAGCCTCCTCCATGTTTCACAGTAGGTATGGTGTTCTTTTCTTTAAGAGCTTCATTTCGTCATCTGTGGACATAGAGCTGATGTGACTTGCCAAAAAGCTCCAGTTTTGTCATAAAAAGGCCAGAATGGAATTTGCTAAAATGCATATTGACAAGCCACAATGCTTCTGGGAGAATGTCATTTGGACAGATGAGCAGTTTGCTCAACTACCTGTTGACAGGTGCAGAAGTCTCATTGAGAGCTACAGGAATTGCTTGTTTGTAGTGATTGCCTCTAAAGGTTGTGCAACAAAATATTAGGTTAAGGGTCCCATCATTTTTGTCCATGCCATTTTCATTTGTGTTATTTTTTGAAATATTCTGTTGCATCAAAACTCTAAAGCAAAGTCTGATTTTTGTTAAATGTGGAGCAAACAATGATGGGTGCCAATTACTTTTGTAAGTTTCAAGTTATTTCAAAGACAATTGTGGGTTCTTCTTTTTTCGTGGAGGGGTACCAACACATTTGTCCACGTGTGTACTTCCAAGCCAGAAACCTCAAAAGGGCTGTTTAGGTTATTCTTAGGCCTTCACTTTGTGTTCATCCTTTTGGCGCTGATGGAAAGAGTGTCTGGAGTATTGTCTAGATCCCCTTTGGCAAGAACCGTTTCCTTGTGTGGGACGAGGTTGGTACTGTTGCTTAAACAAAGGCAAATACCTTTGATGGTATGAGGTTGACTGCTGGGATTGAGCAAAAGTCTTGGCAGTAAACCCAGACCTTTTCAGCCACCCCATGGTCTCATCTGTGTCATTTTAAGGCACCTTAAATGGGTTAGGAAAAACACATTCCCTGAATGGGTTCCCAAAGGCGCCTTGTCTTCCAAAGTCTGTACTCCACAAAATAATAAGGGAGAACCAGGGAACCAGAAAGAACACATGAACTAGGAAATTCTCTGTGCCTGAGGTGAGGTGAGTCAAAGGCCCCCGGGGAGCTGCTGTAATCCATAGGACCTCACTGGGACCATGAAGCCGAAAAGTGGTAGCATTCCCTGAAGGGCAATGCTGAAGGACATTGCAGGATTAAACTGGATAGACCACCAGTAGGAGTTCTAGGAACTGGTAAAGGAGAGCTAGACATTGGCGCCAAGCAGATTGGTGACAAGTGATGAGAATCTTTCGACAAAAATTGAATTGGCATCGGCACCAGCTCCGACAGTGCCACTTGAGTCCCCAACACCACCGCCACTGAACGCTTCAAAGCCAGAGATGCAGGTGTTGAGAATCCTGGCACCAAAGCCAACTTGCCGACGGGCCTCGACACCCAAGTGGCTTGTGCTGGGAGAGGTGAATAAGACGCTCCCAGTTGCGCGGGCGATGGAGAAGGTGTCTTTGCCGGCGCCGAGGATGAAGCCTTCGATGTCGATCCCGGAGCCAAAGTTGATCCAAGCAGCTTTGGTTTAGCCTTGGCCAACCACTCTGACAAACCATATTTTTTAATCTTTCTTCTTGCAAGGCTCCAACAACACCAAATGCTCCTGCTCATGCCTATGTCTGTGTCTTTTGCACCCTCTGCCCCATGGCTTTTAAAAAGAGTCTGTTGACAGAGTGGGCACCGAGATCAACGTCAAGGGCACTGACCTAATAGGCACCACAACATGAGGAGGTAAAGACGGTCTTGGAGTTCCCGGTCAAAGTATATTCTTATACAGGGAAGCTTTCAAACAAAGTTCACAACTCAGTCGTGTTTTCTTCTAAAAGGAAAGACACACTTTGCAAGCCCTGGTGTTATGTGAGTCCCCCAGAAAATCAGGTAGTCAGGAGGCCCATCAGAAGAGGACATTGTGCCTTTACAGGTGGAGCAACACCTGAAGCTTTTTGGGTTAGACATCGTCATAATCCAAAATATGCTCCAAGGTCAGTCCAAAAATCAAAGGCAAAACCAAAGCAGAGGGGGTAAACAAGCCGAGTCCAGAAACAGTCTGAGTCAATTCCAAAGGATTAGCAACACTCCAGAGAGCAAAGCAATACAAACCATGGCAAAATAAATGCAAAGTGACGATAAGAGAGGTAAAAAGAGAATTTAAGGAAGAATAAAGGGAAATAATAACTTCTTTAAATACATCAGAAGCAGGAAGCCTGCCAGGGAGGCAGTTGGACCATAAGACGACGAGGAAGTGACAGGGGTTATGAAGGAGGACATGGAGGTTTCAGAGAAGCTAACTGAGTTCTTTGTATCTGTCTCCACGGCATAGGATACTGAGCATATACCTGTTCCTGAAGCAGGCTTTTCGGGGACGGAGGCTAAAGAACTGAGTCAGATAGAAGTGACAAGAGATGATGTTCTAAACGGTCTGGAAAAACTGAAAACCAGCAAGTTGCCAGGGCCAGATGGGATCCATCGAGAAGTCCTCAAAGAACTCAAATGTGAAATTGCCGACCTCCTTGCTAAAATATATAACTTATTCCTACAATCAGGCTCTGTACTGGAGGACTGGAAAGTACTAAATGTAACACCGATTTTCAAAAAAGGATCCTGGGGTGATCTGGGAAATTACAGATCGGTTAGTTTAATGTCCGTTCCAGGCAAATTTATGGAAAGCATCCTCAAGGATAAAACTGTAAAGCTCATAGAAGAACAGGCCCTGCTGGGGGAGAACCAGCATGGCTTCTGCAAAGAGAAATCTTGCCTCACCAACCTTTTGGAGTTCTTTGAGAGTTTCAACAAGTGTGTGGATCAAGGTGATCCTGTGGACATAGTATACCTGGACTTGCAAAAAGCTTTCAACAAAAGTTCCTCATCAAAGACTCTTGAGAAAACCTAGCAGTCAAGGGATAAGGGGACAAGTACATGTAAACAGCTTTCTGACAATAGGCTCTTGAGTAAACTTAGTAGTCATGAGATAAGGGGACAGGTCCATGTGTGGATTGGTGACTGGTTGAAGGACAGGAAACAGACGGTAGGAATATATCGACCCTTTTCCCAATGAAGGGAAGTAAGAAAGTGGGGTACCACAAACCTCTGTACTGGGACCACTGCTCTTTAATTTATTCAGAAATGATCTAGAAGTTGGGGTAAGCAGCAAGGTGGCCAAATTTGCAGATGATACCAAACTATTTAGGGTAGTGAAATCCAAAACAGATTGTGAGGCGCTCCAAAAGGATCTCTGCTAACTGGGTGAGCGGACGACAAAATGGCAAATGCGGTTCAATGTTGCCAAGTGTCAAGTGACGCACATTGGAACGAAAAATACCAACTTAAAGTATACATTGATGGGATCTCAGCTGTCAGTGACTGACCAGGAGAGGGATCTTGGGGTCATGGTAGACAGCTTGTTGAAAGTGTCGACTCAATGTGCGGCAGCTGTGAAAAAGGCCAATTCCATGCTATGAATCATTAGGAAGGGGATTGAAAATAAAACTGCTAATAATATAATGCCCTTATTAAAAACTATGGTGTGGCCACACCTGGAGTACTGCGTACAATTCTGGTCACCACATCTAAATAAGGACGTTGTAGAAGTGGAAAAGGTGCAGAGGAGGGCAACCAAGATGACCAGAGGCCTAGAGTACCTTCCTTATGAGGCAAGGCTACAACACCTGCGGCTATTAAGCTTAGAAAAAAGCGGGGAGACATGATAGAGGTCTATACAATCATGCATGGTGTGGAGAAAGTAGATAGGGAGAAATTCTTCTCTCTCACACACAACACTAGAACCAGGGGTCATCCCATGAAATTGGTTGCCAAGAATTTTAGGTCCAATAAACAAGTACTTTTTCACACAATGCATAATCAATTTGTGGAATTCTCTGCCACAAGATGTGGTGTTGGCTACTAGTTTGGATGGCTTTAAGAGTGGTTTGGATAACTTCATGAAGGAGACGTCTATCAATGGCTACTAGTCGGAGGGCTTCAGGCCACTTCCAGTCTCAGAGGCAGGGTGCCTCTGAATACCAGTTCCAGGGGAGTAACAGCAGGAGAGAGGGCATGCCCTCAACTCCTGCCGTAGTCTTCCAGCAGCATCTGGTGGGCCAGGTGTGAAACAGGATACTGGAATAGATGGGCCTTGGGCCTGATCCAGCAGGGCTGTTCTTGTGTTCAAGTAGAAGTAGTCAGAAAGAACAGTCCAAAGTCAAATCCAAAAATCAATCAGAAAAAACAGTCTCTATTTTTCTCACAGGATCCCAAGCAACAGGAGCAGATTCCTTGATACAGTATGAGCAGCAGACAAGAAGGAACTGAGGAGGGAGGTGCTCTACTACTGGTACTATAGACACTCTTTACGGCTCTGATATCTCTATGCCTTAAAGGGCCAGCGTGCGCCTAAAAGGAGCTAAAGAGTCTTCCGTGGCTTACTGCACAGGGGTAGGAGACCTAGTTTTGAGTGACCATGGAACCCTACAGAGATCAGGAAGGAACACAAACTCTGGCAAAAGAAATGCAAGGAGACAATAAGGGATGCAAAAAAAGGGGGAAAAAGAAAAAGAAAAAGAGGAAAATAAAAGAAATATACCCACCTCTGAGGAACATATAGCTAGAAGTACCAAGCAGAATAACAAAAACTTTAAAAATATATATCAGGGAAAAAACACCTTCGATGATGAGGGCATGTTGGACCCTTCGATGATGAGGGCATGAAAAGAATTATTAAGGAGGATAAGGAGATTGCAGAGAAGCTGAATGAGTTTTTAAAAATCTGTCTTCAAGGTGGAGGATAGTGACCACGTACCCTGGAACTGAGCTTCTCAAGCTCGGAGGCTGAAGAACTGGCCCAATTTGAAGAGACAAGAGAGGATGTTCCAAACTGTCTTGAAAAACTAAAAATCAACAAATCGCCAGGGCCAGATGGCATCCACGCAAGAGTTCTGAAGGAACTCAAATATGCTATTGCTAGTCTCCTCACAAAAATATGTAACAATCAGGCTCTGTACCAGATGACTGGAAAATAGCTAATGTAACTCTGATTTTCGAAAAGGGATCCAGGGGGGATCCGGGCTGGTTAGCTTAACTTCTGTGCCTGGTAAATTAATGGAAAGCATGATTAAGGACAAAATTGTTCAACCTACTGAAGAACAGGTCTTGCTGAAGGAAAACCAGCATGGCTTCTGCAACAGCAAGTTTTGCCTCACTAACCTCTTAAGGATTCTTTGAGAGTGTCGACAGGCATGTGGATAAAGATGATCTGATTGACACAGTACACTTGGACTCACAAAAAGGTTTTTTTGACAACAGGCTCTTGAGTAAACTTAGTAGTCATGGGATAAGGGGACAGGTCCATGTGTGGATTGGTGACTGGTTGAAGGACAGGAAACACACGGTAGGAATATATTGACCCTTTCCCCAACAATGGGAAGTAAGAAAGTGGGGTACCACAAACCTCTGTACTGGGACCACTGCTCTTTAATTTATTCAGAAATGATCTAGAAATTGGAGTAAGCAGCCAAGTAGCCAAATTTGCAGATGACACTAAAGTATTTAGGGTAGTGAAATCCAAAACAGATTGTGAGATCCAAAAGGATCTCTCCAAACTGGGTGAGTGGGCGACAGAATGGCAAATGCAGTTCAAGGTAAGCAAGTATAAAGTGATGCATATTGGGGCAAAAACCCCAACTTCACAAATACACTGATGGGTTCTGAGTTGTCAGTGACTGATCAGGGAGATATCTTGGTATCAGTATTCCCTCTAACAGGGATTCCCAGATATTGTTGACTACAATTCCCAGAATACCCAAGCAAAATCCGTTACAGCTGGGGATTCTGGGAGTTGTAGTCAACAACATCTGGGAATCCCTGTTAGAGGGAACACTGCTTGGTATTGTGGTTGACAGGTAGTTGAAAGCACATTAGTTGACTCAGTGCACGGCAGCTGTGAAAAAAGCCAACTCCATGCTAGGGATCATTAGGAAGGGAACTGAAAATAAAAATGCTAATATTATAATGTCCTTATACAGATTTATGGTGTGGCCACATTTGGAGTCCTGCGTACAGTTCTGGTCACCATATCTAAAAAGGACATTGTAGAACAGGAAAAGGTGCAGAAGAGGGCAACCAAGATGATCACTGGCCTCAAACATCTTCCTTATGAGGCAGGGCTACAGCATCTGGGGCTTTTTAGTTTGGAAAAGAGGCAACTATGGGGAGACATGGTAGAGGTGTATAAAATCATGCATGGAATAGAGAGTGTACAGAGAGTAAATTTTGTCCCTCTATCACAACACTAGGACCAGTGGTCAATCTCATGAAACTGAAGGTAGGGAATTTTAGGACCAACAAAAGGAAGTACTTTTCCACACAGCACATAATCTATAGAATTCTCTGTCACAGGATGTGGTGATGGCCACTAGCTTGGATGGCTTTAAAAGGGGCTTAGACAAATTCATGTAGGATGCATCTATCAATGGCTACTAGTCTGGTGGCTATAGGCCACCTCCAGCTTCAGAGACAGGATGTCTCTAAATATCAGTTGCAAGGGAGCAACAGCGATAGGGCATTCTCTAATCTCTTGCCTGTGGGCTTCCCAGAGGTATCTGGTGGTCCACTGTATGAAACAGGATGCTGGACTAAACAGACCTTGGGCCAGATCCAGCAAGGCTGTTTTTATGTTCTTATGAGTGCCAGCTGGCTTCCCAAGCTGGCTTGCTGCACTTCTTTCTTGCACTGCTACTTAGCTGCGTTTCTACCTTTGCTTCCAGGCCTGCTAAGCACCTTGCCTTTGGGAGGTATACTGGATGTTAGGCATGCAAGTAGGTTTAAGACGAGGGTATGGATTTTTTTAAATGACTACAAATGTCACAGAAGCACTAATGGCTTCCTAGAACAGGGGGAAGGAGAGATGCAATTCCTAGCAGGAGCAGCATTCCAGGGACAAAGTTCTCTACTAGGTGCAAGCTTTCAAATTTTTCTAAGTCTCTGCCCCCAAACAGCCTTTTTATAAAGAGCTATTCGCATTCAACCCTGATGTGCTGTTTCAGATACAGGAGCCCTGCACAGCTCTAGATATACATGAAGTTTCCCATCCAGATAGGCATATGTTTGCAGAAGTCTTTTTTTGCACATCTGCAGTCCAGTCCTACCTGGATTGGACTGATTTGATACAAATAAACCTCTCTATTTTAATAGAGCTTCTAAAAGGTTATTAAAACACACATCTGTCAGATACATACCACAAGGAGATCATTAAATAAAAATATTTCTCGTTGGTGTAATCCAAGCTTCTGAGGTTTATTTGGATCTGGAACTTCAAAGAGCCTGCAGTAGCAAACAAGCCTTCTATGTGGCAGAGAGAGAACCTGTGGGATATAGATAAATGCACAGTGCAGACCTCAGTTAATAACCAAGTGTTTTGTATTATTTAAGTGAAGTGTTTTTCATATTTTTTAATTAATATTGTTTTAATGGTTTTAATGTTGTTTTAAAATATTGTTTAAAAAATTTAAATTGTTGTAATGTTGTAAACTTTTCATTTTTCTTTTAATGAATGTTTTATTTTGTTCTTATTTTGTTGTAAACTGCCCAGAGACGCAAGATTTGGGCGGTATAAAAATATGTTAATACATAAATAAAATAAATAATTTTTTAAAATCCAAAATTGTGCAAATGAAGGCTTTGATGAAAAGATCTGTTCATTAAAGTATCTCATTTGCACCATTTTGGATTTTTACTTCTGTTGTTTATTGGAGTTGCCCATTTATGGTACTTTGTGAGGTTTTCTTCCCAATATTAGCAACATCCTTAAAGGTAGACTTTAAAGTGTCAACAATATATAGAGATACACATGTGCCAGAAAGGGTAATATATTATTAACAATAAGTTCATTGTAGAAAATATTTTGCAAGGAATTGGATACTGTATTTCAAAGTCACTACAAATTTTCCTCTATCTTCATAAACAATTTCACTCTTTTTATAAAATAATAGTCAACAGAGGAATTTTATTTCTATTAGTCACTGAGATTATAATTTAGTTTGTACATTCATTATACTTATGAAAAGATGGTAAACATAAAGAATATAGATATATATTTCCAGAAAGGAAATTCAACTTCAAAATGTTCCATGCTCTTATCTGAGTCAAGTTTCCCAGTTTTTCTACAAAAAATCTCTGAACTACAGAATCATCAACTGTAAATAAATTTATTCTTTGCTGCATTATAATTAACATTTTATTTATTTTATTTACACCAGCCAAATATTTCTATGCAATTTGATCAGCGAGTACATTATGGGCACCATATGGAGGTTGCGTTAAGATCACCTCATGTGATGCTGTTACCACATGGTAGGGATATGCATGAATCATGATTCAAATCACATCCCTGAACACCTTTAAAATAGATGAGAGCAGGTGCATACCTGCTCCTCCGCCCCTCGCTGCCACTTCCTGAATTGATGGCGTTCCTCCCAGCTATCTTTGTGAGCTGGCGGCGCTCTTGTGCGACGCCAGCATGTACATGGCCTTCGCGCATGCAGGTATGCACCTGCTCTCCTCCATTTTAAAGATACCCAGAATTTGTTTTGAAATTCACACAGAATCACAATTTGCGCACATCCCTACTACAAGGTAAGCTTCTTTGTGTGCAGCAACTTACCGCACCGATAACACAACCTTCTCCTCAAAACTACAACTGGCACTGAGGGCAGGGAGAAAAGCTGACCAGGATGATGAGCTGCTAACATGACCCAACATATGCTGACTCCCAACATAGTGCAATTTAAAATATCCACTATAGATACAATTTAATATATGCACTATTCCTTAGTGCATATATTCCATGCACGATTCCTTAATTTAAAAACTGGGTCAGTTTAATGATATGGTTCATAACATAATGAAATGACTGCAACAAGAATTCTCCATATTTGTTTTTATCTTGGAGATCATATTATCCTATTTAACAGTCTGTTCTGTAACTTGGGCAACCATAGCAATTCTATGTGTTTTATATGACAGTCAAGTAAGGAGATTACCAACTGGTATTCCAACTTTACACAAACTAGGTTTTCTAAAGCTCAAAGCTGGAAATCCAACTAATGCAAAAATTATTGCAAAATTTCCATTTCTGCAATTTTTAATTAAACAAAATGTTCAAAGAACATTCTTAGGTTTTATGTCTAATGTTAGACATCAGTGAAGAGGAAATTTATTCTTGTGTTCAACTTGGATGTTACTACTGGGTTAGTTAATTTTTTCCAGAGGTAATCACTACAGCTTGAGGAAGTTGGATTATATTACTGTGCAGGGAACCATGAACTTTGTTGAAGCTTGTGTGTTAATGATCTGCTCATGGGACTAAGAATTTCATGAGAAAAAATATATATAGATAAGTAAGGGTCCTGCTCTACTGAGATTTTCTGTCAAAGCTTTCAAACTAAATCCACCCAAAGCAAAACCCCAAAGTTTCCTGTGTGTAGTTACCGTTCTAAAAAAGGAAGTGTATGAGGACAGAGGGGCTGCTAAATATATTTTGCTGTAGTTGTGTGTGTGATGTGGTGGAGGGAAGTTATAAGGAATATCTCAGTCCAACAATTCTGTGATACCTAAACTTATGGTCAGCTTATATTGACAATGCAGCAGTGGAAGGCAAAAGAAAAGCAATGTAAACATGAAAGCAAAATATATCCACCAAATATTTTGACCTAACAATAGTCACAAAATTAAGAAAAGATGACACACATATTTAAAAGTAGATTTTTAAAATAATATTTAACAACAATTATAAATTATAGCTTTTTTCATTATCCAAAATTAGATTACACATCAATTTGTCTGTCATTTAACTGAAATTCAAGCAATTCAAATACAAACAGAATGACTCAATTTGGAGATAATGCGAGCCGTGCTTTAGCTAGTTAGGGCCACATTCTGGGCTCACACACTCCCCACTCCTCCATTCTCTCTTCTCACGTTCCAGACTTTGCCGAATCATAGTTTCTATTTCTGGTTTGGAGACAGTCTATGGTTCACACAAATCTAATTCTTCATATTTGGATGCAATAGTAAACGATGGTTTAGCTAAACCCGGAACTGAGGGAGAGAACTGAAGTCTGCAAGGGGGAGAGAAGTGAATGAAGTCTGAGGCTCAGACCTAATTGCCAAACGATGGTTTGACTATTATGTCTGAACTGAGCTGATTATTAATTTTGTAGAATACCAAATTTCTGCTTCCCTGTGAGGTTCAATTTCATACAGAGAAGGTAATAGAAAGTTTTATCTTTAATTTATATTGAAAAGCATTAAGTAGTTCTTATAAACCTAGCTGGACCCAACTCAGGTTTTAGTCCCCACAATGCCATAAAACTTACCGGGTTACTTTGGACAAATGATTTTCCCAGCCAAATTTTTGCAGGCTAGAATGACCCAGCCCCACCAACATGCTACTCTGAAATTGTTAGGAGGAAGGGTCATATAATAGTTAAATAGTTATAATAATAGCTTCAAAGCAATATAACGTTTTTTAAAAATCTGAAGGAAAATTGAGTTTTAGCTTAAGAAATCATTATGCAAGAGTGGCAAGAACACAACATACTTTTTAATAAATCACTTTAATATATCTGTGCCCGGTGAGATTGGCTGTCCTTGCCTCCGAGGACGGAGTAGTGAGGGGATCTGAGGAGGAAGGGACAGATGGCAGCTGAGGAGAAGTGGAGGAGGGGCAGAGTCCTGAAAGGGCCAAATGGGATGCGTGTGGGGACAACATCAGTATCACACTTCCCAGAGGGAGGAGGTCTGAGCAGGAGAAGGGAGGGAGAAGGAGGAGAGGCACTGGCAGCAGCTGTAAAAGGTAGAGGGAATAAAGAGGGGTGTTGGCCCCGTAATTGGGAGAGGGTGATGGATAGCCTGCGAGGAGGCATATGAGGAGCTGGCCTGGGATGAGAGGCTGGCTGGTGGAGAATGTAAGGGACCACTGGAAAGGGGCAGACACAGGGAGCAAGCAGCCTGGGGCAGAGCAGGCACAAGGTGATGCTCAACCCCCTCCCCATCATTGCTCTGAGGGCGGACTCGGTAAGCCTAGCCAGTTTGGTAAAGGGGATAGGGATGTGTAGTTGGGCATATGTATTGTCATTCAATGTCTTCCCTGTATGAAACTGAACATCACAGGGTATCTGTGTGATGCTGTGACCATCTGACTACTTTACATAATGGAAAGTGTTCATTAGATCAATTATTTATGCTTTAATAGAATGATTTGATTGAAAAGTTCTGAATGGCCAAATTAGAACAACAAAATATTTAAAAACATTAAAACACCAGAAAAGGTCAGGCTTAAAATCTTTTCTGATTAGCAGTCCTTTTAGAACACAAATGAATGTGAAGGAAATACCTACACAACCAAGTCCATGATGTAGAGATCCAATCTGTAGTAGAAAGATACATACAAGTGCATTAAACTTCAGAGAAACACAAAATCATATAATATCAAGTAAATTCTTCAAGGTCTTAATATGACTAAAGTCGTATAAAATAAAATAAAAACACTCCTATAAATAATTATAAGCAACTGCTTCCAGATTTCTCTCTCTCATTGTTCTACTGTTAGTATCACTAATGGGAACACAACAGGAGATATAGTAACTGCCATGAGTCCAAATAATATTTACACAGAGCTTGTACATTGCAGAGAGTGTGTCCTGCTTTTGAAATACTACTTTCTGCTTTATATGGCTTTGGCCATTCTACATTGTAACCTGTTCTTCTCAGAAAAGCAATTTTATGGAAACAGGCAAAGGTGTATTGAGAATGCCCATCCCATCTCACATATGCACCAAGGGCATGGAGAAGACAAGGGCATATATTCTCAATGGCTGCCCCGCACATTTGGATGATTTTTCCTTAGAGTCTTGCTATACTGTACACAAATGTTAGTAAGGGATCTTTATTTGGGTAGGCTTTTGGTACTTGGGGTTAAGCCGCTGTATGAGGGATTGCATGCAGTAAAGTTATCTGCATATTTATTCATATGCTCAATAGGACTCTCTCAAGTAAACTGCATGGGACTGTACACTAAGAGCTATTGTATACATCATACTGGAGGAGCTAAACTACTCTGTGGTTTAAGGTGGGGTGTAAAAGTAAAGTTGCGCCGTTGAGTCGGTGTTGACTCCTGGCGACCACAGAGCCCTGTGGTTGTATTTGGTAGAATACAGGAGGGGTTTACCATTGCCATCTCCCACGTGGTATGAGATGATGCCTTTCAGCATCTTCCTGCCCAATATAGGTGTTTCCCATAGTCTGGGATTCAAACCAGCAACTTCTTGCTCCCTAGGCAAGTTACTTCCCTGCTTCGCCAATAGGTAGCTAAGGTGGGGTGTGGCATGGCAGAAAACAAAAAACTCTAATCATATACAGAGCTGAACAATTCAAGCTTTCAGACAATTTATCTTCTAACGTACTGAAATCTGCCTTCAAATGTTTAGGCTGGTAGGACACACAGCTCAGCAGGTAAAGCACAGTTTTTTCATGTGTGCTCTACCCTCCAATACCAGGCATTGCCAGTTAAAAGGTGAATGGATGGGGACAGAACTCTGAGACCTTGCAGAACTGTTACCAATTGAAGGAGGCAGTGCAGAGCTATCCGTGTAGAAATTATCCACATTTAAAATTGGAGAAGAATTCTGGGAGTTTGAAAAAGCTCATGTCAAAGGAGAGGTGATCTCAAGTCCAAATAAATAATAATAATAATCACCACATCTTGCCTGATATGCCTTCAATCCTTGGTACTGACTGACAGTAGGAACATAGTCAGACCATAGGTCCATCTAACTCAGTATCGTCTACACAGACTGGCAGCGGCTTCTCCAAGGTTGAAAGGCAGCAATCTCTCTCAGCCCTATCTTGGAGATGCCAGAGAGGGAACTTGGAACCTTCTGCTCTTCCCTGAGTGGCTCTTCCCAGAGCGGCGGAATATCTTCTTTTGCGTTAAATTTTTATTGATTTTAACAATGTCTTGAACATCTCATTACATCTAATTAAACAAAAATTGACTTCCAGCTCACCAATCAGCACGAATCACTAACTATACAATTGACCCTTGCTATAATAATTCAAAATATATATCCTATATCTTACCAAACTCGATTTTAGTCTACTCAGCCTCCTAATATTACTAAATTTCAAACTCTGTTGAAAAATCAAAGAGCGGTGGAATATCTTACAGTGCTCACACATCAAGTCTCCCATTCATATGCAACCAGGGCAGACCCTGCTTAGGCAAGGGGACAAGTCATGCTTGCTACCACAAGACCAGCTCTCCTCTCCTCTCCACTAACCCCAAGAGCAATCATATATTTTCCTTTAATAGCAAATAAATAGTGGAGGGGAGTGTGTTTTTGAAGGGCAGCGAGAAGGGAGCTGGTAGGAACAGTGTTTTGGGAGCAAGGACTGGCATTTTTCAAGTCTCAAATTGCCTTGAAAATTATCTGGGGTTCCCACCCCCCACCACAATTTTGGGAGGAAAGAAACTGAATAATTTACCAGGCAATATGAGGTGAGTGAGAGGGGGCTTGGTCATCCTTAGCAGAGAGAATGAGGAAAGAAAGACCAATGATTTGATTCAGTATAAGGTAACTTTGTATGTACAAATAATTTATCTCTTCCTTTCTTAATATAATAGTTTCACGGAATTCACTAGTTAGGATAACCATTAGTGGAAAATCCACTAGTTGCAAGTTGTGAATTGTGGCCACAGGATAGCCCACACAACGAACAGATTTGGAAGTCTTCCTTATTGTGCCTAAAGTTGCAGAATTAAATCGGCAAAAGGAAGAGAAGGCCCTGCCCACTTCCATCTTTTCATTGCTCATAAACTCCAAAATTTGTCATCACTCCAAAATTGCCTTTTTTGTATGGAGCAACATGATGGCACGATACTTCATAAAAGCGGCTAGAAAGAAGTAGTGATTAGGGGCAAGAACAATGCAAAGCTCCTTCAAAATTAAAGACTGGGCTCTTTGGGGGTTTCCTCCTCACCTGCTGGTGCCTTCCAGAATGTACATAGTGGTGGGGGGGGCAGTGCTGGTAGCAGCAAAGTCTCTTGCAAAGATGGCAACCATTATCCTTCCCACAAGGTTTCTAAATGCTATAACAGTAGTAACCCAACTGGAATCCATTTAACCATGTATGCAAAGTCAGCAAGTACATACCTGCCAGCATGTCCCTATTTTCCCATTCAGATGAACAGGGAAATAGGGACCTGTCAGCAGGAATGAATATATTAGCTCATTCCTTGTGGCACATTTAGACATTATTTGGCTGTTATATGGTCTCAAAAGCACATTAATATAATTCAAGGTGAAACAAGATTTTATTACACGATCAACAGGCTTCTATAAATTTGGATCATCAGTGATCACTATAGATAGATCGTATTTGCCCGCTGAGCTGTCTATGTATCTAATGCCTAAACATATCTCAAGTCTAACTGAACATCAGCTGATGGGAAAAGAGATTTAAAGTTTCAATGGCCACTCTCCCTGCTCCTCAGCTAGTGCATAGGGAGGCTTATAAAGGTGCATGAGTTGCTGTATGCCAGCCATTCATGTAGTCTGAGTATGTAACCTATTCTTTGGGTTAGGTTAGGCATTCCAATATCGCAGACTTGGCAATCCCAAACTGTCCAAGAATCTTACCTCCACAATATTGGAGAACTTTGTGTATAGAAAACTATAGCTGCTCACAAGATAGGAACCAGGTAAGAAGAAAACCTGCTTCTGGGCCTTTACAGCAATACAGCTGCCAGTTACTTAGCCCAAATTTTGAGCACCTATTAGCCATGTCTGTCCTAGAGACATACTATCTTTCATGAGTGACCAATTTATAATGAAGGACAAGCCTAAGAGCACATCAGTTTTCCAGCAGTCCTCAAATGTGTAATATAATTGGGTGAAGTTTCACCAAACTTACCGGCTTCTTTCCTACTATGAGTTTTTCAACTTTTTGGACCTGGGACACATGATCCTCATTTGTCTTGAGCTCACGCTTTCGAATTCTCTCATAAATCCCAATAAGCATCTCTCGTGGGATATCTTCACCATCATCCACACCTGCACATTCAAAACCAATAGTTATCAAATCATAAACATCTCCACAGTTTGAGGATGATGCTCCTCTCCTAAAGGGCAAAACAAAGATATTAAATAGTAATGCTTATTTGCATTATCAACTCCTGTACTGAAACCACTGATATTTCTGCTAAAGCCTAAATTACATAACATGTTCCCAAATATCCACATAATCTGCTATTTAACAATTAAAGTAACTGTAATACTATTTCAAAAACAAAAAAGGCAACATTACATGCTATTTGTTCTTTCTATGACATTTGGAATGTTTTCACATGTTTCCCACATTGCAATATATAGGCTGCACAATCAATGTTCAGTAAACAGATTACAGTATATAATGCTCAGGTCCTTAGTTATCTAATGATGGCTCAGGACAACAGTCACAAAATATACATGTGTCCACTAAACTAATGCAATTTCCAAGGACATCTGACATTTACAGAGTGCTTTTTGGAACTTTGGGATGTTAAGGTTCAAACTAGATGTTACTTTAAGTATGTGAATGGGTTCAGAGTGCTTTTTAAAATTGTCTATATAGAAGAAGGATCTAAATGGAGCCTCTAGTCCTGATTTACATTGATTCCTTCCTCCAGAAGCTGCTATTTCCCTGGGATATGGAGGAAGCTCTCTGGGGCAAAAAGCAGTTGTGGGCAGTGATCTGAATGAAGCCCATAACTGAAGTGAGGATTAAAGCACCCCTTACCCTCCTATGAGGTGTTTTGGTCCACAAGGGCCTGACTAAGCAGTTATTTACTGACAAAAACAAAACAAACCCAATCACACTATCTCCAATTATGTGCATCAAGCAATAATATCTTGTTCGACCACAATTCAAGCCACACTATTAGAACTGAATCTTGCAAAATGATCTATCTGTATAGTTTTATGCTCGAATAGGCTAAAAGTAACAGAATTCCTTCAAGGAGGCTCAATTATGGATGCATTCACACTAAAAACCAAGTCAAATGTTATGAATCTGCTATGAGTACAATACCTAATAATATAAGGAGTTGGATACACAAACATTATTATGTACACAAGCATTGAATTATTAGGTACACAGATATTATTTACAGAAGCTTTTTGATGGAGAAGTTTACTCAAGATAGACACAGTGACAGCTTCTGTGACTATGGCACAATGATGAAGCAGATATCCCTGTTCATGGAAGCTTCCAATGCAGCTTATCTTCTCTAAGTTGCTCCAGTAGTATGATGATCACACATACAGACCACATGAAGCAGATACATGTAAATATCAGAGCCCAATAATAATAAATTAATCTAATTTTAGATACCACATTATTGTGACAATCCATTACTTGGTGCATTGTCACATTATCCAGAGGGTTCAAGAGTAATTATGATACACAAGAAGTAGCAGCATCAGCAACATTCACAACAGTTGCATTTAGTAGCAGCTTGCCTTGGCAAGGGGGATGTGGCATAACTCCCTCTGGTTTCCAACAGCTCCTGTTGAGCTTCTTCCTCTTATCCTGCCACTTTCAGGTGTTTAACTGCTTTGCCTGCAACCGGGCCACTTGTCAACTAGAGCTGTGCAGGCTGGTTAATCACTGACCAACCCATACAGCTCTACCTGAGGAATAGCTAGCCTGCAGACAGCACATTCTCATGAACATGTTAATCCTGGTTAAATGCAGTTGACTGACATTAGTGTAATTGTGAGAACTTCCGCACAACAGGAATCCTGGCTAAGTTCTGTGTTGTTCACCAGGACATTTAATTTACAATAAGATCTGGGCTAGTCATCCAGCCAGACGCTGTCAGAAGATCCATGGATCATATGAACCTATGTCAATCCTGGCTACCTGCACGCATACCTAGAATGAATCACACAGCATATTGCTCTAGACTTCATAGCCACACACGCAAAAATGCCTTTGGCTGCATGCTGCAGACAACACAACACATCACATCACACCACATCCATGCCTCACACAAACACCTGCATCTGCCCCAATACCCACACTCCAGTCTCTGTCCCAGAAGATCACTGTGTTAACAGGTCACTCCATGTCCTATGCAGAGCAAGGTGTTTCTTTTTAAAACAACAACAAATGTATTAAACCTGCAGATCCATATGAGTACAAATGACTTTCCTATACCCTCTTCTGCCACCTGAGAAGTCACTCTTGAGAGCTTTGGCACCTCATGAGTGGATGGCAAGCTGTGCATGTATCCTCTGCCCAATTCTGGTGGGCTCTCCCATTCCCTGCCACACAACACGCCATTCTATTCCTGAGAGGCCCCTGACTTTCATGGGAATATGATCTTCTAACAGCAGGAGACAATGACATAGCTTAATTTTGGTGATGAAATTTTTTGCTACCAGATTATTTCAGACTTGATGCTCAACGTAATTTACTCTAATAGGATCATTATACTCATTGCATAGTATAACCGTGTACGTGCCAATTATTATTTAAACTCGTAAATATTCAGGCAGCTGATGCTATTTTTTAGGTATGGCTTTTGTGGCATGAAGAGAAGTTTGAATCACAACAGCTACAAAATAATTGTAAGCAGTGTTCCCTCTAACAGGAATTTCCAGATTTTGTTGACTACAACTCTCAGTATCTCCAGCTGTAATAGCCTTTGCTTGGGTATTATCGGAGTTGTAGTCAACATCATCTGGGAACCCTGTTAGAGGAAACACGTCTTGTAAGGATATGGAAATAAGTTTGAATTGTAAGATCTTACTTTCTCTATTTTCAGTGAGACAAGAATTGTGTGAAAAGAAGCACCAAATGTACTGCTTACATGATATAATACTTTGATCAAAATGATTACTACTATCAGCTGGAAACAAAGACCTATTGTCTCTTATAAAAACTGGTCCCAATAGCTTGCTACATTATTAAATTTGTGGGGTGTGGGGACTCAACTATTTTGGAAATCTACAAGAATCATCCTCCCGTTAGATTTTATAGTGGGCAAAAAAGCATTTGCTGGATTACTATAAATTTTAAACAGGCTTACTTTGTTCCTCAAGAAAATACATCCAGGTGGGGGGAAAAACCTCACCTCTCCACCACTTTAGGGCATGCTGCAGCATGGGCAATTTATTATTATCATCATCCTGCCTTATATAAAATCCCAAGAGAGTTTAAAAAAATTAAAATCACAAAATTAAAATAGACAAAAACAATTTAAACACAGCATATCACAGCCAACAGACACACAGAGAGAGAGGAACATAGGAAGCTGCCTTCTACTGAGTCAGACCATTGGTCCATTTAACTCAGTATTGTTTACACTCATTGGCAGTGACTCTCCATTTCAGGCAGTAGTCTTTCCAAGCCCTACCTGGAAATGCCAGAAATTGAACCTGGGACCTTCTGCATGCAAAGCAAATGCTCTACCACTGAGCTATGGCTCTGTGTGTGTGTGTGTGTGTGTGTGTGTGTGTGTGTGTGTGTGTAAAAAATAACCACGGCATAAGACCAGCATAGCAGTCAGAGACCAAAGGCACAGGGGAACAGCACTGCCTTTGTCTGCCATCAAAAGTGAGACAAGGGTGGGAGGGTGCAGATGGCCACAGGGAGAGCATTGCACAATCTGGGGACAATAATAGAGAAGGCCCTGACCCATGTGCACAACAACTAGTTTCTTGCTGTTGGCATGTGGAGCAGAGCCCTCTCCACTGTTCTTGTATGGTGAAGAAACAGGTAGTCCTTCATATAGTTCTCACTAACAATAATTAAATTAGCCTTTGGAGAAGGCCAAGCATGTATAGTCCAGCTCCCACATTCATCTCTTTTTTAATAAACACTTCATTAACATGAACGTCTATTCATTAATAAGAATATCTGCCCGAACTATCTCATGCAGACTTCACAGCTTTAGCACTGATTTTCTTTCTTTTCAGATCATAAATTAGATCAAGTCAGCTTCTTCAAAGTTCTAAAACTTCAACCCTTTTATAAAGAGAACGACACAAACATGCTAACTAGAACAATACACATTATCCTTCTGTGATTTTTGTACTGGTAGAGTTCTGCGGCACTACTTACGTCCCAAATAAAGCAACACCGCCATTTTTACAACTAACTTTCAAAACTACCTTGTGAATTTTCTAACCTTTTGCCAAAGTACTAGGAATCAGTTTGATCCCATTGAAAAGTGAAAAAGGACAATGCTGCACTATCACCCATAAAACATTACATACCCCCTTTACAAAGTGTTCCTTGCCTGGAGCTTTCCCAGACAGGAAAACTTTCCTAGACAGTCACCTCCAGATTACTGGGAAGCTTTACTGAGAGTTCAAATTTGTCACACACACACACACACACACACACACACACACACGCGCGCAAAAAATGGATTTTTAAAATCTGGACATAAATCAGGCTAGGCTGTAACACACGATGAAAAACCTGATTCATGTGTAAAGTGCTCCCCAATATCTCACATGGACTTTGGTGCAAATCCAGCCAATGTGTGAATACACACTCTCCATTCTGAGCTAAAAGCCTGTATGGGAATGCTCCTGGTAAAGCATTACTTAAGGGTTAGCCTTTAGCTTCAGGAAAGGCTGGCTGTCCACACTTGTTTCATAAGGTTCAGGAACAGATTTGTTTTATTTATTTATTGTTAAATTTGTATACTGCCTTTCATTAAAATAATCCCAAGGCGGTTCACACAGAAAAATTAAAAGAAGACTATAAAAGTCACATGTTCAAAACCAACCTATTTGGTCTTTAGATTCTGATAAAGCACCAGAATATACCTACCTCTTAGATTCTTGACAAAATCTTCAAGTTTCATTTTGCGTTCTGGTTTTACATTTGGACTATACATGTCTGTGTTTAATAATATGATTGCAAAAGCTAGGATGAAGATGGTATCGGGATTTCTGAATTGTCTCACAACGCCCGGATTACAGATGCAGTACCTCTGACTACAAAATACATGAAAGGAAAAGACTAGGTCAGATTCAGGGATGAATTGATGTGTCATTTAGAACAAATTAATAAACTGTTCCATTAAGGATGCTCAACTTATAATGACTGTATCACAAACATTTATTGCTCTAGAATTATTTACCATTTTATCATGTTCACTCAGCTAATAATAGCACCTGTAATAATAATGATTTATTATTATGCACACCAATTATATCCAAACTACTGTCTAGATAATTCTGTGGTCAAAGCTATATTTAACCACAACTAGCTCCATTAGCATCTACATTTAACTACATCCAGCTCCAGAAAAGCATGTACGCCCAAATCTTTCACAAGCTGAATTCAGATGCATATGACTAACAACACAGTTAGGTAAGCACTATCTTGTGGAACATAAAGAATTAACTATCAAAATGTGTGCGATACATAATAAACTGTATGCAGGTGTCAATCATGTCCACGCATTAATGTAAAACTAAGCTCAATGGAAGCTACTGCAAATTATAACAGTCATATGGCCTATACATCCATCTTGAGGGAATCTTAGGCATCTGCCAGCAAGATAAAGCAATACAGATGTCAAGCTTTTGAGAACAAACATAGTTCATGTGAAGTGCACCATTGGTGTTGGTGAACCTTGCCTCCTACTGTCTGAACATACGGGACCCAAACATGCCAGATTATGCAATAAAACACAATGCAACTTTGATCCATTATTTGATTTTTATATTTATATGAAGGTTTTATACTCTATATAGCATGCACATACAAGCGTTTCCACATGCCTGATTTCTCTGGCCAATAGCTTCAACAGAGCTATGGTATCCTATGAGGCAAATACTTTATTTTTAGAATACTGGAAGATTCTTTCTTCCCACATATCTTCCCACGTCCCCACCAAGTATAAAGAACACTTGTCTAGGCTTTAATAAGTTAATGCTCTTTACTAAGCTAAGCTAAACTGCTTAATTAAAGGTCAACAGAGTACACTACAAAATGTAATAAAGAACAATGCCTTCATTTCAATAAGTTGAGATTCTATAATATTTCATTTCATTTTAAATATTTAAGCTGAAATCGGACAGGTTTAGGATTCAATTAAGAATTTATGACACAAGAAACAAAGCTGCTACAGTATAAACTTAGTAGAATTTTAGATCAAGAAACTATTCACTTCTGCAAAGTGAAACACAGAACTCAATACGTCTGAGAATATTCAATTGTACTACCACTGCAATTCAAAAGATGAGAGAATAAATCCAAATTAATTAACTATTAATTAACAGCTTATGCCATACCTAAAAGCCTCAATAAGTCGTTCTACTTTCTGAGCTTCTCCTTGGACTCGGATATGAGCTTGAAATTTCCTGAGTGCTTCATCCAGTTCCATAGCTGAAAAGTCCATCTCATCCACAACACAGCTACGGCAAGAAATAATTTTTTTTTCATTTGTTTTTATTTTGTCACCATCCATTTTAAAACTTTTTTTTAGTTCGACCATGTCTTCTGTATTAATCCATTTATATTTTATACCTGAGTATGACATTCATTCAAATGCATTATGCAATTATGGAAGGGCACACTATATCATAAAAAAGCTGATCTCAGCAGGTCTTAATTTTTCTTTATTGCAGAGCTGTTGGAATATTGATCAATGCAGGAGACACCCTATATTAACAAATAATCATCAGTTTTATGCTCCCAAGAAGCATAATGAATCTTATGATTGGTGGCTGTACTAAAAAAGTAAACACACTTTTTTTGTGGGACAAACTTGCGTTTTGGGTGGTATACGAATATGATAAATAAAAATAAAAATAAATAAATAAATAAATAAAATAAACCTGTCCTACATTGTGGGAAGCAACATTATTAATGAGCAGTTGGATGGAGAACAACAGAGATTAGCCTCCTCCTTTCCTGTGCATGTCACAAAGAAGGTGGAGAGAAGAGTCAGTGAGCTCTAACTTTCCTACTTGCATGCCTTTGACTGGAGAGAAGATGGAAATAGTAGTATTCTTTCCAATGTCTGACAGTGGGGGTGCTGGTTACTGCCAACACTCTATTTAACAATGTAAAGAAAAAAAGGGAAAAGATGAAGAATGGGCAAATGGAGAGAGACCTGAGCACATAAGGACTTATTTGTAAGACTGATGGACTAACATGATTTTCATTTGGCAAAAATCATGACCTAATTGCCTTTTCAAATGCTAACTTTCAAATTAAAAACCTGTCAGTTTCTTTCCTTCTAACAAGCCTTTTAAGGTTATAAAACTAGAGATCAAACACTACAAAGTAAAATAGACTAATTCAGGTGTCGCAATAAGAATGTATGACCCATATTAAAAAGATTTTTATTGAATACGTCGCTGAATATTAGGAAGTTGGACTAGGAGAGGTCCAGAAATTATAGCTCTAGGACCTCGAAAAGAACTCGTGACACACTGTCAAAGATATTGGGTTACAACTGGGACCTGCATTCTGTTAATCTCAGCGCTGTAAAGAGCATTATATTCCAACTGGATACCCTTATGACAAACCTGAGTTCTCATTTCCTAATGACCTATATATCTACAACAATACTGAACTTGGTTATTTACAGGAGGTTACCTGCCAGTTATTTTCATTCAGTTAAAAACTGTTGCAAATTCTGATGTATGTGCAGTGTACCAGCATTATTATAAGCATTTTTCTATAACACAATTCCCCATCAAATCTCAAATTCCTTCTGAGTACAAGAGTTAGTCATAAGAGCTGCTGTTGCTGAAACTGTCTGTTGTACACATGCAAATTGTTTTCCCAGCAGGTTTCCTACTGTGCAGCTCTTGCATCCAAATCACTGATTCTGAAACCTGTAAATGGGAACTGTAGTTTAGACAATCACTAGGAGTAAAGTGTTGACTGCACAACATTCAGAAATAACTTTCTGCATTCCCTGGATCATGTCTATAAGTTGTAACTAGGATCATGAACATTTCAAAATATTTATTATTTATTTATTTTTCCTATTTATATACTGCCTTTGTGTGCCTCTAGTGGGTATGCACAATTGATCGATTGCTTTTCTTCTATGAAATTGTTTTTGACTTTTTTATCCCGTGAAATTGTTTTGTTATACTGTTTTATAATGTTTTAATTTCACAGGGTAAAAAAGCTAAAAACAATTTCATAGAATAAAAAAAAATTAAACTGTTTAAAATTAATTTCAGTTAAAAGCCTGAGAAAACAGGTGCGTCCTGAGGGTCTTACTAAAAGAAAACAGAGATGGAGATGCTTTTATTTTGACAGGGAGCATATTCCACAGCCCCAGGGCAGCCACAGAGATGGCCCACTCTTGAGTCGCCAAACGAGCCAGTGGCAACCATTGCTAGACCTCTCCAGATAATCTCCATAGGTGACAGGGTTCATGACCAAAGAGGCACTCTCATAAGTATCCTGGGCACAAGCCATTGAGGGCTTTATAGGTAATAATCAGCACTTTGCATTTCATTTGGAAACCTATCGGTAGCCAGTGCAATTCTTTTAAAATTGGTTATACAGTCTCTTCGGGTTGTCCCAGAGACCAGTTTGGCTGCTGCATTCTGTACCAATTGTAGTTTCCAGACTACAAAGGCAGCCTCACATACAGGTGAAACTCGAAAAATTAGAATATCGTGCAAAAGTTCATTAATTTCAGTAATTCAAATTAAAAGGTGAAACTGATATATGAGATAGACGCATTACATGCAAAGCGAGATAAGTCAAGCCTTAATTTGTTATAATTGTGATGATCATGGCATACAGCTCATGAAAACCCCAAATCCACAATCCCAGAAAATTAGAATATTACATGGAACCAATAAAACAAGGATTGTCAATAGAACAATATCGGACCTCTGAAAAGTATAAGCATGCATATGTATTCAGTACTTGATTTGGGCCCCTTTTGCAGCAATTACTGCCTCAATGCGGCGTGGCATGGATGCTATCAGCCTGTGGCACTGCTGAGGTGTTATGGAAGACCAGGATGCTTCAATAGCGGCCTTCAGCTCTTCTGCATTGTTTGGTCTCATGTCTCTCATCCTTCTCTTGGCAATGCCCCATAGATTCTCTATGGGGTTCAGGTCAGGCGAGTTTGCTGGCCGATCAAGCACAGTAATCCCATGGTCATGGAACCAGGTTTTGGTACTTTTGGCAGTGTGGGCAGGTGCCAAGTCCTGCTGGAAAATGAAGTCAGCATCCCCATACAGCTCATCTGCGGAAGGAAGCATGAAGTGCTCCAAAATCTCCTGATAGACGGCTGCGTTGACTCTGGACTTAATGAAGCACAGTGGACCAACACCAGCAGATGACATGGCTCCCCAAATCAACACAGACTGTGGAAACTTCACACTGGACTTCAAGCATCTTGCATTGTGTGCCTCTCCATTCTTCCTCCAGACTCTGGGTCCTTGGTTTCCAAATGAGATGCAAAAGTTGCTCTCATCAGAAAAGAGGACTTTGGACCACTGAGCAACAGACCAGTTCTTTTTTTCTTGAGCCCAGGTAAGACGCTTCTGACGTTGTTTGTTGTTCAGGAGCGGCTTGACAAGAGGAATACAACATTTGAAGCCCATGTCCAGGATCCGTCTGTGTGTGGTGGCTCTTGATGCACTAACTCCAGCCTCAGTCCACTCCTTGTGAAAGTCCCCAACACTTTTGAACGGCCTTTTCCTGACAATCCTCTCCAGGCTGAGGTCATCCCTGCTGCTTGTGCACCTTTTTCTTCCACACTTTCCCCTTCCACATAACTTTCTATTAATGTGCTTTGATACAGCACTTTGGGAACATCCAACTTCTTTTGCAATTACCTTTTGAGGCTTTCCCTCCTTATGGAGGGTGTCAATGATGGTTTTCTGCACAACTGTCAAGTCAACAGTCTTTCCCATGATTGTGATTCCTAATGAACCAGACTGAGAGACCATTTAAAGGCTCAGGAACCCTTTGCAGGTGTTATAGATTGATTAGCTGATTGGAGTGGGACACCTGGAGCCTAGACTATTGACCCTTTTCACAATATTCTAATTTTCTGGGATTGTGGATTTGGGGTTCTCATGAGCTGTACGCCATGATCATCACAATTATAACAAATTAAGGCTTGACTTATCTCGCTTTGTAATGCGTCTATCTCATATATCAGTTTCACCTTTTAATTTGCATTACTGAAATTAATGAACTTTTGCATGATATTCTAATTTTTCGAGTTTCACCTGTAG
Organism: Hemicordylus capensis; assembly: GCF_027244095.1. NCBI lineage: Eukaryota > Metazoa > Chordata > Lepidosauria > Squamata > Cordylidae > Hemicordylus > Hemicordylus capensis. The sequence continues at coordinate 313,181,699 of NC_069658.1, read as the reverse complement.
AGTGCATTACAGCAGTCGAGCCTGGAGGTTATCAACCAGCATATTCACCAAAGTTTTAAGGTCATTTACCTCCAGAAATGGGCTTAACTGACATATCAGCCAAAGCTGATAAAAAGCACTCCAGGAAAGCACTCCCAAGCTCCCAAAATATGACCGGTGGAATCCTGTGACAAAATGTCATGTAGTAAGGGAAGAACATAAAGGCAGCAAAACACCTTGCTCCTTTTCCACTTAGGCTACTATAGCCTCTATAGCCTCATGGTTTTTTAAGCTAGAAAGGCAGCCCCTCACACTAGTGTGCAACTGATCCCTTGTAGCAAACTCTCTCATTCCCTTGTCTAATTCTTCTCACCTCCTTTCTGACCTCATCCAACCCTTTTCTCTACTGTCCTCCATAGCTGTTAAAAGAGGCACTGAGTTTCCTTCCGGTTTCATTGTGCCAACAGCACAAAGAAAACACACCCATTCTTTTTTCTAAAGAAAAGTAACATAGGGCAGCATCCAGACTAGTTAGGCAAGAAATCAATGGGACCAGCTAATTACCCACACTTTTCCTGCATATGCCCCCTCCCTGCCTTTTTCATGGCCTGCACCCACACACCACATTTACTATATCCTTGTGCATTGGGGTCGTGGCAGGGGGAGAAGGGCTTTCAACCCTACCTCCAGCTGCAATATCAGTCTGGACCAGGACTGCGGCAGAATCAATTTAACTTTTTTTTAAAAAAAGTATGCACTGGCAAAACATGCACATAAAACAATATATAACTTGACCATCAGAAGAGGCAGAAACTGTGGCTAAGAACTAACCATGTTTTGCACCTAAGATTGGAAATGAGCTTTAAACCATAACTTCAAATCCTAGCTAGCCTAGTTAGTGCAAAAATAATCCTTACTTGAAGTTCAGCAGGAAGAGGAGTGTGGAGGAGTGTGTGATCAAGAGTACATCTGTACCACGACAGAAACCCTAATTCTGAGAGGATGTAGTGGAAATGTTATTTCAAAGGAAAGGAGATTTTCATCCAGGAAAGCTCAGATACTCTATGAGTAAAATTTGTACTAGCTTTTCTTAAGCCCAGTGGGGTTAACAGACACAGCTAGTCAGATGATTTATTCCTGATTAGAATCAAGTCTTTTGCTGGCATGCTGGTGTTCGTTATAATCACTGAACAAAATGCCTCAACTGGAAAATCTTTTCCATGATCCAATTAATTATGGCACACAGCCATAAAATAACTACAAATAGCCAATACAAAAAGACAGGCCTTCTGCTACTGGCTTGGCTAGCTATCATATTGCAACAAAACTTGCCATCTTCCCTAGAGAAAAGAAGAGAAGAGAAAGGAAGCTATGGCTGCCACTGGTGGTTTGATCAATGTTTATAATGTAATTTCTTATGTTCCGAAAACTATAGCTCTGTTCATTTGTGTTCTATTTTAAAAAAACCAACAAACAGGCATTTTTGTTTTGTTTCTTTTTTAAAAAGTGCAATGGTTCAATCAACAATACAGCAATGTAAGTAACATATTAAATAATACTTTTTTTAAAAGCAACATATTAAAATAAATAATTAAAATAAATAATTTCCTTGTCCCTGATTTAAACTAGCATAGGAAGCTTTCGGTACTCTTAATACTGACTGTTGTAACTGAGAGATGGACTGGTATATTTAATTTATCTGGCTAGATTCAAGCACTCAATTAAGCATACTCAAATATCATCGAATGGCCTTTAAAAATAAATATAACAAAACAAAAAGGTAGTATTTAATATATAAAGAGTTAAGAGTTTCAGCATGTGGAATTTTTTTTGAAGGGGAGGTGGCCAGAATTAAATTTGCTAGTCTAGATGTAGGTCATATGTTTTTGGCAACATCTCACATATCACCAATAATATTTCCATGTGTTGTAATTCCCAGCACAAGTGCCTTCCTTTGTTATACCTAAGCCAGATTCCAACATAATGTTTTCATTGATCAGATTGCTTCTGGAACACACAGCTTTGAAACTGAAAGTAAGATTGGTAAACTTACCATGAAGGTTCTTTCTCCACAGTGTACGGAGAATATCCTTTAAGATGGGTTGTCATGCCCACTTGCTCGCAGCAGACAGGATCACATTCAGGAAACTTAGTATTCCCATGGTGCCTCAAGTCATGACCCTCCCAGTTCCGGGACCATCTGGCAAAAAGTTTCAAGGAAGAAAAAACGCTCTAGAAGTAAAGGCAGAAATAGCAAGAGAGAACAGGGGAGAAAAATCCCTGTTCTTTTTCTATTTCTCCAAAAATCCCTGTTCTAGATCCATTTCTCCATACCAATTTAATCAGAAAATGGCATGACCCCCACTAAGTGCCTGCCTGGAGGTGATATTTAGATGGATGAGGGATAACAGGCTGAAGTTGAATCCAAACAAGACGGAGGTATTGTCTGTAGGGGGTTGGGATCCGAGAAATAGTTCATATCTGCCTTTTCTGGATGGGGTTACACTCCCCCTAAAAGAGCAGGTTCATAGTCTGGAAGTGCTCCTGGATCCCAAATTCTCCCTGGTTTCTCAGGTTGAGACTGTGGCCAGGAGTGCTTTTTATCAGCTTCAGCTGATACACCAGATAAGCCCATTTCTGGAGAAAAAAACCCCTTAAAACGGTGGTACATGTGCTGGTAACCTCCAGGCTTAACTACTGTGATACACTCTACGTGGGGCCGTCTTTGTACGTAGTTTGGAAACTACAATGGGTTCAGAATGCGGCAGCCAGATTGGTCTCTCGGTTTACACGAAGGGACCATATTGTTGTTGTTGTTGTTTACACAGTCAGACAGGTGTTATTGACTGGTTTATTTTATCCAGACATCGAGTCCTTCCCAAGGACCTGGGATGGCTGCATTTTATTGTCAATGTTGTGGCTGTTATTATAGGTATCGTCGCAGAATATAGGCTGTTCCCATTAAAGATGCTTTTTGTAATTGGCTGATGGTGATTTCTGTGGCCCCTATGGTGTTGAGGTGCTCTTCAAGGTCTTTTGGAATTGCACCTAGGGCGCAAATTACCACTGGGATTATTTTGGTCTTTTTCTGCCACAGCCTTTCAATTTCAATTTGTAGATCTTTGTATTTTGTGATTTTTTCCATTTCTTTTTCTTCTATTCTGCTATCCCCTGGTATTGCTATGTCGATTATTTTGACTTGTTTTTCTTTCTTCTCGACTACAGTTATATCTGGTGTATTTTGTGGCAGATGTTTGTCTGTTTGTAGTCGGAAGTCCCATAGTATTTTTGCATCTTCGTTTTCTAAAACATTTTCAATTTTATGGTCCCACCAATCTTTGTCTAAAGGTAGCTTGTATTTTTTGCAGATGTTCCAGTGCATCATCCCTGCTACCTTGTAATGCCTTTGTTTGTAGTCAGTCTGTGCAATCTTTTTACAACAGCTGATTAGGTGGTCCACGGTTTCATCTGCTTCTTTACAAAGGCGGCACTTGCTGTTTGTTGTTGACTTTTCTACTTTTGCTCTTATTGCATTTGTTCTTAGTGCCTGTTCCTGTGCAGCCAGTATTAAACCCTCTGTTTCTTTCTTCAAGTTGCCATTCTTAAGCAACTGTCAGGTCTTGGTGAGGTTTGATTTTCCACTTATATTGTGCAAATATTGACCACGCAGTGGCTTATTTTTCCATTGTTCTGCTCGGTTCTTGACTTGTTCATTCTTGTAGGCCTGCTTTGTTTCCTTGGTGTTGAATAGTTTCTCATTATTGGCCATTATAAGTGCACCTTCTTCACTGTCCTTGATATATTCTTCAAGGCCTCTTTTCTCTTCCTCTACTTTTTGATGGACTTGCAGCATTCCTCTTCCACCTGAGCTGTGAGGGAGGTAGAGCCTATCCACATCACTGTGGGGGTGCAGAGCATGATTGATGGTCATTATTTTCCTGGTCTAGCAGTGCCTGTGTCCAGTCCATTATTCCTGCAATGTATCTGATAACAGGTATAGCCCAGGTGTTTATGGTTTTTATGGTGTTCCTGCCATTGAGTTTGGACTTTAGGATTTTTCTAACTCTCCTGATGTCTGCGCTTCTAATTTTTCTTTTAACTTCAATATGTGCAATGTTATCAGCCTGGAGAATGCCCAAGGAGAATGCCCAAGTAGTTGTAATGTTCTTTATCTTCCAGGTTCTTGATGTTGCTTCCATTGGGCAGTTCTATTCCTTCTGTTTTTCTTATTTTCCCTCTGTTCATTATTAATGCAGCACACTTGTCTAGTCCAAACTCCATTGCTATATCGCTACTGAATATACAGACAGTGTTTAGCAGTGATTTGATTTCTGACTGGGACTTTCCATACAACTTCAGATCGTCCATGTACAGCAGATGGTTGATTTGACTTGATGTTTTAGATGTTTGGTATCCCAGGCCTGTTTTGTTTAGTATTTGTGAAAGTGGGGTCATGGTGATTACAAACAACAGAGGGGATACTGAGTCCCAATGGAAAATACCTCTTCTAATGCTAACCTTTCCAAGTGTCTTGCCATTGATTGTTAGCTGTATACTCACATGCTCATTGCTTTTTTAATAAATATCTGAATATTTTTGCTGACACCAATTGTGTCATTTTAGTATCCATGTGTGAGGCAATGAGTCGAAGGCTTTCTTGTAGTCAATCCATGCAACACTTAGATTGGTTTTTCTTCTCTTGCAATTTTCTAAAATCATTTTGTCAATCAGCAGCTGGTCTTTTGCGCCTCTGCTGTCCGGACAATTTTCTTTCTGTTCAACTGGAAGCTGTTTGTTAGTTAATAAGTGTTGCATTACTTCATCTGCTATTATTCCAGTTAATAATTTGAACATGGTTGGAAGGCAGGTTATCAGTATAATTACTTGGAACTCCATCTTTTGCTGGGTCTTTCATTATGAGATGGGTTTTCCCAGTTGTTAGCCATTATTCAATATCACCTCCTTGCAAAATGTGATTAAACTGTTTTGACAGTCATTTATGAAGGCTTGTTAGGTGTTTAAGCCAAAAGCCATGCAGTTCATCGTTGCCTGGCACAGTCCAATTCTTAATTTTCTTTGCTCTTTCACTTATTAATTCTGGTGTTATTATTAGATCTTGCATTTGTTGGTTACATTTTTCGACCTCTTTCACCCAGCGTTCTTTTTTATTATAATCGATTGGATTGTCCCATCATTTCCCCCAGAATTGCACTGTTTCTTTTTTATTTGGTGTTTCTAAGTTTCTTGCAGTTTCTCCTTCTATGCTTTGGTAGAAACGTCTCTGATTCGACGGGAAGTGGAGATTCTGCCTGTGTTGTGCAATTCTGGCTTCATACCTGCTAATCTTCTTTGACACTGCTGTTATTTGCTGCTTTATTATTTCCAGGACTTCTCTAATTTTCCTTGAATCTAGGTGGTATTTTTGGATCAGATACTGTTTGGTGTTTTCATTCTTCAGCTTCTTGCTTTCATATCTTTCAATTTACTAGCATCTGATCTAAGCCTGGAGATTTTATTTTCTAATCTAATCTTCCATTTAGGTGATGTACTACTTTCTTTTTTTACAAGTCCACTGATCTTATATCCGAGTTCTTGTGTTGTTATTGTTGCTGCACTGTATGTTAGTTGGTTTGTTTCTTGCAAATTATTGGTTATTATTTCTGCAAGAGCAGCATTGACATCTTTTAATACCTGAGCAAGTTGTTTTTTGGCAACTGTTTTTAGAGCTGGAAGTTGAACCCTGGTGGTTGTTTGGTTCATGTGCTCAGATATTTTTTGCTTTAGTTCTTGTTGCTTTTCTGTTAAACGGCATTCGGGTTTTTGAGGTGAAGGCAAAGGGGAGGTTGTCTGGTTTTGATTTTGAAACAGTTCAGCAACAGTGGCATCCTCAGTTTCCAACACCTCCTCCACATGCACCTGAGCAACTTCTTCAGTTGGTGGTAATTCTTCTTCCTCATCTGGAGCCTGTGTTGCTCTTTGCAGTTCTTCCAGCTCAACTCCTGTGAATATTTCATTTCTTATTATGAATCTTCTCTGGTCTGCTAGCCTTTGTTCTGTTATTTCTGTATCTGGATGCTTCTCTTTCCAAATTTGGTACATTCTTTTTAAATAACCTCTTCTAGTTAGACTAGACTTGTAATAGCAGATCATTATTTCCTTGTTGGCATTTTTCATATATTTTTTCCGGTTAAGCAACATTTCTTCCAGTAACCTTGCAGTCTCCCGCTTTGGTTGCTCAACTGAAGATCCTGAGTCCTGTAGCCCACTTGCCACCAGATGTCCATGTACTCCAGCACCTGGCGCAGTCCTTGTTGACCCGGGCGACGACCGATCCGGTATAGATTTATTAAAGTTACGTCTCACCATATTGTTGATGGGAGAGGCACTCTTTGTCTGGCTCCTCTGGTGAGACCTGTCCAGTATGGTTGGACCTCTGGCATAGCTCTCACCTTCCTCAGAGCACGCAAGCCCTACAACCACGCCAAGGTAGTGCCTCACTGGGGGTTATTATTATTATTTTGATTTCTATACCACCCTTCCAAAAATGGCTCAGGGCGGTTTACAAAGAGAAATAACAAACAAATAAGATGGATCCCTCTCCCCAAAGGGCTCACATTATAAGAAGAAACATGACAGGCCCTAGCAACAGTCACTGGAGGTACTGTGCTGGGGGTGGATAGGGCCAGTTACTCTGCCCCTGCTAAATAAAGAGAATCACCACGGTAAAAGGTGCCTCTTTGCGCAGTTAGCAGGGTTTTATATAACACCGATTCTAAAAGAACTGCACTGGTTACTGATATTATTAATTTACATTTTATATCCAGCTCTTCCTCCAAGAAACCCAGAGTGGTTCACTTCATAAGTTTTTCCTCATAACAACCCCGTGAAGTAGGTTAGGCTGAGAGAGAACCCATTTGGTGGCAACTCTGGACCAGGCATTCTCTGTGGCTCCCCCTGGACTTTAGAATGTGCTCCCTACTGAAATAAAAGCATCTTCTTCTCTGCTTAATTTCGTACACCACCTAGAGATTTTGATGTTAGGCACAAATTAATAAATAAAAATAAGACACAGCCTAACAGGCAGTACTACCATATAAAGGGACAATAAATTGTAAGATAACACTAACATGAACAATGATAAAGAGAAAAGGCATCCGCCCCACCCCGCAAAGAACAGAGGGAGAACTCAAAATAGAATCAATAGTGTAGGCACTGCACACATAAACCTGGGGTGGGACGAATACCCTCCATATACTTGGAGAAATAAACTTCATAGTAAGTATACCAATGTTATTTTCTCCCCCAGCTTAAGAGGATATCTTTTAAGACAGGAAATACCAAAGCGGTAGTCACCAGGTGGGAGAAGAGGTTTATGCAGAAAAACAAAGTCTACACAGAAACTACTTGTGGCAGTACAGTGTGTCCAAATGCTGCTTGTGCTGATTGATGGACCTGCAAGTTTGTAGTGCCTGATGAATGGTGAGACAGATGACCAGGTTGCCACCCTGCATATTTCTGATATGGGTGTATTAGCCAAAAAAGTGGCTGCACTTCCAGTGGAATGTGCCGTGATCTTTAGAGGAGAACATGACCCATACACAAGTGAGATGTAGGCCTTTACCCAACGGGCTAAGGTTGATTTTGATGGTTTAGCCCCCATGGACACCAGATGGAAAGAGATGAACAAAGTGTCTGACCATCAAAAATCTTTAGTCCTTCTCAGGCATTTCCTGAGTGCTCTATGAATGTCTATTAATGGCTACTAGTCTGGTGGCTATAGGCCACCTCCAGCTTCAGAGGCAGGATGCCACTAAATACCAGTTGCATGGAAGCAACAGCAGGAGAGGGGGCAAGCCCTCACCCTCTGCCTGTGGGCTTCTCAAAGGCATCTGGTGGCCCATGTATAAAAAAGGATTCTGGACTTGATTAGCCTTAAGCCGATCCATAAGGCTTAATTAATATGTTCTTATGCTCTCTTAATGTCCAGAATGTACCATAACCTTTCCTTTGGGTGTTTAGGAAGGAAACACTTGGGCAAAAGGAAGGAAGAATGATGTCTTGGTTCCTATGGAACGTTGTGTTGACTTCTGGACAATTCAACTTCTAGTTGAATCAGGTTTAAAAACCACATAGTGATGTTGGAATATACACAGATGTTTGTGCACTAAGATAGCACAATTCCAAACCCTGTGGGTGGATGTGATGGCCATGAGAAACAAGACTTTGTAAGACAAAAGCTTAAAATTGTGTTGTCCTGAGGACCTCAAATGGAGCTTCTGGTGAGTACACTGAGAACCTTATTTAAATTCCAAGGAGGAAATGTATGCACCATGGGAGGGGCTAGGCTTGTGGCCCCTTTGAGGCATATCCTGATGTCTGGGTTAGCAGCCAAAGAAGTTTTCTATGAAGAATGAAGTACTGAGGAGAGTGCCATTGCCTATGGCCAAAGGCTATTGGCCACTGGATCCTTTGTCCAGACTCGACTGAAGAAAAGCCAGAACCTGTGATACAGAGTGTTTCAATGGTTGGAACTTGGAAACTGCAGCTAGTGCAAAATGTGGCAGCTAGGGTTTTATCTGGAGCTGCCCAGTGGGAGCACATCACACCTGTTTTGAAAGAACTGTACTGGCTACCATTTTGTTTCCGGGTCCAATTCAAGATGCTGGTTTTGACCTTTAAAGCCCTTAACGATTTGGGCCCAGGATACCTGAGGGACCACCTTCTCCCAAGGGTTGCTGCCTACTTGACGTGGTCATCTGAGGGGACTCTGCTCTGGGTGCCGACAATGAGGAAGGCTCAGTTGTCATGCACAACTGTTGCTGTTGGACTTCTCTGTTGCTGCCCCCAGACTCTGGGATGCTATCCCAGTGGCTATTCGCTCCTCGGTCTCCATCAGAGCTTTTAGAAAGAGTGTAAAATCTTGGCTTTTTGCCCAGGCCTTTATTTGATTGTCTCTACTGCTGCTCTTTGTACTCTGCATTGCTTTTATGCTTTTGTCTTAAATTTTCAATCAGATTTGTTTTATATTTTTAGCTTAATATTTTAATTGTGTCTTTTTTACAATCTTGTTTTTAAATTTTGCTGTAAATCACCTTGGGATTGTTTTAATGAAAGGCGGTATATAAATTTAAAAACAAACAAACATGTTCGTTTTAGACCATTTCAGGAAGGCCATCCAAGTGATCTGATAAATTATCACAGTGAATCATCATCTTGCTGCTAAGATGGTATTTTGGATGCTTACAGAGTAGCCTTTGGATGCTAGGAGCATGTCTTCAGTCACTACGTGTTAAGACGAAGCCACTACGGTTCTGGGTGACGAAGCCGCCATGTAAGGAGGTCCGGGAAGTTGGGGAGAACAATGGTGGTATTGTCATCAGGTCCATAAGGTCCGAAAACCAAGGCATGTTGGGTCAAAAGTGTGCCACCAGAAGTCGATCTTGCTTTGCTTCCCTGAACTTTTAGATGATTTTTGGTAACAGAGTAAATGGGAGGATAGCATACAGCAGTCCCCTAGGCCATGGAGATGTCAAGAGTGTCTAGTCTCTTCACCTGAGGGCAGTGGTATTGGCACAGGTTTGATGACCAGCATATAGAGAAGGTGTTGAATGGCCAGTGTCATGAGGTGATGTTTCCTGGTGTTTCTGGAAAGGGAAGTTATCCTGAAGTGGTCTGGTGGAAATGCTTTCAAGTCCAGGGAGGGTCCATTTGTGATGGTGGAAATTAACCATTGGTCCTTGGTAGACCTTTGCCAGCTGACAAACTTTTTGAGCTGGCCTCCTACAGGGTGTGTCTGTGTGTGTCTGTGTGTGTTGTAGTCATTGCTGTGGTTGCTTCTTGTTGAGGTTCTTGGGGAACTGTGAGGCTCCAAAGTTGCAGCTAGTTTGTCCTTGTCTGAATGGCTGTCTAGGTCTGGAGTTCTATGAAGGATGCCAGGCTAATCTTGTTGTCCTATTGTATCTGGTGTGAGGAAAGAAGCTTTGGTTGGGATGAAAATTAGACTGGTTGGATCTAAAGAGCCTCCTGTTGTCTTTTCTGATAGAAGTCACAGCTGTCTTTTTGTCCCTTGTTTCAACCTTGTGTGATCATGCAGGTCTGGAGAATGTTTGCAGTCACTATCAGATGACCTGATCCTAGACCGGTGTCTAGCTTGAGGCCTGGGTTGAAATCTGTCCTGTTCACATTCTGGAATTGGAAGACGGGCAGGAGTGGACAAAATAGATGATTGAGAACTCTCCCTCCTGTACTAAGGGCACCTTATAGGAAGGGCAAGTGGTGCTGCCAGTGGCACAGCTGGTTGCAGAGAGAGAGCGGGACCTGGTGGCAAAACTAACTCTTGGGCTTCCCACCTCCTTAATAAAATATGATAAATACCACTGCTCTTTCTTAAATAAATGGTTAAGGAGGCACGTCAGATAGATAGATAGATAGATAGATAGATAGATAGATAGATAGATAGATAATTTTTATTGTACCAAGTCTCAAATCCATGAGAGAAGTTTGGGGTAGGTATGTACACAGAACCGGTTCAGAGACCCTTTATGGGTACGCTGGTGTGCGTGTCGGGCACGTGCGCTGGTATTCTGCTGCCCCAAGGGACTTTAGAAAACCGGAGCACTGGTGGGGGAAGAGCGGCGGGAGGGTAAGTGCACCCTCGTCCACTCTTAAAGCAGCAACCCCCCTGCCTTCGAACCACCCCTGCCTGGTTCTGTGCACATCCAGTCTGTGGGCAATTTTTCTCCACGGAGTAGAGGGAGCAGGTGAGGTCTGAACTAGAACAGTGAGAACCTGGCCTTCTGGGACAAGAGTGGCAAGGCTGCAGGTGGGCTGGCAGAACAAGGGTTCTAACCTTGTAGTATTTACTGAGACACCCTGAATAGCCAGGGCAATAAGAACCAGTGTGATCTGATGCTGTGGTGCCTGGATGCCCTCATCAGACAAGTCCTTCCTCTCCTGATCCTTGCTGTGCAAAACGTGCTCCTCTGGATACAAGGAGTCTGGCTGGGAGGGCTATTTGGGAAGGCCGCCTGGAGAAGCACGTGGGATGGAGGTACCTGGGTTGGCAGTAACTCCACCAATAAGTAGAGTTGAGCAGGGATGTGGGCTCTGCCAGCACAGACACTTCTTCCTCTTCCTACTCAAAGTGATCCAAGGGCTGTTGTGGAGCTTCCCTGGCATGGGAGGCAGCAGAGTGGGCCTGCTTGCCGCAAGCTTGTGCGTGTTTGGAGGCCATTTGGTTGTGGTCCATTCAGACTGCACGGTCTGTGCCCTTGAGCTGTTCAATCTTCATGACTGGCTCCGGGTCCTCAAACAATGAGTCCGATGATGGTGCACGCTGCATAGCATGTCCAAAACCAGCAACAGGTGGAATAGGAGGAGAAAGGGGAGAAAATATAAAAGGCTTTTTAAAAAGAATAGGAGAAAAAAGGCAAATGAGAGGAAAGGAGAAGGGGGACGGGAAGGAACAAGAAAAGCAATCAGAAGAAAAAGGCTGGAGCTCTCCGCAGAGCCTGTGCGCAGGAGCAAGACAAGACTGGAACTGGGAGGGTCATGACTTAAAGCACCATGGGATTGCTCTGTTTCCTGCATCAGATCCTGTCTGCTAGAAGCAAGTGGGCATTACTTAAAAGGATACCCTCCTACACAGGGGTAAATATTTGTATTGATTTTTCAGATGACACACCGGCAAGAGTGTAACATCCTGCTCACAGTTCTTTTCTGAAGAATTACTAACTTGAGAATGTACCCAGCATGTTTGCAATTAAACAGAGGATTGCTTGTGGGCAAGGAAAGTTCAGAGGGCAAAGGGAAGTCTGAATGACCAACCTGAGCCCACTAGGTTTTGGAATTGAATGAGAACAATTCCTTCCCATTTATTGAATTGGCACATCCAGAGCTCTACCATGTATCCCTACCAGATTGCACTACCCCATCCATTCAGCCTGACTCTCTCTCTCTCTCTCTCTCTCTCTCTCTCTCTCTCTCTCTCTCTCTCTCTCTCTCTCTCTCTCACACACACACACACACACACACACACACACACACACACCATTCTCTCTCACCCAGGAATCTGTATTCAAAAGCCTTTCCTGCTTGTTGTTTCCAGATCTGTAATTTATATGTATCCTCTAAACCTACAGTGTGCTTTCAAAAGCAGACCTGCTGGCAGGCATGTACCCAAGTCTCCCCTGGAATTCCCAGCCATGAGCCTGTTCTCCCATTCATACTGTGCCAAAATCCTACTTGGAATCCAGATGCTGTTGAACCTTCTTGAATTAGATGCCAGCCCAGCAGCTTTGGAAATCCATCCAGTCTTACTGTGTCATGGAAGCCAAGTCTCCAGGCTCCTTTTATGCTTTTTGTCTCTTTGACAAGGTGTTTTTTTCTTTTTCTTTTTTCAGGGCAGAAACGTATAAACAACTCCCCACCCCCAACACACACTCTAGTAGCCTGACTTTGGTCATCACCCCCCCATTTCCACAATCCTCACTGAAATGGCCTCCAGAGCCACTTTGGCACACTCACTCTAGCTGCCAATATTCATTATGTGATTATTATATTGTTCTCCTTTAATAAAACCTATTTATTGTGAGAGATCTGGGGCTCCTGTTTGCCCTTTAGTTTACTTTTCACTGATGCATCATGACCTAAGTGTGATTTGTAATTACACTTGCTTGTGGATGCTGTGTTTGTTGATCTGAGCCCATTCTACCAATCGGAGAGATGTTGAATTGCCTGGCTGGTCAGAGTTGGATGCAGAAGGGAATTACTCATCATCATCATCATCAGGAAATGGCACTCATTCCCTAAATACTGCCTACAGGCAGTAATGGGCTAGATGAGGGACAACAAACTGAAGCTGAATCCAAGCAAGACGGAGGTGCTCATTGTGGGGGTTTGGAATTTGCAGGATGAGTTACAGCTTCCTGTGCTGGATGGGGTTACACTCCCCCTGAAGGAACAGGTATGCAGCTTGGGGGTGCTGTTGGATCCAGGCCTCACCCTGGTATCTCAGGTGGAGGCTATGGCCTGGAGTGCCTTCCATCAGCTTTGGCTAATTCGACAACTGCATCAATTCCTTGAAGAGAACAATGTCGAAACAAAGCTGATAACCTTTAGACTTGACTAATGCAATGTGCTCTACATGGGGCTGCTTTTGTACTTAGTTTGGAAACATCAGTTAGTTCAAAATGTGGAAACCAGACTGGTCTCTGAGATAACCTGGAGAGACCATATTATGCTGTTTTAAAACAGTTGCTGCCTATATGTTTCCAGGCAAAATACAACATGTTGGTTATTACCTTTAAAGGCCTGAATGGCTTATCTTACAGAGTGCCTTCTTCTGTATGATCCCCTCCACACGTTCATCTGGAGAAGTCTGTGTCTGAGTACCACCAGTATGTCTGGTGGTGACTTGGAGCCAGGCCTTCTCTGCAGCTGCTCCTGGGCTGTGGAATGCACTCCCAGGAGAAATTCATAGTTTGGGCTCATTGTTGGCCTTTAAGAGAGCCCTGAAAACTTATTTGTTTGGCCTGGCCTTTCAAGGTTTTAAAATTGTTCTTAATTTGTTTTTAACTGGTTTTAAACTGGTTTTAAAATTGTTTTTATATTGTTTTAAGCTGATTGTTTTATATTGTTGTTTGCTTTTGTTTTTGGTTGTGTACACCTCCTGGACCCTTTGGATGGATAAGGTGGTATAGTAACAAACAAATAATAAAAAAATAAATAAATAAATGAGTAATTCAGATATCAGTTCCTGGAGAAATGATTCGGTGTCCCTGCCCCAAGTGTGTGCACACATGCACACCAGACATGGGGCTGAGCAAGCATGGGAACAATATAGTTCTCTTTGAAACAGCAGTTATACTTCCCAACTGGTCAAGTCTTACATATCACATAATATATTTTTATTGTAGACAATCATGTCATTCTTCAAACAATATAAAGCCTCATATATAATAGAAGGTTTCATTCTGGATGAACTTATCCCATGCATTTGAAATAACCATGGATTATAGTAGAGGGGATAAATCCTTAGAAACATTCTTTTGGATTAGTCTTGTTGAGCCGTGAGTGCATGACTCTAACAGTAATGAGAAATGCCTTTCTTGGTTCATTTTTACATAACCAGGCATTTTTGTTCTCTATGAAATTGCTTCTGGCTTCTGCAGAAAACACTCAGTGAGCATCGGTTTCTTTAAAAGCCTCACAGTGAACAGACACGCATAATGGTTACTCCAACAGTAGTACTTACTCTAATACATCCCGGTTAAACTGCTTTTGTCGATTTCCGAGGAATTCTCCTATCATCTGTCTGCTGAGTCCTTTTCTCTGTAGAAGAAAATGGGCAACTCCAACAGGTGTATCTGGCACAAAGCCTCGCTCAATCAGATACTGGATTCCTTTTTCAGGTTTTCTAGGGGAAAACACAAATTCAAAGTAATCTATTTGCTCATTCTCTGAAGAGCATAGCAACAACAAATTAGGATTCTCTTAGGCCTCTTCCACAAGCAAAACTAACATGTTTTGGTCTATAATGAAGAGATGGACAACTCATAATTTTTGCGACAACTCAGATAACTTTTGAGGCCATGTTCACATTTTCATTACCTCATACATGCCACAATGTTGCATTAACTATGGGAAAGAATTCTGTAAAAAAAACAGCGCTTTTTAATATTCCCACAGCATTTGTCTCTCTGCATCCCACAGCAACACCATCTAATCTCTCTCTTTGGACCCCATTTCTCAACAACTTCCTCTTTCTCTCTTTATCTCACCCAGTCTATCTGAACATAAAAGAGGAATCTGCTGGATCAAAGCAAAGGTCCCACATCCTATTTGCAACAGTGTTTTCTCTAATTTTTTTTCATCTATGTGTGGAATGAGTTTTGTGCTGGGCAGTAATATCAAGACAGTGTGTGCGCACATGCATTCAGAGTAGAGCCTTCCTGATTCAGCCTGAGCAGTATATAAAATTAACTGAGCGGACATCAAAAACTTGTGTGCTCATGCACACGTGCACGCCTTAAGTGGAAACACTGGGGGGCAACTCTACACGGCAACTACAGTAGATGGCTCCAGGAAAGAGATGTCTCATCATTCAGTATATGCCTCATAGGAACATCTAGTAGATGATTTACGAGAGGCTAGGAGGATTTGTTTTATGTATGAGGAGGGCAATGTCATTTTTATTCTCCAGGTCGTGAGTTTGGAGGTCAGGATGATACACGGAGCTATAATTGATCATAATCAAGTCTAGGTGAGGAGGTAAGTGGAGGCAAGCTCTTTTTGACAGAAGAGTTGAGAACCATGGTTGAGGCAATTGGTCTCATCCTGTTGGATTTTTTTTTTAAAAGAACTCTATATAGCAACAGGAGGGGGGGCATGAAAAGGAGGTACTGTATCCAGGGACAAAGGAAAGCATCATGTATGGAGTTGGGGTTGTGCCCTGCTCTGCTGCAAGGGATGGGGCATTGTGCATTCTGGGATGTGGTGAATAGATCAATTGGAGACATGCCCCAATGACAGAAAAGGCTCCTTCCTGCCTAGGTGGTTCTGAGAGAACCACTCTACCTCCACCTCCACCACATGAAGGCTATGGGCACACATGAAGTCACAGGGATCACAGTGGGCCTTTTAAACGTCCTGGGCAGCTGCCCAACAATACTGGAAACTTACATTAGCTATGCTCTGCCCCTAGACCCAGAAAACCATTAACAATATAAACTATATCTCTATATATCTATCAGTAGGAATGTGCACAAAATAGATTTTGCGTTTTCCCCTGAGCTTGAAACAAAATGCAAATGGCCAAAACGTTTTATCGAAAGAAACAATTGTTTCAATGAAACGTGCATGTTTCAGCCATAGGGAACAATTGGGAACTCTAATCATCCCATTGTTCCCCATTGGTAGCTCCTAAGGACACTAAAATGGGTTGGATGGTAGGGCATGGTGGGTGCTACCTACCACCCAACCCATAAAAGGAATGGGCAAGCAGGCAATATTTAACAAACTTTTCCCCCAAAGCCCAATTTTAACAAATATTTTCCCAAAAGCCCCATAGGATTTGGGGACTTTGGGGGAAAAGGTTAAAAAATTGTTCATGTCATACCACACAACCCACTTTAGTGTACTAGGAGCTACCCATGAGGAACAATGGGGTGTTTCGCGTTTCTCCATTGTTCCCTATGGCAAGAACAAGCAGAACTCAGAGTGCAAACACAGATTTTGCATTGAAGTTTGAAATCCTGCCTTAGAAACATAGGAAGTTGCCATATATTCTGAGTCAGACCATTGGTCTATCTAGCTCAATGTTGTCTTCACAGACTAGCAGCGGCTTCTCCAAGGTTGCAGGCAGGAATCTCTCTCAGCCCTATCTTGGAGATGCCAGGGATGGAACTTTGAGCCTAGATGCTCTTCCCAGAGTGGCTCCATCCCCTGAGGGGAATATCTTACAGTGCTCACACTTCTAGTCTCCCTTTCATATGCAAGCAGGGCGGACAAGTCATGCTTGCTACCACAAGACCTGCTCTCTCCTTGGGCCTTGACAAGCACTGCAAAGCACACAGTAAAAGGGAATCTGTCCCTCCCAACACAGAGCACACATTTCAAATACAGTCAAAAAATGGCCAAACAAAAAACAAAAAACACTAACCTAGAATCTACTGTCATCCAGTGCCTGCGCTGTACTAACATCATCGGCACAAATTGCTCTCTTACACATAATTATGTCTCCTTATGTTACTTCCTAGCATTTCAACAACTGCCACAGCAGCACCCTTAGCATCAAGCATAGCCATAATCTCCACTGAAGTAACTTTAGCACATTTTGACTGAGTGAATACACCTTGTAATGGAGATCACAGAGCAGACCAGAGCAGTGAGTGAAACACAAGTCAGTCTCTCAATGCCAGACATGGAGCTTATCATTGCAATCACCAAGGAATATTACTTACACACACACACACACACCCCCCACATAGAGAGAGCTGCCACTGTCCATTTCTCACTACAACACTACCGCAAAACAAACCATAACTCAAGGAAGCCAGGCACCTAAGTTCTGCCTTTGTCAATCTGAGATCTAGCAAAACCATATAATTATAGCAGCAACAGCACAGCATATTATACTCGGTGCTGAGAAAAACACAAAATCAAACCTTCCTTGATTCCTTCATCCTCTCCTCCTGATGCATCCTCTTCAAGAGAGGCTGTAAAGGACTCACCTCAGGTCAGGACTGGGAAATTAGTGATTAAATATATATAGATGTTTCAATAAACAATAAATATGTTTGTGACCCTTTTATTTCCTTGAATACCCTTTATATATTTTTGCTGCCACCACCAAATTAAATACTAATTTGAGATTCAAACTATAACTTTCGTATTGTGCCCGTGTGATAACGTGGGGAGAAGTAGACACAACTGAAACAGTTTTAAAATTCCAAACCAAAGAAAACAACTTTATTCTTGTACAATAGCTTCAGAAGTTTCTTATTCAATACAATGTAGAATCACATGCATAATGGTTTCTGGAACAAAATAACAACCTTAGTATTTACTTGCTAGTCAGTACACCACCTTATATTTCAATCTTGTATTCAAAATTCTGGTAATTATATAAGATTGTGTCAGTGTCAACAAAGGCTTTACTGTAAAGATACTGAAGTGTCTATCAAGATTTTTTCAAAAAAGACTCTAGACTTTCAACACCTTTCCTGGAACACAACCTCCCTGGCTGTATACGCTGTATATTAAACCATACATTCCCAGAATTCACAAAGTGACAGTCAAGCTTGATTTGCAGAGATATTCCCAGGTGTATACAACATACAAATCTTCCAAGTCCACTCTCACACCTGCTCTAGAGACCCTAACCAGAGATCCATCCTTATCTCTAGCTTATCCAAGCCCTATCTGAGAATGTCAGTTAGCTACAACTACATTTTATAGACAACAGTTTACTCCATTCCATAGCCCCTCCCTTAGGAATTTTCTCCAGAGGAGGTTCCTAAGTTTAAATTCCTTTTGATTGACAGTGTGTACTAGCCAGTCACAAGAAAGGCATACTATAAGCGCATAGAGGTGTGCACTGAACCACGGAGCTGCGGTCCGGCACTGGGGTGAGGGTTCCTTTAAGGGCGGGAGGAGGGTTTACTTACCCTTCCCGCTGCTTTCCCCCCTCCGGCGCACATATTTTAGTCAGTAATTGGGGTGGTAGGGTACCTCCCTGCTGCCCCTTCCCCAGCTTGGCTGGGGAAGGCTTCAGGAAGCCTTTTGCGTGTGCGCACGTCACGGAGACGTGAAGCGCGCGCAATGTGCGCATGCACAAAATGCTTCCTGAAGCCTTTTGCAGCCGAGCGAGGGAAGGGGCGGCAGGGAGGTATCCTGCCACCCCAATTACTGATTAAATACATGCGCTGGAGGGGGAAAAGCGGCGGGAAGGGTAAGTAAGCCCTCCCCCCCGCCCTTAAAGGAACCCCCACCCCAATCCACCCGAACCCTGAATCGCCCGTGTCCAGACCGGTCCAGAGGCCATTCATGCACATCACTATAAGCGCACTCTCTGCCTCCCAGTCCCTTTGAATATATTTTGAAACTCCCTCCTTTTGTGTTCCCCCCTTCGTCCCCCAAGCCAATCGGGGCGCAGTTGCCCATGACAACACTTGATTTGTATGATAGCGAGCCAGCCAATCAGCAAGGAAATTGCAAGCCAATCAGAAGCCAGTACCAGAAAACCAATCAGCAAAGGAAAAACAGGCCTCCCAAATGGTGCTTGAAATGGCGAAACATTTTGATTGAAAGAGGATTGTTTTGTTCTGAGCTCGAAACAAGCCCCCTTTTTAGAGGGAATTATGTTTCGAGTTCGCAACAGCCAGTTTCAAGTTGGAACATTTTGCACATCCCTATCTACCCATACAAGGCAGTTTCATATATTCATACAAAAATGTACATAATACCTGAAGTATCTATCTTACATACTGGCAAGAATTTAAATAGTCACTGAAGTATACCATACTATAGACTTATCCAAGTTAAAGAGGGATTACATTTCCCTGCTACAACATGTAATTACGCAGCAATTTTTACTGACTGTATATTTTATACTGTCTTTCCTACATCAGGTGACAAACATGGTGGCTCCCCAACATCACCTACACTCATCCTTCATAACAACACTAGGCGATAGAGAGATAATGAGTTAACCAGGGCTTCATGAAAGGTGGTGGAGAGGCAATTTGAACCGAGATCTGCCAGTCCAAATCCAGCATTTTATGAACTGCATCAGATTGGCTTTCATTTTTGGCTGGATCTAGCAATTAAGCATTACAATTGTTCATGCAGTTGGACACTTCCACGTGCCTGTAACTAGGTAAGCCTTTCTGCTTGGTTCACATAGTGTTTTCTCTCTCTTCTTCCTACACACACTAGGAACAATTGTATGCTCAGAAGTCGTTGCTGAAATTATGCGAAAGTGGGCAAAAGTACCATGAAGCAAGCCAAATACACTTTAAATAATGAAAAATAATCCAAACAAAGTATGAGGGGAATTTTGTAGTAAAGGCATAGCTGCTTCTTAAGTCTAAGGCCTGGTTAATACATACAAAAATATCCCATAAAGACTAATCCCATAGCCAAAGCTACGTGGTGGAAGTAATATATGAGCTAACAGAACAATGCAGTTCCCTGGCAGCAACTTACACAAAGGTTAAAAAAAAAAAAAAGCCTGAGAAGCTACATGATCCCATTTGGTCATACATTCATTCATATGGGTGCAATCGTGGCACTGTTCTATGTATAGGATTCTACTGTGTATGAATCAGGCTTAACATTTCTTTCTACAGAACACAGTTACAATTCCTGGAACATCTCACAAACCGCTCTCATGTCCACATCAAGGTAACTTGAAAGCTGAAATAAATGGTAGGTTTTTCAAATTTCAAGTGGCATTTAAGCAGCACCTTTTGCATTTAGTTTTATATACTGTATAGCCATAAAGTTGGCACTTTGTACTTTCAGATTTGAAATTATTAAAAATTGTGCAACTACCTTTGACAAATATGCTGAATGTGCATCTATTTCTTTACTTACAGCATTTTAAATTTAAGACCAAATGCAGAACTGATGCAGAAGTAGTCACTAAAATTATGCATTCAACTGTTGTGATGTAAATATACAAAATGTGTGTAATGCAACTGTGACCATATATTCAATATTTTCATTGCCTTTTCCATTTTCTAAAGCACTACAACTCAGAAAATACAAATGGATTTCCAGCTTTGCAGATCAAGAATACATATTTTTGTTGATACAAGTGAAATCAATTTTCAAGAACAAGGTGACCCTGCTATTTTTATACCAAGATGGTCCACAATCCTTTTCTTCATGTGGTTTACTGAAAACATAATCAATAGCATAGCATGCTTACTCTGCTGTACACTAGTATAAATTTGATAGCTAGTAAATAAAAGATCTATATTTTCCCAAAAAACTGAGAACTTTTAAAAATCTGCATTGTCATCACAACTTAAAAATTATGTCTTAAATTTTCACATGAAAACAAATAAAATAATATGCTGTTACCCCAAAGCAAAAATAAAATAATATTTCTTCTATCCCGAACAGTTTTTTCCTCCAAGCAGAAGCTATGTCTAACTGTTCCTGAATAACAAAATTCAGAATTTCTGATCATCATCTGAAAGTCTGCATTCTGTAACTTCAAAATGGAACAGCACGAGATCTATACAAGACTGTGTTCCTATGTTGTGCTGAAGGGAAAAAATGTAGATCTTGTTTGTATCAGTGGAACCCAAAATAACTATTCTTAAAACCATAGTACTCTTAAGATTTCAAATTTTTAGCAGCTATAAGAAGCTAAACATCTGTCAAAAATATTAAGTAAGATAGCCTATTAGTTCAAATCCTTTAAAAAAATTCTACTAGCTGATCCCGCACAGAGCATCTGTGTGGCAGTACACTCCCCCCATCCTCTGCCCTACTCCCCTCCCCCAAGCCTTCTGCCCCAGTCCCCCCAGCCTTCAGCCCCAGTCTGCTCTCCCCCCAAGCCTTCTGCCCCAGTCCACTCCCCTCCAACCTTCTGCCCCAGTCCACTCCCCCCAAGCCTTCTGCCCCAGCTTGCTCCCTCCTCCGTTTCCCCCTCTTCTCTCTCTCTCTCTCTCTCTCTCTCTCTCTCTCTCTCTCATTTGTGCTCTGCTCCCCGCCGCTTTTTAGCCTGCTTGTGTTTTCCCCGCTGGCTGTTGCTGCCTCCTCCTTCCTCCAATCCCTGGTGTCAAGTGACCAAGCGTTCAGCCGGCTCCTTCCTGCAGGGCCTTCTCTCAAGCGAGCATCTTTCGAAGCGGCCAGCCGTTTGTCTCTGCCCAGCCAGGCTCTGCCGCTTTCTCTCCCCTCAGCTTCCCCCTCCCTTCTGCCTCAGTCCATTCAGTTCTCCTCTCCACTTGCCCATGTTCCTTCCTTTCCTTTCCTCCTCAAGCAGCCACTTCCCTACACGGTCAACCGCTGCCCAGCCAATCCGGCACCTCCACTGCCCAGCCAATCTGCTGGGTTGCCGGGACGCATCCCCACAGAGGCACGTCTATGAGAATTAATACAATAGATTTTTGCTTTTGATAGACAATTAAAGATTATTAAATTAAAGACCATTTTTTCTATCCATGTGGTTTTCTTGGTAAAATACAGGAATGGTTTACCACTGACTTCTCCCATGCAGTATGAAATGCTGCCTTTGTCGTTGTCACTGAAGTGATCATCCACCTCAAGCACCTTCCTATATTGCTGCTGCCCAATACAGGTGTCTGCTTGCTTTAGCTGGGCATCTGGGATGACCTTGGCGCTTTGGATGACCTTAATGGGAGTATACCTCCCGGCGTACTTTGCTCATCCCTCCCAGGAACACCCCACCACAATGAGGGAGAATAGCAAGAATATACATTCTCTTAAACTACAAACCTTATTTGACATCATATTAAATAATTAATATATACTGATGAGTTTAAGAATTAAAACACTTCCAGTAGGAAGAACTATGTTAACTTCAGCAAACCATGTTCTCAACTAACATTTGATTATAACCCAGGGATTTCATTTTCACAGAAAAGGCATCAGACATGAATGGTTAACCCAAGGAGTCCACTAGTTTTCTTTTCAACAACTCCTGTACACTGCTTTGCCCCCATCTGGCTTTTAAGGATGAGAAAATAAACATGTTTTTAAAAAATTTAGCAAGGAAGCTGCATTCCTGAGAGTCAGTTGTTTGCTGGTCTTGAAGAGGGAGAAAGCAACAAGCTTGTAACAACATTTCCACAGCAAGCAAATAAACTAAATAAATAAATCACCAAGAAAACAAGAGGGGAAGGAGAAGCTAAGTCTGCTAGGGCTGAAAATCTCCTAGGGTTGGATTTCTGGTTGGCTGGCAGTGTTTGAGTCTTTGCCAGAGAAGAAGCCTGAGTGGGGGATTCATTCCAGGTGAGGGCCCCAACTTGTGGGAGGCCTCACATTCCTGAGCTGAGTCAGTTTGACTGCTGGTGTTGAATACAAGGCTCGGACCACAGGAGCTTTGCTAACAGATAACAAAGGAGTTTTGCAGGAGTTTAGCGGGAGAAGCTGTGGGGAGACACAGAATGCAAGAATAAGGTGAGTACTACCCAACCTTTGTAATTTTCTTGGAGAACAAAAGTAAAAATCATTAATTAGCTGACAACAGTACCCAGTACCTAGCTTCAAACCCCATATACTCTAAATAGCCAATAAAACTAGTTATGAAGGTAGAATGCCAGCAGGGGAGGGGCTGCTTCCCAGTGTATTGCACAGAATGTTGCATGTATGACTATCTGCCTGAGGGGTATAAGTCGTGGATGTGTGCTTGGTGTAAAGAGCTCTTGGCTCTCAGGGAACAAGTTCATTCCCTTGAAGACAAGGTGGCTGACCTGGAGAAGCTCAGGGAGGCAGAGAGATGTGTGGATGAGACCCTCATGGATGTGGTAGAGGCATCCCACTCCCAGGCTGACGGTGCTTCTGCTGCCATGGAGAATGAAGTTCTCAGGCAAGGAGGACATCGGTCTGAGGAAGAGGGAAACACTCCCTTAGCAGGGACCCCTTCCTTGGGAGATGCGCCCATATCCTCTCGCACAGAGGATACTCCTCCAGGGGTTGGGGATCTCTTAGTAGTGGGTGATTCGATCATTAGAGGCATAGAGAGATGGGTCTGTGGCCCACATGTAGACCGCACATTGACTTGCCTACCTGGTGCGAAGGTTGCGGACATCACACTGCATCTAGGTAGGTTGTTAAGCAGTGCTGGGGACGAGTCAGCTGTCGTGGTGCACATTGGCACCAATCAAATTGAGATATGCAGTTGGGAGGTCCTGGGAGCCAAATTTAGGCTGCTAGGTAGCATATTGAAGTCCAGGACCCCCAGGGTTGTGTTAGCTGAAGTGCTACCTGTTACACGTGCAGAGACAGCGAGACAGGAGGAGCTGAGGTGTCTCGATACATGGATAAGATGGGTGAGCTGGTGTACTTGGTTACTAATAAAAACATAGATATACTGGATGTAACAGAAACCTGGTGGAATGGGGGGAACCAGTGGGACATGATCATTCCTGGATATAAACTCTATAGAAGGGACAGGGAGGGGAGGGTTCGGGGAGAAGTGGCGCTGTATATCAAAGAAGGGATAGATTCCAATAAGCTAGAAAACCTAGGTGGACCAGAGTCCTCCACAGAATCATTAAGGGTAACATTACAAGGACTGAAAGGAAATGTGTTACTAGGGATGTGCTATCGCCCTCTGGATCAAAGCGCTGAGAGTGACCTGGAGTTGGAGAAACAAATAAGAGAGGTGTCAAAGAGAGGCAGGGCAGTAATAATGGGTGACTTCCAACTACCCACACCAAAATGTGTAAATTCAATTCAGGTAATAAGAGAGAGGCCAAATTTCTAGACATGCTAAATGACTGTGCCTTATAACAGTTAGTCGTGTAACCAACCAGAAGGATGGCAACTTTGGATTTAATCCTGAGTGGTGCACAGGACCACCTGGTGTGAGATGTCAGAGTTGCAGAACAATTGGGTAACAGTGACCATAGTGTGATCCAATTCGGCTTACAGGCAAGTGGAGAATTGTCAAGAAAGTCCAACACAGATGCGCTGGACTTCAGAAGACTTCTTAAAAATGAAGGGACTGGTAAGAAAGAAGTTGAAAGGGAAAGTCAGGAGGGTCAAATCACTCCAGAAAGCACGGAACTTATTTTAAACCACAGTACTAGAAGCACAGTTGGAATGTATACCAAGAAGGAGGAAAGGTACCACCAAGTTCAGGAGGATGCCAGAGTGACTAACAAGTAGAGTCAGGGAAGCTATAAAAGGGAAGACGACCTCCTTCAGAAAATGGAAGTCCTGCCCAACTGAAGAGAACAGGAATGAACATAAACTCTGGCAAAAGAAATGCAAGGACACAAAAAGGGATGCAAAGAGAGAGTTTAGAGCATATAGCTACAAGTGTCAAGGGAATAACAAAAACGTCTTTAAATATATCAGAAGTAGAAAGCCTGCCAGGGTGGCGGTTGGACCCTTTGATGATGAGGGTGTGAAAAAGTAAGGAGAAAGGTAAGGAGATTGCAGAGAAGCTGAACGAGTTCTTTGCCTCTGTCTTCAAGGCAGAGGGTACTGACCATATACCGTCTCTAGAATTAAGCTTTCAAGTTTAGTGGCTAAGGAATTGGGCGAATTTGAGGTGACAAGGCAAGATGTTTTAAACTGTCTTGAAAAGCTAAAAATTAACCAATCACCAGGGCCAGATGGCACCCACCCAAGACTTCTGAATGAATTCAAATGTGAAATTGCTGGTCTCCTAGCAAAAATATATAACTTATCCCTACAATCAGGCTCTGTACCACAGGACTGGATAGTAGCCAATGGGACTCCAATATTCAAGAAGGGATCGGGGGGGGCGTGTCTAGGAAATTATAGTCTGGCCAGCTTAACTTCGGTGTTGGGTAAATGGACACAAATCTATGGTGCAGCCACATCTGGAGTAGCTTTGGTCACTGTATCTTAAGGATATCGTAGAACTGGGCAAGGTGCAGAAGAGGGCAACCAAAATGATCAGGGGGCTGGAGCACCTTCTTTATGAGGCTAGGCTGCAGCATTAGGGTGCTTCACCTTGGAAAAGAGGCGATTAAGGGGAGACATGATCGAAGTGTATAAAATTATGCATGGAGTAGATAAAGCAGACAGAGAAATTTTTCTCCCTCTCTCACAACACTAGAACCAGGGGTTACCCCATGAAACTGAAGGTTGGGAAATTCAGGATTGGCACGAGGAAGTACTTTTTCACATAGTGCATAATCTATGGAATTCTTTGCCATGGGATGTGGTGATGGCCACCAGCTTGGAAGGCTTTAAAAGGGGCTTAGACAGATTCATGGTGGACAGGTCTATCAATGGCTACTAGTTTGGTGGCTGTGGGCCATCTCCAGCCTTAGAGGAATGATGCCTCTCAATACCAGTCAGGGGAGCACCAGCAGGAGAGAGAGCATGTACATACTTCTTTCCTGTGGGCTCCCCAGAGGCATCTGGTGGGCCACTGTGTGAAACAGGATGCTGGACTAGATGGGCCTTGTGCGTGATACAGCAGGGCTGTTCTTATGTTTGTGAGGAGAGATTTCAGAAGAAAAAGTGTAAGTGGGCTAAGGGTTAAGGACCCCACCTGCTACATCTCCAATGAACATATATTTCATTCACAATATTCAGTTTAGTACTCATAGATTTGGGACATATGCCTCCTGCAATACTCTTTTATTCCTGACAGAAAAGCAGAATGAAAAAAAAAATTCCGCCAAGTTTGCCAGGGAACTGCATTTACTTCACTGACTGCTGCTTTTACTCTTCCATGCTGTTCTTCCTACTACAAGAAGAACATTAATGCTTAACACCCGCCACTCACAAACAACACACAAACAACACACACACACACACACACACACACTGTTAAACTTAATCAAAATCTTCTAGAAAACATCGTCATCAACTTTACTTGGTCTCCAACCAGCAAAAACAACAAAATATATAACAGCACAATACAACCATAAATTACAGCTTGGTAACCTTATTTCTTAATTATAGTAGATTTCATCATCTGTCTAACTCTATTAGCTACCACAAAGAACTTTGCCACACAATGAGTAACATCAGAAATGTGGTCTGAGAGCAAGTAACAGATACAGAAATCATTTGAACGGCCTGGAAAATTACATAACTGTGGAGCAATAAGTGAAATTCAAACATCATTGTAAAATTGCTTCTCTATGTAAACCACCCTAAGCCATTTTTGGAAGGGCGGTATAGAAATTGAATTAATAATAATAATAATAATAATAATAATAATAATAATAATATACCCCCCAGTGAGGCAATACCTTGGCGTGGTTATGGGGCTTCTGTGCTCTGATGAAGGTGAGAGCTATGCCAGAGGTCCAACCATACTGGACAGGTCTCACCAGAGGACCCAGACAAAGAGTGCCTCTCCCATCAACAATATGGTGATACGTAACTTTAATAAATCTATACCGGATCGGTCGTCGCCCGGGTCAACAAGGACCGCGCCAGATGCTATAGTCCCTGGACATCTGGTGGCAAGTGGGCAACAGGACTCAGGATCTTCAGTTGAGCAACCAGGGCTGGAGACAGCAAAGTTACTGGAAGAAACGTCGCTTAACCGAAAAAAATATACGAAAAATGCCAACAAGGAAATAATGATCTGCTATTACAAGTCTAGTCCAACTAGAAGAGGTTATTTAAAAAGAATGTACCAAATTTGGAAAGAGAAGCATCCAGACACAGAAATAACAGAACAAAGGCTAGCAGACCAGAGAAGATTCATAATAAGAAATAAAGTATTCACAGGAGTTGAGCTGGAAGAACTGCAAAGAGCAACACAGGCTCAAGATATGGAAGAAGAATTATCACCAATTGAAGAAGTTGCTCAGGCGCAGGTGGAGGAGGTGTTGGAAATCGAGGATGCCACTGTTGCTGAACTGTTTCAAAATCAAAACCAGGCAACCTCCCCTTTGCCTTCACCTCAAAAACCCAGAAAAACAGAAAGGAAATTGCCCAAACACCAGAGGCACAAAAGACCAGCTGCTGATTGACAAAATGATTTTAGAAAATTGCAAGAGAAGAAAAGCCAATCTAAGTGTTGCATGGATTGACTACAAGAAAGCCTTTGATTCATTGCCTCACACATGGATACTAAAATGTTTAGAAACAACTGGTGTCAGCAAAAACATTCAGATATTTATTTTAAAAAGCAATGAGCATGTGGAGTACACAGTTAAAAATCAATTGCGAGGCACTTGGACAGGTTAGCATTAGAAGAGGCATTTTCCAAGGGGACTCACTATCCCCTCTGTTGTTTGTAATCGCCATGACCCCACTTTCACAAATACTAAATAAAACAGGCCTTGGATACCAAACATCTAAAACATCAAGTCAAATCAACCATCTGCTGTACATGGACGATCTGAAGTTGTATGGAAAGTCCCAGTCAGAAATCAAATCACTGCTAAACACTGTCCGTATATTAAGTAGCGATATAGCAACGGAGTTTGGACTAGACAAGTGTGCTGCATTAATAATGAACAAAGGGAAAATAACAAAAACAGAAGGAATATAACTGCCCAATGGAAGCAACATCAAGAACCTGGAAGAGTAAGAACGTTACAAATACTTGGGCATTCTCCAGGCTGATAACATTGCACATATTGAAGTTAAAAGAAAAATTGGAAGTGAATACATCAGGAGAGTTAGAAAAATCCTCAAGTCCAAACTCAATGGCGGGAACACCATACAAGCCATAAACACCTGGGCTATACCTGTTATCAGATACACTGCAGGAATAATAGACTGGACCCAGGCAGAGCTAGAGACGCTAGATTGTAAGACCAGGAAAATCATGA
This sequence comes from Hemicordylus capensis, assembly GCF_027244095.1. Taxonomy (NCBI): domain Eukaryota; kingdom Metazoa; phylum Chordata; class Lepidosauria; order Squamata; family Cordylidae; genus Hemicordylus; species Hemicordylus capensis. The sequence continues at coordinate 313,153,740 of NC_069658.1, read as the reverse complement.
CCATCAATCATGCTCTGCACCCCCGCAGTGATGTAGATAGGCTCTACCTCCCTCGCAGCTCAGGTGGAAGAGGAATGCTGCAAGTCCATCAAACAGTAGAGGAAGAGAAAAGAGGCCTTGAAGAATATATCAAGGACAGTGAAGAAGATGCACTTCAAATGGTCAAGCACGAGAAACTATTCAACACCAATGAAACAAAGCAGGCCTACAAGAAAGAACAAGTCAAGAACCGAGCAGAAAAATGGAGAAATAAGCCCCTGCATGGTCAATATTTGCACAATATAAGTGGAAAATCAGACATCACCAAGACCTGGCAATGGCTTAAGAATGGCAACTTGAAGAAAGAAACAGAAGGTTTAATACTGGCTGTGCAAGAACAGGCACTAAGAACAAATGCAATAAGAGCAAAAGTAGAAAAATCCACAACAAACAGCAAGTGCCGCCTTTGTAAAGAAGCAGATGAAACAGTGGACCACCTGATCAGCTGTTGTAAGAAGATCGCACAGACTGACTACAAACAAAGGCATGACAAGGTAACAGGGATGATACACTGGAACATCTGCAAAAAATACAAGCTACCTGTAGCCAAGAATTGGTGGGATCATAATATTGAAAAGAAGAAAATGAAGATATAAAAATATTATGGGACTTCCTACTACAGACAGACAAACATCTGCCACACAATACACCAGATATAACTGTAGTCGAGAAGAAAGAAAAACAAGTCAAAATAATCGACATAGCAGAATAGAAGAAAAAGAAATGGAAAAAATCACCAAATACAAAGATCTACAAATTGAAATTGAAAGGCTGTGGCAGAAAAAGACCCAAATAATCCCAGTGGTAATTGGCGCCCTGGGTGCAGTCCCAAAAGACCTTGAAGAGCACCTCAACACCATAGGGGCCACAGAAATCACCATCAGCCAATTACAAAAAGCAGCTTTACTGGGAACAGCCTATATTTTGCGACGATATCTATAATAACCAACAGTATTGATGATAAAATTCAGCCATCCCAGGTCCTTGGGAAGGACTCGATGTCTGGATAAACAAACCAGTCAATAACACCTGTCTGACTGTGTAAACAAGAATAATATACAATATAATAGAACCTGAGAGACTGACCCAACCATTCTATCACCACATGGGCATAAATGCGCTGCATAAGGAACCTTTAAAAAACTACCCTCCAAAACTGCAGACAGATACACATTAAAGCGTGCAAATGAAAATATTCTTCTATATTTAGGAACTGTAAGCAAATGAAGATATCTTGCAGATTTAATATTAGGCAAATAATTCTGATAGATAATTTTATTAGAGACACAACTTAGCTCTTCTTGCTGTACAATATCCAAAATCTTCTGCTTGAGGGCTAGTTTGGCCTGCTCGTCACCCCCCTTAAGTTTCAGGAGAAATTCCATATCAGCATAATTTCCTTTCAATCTACGATTTCCAGATAAACAGGAAACCATCTGCCCAAACCAAGAAGGTGTGTGCATGTCAGTTTTAGCCAGAAATTGCATGTCAACAGCCAGGCCTTAGCTTTCACTTTAAAAATACCTGTCTAACATTACCAACACAGCATGGAACTTGAAATAAGCTCATGAAGAATCTTGTTTGAATAGTTTCCAACGACATAAAATCAGTAAAACACACAATCTGTGCACCTTATAAAATTTTAGCCAAGGCTTTCACTTCATACAGTCTAGCAGCAGCTGGAATGAACTGTCCACCTCTCATTCAAAAAAAGGTTAATATAGCAGAGATTTCTGAGCATTATGAGTAACTTATTTCCATTGAGCATTAGAGTTACCTTTAGCATGAAAAACTATCCTAAGTATTTGAAGCAATTTACCTGCTCGATTATAATTCCATCAATTGACCAATGCAATTTCTTAGGGAAGTTGCCAAACCTCATAACTTTAGTCTTCTGAAAATTAATATGCAAGAAATTTTCCTTACAGTAGCAAGCAAAAGTCAACAAGGCTCTTCTTAGCCCAATGTGAAAGAATTGCAGCAAGCAACATCCACAAAGTGGAATACAGCAATATTCTTAGAGGATAATTTTGGAGGATGGTGGTCTAGATTGCTTAGACGCTCGACTATAGAATTGATATAAACACAGGGACACTAGGATATAGCCTTGCTTAACTCACCTCTGAGTAAGGATCATGTTAGTAAGCAATCCACTGGCATTGCATCTAACTTTTGGTGAGTATTGTCATATAATTTATATAATATAAATTATGGGCAGACAATATAATTATGGGCAGAAGCAGTCTCTTCTGGAAAACACAACCTTAAAAACCAACAATTGCTACAGAAATAAAAGCTGAGAGCTCTGGCGAATTCTTCACCATAAGTTATCACAAACAGCAGGTAAACGAGAAAAAAGCAAACTGGAAATGATATCTGCAGATCTATGAATTGCAAATGCCGAGGGCTTTTTAAAATGAACACCCCCTCCAATTAAGCTTTGCTTGTCATGAGCACCTCAGCTAAATTGTCAATTTAATTCAGAGAACATGGAGAAGAGTTTCTGTTACTTGCTTTCACCCAATTATCATGTTGCTTATGGAATCTCATGGTTAATTCTACATATTAGTAGAATCACAGCGTTTGAGTGGGCCTAAGCCATTTAGTGCAACCCCCTTCTCAATGCGGGAAATCCAGAGCTGCAGCATCCCAACAGATGGCAGTCAAACTTCTGTTTTAAGATCTCCAGAGAGGGGTTAACATGTTGAGTCATTATTAGCATGGCTTTGAAATGGGTAGCTAGTTTGACAGCCAAATGTGCAATGGGCTGTCAAACTATTTCCAGGAATTTTGACACTATAAGTTATTAAAATCTACAGAGGAACCAAGTGGTAAAATAGAGGAATCCCTCTTATAGGGTTGTTATGAATTCTTAGGAATTTTAGTTTATTTCTCGTTTATTTCAACCTTCTGAACAACAATCTGATGAATGTTTGAGCCCATGGATATTGATTATTTACCTGTTTAAATTGATTTCCTTGTATATTGTTTGTTTTTCCTATTCTGGAGGCTTCTTCCCTTTGGCCATTATTGCTTGTTTCTTACATATTACAACCTTCCCTTTCTTGCTGTGTGTTCAGCACTAATAAACTGTCATTCTTAATGAAATGCAGATGTGTGCTTTTCATCTGGAAAGTCCCTGAATTCCAGAGAACAATACATGAGCTGGCAATTCCTGACCTGCATAATTATAATCAGACAGTTGCCAATGAAAAACTTGCTTTTATAGTGGGCACTTTAAAATATTATATATAAATCAGCTCTTTAGGTTTTGTGACAAGGAAATTCTGCTCAGGCCTAGCATGCAGAACAGTTATAGGAAATGACGGGCATAGAATGGTGAATACTACTAGAAGAATCTGATTGGCTAATAATGATGTAATGACTCAGTTTCAATTTCTGGGCACATTTACAAGCAGCTTTTGCTGGCACTGAAGACGTCTGAAGCGTAGAATTTATTTCCAATACTTGGGAAGGTTTATATGCTTTTTATAAATGATAGAAAGGGAACTCCCCAGCTCCCCCCGCCCACCCTGAATGCAGCAAGCATTTCACTAAACTATGAGCTGAGTCCTATGATAAACATTTTCACACTCTTTCCAGATTCTTGTGCTTTTAAAGCAAAAATCAAGTATTTTTCTTTGAAAATTGATTGTGTTGTGGTTATGGAGCAATCTGCACTCCAGATACTCTTCATACAATGCTAAGTAGGCACTCCCACAGAAACCCTTAACAGAAATATCTCATATTATTGCTCTGTATGTTCTTCAGAAGAATAAATTTGTCACATAGCTGAAAGGTTCAAAAGTTATTCTGTAAGTGAATAACTGTTCTATGAATTGAGAGTCAATTTCTTGGTGACATTATGGAGCCTAGCAAATGAGAAACTTGCTAGATGTGACTTTACAAAAAGAATTTTAAAAGGTTATTAACAGAATTGTTATGTGGTGTACAGAATTCAAGTATGTTATGAAGGCTTAAGTCACCATTCAAATCACTTCTAGCTTAAGCAATCAATATGCAAACTTAGCAGCCAAATCCTATGCATCTCTGGAATGAGGTTTTCCAAAGTGAAATACTTCTAAGGAGATATGCATAAGAATGTTGCCTTAGTCTCACTCATTTTAATACAATTTTGAGTGCACTCAAACTGAACTCAACATATAGATGTAAACAGTGGAAGAAGACAGATACAAAATATATAAAGTGGTGAGGCTGCTCTGGAAATGCCCTCAGTGAATTAAATGCAAAACATTTCTCAAGTGTAGATCTCTGAAAAAACGTTTCTGCATATCTGCAGCAGAAGTTGACTATGCAGCTGATTTCCTGCAATACCCCAATCCTACAGCAGTTTTACACATATAAGGTTTTTTTAAAAGACATGGCAGTAAATGAACAGAAAAACTAATGCACAATCATGCTGTGCTTTTACAAACTTTTTAAAAAGCAGACAGCCCATCTTAAGCACAAGGAAACAAACAAGATTAACGAATGAAATAGCATTTGATCATTTTGCACATCTGTCATTTTTGTTGTGAAGCTAGGCACACACTAAGCTTAAAGAAACAGTGGGAGCTGTTTTTATTTTATGCCCATCTTAATTCAGCATTTGAAAGGAAAAAATGTTTTAATAGAGTTATAATGCACATGTAATAGATTTATACAATACTGCATGTGCAATGCGTTCATAATACCTCAATCCTGGTTTTAAAAATTCACACAGAATTGTGTATGATTTACCGCCAAAGAGATAAATGTTCTTATTTTACACACAGGGGTGGGGGTGGGGGGAATGGATAGAATCTCATGCACAAAATATGCCAGCCAAATAAAGGACATCAGGAAGCTGCTAGATGACACACCACCCAAAAGGCACTACCGGGTTGCTGTCCAGATAGCTGCCACTATAACAGCCTCAGTCCTAGAATCATTCCATCTACTGCAGAAGGGTGCCGTGGGGCCAGCACTAGGAGAAATAGTACTCTTTGTAAAAATCATTTGGTGGGTCCATATAGAGCAAATGCCTTAGTCCAGAGGAAGGGAATTAAACAAACACCTAATCCCTTCTCTATCCCTCCATGCATTCAGGGTAGAGCTATGAAAAACTCCCTCCTCAGTCTTATTCTTCCCAACCTTTTATGTCATGCTATGCTTTTATGAACATAGCTATGCATGTTCTCCTGCTTCCTATTACTGCACATGGCCTGTGCTTCTGCTGAGATGGGTTGTCAGGTCCATTTGCCCTGAAGACATCATAACGGATTCTTTCATCTCTGATTCTCTGCTTGCTTCCCTCTCATATCTCCTGTGAGGTGCTTACCCTACGCACCCACTAAACCTTCCTTTCTTCCTTTATTTATTTAATTTATATACCACCTAACATCAAAATCTCTAGGAGGTGTACAGAATTAAAACAAAATATGAAACATAAAACATTTAAAATTCATAAAAAGATAAAAATCATAATAGATAAAAACACATCAAAAGAAAAATAGATTTCAGTTAAAAGCCTGGGAAAACAGGAACGTCTTTAGGGTCCTCCTAAAAACAAACAGAGAAGGAGATGCTCTTATTTCAGCAGGGAGCATGAAGCACTCCCAAGCACTCCCAAGTTCTTTCCACAATAAATGTGAATGCTCACTTATCAGGTTATTAAAACAAAATGTACAGTTACTTCACCTTTTGTCATGAGCTCTGCCCTCACTGACGAGTCGGAGACCAACCAGGAAGTAGCTGAGCCAACATTGGACTTGGCTCCCTCTCCTGAAGGAGCCGCCACACTGGATCCAGCCCCTGGCCCAGAGCCACAACCCGCCCTGGGCCACCTCCCCCTCCGGAAGTTATAACTAAGGCTGCTGAAATCCTTATTTTTCACTATGGGAAAAAGCTTAAAGATGTGTAAACGTAAATCAGCCCTTTGCCCAATTTTTTTGAAATTTGGGTGGTAGCTTCCACCCATTGGGCATTACCACCACCCCCTTTTGGCCCTGGAACCCCTTTAAAAATCTGAATCAATTCAGATACAAATCAAATCTGGGGTGATTTGTGGGGGGGGGGGGTGAGATTCGGACCCAAAACAAATCACGGGTGTTTCAATTTGGGTACAAATCTAAATGGAAAAAAAAAGATTCATGCACATCCCTATGGGTCAACATGTTTCATGGCTCTGTCCATGGGGCTGCCTGACTTGCCTTGTTACTTGAACTTACCCTTTCTGCCTCAACTTTACCTCATCTCACCTTTTCACCTATACTCTGCCCCACTTCTTTATTAGCCACCAGACCCAGAGAACTCAGCAATACAGTATGGGACAGGACACCTTTATTCTTACAACCAGATGGGCACCATCTCCTTAACACTAGGATAAATGTGTCAGCAGGTGGTCAGAGACAAGGATTATTTTTAAAGGCAGGTACAATGATGTGAACATTTCTACTCAACTTGTAGAACAGGAAGATTCTGCTTTAGTTGTAGTGGTGCATAAATGGAATGTAGATTCCATGCATATCAGAAATATTCTAGGTCAAAGGGGGAAAACACTTGGCTCCTGCGGCTGTTTCTAAACAGTGCCCTGACTACTGTAAGACTACTGAGAATTCTACTGCTTATTATTAGAAAGTGCTTCACAGTAACAAAAGTATGAATGAATGAGAGTATTAAGAAGAGTTTATAATAATAATAATCGTTTAGAATTTAATTTAAGCCATGCAAAGCAAACTATCTAATACGTGATGCCCAAACTGTCAAATATAATTCATAATGCCAAACAAATTGCTTTTTTACCGTTATTGGTTGACTGTACTATTCCTGAAATAAGAGTAATTCAGTATAAGTCTGATGAATGACAGGAGAGCTGAGCTGGGGGAAAAAAGTGAACCAACTAACAAAAATAATACAGTAAACAAACCAAGATTATTGTGTAACATTACCCAGTCTTGGTTTTCAAAACCTAGCACAGCATCAACAAAAGAATTCCTTCTATCCTGGTACTCATCAATGCACCACAATATTTTGAACACCAATCTCTCCAAATAGGACATTATCTTGGGACAGATTTCTATTAACTGATAAGCAAACAAGTGACAAAGGATCATCTGATAATTTCTCATAAGTCACCAATACTTATCCATGCAGTCTTTTTCTTACAAGATCACAAAAATGGTGTGCATGTGTGCATGAAAATCAGACATCTCAGCAAGTACCAAGAACAAAACACAAATCAATGACTCAAGGTGGGGAAAGAACTGTGTTCAGTTTATTCAAAACAACACAATCATATTTAAAAGTGTAATCAAATGGAAAGGTTCTAGCAAAGTCAAAGCATACTTACAGCTATGCAACAACCACTAATACTCCTGTGATGTCAGAAACAGCATTAATGGTTGTTGCGTGGCTGGGTCAGACACTGTCTGAACCCTAGGTATTCTTTGGATTAGCAGGGCTGTCACCCCATAGTTATGCAAGAAACCAGAAGTGGGAATTGCACTGTTATTTAGGCTCAACAGTGTGCTAAATTATGGACAGAACATACTGAGGAAACAAAAGGGTAAGAAAGAATATGCCAATTATAGAATCAAAGCTTACTCACTATCAGATCACATATGTTTAATTAGATTGAACTTTTGTACAAGGCTACCGTAAGGCTTGCAAAACATGGGTTTTAAAAAATCCTATTTATTATACCTTAAGTTGTCAGTATTAGTTCAGTGCTCAAGAGAAGAAAATTATAAATGTAACAAAAACATTTTATGCATTGTACTACATTGAAAATAAGTGGATACATCATGTGAAAAAGGATATTTTGACAATCGATCACTCCTCTACCAATAAAACTAAAAGATAATGACTTTACCTCAGAAAATACTAAATAAATTAAATGCCACATTCAGTATTAAAACCATCACATTTATTACCTAGCTAGACAGATGATATTTACATAAGCAATAAACATAAATTGAGTTCTGATTTTCAGCTTCCTGTTGAAATAAAAGCCTCCCAATCTCTGACAACTTTTTAAAAGCCCTTAAAGACTTTTTTTTAATTCACTCAAGCTTTTAAACTTGGCTGTGGTTTTAAATTGGGCAATATATGCCCAGAGATGGATGTTTGGGGTCTAAAAGCATGTATTGCTCAAGGAAAGTAAGGCAGCCTTAAGGAAAACATGTGATTTGTTTAATGCTGTTGCCTACTTTGACCAGAGCAAATTTACTAACAGCTGATTACTAACAAATGTAGAAACTCAATCTAATGAACTTTATTTTCCAATAAACTGTAGAAATCAAAGCTGGATGAGAGAAGTAAAGTGCACAGAGAGGGAGGAAGTAGCCCGTTTTGTTAATTTTTCTTATCAGTGCTTTTCACTGTCAAGTTTCTTGATTCTCCCTGAATATGCTCTCTTCTATGAAGGAAAACAAAAGCTGGCTAAAGACCACTTGCCCAAGATGAACAACTTGACCAGGCAACTGCAGGACAAGGGCAGTAAGAGAGGCTGAATGCTGAACTGAAAGATTCAGGTATGTTTAAACAACACCTGCACATAAATTAACTTTAACAATGCAGCTGCACAAATTATAGTAATAGAAAACCACACAAACACACACACCACTTCATGGTGGGAACGAGAGAAAAAGCATTGTACTCACTTGTTAAAAAGATTCAGTCCTATCCTGTAGTGGCGTTTCCTGATGACATCATTACTGAAGGCAGGAGAATCCCAGCTATTGCGAGTCTCTTTATGGTATGTTTGCTTGCTCAAGGTTTGTTCCCTTAGGCTGTCTCTAGAAGATGATTCTGAGCTGCAGTTTATTGTGTCATTAGAATTGGAAGTGCTATTGATGCTGTCATTGTCACCATCAGAGTAATCAGATTCAGATTTGCTTTGTCTGTTTGCTGTGCCATTAATTGCCAAGTGGCTATCAATAGGCCTTGGCCTATGTCTAGTCTCCTGCTCCTCTCGGGATAGTATCTTGGTGGGGATGCCATGGGAGATGTGTTTTGGGCTACCTTGCTGACTAGTTATTCCTCGATCATATGCATTCTGCCTCTTTAATGATCCTCTCTCTGAGCGATCACTTAGGTCCACTGAACTGTCACTGGGTGGTTCTATGGTTAGCAAAGGCAGATGATCCATCCTCATTCTTTGCTCCTGGGATTCTAGTGACGGGGTACTTCTGCAGCTTGTATCAGTGTCTATCTTATGATCCTTGTGTGTCATAGACCAGTACTCTTGAGATGGATTAATTGACCGAAGTCTTAGGTCAGATTCTGTGCTAGACGGCCTATCTACAGATTGAGAAAGGGGCAGCGGTGGGGATAGTTCTTCCTCATCGATATATAATGTAACGTCACTATATGATGCAGTCATTTCATCAAGTTTCCTATGGTCTACATTATGGCTTGTTGGTTTAGTTTGACCACAACTGTCCCTCTCTATTTCACGACTTCTGACTTGATCAGGTATCTGTACCTCATCGGAATGCAGGCTACGACAATTTAGTGCATCATCAATTGACTCCGCAAGAGATTTTACTTGTCTTGAAAAAGCATCCTCCAGTTCCGTTATGGCATCAGCAAAGTCAGTGGATGCTGCTGGAGATTTCATAGTAGCTGATTCACCAAGGTCACTACATTCAGACTGAACAAGAGCCCCTAATTTTGACCCATCATTTGTAACAGAAACTTGCTTCCCTTCAAAGTAGGAACTGTGGACTTTCTCAGGTCCTTCAAATGAAAACTGCATTCTCATATTGGATAGCACAATGCGTCTTGACATACGATTTTCAGACATAGAACTTCTAAGCCGCTCAAAGTTTTTGTTCATCTGATACTGGCGGAAAGCAGTCTGTATAGTACGAGCAGCATGTCTAGTTATGAGACGGCCTCCATATTTCCGTTCTAGCATTTCAACCTAAGAAGGAAACATAAGTATTATATAATGCTCATGCCCTATGGCCTTCTACATGTCACTGTGGTGATAAGTGCTTCACAATCATCACAGAAAACTGTATCTGCTTGAAATTAAATTTACATAAATATTTTTGAGATCAGAACATATCCAGTAGAAAAAATCTCCAATAAAAAGGTGTGATCACTTTAATGACTGCACATAAAATTATCCAGAAAACACGTTTCATAACTGTCACAAATGTTGCATTAATGAAGAAAATGGGATACCACCTATATTTCTGTGAAACTTATTTCCATATAAAACAAGTGCAGCAATTTAATCAAACATGAGAAAAGCATAAGAAAGGTTTTTATATTTTAATCATATTTTGTTTGGTAAGAAAACTAGAGATGATTTAAATTGATGGTCTGATCAATGAATACATCTTGCATGGTTTCTAAAAAGTTTTCACAAAAACATAATTTATTCACCCACATTAAATGTCAACAATTTTTGTAACTTAATAAAAAGCAAACTTTTTGAAAGATTTTGTAGGTCCACGTTTTTGTCTTTTTAAAGCACGCCCCCCCCTCAGAAATGTTTCCAAATGCATTGTTCTTGGATTCAGCTGGACTGAAGGCCCTTAGCCAAAGTTATTAAATCTATGATTAATTAACTGGAATTATACTCAGGGCAACCATTCACCAGTTTTTCCAATTATAACTGTTACAGATATGATCAATTTTTAACAAACCAAGAAATGGCACGCTCCGTGCCTCTGGAATCTTATTGAATCAATTTCCTTTCAGATTTTTTTCAACATTTATTAACAATTTTACTTAAGGCATTTCATGTTCAAAACTACTCTCTTGGGGTTCCTTTTTTTTTTTAATCAAGTAGGATTAAAAGTATCTATTGTAGAGACACCCCAAGGAGATTTAGCAGAGGTTATTGAAACCCAATCTATTCATATCAATCTATTTTCTATTATTTCCAGCATTTAGTATGCATTTTCAATTATGAAAATTCGTTATGTTACTATCATATACTACAAATGATTTTCATCATTTCAGTAATCTTAAAGAGTGCTAACAACCGTAATACAAAAGAAGACATTTAAATTAGAACAAAGTAAAGTTGAAATTCACATATAACAAAATACATTTTAAAACATCATGTGGTTATCCATAACAGAAGTCCAAAATATGATTCATCAGTTGTAAACTGAAACCTCATTTAACTATTTCATTCAAACAATTCTTTATATCAGAAGATCACTCAAAAGTCCCAATATTTTATTATATTTTGTTTTTCTGCATATTTTCTCCAGCATGCTGTAAAACATGTTCTCAAACTAAACTGCATTGGTCAGTCACACTGACCGCTTGATTGATTTCACATGAAGCCACCTTTGAATCAGGGCCATGCTACATGTCCCTGGTCTACCTGTCAAAAGTTTCATCCCACTTATACTTTTCTGGAACAGTGTTATTTTTGCATTGATTAATACAAACCATCTTCCCTCCTAACCAGGTGCAGAGGGTCCGCTCTGGTTGCATATGAATGGGAGACCAGAAGTGTGAGCACTGTAAAATATTCCTCTCAGGCGATGAAGCCACTCTGGAAATAGAAGAACGTTCCAAATTCCCTCTTTGGCATCTCCATGATAGGGCTGAGAGAGATTCCTGCCTGTAGCCTTGGACAAGCTGCTGCCAGTCTGTGAAGACAATACTGTGCTCGATGGACCAATGGTCTGACTCAGTATATGGCAGGTTCCTATGTTCCTGATAGTTTTTATAAAGAACTATATTATCTAGGAATTTTCTGGGTATTTAAATATTCTAGATTAATATGGGCATCACAAGTTAAATGGCATGACATTATCCATTACTCACAGGAAACAGTTTATTTTTATGTTTCATTGTTAAGAAAACTTCATTTACGTTCACTTGTATGTAGCTGACATTCTGTGCAGCCTTAAGAGGGTGGAGCAAGAGCTTTGTCCTTTCAAGGAGATACCAACCTAACTGTAAGCAAGACATGGGGAAGTGACTTTTGCTTCTCTCCACTCCCCACAAAAGCCCTTTTCGCATCCAGAAATATATCCCTGAGAGCTGTGGTTCCTTGCAAAAATTCATAAACACAAAGCAATCTTATGTAGATTAAACTAAGACTTTATTCAGAAAACAACTCCATTTCTCCTTCTCTTTTCCTTCCCTTTTCTTTCTCACTCCAAAACTCTCTCTACAGGATCCCCATTAGGACAAACTTCTAATTAACAAAACATAAAGGTTTGCTAGACAGAATACAACAAACTCTTTCTGTACCCTTCTAAGGCAGCACATAATGTTAGCCACTGAATGCAATTTGATCAGACTACAATAACTACAACTGTAAACAGCTGTGACACAAATGAAAGTGATTTCACAAATAAAAGTGACACAAATGATGATTGCCTTTTCAAGAGAAATTAACTATTTGTCATAATATGGAACTTGCTATATAAAGTTGTACGTGCAATAAAGCTCAATGTGGGAGAGTCACGATGTCACATTAGGCTTACAGTCAAAGCTGTCATAGTCAAATCCAGCACTTGGAACATATTTAGTACCTGCTCATAAATGAAAGTCAAATGTTTTCATTGAAATGATAGGACTGCTTGATTTTGCACTTATATCACTAGCTATATTCCTGGTTTTAAACTGGTTTTAAACTGGTCTTCCTGGTTTTAAACTGCATATACTTTCATTTCACATAGTTTCAGAAGTTAAGCATATGTAAAATAACACTAGTTCTAACTGAAGGAAACAAAGCGCGCGCTCTCTCTGTGTGCCAAATTATGGGATAAACTCAAAATCACAAACACACATGATTTGTTTTCCAGGTAAACATAAATAACCAGTTCTCTTTCATAACTTTATAAAGGTTATACACTTATAAATTGTATTTATTAATTAAACAAAATGCAGCTTAAATACCTGCTTATCTTGCAAGTCAGATGAGAGTTCATAGCTCTCTGAAAGTGACCTTGACCTTTTAATGGCTTCTTCTTCTGCTTGTTTTCTTAGTATGGATGTTGAGTGCTGAAGTTTTGGCCTCCGAGGCCTTTGCTGCCCTGGAGACACAGAATACAGCCCATACGGAGAATGGTCGTAGTGGTCTGGGCTTATAGCTGAACTGTGAGTTATAGCTCCTTGATGGTAAGTAGATGGGCTATCCAATGATGTGCCAGTTTCACTTCCAGGAGCTTCACCCTCAACACTAAAAAAAAAAAAAAAAACAGAAGATGGAGACAAATATAATTAAGCACACAGCAAAGATCCCAGTAGGCTATTATTCCATATACAATCAATACATCCAGAATTCATTCATTATATTTGTACTATTCAGTTGCAATCATTTGTTTTGGGAAGCTATAGGTAATCATAATAGGCCTAATGAAATAGGTTGTTGGTGTTTTTTTTTAAGATCTGTAGTGCAACACAACAAAATTAATGAAGATTTTCAGCATTAGGTTTCTTAAGCATTACGGAACCACAAAGTCATATAATCATTAGTAATAATGTCTGACTAAAAACTATGTATACTGATAATAAACTCAAGTAATCAAATGCTCATTAGTTTGAAAGTGAAACAAGGCAATTCAAAAATAAGGTAGTTAAAAAAATAAGATTTCTTACTGTGGGGACTCCCAAGCTAAGTTTCTAACATAAAAGAAAGATATTTTTTATTAAAAGTGGTTTTGTTAGCATTTAGGATCTGTGAGAGTTTCCCAAGGTCTTCCAAAATATGCTTGGAAATTAGAACTCCTTTCATTTCCTGGAAATGGGGAATATTGATTTTGTTTGAAGAGGAGGGAATAGAGTGGTCTGGAGTAGGAAAAATGGAGTGAATAGGAAAGAGGAAATTGGTCTGCTCAAACCCGTAACATCTTATCCCAGGTGAGGGTGGGGATTAGGGCCATGTATTATGTGTGTGTGTGTGGGGGGGGGACTTTCCTTCTTGCACTACACAGGGATGTTTCAGGAGAAAGATCAAAAGGGTACCTTTCCTTTCCCACTCTCAGATCGCCTCCTTTATTATATAGGAATTAAACTAGCAGCTAGCCTCAAACCTGACCCTCTAATACTATGTGGTACAGCAGGGGATGAAAAAGTGGGTGCAACACCATCAACAAGGCTTCCTATTTCAAGCTTGCAAGAGTCCTGAACAGAAGCAGCACTGCTCTTAAGGAATGGCGACACACTGCAACATTTTGTTGGGGGTTCCCACTTGCATGGTGGCTCCAAAGAGAATGGAGATTGGAGTTTTTACATTATTTGACTTCGTCTGGATTATCTGTGGAAAACTGATTTTTGAATCATCACATGTTCCCACCACATACACACACACCCATTCAAGGAAGCAACATTCAACATGGTAACACCCATTCAAAGAGGAATATTCAGAGACACTTCCGTTTTTTAAAAAGAAAAAAGAAATCCCTGGATCCCATTACACATAACATAGCAATAACTGGTGATATTGCCTATCAACTCTTTGGAAGAATAGGCATTGTGCAGAATAAAATTAGTCCCTTTGCCCTCCTAAACAGCTGGACAATTAATTTCTGACTCAGCTATACATACACAACCTGGCAGCTGGATTGGGTCTGAGACCATGACAGAGCACCCATTTACATGCATAGTTTCTCATCTGAGTCACAGCAGGAAGGAATATCTGTTTTAGAGAGGAGAGCTGGTCTTGTGATAGCAAGCATGACTTGTCCCCTTAGCTAAGCAGGGTCCGCCCTGGTTGCATATGAAAGGGAGACTTGATGTGTGAGCACTGGAAGATATTCCTCTCAGGGAATGAAGCCGCTCTGGGAAGAGCAGAAGTTTCCAAGTTCCTACCCTGGCTTCTCCAAGATAGGGCTGAGAGAGATTCCTGCCTGCAACACTGGAGAAGCTGCTGCCAGCCTGTGCAGACAATACTGAGCTAGATGGACCAATGGTCTGACTCAGTATATGGCAGCTTCCTATGTTCCTCATCCAACTAGAGGTATAGGAATACATGTTTTCTAGCTGATCAGGTTTTAACTCTGTTTCTTAATCTTACTATTACATACCTGGATGTGTGGAAAAGAACAACACTGAAAGTGGCACAAATATGGTTTCATTTCAAAATATGAAAGAAAATCACATTAGTTTTCTCTTTGATATGTCATAAAGTTGCAATAAAATGTCAAATTGAATTTAAACCAAGAAACTGTTCATTTAACTTAGATGGAGTACTGAATACCCAACTTTTGCTTAAGAACATAAGAACATAAGAACAGCCCTGCTGGATCAGGCCCAAGGCCCATATCGTCCAGCATCCTGTTTCACACAGTGGCCCACCAGATGCCACTGGAAGCCACAGAAGGAGTTGAAGGCATGGCCTCTCTCCTGCCATTACTCCCCTACAACTGATACTCAGAGGCATCCTGCCTTTGAGGCTGGAGGTGGCCCACAGCCCTCCAACTAGTAGCCATTGATAGACGTCTCCTCCATGAAGTTATCCAAACCCCTCTTAAAGCCATCCTGGTTGTTGGCTGTCACCACATCCTGTGGCAGAGAGTTCCACAAGTGGATCACGCACTGTGTGAAAAAGTACTTCCGTTTGTTGGTCCTAGACCTCCTGGCAATCAATTTCATGGAGTGACCCCTAGTTCTAGTGTTGTGTGAGAGGGAAAAGAATTTCTCTCTATCCACTTTCTCCACACCATGCATGATTTTATAGACCTCTATCATGTCTCCCCACAGTCGTCTTTTTTCTAAACTAAAAAGCCCCAGGTGTTATAGTCTTGCCTCATAAGAAAGGTGCTCTAGGCTCTTGATCATCTTGGTTGCCCTCTTCTGTACCTTTTCCAGTTCAACAATGTCCTTTTTAAGATGTGGTGACCAGAACTGTATGCAGTACTCCAAGTGTGGTCGCACCATAGTTTTGTATAAGGGCATTATAATGTTAGCCGTTTTATTTTCAATCCCCTTTCTAATGATCCCTAGCATGGAATTTGCCTTTTTCACAGCTGCCGCACATTGAGTCGACACTTTCAACAAGCTGTCCACCACAACCCCAAGATCCCTCTCCTGGTCCGTCACCGACAGCTCGGATCCCATCAGCATATACTTGGAAGTCGGGGGTTTTCGTCCCAATGTGCATCACTTTACACTTGCTAACATTGAACCGCATTTGCCATTTTGTCACCCACTCCCCCAGTTTGGAGAGATCCTTTTGGAGCTGCTCACAATCCATTTTGGATTTCACTACCCGGAAGAGTTTGGTATCATCTGCAAATTTGGCCACATCGCTGCTTACCCCTGCTTCTAGATCATTTATAAATAAATTAAAAAGCACCGGTCCCAGTACAGATCCATGGAGGACCCCACTTCTTACTTCCCTCCATTGTGAAAGCTCTCCATTTATACCTACCCTCTGTTTCCTGTCTTTCACCAGTTAGCAATCCACACATGTACTTGTCCCCTTATCCCATGACAGCTAAGTTTCCTCAGGAGTCTTTGATGAGGAACTTTGTCAAAAGCTTTTTGGAAGTCCAGGTAGACTATGTCAACTGGATCACCTTGATCCACACACTTATTGACACTCTCAAAGAAGTCCAAAAGGTTGGTGAGGCAAGATTTACCTTTGTGGAAGCCATGCTGGCTCACTCCCAGCAGGGCCTGTTCTTCTAGGTGCTTTATAATTTTATCCTTGAGGATGCTTTCCATCAATTTGCCTGGAATGGACGTTAGGCTAACCGGCCTGTAATTTCCCGGATCGCCCCTGGATCCCTTTTTGAAAATCGGTGTTACATTTGGTACTCTCCAGTCCTCTGGTATAGAGCCCGATTTCAGGGATAAGTTAAATATTTTAGCAAGGAGGTCAGCAATTTCACATTTGAGTTCTTTGAGGACTCTTGGATGGATGCCATCCGGCCCTGGTGATTTGTTAGCTTTCAGTTTTTCCAGACAGTTTAGAACATCATCCCTTGTCACTTCTCTCTGACTCAACTCTCTAGCCTCCATCCCTAAAAGGCCTGGTTCAGGAACAGGTATATGCTCAGTATTCTCTGCCGTGAAGACAGATGCAAAGAACTCATTCAGCTTCTCTGCAACCTACATATCCTCTTTAATAATCCCCAACCTTTGAGAATAGGTATACAGGCAAACCTCTTTATTTGCAGAGTCATTATCCATGGTTTTGCATATACACGGTTGGGAAATGACACCCAACCTCGGTGTACGCATTAAAATACCCAGGGGAGACACGCTGACCTCACATATCTGTGGGTCAGGGGTGGCCAGAAATGACCATGGAGATAATTTCTGGCCACAATTTTAGGGATTGTAGCGACAAATGGCTCCTGTCAAAGAACCGTGATTTTTGCTGTTTGGGGGGCACATCACAAATCGGGAGAGCAGTAGAGCAAGTTAAGAGGCTCCCCTGCAAAAATCAGTCGATTTTCAGCCATTTGGGGGCCATTTTCAGCCACTTTGGAATCTGTGATCCGATAGGGCTCAACCCTGCGATCCGAAAGGGATCAACGATCTGATATTCGCAATTTCTGTATCCACAGTACAGCCACAGAGTGGAACCTCTGTGAATATCGAGGTCCAGCTGTACTAGACATTCTACCCTAAAGAATTTCATCTCTTCTCATTCAGGATTTTATTTTTAGTTCCTCTAAAATTCTAAAACTTTAAAACTATGAACTAAAAGCCTGACTAAACAGGTATGTTTTAAATATGATATACATGCCATATATCTCTCCATAATACACACACACACACTGCTGACTCAAATGTAATCGAACATAAACATTATCTACTGTAATCAAGCATAAATTACTCCAACTGTTGAAATGATCTCTGTCCCTGTTAGACAAATCTCTCAGCAACCCAGCTAATAGTTCAAAGTACAAAAGTTCATTCTCCAGAGGACATCAATTCCGTAAGAGATCTAGGGTAAAAAGGTCTAAATTCCTCTGTAGCTGAAGAAAAACTTGGAGTTTTTACTATTGTAGATAGTTACAATTTACAGCCATTTCTACTTTGTTATCTTTTAAAGGTTTAGTATCCAAAGGGTGTTTGCATGCATATATTGAAAATACTGAAGTTGAAATTTTTGTCTTAAAGATACAGATGCATTTATTCTAAACAGAATTCAAGAGTCACCTAGCCCACTCTTTTGCAGATCATTTTGAATTTTATTTTATTTAACACATTTTAATACCACACCATATGCAAGTCCATGAGCAGTTCACAATCTAAAAACACAACCATTAAAACACTAACACAATTTAAACAATTTAAAATACAAATAAAAATTCTAAAACTTTAAA
Organism: Hemicordylus capensis; assembly: GCF_027244095.1. Classification (NCBI taxonomy): domain Eukaryota; kingdom Metazoa; phylum Chordata; class Lepidosauria; order Squamata; family Cordylidae; genus Hemicordylus; species Hemicordylus capensis. Next base: position 313,135,453 of record NC_069658.1, on the reverse strand, counting down.
CCTATAAACTAAAAGCCTGACTAAACAGGTATGTTTTATATATTATTTATTTTATATATCACCTGACTCCGAACGCTCTAGGCAGTTCACAAAAATAAACACAACAAAAACTGTTAAAAACAGCAATTAAAAAATTTAAAACATTCAGAGATTACTAAAAGCCTGGCTGGAAAAATGCTTCTTAAGGGCTCCTTTAAAGGCTGGCAAAGATGTTAAATCACAAATGTCTATAGGGAGAGTATTCCACAGCCTAGGAGCAACTATAGAAAAGGCCTTTTCCCAAGTCACCACCAGACAAGCCGGTGGCATACAAAGATGCACCTCTCTTGATTATCTCAATATGCAGTGGGGATCGAGCAGAAGGCAGCGCTCTTCCCAGGTAACCCAGTCCTAAGCCATTTAGAGCTTTAATGGTAATTACCAGCACTTTTATTTTGCCCAGACACATATTTGTAACCAATGCAATTGCTTTAAAACAGGCATAATATGGTATCTCTGAGACACCCCGGAGACCAATCTAGCCACTGCATTTTGGACCAACTGACATTTACGAACTACACTGCATTGCAGTAGTCAAGCCTAGAGGTTACCAGAGAGTGCACCACAGTTCTGAGCTCATTATCTTCAAGGATCGGACATAGCTGTCATATCAACCAGTTGATAAAAAGTGTTCCTGGCCATATCCTCAATCTGAGAAACCAGGGTGAGGTCTGGGTCCAGAAGCACTCTCAAGCTACATACCTGTTTCTTCGGGGGAAGTGCAACCCCATCCAAAACAGGAAGATCTATCGCGTCCCTCAAAGCACGACCCCCTTACCACAAGTACCTCCATCCTGCTTAGATTCAGCTTCAATTTATTATCCCTCATCCAATCAATTAATAGACTGGATGAGGGATAATAAATTGAAGCCGAATCCATTACTGCCCATAGGCAGGGATTTATTTATTTATTTATCGTATTTCTATATTGCCTAATATGTAAATACGTATATTTAGGCGGGATATGTCATTTCCTGATGATGATGTCACGTAGATGTTAAAAGGCATTGGAGATAGGATGGAGACCTGAGGAACACTGTAGCTCCTATTTCAGAGAGCAGCTATCTCTGAGTGACACCATCTGGAATCTACCTGAGAGATAGGAATGGGACCACTGCAAAGCAGTGCCACCTATTCCCAAATCCCCCAGACGATCCAGAAGTATACCACGGTCAATAGTATCAAAAGCCACAGAAAGGTCCAAAAATACCAAAAGAGTCACACTCCCTTTGTTCCTGATAGAAATCATCAGGACCAAAGCTGTCTCCACCCCACACCCTGCTTTAAAGCCAGTTTGAAATGGATCTAGATAATCAGTATCCTCCAAAACTGCCCGGAGTTGATCAGCCTCCACTTCTCAATTATCTTGCCCACTCAAGGAAGTTTGGAGACTGGCCTATAATTATTCATCACTGAGGGCTCTAGGGTAGGCTTCTTAAGCAACGGTCTCACAATTCCCTTCTTCATATAAGGAAGCATCCTGTCCTCCCTCAGCGAGGCATTTATGATGTCAACCATCTCTAACAGCCTCCCTGCTAGATATTATAAGCTATGTTGGGCATGAGTCCAAAGGACAAGTGGTAGGCTGAACACTTCCAAGGAGCTTATTCACATTCCCAGGACACTTCATAAATTGAAACTGATCCATTCAAATTGAGCTAGAGGAGTTGATATATATGCCATATATCTCCAGAATTTCAAAATATATGGCCATATATCACTATATATATTTATTCATTTTATTTATTTAATAACTTTGTATACCACCCACTACCAAAGTTTTTAGGTGGTTTGGAGTACTGCTGATGGATTACCATCTTATTTATTTATGTGTTGTTTATTTTTCTATGTAAACCACTTTGAGAACTTTGGTTGAAGAGCGGTATATAAATATCCGCAGTAGTAGTACTACTGCAGCAATATTGATTACTGCTGACTTGCTAGACTGTAGTATTTTTTTTGTATACCTAATGGGAACCTACTGTATACAGAACTTTTACCACAAGACTAGTACAAGACTTTACAATCAGGTTCCCTTTATTCCATGTGGCGATACTTTATAATATTTTCCTTATTTGGCAAGATTTTTTTCCATTCCTCTATTATTGAACTTGTAATATGTCAAATCAGCTTTAACAGGTTTTCGGGCAAGCTATGGGGTGGAGACTGCCTTGGTTAGCCTGATGGATGAACTCCATTTGGGAACTGACAGAGGAAGTGTGACTCTGTTGGTTCTTTTGGATATCTCAGCGGCTTTTGATACTATCGACCATAGTATCCTTCTGGAACGCCTGAGAGTGCTGGGGGTGGGAGCTTTCTTCGGGGGAAAGTTATTATACTATATTATATAGTTATTATACCTAACTATAATAGGGCAAGGGGAGACAGTAGTCTGGCAGCCTTGCCCCCCCCCCCGAGGAAGGTCACATGACTGACTCCCCCAGCTGTGCACCCGCCCGGGCTTCCTTCAGTTTTCATCCTCCAAAATTGATGTGTCAAGACCTGGAACTACCAGAACAGCATGTCTTTCTCTAGTACCATTAAATGACTGGCATCATCCACAATTTACAAAACTTTAAAAAAAATAATTTAGGATGATGTTCTATTGTGGCACATAGGAGAGATATATGCTTTTTGTTACCACTATTCAGCCTCATTTAAGATTTCTTTACTTCATGAGCTGAGCTTCAGTGGGGAGGGGCATTTTAAAATCTTGTCTCTGGGCCCACTCCAACCTTGCTGTCCTTGGGTGGGAGGCACTGTTTTACAGTGGTTCCGCTCCTACCTCTTGGATAGATTCCAGATGGTGTCAATTGGAGACTGTTGCTCATCGAGATCTGAGCTTAAGTATGGTGTCCCTCAAGGCTACATACTTTCTCCAATGCTTTTTAACATATACATGAAATCGCTGGGAGAGATCATCAGGGGATTTGGAGTCAGGTGTTCCCAGTATGCTGATGACACCCAGATCTACTTCTCCATGTCAACTTCTTCAGGAGCTGGCATATCCTCCCTAAATGCCTGCCTGGAAGCAGTAATGGGCTGGATGAGGGAGAATAAACTGAAGCTGAATCCAGAAAAGACGGAGGTACTTATTGTGCGGGGTCAGAACTCTAGAGATGACCTTGATCTACCTGTTCTAGATGGGGTCACACATCCCCAAAAGGAACAGGTCCGCAGTCTGGCAGTACTTCTGGATCCACACCGCTCCCTGGTTTCTCAGGTTGAGGCGGTGGCCAGGGGTGCTTTCTATCAGCTTTGGCTGATACGCCAGCTGCACCCATTTCTCAAGATCAATGACCTCAAAACAGTGGTACATTTGTTAGTAACCTCCTGGCTTGACGTTTGTAATGTGCTCTATGGGGGGCTGCCTTTGTATGTAGTCTGGAAACTCCAGTTGGTTCAGAATGTGGCAGCCAGGCTGGTCACTGGGTCATCTCAGAAAGATCACATTACTCCTCTGCTGATGGAGCTTCACTGGCTGCCAATAGGTTTCCGGGAAAAATACAAAGTGCTAGTTATAACTTATAGAGCCCTAAACGGCTTAGGCCCTGGGTATCTAAGAGAGCATCTTCTTCACTATGAGCCACACCGCTCATTGAGGTCATCTGAGGAGGTCCATCTCCAGCTACCACCAACTCGTTTGGTGGCTACACAGAGACAGGCCTTCTCGGTTGCTGCCCCAAGATTGTGGAATGTGATCCCTGCTGAGATACGATCCTCTGGCAGTTTTAAAAAAACACCTGAAAACCCATCTTTTCACCCAATCTTTCCCAGCTTTTTAAAACTGTCTGTTTTTAATTTTAAGGCTGTTTTTAAATTGTGTTATTTTAACTTTTATATGTGTTTTAATTGTTTTTATGTTAACCTCCCAGAGACAAAGGTTTGGGCAGTATAGAAGTTTAATAAATAACAACAACAACAACAACAACAACTTTAATAAATCTATACTGGATCGGTCGTCGCCCGGGTCAACAAGGACCGCGCCAGGTGCTATAGTCCCTGGACATCTGGTGGCAAGTGGGCAACAGGACTCAGGATCTTCAGTTGAGCAACCAGGGCTGAAGACAGCAAAGTTACTGGAAGAAACGTCGCTTAACCGAAAAAAATATACGAAAAAATGCAAACAAGGAAATAATGATCTGCTATTACAAGTCTAGTCCAACTAGAAGAGGTTATTTAAAAAGAATGTACCAAATTTGGAAAGAGAAGCATCCAGATACAGAAATAACAGAACAAAGGCTAGCAGATCAGAGAAGATTCATAATAAGAAATAAAGTATTCACAGGAGTTGAGCTGGAAGAACTGCAAAGAGCAACACAGGCTCAAGATATGGAAGAAGAATTACCACCAATTGAAGAAGTTTCTCAGGCGCAGGTGGAGGAGGTGTTGGAAATCGAGGATGCCACTGTTACTGAACTGTTTCAAAATCAAAACCAGGCAACCACCCCTTTGCATTCACCTCAAAAACCCAAATGCCGTTTAACAGAAAAGCAGCAAGAACTAAAGCAAAAAAATAACTGAGCACATGAACCAAACAACCACCAGGGTTCGACTTCCAGCTCTAAAAACAGTTGTCAAAAAACAACTCGCTCAGGCATTAAAAGATGTCAATGCTGCACTTGCAGAGATAACAACCAAGAATTTGCAAGAAACAAACCAACTAATGTACAGTGCAGCAACAATAACACCACAAGAGCTCGGATATAAGATCAGTGGACCTGTAAAAAAAGAAAGCAGTACATCACCTAAATGGAAGATTAGATTAGAAAATAAAATCTCTAGGCTTAGATCAGATGCTAGTAAATTGAAAGATATGAAAGACAAGAAGCTGAAGAATGAAAACACCAAACAGTATCTGATCCAAAAATACCACTAGATTCAAGGAAAATTAGAGAAGTCCTGGAAATAATAAAGCAGCAAACAACAACAGTGTCAAAGAAGACTATCAGATACGAAGCCAGAATTACACAACACAGGCAGAATCTCCAATTCCCGTCGAATCAGAGACGTTTCTACCAAAGCATAGAAGAAGAAACTGCAAGAAACCTATATAAACCAATTAAAGAAGAAACAGTGCAATTCTGGGAGAAATTATGGGACAATCCAATAGATTATAAAAAAGCAGGCTGGATGAAAGAGGTCAAAAATGTAACTAACAAATGCAAGATCTAATAATAACACCAGAATTAATAAGTGAAAGAGCAAAGAAAATTAAAAATTGGACTGCGCCAGGCGACCATGAACTGCATGGCTTTTGGCTTAAACACCTAACAAGCCTTCATAAACAACGATCAAAACAGTTCAATCACATTTTGCAAGGAGGTGATATTGAACAATGGCTAACAACTGGGAAAACTCATCTCATCATGAAAGACCCAGCCAAAGGTGCAGTTCCAAGTAATTATAGACCGATAACCTGCCTGCCAACCATGTTCAAATTATTAACTGGAATAATAGCAGATGAAGTGATGCAACACTTATTAACTAACAAACAGCTTCCAGTTGAACAGAAAGGAAATTGCCCAAACACCAGAGGCACAAAAGACCAGCTGCTGATTGACAAAATGATTTTAGAAAATTGCAAGAGAAGAAAAACAAATCTAAGTGTTGCATGGATTGACTGCAAGAAAGCGTTTGATTCATTGCTTCACACATGGATACTAAAATGTTTAGAAACAACAGGTGTCAGCAAAAACGTTCAGATATTTATAAAAAAAGCAATGAGCATGTGGAGTACATAGTTAACAATCAATGGTGAGACACTTGAACAGGTTAGCATTAGAAGAGGCATTTTCCAAGGGGACTCACTATCCCCTCTGTTGTTTGTAATTGCCATGACTCCACTTTCACAAATACTAAACAAAACAGGCCTTGGATACCAAATATCTAAAACATCAAGTCAAATCAACCATCTGCTGTACATGGACGATCTGAAGTTGTACGGAAAGTCCCAGTCAGAAATCAAATCACTGCTAAACACTGTCCGTATATTCAGTAGCGATACAGCAATGGAGTTTGGACTAGACAAGTGTGCTGCATTAATAATGAACAGAGGAAAAATAACAAAAACGGAATAGAACTGCCCAATGGAAGCAACATAAAGAACCTGGAAGAGAAAGAACATTACAAATACTTGGGCATTCTCCAGGCTGATAACATCGCACACACTGAAGTTAAAAGAAAAATTGGAAGTGAATACATCAGGAGAGTTAGAAAAATCCTCAAGTCCAAACTCAATGGCGGGAACACCATACAAGCCATAAACACCTGGGCTATACCGGTTATCAGATACACTGCAGGAATAATAGACTGGACCCAGGCAGAGCTAGAGACGCTGGATCGTAAGACCAGGAAAATCATGACCATCAATTATGTTCTGCACCCCCGCAGTGATGTAGATAGGCTCTACCTCCCTCGCAGCTCAGGTGGAAGAGGAATGCTGCAAGTCCATCAAACAGTAGCGGAAGAGAAAAGAGGCCTTGCAGAATATATCAAGGACAGTGAAGAAGATGCACTTCAAATGGTCAATAATGAGAAACTATTCAACACCAATGATAGAAAGCAGGCCTACAAGAAAGAACAAGTCAAGAACCGAGCAGAAAAACTGAGAAATAAGCCCCTGCATGGTCAATATTTGCACAATATAAGTGGAAAATCAGACATCACCAAGACCTGACAGTGGCTTAAGAATGGCAACTTGAAGAAAAAAACAGAGGGTTTAATACTAGCTGCGCAAGAACAGGCACTAAGAACAAATGCAATAAGAGCAAAAGTAGAAAAGTCAACAACAAACAGCAAGTGCCGCCTTTGTAAAGAAGCAGATGAAACCGTGGACCACCTAATCAGCTGTTGTAAAAAGATCGCACAGACTGACTACAAACAAAGGCATGACAAGGTAGCAGGGATGATACACTGGAACATCTGCAAAAAATACAAGCTACCTGTAGCCAAAAATTGGTGGGACCATCAAATTGAAAAAGTGGTAGAAAATGAAGATGTAAAAATATTATGGGACTTCCGACTACAAACATCTGCCACACAATACACCAGATATAACTGTAGTTGAGGAGAAAGAAAAACGAGTCAAAATAATCAACATAGCAATACCAGGGGATAGCAGAATAGAAGAAAAAGAAATGGAAAAAAATCACCAAATACAAAGATCTACAAATTGAAATTGAAAGACTGTGGCAGAAAAAGACCAAAATAATCCCAGTGGTAATTGGCGCCCTGGGTGCAGTTCCAAAAGACCTTGAAGAGCACCTCAACACAATAGGGGCCACAGAAATCACCACCAGCCAATTACAAAAAGCAGCTTTACTGGGAACAGCCTATATTCTGCGACGATATCTATAACAACTGACAATAAAATTCAGCCATCCCAGGTCCTTGGGAAGGACTCGATGTCTGGATAAAACAAACCAGTCGATAACACCTGTCTGACTGTGTAAACAAGAAATAATAAATAACTATCATTACCACCACAATGACATTTTTATGACAACACATATCTTATTAATAACCTTTTATAATAATAAAACATTAATTTGAAAGTATGTACAATATTTGTATTTCTGTTTACTTTGAAAAAAGTAATTGTCTTTCTACATTTCATATTGTGTGCATACATGCATGTACTTTTGGACACAACAGGTGACTTTACATGTAAAGTGGCTGTCTCAAACTGCTGGTTCCTTAATAATAATAATAATAATAATAATAATAATTCAATTTCTATACCGCCCTTCCAAAAATGGCTCAGGGCGGTTTACAAAGAGAAATAACAAATAGATAAGATGGCTCCCTGTCCCCAAAGGGCTCACATTCTAAAAAGAAACATAAGACACACACCTTGCAAATGTATGTTCCTGGAACAAATCAGTACTTTCGTCATTCGAACCCAGAAATGTCTGCTTATCCTGAAGCACCTCCACCTTGCAGCTCAACATATGTAACCTAAATTTGGAGCTGGTTACAAATGTCAAGTGATTTGTCTGATATGTTGAAATGAAACTGATTCTAGGATGGGATACACAAAAGTAGAATTTTTGAGTAGCTACGATTAGGTTTCACTCAGCACTTTAAAAAAATGAACACAACTTATTTTTGCTTTAGATGCTCTTCTTCTGTGTAAATCCATTCTAACAACTCAGGAAGAATATCGCCATGTGTTACAACTCATGTACAATGTCTCCACTACAACAACCACCTGGTTACCTTATCTGAACTTTAAGACGACGACCTTAGGAAACTGCACACACCTCTTTTCAGCCTCTTCCCACTCCCCGCCCAAAATTATTAGGGAACCTGAAAGGTTCCCTGCATTCTTTTCACTAAAGACAGCACAGAGATGTTTGTTTACTGTTTCCATAGGACATATATAAAAATTTATGCCCACAATAATAAAATATATAATCAATTTTACAAGTATCACACCAAGGATACTAATAATCCTTCTGACTCAATCAAAATTATTTGTTCTAACTGATCATGGTAATTATGATTGCTATACCATTTCTGATGGTATAGCAATCATAATTATTATGATCAGTAAGCACATTTACATGACCACAGTGGTGCTGAACTGGTTTTAAGAAATATGTACTGTATATGAAAGATTGTTTTCTAAGCAATTTTTGTGTGTGATGTTAGAATGTTTTAGAACAGGGCATATCACTTATTCCTGAAAAGTTTCTGATGCTCCAAGTTTACATTGTCTCCCACCAACCTACACTTTTAAATAAAGATATGGTTTGTGCTTTCATCTCTGGTTTGTAACCAACATTTTATACCCTTGTATGCACAATTTAGATCCAGCTAAGTTAATGTTGCTTTCTAGTGATCTGAAGTGGGCTTTTGTCATCAATTCACCTTTGTTCACTTAGAAGGCATTTCAGATTACTTCCATTCTATTCTGTCTGACACCAATGAGTAAGACTGAGCTGGGTATCCTAAAGCCATAGCAAAGTCTGACCAGGAACTTCCAAAGATCCTACAAACAATCCCTGAACAAGTATTTAAAAACCTCAGGCACTGCAAAACAGACTTACTGCGATATAAACAATACACTATGATCTCTAAGCACATGTGGAATTTTTGGAAAAAATCATAGTTTGGTCTACCTGTCAAGGTCAGCAGCAAATTTCTGTGTCAAGTAGCAACCTCTGAGCAGAAATATTTGACTGAATAAACACTCTAGGTAGCATTCACAGTTATTCTTAGTTTGGAACAGAAGTCATTACTTTGGAGCACTTTGCAATATTCACTATTATTTATGTGCTGATCTGAGAGGGCCCTTTAAGAGCCTCTCAAGAGCTCTATGAGAAAAATGCTGGTAAGGGCCACATTTCCCAGCACTCCGTCCATGCCTGCCAATATGGTGCAGAGGCTCAAAAGGGTTCTGTTTCCCTTAAAGGAGCCCCCAGTGCTGGGCAAAGTACAGCACTACACAGTGAATAATCATTTCCACATGGTGCCAGGGAGACTGTACAGTGTATTCAGGTTGAGCTCATAAATCACGCAAGTCCAACAAACAATTAGAGGGCCACACAGTGTTGATTGGGGCCTCCACTGGCCCCTAGCCTTACAATGAAAAACAATGCTTGGAAGAAAGCATTCATGTTCCATACAAAGGACAACTGAAGATGCTACACATTAGACAGATAAAAAACTGTTCATTAAAAAAAAATCATGCACATAGCAAGATAATCCAAATTTTGCATCCCGATTTCAGTATCCAAATTTGCATAAATTCTGTTCTTTTGAGATTTTAGATATGAACATCATACCTAAAGAAGAGTCAGCTCAAGGTATATCCATCCAGTATGCCTTGGGCTGATCCGTCGTTAGGTCAGCCCAACCTTTCCTTCTATTATATAGCTTCCAGCTATAGAGCGGTATATAAATGTAAGTGCTATTGCTATTGCTAGTGCTATTATGTTAAAATGGCTGCTACATCATGACAAGTTGGAGAAGAATTCAGTCTTGTGTCATCAGTAAGGTGCAGATATGTCACCACTGTGTCTTTTTATGAGTATACAAGACACTCTGTTCTGCATCTGCATAAAATGCAGAGGCTAGGTGCTCAAGGAATAAATAAATGGGCATAAATGGATTCTGACACATTTGCATCTAAATAAAAACCATGTATATAGGAGCACATTTGCTTCCAAGTCCTTTTTTTGTCTTACAAATCCAATTTAAGCTTATTTTTCCTTCTCATAGCTCTGGTTCCCATACTGTCTGTCTGTCAATGACTCTCCCTTTATAACTAAAGAGAAGAGCTGCATATTATTATTCTAGATCACTTTTAGTGGGTCTATTGGGACTGACTGTACTTTTAAAAATGTACTTTCAAGATTTTAGGACCAGAGCAAGTGGAAAACCCCATATTTCAACTACTTCTACAGCCAATACATTGAAGACTGCACTAGGAAAAGTGGTTTCCTTCTGGAGAGCCACCAGAAAATGTATGTGCAGTCACAGGAACTGGTATGCAACTATAGTATGAAACAAGAAATAACTGCAGACCTACTCTTATATCATTTTAATAGTCTCCTCTGTGCTGTTCCACTGTCAGCCTTACTCCAGCAACTTCCTAAAATAAGAAAAACTGTTACCTGGCTCTCTATTGCTAAGAGATGAAACAGCTGAACGATACAGAGATGCCTCAACATGAGGATGAGATTGAATTGCATGCCAAACCAAAAAAAGAAGGAAGTAGTTCCTGCCAAATCTCTGTGGAGATGAATGAACAGAGCAGCCAGCTAGAGTACAGAAGGCTAGTGTCAGGAGAATGTTAAGTGAACTAATGATAATCAAGCTACTTATTTGGAATAAGGTTTTGGAAGGACCCGCATGAGTTCTGGAACAGCATTTAAGTCCCAAGAAGAAAGCAAGAGCTCCGTTCTAATTCAAATCACAACCTTACTGCTCTGGAACAGCAATACTGACTTCAAAATGGGTTGTGGAACAAAGCCTCTATCAGTGTAAAAATCTGTAGTAACAATAGAAAGATGCCTGCAAAGATTTAAAAATATGAAAAAGCATATTGTTCCTATAACATCAACAGCCTGCATAAACCAAAACTTTAAAATAACACTTTAAAAAAGTACATTACTGTAGGGCCTTTTTTTTTTTTTTTTAAAGAACAAGATACAAAGTGGTGCGGGGCTTTATTGCTAATTTAACTGTAAATGATATCTAATACTTCACATCTAATATTCTCACCCTTACTGGCCCAGTTCAGATGACACTTCACAGTTGTAATGAATCCTGATTTCATGTGATATCCCTTAGTCACAAGCCCATGCATCTCTCCCGCCACTTTATGAATGAGGGGAAAATGATTCTGATTTGGCTAAGAAGAAGCCAGGATATATTATAATATCTGAATTGAGCAATCCTGGATACAATTCCAGTTTCAGGTCTTAGTTTATTTGCAAACTTTGTCTAGAATAAACCAGGATCACTCAAATCAGTTATCATGACAATCCTGACTCTTTCTAGGGCAGTGGTAGGCAACCTTGGCTCTCCAGCTCTTGCTGAACTACAACTCCCATCATCTCTGGCCACAATAAATTGCAGCTGGAAATGATTGGAGTTAATCTCAGCAATAGCTGGAGAGCCAAGCTTACCCATCCCTGTTCTAGGGGGAGAGTATATCCTAGTTCCATCCATGTAACAGCTGAAACCAGGACTATTCTAATGGTTAATCAATGGGTAACAGAACTGCAAGAGTCTAGGCTGGTTCAGATATCATATGGAACCTCAATTTATTTTAATGTAATCTAGTTTGCTATAATCTAAACCCACATCATGGTACTGGCCAGCGTGGTGTAGTGGTTAGAGTGCTGGACTAGGACCGGGGAGACCCAGGTTCAAATCCCCATTCAGCCATGAAACTAGCTGGGTGACTCTGGGCCAGTCACGCATCTCTCAGCCTAACCTACTTCACAAGGTTGTTGTGAAAGAGAAACTCAAGTATGTAGTACACCGCTCTGGGCTCCTTGGAGGAAGAGCGGCATATAAATGTAATAATAATAATAATAAGAATAAGAAGAAGAAGAACCGTGATTTATATATCGCCATCGAACCAAGATCTGAATTGTATGTTTGAATTTGATTTGTCTACCTAGGTTTTGCATAGCTGTAGTTCTGCATTACAGCCAAACCTAACACTGTAGTTTGATTATCTGACTTCCACTTTCAAAGGTTGCAGCTCACAGAGCCCAGAACAGCCATGCAACACAGCCACTCAAGGCTGCAAGTGTTTCTAACTAGTGCCAACCTGAAAGTTTTCCTAGTCTGCCGAGCAACTTCTTATGCCCTCTCTCCAATCTTTGCCTAGAAACAAAGGAACAGGCAGGATTCACCTTTCTTTTTAAATCCATAGGCTTTCAAACAGAGAATTAAAGCCTCTGCCCTCCTGCAACTCTCATTCGCAGAGGAGCTGAAATGCAGTAGTCCACTGTCACAACAACAAGCTGGACATTACAGGTTGTGAGTACTGTCTAAGATGTTGCCCTTATGCAACGGGGCCATAGCTCAGTGTCTGAGCTTTGCATGCAGAAAGTCCCAGCTTTAACCCATGACATCTTCAAGGTAGGGCTGGGAAAGTCTCCTGCCTGAAGCCTTGGTGAGCCACTGCTGGTCAATGTAGAAAATACTGAACTAGATGGACCAAGGGTGTGACTTGGTAAAAGGCAGCTTCCTACGTCCCTCCTCCTTTTTTGCCAGTTAGTCCAATGGGGATGTCTTGCTGCTGTCCCTTACAAATGGAAACTTAAGCAAGGTATCTGTAGGAAGGAACACTCAAGAGACATTTGTACAGCCCTGCAGAGTCACCTGCTGACAAAACCCAAGAAGCATGCAGAACAAGCTTTCAAGAATGAGGATGTTTCATGTTCAAACACCACTATGAAGCTCTGCTCTCCAAACTTTGTTTCTTCTTTCCCTCTCATAGCTCTAACACTTCAGGGTAATCCTCCCCTACTATTTCCTCCTCTCTCTACACAGTAGAACTTCATCAACAAGAAATTTTCCTAGGTTTCCTCTTCTACCTCCCACAGCTCTCTATTTTCTGCCAATCTGTCTTACTTTTGTTCAGGTAAACAATTTATGTCAAGTTCTTGCCTAACCTACTTCAATAATGCTATGAGGTTTACATTGTGAGGATAAATACGTACACTGCTCTGGGATCCTTGGAGAGGGGGATATAAATGCTTTTTAAAAATACATTAAGCAAGCCCCCAACTTATAAACACAAACTCGCACATACAAAGAAGTCACAGCGCTTGGGAACTATATGCGTTCTGAATTATGAATGTCTGACTTACAAATGAACTTTTGGAACACAATCTGTTTGTAAATTGGGGACTCCCTGTACATCACTCCCCCCCCTCCCTAATTCTGGTTCCTTTCAATGCCTCTCAACTTCCCCAATAGGCCTTAGTGTTTCTTTCAGCTAGTCTGGAAGTGGGTAGAAAATGTAAACAGTGCTTGATGCAACACTGCAGCTGGGGAATGGAAGGTTTAGCTTTTAACAGCTCCTTTGCATTCTGTAGAGAGCCGAGATGTTCTGGAGTTACAAACGCAAGCAGAAAGAGCCGAGGGAGCTTGTTCCAGGCAAGCCTGCCCCATTTGCAACTAGGACCTATGGTTGGGAAGTAGATGATGGGTTAAAGGCTTGGCAGGAGCAGGCCAGAGAAAGACATATAGGCCCCTTCATGGGAGATGAAGACAGGAGGCATGCCACTTACAATTCATTGTTAAGAGAAACAATCTGAGCACTGATAAACTGAGAATGGCTCTGCAGTTTATTTCATAAGCCTAAACTAAATTTAACAGAGGTTTGCTTAATGTCTGAACCAACCCTCTGTCTTAGATTTGTCTATATCTGGCATTACTTTCCTAAGATGTAAAATGGGGCAGGGAGGGACTGAAGGAATATAATTACTTCAGTATATTTTACATAAGGTCCATATTAATGAGCATATATACTTTGAAACATGTTTGTTTCTCTCTAAATGACTCCTTTGGGGGGAAAACAAAATGAAATATGAACACGTGAGCTTCAAAGCCCACCCCCCTCCTTCTCAACAATTTATTTGTTGCATGTTAGGTGACTTACAAATTTCCCCATAGTATTACCTTTAAAACTGCAATATATCAATTGAAACACCATTATGTGCAAACAAGATCATATGTTTTTCTCATTGGGAAGTTCAGGAGTCAGTTAATTCATATGGAATTGAAATTATGATTGCTACAATGGGGAAAGAGAGAAAGACAACTGCTCTGTTTCAATCAAATAAAATTACCACTACGCAAACAGAAATTGATAAAAATAAAACCCATCTAACTTGTGGACTCCTGATATGCATACTGTCTATTCAGGTGTAAAACTATGTGGATGTCCTTTTTCACCCTTCTTTAAGCCATTTAATGCCTTGACTGTAAAGGTGGAAGCAGCAGCCCTGTAAAACTTCCCAGGTACCCCCTTCCCTTCCCTGCCTTTTAAAAACCCCTATACTGGGAAATGAATCTATATCACACTGTAGTGCAATTTTCACAGTGCATGCAGGGTCAAAAAGCTGTGTGTGGTGAGGGGACATCTGACAAAGGCCATTAGTCAGTAAGATTTCCAGCACTTCTGTCACTGCCTGCATAGGCAAAGAAGGAAAAAGGCCACTGTGCCACCACTGGTAAGCCTCCTTTTAAATTATGTCCTTCCAAAGACAAGGATAGTGAAAGGACCACTAATTTTAAAATTTAGATAAATAGGTAATGCAATCTGTTTGGGTCTGAACTACTTCGACTATAAAATACCCTGTATTCAATTTAACATACCAAACTATTATTGTTATTCAACTAGATCTAAATCAACATGCAGAGACCTTTGAAGTTGCAACATACATCCAAAAAGCATTAAGAACTAGTTATAGAATCCCTCCCCACCCTCAATACGGTAAGATCTGAAGCAGAACCAGACAACATGCAGCTTTAGATCAGAAAGTAGCATCAATGCCCTATAATGAGATGGTTGCTTTTGTAGTACAGGACTACAATATTAAACACTAAACTAATGGTTACTAGCTCAAAAGCAGACAGGCTTTGGTGGTTCCACAATGCAGAATAAGATGTAAAGACATGAATGTAAAACAGAATTTCTAGTAATATAAAAATAACAGGACCACCTTTTTCCTTGTTGAAAGGGCATTAATTTCACATTTCATCAGAAAGAAATTAAAATACTCTTCCAGTCTCATGCACACTATTATTCGCTGTATTCCTAATAATAAAAATTGAATTACATTTTTTACGTAAGAGAAATAAAAACGGAGATACATTTGCCCTAAGCATCAATTAATCCTGTATACCAATGGATCTAAATTGCTAATGGAGAAGGCTTGCCATGCCAATATAATATTGCACTAGCAAGTGTTATATCACAGGGACTAAGGGGGCTTCTTCCCATGCCCAGCATATAATATCATTTTAGCTGCAATGACTAAAGCATCTTCTAGTAAAACTGGACTAATTGACTTACCAAATAATTAAATGCCTTATTTTCAAGCTGCAAAGGGTACAAACAAGTACACTACAATGGTAAATCACTGCACATTTTGTCCATGACATTAACAACATTCTGGTCCACAGAAGGAATCAGACTTTATTATTATTATTATTATTATTATTATTATTATTATTTCTTGTTTACACAGTCAGACAGGTGTTATTGACTGGTTTGTTTTATCCAGACATCGAGTCCTTCCCAAAGACCTGGGATGGCTGAATTTTATTGTCAATTGTTATAGATATCATCGCAGAATATAGGCTGTTCCCAGTAAAGCTGCTTTTTGTAATTGGCTGATGGTGATTTCTGTGGTCCCTATGGTGTTGAGGTGCTCTTCAAGGTCTTTTGGAACTGCACCCAGGGCGCCAATTACCACTGGGATTATTTTGGTCTTTTTCTGCCACAGCCTTTCAATTTCAATTTGTAGATCTTTGTATTTTGTGATTTTTTCTATTTCTTTTTCTTCTATTCTGCTATCCCCTGCTATCCCCTGGTATCGCTATTATTATTATTATTATTATTATTATTATTATTATTATTATTAAGCATGGCTGTGGCTTAATCTCACTTATCAGAAATGGTAGCCAAGACTCCATAAAGTCTTGAAAATCTGAAAGCAAACACAGCTGCTACTGAATCATCTATGTGCCTGCAATTCTTACTTTCTATAACATTTCATATTTTCTTCAATGTGATCCTCTTGGATGGAGCGGGGGAAGGGTAAATTACAGACACCGTGTTACTTATGTCTGCCGAGTGATGACCAAACATAAAAGTTCAGCCGATCAACAAAGCCCTCTTTCCCTTTGCTGCTCCAAGAATGTGCATCCTTCCCAAACACTACTTTCAATAAACTTTGTACTGCAGAGACAGCTATTGCACCACAAGCTAAATCCAAGCAGTAGGAATCCACTCCAAATTTTAGAAGCCAGACTTCCCAGAGGGGTGGACTTGTTATTCGTCTCCATTCCATGGCAGGGTAGTAGACTTGCCACTCGCCCTCAGCAATATCTTCCTCTCCATGGCAGGGTAGCCACAGCTACAGCCTCTACTGCATAGGGCAGATTTGCCACTCTTCTCCAGCACCTCCTTCCACTCTATGTGGGGGAGTGAACTTACTGCTCACCCCTAGCAATGCCTTACACTCCATAGGTGAGTGCAGACTAGCTGCTTTCCCCCATCAACCTTTGTTCCATGGAGCAGAGGAGACTCCCTGCCTTTCTTGTTGTCGCTCTTGAATTCCCAGCCACCACAGTGAAATGCCATCTGGAATTAGCCAACTCTCTAGTCAAGATTAACATAGTCCGCCCAATAACTTTTCTATCAAAAATTGTCTGTAGTCAAAACAGTTATAAACACCTAAATAAGAATATTTACTTGTAATAATTATGTAACATTGCCATCACACACACACACACACACACACACACACACACACACACACACACACACACACCTATACTTAAGTATAGTTCCTTAAGTCTTTTTTGATATTCCACTGCATTAGAAGCAATTCTTTTCGGCCCATATTGCATCCTCAAGTTCACGTCTGGCGGAGTTGTCCTGGGTTGTGAGAGGGCTAGTGAGTGCCTTTCCTCCCTAGAATCAGAATTTGGAACCATCTATTACCCGCTGTGACGTGTTTAATGATTTATTTGTGGATTAAATCTCTTGTATTCGGGCCGACTTGGGATTTAGACCCCACAATTACTGCAGTGTCTGAATCGGAGGTGTCCAGAGACTCCTCTTATGTGGTTAGGCTGGATCAGTTTCAGTTTGTCACTCGTGAGGATGTATACAAGCTGTTTGGAGCGGTGCAGCCTACCACATGTTCTTTTGACTCTTGCCTGACATGGCTAATACTATCTGGCAGGGAGGTTGTTGTAGAAGGCCTGGCAGAGATAATAAATGCTTCTCTCAGGGAGGGCAGGATGCCACTTTGCCTTAAGGATGCAATTATTAGACCACTTCTGAAGAAGCCTGCCCTGGATTCCTAAGAGCTGAACAACTATAGGCCTGTTTCCAACCTTCCATGGCTGGGCAAGGTAACAGAGCGTGGTTGCCTCCCAACTCCAGGCAGTCTTGGATGAAAATGATTATCTAGACCCGTTTCAGACCATCTTTCGGGTGGGCTATGGGGTGGAGAATGCCTTGGTAGGCCTTGGGTGGAGAGTGCCTTGGTAGGATGATCTCCAATTGGGAATTGACAGAGGAAGTGTGACTCCGTTGGTCCTTCTGGACCTCTCGGCAGCTTTCGATACTATCGACCATAGTATCCTTCTGGAGCATCTGAGGGGGTTGGGGTGGGAGGCACTGCTTTGCTGTGGTTCCACTCTTACCTCTCAGGCAGATTCCAGATGGTGTCTCTTGGGGACTGTTGTTCTTCAGTATGGTGTCCCTCAGGGCTCTGTATTGTCTCCAATGTTGTTTAGCATCTACATGAAACCGCTGGGAGAGATCATCAGGAGATTTGGTGCAGGGTGCTATCAGTACACTGATAATACCCAAATCTATTTCTCCATGTCAACATCATCAGGAGAAGGCATAACCTCCCTAAATGCCTGCCTGGAGGCAGTGATGGGCTGGATGAGAGGTAACAAACTGAGACTGGATCCAGATAAGATGTAGGTACTTATTGTGCAGGGTCGGAACTCGGGAGATGATTTTGATCTACCTGTTCTGGATGGGGTCACACTTCCCCAGAAGGATCAGGTACGCAGTCTGGGGGTGCTTCTGGACACAATACTCTCCCTAGTGTCCCAGGTTGAGGCAGTGGCCAGAGGTGCCTTTGATCAGCTTCGACTGATATGCCAGCTGCGTCCAGCCATAATTAGCTGGCTGCATGTGCTGTTTTTATGCTTGCATGAATTTAATTCACACATTCAGAAGATAGTGAGTGCAGTATTATAAGTGTATGTTGCAGAACAGAGCACAGGATTCTTTCCTATTCTGTCATTTGATAATCTTCTGACCAAGGTCATTTTCTTGTGCTGTAAATATCCAACTGTGTGCTAGATATGTTTATTCGGAAGTAAGTCTCATCGGAGACTTATTCGGAAGTAAGTCTCATAAATGTTTATTCGGAAGTAAGTCTCATCAAAGTTAATGCAAATTATTCCCAAACAATTATGCACGGCCAATTTCCTACAGAAATTCAATTTCCTACAGAAATATAGAAACCATACACCAATTTCCTACAGAAATTCTGCTCAAGCAACCCCACTGCCTCCAGTTCCCTTTATCCAATTTTCTTCTTCCTCCTCAAGTCCATCCTAAACTATTGCTGCAATATATGGTTTTTAAGGCTGGTTGGGTTTTGCCGGGGGGGGGCGGGGCGTACTTTATAGTTTTTACTGTTTAAATGATATTAAGGTTTAGAATGTGATTTTAATTGACTTTTATTGTATTTGTAATTTTGTAAACCACCTTGAGATGTCTTATGAGAGGTGGAATAAAAATTAGACAAATACAATAAAATAATAGTCTGCCATAGAAAATACAGTATCAGAAAGAAGCAGCTTTTCAGGCTTATTACTTCATTCAAGTCAACACTATATTGTAAATCGCCAATATTTTTTTAAAAAAACACATTGGCATCAAGTGGTCTGAGCATTTCAGGAATTTATCATGCAAGCAATGAAATGGTTCCTTTGGAATCTCATAAACAATACTTTTTTGGTGAGTTTTTAATGTGAAGAATTTGTATAGGGCAATATAAGAACACAAGAGCAGCCCTGCTGGATCAGGCCCAAGGCATATCTAGCCCAGCATCCTGTACCACCAGATGCCTCTGGGAAGTCCACAGGCAAGAGGTGAGCACATGCCCTCTCGCCTGTTGTTCCTTCCCTGCAACTGGTATTTAGAGGCATCTTGCCTCTAAGTAAGGCTGAATGTGGCCAATTAGCCTTCAGAATAATAGCCATTGATAGACGTATTCTCCATTAATTTGTCTAAGCCCCTCTTAAAGCAACTTTGTCACCACATCTTGCGTCATAGAATTCCATAGGTTAAGTATTATGCTTTGTGTGAACAGAAGTACACCTAAGTAATTTTGGAGCCTGGACCTAAAGGTATTTGGAGCCCACCCACCCTGCTGGAGCACTCCCGCTACAAGTTAAGCATCATCCCCCTACACACCCACACACACACCATGACACACACAGTATTTCTTGAGGGCACAAACAGCAACTGAACTCACAAGAATATAATAATATAAAACAGGCATATTTATGCAAATATGTATTAGCAGAACCATTTAACTTAACATATTCTCATCCCACATATTTCTTTCCCCACTCCCCTTTCTGTCTTTAAAGCACCTGGAACAAGCCACAATTAGCAGTGTGCACAAAACTGGCTTGCCCAGTTAAGTTCAAGTCCGGAGCGGACTCGGACCGGGCATTTCCAGTTTTGTACAAACCTGAACCCCACCCCTCCTGGTTCAGCTCGAGTTCAAAAAGTTAATTGTTTAAAAAACAATCACCAGCAGGCCCGTAATTTTGCCAAATGGAGGCAGCACCCTCCATTTTTGTGGAGGGTGCTGCCACAGCCATGGAGAGTTTTTCCCCTCCCCTGATTTTTTCCAGGCCAGTTCTGCCCATTTTGGGACCTTTCCGGCTAAGGCCACCGTGCATGTGCACTGACTAATTGCCTTGTACAGAAGGTGTTTCAGTCCCCTGATCATCTTGGTTGCCCTCTTTACACCTTTTCCAGTTCTAGAATGTCCTTTTTGAGATATGGTGACCAGAACTGTACACAGTACTCCAAATGTAGCCCCTCCATAGATTTGTATGATGGCATTATGATATTAGCAGTTTTATTTTGTTACCATAAGGATAAATACAGCAGAGATTTGGCTTTTCATACCCCTACAAGCACCTAACTATACATCTCATCTTTAAATTATTTCTTCAGTTTCCTGCATGTTACTAAAATCTCCGTACGACTCAGATGCGACTTATGCCAGTAAGCAACTATTCTGCTTGTGAGAGAACCTAGTTCAAAGTCCAGAGGCTGACTAATGCCACTTCTATATCTTACTAAGAAGACTTTGCAGAGCAAAACGAATGTTTCTCCACATGCGGAGAAAGGTCCCAAATGGGCTGTGCCGAGGTGTGCACTCATTTGGAACAGAGGAGCTGGAGGAGGTTCTCCCTCACTGTTCCACCACGCCCCAGCAGGCAATGGATGCTGCTTTAAGGTAAACAGGAGAACTTCCTCCCCCAACACAACCATCCCCGCTGTAACTGCTGCCACCCCATTCCACCGTGCAGGCAGCAGTGTTTTAATGTAAAGGAGGAGGGGATGAGGATTTCTCCTCATCCCCTGCTCTCTGCAGCAGCCGCAGTGCGACCTTCACTAGCACTGCCCCCCATCCCGCTGCTGCTGCGGCAACAAGGGAAAAAAGGGGGACTTCCTCCTTGCCACCCCTACATTCTCACTGTGGCAATGAGGCAGCAAAAGGCTTAGTCTCTTACCGCCACACAGCAGCAGTTTTTAAAGTAGATAAATAAATAAAAATAAAACTGTTCCCTGCCTCAAGATTTGCTGCGCCCCCTGGATTTGCCACTGTAGGCAATTCCCCCTATTGCCTTTGCAGTAATGCTTGCCAGCCAGTTTTATGGTAAAATTTACATCCATAGTCCATGATAGTTTATATTTATAAATGTTCTCACTACCACAACAACTATTCTTTCTTTGAGAATTTTCAAAGTTCTCAAATTGGTTTATGTAGAAAAATATGTAATAAATATTAGCAGAATAATCTTTCCCAATACAGCAACCAGAATTCCAAAACATAATGCTCATACCGTGGACTATGTAAATGACATTTAGCAAAATCAGGTGTATTGCAGCAAAATGTAATTGATTTCAACTCAACTGGGCTTCAGTGAAAAATCCTCTTTTATGACAGCAAACAAAAAAGATAACATGGTCTAGGAGACTAGGCTACAAAAGGGGGGGAAACACTCTTCCCATAATTTTCATTTTCGGATGCTTTGGTTCAGAGGTTTAAGAACTAAAAATACTAATCTAAAAAGAGCTTACTTGAGATTACCCTGAGATTCCAGGTGAGGCAGTAAGGTTAAACAACTGTGCCCTTGTCTCTCTCAAACTGAAACTCTGACTTATGTTTAACTGTCTTCACACAAAAACACACAACCCAAAAACTCCACCCCAAAAATGTTCAATGATTGTTCAGAATCCCAATTCAAACATAATGCCAAACCACAGTTAAACATACCTGAGTTCGGCATTTATGACTTCTGAATGCAGGATTTCTTCCCAAGTGCAGTTCAGTTAGTGTCCTGAAACCTCAATTTGAACCCTCGGTTTCAAGTTGGATAGGTTGCTGAAACTGCAAGTCTGCTGGCCACATTGCACCATTCAAACTCAGCACCCGCTGTAACCTGAGGTTCGTGCTGAAGTTCCTCTTGCAACCTTTCATAGAGGAGGCGGCTTAGAACAGCTCAGAAATGCACCAGCTCTGGGCAGCCCACATCTCTCACTGGCTGTTTCTTGGAGTGAATGCTCTGCCTTCTGCTGCCTTGCAACTTGTCACCTCAGCCCTCCTTTCGCTGCCTGGCAACAGGCAGACCATGTTCCTAGATTTTCCTAATTTAAAGGCACAGAATAAGAAATGGGAAGGGTGGAAAAGTCCCAAGTCGGCATGCTTTATATTCCTCCACTAGCTGGACAAAGAGGCACCTTTAAAGTGGGTGAGTTCTGAGAGAGTGGGGGAGTTGTGGGACCAAAGGAAGGTTGGTTGGAAGTGGTGCAGTATAGAACACTAGATTTTCCCCTGCTGAAACTAGTGCATATGGAACTTTCTTCATCTGAGTTATATTTTTAACCAATAATTTTTAAAGGGGTGGGGTGGGGTTTGACCAGGCTTCATAAACAGGGGAAACACTTTCAGTCTTGGAGCAGAGCCATGGGATGGTTGAGAGGAAAGGAAAAAGTCAAGTTGTCTTTGCCCTGCCAAAGACAGTTGCTGGATGACAAGAAGATATGAGGGAATCCAAGCACAATGTGCAGGTCCCCGGTCACATTGTAGCCAATGGTTGCTGGGTGAGTGATGCGCCAACGCCATGCCCACAGTTTGGCAATGCAAGCAGTGCCACAAACGCTGGGACTGAGTCTGAGAGGACTAGGAAGAGAGAGGTATGATTCTAGGCAGCAGGCGGAGGTAAGAAAAGTTCAGTTACTGGTTCATGTGTGGTGAGATTCTCAGCTTCAGAGCTTAACCTCAGGTATGTCTGCTCATGGTTTGTCTGAACTGGGCCATAGAATAAAGTAGGGAATAACTACTAAATTGTATAACTGAACACCACAACACTACCCACAGAAACATCAGAATATAAATTAATTATAATACTATACTATAACATTTATTTGAGCACCAACTTAACTCATCAATCCATGTTACTATAAAGGACTAATTAACGAATGAATACATGAATAATGGATCTGAATGTGAGAGGAGTGACTGATACCCTTAGATGTCAAACTATGGATCATTCATCTGCCACAGAGCCAAGAACACCATTTTCGAAAGATAGTAAAAAGAACTGCCTTCTTTTAAAGGCAATAGTGGAAAGATAAAGATGTGTCAGCTCTGCTTGCCACACACAGATTGCACCTTTAGCATCAGCAACATCAACAGCTTTTCACACTGAAACAACTAAATTTGATTCATATGGCAACACAGAAAGATAATACAAATGTTAAATTAACAAAGTCAACAATATCTTGTAGCAAACATGTTGTGTTAAGTATCACAGAATTAAACTGGATATTTTTAGTGCAAGCACAATGTGCAGCCCAGATGCTAATCCAACAGAGGGGTGACACAGCTATCTACTAGCACCACTGAGATGACATGAACAGAACAGCAAGGAGAAAATAACTGGCAATAACAACATATATACCCAGAAGTATATGCTGCCATATAGAGCAGAGAAGTTAAGAGTAAGAGCTATGAGCTGGAAGTCGAGTCTCAGCTCACCCACGAACCACTAGCTGGTGTTTTCTCTTCCTCCCCAACATCCAACAAAAAAATAAATAAATGGGGTAGTACAATAATATTGGCCTAACATTTATGGTTGTCAAAATGATCACTGAGATAACTACTGCTCTGAATACTTAAGAATAAACAGTATTACTACCACTTACCATTTAAAAGCAAAGGCCTTTCAAATATAATTGTGTCAAATAGTTCTACAATGTAAGGGTCTATGCTATTATTCAATAACATCTAGTTATTTAAGCTGGCAAAAAGGTTTACACTGCTTGTCTTGCTTATGTGGCAAGTTCAGCCATCTATCAACCCACGCCCCCCGGGTTTAAAGAGAATGATTTGACTTCTTTGAAGTTAAGAAACAGTTGATGATCTGTATGCACAGCTGGGACAGCATTTGCTACATTACAGTAATCTTTTCCCTCATACCAGCCAACACTGCATTTCCACTTGACTGTGGACTCAGCTGCTGTGTTGAAGTAGTCAGTGTGGGAGGCAACACTGGGTGACATCGTTGCCCACAAGTCATTCAGTTTGTTGGTATTTCGACTTTATAGAAAGTGAAGTATAAGCTTCTGCTTTCTGGTTCTTTTCCAACATTGATGCCAACGTCCTTTTTGTAGCTGATACAATTTGGCCCAGTTCAGACGACACACCAACCCTCAAATACACTTACCCAAGGTCGGTGTTCTCATCATCTGAATGCGGGAAATTGCCACAACCAAACTGCAGACTGAACCCTTGGCTTGAAGTTTCATACATTGCTGGAACCAGAGCTCTGCTGACCAGGGTGGATTTGATTTAAATCAAACTGATTTAAATCACGATTTAAATCACTAGCAGGGTGGATAAAAACCAATGATTTAAAAAAAAAAATAAAAAAAATCAGATTTTTTTGATTTAAATCAGATTGTTTTGATTTAAATTGGATTTTTTTTTATTTTTATCCACCCTGCTAGTGATTTAAATCGTGATTTAAATCGTGATTTAAATCAGTTTGATTTAAATCAAATCCACCCTGCTGCTGACCCTATAGTGTTGTTTGAATGCAGTCACCTGGACTTTGCACAGAAACTCCTCCCACAAGCACATCCCCTCTCATATAAGAACCAATGGTTGCTGGGCAAGTGATGCGCTCGGTGGAAGAGAGAAGGGGACTGCAGGTGGAGGCAATGGAACTGCAGCTGCCAGATTGTCTGCAGCATGATCCTTGGCTTCCGAGGTTAACCTCAGTTAAGCCTATCTGCTCTTTTACTTGCCATTGGAACTTAGTGCACCCTTAGTGTACTTGAGAGAATTATTTTTGTTTGCTTTTAAAGCCTTAATTAACTGTCATTCAGTGAATCATATGTTGAGGTATCATCCAGACAATGAATTTTTGCCAGGATATTAATAAAATAATACTGATGAATTCTGTGACTTGATTCATTGTAAAAGTATTTTCCTCTCTGCTATATGAAATGAATGCTAATAAGGTACAATCCAAACAGCTGGGAACAATTTTTGTCCAAGCTATCTGTTCCCTTCAAGTACCCCTATATTCACAAGCAGAAGGAAGTATAAATAACTAGTCAGCAAACTAAGAACGTACCAGCAGCCTCATGTACTGGTAATAAGAAAAAAAGTGGGGCAAAACTTTATCTTTATGCTGCATAAAGTCATGAAGCACAATAAAGCTTTATTTTTTGCCAATACATATCACTGCAGCATGCACTGTCCAGTTCTGTACATGCAAGTCCCACAGAGTTCAATGGGATTTAAATGTGCACAGAACTGCACCTTAAATAAACAATTCTAAAATAGGATAAAAGATTCACAGAACATATTAATTTGAAATACAGTTTTATAAACCACTGCATAAAGTACAGACAAAAATCCTCCTCAACACAATCAACTGGAGAATATATACTGAGGCTCTTCTCACGATTAGTGAGAAGAGCGTGGATGGTGTTTGCGGGGAGAGCGGGCTAAGCCTGCTCTCCCTGCAGATGAGTAGTCAGTATGCTCTGGACGACCAAACCGGCTGCCCACACAACTGCGGGTCTGTTATGGAGCCAGCAGGGGCTGGGGGATCCGAGGCCGCGCGGCCCCTGGAAGCTCCAGCATGCCCTGCATGAGTGCGCAGGGCATGCTGGAGAGAACCCCGAGCCGGGAGGCTGCTTTTCAGCCTCCAGGTCAAGGGTCTACTGGTGAGTTGCTGTGGCACGGAGCCACGCCACGGCAACTCACAATTGGAAAGCTCGAGTTAGCGGAGTGCTCACTCCGCTAACCTGGGCTTAGGGGAGGGCTACTTAAGCAGGTGACCCGCTTAAGAACCACCGAGCTCGCAGCCGAGCCTGGTGGTTCTCGCGATGGTAGAAAATCGGGCTAGTGAAGGGTAGCCCAGTTTTCTACCATTGTGTGAATAGTTTCAATATGTTAGTATTCATTGTATGAATAGTTTCAAATTTAGATACTACTTTGCTTATGACATCTCTATATTAATTGATGAGCCAAGGAATAATCCAGGAAAATTTTAATTGCATACATACTGATGAAAATTCATTTGTATACTTATTAAAACTCCACAGGCTTTTATGCAAAAAATATTGGCTGAAACACACATAACCATCAGTGATGTGTTTCCAATTTACAAAAAGCTTTCAAAGCTTGAGCAGTGTTCAGAAGCCTTAGCCTTCTGGTGCAACAGTAATAATAATAATAATAATAATAATAATAATAATAATAATAATAATAATATTGACGATAAAATTCAGCCATCCCAGGTCCTTGGGAAGGACTCGATGTCTGGATAAAACAAACCAGTCAATAACACCTGTCTGACTGTGTAAACAAGAAATAATAATAATAATAATTCAATTTCTATACTGCCCTTCCAAAAATGGCTCAGGGCGGTTTACAAAGAGAAATAACAATACACATAAGAGGCCTGGGGGCAGGGCCAGCAGAAAGTGGTAGTGCTTTTTTATGGCTATCCTGACCTTCCTTCATTTTTTAGTATTATGAGAAAGGGATAAAAGCTTCTCTCTATTCACATTCTTTACATGATGTCAAGTTTGTAAATCTCTGTAATTTCCTCCCTTGGTTGCCTTTTGTTTTGTTGTTGTTGTTGTTTTTAAAATCCAAGAGCCCCAAACACTTTACCTTGCTTGTAGGGAAGTTGCTCAAGCCCACTGGTAAAACTTTACAATATTATTCCATTTGCATTAGGTGGTGCTCATTCCAGACTGTGTTTACTTCATCAAAATAAGTATCAACAATCAAAAATATTAAATATAGGAACTTATAAATAAGTTCCTGTTTAAGTCCCTATAAATATTTACTTACTCTGATTAAGTAAATACTGTCTGGAAGGAACACTACCTATCATACAAATGGAATAATACTGTAAAGTTGTGTGTCTCACTGAATAAACTCCCAGGTAGGAATCAAACCCCCTTCCAAAAAGAAATCATTCTTTGCAATGTATGCTCTTTTTTAGGTTTAAATCGTTCAGCATTGCTTCTAGCTTCCTTTAGATTCTGCCTTGTTTTTATTATAATTAAATGTGAAGTGAAATAAAGTAAAAATCTGATTTTAAATATAATCGAATTGTAAAATACATTTTTCCCTTTCTTATCTCTGGAGTGAGAGTGTGTTCATGTGTGCACACATACTTCATTATCTATAGTGGCACACAATAATGCACATGTGCGCACACTGCCTTGATACTGCCACTCATAACAAAACGCAATCCGCTTACAGTTTTTAAAAAACTGAGTGAGGGGGGAGCACCAATTTATAGGTTGCAGCGGCAGAACCAGAACCCCTAGCAGCGGCCCTGCCTGGTGGATGGGTGCTCCCAGCACACATTCTCATACAGTGTCCTTATATTTGTGCTTCATTAGGATGTCAGTGACTTTTTTCTTCAATTTATTTGTAGCTCATCTGTCACCCAAATAGGATTCTCATAGAAACTTCCATTCAATTGATCAACAAAATAATACATTATAATAATAATTAAAGGGTAATTCAACAGCATCAGTACAAAACAACAGAACATAGAGGTAGGACCAAAAAAACAAAACCCCAGATATTATGATAAAATGTTTGAAATGGAACGATTTTAATCCTCTGTTTGAATGTGCTCAAAGAAGTAGAAAGTTCAACTTCCAAGATAGTGAGCTAAGAGTCTATGAACTGCTATTCAAAATGCCCAGACTTATACTCCTCTCCTCCAAATATCACAGGGTAACATTTGTGTAATATGACCTGGGTTGCCATCAGTAGCTTTGCTGCTGTGTACTGTCACAGATGCAGTTTCTGGACAATCAAAGCAGCCCCACAGAGAGCACATTACAGAAGTCTAAAATGGAAGTAACCAAGGGGTTTAATCGACTTATCCAAGAAAGGCCACAGTTGGTAAACAAGCTGAAGTTGAGCAAACTTGCTCTTGGTCATGTCTGCCATCTTTTATCCAGTAGACAGACAGACAGACTAGATCCAGAAGTACACTCAAATTACACATCTGTTGCTTTAACGGGCTGCAACCCTATGTTGAAGCCTTCATACCAGATTGGTGTTCCCTACTATAAATCAGTACTTTTGCTTTGCCTGAATTAAGCTTCAGTTTGTCAGCCATATTCAGTTCTTTATCAACCACAGACAGAGTCACAACTTCCACAGCTTTCCTAGATACAGATGGAAAAGAGAGAGAGCTCGGTGTCGTCATCATCATCATAACAACATTGTACCTCAACTGAATTTCCCAATGGTTTCATGCATATGTTAAACAAGGGACAAGCTAGACCACCATGGAACCCAGACAGCCAGTTGACATGGAGATAAGCAGAAGTTCCTCAGTACCGTCTCCTGAGACCTATCCTCACAGAAAACAGTACCTTTAACTGCTATCTCCTCTAAGTGGCTTAGCAGAATATCATATCTGATGGTATCAAAAGCAGCTGAGAGGTCCAACAGAATAAGGATTCACTCCCCCTTCTAATTCTTCACACAAGTCATTTAGCAGGCCCAAATCCACTTCAGGCCCCAAAACCAGTTTTAAAAACAGACTAAAATGGATCCAGATAATTGATGTCATCTAGAAATTCTTGGATAACAATACACTCCAGTGCCTCTCTCAAGAATATGAGACCGGCTGATAATTAACTAAGCTAGAGGCAGAATTAGAATTGGAGATTTCTCTAACAAAAGCCTCAACATCATCTCTTTGAACACAGATGGAACACCACCTCAATACAATAAAGCATGAATTATTTCTGCCACTAGGCTTCCAATCCTCCCTAGCACTTCGAATCACCAAGGCGACACAAAGGTCAAGCACACATATGGTAGACCTTACACCTCCAAGGATCCAGTCAACATCCTCCTAGTGTACAAACTGAAGAATATCTATAAAATCTTGCAAGACACCAACCGGCACCAACTTTTTATATAATATGTATCAGTGGCAGCTGTTGGTTCCTGGGACTGGGGGAGAGGGCACTAGGCAGGGCTGGTGATTGGTGAAGCTACAGGCAGTGAGAGGGAGAGCCAATTATGGGCAGCTTCAAAGGCAGAGCCAGGACTAGGCAGGTGCCTTAGCAATAAGTGTTAAACTGTAGATTTGTAGCTAACAGGTAGGATCAAAATACAAACACACACACACCTCAATTACTCATCAGCAGAGATACAGAGAAATACAGAAAACATCAGTTGCTTTATAGTGCTTAACAGGACAACAGCAGTGTGTAGATATATATCTAACACAGCAAGATCAAAACACAAGCACACACAGAAAGGAAAATAACTGTACAAGCCACAAGTACAGCACAGAACAGCTACAAAAGGCTGTTTCTGTGGAGAGTAAATGTATTCTGAAGTCACCAAGGCAGCTCTGTCTGCCTGATTATTTCAAAAGTGAATACTACTACTAATAAATAACAACAAAAAGAAAGAACTCTGAGCCAGAGTGCTGCAGTAATTAGTGTGCTGCACTAGGCTGGGGAAATCCAAGTTCAAATCCCCATTCAGCCATTAAATTCAATTGATGACTCTGTACAGTCCCCAGATCATGGGAGCAAATGGCAATTTACTTTATCCCCTCAGACCTACTGAGAATCAAGTCAGCTCCTTGGGTTAGGCTTGAGTGTAACTGAACTCAAGCCTAACCTTATGACCTTTATTAGTCTAGTTTTCAATAGTGACTCTAAGAACTCCTTGAGCTTCCTGTGGAAGCTCAAGGAGTTCTTAGAGTCACTAATGAAAACTAGACTAATAAAGGTCATAGGAATGGGCAGATGACAAATAAATGCGTATGTTTAGCCATGTTTACAGTCAATTGGTCTTTATAAAATAATTCCAGTTTCCAACAAAAATAGACTTTATTTATTTGTTTAAACATTAGTTTCTGAACTTTTTGGCACTCTGAAACCAGTAGCAGATATAACACAAAAGATATAACTTTAATCAAACATGTTGTTAGCAGGTTTACATGATATAGTCTTTTAAATTTGCCTTTTCTTGTTTCTTCTAGTCATTTTATCACAAATTATCACAAAGATTTTATCATAAAGTTCATCACAAAGAAAATGAGGCTGAAGCTGATTTTTTAGCATTACACTCAAACCATCAGAGAATCTGATTTTATATGCCACCAGAGGGTGGGGGTGGGGATGCTGTTTGCTCAAGCAGTCTCTTGCCCCAACTAGAAATAACATCCTCTAAAACTACCACCCTGTTTCATAATCACGTTACTTGTTAAGCAAAATGGCACACAGCTCTGTTTAAGACAGAGCAGGACAGCTATCATAAAACTAACAATAACTGGCACATCAACATTAACCAAGACTCTCTTGTGGAGTGCAGCAATATTGGAGGAATAGACCACTTTTTAAATCAGTTCTATAGTGGTTTTTGGTTTTTTTAATATCATCCATCACAAGACACTTTAGGGAGTGAAATAAAGGCAAAATCCATACCATATTTAAACTGAAGTGGCGGGGGGAGTGATGCCAACAGAAAAGTAATTGCATTAGCGGGCAGTTGATCAAGATTCCAGAATGTAGGGCTCGTACCTTTACAGAAAGAGCTTTCCAATCCAGTCTTGAAGAGCAACCGATAGTAGACCCTTCCAAGAGAATTTCCTATTGCAGTTTCTTTGGAACTCAAAGAGCAGAGTGTTGCTATCTTTATTACTGCATTGCTTATAGTAGCTTTGTTTCTCAGAATACTCCTGTGCGTGTGTGATGACCTAGCATGACCCTGCTTAACTTGCAAGATCTTCCAGGATCACCACAGCCAAGCTATTATAGCTACTAACACAACTTCTATATATTTCACTAAAGAGATCACCCAGGCCCATAAAGCTGAGATCCAGATACACATGTAAAGTTTCCAAAAGGTTAAGATGTGGTTTTATGTTGCCTTTTAAAAGGCTTTTGTTCCAGGTGAGAATTTCTGGAATCTGTTCACATTTGAACTAATTTAGCTTTTTCTCTTTACTGCTTTAAAAAGCTCACCACATCAAAAACAAGTGCAACACATATTCTTTAGCTCAATAATTCTTACCTTTGAAGTTAAAGGTTTTTAACTTCAAAAGACAAGTTTATTTGAGGTACTCCAAGGTTACCAAAACAAACCCAAGAGCATTCAAGGATTATTCTGGAGAAACAAAGGTAAACAAGACCAAATGTGTCCATAGGTGTTTAAGATCTACTATAAGATGGTCTAAGGAAACAAATAACGAAGAGGATGTTTTTCCACAAATCCCACTACCAAATATACAGTCAAAAGATGTAAAAGATTTATCATTAAAAACAATTATATCTACACAGCCCAAATGGCTTAATATAAACCCACACACAAACATTAATCTGGAGAATGGGCCGAGCTGCATTTTCTTCAATTACCGTCTCTCATCTAAAGAGTTTTGAGAGTTGATTGTAGTTTGTTTATTCTAGAAAGAAACTTTTATGATTTCACTATCATTTTACATTTACTTTCCCCCCAATTCTCTGTTGGAAAAACGCAACAAAACATTCTTTTGAAACAGGGGGAACTATTAGAAACCATACCACCTGTTCAAATACTGCAGAATGAAGAGATTTTTCAGTCATACTATTAAAGTACAGTATTTTATTTCCAACAGCCTACTATCCAGCATGATAGAACAGTCCTCCTATGAAACTATGACCTGCATAACAACTAATAATGAAAACTAGTAGTTGCTAGTTTTCGAGCAACATACATTCCTATGTATGTGTATTTTGGTTCTGATTAAAACTGCATATCTTGTGATACTTAGTAGTGAAACCAACTGAGATTGTACAAATAAAGATTTCGGAGAGTAGGAATCCACAAAGCAAACTCAGACATAACTTTTCACTTGAACAAAGTACTGAGGATTCCAGCAGCACACATGCAGTATTTTGCTAAACAAAAAACAAACCTTCCTAAAAAGGAAGATTCTAAACACAGCTCAAGGCACTCACAGTCAGACAACCTGAAGTAAGCCACTTACTTTACCAAAGGCAGACCAACGATGAAAGGAATAAGAATGAGTAATTCTAAGGAAATTACTCTTAGCATTGTATGAGTTGAATGTACAAGTTGAAAACAGCTTGTTCTCACAACTGACAATGATACACATCATAAACGTTTTGCAAGGGTTATTCTTTAAACTGCATTTAAACTTAATTGAACTAATATATTGTGTACAAATAGTAAATAAATAATGTGTACTACACAAAAAGATAGCAAAGCTGTCAGTTTAAATGTAGACACCTGGCAAAATCTTAGAACTGATTATTCAGCAGTCAGTCTCTAAGCACTTAGAAAGCTTCTCGAGAAGAAGTCATGCCAGATTACGTTTCTCTCGTTCTTTAATAGAGTTGTTCAGGAGATCATAGCAATGCAGTGGATGTAGTGTATCTTGATTTCAGCAAGGCATTTGAAAAAGTCTCCCACAATATCATTGTTCACAAGTTGTTAGAAGATTATGCTACTTTTAGATAAATTCACAACTGGTTGATCACTTTACCCAGTGAGTACTCATTAATGGCTCTGCATTATCCTGGAGCTGTCAAGTGGAGTGTCACAGGGTTCTATCCTGTGCCCAGTGCTGTTCCAACAATTTCATGATTGACTTTAAGGATGGAGTAGAGGGGGTGCTTATCAGATCTGTAGATGACACAAAGTGCAAGAGGGATAGCTAATGGCTTAGAAGACAGAATCAAGATTTAGTCTGATCTGGACAGACTTGAATATTAGACCAAGACCAACGAACAGTCCTGCATTTGGGTAAGAAATCAAATGTACAGGCACAGGATAGGGGAGTCCTGGTTTGGCAACATTACACGTGAAAGAGATTTAGGCAGTAGCGGCCGGTGTGGGCGCCGCCAGTGGGATGGATGGCAAAAAGCACCTTTAAGCATAAATTAGGAAGCGCTTACCTCCACTCTGGCCATACCTGCAAGCTGCTCCAAGCAGCAGTGCACCACCCAGGACTCCCTGTGATCGGCTCCACCACTCACCTGGCTGCTGACGGGGGATCGGCTCTGTGGAAGCCAGGTGAGTGGCGGAGCCAATCCCCCGCTGCAGGGAGTGCTGGCCGGTGCACTGCTACTTGGAGCAGCTTGCAAGTGTAGCCAAAGCAGAGGTACACACCTACTAATTTATGCTTAAAGGTGCTTCTTGCCGCCGCGCCGCCACCAGTGGTGCCTACACCAGCCGCTACTAGATTTTGGTGTCTTACTGGAGAAATTGAACATGAGCCAGCAGTGTGATGCAGTTTGCATTTACAGAGATCTACTGTCCAGACTAGGAGAAATAAAGTTCTACTCTATTCTGTGCTGGTCTGACCTCACTTGGAATATTATGTCCAGTCTTGGACAACACACTTTAAGAAACACATTGATAAACTGGAACAGGCTCAGAAGAAGGCAAAGAAAATAGTGAAGGGTCTGGAAATCACGACCTATGAAGAAGGAGTTGGGCATGTTTAGGCTGAAGAAAAGACAAAGGAGGAATATGACAGCCATCTTCCAATATCTGAAGGGCTATCACAGAGAAGGAGTGGACCTTGCCTGTTTCTTCTGAGAGAAAACTGGAAGCAATGGGTTGAATTTACAAGGAGGAAGATTTAGGTTAGATGTTCGGAAGAATTTCCCAACTGTTTGACGGTGGAACAGTGCCTTGTGCAGTGGAGGAGCTTTTCAAACAGAGTACACCATCCATCTATTAGAGATACTGTAGCCGTTTTCTGCACTGAGCACGAGGATGGACTGAAAGACCTTCAAGGGCTCTTCCAACTCTTACTTTCTATCATTCTGTAGGTGTCACTCAGCTGTGTTCAAAATTTGTGACATTAATTGTAAAAAGAGTGGTTCTCTAAGTAAGTGAGAAGATTACTTAGGCATAGGAATTAAAATTTCTACAGTTCATTTTGTATCGGGAAGCATATCCTGAAAATACATAAAACATATGGGCTGAAGTAATGACCTAGTGGGAAAAGACCACTCTATAAGAAAGGAACTTAATACAAGACAATCTTTGAAAATAATGGTGGTGCCACTGTGCAGCCAGCCTGTGTTCCAACCTCCTGATCTAGCTGTTGATATAACACGTCATTGATTGTGCACTAAGCTAGCAGCACAAGAAACAGAAACACCTCAGCACCAAACCAAATGTAATGTTGGAGTGTGTGACTTTTTATGTTAAAGTAAAAGTAAATGGGTTGAGGGAGGTCAGAACAGACACTTGGAAGAGAGATTTAAACATTTTCCCCATCCCTTTCTTAAATTTAAAATCACCCCTTAAGATGCCAGAACTTCAGAAAAAGCATACAAGTCTTGTACAGTACCCGCAACACAGAAAGAAGCTGAAGGGGATTGGTTATCACATTCTGAGCACTGTACCCAATCAAAATACAAATCTCCCAACCTATGGCTAAATTTACTTTAAAAACAAACATGGGAGTAACATGGGAGACCCAGTCAAAGATGTCCAGGTATCATGTGTAGTTTGGACCTCAGATTCTTACACTGTAAGAATTAGCCTGGCCTTGGGGCTGCATTGCTTTGCAATGTTGTGGCAGTGATCTTGAGGAACCCTTGTGATCTTGCACAAGGAGCAATCTAAGGATGGGGAGTGGGCAGAAACGAAAACACTACTGGAGCTTTTCCAAATGGTGATTGAACGCAGCTTCGCTACACTTAGACATTGGGGGGAGTTCATATGAGGGAACCATTTACAGCGACATCAGGACAATGACAGAAGGTTCTGCCCATACAGCCAAGGGCATTATTCAGATTTGCTCCTGACAAATCACAGTTACTGTGTATTATATGTGTCCTAAAAAAGCACATGGGTGCAGTGCTCAAAACAGCTTAACTTTAGGCACTTCCTGCCACAGTGAAGCTGTCCATCTGGGAAACCTCCTGGCTATGTGTGTGTATGGAATAAGCCCACTGCTTGTCTCCAGAACAGCTGAAGCTTGGATCGTGCTTCTAAGTAACTATTTATGTGGTAAAATACCACATTTCTATTCAAGAAGTCTTCAGAAAGTTTCTAGTGGCCACTGAAGCAGATTTCCAATCCAGTCATTAATATATGTAAGTCAAGAAATGTAATGATTAAATTTGCTTTATGAGCATCAATTATATTTTGAGCCCCTTTGATAATTTTTTACCACAGAGAACACACTACTCTTGCATTCATTTCCAATTAATATCTCCCATCTTTTTGGCCATAGCAGATTATGGGAATAATACAATGTTGAGGACATCTGCCCCATTATGTGATGGACTGTTTAAGTAGTAAAACCACACAATTCCCCCAGTCACGTGAGCAGAAGATGTGCGTGTTACTCAAAGCAGCATTAAGAACAACTGTAGATGTAGCAGCGCCCACACCATTGACATTTCAGTGTAAATTGGACTTTATATTTATATGAATAGGTACTGGAATTGCCACTGTGGAATTCACAAGGCTCTGTTACTGCTTTAATGCTCTAATCTCAATTTTCGCTCTCAAACAAAAGCATGAACTTAAATTGCGAACCAAACCACCACCCCATTAGTCTGGACAGAAATCTCATACTGTTCTTTTTCAAAATCTTTGTCCCATTACTGCTCCTTTATTCCTAGAGCTTTTCATAAAATGATTCAGAATGTGCACCAATGCATTAATGTGTATATGTGCAACAGAGAGAATGTATAGATAATAGGATTGTGGCCTTAGGCATGCTACCTGGAGGAAATTGCTCTGAACACAATGTGCTTTACTTCTGAGTAAATATGCAGAGGATCACACAGAAAATCTGTGAGTTGGTGAGGAGAAAGACTGTAATATGTAGAAAACATATAAAGATTGGAATTGATATGGCAAGGTACATAAACCGAATGAATCTGAAGTGTGACAGAAGTGCTGGTGTGGATGCATCAAGGATAATAGTTTCAACCTTGAATCCAGACTAAGCATGCTTAAGTCAATGGAAATCAAAGGCCCGCCGCATTTGTAACCAGGTGCAGAACTGCAATCACCAACAAATTGTTTCTAGTTTCCGAGATCACCCATGTCAAACACCAAGGGCAGTGCCAACTAAGTCTTTCAACCCAATCTCAATCATGCTTACTTCCAAGTAACTGTGCAGAGGATTGAAGCCTTTGAAAGAGAAATTGGTATTCATCTTCAAAATGTGTGGATTCTTAAAATGAGTAATGAAAATGCATAGGAAGGTATGTGATGGGGGAAAATGGAGGAGGCTGTGTGAAACTGCAAATATTTGAAATATTCTTAGGAGAGGCTGCTGCAAGTTTCCTATTTCACGTTAGTAATGGGATGGATATAGAGTTAAACTTTTAATTTCATGTTCAAATGCCTAAACTGTTAATTTCATTTATGTGAAGGACAGATGGCATTGCAGTAGTATTTTGTTTTTGAACAGCAAACAAATGGGCTATGAAACATAAGAGTGCCTGAGACAAGATACACTGGAAACAAAGCTACAGTTGGCTGCAGTCAAAATATAATTGCAAATCATTTAAAACTTTGCAACAGGATCTATTACATCATGCAGTATGCAAACTGAATCCTTGCTTGCCTATTACGGTACAGAGAAAAGGCAATATGGATTTTTAAGTGTGCCTTTATATTATCCACCTTTTTAGTAAGAGTAGATCTGTGTGTCGAAACACACATTTACTTCTGCATTGGCATTGGGACTATTCGGTTCGCTAAAATGCATTTCTATAGAAAATGATTTTGCTAACAAGAAGAAAGTCAGCCTTTTGTGTCACGGGATCAGTACGGTCTGTGCAGCCGAACCTTTTGCCTGCCTAGGCACCGTCTCTCTCGCCTGTTCCCCAACACACACACTCAACCAGTGTTCGGATCTAAAAACAAAGATGTTTTGAGACTGAAACAGAAGGGAAACAAAACACCCAGCCCCTTAAGACTGACTCTTCTGTTTTAGGAAAACCCTTCTTGCTGAAGCTGCTGCTGCTGCCTCCAATACACCGTAATGGCTTACCAGCTGTCAAGCTCCAGCTCCAGCAGTGACTGAGTCCTCTCCGAGTTACAGTGCAAGCACCACATGGCTGGAGAGAAGTAACAAGGAGGGGGCCCCAAGCCGCTAGCATATCCTCTCCCGGGGCTCGCCTTCGGTCCCCCCTAAGAAACAGCCGAGAGAGTAACTTGGGGCGACGGGCGAGCGGGAAAAGAGCCACACCGAGAAGCGCCCCCTCCCGTGACTCTCTGTGGGCCAGTGGGAACAGCTCAGAGATGGGGGTCTGGAAAAGCACGAGCACGCCGAGGTCCACCCTTTTCAGCGCCTGGGCGCGCCCCCGTGCGCGCGCCCCCACTCACTCCCACAGCCATTCCGCTAGCTAGCAGCGCGCCAGTCGTGTGAGAAGGGAATACAAATGCCAGAGGTGGGAGGAGTGCACTGATCTTATTAAGCAGAGGCTGGATTCCAAAGCACAGCCCCCACCCCCCAAAAAGGTGAGGGACGGAGGGCGGAATTGGCCGCTGCTGCCGAAAGAAGGGAGCTGAGTCTGACCCTGGGCCGAGAGAAGCACACGACTTGCTCTCCTTGACCATTACAAGAATGCGACTGGGAGGGGGAGGATACAGCCAGCCGCCGCCTCCCGCTCACACGCTTTCCTCTTTGCTTCTCTTCACGTGACGGAAAGCCGAGCGGGGGGGCCTCGGGCTGCGCTATTAATAGTCGCATTCAGACTGGGGAAAGCAGACTTCATTGCTATTCAGCAGCTTCGGTGACGCTGGAAGCCTCTGCTTCCCCCAGGCAGGCGCACACTTGGCTTTGGTAGCAACAAATGTTTGCGTTGGCTTTGAAATCGCTTGGAGCTGTTTTAGAGACCATCCCTAGTTCTCGCCCCTTTCTACAACTGCGAATTTTCTCTTTGCAATGGAAGCAGTTTTGTCTCTTAGCTTCAGGAAGGGCGTATCACATAATTGCTCTCAGAGTTAATTAAAAAAAAATGTCTTAAGAGAAAAGACTGCGGAACCCTCAACTGCAAACTAAGTACTCTACACGCCCACAGCT
This sequence comes from Hemicordylus capensis, assembly GCF_027244095.1. NCBI lineage: Eukaryota > Metazoa > Chordata > Lepidosauria > Squamata > Cordylidae > Hemicordylus > Hemicordylus capensis. Next base: position 313,097,269 of record NC_069658.1, on the reverse strand, counting down.
GGAACAAGATCAAATGGTTTTTTGCAGTCTTCGAGGATCCGCTTGTTGAAATGAATACCAACTGAATCTGATTTTTACAATGGGAATGGGATATGTAGGATCAAGTCAGGTGCTCACCAACTAACTCTAAAAATATATGTTCCTATGCCCTACTGCATGACATAAGTGCAGGGATTGTAGCATGAGGATCAAGTCTAATATATTTTATCACTGTCTGAGATATTTGTTATATGATATAACAAATTTTTGATACATTTTTATCACCCTCACTTTCCAACTGCCACTGCATTTTTCCCTACTATAAAGGCTTTGTCACAACCTTGTTTTTATTTTACCCTACCCTTCCTTCAGAACCAGCTAATGGCACAGCGGGAAAGTAACTTGCCTAGCGAGTAAAAGGTTGCTGGTTTGAATCCCCAGTCGCCGCATCTCCTGGAAGTGACCGGAAGTAACAGACACGCCTGCGCACAAGCACGTCACACACACATGTGCACACTGCGTGCACGCCCACCTGTGCCTGGCGCATCTGTTACTTCCGGTCACGTGTGGGAGATGGGACGGCAGATAGGTACACTGCCGCCCCAAGCAGCTTTAACAAAATGGAGCGCCGTTGGGGGAAATGTGGCAGGAAGGATAAGTGTACCCGCCCCCACCATTAAAGCCAGCATGGTGTAGTGGTTAGAGTGCTGGACAAGGACCGGGGAGACCCGAGTTCAAATCCCCATTCAGCCATAAAACTAGCTGGGTGACTCTGGGCCAGTCACTTCTCTCTCAGCCTAACCTACTTCACAGGGTTGTTGTGAAAGACAAACTCAAGTATGTAGTACACCGCTCTGGGCTCCTTGGAGGAAAAGCGGGATATAAATGTAATACTAATAATTAATAAAGATGCACCCCCCCACCATCAAACCGGTGGAACTGCCTGCCAATCGAGCCAGTTCTGTGCACATCCCTACTCTACTCTACCAAAGAAAATCACATGGCTCTGTGGTCGCCAGGAATCGATGCCGACTCAACAGCACAACTTTCCTTACCCTTCCTCCAACCAGTGCAAGTAGGGCAAGAGTGTAGCAAGGTTGGAATGGGCCATGGGGCAAAAGGTGAAGATGTGTCCCTGCCCTCCCACCTCCCTGACCCTGCTGCCTTATTTGGAGGAAGGGGAAGAGAGAGTGAAGAGCAAACTCACGCTCAGCTGGCAGGGCCCTTTTCCTAAGGGTCCATAGATATTTGTCCCACTTGTTCAATTATAGCTACAACCAGGTGCGGAGCCAGACTGCCAGTGGCCTGTGTCCGGCCGCAGGGGCGGCCCCGCTCACACACCTGACATCAGATGTGCGGGCCATGGTCTGGCTCCCAAATGGAGCCGCGCAGCTCTGTTCAGGAGTTAGTCTGGCCGGCGCTGTGTTTGCGGCGCGGACAGAAGCAGCTCTTCCCTCCCTTTTAGGCGCACCTGCCCTGCCGCTCCTGAGTGCACCGCGAACGCAGCACCAGCCATTTAACTCCCAAAGGGGCTGCATGGCCCCTTCAGGAGCTAGACTGGGGCTTGGGCTGCGTTCGCAGCACAGCCAGGAGCCACTCTTCCCTTAAAGGCAGGGAAGAGCCACTCCTGGCCACGCCGCAAACTCAGTAGCCATTTAACTCCCAAACGGGGGCCCCGTGGGCCCCGCTCAGGAGCTAAACTGACGTCAGATGGGGCGTGTCGGGGTCTCGAGGCACGGCCCCTGATTGGCAGCAGCCTGGGTTCTTTGAACCCGTTCGCCCAGTGGTGGCTCCTCCCCTGGCTACAACCCTGAGGTGGGATATATCATTCTCTCCCACCTGCCAACATTTTATCTGCACAATCACCATGAGCTTTCCCAGACAGCAGGTTTACTGAGAGGCTTTACTTTACAAGTTCGAAGTTGCCCAAAAAAACCAACGGAAAAAGTGGGTTTTTAATAAATTGGACTGCACTCTAACACTCAATGAATTCATGTGTGATGTGATCTACTTGTGGAACTCTCTGCCACAGGATGTGGTGACAGCCAACAACCTGGATGGCTTTAAGAGGGGTTTGGATGACTTCATGGAGGAGAGGTCTATCAATGGCTACTAATCGGAGGGCTGTGCGCCACCTCCAGCCTCAAGGGCAGGATGCCTCTGAATACCAGTTGCAGGGGAGTAACAGCAGGAGAGAGGGCATACCCTCAACTCCTGCCTGTGGCTTCCAGCGGCATCTGGTGGGCCACTGTGTGAAACAGGATGCTGGACTAGATGGGCCTTGGGCCTGATCCAGCAGGGCTGTTCTTATGTTCTTATGAAGACCTTGCTGATAGATCGCAAGGACTTCAGGGTCAATTTGGCTGATATGTGAACGCACACCCACCATCCTGGAGGAGATGCAAACCAAGCGCCAGGTGTGAGGCAGGAGTGGGAGTAAATGGTGTGCTGGCAGGGAGGCTTCTGGGGAAGTCATGAAGATGCTGGTTCATCCTGCTGACACTGATACCAGCATCCTGCTTTCTGGGCATGGTGGAGTTTTAAACTGCAGGTCAGCGATGGAGGTCAATGAAGGCCTCTGTACATTGCTGTCACTCTGCTAGCTGAATAGTTTTTGCATTTTGTTCTCTTCCCTTCCCTCAGCTTCCCCCAACAATTTTGTACACATTGTCTGCTTCATTATCTGTTGAAGGAAGACATGGGGAAAGAAGAGTGAGAGAGAAAGCAATCTAGCAAGCAAAGTGGCAGCAACAAGTAAAGATTGCAGCTCTGTGTTAGAAGCTCTGTTCTTGCCCCTGTTGCTGCTGTTGACCTACAGTTTAAAACACCAGCATGCCCAGAAGGTGCGGGAGGCATGAGATGGGGAAGGGCGGCACCTGCCAGGGAGGCAGGTCTGGCATTGACATCAGGGCTGGAAGCAGGTGAGACACAAGGTGGAGAAAACAGGAGAAGGCAGTGCCAGGCAGGCAAAGTGATGCCCTTGGGGTAGGATGTCCACATTCGCTGTTGCCTCACTTTGCCTTACGGGTGTGCTGACCTTGAGTAACTGGTTTATGTTCTAAGAAAGAGATTGCTAGTCCACAGTGCCTCTTGTGTCCGCCAATTGCCTTGAAATATCAGAACGGCAGTTTTCCTAAGGAAAATTTAAAAGTGCACAGTGTGATGCAATTTTTATTCGTGTGCATAGCACACACAATGCTACAACACATCTGTGCATTTTTCATGTGTGCACACTTCATTGCTTTCTTAGAACAACATTTCATAACATTTCAACGCTAATACATAGTGGAAGAAAAAACCCACAGAACAGGGAATTTTATAGCAGTTAGCACTAATGGAGAACAGAAGAAAATACCTTAAGCATGTGGAGTTTTATACTCACTATTGTGCTGATCTAACTTGTCTTTTTCTATTTGTCTCTTTCTCTGGTAAGCCCAAGGATGACTCCTGTCCAAATACGATGAATATTTATATACCGCTTTTCAACAAAAGTTTCTAAAGTAGTTTACAAATAAATGAATGAATGAACAGAATGAAGTGGCTCCCTGTCCACAGATGGCTCACAATCTTAAAAAGAACATGAGATAGACACCAGCAGCCGCCACTGGAGGGATTCTGTGCTGGGGATGGATAGGGCCAGTTGCTCTCCCACTGCTAAATAAAGAGAATCACCGCTTTAAAAAGGTGCCTCTTTGCTCAGTTAGCAAGGGACTCCAGTCCAAGAAATGACTCCAGTCACTCCAGGTATTTATTAAGAACCCATAGCATGGATTAAATTATTATAAATCCTACTGGGTAGTTCAAGAAACATTTTATTTACTCCCATAGTGAGAAGAAGCAACTTCTGCCCCAGTCTCCCAGCGAGGCCAGGCAAGCCTGCTTCCAACTCAGTTGGCTCTGCCTGGTCAGGAATAGGGGATGGATGAGCCCATCCATTCACTTGTATGGGGGTGCGGTACAGATATTTTTTCAAATGATTTCCCCTCACAAGTCTTCACTGAACTCCACAATAGCCACATGGTCTTGTCATAGACTGAAGAAAGGGGAAGCTTAGTCTGGAATGTTAGACCCTAATCCAAGAAAAACATGTTTGTTCATTTTTTAAAAAGGTCAGCCAAAAGATCATGGACAATTTCAGAGCTTCTTAGAAAGCAAAGTGCCTAAAAAGTAAATAAATTCAACAAGATTTGCCCTCCAATTCAGCAGAAATAGGGCCTTAAAAAAAAAAAGCAGTAGAAGACTACAATTCTACTCTATACCTTCAATAAACTATGATCAGATGAAGTTTTCTAAAACCTGGGCAATAAGTCTGCTAGCAGTAGTTTAGTCAAACCTCCCCCAAAATCAAGACATTTTTTTTCTAGGGTGGGGTACGAAGGGAATGGCTCCAGAAAGCATGGGAAGAAAAGCCTGATGTGGAATTCTGACCACAATAAAGTTAGGTGCTATGCGCTCCCCCTCCCATTTCTCCCAAGGATTCTTCCTGCAGGGGTCCCAGCTTTTTGCATGCATTTCTTGCAGTAGGTCCCAGCTCAGGAGCAAAAGAGATGAGACATCTCTTGGGACAGAACCTAGAGCAGATCCAGCCGCATTTGATCATAGGCCATGGGGAAGGCACATTAAAGAAGCTGGCCAATTATAAGCAATAATCACCATTGCTTTTTTTCACCTATGGTGACCCCAAATGAAGAATCCGTCATCTACACCAGCAGAGGAGAAAGTATCAACAGGACACATTTCAAAGAAGAGCTGCTTGATTCACATCCATAAAAGTTGACACTATTTCAGTACAAGACTCACATCTGAATTACTGAAAGACAGTAACATTAGTGACTGCAAATGCATGCAAAATGAATGAGAAGTGACTGAAAAATACTGAGGTCAACAAACTAAGGACCACCATGAATTTCCTGAGTGCCTTGTTCTGGGTGACCAATAGCAAATTTCACACACAATTCTTGAGAGAGTTTTGCTGTTTCTGTGTTGCAATGAGAGTGTTGGATGAAAGGATCTAAATTGACAAATGTATGCTATGGCAAAGGTCATGGCAAAAATGGGAGTAAGAGTAGTATTACCTTGGCGCTGCTGAGGCACAAGAGGAAGGCACAAAGGGCATATGTGCTGTCATTAAGCCTGTATGCTCAAATACTGTAGCAAAACTGTGTGAAAAGATTTTCACCATCATGTCTTTGTGACTGGGTATAAGAATGCAATGTGAACCAAATCATACATGCAGACTGCTCAAACACTGATGTGCTGTGCATAGTTCCAATCTGGCATGGCAGTCGGTGACTTAGTTGTGGAAGTGAGTCATATTTTCAACAGCTCTCCCAACACTAGAATCAGGGGTCATCCCATAAAACTGATTGCCAGCAAACTAAGGACCAAGAAAAGGAAAAACTTTTTCACACAGCACATAATTGATCTATGTAATTCTCTGCCACAGGATGTGGTGATGGCCTCTAGCTTAGATGGCTTTAAAAGGGGCTTAAACAAATTCATGGAGGACAGGTCTATCAATGGCTACTAGTCTGATGGGCTATAGGTCACATCCAGCCTCAGAGGCAAGATGCCTCTAAATATCTGTTTCAGTGAATAACAACAGGAGAGAGGGCATGCCCTCATCTCCTGCCTGTGGGCTTCTCAGAAGCATCTGGTGAGCCACTATGGGAAAAAGGATGCTAAACTAGATAAGCCTTGGGATTGATTCAGTAGGGCTTTCCTTATATTCTAACTGATTGAGATGTGTTCTTTCTTCCACAACTCAGGAGTACACAACCATGAACTCCAACAAGTGACTGATTACAAGAACATGAATCTGATGAGGTAGCCAAAGGTTTCTGAGGTTTGACGAACTGAATTCACCTCCAGTCTTCTCAATGCAATAACATCCTGGCATGCACTTGTGTTCTTCCAGAACTCAAAAGAAAAGACAGCAAATGAATTTCTTCACTTCCTCACATACACTGAGAAGCTCAAACTGCTGGGTTTTCCAGATAATTCTCACTTCATTCTCCATTATTAGCAGAACCTTCATTCAAACTATCTTAGACATAGAAAGACTTATACCTAATGTGAAGAAAAATCTGCTCAGATTGAAAGAGTCACCACTGCATGGAATGTGTTGAAAAAACTACCTTTGGATGATGGCAGAGAGGATAAAACTGAAGGCAGTGGCACTACATACCATACTGAGACAGTGCAAAGAACATCACAGATTTATAACAGGCCATAGACATAGTACAGCAGTCAAGACTGGAATAACAGATTCCCTAGAAATAAATTGATTCTCTAGAAATAGATTCTAACCCAGAGGGTTGCTGCTGTTGAAGAATATCTTTTGAATCTGGACGCTGGTCTGAAAGCAGTACATAGCATCATTATCTCTAATTTAGGCCAATAAAAATGGGTCTTGAATTATTATTATTATTATTTTATTTTTTACATTTTATATCCCGCTCTTCCTCCCAGGAGCCCAGAGCGGTGTACTACATACTTAAGTTTTCTCCTCACAACAATCCTGTGAAGTAGGTTAGGCTGAGCGAGAAATGACTGGCCCAGAGTCACCCAGCTAGTTTCATGGCTGAATGGGGATTTGAACTTGGGTCTCCCGGTCCTAGTCCAGCACTCTAACCACTACACCACACTGGCTCTTAATATCATGAGCTCATGCACATGGAGAAGTTGGTGGAAGCCTTAAGAATACCTGTTAAAGACATTGTGCATATACTTGCTCAGTTTAAACATGACACAACTGTGAACATTCTCGCTGGCAGTCTTGCTGCTAAGACATACAGTGCAGATGTGGAGTATCTGAGCAGCTCTAATAATATCCTGAAGTCTTTAGGAGGTTGAGCTTGCACTTAGACACTGAAAACCAATACCTCTTTGTCTACCACAATGTGCTGCAGCTATATCCGTAGGATCCTAGGCCTTCAGTACTCTACTGGATCAGTAAGTGATCCTAGTGAATTACTGAGAGACCAAAAGGCAAGGTATTGTCATAATGTTTTTCCTAAAGCTAATTCTAAAAGGCAATTTGTAGAAGTTGAACTTGACGTTTCTGAGGATGAAGTTGGCAGAAACTCCGATCATGAGAAGACAAGTCATTTGGAGGACTGCAGTAGCACAAGAAACAAAAGTGCATTGAATGGAAAAATAATCTTAATCTTCTCCATTTGACTACTGATTCAGAACTGCACAAAATTCCCATTACAGCTTCACAAATCTGGCTTAGAACTGCACATTGGGTGTAGAACTGTATATTAGGAAAATTGCTAAAAACAAGGATCAGATAGTGCACCATTTGAGAGGTGTGCTCGGAACCCTCTGCAACCTTGCATGGAATCCTAGAGCACACCTCATGGATCACACATTGAGGAGATTCTCACGATCCACTAAAAACGGGCTAAGGGAACCTAGCCCGCTTTTAGTGGATCGTGTGCTGCCACGCGAGCCGCACGGTTCCCAGCAGCAAACTCCACTAATTCCCTCTCCCTAACCACAGCTTTGCGATCGTGTGTTGCCGTGGTGCAGCTCCGCACCGCAGCAACTCACGAGCATGCCCCCGACTGGGAGGCTAAAAAGCAGCCTCCCCGCGCGGGGGTCTCTCCAGCATGCCCTGCGTGCTTGTGCAGGGCATGCTGGAACTACTGGGGGCCACGTGGCCCTCAAACTCCCAAGCCCCCGCCAGCTCAGTGATGGAACCGGCAGTCGTGTGGGTGGCCGCAGCAGCCGCCCAGTTAGGGATTACTGCTTGTCTCCCTGCAAACCCTCTGGAGGTGGGTCTAATTGATCGTGAGATCCACCTCATCCCCTTAATTTATTCCCTTAGGAATAACACTACCACAAGCAAGTCTTTAGACTGCTTGTGCAGCTGGGCCAGTTCTGATGCCCAGCCTGCCTTGAAGTCACAGTCCTGGTCTCAGATTGGGAAGGCTCTACAGAAGCATACTTCCCTTTTTTGCTACTTGACTTTAGAGCCACAACTAAACTTTTATGACACATACTGAGGCTAGGAAAAATGAATCTGTACAACAGTCCAGTTAAACTGAATTACTTCAATTATAGTTCTCCAAAACTAGGGACCATATCAGCTTGTGCCCAGCTTGTGATGTCAGTTTCCCCCTTCAGCCTATAGCAGTGAGTCAGTCATACAGCTTATTTGCTGCAAGCAGAAACAGCTGCCTGGTTCTGCATGTCACTGAAGCCTCAGTGAGATGCTATACATGAACATAAGAACCACCTTCCTGGATCAGGCCCGAGGCCTTCTAGTCCAGCACTTTGTATTGCACAGTAGCCCACCAGATGCCTCTGGGAAACCCACAACCAGGAGATGAAAGCATGTCCCCATTTCTGCTCTTGTTCCCCTGCAACTGGTGTTTGGAGGCATCTTACCTCTGAACCTCAAAAGAGCCAATAGCATCATGACTAACAGCCATTGATATACTTGTCCTCCATGAATTTGTCTAAGCCACGTTAAAAGCCATCCAAGCTAGTGAGAATCACCATATCCCATGGCACAAAATTCAATTGAATAATTAGGCACTGTATGAAGTGCTTCCTTTTTTCAGTCCTAAATTCCTGACAATCAGTTTTTTGGGAGGAAGAAGCCCTACAGCCTATATGCCATTACTAGCGGAATGCTGCCATAGGCTTAACAGCCACCAGCAGTTGAGAGGCCATCTATATCTCTTCACACACACATAAAATAATTTGCTTTTACTAAATTTAGATTTAATCTCCAATTGGATATGGAAATAGAGAGCATATTCACACTGGCCTACAAGAAGAGGAAAAGCACTACTACTACTATGGATATTTATATACAGGAAAAGCTCATTACTCACTACCATGAGTAATGGAACCACGAGTAACAAGGCATTACGGCTATGGGGAAAGGGGGCTTAGGTTTCAGAGTGGAGGGAACAATCTGAAAAAATGGCCCAGAATTTACTGGCCCCAAACTTACTGTGGCATGTATGGAACACAAAGGAAGAAATGCCTCGAAAATCCATGGAAATTAGTCCGATGTTTTGAAGAAAGGATTCACAGATCATGGCTCTTTGAGCCAAATTGAAGGGTGTAAGTGACCTCCATGGTCACTTCCAGCCCTCTAGGAACCATGGCTACATGCGTTTTAACCCTATTGTATCTGCAGATACTAGAAATGAGTGTCTATTAGACACCCTGCGGAACACAGAACCATGAATAATGAGGTACTCCTGTATTGCCTAACTTGTCCTATTAATTTCAACGGGACTTGTCCTTTTAATTTCAATTTTCCTCATGCCATTGAAATGATGCTTCAAATGTACTGAAAGTGGTAGCTAGCCTGGGATATCCTCTGTCATATGCTGAGGTTTCTGTTCACCACACCCTAGAAAACCTTCAAATATGGGTTATGCCAAGAGACATAATCTTGAATCATGACAAAACATTTACCAGATCTGACTCCAAACCCATTCACACCATAAAAGGCAAAACAGTTTATGTGAAAGTAGCACAAACCACTTACAGGCACCTATGTCTCACATTTTGCAAACACAGCACTAGTCTGGATCTAGCCTTAAGTTTCTAGAAATTGGTGCTCTCTCTCTCTCTACTAAGTTGTAATGCTTCTAATGCACAGTAATTCAGTATATGGAACCTCTGATTTCATCCACTCCCTCCAAAAACTCCACAACTGAAAGGAAAAAGTAGCTTACATAAATACATTTGTCTGTGTCAGCTAACTACTGTGCAAAGACCATTCCTCTCATCCTCTACACATTTGTTCCAGACACGTGGCTTTAAAATTACTATTTGGCTAAAATAGTAACGCTAGTAAAAATGGATTACGATTCACTGTGTTTTGCTTAAGGAATCAATTTTAAACTTTATAAAACATTTGCTTGTCATGTCACTCGTGCAATTATTAACCAAGTACAACTACGATGATGTTAATTTCTCAGGATAATCCTAACCTCTTTTTCTTATATTGCCTTTTCCATGACCTCTCCTTTTTTAATCCAAAGCAAAATCTGTTTGAATATCTACTTCAAACTTTTAGGAGTATACAAGGTTCCAGTACAATCAATGTGATTAACTTTGGAATTACACTTAGCCAGGGTAACAATTATTGCTGATTTAGATGACAAGTAGTACAAATTGCTATGTGCTTGTAATTACAAATTGAATTTATTGCACTCCAGGGGATTTATAAACATGGATATCTTGGCTATTAACATGTTAAATTGCAGTGATTTATGCAAAGTGCCGAATAAACCAAAATCTTATTTTGGATCTCTTTATATATGGCCGAACTATACTTCTAGAGCAGAACAAAATGACCTCATGTTGACATTAAACTGTTCAGCTTTTCTGGCAAATGATGTGTTTATTTGGCTGCAGTCCTAAACAACTTATGTGTAAGTCCAAGTCCCACACATACAGAAGAAACTTACTTCCAAACACACATGATTAGAACCTGAGGAACTAATTCCACAGTTCTTTGGGTCCTGGCCCGCCATACCCTTTTAAAATACCACCTAGGCTTGTTCAACATTCTGAATGTTTTCACTGAATGCTTATTGTACCTATCTTATTAAGCGATACCAGCTGTATAGCAGGGTAGAATGCCAAGGGCTTGTATACAGACAGGCCCTTTTGGTAGATAAATGTTCAGCTCTGAAGGGTCACTCTTCAGCTCAGCTCTGAAGGGTCACCACAGTGCAAGCCTAAACATATCCAACAAGCATTTAATACACATGTATTATGTTTACTTGCACTTTTTAAGTCTCCCATATAAATCCATTACATGTTTTTATGATAGGAGTTTTATTAGATAAAGCTGTGTTTAAAATACACCACAGAATACATTTGCTAATCTTCAGCTATATAAAAAACAAGGCTACATTAATGGTAAGACTTGCAATTAAGCTACCTATATGAAGTAAATGCAATATAATTAGCACATTGCAGAACATAACACACAATACATTATAGACTATTACTTCTCTCATCCCTGTTTCTTTGACCTTTACGAAGAAACAGTGATACTCCATTTGCAGTCACCAAGTCCCAAGGACTGTCAATCAAACAATGTAATAATTCTAACTTTCCTTCTAAATCACAAGTTTCTGAACTTCTTTTAAAATTTCCCTGCATGCATCACTCTGAAAGACAGAACAAGATGGAATTATGATAGGACAAACTATTCAGGGCTCCACTCCAAACCTAAAAACCTATACTCAAAATATTGTGGTTTATGTGGGTAATGAAGCAAATACAGTAGCTCAGGGCACTGAATTATTTTTAGATCAAAAAACCCATGAAAGATCTAAACCATGGATTCTCAATGTTGGGAATCATTGTGGATTATGTTGCCTTTGGTTGGGGATTATGGGAATTTAAGTCCAATAAATTCTGGGGACCCAGCGTTGAGAATCCCTTTTCTAAACTACGCTATTGTCCAGTTAGAAATCATGGAGCAAGATGCTGGCTTGAAAATAATTGAGCCATCTGCTTTTTCAACCAAGCACGTATAGGGTCAGGTCTAGGATTATGCACAGAACTGGTTTGCCCGCTTCAGCTTGAATCCAGACCAAATTAGAGCTGCCCCTGGTGGTTTGGGCTCAATCGAACTTGGGCCCGGTCTGCCATCAAGCCGACTCGAGGGACTTGGTGGGTATACTTGTAAAGGGAAATGCAGCTTGTTTTAAAAGGTAAAAGACAAAGATTGCTTTTTCCTCGCTCCCCACCCCGCAGTTAGCCCTCTACTTGTAAAGGGGAATCCTTGCCAGATTCGAGCCTTGAGTCACCTCACAAGGTGGGTTTTCATGGCGGGCTGGGCTCAACCCGCCCTTGGGCAGGCTTTCCTCTGGTTCTGAGCACGCTCACACACCCGTAGTCAGGTCACAAGTCTGTACAATTCTTTCCTCACAGTGAGAACCTTAGAACACCATTTCCTAATTGGCAGAATGTAGATACTTGGTGGTAGTAGTAAGAGAATGGCTACAAAACTGCTGATGACAGGTCACTCCTTGTTGCAGTAGACACAGACCCAGTGGCAGCTGTGGATTCTCTGAAGTTTCCGACAGAGAGAAAGGGAGGATGCACAAGCATAAAGCTGCATAAAGGAATAAATGTTCCTTTTAACTATGTAGCAATATTTTACAATCACCTCACTGTGGGATCCATGGGATATTACACTATCCTAACGGGTAGAAAATGAAATCCATTTCAAGGCCATGGACTAGATCCATTTCAATCCACTCAAGAAGACAATTCTTTGAAAATGCCTGAAAACATAGTTGCTGACATTCAGATAACATCATACACACACCAAAGAAAGTTGTGCATGCGTAACAAGACAGGGATGTTTTTCACCAGTCTTTCCTTCCTTAGGGTCCTGCAACCACTCAGGCTCATACTTTCAGAAGGCACAGTGAGCTGCAGAAGAAAAAGGAGATAAGAGAAAATCAACCCTTCCCCATTGCATGTGCACAACAGTTTACAGTGTGAATGCACAATGTTAGTTTGGATATCAGCTGGTGCCTTTAGAGCTGATTGTACAACTTTGGTGCTCCAGATGTTGTACTACAACTCCCATCATCATCAGCCTTAGTGTTCAATAATCAGGATGATGGAAGCTGTGGTCCAAAAACAGCTAGAGGATTGTGCAGCCCTGCTTTAAAGTCTATCCTAATGTTTGGTACTTTCAGATTACCTACATCTGTATGGACTCATTTTGTGGTAGTTATTGTCTTACAAAAATAAATGAAGGTACATGAATTAAATTAAATATTTAATGAACCTTGGTACTGTGATGGTATTTTATTTAAGTGGGGTATGTGCTGAAATGATTGACAGACACATAACTGAACATTTGCTCAAACTTGATCTATTTTAGCAATTTCTCTAATACAGTGATTTTAACAGAGCACTACCACTATAAGTTTTATGGTAATACTGTATTAAAATAACTGCATTAGCAAATGTTCAGTTATGTTATGCTAAACAATGTTAGTTTATATTTATTAGGGCTGTGCACCACTGAAAATATATGATATGATCTAATAATGACAATATGAAAATAGGATTTTGAGACTGCTAGGGGTGTCTGAGATTGGATCGGTGACAGATTTCCAGTCAGAAATGTAAAAAAATGAGATTTATTTTTACATAGAGGTCAGTGGGGAAAATAAAATATTGGAATCCTCTAGGCCTAGGACTTTGAAACTGGGCACACAAGTAGTACAGGATGACAGGACTCCATGTATTGAATCTGAAGTGAATTGGTCAATTATTTGACTTTTGATATTTTTTAAAAACTTCAAAAAAAGTCCTACAAGTAGCTTGATGGTAAAAAATTAAAAAAATGTCTGGACCTGAAGCTCCCCTTGGAAAATATTTCCAACCCCATGTGAAGGAATATGCCCTTGGCCTTCATGAAAAAGGGCACACCATCCCTTTTCTGCCCCACCTTTCATATTTCCGGAATGTCTGGGCATAGAGTTCTAAAACTGGGCACAGATTAGTACAGGATAGTAAGACTCTGTGTACTGAATTTCAAGAAATTCAGTCAGTCTGTTGATATTTAGTGATTTCCCCCTACTGTAGTAAAGCTGCAGGAGAGAGATATCTCTCTCCATAGAGTACTTCATACTGACTAAAAGTGGAACTGTTACATCTGAACAAACACTTTCACTTTTCCTAGGATTAGTGACTGGATTGGATAATTCTGGCAGATTTATTACAGGGGGGGGAAAAGCAATTATTGGTTAAAAAAAATCCCCATAGACATCTATGGAGAAATTTTTAAATTCAGAAAAAAAAGAGTGGAGAGCTCTGAAAGTTGGCACACACATAGCAGAGGATGGCAGGACTCTGTGTATTTAATTTTGACTAAATCAGCCTATCTATTGATTTTTTAATTCATTTTTAAAAGTAACCCAGAAATTGTCCTCATATGTGAGATTCATGGCAAACAGTAATGTCACATCCAAGAATCACAAAGGAAGTAATATAACATACAAGAATCTATCACTTGCTTTTTAAGGTGCTAAGTTAAAAGTTAAATTAAAAATTGACTAAATAAATTCAGAAACGCATAGGCAGACAGGTAAATAGATATATGGCAGAAAATATCGCTGCCTCCCGCCCCCCACAAGCATGCTCCAGAAGCCATTGTGTAATTCTGAAAATTCAGTCTGAATTCAGATATTATTTCTGACATTCCAACATGAATTTTGATAATTCTGATCTGATGTCAGGAACCAGGTATCAGATGAAGTTATTCTGATGTTTACCAATTTTGCTGATATTGGAGCAATTCCGACATTCTTACTTTGCACAAGTCTAATATTTATATCTAGCTTCACCCGTACAGAGCATCTGTGTGCTAGTACTTGATTGCTCCCCTCACCCCCTGCCACAGCCCTCCTCACCTCAGAGATATCTCCACCCTCACCTGAGCCACACTCCTGCTAATCCTCCTCCATCTGGTAGCTTCCATCCCCATCACCCCTCCTGATTACTCTTCCATCCCCTTACTCCATCCCCCACACCACCTTGGTCGCGGCTGCAGCATTGCTGGTGCCTACTGACCAAGCTGCAGCCCCCTATCCCCAAAGACCTCCTCACCCGAGCCCCGCTCCTGCTCCTCCCCACAGGAGCAGGAGCAGTGGTTGACCAGGCCCTTCCTTGTTGCCACCGACACCATGGCCGCTCATTCCCATCAGGCCACTGATGGACCCGGGCCTGTCCCCTGCCTGCCTACCATACCTGCCTCTGCCAATGGCCTTGGTAGCCCCAAACAGCAGCAGTGGTTGGATGGGCCCTTTTTTGCTGCCAGTAGGCGCTGCAATGGCTGCTCATTCCCCTCAGGCCACTGACAGGCTCAGGGCCGTCCCTTGCCCTTCCTTCTTTTTCTCTTCCCCTCTCTTCTTTCATTCTATTTCTCTCCCCCCCCCACTTGCTCTTCCCCTGTCTTTCTTCTCTTCCTTCCTCTCTTTTTTCCCTCTCTCTCCCTTCCAGAGTTAACAGATCTTGTTCATCTTGTTTCCTCATCTAATTCACACAACGGCAGCCTCCTTCTCCTGAAGGGGCTCTTTCCTCCCTCATGACCCAGCTCTTCGCAGACCCCTGCCTATCTATCTATCTATCTATATATCTTCCTCTCCTCTACAATCAAGAACATCTTCTGAACAGTAACAGTTGCGTTCCAACTTTCCTTAACCATAATAGGCTCCTCCCCCTATTTGCATATGGAATCGCCACTGCCCAATCACCATGGTGCTTCTGCTCTCACAGGCGCCTCCTACTTATCTGCATATGGAATCTCCACTACCCAATAACCACCACGGTGCTTCTGCTTGCGAACTCTCATGAGAGCTGCCACACACGGGATTAGGTATGCAGACACCCTACAGAATTATATAGACAGATAGTTATAAATACTAGGTTAAAGATGCTGTATTGACTGCTTCCTGCCTCACCTTAAATTAATGATTTTAAAAAAAATTAGCCTCACAATGTAACTGCTTTTGCCCAAGATCAGAAAGCCTCATTTCCATAATATGTAATGAGCAACCTTATCTGCCATATGAGGTGCTGCTATCCACAGCTCACAAAGCAAACTAGAAGGATGTGTAAAGTAAGTAAAGTGTGCTGTCGAATCGATATTTTTGATTGTAGAGGATAGATAGATAGATAGATAGATAGATAGATAGATAGAGGGCAAGCGTCTGTGAAGAGAGGGGCCATGAGAGAGGAAATAACCCCTTCAGGAGAAGGAGGCTGCCGTTGTGTGAATTAGATGAGGAAACAAGATGAACAAGTTCTGTTAACTCAGGAAGGGAGAGAAAGAAAGAGAGAAAGAAAGAAAGAAAAAGGAGAGGAAGAGCAAGTGGGGGAGAGAGAAAGAAAGAAGGGACTCCTGGTGACCACAGAGCCATGTGGCTGTCTTTGGTAGAATACAGGAGGGGTTTACCATTGCCATCTCCCACACAGTATGAGATGATTCCTTTCAGCATCTTCCTATATTGCTGCTGCCTGATATAGGTGTTTCCCATAGTTTGGGAAACATACCAGCAGGACTGAATGTGTAGAATTTACCAAATACTACTATGAGCTTATTGGAGCATGCATGAGCAACAACAGTGAGTTTTGTACCGCATCCACTAGGCACAGATGATTAAAATAAAATGAAGCAAAAAGGGCAAATGGGTCTTCCTTCCAATAAAATGCACTGAGTGTAATGCGATCACAAATCTTTTTTCTTTAATAAACTTCATTTATTGTTTTCATTTGATGTTTAATGCAAGCTACTTCAAAATAGCTATCTGCTTTGAAGACACCTTGAGGTCCCTGAATATCTCTGGTTGCAGTAAACTAAAATCTGGATAATGTAGTTAGAGAAAAGGTGACAAAAGGATGTTGTCTTGGGTTGGACAATGGCCATGTTGTTATCGTTTCCTTGAAGAGAACTGGAATATATTTTAAATTATTCCCAGACAGTTTAACTTTAATTACAGTTTGAGTCCAGGCATATCCATCGGAAGTAGATTTTAATATCTTGCAGACTATATTTAGCCACAGCTGGGCACTGGACTGAAGAGGAAAATAATAAGATTTTAAAATGCTGATAAGCAATCATAGTAATAATAGCAATATCCAGTCAAAGTCTCATTTCAAAGGCTAAGTACAAGCTCTATAACATTCTACTTATTTCTATTCAGTAAATAAGTAAAAGTGATTCAAGGACAGCAACATTATTTATGTTAAAATGCACAAATGAAGGAAGACTTTTCTGCTAGTAGATCTTCCTTAGACTGAATCACAATATTTGGTGATTGGTGAAGAGCAGACTGTAGATAGAAATCTTTGCTTTTAAATGTAAAAGGCATAAAACTTATAATCGCATTCTGTTAACTAAATGGAAGTAAATGGCTTAATCTGCTGTGATACAGCTGACTTCCCTGAACATGTTAATTAAATCATGTTCACTGCAAATGCAAAATAAATAAATTGGAAAGACATTGTGCTAATTAACAAAATAATAGATACAAAATAATAGACCTAATCCTAAGGAACCACATTTATTTGAAATTACTTCTTTCCATAAAGAAAGCTGACTCCCAAAGGAGCAGACAAAAGAAAGAATAAACTATGAACATCTCAGTAAAAAAAGTTACTTTCTTAGGTCCTTCCAGAATTCACTAGATTGCTTTACCATTCTTGGAACGATGCTCTGCTATTATAGGAGAAACTGTTGTTGACTATATTCAGAATTATACGCTTACTAGCTGACCCCGTACAGAGCATCTGTGCAGTTGTGCACTGAGCCTGTGGCATCCCCCCCCTCGCTCTCCCCCTGCAGCTCTCTCCCTCTGGAGCTCTCCCCATTGGGCGGGCCAGGGCCAGGCCATCCTGCCGCCACCTCCCACCTCCTCTTCCCGGCTGGTAGGGCTTTGCCTGCCGTCTGCCCACCAACTCGTCGCTGCCATTATTTCTCCCCACCACCGCCTCCTCTTCCTGGCCGGTGGGGCTTTGCCCGCCTCACTGTCCACCCACCTTTTCTGGCCAGAGGGGCTTCGCCTGCCAGCCCTCCACCTCTGCATCCTGACCACTGCCATTATTTCTCTCCACTTCAATGCTGGAACTCTTGCATGCTCTAGAGCATGTGCACATTAGTACTGGATTGCTCCCCTCACCTCAGAGATCTTGCCACCCTCACCTGAGCTGCACTCCTGCTCCTTCTCCTCCATCCCGTTGCTTCCACCCCCCCACCCCTCTTGGTCGTGGCTGCAGCATTGCTGCTGCCTATTGGCCAAGCTGTAGCCCCCTATCCCTAGAGACCTCCCCACCCTCACCTGAGCCCCACTCCTGCTCCTCCCCCCAGGAGCAGCAGCAGTGGTTGACCGGGCCATTCCTCGCTGCTGCCACCACCATGGCCGCTCGTTCCCCTAAGGCTGCTGACAGGCCCAGGCCCATCCCTTGCCTGCCTGCCTCCCTCTGAAAATGACCTCAGTAGCCCCAAACAGCAGCAGTGGTTGACGGTGCCCTTCCTTGCTGCCAGTGCTGCCACAGCCGCTCATTTCTCTCAGGCTGCTGACAGGCTCAGGCTGGTCCCTTGCCCTTCCTTCTGTCTGTCTTCCCCCTCCCTTTTCTCTCTTTCTCTTTCTCTCTCCTCCACTTGCTCTTCCCCACTCTTTCTTCTCCCTCCCTTCATGTTTTTTTCTCTGACCCTCCCTCCCTGAGTTAACAGATTTTGTTCATCTTGTTTCCTCATTTAATTCACACAATGGCATCCTCCTACTCCTGAAGGGGCTCTTTCCTCCCTCACGACCCATCTTTTTGTAGACCACTGCCTGCTGTCCTTTTATATATAGACAGATTCCTCTCCTCTACAATCAAGAACATCTTCCAACCAGTAACATTTTCATTCCAACTGACCTTAACTATCACAGGCTCCTCCTCCTTATCTGCATAGGGAATCCCCACTGCCCAATCACTGTAGTGCAACCGGCTCCTCCCCCTATCTGCATATGGAATCCCCACTGCCCAATCACCATGGTGTTTCTGCTCTCACAGGCTCCTTCTCCCTATCTGCATATGGAATCCTCACTGCCCAATCAGGTTCTTCTGCTTGCAAACTCTGTCAGCCAATCGCCTCCTTTCTACCACGTCCCCACACATGGCCCGTCTTGGAGAATTAATAATATAGATGTGTGTCTATGTAGATGGATGCCCAAGAACACTCAGGAGTGCCCTGTGTAAAGCAAGAGCAAAACAGTTTGCTTCATTTGAAGGGTGAATACTATTTGTTGTCCTCTAAGATTAAAGTTATGACAGCTAATGCGATAGCTGAAAGTGAAATTGTTATCTTAATAAAGTAAGAGATGCTGAATTCACAATAAACGTGATACGGGCACATCAGCACCATCTACCATCATTTATTTGTTACATAGCGAGCTGTGGTTATAAAAAGACTCTTCTTGCAGTATTTAAACTAATCTGAAAAGCCCAATAGCTTTATCAATTTTCATCCTTTAATGGTGATACAATAGTTTCTTGAACAGCTGCAAAAGCTCCTTGAACAGTTGCAAAAGCTCCCAGTCAGGATTGGAGGGCTTCAGCCTTCCCATTCTCCCCAAGACCTTATTGCGGACTGCTGTGAATGCACACTGACCAGCATCACTGGCTGTTACTGAAGCTCTGCCAGATCACAAGATCAGGGGCAGAGCCACCATTGGGCGGTAGGGTTAAAAAAAACCCAAGCCACCAATGAAAAGGGCTGCAGAAGATGCCCTGTGCATGTGATATTACATGCATGTGGGTGTGGCCCGATTGCCAGAAGGCCCACCCTAGACCTCCGGAAATAATTTCCAGCCAGTGTTAGGAAAGAGATAACACAGCCTTAAAAGTATTAAATAAAACACCAAAAGCATATGAAATGTTGAAACTTTGGTGCAAGAGGAGAATGGCCTTGCTGGTGCCCACCACTTTTTAAACCCCAGCAACTACTATTATTCTATTCTATTCTATTCCAAATTTGTGGACCACCCCAACTTCCATCTCTGGGAAGTTTACAACATAAAACAGGTTAAAAATGAAAACCTTAGAGCAATTTAAAACCACATTCCAGTTTAAACACTTGGGTTAAAAAAATAAGTATTTAGAGACTTTTGAAAAGTTGTCAGAGATGGAAAGGTTGTTATTTCAGTACGGAACACATTCCAGAGTCTCAGGGCAGCAACGGAGAAGGCCCATCCCCACATAGCCACCAGATGAGCCTGTGGCAATTGCAGACAAATCTCTCCAGTTGATCTCAATAAGTGATAGGGCTCATGGCAAACAAGATGTTATCTTAAATACCCAGGACCTAAGTTATTTAAGGCTTTATAGGTTATAACCAGCACCTTGTATTTTGCCCAGAAACTTATTGGTAGCCAGTTTAGCTCTTTTAGAATAGGAGTAATATGGTATCTTTGAGAGGACCCAGAGACCAAACTGGCTGCCACATTCTGAACCAACTGCAGTTTCTGGACTACGTACAAAGGCAGCCCCACATAGAGTGCATTTAGTCCATGCACATTTAACCAAGTCCGGAGGTTACCAGCATATGTACTACTGTTCTGTGGTCATTTATCTTAAGAAACCGATGCAGCTGGCATATCAATCGAAGCTGATAGAAAGCACTTCTGGCCACCACCTCAACCTGGGACACCAGGGAGAGGTTCAGATCCAGAAGCAGCCCCAAACTGTGTACCTATTCCTTCTGAGGAAGTGTGGCACCATCCTGAACTGGCAGATCAAAATAGTCTTCCAATATCTGACCTCACACAATATGTACCTCTATCTTATTTGGATTCAGTCTCCATTTGTCATCCCTCATCCAGCCCATCACCATCTCCAGACAGGCATTTAGGGAGATTATGCCTTCTCCTGATTATGTTGACATGGAGAAATAGATTTGTGTTTCACCAGTATACTGATAGCACCCTGCACCAAATCTCCCGATGATCTCTCCCAGCGGTTTCATGTAGATGTTAAACAGCACTGGAGACAACATGGAGTGCTGAGGGACACCATATATAAGTTCAGATTTTTAAGTCTCCAAGAGACACCATCTGGAATCTGCCTGAGAGGTAGGAGCAGAACCACTGCAAAGCAGCAGCTCCCCACCCCACCCCAACGGAACCTCCTCAGATGCTACAGAAGGATACTATCATCAACAGTACTGAAAGCCGCCAAGAGATCCAGAAGGAACAGAGTCACACTCTGTTGAGTCACAATCACATTATGTTGTGTCACACTCACATTATCTAGCCTATGAATGTGTGTCAGTTCTACACCAGTTTGTCTTTGCTTCTTACAAAGATTCCTGGGAATTGACAGCTAAGTGAGGGTGCCGAGAATGATTTCTTGGCAGTCCCTCAGAGAACCCCCAGAACTCACTGGGAAGATGTAGTGACTGTTTCATTCTGTTTAGATATGCTTCAAGAACACATGCTAACATAGGTACAGTGGCTTTACAAGAAAGAATTGTTGAGAGGAAATAATTTTTTTTCATTTTTTGAAACTCCCTTGCCTAATTAGTATTGCTGCTGTCAGTGTGCTTGAAAGCACATCTGTGCAAAGTCCAATTTCAAAAGGCAGTATTAAAAAGCTTCAAAGATTAAGGCATTCAATTCATGTTCCTTCAAACAACATTCATAAAAATCACCAGATGGGCAATGTTGCTGAAATCATTGCAAATTTAGCAGTCACCTTCAATGCGACAAATTTGGTCATTTCAGAATGAAGACATGTAGAAGGTTTGGGAAGATAGGTACCATGACCACAAAAGAGGATGAGATGAACTGATCCTTGAAGAGGCGCACTTAGCCATGGACCATGGGGATTTGATCCATTGCCTCCTGTCTTCTGCGGAGCCTCCAAATGTTCTGGGGAGCCTCCTCAGAGCCACGCCGCTGCCCCACGCCCACTGTGCAAGTCAAATCTTTTTAAAAACCTTTTTAAAAACTCTGCTGCGCGGCAGGTATGGGGGCTGCCAGCAGGTGTGCGGGCACTCGGGAGAGTAAGGTGGCGGCAAAAGCTCCTTCTCTGAGCCTGCCTGCCTTCCAAATGACAGATCGGGCCATTTCTGGCCCATTTCAGGCCTCTGCGTACATGTGCGTGTGCACAGAGAGCCCTTAAATCTGTCATTTGTGAGGCAGGCGGGCTCAGAGAAGGAGCTCTTGCCTCTGCCTTCCTCCCCTGAGTGCCCTCAAACTCTCTGGCATCTCTTGTCCCTGCCATGCAGCAGCACTTTAAAATATGTTTTTAAAAAGATTTGACTCCCCCGCCCCGCCCTCAAGTGATGGGGGTGTGTGTGCTCCAAAGTCCTTCAGGTCTGTGCTCCAAAATTACCTAGGTGCACCCCTGGATCCTTGTTTGTGAAAGCGATACATGTTTTAACATTAAACCTTACATAAAACTAGTACAATTCACCAAAATGGCAGAGTGAACAGGAATCAAGCAGGCTGCAAAGATAATTATTCAAAAATAAAGCTAAGAATGTAATAGGTCCACTAGAAGCCTGTGGCCAAATAATTGATTTAGTTCAAACTAATATGTGAAACTCACTTTTGATTCTACAATTCTACTTTCATCAGGTTCCTGTTTCATCAGGTTCCTGTTTCTGTTCCATCAGGTTCCTGGTTCTATCAGGTTCCTTTTTCTGTTCTGTCAGGTTCCTGTTTATTACCTAGTGCTGCATCTTTCCTTGACCCAGGTTTCTTCCAAGTCTCTTCCTTCTGTTTCTGGGACTCCTGGGACAATTTCCAGTCCTCACAGGAGGCCACTCTTATCTCTAGAACCAAACTGACCGTTTTATCTTCCTTTCCTAAACCAAACTGCAAACACTTAGCCAGTTCTGCTCCCTGAATGACGGCAATCTTCATGTTGTGAATATTCCATGTTATCAAACCAGCTCAGCCAACTGAAGCAAATGGTGCAAATAATAAAGTCAATTTAGTTATAGGCAATCAAGGGGAAATAACATATTTATAGGCAATCAAGAGGAAAGAAGTGGTAAAATATCCAACATGCGGTTCTATAAATAAATTAGATAAAGCCAACAGTTTCCTCCTTTTGTATGGTGACTAATGGGGCTAACTGAGGTACTAGACAATTGTAGACAGCCAGATGTTCTGCATTCACCACCTGCACTTCTACTTAAAAACAAAATCTGCAAGAGGCCGCAACTGTAGCCAATACGTTGTGCCAAAACCTAGAGAAACTGGTTTGGTAGACAATAACTGCCCACGCCCCCACAATCAGTGAATGTACACATAGTAGCACTATTACTGTCGTAGTGCAGGCAGTCAACTTAAGACACTCTGAGTGAAGACTAACAACACTCAAGACGTTTGTAAACTGCTGAAGTTTCAGTTCTTCAACTGTGCTCAATTTCACACCTGCTGTGCGAAGGGAAGTTCCACTGCCTTGCTGCTAGTATGTGGGCTAGAAGAAGAGGAGGTACCAATGGTGGCTCAAGCTTTCATTGACACTGAGACTCACAGTCCTGAAGGCTGTGGAGGGACTGACTGACTTGCCCATTCAAGGAATCCCCCTGCTGCTGCCATGGCTGCTTCTTCTAGACCTCCTCCTCTTCCAGGTTTAGCTGCTGTGCTGTGATGGCGAGAGGTTCCATTCCCAGCTCACACACGGTTTCCTGCTCACCCTCCTTTCTTCCCCTATCTAACCTTTGCCGAGGAGGAGATGGTGGCGGTAGGGCTGAGCTACCTAGTTGCCTCCCTTCCTTCCACAAAAAAGTCAGAAAGAGCCAGAAAGGGAGCGGATAGCAAGTGTGAGCAACCTCTGAATCTCTGCCATCAACTTCTCTGCTGCACATGTGCAACTGAACACACCACCAGCTTTGACCGCAGCAGGAAAAGACAGGGTATTTGGCCTTGGTTCAGGAACCAACCCCACATTTATCACATTGTTTCCTAAAGGAAAATAGGCCCCAAGTTAAGACTATTCAACTTAAGATGTAGTCTTCAGGAACCAATTGTATTGTAAATCTGAGGGCTTCCTGTATAAAGATTACCTCTCTAAGGAGAGAGAGATAAATGTTAAGAAAGGCAGGGCCTCTTTGCCTATTTTTTCTAAAATATCTTAATTGGGTATGTGAGCAAGTGCATGTAGGAGACAAGGCTGATGATGGGGGTGAGGGAAGCTGGTACAAATTACCGGGGCCCAGCAGTCCAGAACGGTGCCCAGGGCCCAATTATGTTGCATATGTTTTTGTTTTGTCTCCTGCCACCACCCCACGCCTGCCCCGCCGCTGCCACGAGACCGAACCACTGATCTTTAGAATAATTCTAGCTGCCATATGCGTGGCTGGGGGTCGGGGGTGAGCTGACCACACACCCTCCCCTTGGTGGTGGCGGGAAGAGCGGGAGCAGCCGCTGAGCTTGACCATCTGGCCCGGCAGCCCTTGAACTGCAAGGCGCTCCAGTGTGCTGGCGCAGTTCTCAAGGGCCACTGGGCTGGATGGCCAGGCTCAGCGGCCACTCCCACTCTGCCTACTGCCACCACAGGGGCGTGTTCGGCTCACCTCCTGGCTGCACACATGGTGGCTAGAATTATTTTTAAAATCGGCAGTTCGGCCTTGTGGCAGCGGCATGGGTGGAACTATGACCAGGCAACAGGAGACAGTTGTCTGGGGGCCCCACTGCCTCAAGGGGCCTTCCAGAGACATGTCGCATTGCCCTCCTGCCCAGCCCCAAGGCCCCTCAGCCACTTGCCCTGTTCGCCCTCTCTCCTGCTTGCCCTCCTGGCTGGCAATCTAAGCAGCCTGCAAGCTACTAGAGCTCCTTCTCTCCCTGCCTCTCAGCTGATCAGCGGGTGGGCAGGTCTTCCAGAGAGGCCTCCGTGCAGGCCTCCCTGAAGCCTGAACTCGAGTACTGGAAGGTCCCAAGGAAGGAAGGAGGCAGAAAGAGTGGCTAGCGCTGGCCGCCCTTACCTACCACAGTAATGGAGATAGAATGTGAATTCCTTTTTGTGGTTAACACCCCCCCCCCCACAGTATATAGGGATCTGCTTGCTTGCTGTAGGGCTTTGATATGGGGGGAAAGAGACTGAGAAGTCTCTGAATATTTAATTTGAAACAGATTGGAAAATTTGCTGGCTTTAAAAAAAAAAACTATCTAAAAAGTCCTCTAAGTGGCTTGTTTCATGGCAGAAAATTATAAAAACTTCTGGAACAAACAATATATTATATTATATTATATTAATTCATAAATGCACGTATGTTCAAGTTATTTTGCAACCCAGAAGGTCTGAGTGAGAAATGTGAAGCATGTGTTGTGCTTTTATTTTATTTTATTTTTCTTTAGAAATGCCAAGCTGGTTGGACATGTCCAAAAACCTCACGCACACTATTTACACTGTATGTCATCAGTCAGTATGATTCTGTAATGATATGAAATGTCACTGCACATGCTGGTTTGGCCCTGCACATGCTGATTTGCCCCCCAGCCCCACATCCTACTAGGGATGACCCTGCTTCTGAGCACCTGCAGAGAGTGGTTTTTATCTCAGAACAGTGAGAGATCATAACCAGCCCTACTTCCACATTGGGGAGGAGGAATAATGCCTCTTAGGACAGAGGGCGTAACTTCTGGCATGTCTCATCTATCTTAAACTTTTATCAAGAAGAGGCAGATTCTTCATTCTATCTCCCCCCACCCACACACACACCTCTTTTTCTCCTAAGGAACGGTGCTAATTCTGGCTCTTTTCTCTATTACTCCCCACCTATCTTCCTTGCTTCAGTGGGACTTACTGGTCTCCTATAGGGAGCAAAATAAGCTGGGAGCACAAATTAGTTTGGTTTGCTTTATATCCCTGAGTATGTGCAATCCTATATGCACTTGCCAGGGAAGGATCTCAGACAGTTGAATGCAATGGAGTTTATTTTTAAGGAGGAGCCCCTGGTGGCGCAGTGGTAAAACTGCCGCCCTGTAACCAGAAGGTTACAAGTTCGATCCTGACCAGGGGCTCAAGGTTGACTCAGCCTTCCATCCTTCCGAGGTCGGTAAAATGAGTACCCAGAATGTTGGGGGCAATATGCTAAATCATTGTAAACCGCTTAGAGAGCTCCGGCTATAAAGCGGTATATAAATGTAAGTGCTATTGCTATTGCTAAGTAGACATGCTTTCCTTGCTAGAAAGTCCTTTAGGTTTCAGTGAAATGTACTTCCAGCTAAATGTGGTTAGATTTGCTGCCTGAGGCTGCAATTCTCCACACACATACCTGGCACTTTTACACACAGGCGGCTTTACTGCAAGTTTACTGGGAGGCTTTACTGCAAAACTGAAGTTGTCCCAGAGAACCAACGCAAAATAGTGTTGTTGTTTTTTACTCTGGATATAAATCAGGCTACACTCTAATGAACAGTGAAAAACCTGATTGTGTGTGAACTGCTCCCCAATAACTCACAGGGACTTCAGAGTAAATCTGGCCAACATGTGAATGCAGCACCTCCATTCCAGAGGGCTTTAAAGGGCTTTGAAGTGTTAAAGGGCTTTAAAAGCCCGGTGTGAAAAACCTCCTGGAATCAAACTTTACTGAATTTGTTCAGAATTCTGAGAAAACATACATAGGCTCACACTGCATGGGTGAAAGTCTCCTTTGCTAATCTGCAGCGAGGGGCCCATTTTAATAATTCGTGTTTCTAGTGTATTCTAGGCATTGAAAGTAGCACAAATATATAGTATTCAATTTATATTACTATATATTGTGCAGTGTGCATGTGTGCATGTGTGTATTCAGTGAAATGTATTTCCAAGCAGCATACTTATTTTGAAATATCAGACTTAAATCCTTGGGGGCCTGGCGTGTGCAGAGGCCCTGGACTTTGAGGGTGGGGCCCATTTTAAAATCTCGTTTCTGGGTCCACTCCAACCTTGCTACGCCCCTGGGCAGCAGAGAGGGAGGGCCTCGTGGCAAGGTACTGAAAATTTTTTTCACTGGGGCCCAAACCCACCCTTGGTGGCCCTGGTAGGAGAAAGTATTTCCCCTTGTCAATGCAATATAGTCCACAGTATACCTATTTCCCCCTCCCCACCCTAAGAACATTGTTAGTGATCATTAGGGAACAGCCAATTTAATATGTTCATATTTCCACCTCTCCAGAGTCTTTGTCCATCCACTCACCCACCCCATGCTCATTCTTCCTAACATTTACTTTTGTTTTGTCTCCTAAGTAAAATATATATTTTTTTAGCTATAATTACTTTGATTAATTGTGGTAAGGACACTAAGAGAAAAACTGGAAAACTAGTACATGAAAGGAAAAAGTTAACTTGTCTCTGACCATGGTAAGTTACAGTTACAGTTTGAATTATTTGCAACAAGCATATGGATTAGACATAATCTTTTAAGATTCACCACTAAAAATCCTTTCACCCTCGCCTGAATAAAAACCAATCTTTTCTTCTTTACCTATATTACTTTGAGCATCCGATTTTAGCAATTATAAACAATACAAAGAAAACAGCCCAGCTGAATCAATGAAAGAGGCCCATGGCTTACCTCATTCTACTAACATAAGATCTGCCTACTTTGAGAGGAATCATATGGATGAGAAAAAGCAGGCTTAGAACGCTATTACCCTACATAGTTAAGCTTGAATAGCATGACATCTTTTGTTTAAAATTGTGAACTGCATGTAACTGAAGCATACATTACAAAAACACAGAAATGCTCAAAGAGATTGCAGCAGCTCAGCACTTTTATCCAGGTTACATTTTTCTTCTTATTTTAACTGTAAGTGACAAATACATTAATGATTTAATTGTACTAATGTGTGTATTTGATGCATGTACTTTTTATTACTCTATGTAACATCTGAAGTAGACTTCACAACTGGTGTAGCATCAGTAATGTAGAGTATCTAAGCAGGCAAAAGCTACAAAAAGAGGGCAATACTTACATGTATGCACCAATACATGCATTCTATCACACGATCAGGTGGCAGATTGGCAGAGGGTGCAAGTATCCCATCTCCACATCCACCTTCAGCCTTGCAGCTGCACCGCCTGCCCTACTTGACAGTGGCAACATTGCTATTCCTCCTCCTCTTCCATTCATTCTACTCTGCATTTTCAACAGGAAGAAGGCAATGACCAGAAGCAGGAAGTGTAGAAAAGAAGAGCGGTGGGTTATCTAAGTTCTTCCTCGCCTCCTGGCATTTTGAAAAGCAGGGCAGGATAAGTGAGAGAAGGAACAGCACCAAGAGAACAGGCAGCCAATGTCACCACCACCAAGTAAGGTGTGATTGGGTGGAACTGGCACATGGTGCATAGTGTACACTGCAGGGCAGGTAGGGTGAGATCACATGTGGGAAAAGCTTGGTGCAGTACTGCTCACCATGCTGCCTCAGGTATCTGGAAGGCAGCCCTGGGCAAGGCACTCCAACCTTTTATTAGATTTTACTTCCCCTTTTATTAGATTTCTATAAGGGCATTACAACACTGAAAGTTTTATTTGCAATCCCTTTGCTAATGGCCCCAAGCATGGAATTCAAATTTTTTAAAAGTTGCCACACACTGGGCTAATGTTTTCATTGAGCTGTACACAAGATATTTCTTCCAGTTCTTAACACCTGATCAGCCCTGTGTATGCGTGAAACAGGATGGTTTTTTCTGCCCGACTGTGCAGGCCTTGAAACCTATGGTTCTTTTAATACAGCCTAAAATCGTGTTTGTCTGTTTTGCGGCTGCATCACACTGCTGATTCATGCTCAGCTTGTGATCAAACTGCACTTCGGAGAACCTTTGTAGTCAATCTCAGTCTGAACTTGAGCCTGCATCTTTACCTTTAATAATGCTTTTAACCAGTTATGTGAGTGGAAATGAGAACAGAGCACAACAGCTTTTCCTGACACACACCATCCTGAAAAAGAACAGTTCTGTGACAGTGCCACTCTTATCTGTTTGAGGAGAAGGAGCTGGGATTAAAGATGCTTTGACACTATGGTGTTAAAGAGGTTCTTGCATCAGTCTGCAATGTGAATATAAAACCTAAATTGTCCAGCATTTGCACAATACCTATCTTTGGATTTGTTATTCATTTTATGATCAAATGTTCACTTCAAAGGGGCAAGAGATAGATGGGAAACACTTAAGACACAATGCCCTTTCCAAGCTCCCCCAATCAGCAATATGATCCAGTTGAAGGGTGTCATTTAGACTGATTCAGATTACTGGCTTTTTCATTGCCTGGATTAGCAGACAACCCTGGAAAAGAAATCTCACCAAATGGAAGTCTAACTCAGGGTTTCTTAACCTTGGGCCCGCAGATGTTGTTGGACTACAACTCCTATCATCCCCAGACACAGCCTTTGTGGCTGAGGATGATGGGAGTTGTAGTCCAACAACATCTGGGGGCCTTGGTTAAGAAACCTTCTTGGTTAAGAAACCTTGGTCTAACTCACAAACAGGACTTCAGAAATGCTAAGTGTGTCTTCTGCTTCTTGGGACTTAGGTAACTGAACGTGTTGCAAGGCAGACATGGGAATAAGTTGCATTGTTAGAACCAGATAGATTCTGACTGGGGTCTGTTAACATAATTGTATCTAATTTGTAAGGAAAACAGCCCAACCAAAAACAAGATAGTGATTTCTATATACTAGGCCAGTGATCTGTATTATTTTTCAAGAATAATAATTCTTGAAAATTCTAGCTGACCCGTACAGAGCATCTGTGTGCTCTTTGGGGCCAGCTGTTCTCCCCTCCCTCCTGCCCCACTCTCTTACCCTCCCTCCTTCCCCTGCCCAACTCATATCAGAAGATATGTGGGATTAGCAAGTCCTTTATCTGCTTCTGAATGGTCTGGTTTGGGCAACAGCTAGGTACAGAAAGGCCTAGCTGTCCTACAGTCATTACCAGAAGCAATTAAACTTTAGAATGAACATAGTATAGTTAGCCAGAAGTAGACCTTACTAGTTAGATGTGATTACTGCCAAGTATATCCCCACTTTGCATTGTTTCCTCTATCACTTTGCAGTAGTAAGAGAGACCACACACTCAGAGGTTCTCCACTTCCATTTCACGCCACTGGCTGCAAGCATGGGGAAGTTCTAAGCACAGCATAATATCATGTATTATGTTCTAACATCAGTTATTGGGATAGGACAGAAACCAGCAGGGCTTCTGTTTTTGGTGGCAGCAATGCTAATATCTAGTTCTAAACAAAGTGGAAGGGAAATGACTTGACTAGCAAGCCAGAGGTTGCTGGTACAAATCCCTGCTGCTATGTTTCCCAGTCTATGGGAAAGACTTACATCGGGCAGCAGAGATATAGGAAGATGCTGAAAGGCATCATCTCATATTGCGCAGGAGGAGGCAATGGGAAACCCCTCCTGTATTCTACCAAAGAAAAACACAGGGCTCTGTGGTTGCCAAGAGTAGACACCGACTCAATTGCACACTTTACCTTTATTTGAAAGACGGGCAGGAAGTGATGCAGGGCAACCTGGGAAGCCCATGCGGCCACTGGGAGGATGCATGGGCATCTGGGGACAGTAGTTGTGCTCAGAGCTCTACCACTGCCAGATGTCCATGCATCCTCTCAGAAGCTGTACACGCTTGCCAGGCTGCCTGCATTGCTCCCTGCCCATGCCCCCAGCACCCGAGAACCACTGCACTGCCCAGCCGCCCCCACGCCAGTGCTGGGTGGGCAGTTAAAGGGTCTCCACCACCACTGAACTACCAGGTTCTGATGAATCCTGGTGGTGGGGGCAGGAATTTCAGACACTGGAAATCCAAATTTACCGAGGCACACAATCCTACAGAATAGTTCAAATTATCATCCAACCCAGCTCGTTAACAGTAGTAACACAGCTGCAGGGAACACTCTGCTTCATCTGCAAAAGGCAAGGGTAAAGATTACATGCTTTTTAAATATTCTGGAAGTAGAATATTTTTCTTTTATGGTCAACATGGATTCTAGAAGTGCCTCTGAGAACAAGTGAGGAGGTCCTTTAAAAGTCCTTACCAAGACACTACAATATTTATTAGGGATGTGCACAAATCAATTTTTTTTCCATTCGGTTTGTGCCCCAAACAAATCACCCCTGATTTGTTTTGTATCCAAATCTATCCCCTCCAAATCACACCAGATTCAATTTGTATTTGCTTTGATTTGATTCGGATTTGGACCTATTTGGACCACTTAACAAAGTCCTGGGGCATTAGATTTGGGTGGTGAGTAGGTCCCCATGGGTGACACCTACCATCCAAATTTCAAGGCAATGGGACACTTTGTTGATATTAATGGATTTTTTTTAGTTTTTACTGATTTTGAACATTTCCACCATGGGGAAAAATGGGGATTTGGCATATCCTAACCCTAAAATGGATCCCCAGCTTTCATTTAAAAAAAAAAAATCTAAGCTCTAGCCCTTGTAGAAGTGGAGTTAGGGAGCAAAATGTGCAGTCATTATTTTACAAGTGTTTGGATTCTTTGGTGTATAATAACTTTTCCTCATAATGAATCCCTATGAAGGATTCATTGCACACCTTCATTTCTTCTGTTCATTTTGACTGTCACTGGACACTGCCAACTGTCATCTGCTATGTGCCAACTACACCCCTCCACCTGCAAGACAGTGGGGTACTCATTTTAATTTTGGGGGAATCTGGGGGAATTAATAGGATGGAACCAAATCTTGAATCAATTCAAATTGAATCAGGTGTGATTCGATTTGTACCCAAATCTAGCCAATGGACCACAGGGGTGATTTGTTTTGTCTCCAAATCACCCGAATCAGCTAGATTTGGGTACAAATCAATTTGTACCCAAATCAATTTGCTCATCCCTAATATTTACAGCCAGTTCCCACTAAACCTTCCACCAGGGCTAATGCTGCTGTTGTACAAGCTTTGCTTGATGTGAGCTAAAGCAAACTTGGCTTCAGGAAATGTTTTCATCTTTGCTTCTCTCTCTTTTCATACTTTCAACATATTGGACTAGACTAGACTAAATCCTATTTTATGTGACACTGTTTAAGAGCATATGGGCCTGTCTGCCTAAGGAGTCAAAGGAAGAATGCTCAGAGCTTTCCTGGCATCAACATTTTGGCACTTCATATGTCCTTAGCAGTTTCTCCTTCTGTCTTCATTTGATTAAGCTACTGTTTTCCACATCAGAGAGAATTTAAAATCAGTTGAGGAGCTCAGCATTTCATTTAATGTGGGAAAAGAGAGAAAATGATTACATTAGACAAAGCACAGTTTCCCTACCTTTCTTCTTTTTCTGGTATTTTTTTATGGTGTCAGTTGCTGTACTCATATGTTGATAAATGAGGGAGGAACTGAAATAGAGAGGTTACAACTTTGTAGGAATAATATATCAATGTCTCTATCTGAAAGCTAGTAATTTGGATAGGTGTAACAATACACAAAAGAGCTTAAGAGAAAACACAATAAGTAAACAATATCTTGTAGATGTGTACTAAATGATGGTTTCATACCTGACAGAATGTTGGATCTAAACCAGTTATCTAGTGTATGGTGCCTTTAAGAGATATGATTATGGAATCAGGCCTCTGGATAGCTAACTAGTCTTGATGTGACCTAGCTAAGGCAAACAGAATGTGTTTTGGTGGAATAATGCTGTTCTGATATTCACTTGCAAACTCCTTGTTCTTTAAAGCAGAAGTCATACAGAGTGGGATGCACCATGGTCTTCACACAGAACAATGTTAGAAATATGTCAGCCATGGATTTTGAAATACAGCAGACAACTGGAAAAGATAGAGCTAGTTAATGGAGCTGATATTTGCAGGTCTAGAGACAGTAAGTGGTCTGCAGCCCGCAAAGCTGCTTTGTCTTCTAGTATGATCAACGCATTGGACAAAAGGAGAGGAGCCAGTTTCATTTGAAGAGCCTGGGCTTCTGATGGTATACTTACAGGAATTCAGAAAAAAAGGCTGTGTGTGCTCTGATCATATTGCCAGCCAAGGGGGGAAAAAACACACACACACCCCACCCCAAACCCACCTCAATAGAGAGGAAACATTTCTATGAAATAAATCAAGGCCCAGCAGAATCTGTTGATGAGGAGGTCATCTAATTGTAGTTAAAACTCAAAGATTGTGCCTTCACAAATGAATATGACACATTAAAGGATAGAATTATCATGGGGTCAACTCTAAAGACATACAGGAAAAGCAAAAGAGAGCTGGTCTTGTGGTAGGAAGCATGATTTGTCCCCTCAACTAAGCAGGTTCTGCCTTGGTTGCATATGAAAGGGAGACTAGAAGTATAAGCACTGTAAGAAATCCCCCTAGGATGGAGCTGCTCTGGGAAGAGCAGAACGTTTCAAGTTCCCTCCCTGGCTTCTCCAAGATAGGGCTGAGAGAGAGATTCCTGCCTGCAACCTTGAAGAGAAACCAAAACAAAAGCAAAGGCAATCACGGAAATACAACCAAGCAAAACAGAGGGGGAGAAAAACCCAATCGTGACTAAGACGAAAGTATATTAAAAATCATGTGTATCAAACAAACAGTTAGAAATATGTATTACTATACAGTAGGTAGATGGGTTTGTTATAACAATGCAGTATTGCCTCAGCTCTTTGCCGCTTATTTCTGTGGACTCTTTATCGTTAATGCTTGTTAGGTAATTTATTATTTGTTAACATGTTCTAATTTACTTTCTGCTGAATCATTCATTTATTTGCTTGCGCACATGTCTGACTTTCATGTTGATGAGACTGTATACAGCTGTAGGAATTCTCTTCTAGGTTGGTATAAATTGGAGAAGCTTTTACTAGTACATATGCCGGACAATACTCAGAGGCTCTTTTCAGCCTGAGGAATGATGTTTAGGAGGTCTGTATGTATTTTTGTATTGAGATTTTTCTTTGCAGCATTCTGTTTGTTGGGACTGACTCCTGGCTGACTGCATTTATGTTTAACATTGAACAGGCTGATGAATCTACCTTCGCAAAACGGCTGATATCCGGAAGAGCCATACGACATGTGAAGTCTGTATTCATCTACAAGGGCATGAGGGGGCTTAGTCTATGAATGATGATACCCACATTCTGCTGAGGCAACACTCGGTTGGACTTATCTTTGCAACTTGAAACTTTTACTCCTGCACGGACGGTATTGAGATCACACTATTTACGATACCTTCTGGCAGCCATGTTTTTGACATCATCTTCCTTTTGTCCCTCCGTACTGGCATTTATTGTTCCTTGTTATGTCATTTTTGCATTTCCTTGGTTACCCGGGTTTTTGCTTTTTTCACTGGTTTGAGCCATGTTTATGTTAGCCAGCTAGGGACAGACAGCTGAGAACCTTATTTTATCCAGCAGCCCCATTTTTGCCCTGTTCAATCATATCTCCTCTATATGTCTTTGATCATTATTGTATATGTTATTATTTATGTTTCATCTTGAATTGTTATCTTTGGTTCAACTATTTATTTTCTTATTAGTGAAAGAAATTAGATACTACTAGGCCTACTGTATAGTAATACATATTTCTAACTGTTTGTTTGATACACATGATTTTTAATATACTTTTATCTTAGTCACGGTTGGGTTTTTCTCCCCCTCTGTTTTGCTTGCAACCTTGAAGAAGCTGCTGCTAGTAGTGGTGTGCATGGACCAGTCCGGGGCCATAGAAAAGGCCTCCGGACAGGTCTGGAATTCTGGCGGTCCACGCCAGTGGTGGTCTTTGCCGTTGGCGCGCGCACCGCATACATCACGCTACACACATGCGCAAGCAGCGGAGACGAGAGCACGCGCTGTGAAGGGCGCATGCACGCTGCCAGCTCTTCATAGTTTAAGGCTTACAGAGACAACGATGGGGGCAGGGGCGGCAGGGAGGAACTCTGCCGCCCCAAGAACGTTTTTAGAAGCACCAGCGCCGGAGGGGGAAGAGTGGCGGGGGGTAAGTATTACCGCCCCTCCTTAAAGAGACACTCCTCCCAGTGCCGGACCACGCTTCTGTGGTTCCGTGCAGATCCCTAGCTGCTAGTCTGTGAAGACAATACTGAGCTAGATAGACCAATGGTCTGACTCAGTATATGGCAGCTTCCTGTGTTCCTAACTAATGGAGACCAACTTAACACTAGTTAAACCCATCAGAATAGTCAGAGCACATGAAACCTCTATGTCACCACTGAAAATTATTATTAACTACCACCAAAAAATAGATGGGATACAACAGAAAAATAGGGAACCAGCTGCAAGTTGTTGCACACAGGCTGTAGCAAAATCAAAACAGACAACAAAAGAAACTCCGCACATCGGACCAGCACAAGATGCCCACTGCAGTATGCAGGAGGAGACCTGCTCTAGGGAAAAGATGGACAAATTGCCACAAAACAAACCACTTTACACAAGCATGCCAAGTAAATGCACAAAGCAGCATAAAAAGCACAGTACAAACAACTGCACATAACATACAAGGAGAGAAATGAAACAAAATGACTCACAATGTTCCTCGCAACCATTCAAGTGAAGGGGAAGGAAAATGATGAAGCCTATGGATCTTAATAGGCCCAGATAATATGCCCGTAACATTCAAAATTGACACAGCCTGCATCTTCACACAGGGAAACTGCACACTAGGACAACATCTTTAATCGGTGTCATCTGTAGCCGAGCACTTAGTAGTAGGGTTGTGCACGGAACCGGCTGGCCCGGTTAGGTTCAAGTGCAAACTGCACTCGAACCTGACCAGGCCAGTTCAGTTCGCCCCCCGCCCTTCAACCTCCCCTGGTCCAGTTCCGGGGTGTGTGTGTGTTTCGATAATATTTATTTTTATTACATTTTTTTACCTCTAGCCCCTTTTGTGGGGGGCTTCCTAAAGTCTGCAGGAGGGTCTGTGAAGGTTCCCCCTCTCCCCGCCAGCCTTGGTAATCATCGCCACAGCCTGTTTGGCCGCACTTTCTGGCCCGTTCGGGCATCCATATACTGGCACGGTGGACATTTTCTCTGCCGCCACGCATGTGCAAATGGGCTCTGCGAGGCCTGGCATGGCCCAAGGCATCACAGAGGCTATTTGCGCATATGCAGTGGCCATTTTTAATTTTTAAAAAAATGGCCACTGCACATGTGCAAAAGGCCTCGCAGAGCCCGTTTGCGTGTGCGCTATGGCGGAGAAAATGGCTGCCACGCTGGTATATGGATGCCCGAACGGGCCAGAAAGTGCAGCCAAACGGGCTGTGGCGATGATTACCAAGGCCGGCGGGGGAGGGCGAACCTTCATGGACCCTCCTGCAGACTTTAGGAAGCCCTCCGAAGGGGCTTGAGGTATATTAGAAGTGTGTGTGTATATATATATGTGTGTGTATATATATATATATATTTAACAATCATGAACCCCCCCGAACTGTTGGGTGTGTGTGTTTCTGTCCAAGGTCGGACCGAACTGGAGAGGTTCAGTTCAACCCCAAATGGTTGAACCAAACCGTTTCAACCTCAAACAGGTTTGGGGTCTAACCTGTTTACACATCCCTACTTAGTAGGACATGAAGAACATCAACTCAATATTGTAGGGAAAATCTCTGCCAACAGCACAAATAAAGAGATAAACCATATGGACTTCTATTTCATAAACAACCCAGCAAAACCAGTTAGGTCTAAAGTCCTTGCAATGTTTAAGGCTAATACAATTTTTAATCACAGCTGAATCTACAAATAAACTACTCCTAGCATTGCATAAGAAAATATTCCCAGATGTGCCTGAAGGCATGGGCTGCCAACAGGCCACTGCAGATCATTCAAATACAGCACCCATTATTAATGCATTGTATTGACTCCCACTAACAATGAAACTCAAAGTGGAAAAGGAACTATACCACATGGAACAACTGGGAAAACTGATCAAGTACAAGAGCCACCCGAGTAGGTCAGTTCCATTGCTGTAGAAAAAAAAACAGAAAAAGAAAAAATACTCTGCAATCTGCAATTCTGTAGAAAAAAACACTCTGCAATCAGACACTCTGCAACACTCTGCAAACCCCTGAGATATAAACAAATCAATATGAGGGAACACTACAGCCTACCTACACTGCATAACATACACTCACAAGCTATAAGCTGCCAAGGTATTCAGCATTCTTGATGCCCAATCAGGCTACTGACAGATTATGCCAGACAAAAAAAGTAGCAAGCTCACCACTTTCAACAGCCCATTTGGGAGATCATGTTGCAAGAGAATGCCTTTTGGTATTTAATTAGCACAAGGCCTTTGTTTTAAAAAGACCCCTTAAGTATTGGAAGGCCTACAAGGCATGCAATTTTTTACTGATAATATTCTGGTACATCGAAGCACCACAAAGAAAGGAACATGATAAAACCTTACTAGAACATCTCACAAGCTGCAGAGAGCGCAAACTGAAACTCAATCATTGCAAAATGCAAACTGGAGTGGAAGAAGTAAGCCTTGTCATATTCTTGAAAGGGACACATTAGGCCAGATCCAAACAAAGTGAAAGCTATAAAACAGCTAAGGGTGCCAATGTCACCAATAGAATTGGAAACTAGACTTGGCATGTCGTTTCCAATTCTAAAATTTCATTCCTAAATTAGCAGAAATCACAGCTTTCCTGAATAGTACTGGGACAGCAACCTGGACAAGACTTAGAGAGTGCGTTCTTCTACATGATCCCTACCGCACGTTAAAGTCATCTGAGGAGGTCTGTCTCCAGTTACCACCAGTTCATCTGGTGGCGACTCAGAGGTTGGCCTTCTCTGAGCTGCCCTGGGGCTGTGGAATGCACTCCTGGCAGAAATCCGTAATATGAGTTCATTGCTGGCCTTCAGGAGAGCCCTTAAAACCTATCTGTTTGGCCTGGCCTTCCAGGGTTTTGTAAATTGTTTTTAACTTCTGTGAGAGTTTGGATTGGTTCTCTAGGGTTTTTAACTGCTTAGCTATTTTAATACTGTTTTTATAGTCTGGGTTTTAATTGTTAATTGATTTTAATTGTTTTTATTTTGACTTTTGAACACAAAAGAAGGGATCAGCTCAAAGGCAAAGCAGAAGCATAAACACTAGGCTGATGCCTAACAATGGGCAGCTGGAGCAGCATTATTGCAAGAAGGACATCCTGTGGCATATACCTCACAACCATTAACATCTAACCAGCAGAACTGAGCTCAAATCAAACAAGAACTATTTGGCATTGTATCCAGTTGCCCAAAATTGTAATCAATAGACACCTGGCAGAGAGATCACAACCCCCTAGAAAACATCCTGGAGAAACCACTAATATCCATACCACCAAGACACATGATCTTGTAACTACAAAACTGCAACTGAAAGTAATCAAAGACCTGGAAAAGACATTCCTTATAGAAGACCTGCTACCACACACTTGCTCATATGGGCAAAATGCCAAAGAAGACGACGACTTGAAAGAGCATCTGTACTTGGTACTGGAAAACCACTTATCAGAAACTACGAATAAACTGGTAGAAATCATAAAGACAACATATAGTGCACTGACTATCCTAAGAAATGCTATACAAGGAAGATGATCCACTCATAGATATCAAGCACCCTTGGCCATAAAAGATTATTGAAATTGTAAGACAGAACTAACAGCAGAAGATTACCTAGCCATAAAAGGGAAGAGGATAGATCTCCTAAAAGAAGATTGAGATGCTGACAAAAGCCCATGATGAAGGACATCTTGAGTTGGTAGTGTGCAAGATAAGCAAGAGACTCCATCTACTGGTCCAGCATAAATGTGCAAATAGATGACAGTCAGAAACTGTGGATTGTGCAAACCAGAACCAGAACTCCAAAGAATGGCACACCAGAATGGAAAATGGTGTTCTCAAAACATCCGAATGGAACTCCATGTCCATTCAGGAAATGCCCAGCAGAGCCTAGCAGTGTTTGGCAATGAATATCTTTGAGCTGGAAAAAGAAAGCACTACTTAATAGTTGATGCAGTCCATATTTCATGAGAATACAACTAAAAAATACCCTGTCTAGCTTTATAGTAAACCACACAAAGGCATACATGCAAGACATAGTATTGCGACAAGCTGATCTTGACAATGGGCCCCAATACACATCTGAGGAGTTCCACAGTTTTGCAGCGGACTGGGGATTCCTTCAAAGAACTAGCAGCCGATACTACTCACAGTGGATTAGCAGGCAAATATGTACAAAGAGGGGGGGGGGAGACTAACCAAGGTCAGCAAGACCCTTACAAAGGTTTTGCTGAAGGCTCAAACCCAAGATAGCTATCAAAGAGTCCCTTTTAAAGCCCAAATCTACCAACCACCAACAGGTGAAAGAACATTGTTTTGATGAAAATGGAAAATGGAAATTCTATTATAATAAACACTTCATGTTAAATCAATTCCCCCCAAATTCCAATATAATTATGTGAAGCCACAGAGGGCAATGGCACTCTGCCACAGTCAAAGCCTCAGAGCACAACTGTGAGAACAGAAAGTTGTGACTGAGAACAGAAAGTTGTTTTGCTGCAATCATAGGCACCTGAGAGTTGCTCCTGATGCAGAAGCTACCACTACAATGGAAAAAGCAGCCTGTAAGAAGGAAGCAAAAGATAATATGGTATCTTCTGAGGGGGAAAAAACCCACACGGAATAGTCAGTGGGATCAAATGGCAGAGGAACCACAGACATGAGCCACCAATGGCCAATTTCCCAGAGGAACCAATAAGTGTGAGCAACACACTAAATATGAGAGATAACTGAAACACAAAGAACAGGAGGACTATGTCACATTTTAGGTGCATCAGACACTCTTCTAGTTGCATTGAAATTTGTTTGTGGAGGAAGTGGGATGCAGGTATGATTAGCAGCTATCTGGTGTATGATCCCTTTAAGAGACACAGTTATGATCAAGGAGTAGGGCCTCTTAGAGAGCAGTTGAGTCTTCATGTGGCACAGCAAAGGAAAACATTAAGTGCTGGACTGGGAGGTGTTTATGGACTGGGAGATGTCAAATAATGCTGTTTGAAATATTGACAAAATAACTGTCAAATAAAGCTGTTTGAATATTCACTCATGGAACTTCTGTTCTTTAAAGTGGAAGACAATGCAGTCAACTCATTTATAATGAAGTGAATGAGACTTGGCAAAACACATTAAAGAAAATAATGCTTTGAAAATACAACTGAAAATACTGCTTTGAAAATACAACTGAACATAATGCTAAATACAAGAAAATAATGCTTTGAAAATACAACTGAATACAGGGTAGGAGAGTAAAAGAGAAAACTGGATCACGAACAAAAGAACAAGACACACATCTTGCCCTTTTTCTGAGTATGTACCACACTCTCATACATGCTTGTCCCCTGCTAACTGAACAAAGAGGCACCTTTTAAAAGTGGCGATTCTCTTTATTTAGCAGGGGGAGAGCAACTGGCCCTATCCATCTACAGCACACCATTCCCTCCAGTCGCTGTTGGTGGTGTCTATCTTATGTTTCTTTTGTGAGCCATTTGGGGAGACTGTCTGCCCGTCTGTCCGTCCCTCCCTCCCGCTTTGGGAACTTTTGTTGAAAACAGTATATAAATATTCGTCATATTCATATAACACTCTATTTTGTGGTGAATGGAGTCACATTTGATTTGAGGGCCCCAGAAGACAACACATAGAAATTTTTTTTGAAGCACCTCATAAATAAAAATAGGGATTTAAAAAATCACTAGCTTAACCAACACAGAACATCTGCATGCTAGTATTTTATTGCTCCCATCACCCCCTGCCACAGCCCCCCTCACTTCAGAGATCTCTCCACCCTCTCCTCATCCTCCATCTGGTTGAATCCATCCCCCTCACCCCTCTTGGGTCATTCCTCAATCACCCTCACCCCTCTGGGCCGTGGTTGCAGTGTTGTTGGCACCTATTGGCCAAGCTACAGCCCCCTATCCCCAGCAACCTCACCACCCTCAACCAAGCCCTGCCCCTGCTCCTCCCCACAGGAGCAGCAACAGTGGTTGACCGTGCCCTTATTCTCAGCCGCCACTGTCATGGCTGCTTGTTCCCCTCAGGCCGCTGACAGACCTGAGCTCATCCCTTGCCTGCCTGCCTCCCTCCGCCAATGGCTCAAACAGCAGCAGTGGTTGACTCGGTAGCCCCAAACAGCAGCAGTGGTTGACTGGGCCCTTCCTTGCTACTGCTGCCATGGCCACTCATTCCCCTCAGGTCGCTGACAGGCTTGGGCCCATCCCTCACGCTTCCTTCTTTCTCTTTCCCCCTCCCTTTCTCTCTCCCCCACTCACTTTCCTCCTCTGTCTGTCTTCCCCTCCTCTCTCTCTCCTTTCCTGAGTTAACAGATCTTGTTCATCTTGTTTGCTCATCTAATTCACACAACAGCAGCCTCCATCTCCTGAAATGGCTCTTTCCTCCCTCATGACCCCTCTCTTCGCAGACCCCTGCCATATATATATATTCCGGCCAGTAACAGTCACATTCCAACTGACTTTAACTATCACAGGCTCCTCCCCCCACCTGCATATGGAAACTCCATTGCCCAATCAAGTGCTTTTGCTCACAAACTCTCGCGAGAGCTGCCACACCCGGTATTAGCCACAGGTACACCTTAGAGAATGAAATATATAGATAGATGTTTCAATCTCACTATTTCCTCAGCAAGTTGAGTATACATAAGGGTTATCCCACTTTCTACTTTTTCCTAGCAACAAACACTACTCACATATTATTCAAAAGCCAACAAATAAAAACAACCTACAGCCTAATCTCTATAGCAATCTTAAATACAGCACTAGGAATAAAACTCTTCAAACGCCCTATCTAGTTCATTTCAAGGAGATTGTGAAAAATATCCCTTCATCATATTGTGTCATCTTTGAGCTACATAGCATATTTATACCCTGGTGTTAAACAGCACAGGTTGAAACAGGAATACAGTTAATTCCACCTGTATTTCCCCAAAGAATACAAGTCACTAAAATTAACTATAGACACTTCAAGAGAGCTTCTGGCTGCTTACCACCTATGGAGAGAAGCTTTCCATGTATCTATTAAAATAAGGTAAAACAAAAACGAAATGGGAACAAGCTAAAAAAACATCAAACCTTCTGTGACAGAAAGGAGCAACCACAAAGTTAATAGGGCATGTTTAGAAAGAAATGAGAGGAAAATATACCTCTTTGTGTAATCAAACTGTCATTTTTAAAAATTGGATGGAATTTCTGGCACATCACCAGCTGTATAATTGACTGTTATAATTACACTGTCATAGTCTTCATAATTTATTAGTTCACAGATTTTCTAGCACAACGAGCGAAAGAAGGAATAAATACTTTGATGAAAGATTTTCAAAATAAAAACAGGCAAATCGAAGAGAAAATTCAAATGTGCTTAACACAATTTTCAGGTGAAATAGGATTACTTTATATATTAAAAACATTATACCCACAATTGGCTGTTATTCGACTCAGTTATTAAGAAAGAAGAAATAACTAAATCAAATGCTCCCATTTCTAATATTCACCTTCACAAAGGCGAATATTCACCTTCACAAAGGATCTGTGTTATCCAGTTCTGGAATATATATATTTCTGATATAGACAGATATATTCACAGACATACAAAGCAATAACAAAAGTGCTACCGTACCAACTCCAACCCCAGCACAGCATCCCTCCAGTGGCTGTTGCTGGTGTCTACCTTATGTTTCTTTTTAGACTGTGAGCCCTTTGGGGACACAATCCTTTATTTATGTATTATTTATTTTTCTGTGTAAACTGCTTTGAGAATTTTGCTGAAGAACAGTATATAAATATTTCTTGTAGTAGTATCATTCTTGGCTTTAGATGATACTACAATGATACAAAATGAGCCATTTTGGAAGGGCGGTATACAAATCAAATCAAATCAAATCAATAAATCAAATAACAGCTGAACTATTCTTTTCCAATATTATACTGTGCTAACGTATAGACACCTCTATTTAGAAAGCTAAGAACTGTATATTAACTGAAAGGCTTGTACCCACTGAGTAGTCATACTTACATGCTGGCTGTTGTCCAAACTGTATGTTGTATTTGATCAGGAGGACACAAAATTCCACACTGAGTATATAAGACAATGAAAATCTGCTGGTGGTCAATTATCATGCTGGGTCTTCCTGACCCTAATATGCTTACTGTAAATACATAATAATGCTGGATATATTATACGGTTGTAAAATTAATGCACCTCTATTGACATACCAGCAGCAAGTCCATTTACAAGGTGACTCTGGAACTGCCTTAATGAAGATACAGGTCCAGAGGAGGGCCTCGAAGCAAAATAGCTTGGTTAGTGAAGGGTCCAAAGAACCAGAATAGCAGAACACTTGTGTATGGGGGAAGATATTTCTTGTTAATATAGAATAATATGTATATTTGTTATTAATATAGATTATTTCAGATAACACAATATATGGATTTCTCCCACTTCAAAACAAAAGTGGATTGAAGTAGAACAATCAGGACTACAAAGCAAGTATCTAGTATATGGGCATTAAGTTGTATGTGCATACAGGTGCCTATACACATGCACATGTTTGTGTGT
The DNA here is from genome assembly GCF_027244095.1 of Hemicordylus capensis. NCBI lineage: Eukaryota > Metazoa > Chordata > Lepidosauria > Squamata > Cordylidae > Hemicordylus > Hemicordylus capensis. Next base: position 313,054,215 of record NC_069658.1, on the reverse strand, counting down.
GAATGGCTGTCCATAGTTTCATTGAAGAAATAAGCCTGGGTACAGACCCCCTCAAATGCAGGGTATAGATAGGAAATAGGGATGTGTGAACCGGCTCATCCTCGAGCCAGTTCGGTTTGGTTCAAGGGCTTGACCTTGAACTGAACCAGCCCTGGTTTGGCTCAAGGTCGAGCTGAACCCTCCGGGCTGATCCAGGGCTGGTCCGGGGATTGCAGGTGTAGCCAGCGTGGTGTCGTGGTTAGAGTGCTGGACTGGGACCAGGGACACCTGAGTTCAAATCCTCATTCAGCCTTGATACTTGCTGGGTGACTCTGGGCCAGTCACTTCTCTCTCAGCCTAACCTACTTCACAGGGTTGTTGTGAGGAGAAACCTAAGCATGTAGTACACCACTCTAGGCTCCTTGGAAGAAGAGCGGGATATAAAATGTAATAAATAAATAAATAAGTACATAAAAATAAATTAAATTGTGTTTAAAAAGTTTTACTTATGGCCACCAAGGGCCTCAGCGGCTTCAGGGGGTGCTACTGTGGCCACAGGAGGCTCTCCGGAGGCTCTCCCTTCCCCTGTCGGCCTTCCCCCCAGTCTCCCCAGGCCAGTTCATCACATTTTGGGAGCATTTCAGCCATTTCTGGGTGGTGACGCATGAGCACTGACCTGGTCATACAAATGGCTCTACATGCACAAACAGGGTCAAAAAGGCCTAGAAACAGGCCGGACCTGCCTCGGGAGACTTGGGAGTATGCTGGTGGGCAGGGGAGGCTGGTTTGGGGAGGGGAAGCTACCAGGGACCGCCTTGTGGCTGCAAGCAGCAGCCCCCAAGGCTGCCAAAGCCTTCAGCGGCAGTAAGTAGAACCTTTTTTAAAAACACAATTTAATGGCACCTGTCACCCCAAAATTGGTTCAAATTTGAACCAAATAGGCAAACCAGTTTTGAGCACATTCCTAATAGGGTCCCACTATACATATGTTGAACATAATGTGTGAATAATGGTATATGCATCTAAATATATATGTGCATACAGATTGCACATATATTGAGCATAACTTGCAACTTGTGAACAAAAGCATCCTCTCTAATAAAACGCTTGGTGTCCATCCGTGGATGGACACCAAGTGTGCATTCATGCCTCCCTGTTCTGGGCATGCGCGAAGCGCATGCCCAGAACAGAGCAAGGGAGCCGCGAACGCCAGCACCCGGCGGCCATGTTGGGCGGCCAGAAGCGGCCGGCCTGAAAAAGCCGGGTAAGCAGCAGCGGGGGACACTGGCCGAGGTGGCGGCGAAGCTGCCGCCTCGGCCAGAGGACGCGGCGCAGCCCAGGCCTGGCCGCGCCGCCGAAGCCGGGCGGGGGGAAGAGGCGGCGGGGGAAGCCAGCCGAGGTGGTGGCAGAGCCGCCGCCGAGGCCTGGCGCCGCCGTCGGAGCCGGGCGGGAGGGAGGAAAAAATGCTGCCGCGGCCGACGCCACTGACCTACCACCCTCTCTCCCAACTGCCGAGCCCACCTTACCCCGGCCCGTGTCAGTCGGGCGAAGATAATCCTTAAATTCAGAGGCAGAGAGGAGCTCGCAAGCAGAGCTCCTCTCTGTGCAAAGCCTCTTCCCCAAATGACGTTTTGGGTGCAAAGGACGCCTACTGCGTCCTTTACGTCCATGCTGCCAGTTCCGGAACAGCCTTTGCACAGAGAGGAGCTCTATTTGCAAGCTCCTCTCTGCCTCTGAAATTAAGGATTATCTTCGCCCGACTGACATGGGCCGGGGTAAGGTGGGCTCGGCAGTTGGGAGGGAGGGTGGTAGGTCAGCGGCGTCGGCCGCGGCTGCATTTTTAAAAAGGATTTCTAGGGCCACCGCTCCACCCCCGGTCCCGGCCTCAGAAAAGTTAAAAAAAAAACCAAAAAAAAAAACCCTAAAAGGTGTGAGAGAAAGCTAGCGCCTGTTATCATAATGGGCTTAAAAATACTAGTCTTTAATGAAGACCAGTAATGTTCAAGTTTCCTGAAGAACTCTTGGTTTCCTTGGAAGCACAGCATTAATTGCTCAGTTAGAAGATCTGTAATGGACAACAGGTTTGTCTGAAAAACTCCTTGCCAACAACTACTAAGCTTCCTATGAACTGAATAGCCTTGGGCAATAGTGAGTTCCAACAGGTTTGGTAAACATCCTATGTGAGCTTGGTGGTACCCTAGATTATTGCTTACATATTAAAATCAGAACTTCTCTGGTTCAAATCTCACCTTTGTCATGAATCATTAAGTGGTAAGTCACTACACCTGAGCCTCAGACGCAATATGAGGATGATACTGAAGGCATAAAACTACTACAAGGAGTGTTAGGGCAATTAGGACACATTAAAGGACACACCATTAATTGAAATATGAGATAGGAACATAGGAAGCTGCCATATACGAGTCAGACCATTGGTCTATCTAGCTCAATATTGTCTTCACAGACTGGCAGCAGCTTCTCCAAGGTTGCAGGCAGGAATCTCTCTCAGCCCTATCTTGGAGAGCCCAGAGAAGGAACTTTAAACCTTCTGCTCTTCCCTGCGCGGCTCCATTCCCTGAGGGGAATATCTTACAGTGCTCACACTTCTAGTCTCCCATTCATATGCAACCAGGGCAGACCCTCCTTAACTAAGGGAACAAGTCATGTTTGCTACCCTTTTCACAATTGATCCAATGAAAAACTTCTGCCACAAAAATACCAGTACCAAGTTATAGCATCTGTATTATAGATTAAAATTACTATCAGAACTGTTACAAGAATAAATCTAATACATAACTGCTTCAAAGTGATAGCATATTATGAAAGCAAGTTGGACCCTTGCTCATGTTCAGATGTGGAATAACTTAGTGAGTGGCTGATCTGATGAAGAAAACTAGTCAAAGTAGTCCCACTGAAATTAAAAGGATAAGTTAGGCAATGCCTAATTTCAATGGGACTACTTTGGCTAGTTTTCCTCATTACTGTAGGCCACCGTGTGCGATTAAAAATGCCCACTACCTAGCAACAAGAGGCTTATGCATGTAAGCATATATTTATACTTTAAACAGAAAATGATTGCTGGTGATGTTAGTTGCAACTGCTACACATCCAAAGTTACTTAGTTCCTACATATCTGTCTTGGAAATTTCAGCAAATTTTGGGAGAGGTCTTCCTAGGATTATGTAACTAATTCTGGACACAGAAAGGAGTCAAACACTCTTCTACAAAACTTTCCAGAGTAATGTGACTGAGCCCTGCATAGCAGCACAGTTTATTTTGCTGACTCATTCTGAGGTCACACAAGGAGAGCCCTATTATTTCTAATCCAGGATATTAAAGGATTTAAGTGTCTTTGCAACGGAATGGGCACAAAGAGTGGAAAGAGAAGTCTCCTGCATGGAGAGCACTATATTTTGAAGAAAGCTTAAGCTAAGTTTTATATAAACTTATTTAGAACTGTAAACTTTTACAAAGTCAAGGACACAAGTACTTGAAACAAGAAAGGAATTCTGTGGATATGCTATGGTAAACACTTGCTTGGGCCAAAAGGATTTTTTTGGAGTCATGCAGATTTCTGCATGACCTACCCACATACCCACACTGACTCTCAAATATGGCTTACAAAGGACCCAGCATCCATTTATTCTTCAGACTAGTCTTATCAGATCCCCAGATCTCAAAATATGAATAAGTGTAATGTGGCTTCTAATTTTGTAACTGTTTTAACTGCTTGCTCCTTAGGGCAGAACTAGAACCAATGAGTTGAAACTACAGTACATGTAAGCAGATTCAGACTAGAAGTATTTCTAACACTTCCTATGGTGCAGGATGTTCTTAGTAAGCAGATCACACCCAAATCTATTTCTCCATGACAACTTCATCAGGGGATGATATAACCAGTAAATAAGGGAAAATAAATTCAATAAATTATAAATTGAAGCTGAATCCAAACAAAACGGAGGTGCTCACTGTGAGGCATCATTGTGAGAGATTAAGAATTAGGAGTTACACTCTCCCAGAAGGAACAGGTAGGTAAGCAGTTTGGGTGTACCTCTGGACCCATTGTTTTAATTATCTGTTTTTTTCCTATTCTGTAAACTGTCATGAGATTTTATCATTTGGTAGTATACAAATAAACTATTTTCTGATTGCCAGAGCAGGCTGACAGTAGAACAGTCTGACTGAAAGTGGTAAACTCCCTTTCACTGGAGGTTTTCAAACAGAAGCTGGACAACTGTCTCTGTCAGGGGTGTTGCAGTAAATTCCTGCAGTATGCAGAGCTTGAACTACGGAAACTCAGTTTAAGGTATCTCCAACTCTAACATTCTATGAATCTATGGTAAATTTTCCATAATGTATACAATAAAAAGTTAACTAGAATTGCCTACAACTTAACAGCAAAACTGTAAAAACAAAGATCAGCACACAGTTATGCTACTAGTGCCCATTAAAACACACTATTTTAACTTGCTGAAAGGCTTATTCAGTGCCTTCAGCAGCCTTTCAGAAAGGAAGCTTTTTGAGAAGTATTTTGAAAGGAATCCTCAGTCCAGGAAAGTCTGAACTTGTTACGCAACAGACAGATCCATAAATAGTTCATTCAGTTTCCTCTAAAGATTAGGCTTCTTCTGTTGGACATTTTGAACTTAATCTTTGCCAAACCTCAGCTTGTGGTAGACATTCCTCAGATTTGCCAAGAGCAAAGACAGTGCCAAAAGTCAACCAAATATGTAAGCTTTCTGAATATACATCTTTCTTCACGTTCTGGAAACTTAATGCTTGCTCTTTGCTTCTCTTGAAGGAAACACATGAGTGGAACATTTTGTTTTAAATTGTGACAGAATAATAAGTATATTAACTATAAGAATGACTATGCAAAAGACTGATGAGTTCCAAGTACCACACTTCATATGAAGCCCAATTTCAAGAGTATTCTAGACAGTTAGTGACTCTTCTCTTCTAAAATCCTTCAATTTTTGTCAGTAATTCTAAATAAATAAATAATCTGAATTAGTGCTTGCTAATTAATGTTGACACAAGTTCAGTCCAAACATCCTTTGGTTAACAATCCTACTTTTTATTTTTAAATGTAGGCAGTTAAGACTATCCTTTAAATAAATATTTTTAACTTCCCAGTGAGTACAAGCTGAGAAGCCTAGAAATTCAACAACCAAAACTTCTTAAATAGTGCTGGTTAGTAATTAATAATGGAACTGTTTGTGTAGGTAAAACAGAACATTTAGAAGACAGAGGATGACTTTGCATATTACTGAAAAGCACCAACAAAGGAGTGTGAGTGAATGGTGCTGTTGATTCTATTGGAATAAAGTAAGAAAGAGGAGCACATGCATTTGTGATATAGGCTGTCCCTACAATGGGAGCACACACACCTTCTTACAAAAAGCCCAGCTTTTTGCCTTAGCCTTACATGTGAGGGGGGTGGGATAATAAGAGAATGATTCCATTAATATTTCCCCTCTATCTCATCCAAGGAGAAAGGTTGAGATAGAGAGGACATTAATAGTTGTTATTCTTCTGTTTGACACCCAGAGTCAGTTTCATACCCAATGTTTTATAGCCCACAAAAGTATCCCTGATGAGATTTCACAGTCTTCCTAGACTGTTTGTTCCTTAGCTGAACAGATCAGCTCAAGTTGAATCCAAATATGATAGAAATACTGATTGTGGGGTGTAAAGACTCAAGATATGGTTTAGATCTGCCTGTTCCAGATGCGGATACACTCCCCACAAAAGAACAAGTACATAGCCTGGGAGTGCTATTGGATCCAAAACTCTTTATGGTTTCTCAGATTGAGATAGTGGTCTGCTTTCTATTACTGTCAGCTGATACATCAGCTACACCCATTTCTAGAGGTGGACAACCTTAAAACATATGCTAATAACCTCCCAGCTTGACTACTGTAATGCAATCTACATGGGACTGCCTTTGTACATAGTCCAGAAATACAACTGATTAACAATGCAGCAGCCAGACTGGACAACCTGAAGAGTTCATATTACACAGAGATTAAAAGAAATGCACAGGCTGGTGATATGTTTTGAAGCAAAATACAGTGCTGATGATTACCTATAAAGCCCTTAATGGCTTGAGTCCAGGTTATTTCAGAGAGTGCCTCCTTTGTCTTTGTCTCCTACAGAGATAATCTTGAAAGATTCGCTTATGGTTCCCACTGGCTTGTTTGGTGGTGACTCGGGAGCAGGCCTTCTCTGAGGGTGCCCCTGGGCTGTGGAATATGCAAAATGAGAGCATCTCCATCTCTGTTTGCTTTTAGCAAATCCCTCAAGACACACCTGTTTTCTTAGGCTTTTAGTTAAAATTAATTTTAAACTGTACAATTGTCCTTACTCTGTAAAACGTTTTCAATTTCTTTTTTTCTGTTTTTATATTTATTGTACTTTAACATTATGTATACTGTCTAGGGATACACATATCAGGCAGCATATGAATATGATAAATAAAAAGTAACCGTCAATCTACCTCAGACCAGCTAAGGTCAGTACTACTTACACTGACTTGTAGCAGTTCTCCACAGTGCCAAATTGAGATCTTTCCCAGCCACACTTCAGGAGGCCAGGCATTTAAACTGAGACTTTCTGCATGCAAAGCAGGTGTTCTGCCACTGAGCTCCATAAAGTTTGACACATCCCCTTTTTAAAACCACTTTGCTAGCATATTTCTTCCTTTCTCTTCATTTTCTTTCATTTAGTATAAACAGTTTTTTCAGATGGTTCCTTGCTAACTGAGCAAAGAGGCACCTTTTCAAAGTGGTGATTCTCTTTATTTAACAGGGGGAGAACAACTGGCCCTACCCATCCCTAGCACAGCATCCCGCCAGTGGCTGTTGCTGTTTTCTTTTTCAGATTGTGAGCCCTTTGGGGACAGGGAGCCATGTAATGTAATTTAATTTAATTTATTAATATCTATCTATCTATCTATATCACTTTGGGAACTTTTGTTGAAAAGTAGTATATAAATTGTAGTTGAATTTGTGTGTATATATAAATATTCGTATCCTTCACAGCAGAGGTGCACCTAGGTAATTTTTGAGCCTGGACTTAAAGGCCTTTGGAGCGCCGCCCCCCCCCCCCGGTGGAAATTAAGCACCATCATGCTTAGTTGGGTGACCACATCACCCTGGACAGACTAAAGAGGATTTGGGGGCCCTCCAATGGCTCCATAAAATGAATTTGGAACCCCTCCAATGGCTCCATAAAATGAAAAACATCAATGCCTGAATCATGCGCTGGTACTTATCCTTGTTACCTTTCAGTAGTACAGTTATACAACAGAAGAGTCCAGCCAACAGGAATGCTGACTTCCTCTCCTGCCTACACAAGAGCACCAACCCCTGCTGCAGCTCTGAGACTTTGGGGTGTGTGTGTGTCGGGTGAGGCCAGCTGTCCCTACCTCTGAGGCTGGAGTGATGAAAGGGCCCAAGGTGACAGGGATGGGTGGCAGTAGGGGAGAGATGAAGGAAAGACTGCCAATGGGCAGGGACTCAGCTCCAGTGGGGGAGGAGCTGAGCCCTGATAAGACCAAAGGGGAGGCAAGCAAGGATAACATCAGCAGCATGACTCCCAAAGGGAGGGGGTCTGAGCAGGAGAAAGGAGAAAGGGGAGAGCCATTGGCAACAGCTGTAAGGGGTAATCAATTATAGGTAATAAAGAAGGGTGTTGGCCCAATAATTGGGGGTGGGTGATGCACAGCCTGTGAGGAGGCATGCAAGGAGCCAGCCAGGGATGAGAAGGAGACAGGTGGAAAGTGTCAGGGGCCCCAGAGAGGGGCAGACACAAGGAACAAGCAGCCTGGGACAGAGGAGGCACAGGGTGATGCTCATTCCTCTCCCTGTCCCTGCTCTGAGGTCCCGATAAGCGTAGCCAGGCTGGGTAGAGGCGACAGGGATGTGTAGCTAGACATATACATATACCCATAGGTGTACTTCACGTCAACAGGAATATTCAGCATTTTTACTATAGCTCACAAAACAGTTCTTCTAGCCATCATTTTGATACTGATTCTTGCAGTTCATGCACATATTTATAAATACAGGAATTATTCATCATGTTGGACTATACAATGCCACTTCCAAAACAATTCCTGGGCATAGGGATTTTGCTAGCATTTATTATTATTATTATTATTATTATTATTAATTCGATTTCTATACCGCCCTTCCAAAAATGGCTCAGGGCGGTTTACAAAGAGAAATAAAGCAAATAAGATGGCTCCCTGTCCCCAAAGGGCTCACATTCTAAAAAGAAACATAGGACACACACCAGCAACAGTCACTGGAAGTACTGTGCTGGGGGTGGATAGGGCCAGTTACTCTCCCCCTGCTAAATAAAGAGAATCACCATGGTAAAAGGTGCCTCTTTGCCCAATTAGCAGGGGTGTATATATTTATAACTTTTCATATCAGGTTTCCCCCCCTTGAACATTCAATTTAAGCAGCTTGGATAGCTGAAACAGTCTGTGTCCAAAAGCAGAAACTTCAATTCGCAACACTGACCCTTCTGTTCTGTTAAAAATACCCAGGCAGCAAGTAAATATCAGACCATGCAGTCCCCAGGATTGAGGCAGCATTAAGACTAGGAGGAATGCATAATTAAAATCCTATGTTAAGTAGCATTTTTGATAAATTTAATATTTTAAGAATGTTTATTTGCCCAATATTTTCTGTTTCTTTAGCCTTGTTCAGACATTATGTTGTATGTGCAATTTGGATGTCTATACACATATACATGTATCTGGGTGAATGACTTTATGTGCATTTATTTTAAAAGTGAATCTGGGCACAGGTCCCAGATATCCAGGAGTCAGACAGAAAGTATACTGCTGTATGCATGTTCAACATTAGGTGAATAACTGTATTACATATATGCATGGAACATAATGTGTAAATAGGGCGCTTCTTGTTTCAATAAACTGAACTGTTTCTCTGCCATTGTTTCTTTTTTATGCACTAATATTTTTAACTATCAACATAATTAGATTGGTAATCTTGGCATACATTGATCAAAACTAATGAAAGATTTCTTTTGCTTCTAGGCTACTTTTGATACTCTCTCAAGGGAAATATATCATCTCTGTTACCCATTTTTATGAAGTTTGTGGTCCTGGCATCAACAAAGGGAACTATTTGCTACTGTTAATGTTTGTAGGATAGACAATGCAGAATGAAATATGAGAAACATTTAATTACATACAATATGGAACCTAGATATCAAATTATAGCTGACTATTTTTGCTGAATAGAGGTAGGAGATATTCCCAAAGTGTCATTTAGTAGAGGGAGAACAGAGCAGTCAGGCAAAACTTATAAAGTATATCTAAGCCTAAAAAAATTAAAAATCAACAGGGTAACTTGAAGTGACAAGACAAACGGTATTACAGTTGTATCCTAATACAACAGGCTTTGAAATAACATGTAAACAAGGAAAGGGTAAGCTGAACTTATTTTGATTAGCCTTTTTCTTCCGGTCTGCTCCAAGTAGACAGTATTTGTCATTCTAAAAATGCAGCACTGTTTTCATAAATGCTTGTGACACGTAGATTTAATAGTCTATGTGCTAACCACCTATGTGCAATCAGAGTAGAACACACAAAAACATGATATGATTTTATCATACCATTTCTGTTACTGATCATCCAGTAAGAAACAGAGACTTATAAAAGCCAGTTTTTTCCCAGAGGCACATATTTGTGCTTTTAACCTAGATACTTTTGCCCAACTTGAAACACAGCATGTGGTCTTCCTTAGCTTGAAAATCTTTCCTTCTGGTCCATTTTAAGGCAGCATAAAACAAAATAAAACTACAGAAAGCATAAACTGTGCTCAGTTCGATGCCATATTGATCCGTTTGTTCCTTTATCTCTTGAAATACAAGACTAAGGAAGAATTATGTATAATCTAAAAGATACACTGTAATTTGCACATTATTTGTACTTAAAATATGCAGAAGTGTATGTGTTAAATAGAGGGGTTTTATTTTTACCATTTGCCTATTTGTTATTCGAAATCAGAAGTTTCCAAAATAACTTGCTAAACCACCTGGTTACACTAAGATATCCAATCTACATTAAGTTAGTACCATTCCATTACCCTCCTGCTAATGCGAAATGTTTTCCTAGTTTCTGGTACTGAAAAGGAGCATGTGAATCCAGCTCACTCTTAACTGTTGATGAAAAGGAAGAAAGCTAGTATGTCACCAAAGCAATGTTATGTTTCCCTTCTCTAACAGAGAGCCTTGTAAAATTCTTTAAATGAAACAGAAAGGGTCTGGAGCTTGCAGCTGAACTAACACCCTCTATTACGCCCTCTGAATAACATAATAATGGCATAGTGTCATGATGGGCCATTTCTCAAAAAGGTCTCTTTTGATCCCTGTTCTTTTCTGCTGATTGCTGCCTTGAGGACTGTATAAGTGAAGCTATTTAGAGCTTAAATTATAGGAAAATACAGCTGGAATGCATAACATCAATATTAAGCGTCCAATTTGGAGACAGAATAGGTCATCAACTGTAATGCTTCCATCCATAAAAATTTGTCTTATTGTAATACTGCAAGCATACAGTCCAGCCATTGTCTAACCAAAGCCTTTTTATTTGTACAGTAGGCTTCAGAATGAATAGCAAGGAGAAATCAAAAGGCATAATTTAAAACTGAAAATAATACTAGAGGAAAAAAATTACAAGCCTTTCAAGTAAATGCAAAGTAAATACTATGATTCGAACTCTAGTATTCAGTGCTGAACTCTCTACGGGATGTAACATGCACCACTTTATTTTACCATTAAAAGTAAAATCTGGGATGGATGCAGTAAATATTATGTGCAATTCAGAGTAAAAGACTGATGTGCAGGGTTAAAGACCTATCAACTAAACTGCTTGCAAGACCTGCTCATTGGCCTCTGACACATTCTTTTTAATGTTTGTTCATAGTACACTGAAAAAATAAACTTTGCAACTTTCTGTGCATACTATTTACACCTTAAGTAATATATCATATTGCTTATTAAAGCGAAATAGTATTATCAATTTCCCAAAGCTTTCAATAGTTCAATAGAGATTACTGCTTTTATGCTCGTCTGATATACAGTGTTCTGTTTTGGGATGCACCACTACCACTACTACTACTCCACTAGCATACCATCAGGCATCAAATCAAGAGAGGTTAGTGTACTATGGAAATAGTCTTGCATCCACAGAGTGAAATAATACAAATCCTTTTATTTAACTCAGCACATATATTTTATTTGTATAAAATATAAATTGTCAGTTCTTTGCAGACTGTTGCTCCTGATCTCAGGACTCTGAAAGGCAATCTGCCTCTGAAGAATGTCTTTTCCCTCAAGAGTAGCATCTAATTAAAACCAAGTTGATCTTCCTTTTGCCTCTACCCACTTGACTGAAAAGTATCAGCATGTGGGTACAGCTTAGACAGCCCCTTTAAAACTAGGAATTACTACTTTGGCAATAACTTTGTCCATCCTTTGTGAGTGAAATAGCCTGCCCTGAATGTCAGCCTAGGAAACACCTTAGCATGTGGCTAACTGAGAAATAATGCTGAAGGAAAGTAGTCTGGATCTGTTGACAAAATCTGTTGACAGTAGGATCTGTTGACAAAATGGCTGTTTGTGTTATAGTGTGCTTTCTTGGCCTATGTGTGAATCAATAAATACGGTATTGTTCTTTGTACCCAGCTGATGTATTTTCTGGGAAACTGAAAAACATTGCTAGAAGCATATCAGTACACATCCAAACAGGAAGTTGCTCCCAGACTAGTGAAGACACAAAGCAATTAAACTGATATTATAGGGCTACAACTTTATTTATATTTTATTGGGTGACATACCTTGGCTCCAGACAGCCTCCTTGCCCTATGGCTGAGGTGCCCTCCCTAGCCAAGCTAATGTCAGGCATCTGCAAACAGCATCCCTCCCCCATGGATCCATTAAGCCTTTCAGGAAGGTGCTGCTTCTGCAGATTAGAGGAAACCCTAGCTTGCACCACGAAGCATCTAGTAACTGACCAGGGCACCTCTTCTCCACTAAAGGCATGTCTAAGGTGCTCACCAGCCCTATGCTATTGGTTGCAATCCGCATGATACCTGCCACAGTGCGAAGCTAGCCTAGCTTGGCCCCACACACCTCCCACCATTCCTTCAATAGAGCAGCCAATCCCTTCAGCAAGTCTGTCAAATAGATATCTGTCCCAAGATGGAAAGGTGAATACCATCACCTCTATAAAGCGAGGGAGAAGAAAAAACAATATCCGGGTGGAGAATTCCTTCCCCCCACCCATGAAATGAAATAAACTGACCCATTCCCCTATTAAATTTTCTCCAAGCCCTATCAATCTTGCCTGGGGTCTGGGCCCCACACCACACTCTGTGCTGAAGCAGGTCAGACCAAACACTTCTGAAAGATCCCTAGAGCTGGGCATGGTGAAGTCCATAGGGAGGTGTTCATTCCTCATATAATAGAAAGAAGAGGTTGTCTGATTATTTTTACCATTGTATTGTCATTGTACACTTGCTCACAACAATATTATTATTATTATTATTACATTTATATCCCGCTTTTCCTCCAAGGAGGAAATGTATGTTTGTGAGCTATATGTTTCCATTTAAAGGTCAGGAATTAGCATGAATAACAAAAGGACAAGAACCAATGAGATAATTCTGTGACAAAAAATACACAATACAAATTTAAAAGTAGGGCAAAATGAGTATCTTTGCCTGCTATCGTGTGCAATCTGAATAATTCTGACCTATCTCTCTATATAATTCTTTAATGCAGGGTTTCTTGTTTTGGGGCCCCCAGATGTTGTTGGACTACAACTCCCATAATCCCCAAGCAAAAGCTATTGCAGCTGAGGATTCTGGGAGTTGCAGTCCAACAACATCTGGGGGCCCAAGGTTAAGAAAGGCTCTAAGGCATACCTGTGGCTAATCCCGTGCATGGCAGCTCTTGCGGGAGTTCATGAGCAGAAGTACAGTGGTGATTGGGTGATGCGGATAGGGAGGAGGAGCCTGTGGCAACATGGTGATTGGGCAGTGGGGATCCCATATGCAGATAGGGAGGAGGAGCCTGTGATGGTTAAGGTCAGTTGGCATACATCTGTTACTGGACGGAAGATGTTCTTGTTTGTAGAGGAGAGGAATCTATATCTATATATATATATAAAAGGATAGTGGACAGGGGTCTGTGAAGAGAGGAGTCGTGAGGAAGGAAAGAGCCCCTTGAGGAGGAGTCTGCCGTTGTGTGAATTAGATGAGGAAACAAGATGAACAAGATCTGTTAACTCAGGGAGGGAGGGAGAAAGAAGAAGGGAGAGAGAGGGAGAGAGAGAGAGAAGAACAGAGCGGAAGAAAGGGGAAGAGCGAGTGGAGGAGAGAAAAAGAAAGGAGGGGAAGAGAGAAGGAAGGAAGGGAGAAGGATGGGCCCAAGCCTGTCAGCAGCCTGAGGGGAATGAGCGGCCACAGCAGTGCCTACTGGCAGCAAGGAAGGGCCCAGTCAACCACTGCTGCAATTTGGGGCTACCGAGGCCATCGGTGGAGGCAGGCAGGAAAGGGACGGGCCTGGGACTGACAGTGGCCTGATGGGAATGAGTGGCCATGGCGGCAGCAATGAAGGGTCCGGTCAACCGCTGCTGCTCCTATGGGGAGGAGCAAGAGCAGGGCTTGGGTGAAGGTGGAGAGGTCTCTGGGGATAAGGGGTTGCAGCTTGGCCAATAGGAACCACTGGGGGGACGGAGGAGTGACCAAGAAGGGTGAGGGGGATGGAAGCAATAGAATGGAGGAGGAGGAGGATCAGGAGTGTGGCTCAGGTGATGGTGGAGAGATCTCTGAGGTGAGGGGGGCTGTGGAAGGAGGTAAGGGGAGCAATCAAGTACTAACATGCAGGTGCTCTGTGTGGGTTACGCTAGTTCCAATTAAACATACAGGATATTACCAAATAGATAAAAACTTGGGGCATAAGTAGTGATATCCAAGGCAGAAGAGGCCTTGCACAGATGAATGGTTTAGAAGATAATTACATATTCATTTGTGTATCTAAACAGCAATTATGATTTATTTTTCTTCTTCTTACCAAAAGGTCCTATACTTCAATAGTCTTCTGCATTTGGTTTCTTAAGACAGGGCATAATTAAGAGCTGATATTGCCAGTGGCTGACATCAAGAGCAGCCTAATGTGGGTGGTGCTAATCCCCCACACTGCTGCTGGCTCCTGGCAAAGTACAGCAGTTTTCTGCAAGATGCTAATACTTTGCTCAGGTCACCTGCACTCCGGAAGCACTGTCCTTTTCTTCTCTTATTTCTGCCCCGCCTTGCTTTTTGGCCCTGTTTTTTGGGTTTGGAACCTAAACACACACCCCAACCTAAACACACAACTTTATTTGTGGTTTCTGAATTTGTGCCTATGGGTGAGAATGGAACCCCTGTGAATAATAAGGGTGACCTGTACTTTATCTAACATGGATTGCCTATCTGCACAATTACCAAAATACGAGGCAATTAGGATGGAGCTACACATTATATACATTTTTGAGATAATTTTTAAGGATGCTTTTCTTTTTTTATACAATGGCGCTGCACTGAAAAATTAGCTTCTTCTCAATGGGCACTAAAAGTATAGAGTAACTTTTGCTTAGGGTCCTCATCGTATCCTCACTTTAAAAGGCAACCCCACTATGAAAGGCTCTCTTGAACAGCTACAACACAGTTTAAAGAGTTAAAGTCATCAAGATAATTCCAACGTTTGGACACATGTATGAGTTTGTGGTCAAATGGCAGCAACTTAGAAATACAGGAAAAAAACCTTATTTTTGTTATATTTTCCAACCACTGATCACATACATATCTCAGATCTATGTAGTTTGTATTAGACTGCTAGGTGTAAACAATGAAAATACATTGCTACTTACTAGCAATTTTATCACATAAAGAGAGGGTGTTTTTTTTAACCACGCTGCTTAATAGCTTGCCAATTAACACAGAATATTGACTTGCTGAGAGACACTAGAGTTAAATTATTCATAAGACCAACCTGTTCATTGATAGGCAGTGTGCAACACACTAAACCAGGTGATAAAGGCAACAATGCCAGGAAATTGGTCTTTTAGCTGTTCTTCAATATAGTAATGAAAATATAAAACACAGAGAGTAGCAGTATATGTACATGTATGTACCAGTATCATACAGACACACACTATGTGTGAACTTTAAGAAAGATGTGAACCTAATCTCTATAACGTGATATGTTCTCTCCTAGTATATAGTCACCATCACCTCCCTATATCAAAAGCTAAGGGAAGATAGCAGTATTATACTAATATTTAAAGAACATGTAAATAAATAATATATTTATTGAAATGTAGGGTGAAAGTCTTAATTAGAATTCCAGATAGAAACATCTTTAAAATCCCAAGTGTCTAAAACCTGAATCTACATTTTTCATTTGAGCCACACAGTCATGTTGTAGCTAATAAATATTTTTGACATTTATGTTAAAGAGCCGATGGCAAGACAAGGCATATTTCTTCCTGTTTACAGATTAGAGTTTCTCATAAAACTTTTACCTGATCATGAATTTTAACTGATTGTGTCAGAAGCATTGACTAATTATTTAAACAGTTTTTTTCCACATTTATGCTTCCAACTTTTCATACCTAAAAAATTAAAAAGCTATGTGAGATGAAGCCACAGGCATCAATATGACTTTCTTGATCATTTGCATACATTATTTTGATTATTTTTCTGTTAATCTAACAAACAGCTGTCTTGCATTCTGCATTTGTTTCACAATAGTGTGAAAAATAAGCAGTTGGAGAAAAAAAGTTTCTAGTTGTATGCCAAGTATGAATGTAATAAACACAAACAAAATTAAACCCTTTAATTTCATAAATACAATTTGTATCTGTATTTATATCACCTCAAACCAATTATATAGCTAGAAACAAACACAACAACTTGTCCGACAGCTAGATAAATGCAAGTTTTACAACACAGCACTAACTCTCAGCCACACATATGTCCTCCAGCCATATAGGTAGGAAAAAAGTGTCTTTCTATTGTAGTCAGTAACTATAATGCATTTTTAAAACTATGGTAATTTATTTGCCGAGGGAGGGGGGAATTGGTTATGATTTTGCTTCCTCCTCTACCAACATGACTTGGGCATAAAGAGAATTCCCTTCATTTAAAAAGAAAGAAAGAACAGGATGATGACCTAGAAAAGAACCTCCTCCTGTAAAATGGGCAGGTATCAAGAGATTTTGGAAAATAAGGTTGCTTTGCTTTCTCATATTAATTGGCTTGTGCCTCTGATGACATAAAACAGGATTGTTTTACAGTGTGTCCTGTTTAAGGGCAAAGATAAATGAATAAATAATTCTGAACCTTTTAAATCAGTCAGTAAAAGGAAACTCACCAGAAGTGACTCAGGATGAACATATATACTTAGCTGACTAAATGCAAATAAGAAGCCAGAACATAACAGCACAGAATCAATAGAAACCATCTAAATAAGCAATGCATCAGTTGCAACAACAGGCATGTTTATTTCTAGATATGAGCTTATCACAACCCAGAGAAACAAACTATAATATCCTCTTAATCTGCACGGCTGAGAAGTACGTCTTGCTCCAGAAAATACAGTGTCTGTCTTCTCTTTAGAAAAACAAAATCTATTTTCTGACGTGCTACATTCGCAGCACAACTGAAGGGCATAAAACAAGGAAGATATGAAAAAGGCAGTATTATTCTGTTCCAGCCCAATCCATGAACAACAGACAACATTTAACAACATTTTCTTCTAATGTTACGCTGGTCTATTAAATCATCTCCCCAGCAAATGCTAGTGCTGCAGTAACTTCCTGCACTGCATCATTCACCTACCTCTGACTTCATTGTTCCACAGGCCATGAAAAAATAAAATCAAACATCCAGGTGGAGCTCTGTCACAGTTTCCCTTCGCAGCAGATATGCAAGAACAACATTACAGAGAGGAAAAAGGCTACTTGGTCCTAGAGGAGGATGAAGCTGGGTCAGTGCCTCACTGTGGAGCAGAGTGCAGGGCTCTTTGCTGATAGATGTTCTGTCCTGATCAGCAAATTTACCCAATGCTGTTATGATGTCCTGGACCTCTTGTATCTCTGCTCAGCAGCTTTCAAAGCTACTATAACCCAAGTAATACCTAATCTCTATGGTGCTTCTGACCGTTAAACAATCTCATTGGAAGGTCAATGGCCTTTTCTAGCTTATGAGAAAGGGGAGGGAGAATGTGCGAGCAAGTGTGTGTATGTGTGTGGGTGTGTTTGCAAGCACATAAAGAAAATGTACTACTGTAATAGTAAAACTAGCCACATATGCTCGTTTATCATAGACTAAAAAAGGCATATTGACTTCACATACTCAACATTAATGCAACCTAAAGCAACTGTGTTGCTAAACCTAGAGAGCTTAAACAAAAGCTAAAATGTCTAATACAATATTTTAGGTTTGTTTTAGGTTTTCCATATTCTCTCTTATACTTTAGAACAGGGCACACAGAAATGCAGTGTGCCAGGGCATGGCAAACAAGAGCAGAACAAGCAGAAATGTCTTTTCATATGCAAAACTGAAAAGTATATTTAAGCACCTCCTTCATTATTTATGTGGTATTAAGAACTCACTTGTGAATGAGTTTAATTTGCAAAAAAAAAGTGGAATGTTTCTAATGTGGAATATTTCTCATTAGCTCTCTGTGAGTGATTTGCATGCCACTTTGCAGATAAAGTTGATCATATCTGCTCAGAGTTACTGAAGTATCTAGCCACTTGCTTCAAGTGCTATCCGATCCTGTTGTATTGGATAGGTTTCAGATAATGTAGGCTAATAATGTGGACAAGGTCCTCAGTACTGTGTGGGCAGCTTAACATGCTCTGGATCCTACCTCATCTTGATTAATAGACCTGTTTGGGAGGACAGCCAAATGGCTGGAGGGGATTATCAAAACTTAGGAACATAGGAAGCTGCCATATACTGAGTCAGACCATTGGTCTATCTAGCTCAGTATTGTCTTCATAGACTGGCAGCAGCTACTCCAAGGTTGCAGGCAGGAATCTCTCTCAGCCCTATCTTGGAGAAGCCAGGGAGGGAACTTGAAACTTTCTGCTCTTCCCAGAGTGGCTCCATCCCGAGGGGACTATCTTACAGTGCTCACACTTCTGGTCTCCCATTCATATGCAACCAGGGCAGACCCTGCTTAGCTAAGGGGACTTGCTACCACAAGACCAGCTACCACAAGACCTCCACTTCACTGAAGAAAGGTAAGGTACAATTTTATTTCAAAGAAGCAACGTCTCCCTTTAGCCCTCAACCACCCTTCAGCCTGAAAAATTATAGACCTGTTTCTAATCCCCTCTATTTGGGCAAGGTTTTAGACTGTGCGGTGGTGACTCAGAGGGTCTTGGATAATATAGACCAGGGATTCTCAACGCTGGGTCCCCAGAAGTTCTTGGGGACTCCCATGATCCCCAACCAAAGGCCACTGGGGCTGGGGATTATGAGAGTTGAAGTCCAATAACATCTGGGGACCCAACGTTGAGAATCCCTGATATAGACTATCTTGATCAATTTCAGACTGGCTTTTGCCCAGAATTTGGACTGGAACTGCCCTAGCTGTTGTGAAAGCCTACACTGGGAACTGGACAGGAGTGCATCCCTGTTGGCCATGCCAGATATCTTATCAGTATTTGATACCATCAGTAATCCTTATGGACCACCTAGAAAGAGTGGGACTGTCTTAGACTGGTTCTAGTCCTACCTCAATAGGAAAGTACAGAGGATGGTGTTGAGAGACTATTATTTGGGGATCAAATTTTGATCTTTGATTAACCCATTTGATCAAAATTTTAAATCAAATTTTGTTTCTCATGCTGTTTAGCATGGATATGCTAAGATAGTGTGGTGGTTTGGGCTGCAGTATCACAAGTATGTGAATGATACTCTGCTTTCTTCCTATGTCATCTGATCCAAGGAAGTGGACACCCTGAATCAGGGTTTGAAAGTAGTAATGGGCTGGATGTGGAACAATACATTTAAGATTAATCTGACAAGATGGATGTGATGTTGGCCAGTACAAGAGCCAAATGAGGAGAAAGGGTTCAATCTGTTCTGGACAAGGTTGCACTCCCTCTGAAAGAGACATTGCTTCTGAAAGCCCAGGTGACTGCCATGACTAGGAGCGTCTTTGCACTGGTTCAGCTAGTGCACCAACTGCCCTCTGCCTTGAGAAGGTAGATCTGGCTATGGTGATCCATAACTTGGCCAAGTTGCAACTACATTATTGCAGTGTGCATATGTGGGGCTGCCCTTGAAGAAGAATAGCAGAATCTTCAGCTAGCACATTAACTTTCTGACAAACATATGGAGGTTGGGGGCAGGGGGCATGATCCTACTTCCCCTGTGTTCAGTATATGTAGTTTGTGTGTGGGTGGTGAAAAGGAATGAAAATTAGCCTTTTACTCTAATCAATTTGTAAACAATATTTATTTGATACAATGTGGAATATAAGCAAGCATTTTATTTAGGGAGCCTACTTATTTTAACATGGGTGACATGAGTTACAAATGGGTGATATATATATATTTTGCATGATCATCAACCTGAACCAATATGGTGAATCAATAACAACAAACAACAACAACCTCCCATGTGCCATGAATTTGGTTTGTATCTTACTGTCAGCACATGAGTTACAAAGAATATTAGAAACGATCCCTATTTTGGCTCTACCTCAACTGTCTCCCAGGTGAAGTAAGGACTGCAAGTCCAATTGTAGAGTGCAAACCAGAGAGCAGAAAAATGGCTTTCTGAAAGAGACTTGAGTGCAGGAGCACACAGTCTCCCCACTTCCTTTATTTTGACCAAGGAAGAGTTAAAAGGGTTTGTGGCATGATAGTTTAGGAGCGGTGAAAAGGTGTGTGTGTGATCAGAATTAAGGCATAATAAATTATGTCTTAAGTGTTTCTGAAGTTCTAATTAAGAATGCTCCTGCATTCACCATCAGGAATGTTTCCTCCACCCATTAAGCTAATTAACCTAGAGAATACACTGACTCTACAGCCAGAGTTCACTACTATGGAAAACCCAAATATGGATAAGGAATGACAGCATGGGCCTAATAAAACCCCTAGTCAGAATATAGGCAAGGCTGATCCACATGCCAACCACTTCATGAAGAGACCAATCAAAAGCCTTTTCAGGAGGACAAGAACTATGGAAATTCCTAAATCAATTAATAAGTTTTCCCAGAGAAAAAGGGTACTCACCTAAAACTAATCAACTGCAAACTTTCAAACAAAGTCAGTTTCACCAGTAAGAGGATTAATCAAATTAGCATAGCCAGTGAAACAAGGAAAGGCTTTTGTTTTGATCTTCCTCTGCTTGTTCCTATGAAATAAGCTATTGGAAGGACATCCACAGAGAGAAACAGAATCAGCCATTGAGGGTGGTGCTGGGAGAGGGGTTGTTGAGAGGTACCTTTAAAAAGCCATTAACAGCAATGGGCAATGCCGTTGGCACCTGCAAGATGCTAGGAGCAGTGGCATCCCACTTGGCATCCCACACAGCGGGTGACCTGGCTACGGCATTCACCTAGCCTCTGCGCATGCGTAGCAGCCACTTTTGTGGTCAGCAACATAATTCTGACCATGCAAATGTCTGCTGCACATGCACAGAGGCCCAATGAGTGCTGTAGATGGGGCAGCCTCCACGTGGCAGATTTCAGGTAATTTCTTTTTAAAGGTACCTCTCACCGCCCTCACCAGCCACCTCTGGAAAGAACATACAGTGTGCAAAAGCTATCTCCCATCCCTTTTGTAACGTGAGTCTCTGCTGTTTGTCCCATTGGGACACAGATTGAGGACAAGTATTACTTCCATTGGGGCAACACATTGTGGACTCAGCCTAAATCCTCTCAAACCTCTTCCCCAAGCCACCAAAACTACCTTTTGCAATCCCTTTGCTACTGCTCCCTTGTTTCCTACAAGAACTGACATCTCAAGCAGAGTTTGTTGACACCATCAATAAAGATAGTGCAATCTGCCCTGCACCCTTTCTTAGAAACTGCATTTCTGTTTTCTATGTCTTTGAATGACCAAATTAGAATAACCAAAAGGACCCTGTTTGTGTCTGTTTGGGATTCAGTAAGCTAAGTGGTCGCTTTGCTGCTGTTCACTAAGGTAGGCTGGCAGACAGTGAGGGGCAGACTTATGCAAAGGCTTTGGAATCTCTTCCAGACAGGAGTAGAGACCACCAAAAGTTGATTCATAGTTTCATGAACTGTATCCTGTGTGCAAAGTGAAGGACCCATATTCATGAATAGTTGTCCTTCACCTGTACTGGGCCCTGGGAGACAGAAGGGGGTGGGGGGATCTCAGTGCAGAAGCAAGCATAATATCTGAGTGGGCAACAGCAGTGAAAGAAGCCCAGCTTGTAATAAGGACAGATGACTGTAGAAGCCCAAATTGTAATGACAGGAGACAGTAGAACCTTTTTGAGGTTTCTAAGGAAAGGTTAGGCTGGAACCTGCCAGAATGCTTCAGGATCCTGCCTTAGGGCAGGGTTGGAAGCTGACATACAGGTCCTTTAAAGACTGAAATATAACCATAATATATGAATGTGGCTGACATTCAAGGAAAGGGTAATTTATTTCTGATTAAAACAAAAGGCTTCTGACCTGCCTGGTGCTCAGACTCAGTCCAGGTTCATGGGTGGGACTCTGATCTTTGGATAATGGTGACATTTCTAGGACTTTGAAGAAAATAGTATAAGGAAGAAAGCTGGTGAATTGTTAGCCCATATACAGTATGAGAAAGGAGATTCCATGGTGCTGCGGCCCTCACAAGATTGCTCCATTTGTGGGCAGACACAACTACATATGGTTATTTGGGTAGGCAAAATGATCACACATCTATGTTGTTTAACACAGAGGCTTATTTCTTAACACATACTGTGAAGAGTGTGCTTGTGTGCTCTTGCACACACACTCTCCCTCTCACACACAAATACACCCCCATACACCCTCTCTCACTATACAGTCCTACTATTCTCATGGCATGCTTTTCGGGAATCAGAGCTCCAACAATCAGCAAAACACTTAATGCAAAGCTGACCTGCAGCAGACACCATGATAATGCTATTAAACCAATTTAATCTTGCAACCTGTAACAGCGATCTATGAGATACCATAAGAGATGACTGAAAGTTAGCAACAAAAGATGGGTACCAAATGAATTTTTTACATTCTAAAGTAAGTTCAAAGTATTTTTCAAATGCTTGTAATAATGAGAGGCAATGCAACACTTTGTAAAAATACAACTCATTCCATTCAAATACAAAATACAATTCAGTCCACAGCTCTTCACCTGTCCTTACTACAAGCTGGGCTTCTTTCATTGCTATTGCCCACACAGATATTATGTTTGCTCCTACACTGACTAGTTTTATTTGTGCTTAAGAGTGATGATGGGAGCAAAGAGAATCCAGTTCCTTGACTGAACAAGGTTTACTGCTGCAGAATAGTAATCCCTTCATTAGCACCTGGAAGCGTTCACCTACAATACAGATTTGCAAACAGGTCCACAGATTTGTTGGCAATCATTCACACCTCACAGGCCTTTGGCCACTGTGCCAAAGCATAGACTAAAAGCATAGGCTTGATTTCAAAAGGTGCCCTTGCATGAGCAGAAGGCACTACTGCTCACACAAGAAGGGTTACTTCCATGTTAGAAACTCCCCATTCCCGCTGACCACATAATTACATTTGCATTCTTACTTTAAAGCAGCCACTGGGGTTCCCAATTTGATCACAGCAGCAGTGCCAAGGTGGTGGGGCCTGCTAATTTTGCCTGCAAAATTAGCCTGGTCTAAAACAAACACAATCCCAAACTGCTGTTTGCTCTGCTGGGGAAACATTTTCTTTCCCCCAGTGGAGCAAACAGCAGTTTGGGCAGACCAGGAAAACAGCTCAATGTAAAAAGATTTAACACAAGAACTCTAATTCAGTGGACCACTTTAGAAGTAAATGTAAAATTGTACTTTAGCCCTAAATAATGATAAAAGTCAGTCTGTACAGCATCTTACTATAAGAACATAAAGACAGCCCTGCTGGATCAGGCCCAAGACCCATCCAGTCCAGTATCCTGTTTCATACAGTGGCCCACCAGATTGTGAATGGTCTTGCCACTAGACCAGTCCTGCTGAACACTGCCTCCTTTCAGCATGCAACATACAGACTAATGATCCAATTGTAGAAGTGTGTTCATGCTCGGGAAGTAGGGTAAGCAATTTTTGCTGACTCCTCTATCTGCTGCCCAAAACACATATTCTTTAAGGTTCTTCATTTCAAGATCCATCTGTTTGCCCAAAAATATATTCCTCAAGGTCCTTAAGAACAGAAGAACAGCCCTGCTGGATCAGGCCCAAGGCCCATGTAGTCCAGCATCCTGTTTCTCACAGTGGCCCACCAGATGCTGCTGGAAGCCACAGGCAGGAGTTGAGGGCATGCCCTCTATCCTGCCGTTACTCCCCTGCAACTGCTACTCAGAGGCATCCTGCCTTTGAGGCTGGAGGTGGCCTATAGCCCTCCGTCTAGTAGCCATTGATGGACCTCTCCTCCATGAAATTATCCAAACCCATCCAGATTGTTGGCCTTCAGTCAGAGACACATTTTCAGGGGGCATCAGAAGTGGGGGGTGGGGTGGATTGGCAAAATTGCTCCTTTCCCCTTGCATGAACAGAATGCTTCTGCAAGTATGATAATAGTCTGGATGTCACCCAGTGTACTTCAGCATCAGAATCAACCAAGCACATAGCTACTAGAAAAGTGCTCACACAACTGATCACAATTCACTCTTTAGATTTCCTATATTTTTCATCCCACTGAATTCATTTCCTAGGCTCCAAATCTCAGGCATGCCACACTACATCTTTGCCTTTCTTCTTCCTATTATATGTTGAAACTCCTCAGATCTTCTTTTAACATCTGCTTCACCAGTCTTTCCATCTTCCATCTTATTCCACGAAGACTCAGACATACAGTACTACATTCCGTGTGGACTTATCATTGTCACTTGTCCCCCCACCCCGCTCATGCTC
This sequence comes from Hemicordylus capensis, assembly GCF_027244095.1. Taxonomy (NCBI): domain Eukaryota; kingdom Metazoa; phylum Chordata; class Lepidosauria; order Squamata; family Cordylidae; genus Hemicordylus; species Hemicordylus capensis. The sequence continues at coordinate 313,030,069 of NC_069658.1, read as the reverse complement.
TTGTTTCTCCATTCACAGCATGGTTCCTAGTAATATTATATTCATTTTTGTGTGCTCACTCATTCAGAGCAAATGAGCACACATTGTTTTACACTCTCAGTTGCCAACAACTTCCAATTTCAATGGATTCTGGAGTGGTGATATTGTGCCCTTGTATATTTTTCTTACTGAGCATTGCTATGATTAGTTTTTCTTTCCTTCACAAATTTAACCAACAAATTCCATAGGTAAACAAGTTTTTTTTAATATTTTGATTAGTTCTGTTGCTAGATTCCTTGATTTTTCCCTAGGTGTTATCCATGTTACAAACTGACCACAGCACATTGTGTACTGTATATTTACTTCTATGTTGATTGTCCATGAACTTTTAGATATCATTAAATACACAACCAACTGCATGTCTTCTGTTAGTATACTGTATTTCTCCCCAATAACAAATACTACAAATCACACAGGTGGAACATATTAACTAAAGCAGAATTGGTTATGGAGAATGATACTCTTGAGATAAGCGACTAGTGTGGCATTATGAATGAATCTGTTTTGATTGGTATAGAATATATTGTTTGATATTGTAAGAATGTAAGAATTGGTTTGAAAAGTAGACAACAGGAAAATCTAGTCCAGCAATTGGTTTCAAAAATGTAGCCAGCTGGATGTCCCTGAAAAGCTCAGACAAGAAGGCCATGATATCCCAATCCTTTAACTCCAGCATCTGGAAACCCTGGATAGGTTGTCTCAGACAAGGTCAAGTCTAAAGTTAAACAAGTTTCTTTTTTATCAGATTGTCTTGTGCAGACTTTGATCCCTGAAAGGACTGCACAACTAATATGTTATACAGCTAATGTGTGCAGCTTGGCCACCACTTTTCATCTGGGGGTGGGGGGTGGAGACTGTGAAAAAAAGTAACTATTCTTTTTTCCTTGGGCGAAAAAGTTCATCTTTTGTTCATGAACACTCTGCTGCTCTCTGCTAGAGATGAAATGATGAAATGAAATGGCAACCCTTCTACATTCATAGGTATATATATTTTATTAGATTTTCCTGGAAGGAATACTGGCACTTTTAAAAGTGCAGGTGAAATTATACAGAAACGTTGCAGAGATAATTTGAATTGTATTGCTTTGTACTCTTAAATCTTGGGCACAATTTAACATATGCCTCAAAGGCCCCCCCCCCCCCATCTCTATATACACAAAGGGCCTAAAAGGAAAGACATTTATCAGAGATGAGAAGGCCAGAATAGGTATGATTTAAAAAAAAAAAAACACCTGAAAAACTTGACATGATGCCACAACAAAGGATATGGGCATGTTGGGAAACCAGTGCCTGGTATCTTTTTAAAAATTAACTTCCTGTTATCTAAACAATTCCACCTTAGATTGGTAAAAGACTTAGGTTGAGCTCTGTGTACTCTCATTCAGCAATTACAACAACAATAGCTGCTGCAGCAGCGGCATTATCATTCAGCAATTATGGAATCCCATTCAGTAATTATCTAGTTCTACATTACTTCCTAAATACCGTTTAATATACCCTGTTTTCTAAACATTTTAATTAGTTTTATTCCCCCCCCAAAAAATGTTACAGATATATTTAGAAAAATAACAGAAGAAGCAAGTGCAAAAAACCAATGATAACCTATATACAAACATCATCAGATATATTCAGCAGCTGACATCCAGACTAACTCTGTGCTTGTGCCAACATGTTGCAATAGTGCTAGGATGTTACAATAGCTTGTTCTGCTAAGTTAGGAACTTGAGTTCCAAAGTAGCGTGGCACTGGTTCAGTGGAGTATGCAGCCTGTGGCATGCCTCCTCTTCCTCAGTCCATATAATCTGTTGCAAGGAATTATACACAGAAGATCAAGATACTGCATGCTACATTGGGGTTAACATTGTACAGAGGTAGATGCCCAGTTCCTGTCCTGCTGTCCTTGTTGTGCAAGTGGACTGAGAGCACAAGGAACTCACACCTCTGAGCAACTATGCAACTTTCTTGCATGTGCAAAACTTTGCTTACTGCACTAGTGCAGTGTTAGTCCAGATTTCAGCCAGTAACCAAAAATAACATTTTCAAAATAAATTAAATTGATTCAAGAAGCAAAATAAATAACTAATGTCCCCGCAACTATCTCAACATTTCAATACTCTAACAACAGACACTAATTAAAGTTCAATTAAAATTTGTTTACAAATACAAATCTGAATGGCTGGGTGCATGTCTTTGTCTTGTCTACATGTGAAAGGGGAGAAAATAACATGTTTTAAAAACTATCTGAAATCTTGGAATTCATCGATGTTTTAATCGGTGTTGAAATTTTATCAATTATTAAGATTTCCCACACTTTAGTCATACCAACTTTTTATGGTCAGTAACAGAAAACCTCATCATTCTGTCACTGTTTTAGATACTGAAGTCAGTTTGCAGTCACATGTTGTGTGTTGGACACACATAAAACTGCCCCTGTGCATATGAGAAGGCAATAACTGTTCCATATATTTTCCTCAACATGGGACTTACTCTAAAGGAAACTAAGCCACAGTACCAATAACTTCTACTGAGTATTCTATTCTGAAAGCATTTGACACTAATTAACCTCCATGCCTTTCAGCACCACAAATTATTAGTTACAATAATTACAGATTTCTTAAAGAATAGAAGCTTTTAAATTATTTCACAAAGCCACTAATCAGTTAGTTAGTGATTTAATATACCACCCAATCCACAGACACGAGGCAGTGTACAAAACAAGAACATCCGAGATGTAACACCCACCCACCCCCAAATAAAAATCCCCTAAAGGACAAATGCCTGGCAGAAAATAAATGTCTTCAATAAGGTTTTAAAGGTTGAAAGGAAGGAGGCAGACCAAATCTGGGGGAAGAGAGTTCCAGAGTGAAGGGGCAGCAACAATAAAAGCACTTCCACAGGCCCTAGCACCATGGACCTCTCTGAGACCAGGGTCCGAAAGAAGGGCAACCTGAGAAGATCTCACAGGACGGGACAGGACTGGCCGGTCCTGAAGGTAAAGAAGCACTAAGCCCTGAAGGGTTTTAAAAGTAAGAATCAGCACTCTGAATTGGACCTGGAAGCAAGTAGGTAACCGGTGCAGTGACCGCAGGAGAGGTGTAACACTATCATATCTTCTAGCACCCATAAGCAGGCGGTCCGCTGCATTCTGGACCAACTGAAGCTTCTGGGTATTCTTCAAAGGCAGCAGAAACAAGCTTCAAATTGTCACAAGCTAATATACCTGCCTAATTTTACATCTTCAGATACATCAGCTAAGCTGACCTGAATCTTTGTCCATCCACACAGCTTCAACAGAACTTTAGGTGACCACCTCTTCCCTTACTTAAGCATTTGTGATATGTGGGTTAGGCACAGTAAGGTAAGCAAAGCAGAAACTCACCCATAGTGGTCCCTCACTTTAACATGGGAGAATAAGCAAGTCCAGATCACACACCTTAAGGGAAGGATAGGAAATGGTCCATTACTAAATGGACTCAAAATTAGACTGCTATGGCAATTAGGGTGGCAGGGCTGGCCTGCTAATGAGGCTAAGTAGGGTGGTTCCCTCAAGTGACAGGTGGCAATCTGGTCATCTCTGGTGACCAACTGCTGCACTTTGCTCCCACAAACTTTACTTTACTTCCTTATCCTCCTTCCTCCCACATTGCTTGTTCACAAGCAAAGAGTGGGCAAACACTGGCAGAAAATGTGTTGAATCATTTCCTACCACTTTTCTTTGAAAAGGCAACCCAGGACAAAGATCAGAGCTGTGACCATGAGCAACACATAAAGAAAGCTGTGGGGGAAGGCAAGGATTGGGGAAAAGTCTTGTGGTGAAAGGGAGTAATTCATGTCCAGAAGACATATAGAGAAGGAGACTGGGCGGGAGTTGGAGGAAATAAGAGGTGAGATGTGGTGATGGGGTCAGCAGCCCACCACTGTGTCACAGGCACTTGTGGGGAGCTTAGGCTGTATATGTCATGACCCTGAATCCAAGACTCACCTACTTGGAAGAAAAGGCAAGCAGTTCAGAAGGTTAGACAGAGTGAGAAAACCTTAAAATCCCATGGGATTCCACGCTGCTGGGGGCTCCCATCACAGAGGAGCATGAACCTGCACCTCTACTGCAACCCAAGGTCACAATCCTGTCTTCAACCTCTCAGAGAAGTCCCCGGAGACCCTCCTTGCCCTAATAGAGGTTCCCCAATACTTATGGAGCCAGTACATAGGAAGTCAGTCAAGGTGCCTTTAAGCAACATAGTCTTTCACAGGAAAGAGACAAGACAAATTAACAAGAAAACGGCCATAAACACAGCAACTGCTCCAATCAACCACTGGAGCAAAACCCCTCTTATGCTATTAGGCCCATTTCTCATGGGAGATCAGCTGAGTTTCCAGCTTGGAGCTACCTGATGTCCCTTCCAGATCCTGCCTGAGCAGAGTCCTAGCTCAGTCAAGAACAGGTAGTAGACTCAGACTGAAGGAGAAGCAAGACTGAATAGGACTTAGTTATCAAGTACTTTGTTGGCATTTCCACAGATATGAGGAGTTCCATCAGTTATAGCCCATGGGACTGAAGCAGCTTGCAGAATTAGTACTTGGGGGCTAACCAGATTTAAACAAGCCAGGACTATGTTAGTTTAGGTTTAGGAAAGCAGACTGGGGCCATTTCAGAATAGGGAGTATGAATGGCATTAGAATGAGCCCATTGGACTTTTGGGTCAGAGCTGGAAGATATGCGGAAAACATGGCTAAAGTGACCAGTTCCCACTGTCTGCCCATATTAGATTATTCTAGACTGCCCATATTAGGCTGTCAGTATTAGATTATTCTAGATTATATGGCCTTAATTTCCTTGTTTTTAATACTGTTTACCATATTAATAGAACTGGGTCCTCGTTTAAATTCAGTAGCTGTTTCCACATTCTCTTGGGATATGAGCTTAATGATAACGCTCCCAAATGCACCATCTGGTAATACTCTAAAAATGCTTTTGACACAGATTCCCTTAAGTACTTCCCTCACCTGAAAGCATTCAATAATAATATTAAAGAATGTTCAATATTTAATAATGTATCAAGACCAATTCCTTCCTATTCTGCTAGATGACACTGTCTAAACATGAGGAGCTTTCATACTCCTCTAGTGTCATAAATTATTTGTTTTACAGTTGCCTTGCAACCTCAGGACAGTGGTACATATGCTGGTAACCTCCAGACTGGGTTATGGTAATGCGCATGCGGGGCTGCCTGTATGTTCCGGACTACCTTTGTAGTCCGGAAACAACAGTTGGTTCAGAATGCAGCAGCCAGGTTGATCTCCAGGTCATCTTGGAGAGACCATATTACTCCTGTATTGAAAGAACTACACTTGCTGCCGACAAGTTTCCGGGCAAAATACAAGCTGCTGGTTATAACCTATAAAGCCCTAAACAGCTTGGGCCCTGGGTATTTAAGAGAACGTCTTCTTCGTCATGAACCCCACTGTCTATTGAGAAAATCAGGAGAGTTCCATCTGGCATCTGTAGTTGCCACTGGCTTGTCTGGTGGCTACTCGGGGACGGGCCTTCTCCGTTGCTGCCCTGATGCTTTGGAATGTGCTCCCTGCTGAAATAAGAGCCTCCCCATCTCTGACATTTTTAAAAAAATCTTTAAAGACACATTTGTCCACCCAGGCTTTTAATTAAATACCATTTTAATACTTTTAACTTTGTTTTAAAACATTGTTTTAAGGTTTTAAATGGTTGTAATGTTTTAACTTTTTGCTGTCATTTATTTTAACCAATGTTTTAATTTCTTTGTTGTCGTTTACCTGTTTTAAAGCTTTGATTTTTCTTTTTTTATTGTAAACTGCCCAGTGACATAAGTTTTGGGCGGTATAGAAGTATGCTAGATAGATAGATAGATAGATAGATAGATAGATAGATAGATAGATAGATAGATAGAATGTTCAGACAGTTTGACAGGGATCATTCTTATAGACCACAGCCACTCTACATCCCCACCCACTTCCCCTTTCCTTCTCCTCAACTGAGGAGAAGAGACTTCCCATTTCCCCTCAACCTTCTCCTTTTCCCTGGAGATGGGACAAGACTGGGCCACCAGCCTCCTCCAGCTGCAGTCCTGCACACACTGCCCACAGATGTCCCACAGAGGCAGCAGGCCACAGTCTGACAGGGGAGACATGGAGCAGGCAGGTGACAGCAGAAGAAGCCAACAGCACATACAGTCTCTCACACCAGGCAGCACTGGATGGGAAGCAGATGGGCTCTTCCTCTCCTCTGTGGGCTTCTAGCAGGCTGAGAGAAGATTTTGCAGTGTTCCTATAAAGGCACAGAGCTAGGCAGGTGATCCCAGGAACTGCTGAGTCACTCACACCTGGCCCCAGTCTTGCACACACTCCCCACAGGTGTTCATAGAGGCAGCAGGCTGAAGTCTCACAGGGTAAGCAGCACAAGGATTCAAAATGAATCTGATTGGAACCAAATCTGGCTTATTCGATTTGACCTTGAATCGAATAGCAAAAAACTGATTTGTGCACATTCCTACTAATTTCTCCCAAGCATTTAAGAACTCCTAACAAACCTGAAAATGGCATATCTGCACATGGAAGAGATTTCATAGCCATTACCATTAATTTTGCCAACTGATCTGTAGAACTCATTGACACTGTATACAATAAAGTGCATCTCACTTAATTACATTCAAGAACAGAGCAGATTGTGGTGGCACCACAGCTATGGAAAAGTGGAGGAAATTAGACTTTTTGAATGTCTGCCTTACCCAGCCTAGCTGAAAATTGTAATAATGTTAACTCTCATTTTTAACCACAGCATTCTTATATTTTAATATTTATTTAAAATTGATTAGTCAGGTTGCAGTTATATAAACACAGAGGGTAATTTTCTATACTACACTATAAGCCCCAAGTATCAAGCCATAGTATAAACACATGAACTATTATGCTGTACAACAACTGGTTAAGACCTTTTCCCCAAAGCTAGAGGAGAAAAGCAGCTTCTAAAAATTAATGTAAATGCCAAAAGATACAGTAGGATAGTTAGGATAATACAGGTGTGAATGTGTATTCACACATGTGTCATACATGTGTGCAAGAGGTGTGCTTTTATACACACTCTCTCTCTCTTTCTGCATTTATTCTTACTACTGGTGTCCTGGATTTACTTGCTGTATTGGGCGCCTGCAGAAAAGTTCCCTCATTTTTCCAGAAGTTGGATTGGAAATGCTAAACCAGTAAGATGGCAGGCAGAAAACTACTCCAAAAAATAAAGTAATAACATAGACATGTTGCTTTCCAGCAGAGAGTGATGGGTCAGTGCCAGCTCTGACCTTATGACTGTGCCTAATTTCCAGAATTCATTTGCGCAAAATGATTTCAGCTGCCCATTTTTAGGAAGAACGGTCTACTTCCGACCTTCTGTGAAAACAAATGCAAGATTCTCTTTGCATAGTCTTACAAATAAATACCCTCAGTCGAAAGATGTAAGTTGACACCAAATGTGTAACTTGACAAGAGCAACCTTCCCCTTCAGTTTTAATATCAAACTGGCGGAAATTTTGCTGGCATTTGAAAGTGCTGTATGCAGATCTCTTGGTTTATAAACGCACAACAAGAACAAGCTGATCCTCAGCAGACACCCCTACATGCTATATGTGATCATTAAAAGTCAAAAGAGGAGCTGATAAGTGGCACCACATCTGGACTTGACATAACCACTGAGAGGCTCTCATTATATTTTTAATTGACAACATAAATGCAATACCACAATGCCATTCTTTACACATCTCAGGGGAACTCATTAATTATATCGGCAAACAGGAAGAAATAGCAGGAAGTTTTGATGAGAGCCAGAGAGAAAGCAAGATGTTGATTTTCTCATATCATGGTTCTTAAAATAATCCTTGGAAAACAATGACTTTCCAAACAGTACTGTGGGTGAACAAATGCATGCTAATGATGCCATCACCAAAAGGAATAAATAGGGATGCTATAGCCTCCTACAAATGTCTCATTTCCCCTTAGATATCAACCAGATCACAGTGGTATAAGTATTTCTACTCACACATATGCAAGCTATAAATAAGCAGTTGCTTGCTTCCAACTAGGGATGTGCACGGAACTGTGGAGGTGCGGTTTGGTGCCGAGAGAAATCTCGCTTTAAGTGTGGCGGGGCTGTATTTACCCCTCCCATCGCTTTTCCCATTCCGGTGCTCAGTTTTAAAACAAAGCTTTGGGGACGCCAGCGTTCCTCCCTGACGCCCCTGCCCGTCATTAGCAAGAAATGGTGGAAGTAGCTGCTGCGTGTGCACCTATCGTGCACGTCACATGTTTTCCCAATTACAGCCTCCGCATGGCCGAAGGCTGGTTGCCGGGGGGTGAGCAGAGCAGTCCTTCTCCACTCTCCCCTATCCCCCCCTACGGTGGCTGCAGCCAGAGCAGCGCTGGGCCAGTCTGTTTGGGCCAGCGTCTCCTACCAACTGTGAGGCGTGCCTGCACAGTTGAGAGATTGTCACAGGCATGGGCTTGCAACTATCTCTCAACTGTGCAGGCGTGGCTCGCAGTTGGCAGAAGACACTGGCCTGAGCTGACAGGCCCAGAATCGCTCCGGCCACTTCCAGAGGGAGTATAGGGGAGAGTGGAGGACTGCTCCGCTCACCCCGCAGCAGCCATCCCTCGGCCACACGGAGGCTGTAATTGGGGGGGGGGGGGGAATGGAGGTTTGGTGGGGTGGGCACAGGTGGCTACTGGAGACCCCCCGGCCATTTGGAAGCACCCCCAACCTTGGAGGCCACAGACTAGGACCCCAAGGCCTGGAGGTTAGAGCACCTCTGATATTCCTAGCTAGGTGTGAAATCATGCATGCACCAACAGGTTACACTTGCAGAGTTCCCCACTTTATTCAACTGAGTAGCCTCTTCTAACTAGCAAAGTGGCATCTTTTAAGTGATGAGTCTCTTATATGGATCACAGGGAGAGCAACTGTCCCCATGGAAAACCCAGCACAGTGGCTGCTGCTGGTGTCTACCTTATATTTCTTTTTAGATTGTGAGCCCATTTGGGTTATTTTTCTGGGTAAAACTGCTTTAAGCACTTTTGTTGAAAAGCAATATGGATATATTCGTAGTGGCAGGATTTCAGCTTTTCTTCTTTGTTCTTGAAAATTTTGCCTAATAAGAGCTCCATAGACACAATCCTAGCTGCTCCACACTCAGAACCACTGGATCAGAGTCAATGGGTAAAATATTGAAATATTGTATTCAATGTGCAATAATGAAACATTAGATGTTTCTGTGTCCCATTTCATATGTATATACAGGATTTTTCTCATCTTTGTTGGACCTCTCTTGGGTACATTTATGTGGTTTATCTTTGCTTTTAAGAAATTACCCATCAACTAAAGCACTGTTAGCCACCCTTAGTGGGATTACAAATCCCAAGCAATCAGAACCCTTTCCCTCTGCAACTCCCTTCCTACTAGGAAAGAATTCATATTCCCTCAGTTAGAGCAATTTCCAGGAAGAGCTGACTCCTTTTATTTGAATTTCTGTCTTGAGGATCAAAATAATGAGGTTACTAAGGTGGCAGCGAAATTCTTTTATGTCGCTATTAGACTAAGATCTTGTTTAATTCACAGGAGCTATTGTTTTGTCCTGATTATTATGTATTATATAACTGTTGGCATATTGTGTTTTTAATCTTGTTTTAATCTTTGTATGTTCTCTTTATGGCCTATGGCTGTAATAAATTGATTGATTGAACTCCCTTCCATTTCCAGCTTAGAGATAAAGCAGCTATTATTTTGCTTAACCAATAGAATAATAGGAATAGAGGCTGGCCAGCAACAAGAATTAAAGGAAAACATGATGATCGATTAGGTGGACAATAAGGATAGATCTTATTTAGAGAGCAATACATAAAGTTCTCTAATAAATTATATGAAAGCCAACAGATAGACTAAAAACTAGCCATCTTTATAATCCTGCCATATGGAATATCAGAAGCTTGTGTTGGTCATGGAGTGTATGCAAAACAACACAATGGGTTCTGAAGACAGACAATTTTTAAAAGTATATTCCACAGGGTACAACAAATACATGCATACAATACATATACATATATACAAAAATGTTACTTTCAAAATATGAAAGTCATCTGGAGATTTGGGCTGAGGAGATTCTATGCAGGTAGTGGCAAGTTTGAACTGTTTTCTGCCAGCTGTGAAGGACTAATGTGACAAAACTGAAACTTAATCCAAAATAGAGGTTTAACCACATCAGATAGTAACTGCATTTTTGTCCTCTTGTCTCATATTTCTGTCCATGCCACATGATCAGGTAGAGAAGCTCTCCTGTGCATTCTACCACCCTCTAGAGCACAGTTTGAGGTGACATGCAGGAGGACCTTTTCTGCTGTTGCCCCTTCTGTGCCTGCTGTATTAGTGCAGAGGGCAGTACCAGCACACACAAAGTGCAGATCTTCATAAGAAGCACTGGTTTCGTTAGGATGACAGCTAATGAATTTGTTTGTAAGCTGCTTCGGATTCACTATATAAGGGTAAACATATTTTTTTTAAATTACAATAATTACAAACATGAATAATAAAGCTAATTAATTAATTTTATTAATTAAATAAATAAATAAATAATCAATTACAAACATGAATAATAAAGCTGATACATAATGACATTCATTAACCATCCTTCCAGATATGTAAATAATTAGATGGAGGAGAATGACTGAAATTATCTTGATTTGTGAACAAAATGAAATCTGACCATATCATGAAAAAATAATTAGAATTCGCTTGACCCACTCGAAGGTGGATTATATGGGTCAATTTTTCAGATATGGCAATATGCCACATAAACTGAACGTATTTTAAATTTTAAAACCTACAAGCCTTTAAAAAAAAAAAACAGATTCAAAATGTTTCAGTCGCATTGCACTCAGTATTTGACTTCCTGCAAGTCTAGAGGTTTATATTTTATCATTGACTGTGGTCAGGTATGATATCTCCAGGGAATTAGGTAGCTGACACATCAAGAAGTGGTAAACATGACTCTTATTCTTGCATCAGGGTGTCACAAGGGCAGGGCTTTCTCAAAGGTAGTTCCACATTTGGGAATGCCCTTCAGAACAAGGGCTGTCTAGCCCCAGTGACTGGCTGGCTGTTTAAGGTGATCTTCAGACACTGCTTATTTTCTGCTTTGCTGTTGATTTATTTTTGTGATTGTTGGATTAATGAAATCTTAGGGTTATGAGTTTTTTGCATACCTTTTGCAGCTGTAAATTTTGTAGATTTGTTTGATATTTTTGCTTTTCATTTTGCTTTGTTTGGATTTTGATGTTTTACTGTTTTTATGACCTTTCATGTTTTCTGTTTAAAGTTTCTTTTACAAAGTTAAAGTAGGGTATACATTGAACAAAGAAAGTATGAAGAAAGCACCACACTATTTGCATGTTGAAAACCAGTGACTTTCCACTGGTTTTTACATCAGCAAAACTAGCAACATTCTGAATAAGCTCATAGCTCAAGAGCACTCTGATTTAGAAAAGGAATGTGATAGTGCTTATAAACACTTTTAGAACCTCCTCCTTGCTACTGGGGAATTAATCAGCCAAAGTAAACCGTGAGCTTTCTGCAGGAATCTTTTAAAATGATACAATCACTATGTGTACATTATTTTTATTTGCACTTATATAGTAACTTCTTTGTTACGGTTTGTGTTAGGCAGGATGCAGCCAGACCACCATTTGTTTAATTCAGTTTTGCACCTCATTTGTCCTAGTACTTTATTTGGGTTCAGACTCTTAATTTGTTTCTATAATAAATGCTTTTTTGGATATATATTTTTGCAGAACTGCAGTGTGTGCCAAAATAGGTGAGAGAATATAGAATTGTGAAGCATCCAGGAAATTTATCTGAACATCTTAATTTCTTGGGAACTTCACAATCCTGCGTTCTGCCATTACACGTGTAACATTAAGAGGTCTCTGTGGCTTGCCAGAATAACCTTTCACACAGACACATAGACAGCAAACACCATCTCTCTTCCAAGTAGGCTAAGGGAAGAGAGTAGCTAAGTGGCTATATTTGAAGGGTATAATGAAGCATCAAAAATAGCATAGCAAGTGTGGCTAGTAACATTAATGGCAGGAAGAATAAAAAAGAACATCCCTCTAGTGGCTCAAACATATTGGGGATTTCCCTCCCCAGTCTCCACAGAAACTATGTTGCAGACAGTTCAAGCTGACTCAAATTAATGCAGCATTACCTCATCCACTCCTCTGATCCCTGAAGTGTAGGAACCTGGAAGCACCAAGAACTACTGGAGCATAAACCCAGCTATTGCTCTGTGTATGAAGCCAAATAATGCATGTCCACAGTAGCTATTAGGGGTGTGCATGGAACCAGCTGGCCCGGTTCGGTTCGAGTGCGAATCTGACCAGACCAGTTAGGTCCGGCCCCCCTTTGAACCCACCCCCCCATTCGATTTGGTCAGGGGGTGGTGGTTCATGATTTTTTAAAATTAAAAACAATTTTTTTATTTACCTCTAGCCCCTTCGGGGGGCTTCCTAAGGGCCACAGGGTGGTCCTTTAAGGTTCCCCTTCCCCCACCAGCCTCGGTAATCACCGCCAGAACCCGGTGTAGGCCCATTCTGGCCTCTGTAGCTCGGTGAGGTGGCCATGTTGCTTGCCACCACACATATGCAAATGGCCTCTGCGAGGCCTGGCATGGCCCAGGGCCTCACAGAGGCCATTTGCACATGCTCGAGGGCCATTTTCTTAATTTTTTTTAAAATGGCCACCGTGCATGTGCAAATGGCCTTTGTGAGGCCCTAAGCCGTGCCAGGCCTCGCAGAGGCCATTTGCACATGCACAGTGGCAGGCAACATGGCCGCCATACTGAGTTACAGAGGCCCGAACAGGCCAAAATCAGGGGTAAAAAAGGGCTGCAGCGGTGATTACTGAGGCCAGCAGGGGGAGGGGGAACCTTCGTGGACACCCCATAGCACTTAGGAAGCCCCCCGAAGGGGCTAGAGGTAAATAAATAATAATAATTTTGTTTTAAAATTGCGAACTGGCAGGGGGATTCAGTCCCAGTCCAGATGGAACTGGGGGTGGGGGGTGGGTTCGGTTTGACACCGAACCATTGAATCCCTGAACTGAACCCCCAAACTGGTTCACACATCCCTAGTAGCTATACTCCCACTTGAGCAGCAGGAAGTCGTCCATGGGGGATTTTCATCCATCTCCCCTTCCCACAGAAGTGCTCTGTGCAACCAATAATATTTATTTATTTATCTTTCTATTTATTTAAAACATTTATACCCCACCCCTCCAGTACATTACTGCTCGGGGCAGCTCACAACATTTATAGAACATTTACAATATAAAATCAGATTAATAAAATTAACCAAATTAAACAAGTTAAAATCCAAGCTCCCCTGCACATCTGCCCATGTTGCTAATGTGGTAGCACAGCCACTGCAGGTGTACACCCTTTGACTGTATGCCTGTTGTGTGCAATCAAATGTCAGTCACTGAGTAAAACTATTTTAAAAAGCAAAGGCCAATTAAAAAAATATTTCAGAGATATTACTACATGACTTCAAGGTGGAAAATCTCTGAAACTATTATGACGTAGCAACAAATGTCACACCAACATGCTATTTTTCAGTATCATATACAGATATTTTGATGGAAATGCTTTTAACTAGCAATGGCTAGGAGTCCAGCAAAACAACACATAGTACTTTGCTTTGGCCACTGATTAAAGTAACCTGAAGAGAACTGACCTTTAAAGCATTTAATCTGACATTTTAGCCCTAAGAAAATAACCATGGGTGGTTACAGTATATTATTTGATTTAAATAAGTAATAGAGGATGCTGTACAATATATATCTGAAATGCTGTTAAACATATCTGTCATGATATGTGCCAAAAGCTGGTGTTAAAACTGTCGCACAAAAAGCAGAACTGTAAGATGAAAGTCATTTTCACCTTTTGATCATGAACTTGAATTGTTTAGTATAGTAGAATTCAGGTTTAGCTTTTATCAAAACTATACCAGTTTTTCCATATCTCAAAACGAACATGAAACATCAGTACAGAATCTGCATATCTCTGCCACAAGACTATGTTGCATTTTCCCCCTTGGCCACATTAGATCATGGCTTCCCCAAAATCCTGGAAACCTTAATTGGTACTGATGTTAATTCATCAGAAGAATTGCAATCCGCAGAATTCCTGTTGAAAAGGGAACGACTTACTCCTGTTTAAGTCTGCAGTATACATAGGCCCACTATTATCACCATATATGACTCTGTAACATTGAATCACAAAACTATTTCAGAGTAACGGACATATTTTATTAAATATATATTAAATATGTTAATATATAATAAAATAATATATTTCTCATTCAAGTTCACATAATTAGATCTGGAATTATAAATACAATAGAAACAATTTCCAGCACTTCTGTAATCAATAGTGCCTTTTCAAATTCAAGTTGATATCTATTGGAACACATGATTTCTAAATATTTGGGCAAGTTCCTAGACATGCTGAAGCAAAGTCTGTAAACTAAAAGAAAAAGAATATCATAAAACCTTCAAAAACAACCACTACCCTGTGTTTGTTTCTCAAACTCTATAGTACATTGAGGGTAGGCTTGTGCATTTTGATTCGGGTACAAAACGTTTTTTGCTCAAAAATGGCAATTTCAGAGGTTTTGTAACCAAAACAAAATCAAGAATTAAAAAACAGATTTTTGTTTCCAAATCAAAATGACTGTGTTTCGGACATAATGCTTTGTTCTTTGGAAAAGCATTGCAATTGAAATTGACTTCTCTGACCCTCTCCACTCCAGCTGAGGCACTGAGTGATTAGCAGAAGATAAGATATGCAAAAAGCTGTTGAGCAGGTTTAGTTAAGTATGTGTTGTATTCAGTGTGATTGAAATGCAAACTGACATTGCAAAGGGAAGACAGCATTTTGAGACAGAAATACCCAAATATGTTTGGGAGCTCAATGCAATTCCAAAGCTCTTGCTAAAAGCCATGGTATAAATTGTGTGGAGAAGCTTTTTGAGAAGCTGGTTAGGAAAGTTCTGAAATTACACAGGTTTTCCTTTCCAAAGGTTTAGAAAGAATATCTTGACTTGCTCAGGGCTCTTTTGAAGTTATAGTGGTGTCTAAGTTTTGTTGCCCAAGTTGAGCAGTCTAATGTAATTTAGGCCACAATGTAATTTGGTGGGACATGATGTCTAAGCCAGTGGTTCACAACTTTTGTCATTGCAGGGACAGGTCATCCACATGGGACTACAGGAGACAAAAGGGGTGGGGGTGGGGAATATCCCTGTCAATCTATTGACATCCCCAGGAATCTTAGTTAGTTGCTTCTCTCTTTCTTGTAACCATGATCCATGGTTTTGCACTTTCTTAAATGCAGTGATGATAAATCCCAACAATTCTGAACAGTAGGCTGATTTGTTTGGGCTATGGCTCACTCCACTTCAGTTAAATGAACATGTGAAGCTGTTCCATAGTACCAAGGCAGTTTTATTTTATTTTTATTTATTGACTTTTTTATCCCACTCTTCCTCCAAGGATCCCAGAGCGGTGTACTACATACTTAGGTTTCTCCTCACAACAACCCTTTAAAGTAGGGTAGGCTGAGAGAAGTGACTGGCCCAGAGTCACCCAGCTGGTATCATGGCTGAATGGGGATATGAACTCAGGTCTCCCTGGTCCTAGTCCAGCACTCTAACCACTACACCACTCTGGCTCATTGGTCTATCTTGCTATCTCAAATGACCTGTGGTCACTGTTCCATGGGAAGGGAGTGCTTTTATTGAAAGATTGCTTGAATCCACAAATGGGTTGTGCTGCTGTGCTAGTGCCACAGGGACAGGCTCCCACCTGCTGCAAAATTCTCAAATAACTGTGCCAAAAAATTCAGTGTCGTTGTTGCTCATCATTCTCTTCACTCTTTCAACTTGTTTATGTGGGGCTTCAGAGGCAAAACACTGGGTTGGGTGGCAGTGCCCCAAGGGTGGTGCACCCAGATTCCAAATAGGGCAAAGGGCTGATTTCTTAGGAATTTTTGAGGTTTACACGTCTTTTAAGATTTCCCCCCATAGGGAATAATGGAGGTTTCAGCAGCCCCGTAACTCCACCTAGAAGGCACTGGGATGTCCCAAAGTGAGTGGTGGTGTAGTGCACAGAGGGTGCCAAACCCCCCCCCCCCGATTGCTAACCCATTGGGGTACTGGGCTTTGTTGTTTCTGAGGTGTTGAGTTTAGATTCTCTGGTAGCAAATGAGATTTTTAATGAAAAACCATGAATCCACTTGCATATGCTACTAGAGAATCTACTCTCAGAACACCTCTAGAACAAAAAAACCCTGTACTTCATGGGTTGGCAACCCATGTGGGTGGTTGGCACCCTATGTGCACTACACCGTCACTTGCTCTGGGCCACCCCAGTGCCCCTCAAGTGGAGTTATGGGACTGCAGGAACCTCCATTATACCCTACGAGGAAAATCTGAAAGACACGTAATTCCATTAATTCTTTAAAAATCAGCCCTTTGCCAAATTCCTCTGAAAAAATTGTGTTAGCTTCCTTGTACCAACTGGGCACTACCACCAACCACCCTCCACTCTGGGCCACCCCTCCCCCCCCCACATGCGTGAAGCTATACTTTTCCTGAAACTTTCATAATACCCTATGGGGAAAATCTGAAAGACGCGAAAACTTCAAAAATTCACCAAAAATCAACAGTTTGCCCAATTACTTTGAAATTTTTGTGGTAGCTTCCACTCATTGGGCACTATTACCCCCACCCACTCTTTTGACCATGTGACCCATTTTAAAATTTGAATTAATTCGGATTCAGATTCGGATTAATTCGGATACAAAACAAAACTGGGGTGATTCGGAAGGCTTAATTTCAGACAAAGTACAAAATGGGGTTGATTTGGATTTGGTACAAATAGAAACAGAAAAAATACAAAACGTGCAACCCTAACTGAGGGCACATAGATAAGAAAATACTAGAACTCCCCCTTCTTCATTAGGCTCACCACTAGCATGTCTGTGAGAGAGTGGCACAGCACTTCTGCTCATGTAAGGAAGGAAAGGAAGTTCCACATTTATCCCTTCATTGAAAGCACCCCCCACATTATTCCTTATACCTTTCCTGGGGTTTCCCAGTCCTCAGGATCAGCTTCCCTGTTCCCTTCATCTTGCAGGACAGACAACAGATTAAGAGAACAACTTGCTGCTTGTAGTTTTCTTGTTCCAAGACAAAGTCTGGAGAAGGGAAGCTTCTTCTTTGTTGCCAGCTTTTCTTTGGGGTGGGGTAGACAGCCAGGCTAGAATAATATTCTATGGGCAGCTCAACTTCCACACTTGGCAAACAAAACAAACAAACAAAAAACAGCCAGCCTAGTGGAAATCAGCAGCTGAGCAGGCTGTTTGCACTGCCTATATCCCTATTAGATTATATCCCTAACAGGTGGTATATTTATTAAATAAATAAATTAAATAAATAAATTAAATAAAAATAAATAAATAAAATTAAAATCTGTAGTTGAGAACAATGGAATTAAGCAGCTTACACACACTGTATAGGTACTTGTTGAAATGGAGGGCATGGGAAAAGAGAGATGGAATCAGCCTAAGGACCTTTATAGCAAATCTTCTGGATGGGCAGATTAGGAATTGTGGAGTAGTAAAGTTAAACAGTGATGCTACTCAAAAGGGAAACAGAGATCTTTTCCCTTTCTTACTTTCCAGAACCATCTCATACCCCCGCTATATAGAAACAACATTATCAGGTTCTAAGCTGACACCTAGTCCCAAAAGTAACCATCAGGCACAATCATCTGATCAAGGAATCCCTGTAGCATGTCAGATTATCCTGCAGGCCTCAGACCCTTCTCCTCCCCACCAGCATATTTAACAACAACAAACAACTGGAAATAAGTGTGAAAGAAAAACAAGTTCTAGTAAGAACTAATCTGCCTGCTTTCCTTTCACTATGATCTTAACCGATAATTACCATTTTCACAAGTTAGCCCACTTCATCCTTAAATGTTCACACACCTGCCATCTTGAACTGGGGTGGATGACATCATCACAAACTACATCGTTGAGGTGTCCCTTTGTAACTTTGTGTCACAACTCTACCAAATTTGGTTCAAATCAGTTAGGCAGTCCAGAAGTTAGTCCAGCTATGCCTCAAACGTGCATGCTTCCACCATCTTGAATAGGATGGATGACATCATTACAAACAACACCGCTGGGGTGTAGAACTAAGTAGTCTATGAGTCTGGCTGACTAATTCTTAGCTATCTTTGAGCTAGAAGTCACCTACCCTCTTTGAAAGCAAGTAATCTTACAAAAATTAGAGTTCCTTAAATTTGATCTGCTTTAGACAATATGATTTTAGCTGCCCAAGAGGATAATTTCTCCTTTTTTCAGAGTGTGTTTAGTGTGTGACGAGTCACCTTAAAGTGAAATGCCTGGCAGCAGCTCCAAATTGATGTTAACAAGAGTGACTTTTAGGTACATAAACCTAGCACACGTTTACTACTACTGCTATGATTATTTATAAAGTGGTTTATATAGAAAAAGCATAAGGAGAAGATTGCTCCCTATTCTCAAAGCTTCAGCTACTAACTTATTTTGAGTACAACAAATAAGCCAATAAATTAAGCCGATACATCAAACCAATAAGCATTTATCACAGAATCCATAGAATGTTGGAAGGGATTTTGGAAGTCATCTGCCTGCTGTTTGCATGAATCTAATTTGCCTCAGCATCACTGGCAGATGACCATCCAACCTCTGTCTGAAAATCAGAGAGCCCACTGCATACAATACTTTTCTTCTACATCAAGGCTTCATTTTATTGTCACAGTTTCCACACAATGTTCTTTCAAAAATATTGTACTTTAAAAGAGCCCTTAGCAGTACTTACCATATTTTTGTGCTAAAACTCTTTTTACCTCTTCATTATTACTACTGTTCTATTTCCAGAATAGACGTTGCATGCTTGCCCATATTATAGCTGATTAAATAGCTATAATTAAACTTTAAAGTACATAATATGTTGGAAGTTAATTGCTTAAGTCTTCATTAGCATCTGTGTGATGACTTTGTAAATTCAGATCTCCAAACTAAACTATGTAGTGAGTTTATCTACAATCCTTGCAAGTCCAGTCCAGTGCAGTACAGGGGGGGAAAGTGGATTTAATTTTTATAATGTTAAAAATTATAGTAGAATTAGTTGACCAGGTGCAGAGCATTTGCACCCCTAGTTCTCCCTGTCTCTCCTCTTATTTGCGCTCCCACCCCACCCCAGTTCACTTTCCCTCAGCAGCCGGCCTGGCCACCCCTTCTCCTCCACACCGCTTTTCCCTTGGGGCCACCTGGGTCACTGCTTCTCCTCCGCAGACGGGCCGCCGCTTGTCCCCAGCTGGCCGTCCCTGTCACTAATCGGCAGTTGCTCGTGAACTCCTGTGAGAGCTGCCACACATGGGATTAGTAACAGGTCTGTCTAGGAGAATTATATATAAAGAAGATTCCAGGGCACCAGGATACCATCATCATCAAATATCAGCATCACCAACTCCCATTATTGCCCAGGTTGGTCTCTGGGTCATCTCGGAGAGACCACGTTACTCCTTTACTGATGGAGTTACACTGGCTGCCAATAGGTTTCCGGGCAAAATACAAAGTGCTAGTTATAACTTATAAAGCCCTAAATGGCTTAGGCCCTGGGTATTTAAGAGAGCGTCTTCTTCACTACGAACCCCACCACCCATTCAGGAAATCTGAGGAGGTCTGTCTCCAGTTACCGCCAACTCGTTTGGTGGTCACACAGAGACGGGCTTTCTTGGTCGCTGCCCCGAGATTGTGGAATGCGCTCCCTGCCAAGTTACGATCTTCCCCATCTCTGGCTATTTTTAAAAAACATTTGAAAACCCTTTTTTTACCCAAGCCTTCTCATTAAAAAGTAGTGTTTGTTAATTTTATGGTTTTTAAATTATTGTATTATTTTAACTTTTATATGTGTTTTAATTGTTGTTAGCCACCCAGAGACATAAGTTTGGGCGGGCTATAGATTTAATAAACAAACAAACAAACATGGCTTTTTCAGAGGCCAGGTCCATGGCTCTATAGAGATGACTGCAATAATGTTCCCGGTTGTCACCTGAATAGGAACAGCATTGCAGATGATGTTACAGTATTATATGTTATAGTATTACAGAATGTAGTAGACTGATCTAAAGGTTCTGAGCAGGCCAGAATGGGGTGTGGGGACCAACACAGAGGATGGGTACAGAAAGTGTTCATGATACAACATGCTTTGCATCAACTGATTTAATCTCTCTTACAGAGAGAAAATCCCCATAAGATGGACACAGATTTATCCCAGAGGATGCCATAAAAGCCTCTTTTTAGACTTCCATTCTCAAAGCTTAGATAATATAGATATGAATTCAGATTCCAAGGATATAAACAATAAAGGGACCTACAAATCAGGCATCTAGCAAGGCCACCACTAAGGCAAATAGTAGCCTACAAAACAATCAAAAGTGCCCACCCAGTCTGTAAAACACAGCTGATCAGGATGACTTGTGGAAGAAATGCAAATGTAATCTACAAAAAAGGCTTTAATAAATGTTATGTATATAAGATATAAAGATGAGTAAATGGTCACCTATCATAGCATGCTTATTCTTCTTCCACACTGTTTTGCTCCCAACTGAGACTTCCCATTGTCCAAGGACCTCAAAAACCTGATTGAGTCATAGGACCTCAAACACCTAAATTGTTCCACAAGAGAAAGTATGGTTGCATAAAGTGTTTAGATGTTACAACTTCCATATGGAGTACCACAGTGGCAAGACATTTACAGCAGTGCCCAGATGGGTAGGGAAGGTAACGCCTGAATCAGCCATAAGTCTCAAACATTTTGGAACCTTATAGTCAAATCCTGGATTTTAGGTTTCTAGATATCTAATAGCTTAAAGGAATTTATGTATGGCATAATGTGAAAAATCTGTTTTGACCTAGTTTGTTTTTCAAGTTGTATCCAGTACCTTGTATGTTCCTATATCCAAGCCTGATAAAGTGATGTTAGGTTGACAAGCTTGCACTGCAGTATCTATGCATGTTGTTTCTTGCAGATTCATGTAAAATTAAAATATTGTTCCTTTGAATAGTGTAATTTTTAGAAAATGTATTGTTCTTTGTGAATCATGGAACACAAATAATAGGATGCATATATTGTTGGGCCTTCTTGTGTGCTTTGTTCTTCATATACTTGCACAATCTAACTACACAGCTAATTATATGCTAAAACCACTTCTAATTTAGTCCTAGAAGACAGATTGTTGTGTGGAGGACAGTGACTGGGAGTGCAGGGTCTATCTTCTATGAATGAATAAGTGGGCCTACCAGCTGCCCAGTCAGCTTGACAGTCCCCTCTGGCCCTAGAGATAGCAATCAAAATTAACCATATGATTGGCTTGGCTTTTGTTTTTACATCTAAATAAAAAAATGTAGAATGTAGAATTTGCTTAATTTGCAAGAAAAATTGAGTTGATCAAACTCAATACAATAGTAATTTGGAAGTGATATTAACTGACATAATTAAGTCATTGAATCCTACACAATGAGCAGACATGTTTAAGGTGGGTTGCTTCAGTCAACAGTATCTTTGCCAATTCACCAGTCTAGAAAAAGATAACAATAATTGAGAATAAGACCCTTTGGACTCTAATTTTCTCATTTCTCATATTTGGCATAGAAGTTGTCTCCTAACAGTCCAAAATGCATTGCAAAGAAAGAGTTGTTTGTTTGTTTTTAAGGCAGGGGCAGTCAGCCAGATTTAAAGATGGGATCCCTGGTGAGGCCATGCTGTAAACTGCCTTACGATAGCCACAAACATGTTATTCAAACAAAGTGTTTGTTACAATTACAACATGTTATCTTGTACTGTAACAAGGTATTTTGTTGAAACACAGGTTGCATTAGGTAGTGAGCAACAGTCATCCTCCTGGTTATCTCAAAATGTCCCTCCCCTAGGCCTCGTGCAGAGGGGAGGGGGTTTGTCTCGGCCCTGCTCTGCCCTGAGCCCAAAAGTAGAGCCTTCTGATTGGCCTGAGGTGGTTTGGGGGAGGGGCCCGGGACCATTGGTCTTTGGTTCCCGCCCCTAGTCTCTCAGTCTGGGCTCGATGTTCGTTAGTGTAGGAGCTAGTTGACAGAGCTCCTACACTGCAGTGCTGCTTGGGCAGCAGTGTTTGGGCTTTGGCCCCTGTTTGACCCCATTAGGGCATTGGGGGTGCTTGGACATAGGTGGGGGTTGGGCTTGTAGCTGGGCGGGCTTGGTTGGCAACATTGGCTGCATGGGCCACCTTCCCCTCCCCCTCTTTGGGGGATTGGCTAGCACTGTAGGGCTTTATTGTTTGGGTGGGCATTGTCAGCAGCAATTTTAAGGCGGCCCCTGGCAGTGGGTAGCCTGGCTGGGCCTTTTCAACTGGGCCCTCTGGTGGTTGGTGTTCATGTCCCCTTGGTGGTGGTAGGCCTGGTTTGGCCTTTTCAACAATTATCGGCCTCCTGGTGGTGGGTGGCTGGCTGGCTGGGGTTTTCAGCAAAGTGTTCACGTCCCCCTGGTGATGATAGGCCTGGTTTGGCCTTTTTGCTGCAGAGTGGTTATTGGCCCCCTAGTGGCTGGGACTGGGTGGTTTGGCCTTTTTTCTGCAGAGTGGTTGATGGCCCCCTGGTGGCTGGGACTGGGTTTTTTCTGCTTATTCCTGGGTTGATTTTACTAAGGCAGATGCCTAAGAAAGCCCAAGGTAAAACTGGTGGGCGGCCTATTCGACAGCCCAAGCGGCCTGCTCCTCCCCCCACTCATCGGATTATGAGGATGAAGAAATGGTCCTTGTTTGGGGGCTGATTAACTGGATGGAGGCTTTAGAGAAAGTCAAGGCCGCTCCCTCTGATAAGGGTGCTGGCCCGTCAGGTGCACCCAAGAAGGTTCCTTGGCACACTCGTGGGGCTGCTAGGACGCATTTACTAAAATCTATTTCCAACAGGTTGGAAACGCTGGAGAGGGGTGAGGGCCCATCTGGCCCTGTTGTTCCTGTTGATCCAGAGGATCCTAGATTGGCTGTTCCTGGTGCTCCTGTTCCGGCGGTCCCTTTTCCTGCGGCTCCAGTGTTGCCAATGCCTTTGGATCCATCAGTGCCTCTGCCTTCGGATCTGCTGGCACCTATTGCACCGGATAAGCCCATTGCACCGGATAAGCCCATTGCACCTACACCTCCTGGCGGTACCGGCCAGTGGTCTTCTTTGTTTATATTCTTAAATATAAACATATTTACTTTGTTGTTTAGGGAGCCGGAGGTAAAACATAAAGAAGGTGAGTCATGTAAGGAGCATGAATCCACAAAGCATAAGCCAGTTGGAAAAACAGGCTTTCCGGCTTCACAATCTATATGGGGGTGATATTGCAGGCTCAGCCTGCTAGGGGGCCTGCGCTTCTTAAATACATGGATATTATTCACCGGGCCGTTTCGGATTTTGCCGGCCCAGCCTGGATTAGATGTGATGAAAGTTTTCGAATGCGTGCAGCGCTAGACCCTACCCTTCCCTGGAACATGCCTTTGCAAAAGCTTGTGGCTAGTGATTATATGTCCTTCCCGCCCGGTCAACGGGGATTGCTCGGACAGTGGACACTTGCTTTCTAGGGCGCATGGGGTTTCATCTGCCGTGGCAGCGGGTCAATAGTGGGTTCAACCCCACTTGGTCTGCTGGAAGTTTAACAATGGTGGCCGTTGCTCCAGGCCGATGTGTCACTTCAGACACGTGTGTGGGCTCTGTGGTGCTAAACATCCGAGTTCCATCTGCCCCAGGGCCAAGCCTGGGGGAGCAGGATTGAAGTTCAGGGGAGGTGGCACTAAGAAAGGGGGTCCCCCTCCACCCCCTATGGGAAAAGGACCCCAGCCCAATAAGGCTTGAGGTCTTTGAGCACTTGTTCTTGGATTATCCAGATAGGGAGGCTGCTTTTTATTTAATTTCAGGTTTCAGGGATGGTTTTCTGATTCCTTCTAGTTCTCGCCAAGTACCGGCTACGTCCCGCAACCTAAAATCCGTAGTGGGCATGGAGCCTGTTGTCATTAAGAAGATTAAGAAGGAGGTGGACACCGGTAGGGTGATGGGGCAGTTTGCCCGCCCCCCCCTTCCTGGAGTTGAGAGTTTCTCCCTTGGGGGTGGTGCCCAAGAAGGCACCCAGGGAATTCTGTTTGATCCACCATTTGTCACACCCTAGGGGTTCTTCCATCAATGACGGAATCCCGGATGCGCTCTGCACAGTGCGCTACACTTCTTTTGATGCAGCGGTCCATTTGGTCAGGGACCGTGGGGTCGGGGCATTATTGGCCAAGTGTGATATAGAGTCCGCCTTCTGCCTGCTGCCTGTTCATCCTTTAGATTTTGATTTGTTGGGCTTCGCTTATGCGGGTCAATTTTATTTTGACCGTGCTTTCCCTATGGGCTGCTCTATTTCATGTGCAGCCTTTGAGGCTTTTAGCACCTTTCTGGAATGGGCAGTGAGGTGGAGGGCGGGCTTAGTATTCATGGCTCATTCTTTAGATGATTTTCTTTTTGCAGGGAGGGGCGATTCTTTTGAATGCCAACACCTGCTGCATTGCTTTATGGATTTGGCATGGGACCTGGGTGTCCCCTTGGCCAAGGACAAGACAGAAGGGCCGGTCACATGGCTGTCCTTTTTGGGAATCGAACTCGATACCCTGGCGGGTTGCTTTTGTTTGCCACAGGCTAAGTTGGGGGTCCTGCTGGACTTAGTTAGGGCTCTTGGGCATGCCCGTAAGGCTACTCTGAGGGAGCTTGAGGTGGTGGCGGGGCACCTTAACTTTGCCTGTAGGGTTGTAGTTCCTGGTAGGGCCTTTTTGAGCCACATTTATGATCTCATGATGGGGCTTCGTGCCCCACACCACAGGGTTTGCATTGCATTACAGAGGGTGTTAGGGCAGACTTGGCTGTCTGGGAGACATTTTTGCAGGGATTTAATGGTGTTTCATTTTGGAGGGGCGAACAGCTCCTTGAGGCCGACCTACAGGTGCATTTGGATGCTGCGGGTGGCGTGGGATGTGGGGTGTTCTTCAGGGATCGGTGGTGCATGGCACGCTGGCCTGCGGATTGGGCCCAGCGGGGGGTAACGCGAGACTTGATCTTCCTGGAGTTTTTTCCTATCGTAGTGGCGGTACACCTTTGAACTGAGGAGTTGCCAGTTCCACGGTTTGGTTCTGGTGCAATAACCACGTGGTAGTCCAGGTGGTCAACTCTCAAACCTCCCGCTTTAAGAGGGTGATGGGGTTAATGAGGGTTTTTGTACTGCAGTGCCTTCAGGCCAACATTTTGTTTTTGGCCCGCCATGTTCCCGGGATCCAGAATGACATTGCTGATGCCCTGTCTCGCTTTCAGGTTCAGGGAGTTAGTGCCCGAGTCAGCTCTGGATCCGGATCCCATGCCTGCCTTTCTGTGGCGTCTTGGCAAGCAGAGGCCCAGCAGGCCATAGCTGCTTCATTGGCGCCGGGCACTAGGGTGAGTTACGCTGCTAGGATAGCTGCTTTCTCCAGCTTTTGGAAATTGGCAGGCTTAGAAGAGGAGTGGCCTCTACTGGTAGTGCATTTACTGCAGTTTTTGGACCACTTACATGGGGCGGAACGGGCAGTGTCCACGTTAGGTGGCTACATGGCAGCATTGTCCTTACAAACCAGGGAGTGGAGGATCGTTCTAGTGACCCCAGGGTGAGGAGGATATTGAAGGGTTGGTCCTGGGGACTCCATGTGGCCAAGGACAGCAGGCTGCCATTTACTCTTGATCTGGTGGTGGTGCTGGTTAGGTGCTTGCCGGGCTGTTGCGAGTCACCATGGGAGGTCCTCCTTTTTCAGGCAGATGTGCTGGTGGCTTTTTTTGGAGCCTTTAGGCCATCAGAGATTCTGCCACGGAGTGGGCATTCCCCTAGAGACCGCTGCTTACAGCTTGCCGATTTGTCATTGATGGATGACAAAGAAGCGCGGCTGTTTCTACACTGTTCCAAGACAGATAAGAGGGGTAGGGGTCAGGTGGTTAGGCTGGCGGCAGCCAGCAATCCTACGTTTTGCCTGGTAGCGGCTTTAAGGCACTATGTGGAGCTGGGACCCATTGTGGGTGGATGCCTTTTCATGCATGAGAGTAAGGATCCCCTGACCCAGTATCAGTTCTTGGTGGTTATTAGGAAGGCCTTGGCAATGGAAGGGGTCCCAATGGGTGGACTTACATTGCATTCCTTCTGGACTGGGGCTGCCACCATAGCTGCTCTCATGGGGATGCGGGAGGATGTGGTTCAGCAAATTGGGCGGTGGAAATCCGCAGCAGTGAGTCGCTATGTGCACTAGTTGAAATGGTTGTTGCCATTGTTTACATTTTGTTTTCTTGGCAGGTGCTAGATGCCAGCGATTGAACCTGGGACCTTCTGAATGTAAAGCAGATGCTCTAATACTGACCAAATGCTTTAATATGTTCTAGCATCAAGCAGCTTTTAGTTCAAAAAGCCTGAAATCTTATGCATTCTTGTAAGAATGCTTATAAGCAAGTTCCCTTGAACAAAGTGAAACTTGCTTCTGAGTAAACATACAAAGTGTTGGGTTGTAAAGCTACACTTTTATGCTGCTTTGGTCTAAGGTTGTTTAAATGTTTCCATTCACACTACAGTTCCTTTCTTCTATGATACAGTATTGGCTTCTATGTTTTAAAAGCAAGACATTTTAAAATTAGTTTTTAACCATCAAGAATAAAACTCTATTACAGAGTTGCTGTTCCACTCTCCATGGCTCAAGTTAAATGGCAGCTGAAAACTACTGTCCTCTCCCATCTCCATAAAAGGAGTCCCTTAAACATTCAAGTCTGTATTTGGGCAGGTCTTCAATGGAAGAGAATCCATCACTGAGGGAAGATCAATATGAATTTCTGGCATTCATGAATTCTAGATTTCATATGTGGCGATGTCAAGTCACTCAGCAGTGCTCTCATCTAATCTAAGCAGCAGCAATAAAGAATGTCACTTTACACCATTCAGACACTTTAAAATGGACTCACATGGAATTAGTGCATCTGACAATTCAAGCCTTTTAATATGTGTGAAGCATGCCTTGACAAATGAGGATGTGCTTCTCACACATCCGTTTTCTAGTAACACATTGCAAAATAAGGCAATAGCTTGACACAAGCATAACAAAAATGTTATGCCACCTTTTCCCGAAGCAGCTAGTGGAAATTAGAGGCTTATCAGCATGAAGCACATATGCAAGAACTGTTCTCAGTTTGTGTAGTCTGAAATTTGAACTACCTGAAGGAGCAGTCTCTATGAGCAAGAGTAACTAAGAAATATTTTATGAACTGCAAGCTCATATAACTTGTTCCTATGTGTGCAAAATCCTCCTCACTGCAGATCTGCCTCACTTCTAAGGACCACCTTAAAAGGTGATGGAACCAAGGACTGATGCAAATAAAAGGCAGACAGTAAATGTATTAATCCAAGAAGCTATTCAGAGCACTAGTGTGTTTTTGGTTATAAGGATTTTCTTCAGGACAATAATATATGTGAAATGTAGATACCACAGCCAGCCAGTCTGGTGTAGGGACAAAATGCTGGAGAAGGAGTTAAGAGACCCAGCTTAAAATCCTTACTCTGCCCTACATAAGAACAGCCCTGCTGGATCAGGCCCAAACCCATCTAGTCCAACATCCTGTATCCCAGGGTGGCCCACCAGATGCCTCTTGGGCCAGTCACTATCTCTCAACCTAACTCAATTCACAGGGTTGTTGCAAGGATTTTTTTTTTTTTTAGGTGCTGCCTTGAACTACTTGGAGTAAAGACAAAATAGAAAGGTAAAACCCCACCATCATCACTCACCTAGGCAAAACAGCCGTAGTGCCAAACTAGATCCTACCTTAATGTAATTAGCACTGTTAGGTTTTAATTTTATTTTTAAAATAGCAGCTGGATTGAACTGGGACTGTGCATTTGTGGGGGGAATAGAGGGAATTTAGCCTTATCCTCTTCCATAGTCTTGATCTGGATCTCCCTGTGACTTCTGTCTGCCAAGAAAAAAAACTTCAGTTGACTGTGAGTTTAATTCCTTGTCAGATAGCACCTGTCTTAGAGGGGAAGCAGGATTGCAACTGTGGTATGGGTATTGGGTAAAGGTCCTTGACTCCTTTGCTTTGGCCCTGATCTACTGAGGATCAATGCAGCTCTTACTTTTACTTTTAAAAGTAGCCAGCATGGTGTAGTGGTTAGAGTGCTGGACCGGGAAGACCCAAGTTCAAATCCCCAACAATGAAACTCACTGGGTGTCTCTAGGCCAGTCACTTCTCTCTCAGCCTAACCTACTTCACAGGGTTGTTGTGAGGAGAAACTTAAGTATGTAGTATACCATTCTGCGCTCCTTGGAGGAAGAGTGGGATAAAAAATGTTTTTAAAAAGAAAAAAGAAAAAAGAAAGTTAAGCCTATAAATGCTAATGACAGAATTAACCAGTAATCTACACTGATCCATCTGATGACTTTTCCAGTTCCTAGGCCCATTATAAGATTTTCTCCAAAATGGTTTCTTTTTCTTTCACTAAAATTTTAGAGCTGGTTTAGATGTTACATTCACCATTGGGATCAGCATCTCCTACCTCCTATCTTTCAGTACAATTTATTTGAATTCATGATATAAACCATCACTATCACACAGACTTGCATAGGTCATTGCTCAGACAGGTCACCGTTCAGTCTATTAGTCTTGAGAAGCTATGCCAGTGATCTTTACTGTTTTTCAAATAGGGGCTACTTTGGCAACAAAACAACAACCCTTTAATAGGAGAGGTATTTCACACTGTGCTGACCTCTGCACAATGCAGCACTTTCCCCAATGCTGTGGATGGGTCCTTTAAAAGAAACAGATACCAGAGCAATCTTGGTGACACAAATCATGTCACCACATTACATTAGATTGTAATTTTTTTAGACTGTAAGCCCTTTAGGGACAGGGAACCATCTTATTTGTGTATTATTTATTTTTCTATGTAAACCGCTTTGGAAACTTTGTTGAAAAGCGGTATATAAATAGTAGTAGTAGTAGTAGTAGTAGTGATGATGCAAATGGCCTTTGTGTACACACCGAGGTCATGAAAAATGGCATCTGCACATTCGCAGAGGTCCAAACCAGGCTGCAGCTGGCCTAGGCTATCATTTGGGAGGCCAGCAGATGGGTTGGAGGAGCCCTCACAACCAATGTCTCTACTAGCGACGTGCAAGAATCGTCTTGGTGCCTCTATGTGAGGTGCCAAAACAATTTGAGTTCCTCTGGCTGAAACCTTTGGGCTGGGGGCAAGCGGGTACTTTAAATAGAGGGAGGCAGTTCTTACCTGCCCCTCCGGCGCTCCTCCGTAGTGCGATCACTTCCAAATGACCCTTCCGGGTCTGCAGAGAAGCCATGCCACAGGCTTCCTGCATCCCATGGGTGTTGTCATCATGTAATGGCATTGGCACATGCGCAGCAGTGAGGTTGTGACACTGCTGCCGCCCGCAGGATGCTGGGAACAGGAAACTTCCTGTTCCCATGCAGGAAGTCCTAGCATGGCATGGCTTATTTGCAGAGATGGTGTGGCCATTCGGAAGCAACAGTGATGCAGTGGGATGCCAAAGGAGCACCGGAGGGGCAGGCAAGACCTGTCTCCTTCCACTCTGCACTCCCGGAGATGTGCACAAAACACTTCATGCACATCCCTAGTTTCCACTGCTGTCTGTGCCACCCCCCCGCCGCCTGAAATTTAAAGGCTACAAGTACCTTTTCTCTTCCCCCTCCCACTTTACTCTAGGGAATGCCCTGTACTTATAAAGGGGAATCCTCAATGGATTTACAAGTATACCCACCAAGCTGAACTGGACCGGACCTGGTTTGGCCGAGCCAGAAGCTGGACTGGGCTGGACTGGTTCTACTCCAGTCCGGATTCGAACTGAGCAGACCAAACCAGTTCCATTTGTATCCTTAATAAACACTACAATCCTATTTAGTCCTTCAAAATTCAAGGGGAAAAAATTAAACTAACATTCTAACACAGACATTTTATTTTATTTTTAATTTAATAATGCTTCTAACATTAGTTTAGAAGCTTAAATTTAATTAGTTCCCAAAGTTTAGCAGCTTTGGAAATTCTGCAAGTTAAATCAACATTGCAATCTAATTGCCTTGTATAAAATAACTAACATAAAATTAAAACTGTATAAGTAACTTGTTAGGACTTGTTCAGCATACGCTTTTTAAACTTCTATATGACTAACAGTACAAAGTAGTACAAAGGCTAGTAGAAAAAAAACCCCTATCCTTAAGCATCTTAATATGGCTTGCATGAGGAAAGGCCTGTAACCAAATACTGCATAATGAATATTTCAGAATCAACTGCCTAGTGGCACATTAAGACATTGTTACACCAGACTTAAATTTCCAGTTCACCCAGATCCTAAACACATTTACCCTTTCATTTCAACAGGTCTTACTTCCAAGGATGTCTTCTACTGTGCCGACTTGGATTCTGAGATGTTTAGAATCTAAGATTGACTATTCTATATTATGTGACACATTTAAAATAAATACTACACTACAACAATAAAGCAGTTGCACTGTGCTCTTTTCATTTTCAATTGCCTGGATAAGTGGAAAGCTTCTTGCTTTGCTTCCCATAATTTAACACACATGAAAATTGTGGTTTAAACAACAATCAAACTAGTTAGGGGTCAAATTTTCAGGATTTACTTAAACCAGAGCTTCACAGATCAGACATCTCAGGAAACTGTTATTTAACTTGCTGGGAAGTTTCCATTTAGCCAGGTGCAATAGGATAGCACTTGGGCTTGTCAGTTCTTCCTCGATGATTTACAATTCAACAACCTAAGACCTGCTGCATCATCTGAACTGAGCCAATGTCAACTGCTCTTTCAACTCCATCCTAAATGCACACATTACTGGAACACCAGCTAGTGGTCGTCTAAGGATCAGTTGTTGCCACAACTGCCAAATTCTCTCCAAAAAATATTTTAAAATGGAATATAATGAAAGTCTTTTCTACTTAACCTTTTCTATCTTTCATGTATTTAGTATCAGATTGCAGGTATAGCTACATGTACTCTAAGTTTCTCAGCAATGGAGTAATACCAACTGGACATCATCATCTTGGAAGTTTTAAGGAAATATTGTAGCTTTGGGAGATGTGATAGGATAAGGCATCTGACTTCAGGGAGCAGGTTGTCCTAGATGACTGACAGATATACTTTCAACCATATAATTTTAAGGTGCACTGAGGGCGCTAAACTGTAGAAAATAGGCATGATAGGACAGTCATGTGCATTTTATTCATATACACAATGAAAAGCATGAGGTGGGAATGGCTCTATTTTAACTTTTACATGAAATGGAGCATATGGACAAGTTAAGCTTATTTCATTGCGCTCCATTACTTCAAGCAATTTTATCCCCAGCCTGGCTCACTTTTCCCTGTTGGGCTGGGTGGGGGGGGATGGCTTTAAGCCATGCAGCACAGTGAAGTAAGTGGGTGGAGGGGACAAGGTTTTGTTTCCCTTACAGCTCATTTAGTGCAGACAGACAGACTCATCACATTTTATATGTGACTAGGACAGACCCAGGAATACATGTACATGGCTGTCCTGTCATGCCTAGTTGGTCCTTAACTTCAGTTTACTTAGGCTTGTCTTCAGAGGCTGTATTTGTAAACAAATGTTTAACCTTTCAATACAATACTAATGGGGTTTCGGGGAAAGGTTAAAAATGTGTTAAAAATCATCCGCTTACCCATTTCTTTTCTGGTTTGGGTGTTAGGTAGCACCCATCATGCCCTACCACACAACCCAATTCAGTGTCCCTAGGAGCTACCCATGGGGAACAATGAGGTGTTTCGAGTTTCCTCATTGTTTTCTATGGACAAAACACTTGAAAGCTTGTGTTGTTTCAGCCTATAAGGCACTGTTTATTTTCACATATGCAGAAAAGTCTTTCAATGAAGCACGAGTCTTTCCTAGTGAAAGCTCTGAGACTCATAAATATTTGATTAAGACTATAACAAATTGGCTTAACACTGGGGGAAAAAACCATCATGATGGGGACCCATCTGGTAGATGAGTCATGTGTAGCTATGGACCATCTGGGATTTGAACTTTCTACCTGACCCGTGGCTGGACAGTGTTTGTTGTTCTAATTGTTTAATTAGCAAGATCTATGCTTCAAAGGAGCAGGGAACACACACTTTAAAAAGGAAAAAAGAAACAAAGCAAGCTCTGACTTGAGATCTTGCCATGTGTTTTACTACTTTTCACTTTCAAGAGCTAAACAAGCAATCTTAAGTGTTATATAAATGAACTGAATCTAGGACTTGATTATACAAAATATTTCTGAGCAATTGGGAAGCATTGGTTCAGAATGCACATCACCAGATATGGAAAAGTAACGGCTTGAGCAAATATTTGTGCATTCAAATACCAAAAAGAAATTTCTGGGTAATTTGTTACTATTAAGAAACTGTCAGTACAACTGGAACTGACAAAACACAAAGGTATTTATTTTTAAATGGTTAAGATATGCCATTAATAAGAAGAAAGCTTCCTTGTTTTGATGAACTGGTTTACCTATATTGTATTTTTATTAAAAAACAAGCTGTCAATATGGTCCAAGGACTTTATGGTGTAAAATTCAGAAGGAAAAGGTGGAACAGCATAGTGGTTTACTGACACATGAACTTTGTGTACCTAAAGTCTCTTCCCAACAGAGATATCTAGTGCTTCTACCCAGGACTACATGAGGCCCAATTCAAAATGTGATACTCACCATACAAAAAAACCTCAAACACACACACAAAGCAACCCTTACTCATTCAATTCAATCATTTTAAAAACAAGTCACTGTGCCTCTATTAATATGAGTATTCAGCTGGGCCATGATCCTTGAAGTGCTAATCCACATGAAAGAAAGAAAAGGAGGGGGGGTTGAATGGGACAGCCTATTCCTCAACATCTCAGTCTTGTGAGATAGAAACTGCATCTCCCTACCTCAGTTCTGACATGGACCAGTTTGCATCTCTCTTGGAAATGTGGAAGTTCTGCTTTAGATGCCATTGAGATGTAGAGGAAGAGGAAGCATGAGGCACTTCCTTCACAGCACTAAAATACAAGGATGCCCTAAGATTTAGTAGGAATAGCAGTTCCTCCTTCCCCACCCGCCATCACAAGGTATCAGGGTTGGGAATAAAAACCACAGAGGAGTTTGACAGGATAACACAAGATTCCAATAAAAATGATAATGTCTAGAAACTACTTCATTTGAACAGGTCCTGAGACTCAATTTAAAATGTGTGCGTACCCCCAATCCTCACCAAAACAAACATTTCAAGAGGGGGAAAACCTCAGCATTCCTTAGGCCAACAGTGTTTAAATAATACATATTGCTTTCAAACAATGGAAACAGATATACATTACACTTAATATTTTTCAATAATATTCTTTTTAGTATAACCATGGTCATAGTTTTAGTATAACTAGTGTAGTATACTTTTTTAAAAATCCAACCTTATTCCAATAAGGTATTCCAGTATTCTCTATTTTTAAAAAAGTCTGAAGACCCAACTCTTCACCCAAGCTTTTTCAGCTTTTTAAATTTGAAGGTTTTCGTTTTATGCTGTTCTTAAATTGTTAAATTGTTTTAACCTTTTATATTTGTTTTAATTTCATTGTTAACCGCCCAGAGACAAATGTTTGGGTGGTATATAAGTTAAATTAACAAATAAATAAAATAAATAAGTAAAGAGTCTCAAGTCAAACACAAGGAAATGTATACTGGGACACAAATTCTATTAAAAATAGAATTGGAATAGAATAGGGGGAAAACAGAGTGTAACTACACACTTCAGGAAGACTTATTTTCTGAGAACCATTTCTTATGTCTTACCTTTCTTAATATTACCTTACAATTAAATAAGATATTTATATAGTAGGACAAAAGTATAGTTAATTACATGTAAATTTTAATTAGCTATATAAAAACTAGCTACAAAAAGAGCAGATTCTCAAGAATAAGATTAATCAAATTCATCTTGATTGAATTAAATTAAAGAGTGATGTTGCTCAATCAAGGTAACTAAATATATTAGGGATGTGCAAAAAATTTCGGGCACAGAACGATCTGTGCCCGAAACGAACAATTTCGGGTGATTCGGGGCCGAACCGAATCACCCCCGATGTCCCCCGAATTTTTTCGGACACGAGCCGAATCACCCGAATTTCGGGCAAAAAAAATTCGGGTGATTTGGTTCATGGTTGATTTTTGGCGATTTTTTTAAAGTTTTAGTGACTTTGGGGCAGTTCGGGGGCATATCATGGGATCTGGGCAAAAGGAGTGGGGTGGGGTGGTAGTGCCTAATGGGTGCAGGCTACCACCCCAATTTCAGGGGGATTGGGCAAAGGGCTGATTTTTGGTAAATTTCTGAAAATTTCATGTCTTTGGGGCAGATTGGGGCATATTGGGGCAGAAAGTGGGGCCTGGGGCAGAATAGTGGGGTGGGGTGGTAGTGCCTAATGGGTGCAGGCTACCACCCCAATTTCAGGGGGTTTGGACAAAGGGGTGATTTTTTGAGAATTTTTGAAGTTTTAGTGACTTTGGGGCAGTTTGGGGGCAGAAAGTGGATCTGCCCCAAAAGAGTGGGGTGGGGTGGTAGTGCCTAATGGGTGGAGGCTACCACACCAATTTCAGGGGGATTGGGCAGAGGGCTGATTTTTTGAGAATTTTTGAAGTTTGGGTGTCTTTGGGGCAGATTGGGGGCAGAAAGTGGATCTGCCCCAAAGGAGTGGGGTGGGCTGCTAGATAGTGTCTAATGGGTGGAGGCTACCACCCATCCCCAATTTAAGAGTGATTGGGCAGGGGGTGAATTTTGGTGAATTTATTTTTATGAGGTTTGTCTTCATAAGGTGAAGTGTGCTAAATTGATTACTTCCTCATATTATTCATAGTAAAGGAAAGTGTGAAAAAGTGAAAGTGGGGTCATGAGAGTTGTTTAATTGAAAAAAATCTCATTTGCTATGATAGAATGAGAATTCACACCTCAGAAAAAACTTCTGAGGTGTGAATTCTCATTCTATCATAGCAAATGAGATTTTTTTCAATTAAACAACTCTCATGATCCCACTTTCACTTTTTCAAACTTTCCTTTACTATGAATAATATGAGGAAGTAATCACTTTAGCACACTTCACCTTATGAAGACAAACCTCATACAAATAAATTCACCATAATTCACCCCTCTGCCCAATCACTCTTAAATTGGGGATGGGTGGTAGCCTCCAGCCATCAGGCACTATCTACCAGCCCACCCCACTCCTTTGGGGCAGATCCACTTTCTGCCCCCAATCTGCCCCAAAGACACCCAAACTTCAAAAATTCTCAAAAAATCAGCCCTCTGCCCAATCCCCCTGAAATTGGTGTGGTAGCCTCCACCCATTAGGCACTACCACCCCACCCCACTCTTTTGGGGCAGATCAACTTTCTGCCCCCAAACTGCCCCAAAGTCACCAAAACTTCAAAAATTCTCAAAAAATCACCCCTTTGTCCAAACCCCCTGAAATTGGGGTGGTAGCCTGCACCCATTAGGCACTACCACCCCACCCCACTATTCTGCCCCAGCCCCCACTTTCTGCCCCAATATGCCCCAATCTGCCCCAAAGACATGAAATTTTCAGAAATTTACCAAAAATCAGCCCTTTGCCCAATCCCCCTGAAATTGGGGTGGTAGCCTGCACTCATTAGGCGCTACCACCCCACCCCACTCCTTTTG
This sequence comes from Hemicordylus capensis, assembly GCF_027244095.1. Lineage (NCBI taxonomy): Eukaryota > Metazoa > Chordata > Lepidosauria > Squamata > Cordylidae > Hemicordylus > Hemicordylus capensis. The sequence continues at coordinate 312,994,063 of NC_069658.1, read as the reverse complement.
CCCAGATCCCATGCTATGCCCCCGAACTGCCCCAAAGTCACTAAAACTTTAAAAATTCACCAAAAAATCAGGACTTTGCCCAATCCCCCCGAAATTGGGGTGGTAGACTCTACCCATTGGGCACTACCACCCCACCCCAAAATTTTGCCCCTGGGCCCCTTTTTACCCCCCGAATCGATTCGGATTCGGATTCGGGTTAAATCCGAATCCGAACCGAATCAAGGGTGATTCGGGTGACCCAGATTCGGGCACAAAACAGAACGGGGGTGATTCGGCTCGGGTCCGAGCCGAATCACCCAAAAATCCGAATTGCACACCCCTAAAATATATGCATTTACAACACTTGAATTTCATCTCCATAAATTCTCCTATACTTGATTCAGCCACACAGAACTCTTTAGTTGTACACATACCACTGTCAAGAAGATGAAGAACATACAGTAAATGCCCCGAACTTAGCAGCACAAAGCAAAGAAAACCTCAGTCATGCTCCTGTGTCAGTGCTAGTCCTGAGGCATGAATTCTAAAAGAGCTGAAGAAGTTGTAAAGCAGTAAAATCAGCAAAAAAGATGTACTCAACATTATCAGAATCTCTGTTCCCAGAAGTGTTGCTCAGATCAAAGAAATATCTTGAATTGTAAACAACAGATGAAGTGAACATCAGCACACTAAATAAGAATAATTCTCATGTCACAAGTAAAAGCTTTGTCAGTCCAGTAATACTTGATCATCAAGAAAAACTTCTAAAAGCCATTGGGTAAATAAATAATAGAACTCTTTTGGTTAACTTGTCCAGCCAGACTAGATTGGGTTTCTAGTGTCTAGTATTTCACTACATACTGCCAGTTCTCCATTTCATGAAACTGCAGATCTTCAGCATAATTTAAGACTAAAGGCTGGTGGGTATATACTAAACAATTCAACTGAGAAACACCACAAAAAGCAAGATTCAATTCAGGTCAATGTAGTTAAATGTAAATATGTATGTAAACTTTCTGCAGAACAAGAGCATCTACATAGAGTTTGCTATAAACTTCAGTCCAGGCTGAACATGCTCCAATCAGGGTTAAAAACTTTTACAAGTTTTTAAGTAAGTATTACTGTAAGTAATACTTACAGTATTAAGTAAGTATTACTGATTCCCATAGGAGATCGTTAAAAATGTACTTAACTTTTAATGTACTTAAAAATGTACTTAACTTTCTGATTAAAATCAATTTGAGATAAAGTGTTTTGATTTGGCTGATTTATGTCATTCATTACTAAGAAGCATAACCGACGTGACTTTCCCCTCTAGAGATCTTCATATGGGAGGCTGCCCTTGCCCAAGTCTATTGAAAGCATATATATTTCTATAGCCCTCTAAAATGTAGCCTTTCTTCGACTTCAAATCTTCATCCTTGATGGAGATTTTGAGCCACTACAGGGACTCATACTCACTAGATACCCAGTTCATACAGCTATTCATTATTACTTTCTATCATAACAGTGCACAAAGCTAAGATAATAAAGCACCAACATCTGGCTCAAGAACACCAAGTAGTTCTCTTTTGATTGGTCAAACAATACAGAAAGTAATTTGGTCAATAATCAAGGACTTCAGTTTTCAAGCTGGTGATTAGCAAAGTCTGCATGCCCCCACCCCACAACTGAATATGAATAATCTAAACATGAAGTAAAGCTAACTAAGGTGACTGGTTAGATACCAGTGTCTGAAAAATTGCCAGTCCTCTATTTGTCAAACCTATTCCCTCTTCTCCAGGCTGCTCCTAAAGACCAATTGCTATAGTCCTATTCAGATATGTTCAGTGCCAAAACCTCCCAATCATGGAAACGCCTGCCATCACAGATATGGCATTTGCCTCTGCAGTTGAATGCCACTGTGACTGTGAGTGGCATGTTGACAGCGGTGAGTGACAGTCCAAATCGAAGCATCTGGTCCCACTTTGAGAACTCTAGTCATGTTTTGATTGATTGATTAAGTGCCATCAAGTCAGTGTCGACTCTTAGCGACCACATAGATTCTTTCCAGGAAGATCTGTTTTCAACTTGGCCTTTAAGGTCTCTCAGTGGTGCATTCATTGTTGTCGTAATCGAGTCCATCCACCTTGCTGCTGGTAATCCTCTTCTTCTATTTCCTTCAACTTTCCCCAGCATTATGGACTTCTCAAGGGAGCTGGGTTTTCGCATAATGTATCCAAAGTATGATAGTTTCAGCCTGGTCATTTGTGCCTTGAGTGTGCCTCTAGTCATGGTAGCATTTCCTTTTTCACGAACATCCAAATAGGGCTTCTGTTTGTGTGTAAGATTCTGAGTACTGGGGGCAACAGGTAAGTACTAATTCCCTAATAATGCCCTGAGCTAAACTTATCACCTCCATGTAGCTTTAATCCATACTTTGTTCAAATTGTTTTCTAGCCTGATGCTATTGTACTGCTCCAGTATGTCCAATACGTTGCCAGTTAAGAATAACATGGAGTTCTATGCCCATTAGCATCTGGGCAGCCTTTCCAGAGTAAGCCCAAGACCTATTGTTTCTTGTAAATATTTTTTTCTGAAACTTGAAAAACCTGAATCCTGGCCAGTTCAACATGCAATGACAACAGGATCCAGAGCAAGACATCATATGATCAGTAGGTAGTTATGCTCACACAGGAGAAGTCAGTCCTTCAAATATCCTGACCCCAAGCCAGGTTTTAACAACAACAATTTCCCCTCTCTGTTTTTGCCTCTCCTTCTTTGGAAATCTTTGGGTATGCAGTGGATATCTGGTACAGTATATCCCTAAGCTCTGGTAAGCTCTCTAATGAAGCAAGGTTAGCACAGATCCTTGCAGCATCAAAGAGCTTTGCATTAGAATGCAAAGTCCAAGCATATCCTAAGGATGTCTCTTGGGCATTCTAGACTATCTCAGAGCAACGTTCTAGGAATAAGGGAGGGATTCAAAATATGGTGCTTTAACTGCACTGAAGTACCATGGTGTTGGTGGTGAATTGACTTTATCCCCACCCTGTTACAGTGTACGTCAGGGGTTCCCAACTGGTGGTACTGGTGGTACCAGATACAGCAACCATCATACCCAGCTAAAATGTATGGTGGCTGAGGATGATGGGAGTTGTAGTTCAGCAACATCTGGAGTTCCAGATTTTAGGAACCCCTGGTGTATGTTATTCTGCTTTTGTACTTGTATGGCTGTGTAACCATGGACATCTCAAGGGCACTTGCACTCTGCATACAATGTAATGCTCTCCAGTGCAGTGACAGTTTTGGTGTCTTTCTAAACCATCAGTGCATCACAGAGCTATCAGACATGGACAGACTATTTGCTAGGCTTTTCTGCACATGCTTGAGTGAACCACAGAAGCCATTCCTGCTTCTACTACACTCTGCAGATAATTCTGGCAGACAAGATACTTTCATTTCACCATCTACTAAAACTCAACGGAGTAGAACTGGTGGTTTCTCCCATCCCCAGTTCCCAGAGCCTTGCTCTTCCTTTTTCTTTCTTTCTTTCTTTCTTTCCCATGAAAACCACAAGTTCCACTTCCATTACAACTTGCATCCACAACTAGAAAACATGCTAAGCTTGCTATTTTTCTACAACAAACATTATTTTGCCCCAAATGCAGCATAACTAATGTAAGGAACATGACTAAAACAAGATGGGGAAAAGCTGGAGGAGGAGGAAAAAAGCACCGTGACAACTCACATGCTGAAGGAACAAATGCTTTACTTTTTCCAGATGTGTGGAGAGTGGAAAGCAAACTATAGACTCTTTTCTTCCATTCCTGGCACATGGAACTTTAAGACGCAAGCGTAAAGCTATGTATTACTCTCTTGTAAACCCTGCAATTTATTCCCTGGGTTTGCTGACTAAGACAGTTCCAGTCAACTTTTCTAACCACTAAACCAAACCCTGGAAATAAATGACTTAGGGGCATGCTTATAAAAACACTAGAAATACATAACTAATTTGTCTCCTCTTTGCTACACTGTAGGTTACTCTGCTTTTGTACTTGTATGGTTATGCAGCTATGGAACAAAACATTAAGAACATACACACATGCTGTTCAATCCACCTATTAAAGTGAATATCAAAACAGGGTGTGTTTTTTTTTAAATTTTTAATTTTTTTACATTTATATCCCGCTCTTTCCTCCAAGGAGCCCAGAGCGGTGTACTACATACTTGAGTTTCTTTTTCACAACAACCCTGTGAAGTAGGTTAGGCTGAGAGAGAAATGACTGGCCCAGAGTCACCCCGCTAGTTTCATGGCTGAATGGGGATTTGAACTCTGGTCTCCCCGGTCCTAGTCCAGCACTCTAACCACTACACCACGATCAGAGCCCGGTGACTGAATTTCACACGTTTGCAAACAAAATTAAAAACAAAACAAAACCATGACAAAATATGCATAGCCAGCCCTCCAAAGTTGTATGAAAAACCATTTATGAAAATTTGTAATTCTCCTAAAGAAATTTAGCCACTACCACTATCTACTTAGGCAACTGCATTGGAAAGCACATTCCAGATAACATTATTTGGTTGCAAAAGCAGTTTAAGGGTACTTGGTGCACATTCTCCAGGGCACTAGAAAGAGTGGGGTTGAAAACATAAAATCTGGATGAGACCAAAGGCCTATTTAGTCCATCATGCTGTTTCTCACAGTAGCCAACTGGATGCCAACTGGGAACCCCATAAGCATGAGATGAAATAGTCATACCCTTCACCTGCCAATGCTCCCTGTAAAAATGAAAGGAAGGGCGGCAATCAGAGGCCAAGCATGAAGCAAGTCAAAAGGGCAGGTGATAAATTCAGTCGGACCCGTCAGGTTCATCCTATCAGGTATCAGAGCTCATTGAGAAGTATGAAGTCTAGCCTAGTCTGAGAAAAAGCAGTCCATGAAGTAACCTTGATAAGTATACAAAAAGCCACAAAGCAAGGGCAGGATGTATGAGAAGACCAGGCCAAGTCACTTTAGGTTGGCCAAAGGAATGCAAAGCTTTGTCATATTTTTTTTAGCCTGCCTAAACTCTACCAGCCTCCACTAAGACCATTAAATTAGAGTTAGCAAAAAAAAAAAAAAAGTTAAATCTTCAACCACTTTGCAATAAACATCTGTAGTAGGGATGTGCAAAAAATTTCGGGCACAGAACGATCTGTGCCCGAAATGAACAATTTCGGGTGATTCGGGGCCGAACCGAATCACCCCCGATGCCCCCCGAATTTTTTCTTCTGAGGTGTGAATTCTCATTCTATCATAGCAAATGAGATTTTTTTCAATTAAACAACTCTCATGACCCCACTTTCACTTTTTCACACTTTCCTTTACTATGAATAATATGAGGAAGTAATCAATTTAGCACACTTCACCTTATGAAGACAAACCTCATACAAATAAATTCACCATAATTCACCCCTCTGCCCAATCACTCTTAAATTGGGGATGGGTGGTAGCCTCCAGCCATCAGGCACTATCTACCAGCCCACCCCACTCCTTTGGGGCAGATCCACTTTCTGCCCCCAATCTGCCCCAAAGACACCCAAACTTCAAAAATTCTCAAAAAATCAGCCCTCTGCCCAATCCCCCTGAAATTGGTGTGGTAGCCTCCACCCATTAGGCACTACCACCCCACCCCACTCTTTTGGGGCAGATCCACTTTCTGCCCCCAAACTGCCCCAAAGTCACCAAAACTTCAAAAATTCTCAAAAAATCACCCCTTTGTCCAAACCCCCTGAAATTGGGGTGGTAGCCTGCACCCATGAGGCACTACCACCCCACCCCACTATTCTGCCCCAGCCCCCACTTTCTGCCCCAATATGCCCCAATCTGCCCCAAAGACATGAAATTTTCAGAAATTTACCAAAAATCAGCCCTTTGCCCAATCCCCCTGAAATTGGGGTGGTAGCCTGCACCCATTAGACACTACCACCCCACCCCACTCCTTTTGCCCAAATCCCATGCTATGCCCCCGAACTGCCCCAAAGTCACTAAAACTTTAAAAATTCACAAAAAAATCAGGACTTTGCCCAATCCCCCTGAAATTGGGGTGGTAGACTCTACCCATTGGGCACTACCACCCCACCCCAAAATTTTGCCCCTGGGCCCCTTTTTACCCCCCCGAATCGATTCAGATTCGGATTCGGATTAAATCCGAATCCGAACCGAATCAAGGGTGATTCGGGTGACCCAGATTCGGGCACAAAACAGAACGGGGGTGATTCGGCTCGGGTCCGAGCCGAATCACCCAAAAATCCGAATTGCACACCCCTAATCTGTAGACACTGGAGGCAATGATTATATATTATCCCAAGGTTACAGAAACAATAGAGTTACCTGTCACTGATAGGATCTCCTTTGCCTGAGAAAACAGATAAGGTATTTCTGGACACAGAAATGCTGCTGGAGTTAAAGATGGTGGCAGTGGCAAGAAGAAGGGACATAGTTTCAGCAAAATAAACTCAGATATTGCATTTTTTATGGAACAAAAGGTTCTGAAAATTAGAATCAGGTCCAGATTTGAGAGGGCTCTTGGTAAGGTGTCTTCTGGTAGACACTTCATATCTTGGTCCATCCACCCCGTAGGCTGGTGATGAATGTTGGCTGCAGTGGGCAGGGGCAGAAACAGTAGCACTGTAACCCACACATGATTGTTGGCCCACAATGCCCTATGGGCAAAGCTAGACATTGTAGGGACATAGCTAGTGCCTGTTTCTCTTACTACCTACAACCAACACTTGCTGGATCACTAATCAAGTAAGAAGAGAGAAGCCCACTCTGTGGGTGGCTACTGACTGCTGGTTATTCTTAGTCCCCCTCAAAGGACTCCAAGGTAGGCAGCAGCAGCAGGCTCCCTTGTAGAATTGAGCCTTTGGCATTTGAATACACCAGCTCTACTGCCAATTAGGACACATGCATGTCAATTATACACATATTCTTCCGTACTGGCATGTTGGGTTGCCTTTCCCTAATCCTGAAGGTTAGGGGGTTTGTCTGAACTGCTCTTCTACACATGCTAGAAATACCTTAAATTAGCATTTATAGGATAGAGGAGCAGTTCAGATGAACTGAACTGATCACCCTCTCATGTGATTATGGAAAATTGACCTTCCACCAGCAGAGGAGGAAGGGACAACATGCCCATGGCTCACATCCTTATTACATATGGTTGGGCTGGTGGACAAAGTATCATCTGAACTGGTCCCATGCCTTTTGATAATCTAGTGAATAGATTATCAATAGATTATCAAAATAATCTTTTTGCATACTAACTGGAAAAAGTGGTAAATCACTGATATTAGCAGGCAACAGGGAGAACTAACTGTTCTTATTCAACCTAGCATGGGGTCTCTCTGATCGGTGTGAGTCTTTGTGTGTGAGATATATATTTTGGAACAGAGAACCATTCTTCTCATACCTTTTTGCTACATAAACCACTTTGAGGTTTTTGTTGAAAAGCACCACCACCACCACCACCACACATCATCATCATGTACTCTACCTTGGGTATGAAAGTGGCAGAACCAGAAGAAAATTGAGGGGAGTATGGAAGGAGTGAAATGCATTTATGGGTGGGAAAGCTGTGTCCCACATGTTAGATTTCTGAAATAGAAATGCGGGCAGGTGGTAGGGTAACCTACTAGTCTGAGAAGACACTTGCACACACATACCCCACTCTTGAGCCACCCCGGCATCTGGTACAGACTGTGGCTACCCAGCTCTACTGCTGATGTGAACCAGAAAGAAACAATTACTTCCTGATCTTAACTGATTGCATTAGTTCCTGGTCGGTTTTGAAGGCCAGTTCCGATTGCTTCTTTATCCTAAACATTCCTATATGGTTTGTATGCTAAAGTGGTAGTGTTTGATAAGGACTTTTAGGATACCAACAGATTCTGCTCTTCTAAGGTGGTCTTTGGACTCAGAATTGCTGGAGGTGTGTGTGTGTGTGTGTGTGCGTGCGCGCACGCAGGGGAGGGCTATTGCTTTCACGCCCTGCTTTTTGGTTTGCCAGGATGGAAAAGAGAATGTTGGATATGGTATGCCTTTAGTCTGATCTAACAGGGTGGTTCTCAGGTACAACAAAACAGTGATATGTCCCAATTTTTCAGATCTCAAATGAGCTAGCCTGTGGATTGCAGCAAAAAAAAAAAAAAGGGGGGGGGGTTGACGCACCACAGCATACAAGGATATTATCATGCCTTTTTACTTGAATAGAATGACATTATTTTAAAGTTTTGCTAGAAAAAAAGTCAAAAAGCATTATAAGTACAAGTAAATTTCTTTGCTGTCTCAAAGTTACTTCTAATATTACAATGCTTGTTTGCGTATTCACATAAACTATAATGTGAGAAAGATGCATATCACATAGTCAGGCATGTATATCTTGAAAACTTGTGCACTGACAAATCAGAGTAGCCTTCAGATGTTGTAATTCTCTTCATAGGGATGACTTATGGGTGCAGTCTTATGAGCAAAAATGCTAACTTTAGAAGATCATGTGACTTCTAGCCAAAATGTCATACAAAACTACCTCATTCCAAGAATTCAGTAGCAATGAAACTGCTTATTTTTGAATGTACTACTTGTGGCAGCTACATATAAACATATTGGAGCAGAACAAACCTAAAGTCCAACCCACATACTCAAAAATAACATTTTATTTAACAAACAATGAAGTAGCTATTTGTCAGTAATATAAGACAAAACCATCTGATGTGCCCAAGTTACTCAAAGCAATGATGTTTGTGACGTTCAAAAAGTATATGCTAGGATTTACATTTTGTGAATACTTTTGAGAGTTGCTATCTAATATCCTAACATCCAACAGATTATATCTTAAGAACACATTCTGTTCATGCAAAGGAGAAGGGGAAGAGACTATTTTTGCTGATTCACACTTTCCTCTGCAGCCCCCAGAAACATGCTCCGGAGGGCCCCCAACTGATAGGGAAAGGGGAGATAAAAATTGGCCCATCTTTCCTTGTGAGAATTGAATTTTCAACATGAATACAACCAAAGGTGAATATTCTTGATAGAATCATAGAAACTCATATAAATTGACCCTTGGAAGATATTTCAGTAGTGTTCCTTTTTGTGACCTGAAATAATGATCACATTTTGTGGGAAAGCTCTTGAGGAATCAATCCCACTTTCTACAATGATGATCAGTTTGAAATTTGGACCCCCAAGGATGTGCTGTCTCAGAGTTTTTGTTCTAAGATTTAAGAAAGAAACATCTTTAAGACAAAAGTTAAGCTCCTTAAAATAAAATTAAAAACCTGGTTATGAAAACTCACGCAAAATCAAGACTAGACTGCTTCTTTGGCACAGTGAATAATTACAGAGTGTGAAATGCAGTAATTATTTAGATTATGCATTTCCTTGAGGGAGATTTGTATACAAAACACCCATTCAAAATATACAGCCCTGCCACATAAAGAAGTCATAGAATGAAAGGACTAAGGAAGTAAGAGTCACTGCAACTACACACAGTTAGCTTACTTAATGCTGTCCTTCCCCCAAAAAAGCTTCACTGGAAACTACATCAGATATTGGAAAAACATTCAGCATACCAAATACAAATTGCCATAAGAAAAATTACCAATTTGTTCCACAGCAGCCAAATATAGAGGTAAGACAGGTGATACAAAAGACAGGCACAAAAGCTAGTCCTTTTCTAGTTTATTTCCAAAAGCAGACTGTGCTCATGTTCACAAAGTTCACTCTTAGCTGCTCTTAAAAAAAAGCAGCTTAAAAAAGCAAAAATAAAGTGGTACAAATCTACTCCAGTTCTTCACATTCAGCTCTATGCAAAATACATTTCTGGGCAAAAGGAGTCCTTCAGTGCCATGCAGTAGTAAAACTTTTGAAAGTTTTGGGAATCAAACCCAGTGAGGGGGGAAATAATATTCAGAAGTCAGCATTTAATTTACCATTAAGAGAGGAACTGTACAATTCTAAGCAGACTGATGTCTCTTCAATGCAATATGGCCATAGACAACTGTTAACAGTCTGAGCCCTTAGAAAAAGTTTAGAACAATACCTGATTGTCCTGACTGAAATGCAGTATTTCCACATCAGATTCCACATTGCACTGCCATCTCCCTTCATGACCTCCACAGCAGTGTTGCAAAAAATCAGTTTTATTCTGAAGACCCGAGTCAAGAAGTATTTTTAGCAGAAACACAGCAAAGTTAGCCAACTTTCAAGAGGCAGCCAGGCTCTGATTCATGATCACAAAATGATTCCTCCTGCCTCCACTGCCTTGAACTGTGTAATTCACACAGAGAGGGAAGCCAGCTTTCCCATCTGAGGTCTCAAATTACTGCTTTCTTCACAATTTACAAGAATTGTTTACATTATTAACCAACTAGGAAAGATTTTTCAGCTGTTTGGAAGGTAAATGTATCTCCGTTTCATATTATCAAAATAGAAAAATAAAACTAGAGAAGTCCTTTGAAAAAATAATCATCCTTTACCCCTTTAAAAATAGTCGGTCTACTGGGCTCTAGAATATAATTTGCTAGAACTGTGTTTATCAAACACATTTAAATCATACCGTGAAGGCTATATAAACTCCCAGCAATAAACTTTCAAGTGCCAAAAGAAATAACGACTCATGTTCCGATGCTGGACATGAACACACAGTGCATGAATTAATATCTAAACATTTCATATATATAGAACAGTATATCGATATCAATATATATCAATATGAACTCCGTCTGCATTTCCTGTTGAAATGGAAATGCGACTATCCTTTAGCTATCCTTTATGCATGAGTCATGCCTTGTATGATTGTTGGATAAATTCATATGGCTGTAGCCACACACAGTAACAGTGGGCTGGGCCAGATGTCATACCGAACCTCAGCTAAAGCCAGGCTCCACACAATGGCTCTGAGCCTTGGGAGCCTCATGGAAAGGAGAGCTGGTCTGTGGAGAGGAGAGCTGGTCTGGTGGTAGCAAGCATGACTTGTCCCCTTATCTAAGCAGGGTCTGCCCTGGTTGCATATGGATGGGAGACTTGGTGTGTGAGCACTTTAAGATATTCCCCCCGAGGGATGGAGCTGGGATGGAAAGAGTAGAAGGTTCCAGGTTCCCTCCCTGACATCTCCGAGATAGGGTTGAGAGAGTTGAGAGAGATTCCTGCCTGCAACCTTGGAGAAGCCACTGCCAGTCTGTGTAGATGATACTGAGCTAGGTGGACCTATGGTCTGACTCAGTATATGGCAGCTTCCGATGTTCCTATGTTCCCATGAGCGTGTGATTCCCCCCTCTTATCATCACGTGAGGAGATCTCATCATTTCCCTTCTAGGTTAAAAAAAGCCAAGATTAGTTCTGACATCCAAACCCACAAATCTCTGTTTATTCTGGCCTAGTTATTTCAAATAAGCTGAGATCTGTACCCAAATTATGAAGTAAATTACAGATCTCTGCTTATCTATCTATCTATCTATCTATCTATCTATCTATCTATCTATCTATCTATTAGATTTGTACACCGCCCCAAACTTCCATCTCTGGGCAGTTAAAAATAACATAAAAACAAATGTAAAACATACACAAAAACTTAAAACAATTTAAGACAATTTAAAATCAAACACAGATTAAAAACCTAAATTTAAAAAGCTGAAAAAGCTTGGGTGAAGAGGTGGATTTTCAAATGCTTTTTAAAAATTGTCAGAGATGGGGAGGATCGTATTTCCATAGGGAGTGCATTCCACAATCTCAGGGCAGCAATCAAGAAGGTGAGCTGGCGGCAACTGGAGATGGACCTCTCCAGATTACCTCAATGGGTGGTGCGGCTCATAATGAAGAAGACGTTCTCTTATATACATAGGGCCCAAGTCGACTAGGGCTTTATAGATTATAACCAGCACCTTGTATTTTGCCTGGAAACCTACTGGCAGTCAGTGTAGCTCCCTCAGCAAAAGAGTAATGTGGTCTCTCCAAGATGACCCAGAGACCAACCGGGCCTTCATTCTGTACCAAATGAAGTTTCCAGACTACGTACAAAGGCAGCCCCACATAGAGCGCACTGTAGAAGTCAAGTCTGGAGGTTACTGGCATATGTACCACTGTTTTGAGGTCATTCATCTCAAGAAATGAGATGAAATGCTCAACTCTGAGGGGTCTAGTGCAGGCTTCTTTAGAAGAGGTCTAATAATTTCCCCCTTAAGACAAGGAGGCATCCTGCCCTCCCTCAGAGAAGGATTTATGATTCCTACCAGGCCTCCTACAACAGCCTCCTTGCTAGATTGAACAAGCCATGTTGGATAAGGGTCAAGAGAACAAGTGGTAGGCCTCATCACTCCAAGCAGCTTGTCCACATCCTCATGAGCCACAAACTGAAAGCGATCCAGTCGAACAACATAAGAGTTGTCGGACACCTCCAATTCAGACATCACAGTAACTGTAGAGTCTCCATCTAAGTCTGCCTGAATCTGAGAGATTTTATCTGCAAAGAATTCATTAAACACATCACAGTGGGTAACTGGTGGCTCCAAATTCTGATTCAAGAAAGTGGGGGCACTTACTAGTCCCCTAACAACCATGGACAACTCCGCTGGATGTGAACTTGATTGGAGATTGGAGGGTTTGAGCATTATGACTAATCTTGTTTTATTTTAACCTAGATGGGTGTGTGGGGATGGGAGTGAGAGGGAAAGGTGCATTCCCAATAATGAGGAATGTCGCATGGAGCATGGCTTTAACTGAGTTTTCATATTATGTTTGAACCGGCCCAGTGATTGATAATATAGCACATACATTGCCAAGAATGACTGTATGCATGACTAAGTATTATTATTTTTGTTCATCTTCAACAATAAAATGTAAAAGTAACCATCTTTGCTTGGCTGAGTATCACCCAGCCTATATGGACTCTTTTGCAAATACCATCACCAGACAGTTTTAGGATATAAATCATGTTCTTCTTACTTCCTTTTGAATTCATGGGACAGGATAGATGTAAAGCAAGGCAGAGAACCCAGATGCTTGTGAAAAGACTAAAATCAGTATTTGTATCATTTCTGTCCCGAAACACAAAGAGACAAATTCAGGCCACTTTCAGAACAAGGATGCTTTTATGCTTTGACCCTTGTTGTGGTTCTCAGTTAAACAAAGCTCTATAGAATTGGCAAGCACAAAATTGTTTTCTTAAAATATTAGGTTATGGATCATGTGAGGAGAGCTGTTATCCCAGCTAATGTTTATAGCAATACAATGATTTATACCCACACAACCCAACTCACTTTCCCTGCTCTCATCCACAAGAAACCAATTTTATCCTAATTCTAAATTCTTTTATTTTGAATTTTATCTAATTATTTTATTTTGCAATTCACAATCAACATATTATAAAATCCCTTTATCTGTTTAGAACTGTATCTATTTCAACTGCAATCTTAGAGAGATGATGCACAACTATTTTATGGACTGTTATTCCTAATTTACATAACACAGCCTGAGCCTCATATGATTGCAAATAATCTCTGTGAGTTAGGTCATTTCATTTTATAGATGTGAATCCAAGCCTTAATACTGAGTGACCAATAGACACCCAGGCAAGGGATACAGCATACAAGACAATCATCTACTGTGTTTACACATAAACAATAAAGACATCAATTTCACCGTGGTCTCATGATGTGTACATGCAGGAAAATAGACTGGTACATTTGTCACTCATTACACATGGTTTTCTTATTCAAAAAGTGATATCTGTAGGAAAGCTGTTTTGTCTGAAATAGCAGCATTTAATTCATATGCTAGGTACACATTCTAGGCCAGCCAGCCCAGATTAAAGTCCAAAACTCTGTCTACAGATATAGAATATTAGCACAACTGTCTTGAGGTATCCCCTGCCCATGTGATGGAATCTGAAAAGTTAGGTATACCAGTAGCTTATATTTCAGCGATATTGGCCTGCAATGTCAAAGCCAGGGGTGCAGCTAGGGGAGAGAGGGCCCATGTTCACCCCGCTGTCTGGCAGCTCCTCAGAGTGAGGGAGATAATGAAGAAAATACGGTGGGCTGGAGCTGTGGGGCCCCAGGTTCTTTGAACCCTTTCACTCAATTATAGCTACACCCCTGGTCAAAGCACTATGTTAAATGTGGATAACCCACCAGAGGCTGTAAAAAAACAATCTGGACTGGTGGGCCCCCATCCTGGCATCGCTCTTCACCTATATTGACATGAATGGCCAGATCCCCAAAGATTGGGGAGGGTAGTAATCATTGTCCCCATATTTTAAAAGGGCAAGAAGGATGACCCCTCCAGTTATAGACTCATCAGTTTGCTCAACACTATTAGCAAACTCTATGCAAGACACTTAAATGGGAAACTTAGGGACTGGCTGGAACAGGAAAATCTCCTTGCTGAGGAACAAGCAGGCTTTAGGGAGGGGCGCACCACCATTGACCAGTGCTTAGTACTACAGCACCTCACTGGGAAATACTCCTCCTCCAGGGCGACCTCTCTATATGCTGCCTTCATTGATCTCAAGGCAGCATTCGATTCCATCTCACATGTTAAATTATGGGAGAAGCTGGAGGCCTCCTCTGTTGACCGGTGTCTGCTATATCTCCTTCGAACCCTGCATCTAGACACTTCGCTTAAGGTGAGATGTAGCCCACAAGGTCACCTCTCAAGTGCTGTTCTAACACAGAAGGGTGTCAAACAAGACGCATTCTGGCTCCTCTCTTATTCAATTTTTACATCAACTCAATGGTGGTCCAGCTCAGCAATACAGATTTCCACCCTCCAATGCGCTCAGGGAGACATATTGCCATCCTACTATATGCGGATGACTCAGCCATCCTCTCAAGGACTCCCATTGGCCTAAGAAGAGCAAGGAAGGCCCTGATGTTGTACTGGAAGGAAGATGGCCTGGAAATTAATTATCACAAAACTAAAATCATGGCTTTTTCTAGGAGGCCCAAGATACACTACTGGAGGATGGAAGGACATAAGATCGAACAAGTGGCTCATTTCAAGTACCTGGGAGTAGTTTTTCAATCTGGAAAAGCCCATGGAGAACACGTGGCCTTAAATGCTCAGAGAAGCTCCTCTGCCATCCTCCAATTCATGTGTACAAGAGGAGGCCACTATCTACCCGCAGCTCTTGAACTGTTTAAAGCCCATTAATTAGCTCAACTGGGTCCTTTCCCCAACATTGTGACTCTGGAACATGTGCAATCTAAGTTCCTGAGGGCAGCAATGCATGTACTGAGATGGGTCTCCAATGCCACCCTGCGCCTGGAGACAGGTCAGATCAAGATTGAGTCTAGGGTGTGGGTGGCCACTCTTTGCTACTGGCTCAGACTATTCTTTTGCCCAATTAGTCTTGCCCCTCTAACCCTTCATGGTGATTACCAATCTAGCTGGGTTCAGACAAGTGAGGCAAAATTAGCTACCCTGGGCCTCTCAGGTATTGTCTCTTTATAAATTGAAATTATCTTTAATTTTAGCCTTTTCATGATATCTATCATCGTATTTGCAATCACCTTTATCCTCCTGTATTTTTTAACATGTAACTTTTAACTTGTATTCTCTTTTAGTCCTTTTAGTACCACTCTCGTTTAACATGTAATTTTATGCTAGTCGCTGACCGTAATAAAGGTTGACTGAATTTGGATAGCTCCATGTTCCTAAACTAGAAAGTGCTAACCTATTTTCATTTTAAGTCAAAGAGTATCTCCCTCTGACCCTAGATACAATTCACCTTGCTTCCGCCAGCACAATATGGGCATATATTTCTGAAGCTTCTGCTCCCTATTCTATACCTGACATGCCACACACATTATACTTCATTTAATCCCTTTGGTGTTCAAATTACTCAAGATGGTGAAAACCCAAGCAAACTGCAAGAACTCAAAAAGGATTTATCTGCATAAAATGAATTGATAACAACATGGCAAATACGATTCAAGGTGTAAACCAATGTTCATTGGGCACATATACTGATGGGTTATGAATTGGCAGTGACTAACAAGGAAATAAATATTTTATAGTGGTAATGAACACATCAGCTGAGTATGCAGTGGGGAGAAAAATCCTAAAATTCCATGTTAGAGATTATTAGGAAAATACACTTGCTAGTATCATAATGCTTTTATAATATATGATACAACCATATTTGGAATGCTGTAAATAGCTCTGGTCACCCCATCTAAAAGGAAATCATAAAGTTGGGAAAGGCATAGAAAAGGGCAACCAAAGGGTTAGGGCACTATTCCTTTTAAAATAGCTGTAGCAATCAGCCCCTCTCTTACCCTCATGAGTTAACTGGAAGTGAACCCTGTCCTGTCCATCAGGCAGTGATCTTTAGGCATCAGCCACTCAGCACATGGTGACCCGGACCTAGGAGGCCTTGAGGCAGGAAGTGAAGTTGGGTCAGAAGCAGCAAGGCAGAAGATGAGGGCAGATGGGCGGAAGGCTTAGTGAGAAGCAATGGAATTTGTGCCTCATGGCAAAAGCTAGCCTGAAGAACTCTCTCATGGAAGGACATCTCCAGATCCTCAGGATACAGGATTGCAGGAAGCCTGAAGTCTCTCCTGGAGTTTGGGGTGAGTTTCAAGGGGGAAGGAAGCCAGGGCTTCTGGGCTTTCTGAAGGGTTTAGCGAGGAACAGTTTGTTAGCTTACTCGCATTACATTTCATTCTTTTTGTGCTACTGCAAATCCTTACAACTGGTTTATTGTGTTTTTATCTGTAACATAAGCTAAGAGCAATGCTAGCCTGAGCCCTTTCTTCCAACTAGGGCTCTGTAGAAATCTCTGTACTTTGTAAAAGTGCTTTTAAATATTTGTTGCAATTGGAGGTGCTCCTTGAATTATCTTTACAACTCAGTAACCATGATTTTAAAGTGTACCACTCCCACTATCAACTGGAGTGCTTTTTGAAGTATTCTTGCAAGTACTGTAACTGAAGCTGCTAGAGCCTCAGACTGAAGCAGTCTGTAGGCTTTTGAATAAAGTTTTCTCTTTATTCTTTGTAATTTCATCTGCCTCTGAGTGGATTTTTAACTCAGGAAAATGGGGTTTTACTCTGGTGCAGACACACCTCAAGGTTAATTGTTCAGCAATCTACCAAGTTTTCTCACCATTTGTAGGCTGCACATGGGAGGTTTTTGTATTTTTCCATTTGGTAAAAGAAAGAGAGTTTTCCTGCAATCTTGCTCACACCAGGATGAAACCCTGATTAATCCACACCAGGATTAAACTCTGTTAAAAAGTGGGTGTGGTGACAGCCACACACATGGAACAACCTTTGTTGAACAAACATGGAGGGAATGATGCAGCACTTTTCTTCCCCCCACATAGGCTTGCTTTAAGACAATGTCTGGGCTTGAATCTGTCATTCGCAATTCACTTAAATCGCTAAAAGAACACTTGGGGACTTTTTACTTAAAAGAGAAAGACAACCGGAAGGGGGAGGGGTGTTATTATGATAGAGTTTTATAAAATTATGCATAATGTGGACAAAGTAGAAATAAACTTTTTCCACCACTGGAAATTAAGTCTGTCTAATAAATTGACCAGCAGTAGTTTCATGAAAGACCAACACAAGTTTTTCATCACAAAATGCATACTTTCAGAATTCATTGCCACAAGATGTGTTGACATCCACAGCTTTAAGAAGTAATGGCAAGACCTGCACATCATGTAATGTCACAAGGGACCCCCAACAGTCGAAACCCTGACTAAATTCCCTTCATCCATTGCAAAACTCTGCTGGAGCTTTGCATGTCCTCTCTTCATCCAGTACCGGGAGGCAGGAGAGGGCAAGCTCCATGTCCTCTCCACTCCATGTTTGCAAGCTGCTTGTCTTTCACCAGGGCTTCAGATTTAAAGGGGAAAGGACCCTTTTAATGTTTTAAGTCTGAAGCCCTGGGGAGTGTAAGTGGCGTGTAGGCTGACTCTTCTGCTTCAGGAGTAGAGAAGGCAAACCTTACAGGAATGCACAGGGCCACAGGGTGCCCAATGGAGAGTCCCCCCCCATTTCTAGGATGCAGTTCTTCAAAGCCACCCTCTCAGCCAAGTAAAAGATATGTATATCTCTTATTTGCCTCCAAGAGTGCTTTTGAAGGACTCCATCCTGGAGAATGTGGGGAGGAGAAGGGTAACTTCCCAGAGGGTACCCACAGGGCTAGACAATTCCCTTTGAGGAGTTCCCCTTCTTCCTCTCCCCGTTTTCTAGGATTCAGCTCTTCAAAACCACCCTCAGTAAGAGAAATCTAATGCTGTAGATCCTATTAGGGTTGTCCTTCTCTCTCCCCTACCCCACCCCCCACTCTAACCTCTGCTCCTGGAGCAGAAGAGCTAGCCAAGTCCCTTGCCTACAGTGGAGATCCCCCCCCCCGCACAACTTTAAATCTCCAGCCAGTAAAAGGAAAGTGGTTTGCTGGCTGCCTCTTGTGCTTCAGGAGAAAAGACAACATCGTGTCTGCTCTCTTTTGTTTCCCACATGTTTAAATCTTCAGCTTTTCCCACAAGGCAGGAAGATGAAGAGAGTCAGGAGAATGTTGGCAAGGGCAGGGGCAGTGTTAGAGGGGGAAAGGTTAGCATTCCGACCCAATCTGAACAGACCTGACAATTTTGGGGCAGGGCATGTTGGCCCTCCCATCAATTTTGCTTCTGGGTCAGGTCAGATCCAACATTTTCCAGCTTGCACAGGTCTAGTAATCACATATATCTATCTTTCACACATTTGCCTATCAACAGGTAGTGGCCACGAGAGCTTAATAAATCTTCCAGATTCAGAGCCAATGATACCTCTGAATGCCATTCCTGGGGGGTAAGCAATGGTTGAGAGCTATTGGCTCCATGACCTGCTGGAGAGCCTGTGTGTGTGTTACTATTGGAAACTCTAAAGTGGACTCTTTTTCTCATCCAGCAAGTAGCCCTTATTGCAGTGTAGCTATTTATGAAGTGCAATACAATCTTGAGAACCCTCCATCAGAATTAAAATAGTGTTAATTTTAAAAATCAGTCTGAAACACAAGGCAGTATTTTTATGTCAGGCATGAGCTAGAAAGTCTCAGATTGGTCTTAGTTTTAAAAAGATAGTTCTATGCTACATTTTTACACTTGCAACCTGCAAAAAGCACAATTTGGGGGGGGGAGTCACATGTAAGTGTAGGTGGAGAAATGATGCTTTTTCAGAATTTTCCACTTTTAAAAAACTTTGTTCAGAGATAGGAATGGTCCAGAACTTTAATTACATTTTTAGTGTGTTATATCTTCAATTTAGAAGGCAGTTCTAATAAGAGGATACATGTAGCACTGATATTATGGTAGGAAAATGTCAGTCAGCATTAAAGACAGATGGCAGCAATTAGGCCTCTGTGTACAGCAATATGGGGAAAACGCTGGAAAGCACTTCACTTTCCAGTGCTCCCTGTGCTCTTTTCCAGATGTTTCTGGGGTTCTCCACAGTTCTCCATGAGGAGTTCTCCTGGTGCAGTGAATAGCACACCAAGCACAGGTAAGCAGTGGGAATTGTCATGTCTGCACAGGGCCAACAGCATTAATGTTGTTGGAAAATCCAGCTTTAGATATTTCAGAGCTGAAAGTTTTCACAGGCTTAGAGGCCGTACAACATAAGGCTCCCTGGATCAATTGCACTATATCAACCATGGTTATGGGTTCTGTGTAGCTCCCTCTAGGCTGGGGATGGAGATACTCCTTCCGTGGTTCCCTTTCTACCCAGAAGGCCAATTCCAAAAGCAGTGTCAAAAGAATATAATTTGGCTCATAAAATTTATGCTATGAGGCCCTGCAGTCCATGTAGTCTCCTGTGCTCTTTAACAGCCCCATGAAACTGCTGAGGTCATCCAGGGATTCGGAGTGAGATGTCATCAGCAATGTTTGAAGAAAAGCAAGCATGTGAGCATGCCAACTGATGCAGCATGCCAACTTTCAGCATTTAGTTGCCCAGCCCTGTAAATTGTCATATTGGTATGAGAAAGAAACCAGGTCAGCTTTTGCCTGCCCACATGACTGAACACAGAAGGAACCTTGCTGGATCAGGCCCAGTGCCAATGTAGTTCAGCATCCTGTTTGCCACAGTGGCCCACCAAATGCTCTGGCTGCCACACAACCAGGAGATCAAGACATGCTCCTCTCCTGTTGTTGCTCCCCTGCAACTGGTATTCAGCCCCATTCTGCCTCTGGAACCTGTAGACAGCATACAGCTGTCAAGCCTAGTAGCTAGTGATAGGCTTTCCCCTCTATGAATGTGTCTCATCTCCTTTGAAAGTCATCCATGCTTCTCTTGTGTGTGGCAAAACCATGCCACAGCAATTCTCATGCCATTGAGTTTAGTAGATAAGATGGGAAAACCCAGTCTAGAAGTTTAAAGATGAAATGGAAAATATGTTGTTGTTTTTTGCATTATGGGGGGATCAATAGCTATTGGCTATGAAAGCTAAATGAAGTCTCCCCATTCAAAGAGAGTATCAGATATTGAGTACAAGCAATGAGGAAAAGCCACCACAGCCTTCACTTGTGATGTCTCAGAAGCATGCTGGACTTGACCACTGTCGGGTCTGATCTAGCGAGCTTATTCTTATGTTCATCATTACTTTGCAGAGCAGTGTTGCTTCTTTTTCACCAAAAAAATTGACTTTGCCATGCTTCACAACCAACTGGCAAAATTCTAGCAAGAGTAATATAGCAACTAAAGGAGGAACATTCACATAACTTTATTGCACAGGAACAGCAGTTTACTATATAGAAGACAAAATGCATAGAGCTGTTCTCTATGCATAGAGAACAGGCAAACAGCAGAATAGTCATTTCTAGCAGACTAGTGATGCTTTGGGTGCTTTTAAGTCACATGGTATTTGCAAATATCATAACAGAAATCATCAGAAAGGACATTTAAAATGTGTCCTTCGGGAGCACCGTGTATGTAAGAACATGGTGCAGGTATGTTTCAAATCCACTGGAAGGCAAAAGCATACCCATGTAACAGACTGAAGCACTAGAATCCAAGGTCTCTTGATTATTAGCATTAGACACAAGTAAGACTCTCTAGCCCCACATTTTAGTTTCACAAGGTACAACAAAATTACCAAGGAAGTGGAAGGTGCCAAGAGTTCAAATCAAACCTTTTGCCCTAATTTTAATGATAACGCAAACCATTCAGCTATTCATTTCAGACTT
This sequence comes from Hemicordylus capensis, assembly GCF_027244095.1. Classification (NCBI taxonomy): domain Eukaryota; kingdom Metazoa; phylum Chordata; class Lepidosauria; order Squamata; family Cordylidae; genus Hemicordylus; species Hemicordylus capensis. The sequence goes on along the minus strand of NC_069658.1, from coordinate 312,972,887 downwards.
TGGATGTCTCACTCTGTTGAGACTGCAGGTATCAGAAGACATTTTAATGCACAGGATAGAAAGTGGTGTTTTGCCATTTTCTTAACCAGAAAGCTAAGAAAAGGGTCACAAACGGCAATGACTACACAGACAAACTGCTTTGTATAGAAAGTTGCAGAAAGCTGCTGCATTATTTATGTCTTTTGCTCCATGCGTGCTTTTTGGAACTTTGTTTCGGTTGGCTGTCTCCCATTATTTTATTATGAAGCAGACTCCCTGCAGAATGTACAGCACATGCTGTAAAAATCCCATGGACTTATAGCGTATGTTAGAAAGGAGGGAAGTGAGGATGCAGACTCCCAGCTGCTCTGTAGCTGCAGCAGATTTATCCAACACTGGCTTCCTTGCAGAGCTGTCCTGCACACACTATGACTCACAGCCTTGCTCTGGATGAAGTCACTGTCAAATGAAAGCAAACCATTTGATCCTAGCAACAACTACAATGGAGAACTCAACATACAAGTTCAGAATAGGCCCTCACTCATTTTTTCTACTTGATTTACAGCATACTGTACTGTCTTCACTTTCCTCATGAGATATTGATGGTCCTAAGGAAAGGGACTTATTTAAGATGACATAGTGATCCAGTTGACATTCATAACTGATTTCCAAGTAAATATGCATAGGGTCAGGCTGCAAGAGTAAGATGAAGTCGGCCTTCATTTCAGGGACAATACATACATAAATATATTCAACAAAACAGCATCTTCTCATTTCATAAACACTTCTGACACTTCAGTTTTCCCTCTTTCATATGAATACTTTTTCTAACTTGATTCTATTTATTTATTTTCCCCTTTGATTGACCTACCCAATAGGAAAAGAATATGAAAATGATCTTTTCAGATTAGCTAGCTCAGTACATCTCCGATAGCTTTTTGTTTCAGAAGATACGTAAAAGCAAGATTTATTTAAGGATCAGCCATGTTGTCCTTTTCCTCCAAACTGATGACTTCAAAGTTCTCACTAACTCATGGTTTAGCCTTCACAAAAATATGAGAACAAATAGGGCAGGATTTAGCAACAGAGTACTTGTTCATGTTTAAAGATAAAGTTGCAAAACTTGGCTGCTTCAGAAGCAACATAATTGGTAAGGAGGAAATTTAAGTGCTTTATCTTGCTTTGGGGTTTGTTCAGTAACACCCTCCTCCAAAAGATTTGCTGCTCTCCACTACAGGAGATGCATGAACAGTTCTCGAACACATGCATATCCCTGAATACAAAGGTCCCCTTTTCAAACATTTAAGAAGTATGAAGAGAACAGGAAGCATGAGGCACTCACATGCCCTCTTACAAAAAAGGTTGTCATTTGAGAAATCACTCACAAGTCTAAAGAAAAGCCTTAAAATGGACGAAGTATCACAACTATGTTCTACTATCATTGTCCTCAAAGTACCAGCAATGTGTCCTAAAGGAAGCGGATGAATCTCATTACATTATTAGCAGCTGAAACTGGACAACAAAATAGGGACCTAAACAGAAGTGAAGTCACTGAGCATAATGACAGACATGATCAATTGCATCTGTGCCTTCCTTTCAAACTGCATTTTAATTAAGCCTGATTACTCCCTTAGTGGCCTCCATTGTACAAATTCAGTGTAAACATGATAGAAATAGACAGAAAAGTAATACAAGCCTCAAGCTTCTGTGCAACAAGGGATATTTAGATAAGTAGCTTTCCCTCCGATGTACTGTCCATTTCAGCTGCATAATGATTTGTGCAATCAGTTGTATGCAACCAAATAAATGTAATGAACTATAATGCTCATCCTAGAAAGGCTTGTGGATGAAGTGTGTTACATACACCATGGAGAGGATAGAAAAACTGCCTCCCTATTGTGAGTGATCCCTGTTCCAGCCATAAGGTGCAGAATACCAGCTTGCCACAGGGATAGCTGCCATTAGGAGTCTCTACACCTCTGTTCTATGTTCTTGGCATCTGCTGGCTAGCGTGTGGACATGTAACATGATTGCAGCAGTCCCCATGATAACTAATCCTTCTTTCTCAACAAATATGGAGGATTGCAGCTCCTGACCTTGAAAATATGCTAAAGATTCAATATTTCGCCTTGTCAGGAACATATTTTTCTCACCTTTGCTTTATTTTTAATACAGTGTTAATAGCGGCAACACTTCTCACTTGGGCTATATATGCCAGCTACTGAAAGTGCATTATAAAAGTGGTGAAGGAGAAGCTTTACTTAGTCATTTTTTCATATAACCTGGAGCACTGTCATATGGTTCTTCTTCCTGGTTTGTCTGATTAAGTGGAAATAAGAACCCTCAAAACCAGACAAAATATAGAAGTTACTTGTTAATTTTGACTACATTTCATCATAGAAAAATATACAGACTCCTGAACTCTTTGAAAATAAAAAGGTTTTGAAATCAACATTTAATCTAAAGCTAAGGGTCAGAATAATTCTTCAAACTAGCTTTGCCACCAATTATGGAAAAAGAAAGCACTTCACCAAAGGTCACCAACAGTTATTTGAGCATAAACATTTCTTGCCTAAAAAAATTACAATGCTTATGGAGAATATGCTTTCATGGTTAAGGTATTTTAGGACGTTAAGCAAGGTTGAGTGTTCCAAGATACCCAATGTCTGTTCATGTGCGGAATTCCCAAGTATTTTTTTTTACCATACCACCTGATTACAGTCAGCACTACAGATCCGACCAAATCCCATAGATTCAACTACAGATTTGTAGTTTGGAAATACAAATCTATGAGGCTTGGAATGCTCGCCTCAGATACAAGGTGAACAATATGATCCTTTTAATTCCATGACAAATCAATGTATACTGCAAACATATATAAATAAAAAACACAGAGTTGCTATCTATGGCAGCCTGAGATCTTAATTTCTCTTCTCCTAACTAGCTAGCTTCAAATTGTCTTCACAATTTGAAGCTGCTCCAAACCTTCTTGCTGCTCTTCAACCTAGTTACCTCGGTGTTGTTGGAGCTGCTACTACTCTGTCAGTGTTGGCAAGGAATGGAAGGAGGAAGGTGCCTTCTCCCCTTCAGAGCATGTCATGAGCACGTAGACCAGGGGAATTAAGTTGTCCTAAGGACTGGACTACTGGATATCATTATATAGTAGTTGAAGAAAGAGCATTTGGGGTTGGCTGTGGGATAAGAATGGGATCTCATGGGCAATCAGGGAAAGATGGAATCCAAGAACCATGTGGATTGGCTCTGCATATGCTGAGCTATTTACATATTAAACTGGTTGTGTGTACAGGCCCTGTACTGCCATAATTAATGTAATTGTAAGGGGTTCCTGAATAAAAAGAGTTAAGCTAAATTGTCCACAGAAAGGTCACTAGTTTGTCTTTCAAATTTAAGACAATTTGCATCTTTGTCTGTTCTACCACAACCCTTTTCATTTGTTTTCTTACTGTTCAGGTTGTGAACCCATGATACAATATTGCCTTGTGTTGTTGTTGTTTTTAATTGTTGGTAAATTGTGTTGTTGTTTTTTAAATTGTTGGTAAATTCGGTTTATTTTTCTGACTACTGAAGTACTGTGACAAAATTTTCCAAGACATGTTTACTGTGTACTTCGTCCCTGTGGTGTGAACAGACAGTAAAAGCCTCAATGCTACTACTGTCAAACATGACAGAACACTATGGAAGTAAAATACTACTCAGATTTCCATTTCAGATTGTGCATCACACTTTCTCTCTCACACACAGTCTCCCCACCTCACACCCCCATACTTTTTTTTCTTTAGGCAGTTTCCCAAGAACATTCAGAACAGCCTTGAAACTCTCTTGAAGAATAATATAGAAATTTGATGATCTATTTTTAATTCATTAATCATTCTGTGCTACACTTTCCACACCATTTTCTGGCACTTTGTTTTAAAAAGCAAAAAGGTTTACTTTACATATTCCTGAGTTTCCTAAACATCTCATTTGAAAAAGCTTAAATTCGCATGCCACAGTTTTGTTTGTATTATGTGCCTTACATCTTGCAGAGTAAGCAATAACCATAAGTGGTTGAAAATAAGACACTTCTTGAATATATTAAATAAAATATTTGAGTTATTGAAAAATTATTCACATTCAGTTGAGATAATGCTAATTAGGCATATGTTAGCCAAAAATGGAAGATGCTATCAAATAGCAAAGTTATTTTCACAACTGTTATCTACAAATTATCTAATTTTTATATCTAGCTGAAACAGTTCCTACAAGAGTAAACCACATACCCAGCTTCTTCCACAATATGGATTTGGCTAGGTTTGGGAACTAAAACTTTTACAAGAAGTTTGAATACCTTATTTACAGTGTTTTCAATCAAAGGATCACTTGTCTGCTAGAATGCATAATTAAAAAGAGCACACAGTTCCTTGAAAATCACTGGAGCAGGTTCCTTTGCTACTCTGTAATAAATAAAGCTGAAATTAACATTCCTACAAGGCTTTCTCTCCAAGATAAAAATTCACTACTTTAAAAAAAAGTATTGTAAGATTTTTATGGAAAAATACAATCTTCACAGTAGTGCTCAAAGGCAGATTTTCTTCATTAAGAAGCTATTCTGAATAGTGAGACCTCGAAGATTAGATAAAAACATCATGGTACGTGTAGCATGCATGTCAGATTAAATTGCTTATTTTGCTGTTCCATTACTTTGGCAAGAACAATGCATCCAACACCCAGTCCCATTACCTTTGACCATGCCTCACCATCTATCATTTCAGCTTTCTGTCAGAGCTGCTGTGGTGTGTGCAATTGATTCTATATCACATGAAACACAAACTGTTCTATTAAAACTTTTTCCTTGTACACACATTAATCTGCATTACATAAATACCCATTACATTCCAAACAACATCTGAGGTACTATTTGTGTTGTGTATAACAAAGCAAACATTAACAGCTATTCTACTTATGGTGTGGAGAAAAAGAATCAGGATAAAATTAGACCAATTATTTTTGAGCTCTTCCAGTTTAAATTATAAACAGCAACAACAGCACAGCATAATCTGAATACCCAGGCAAGAAAATAGCAATCGTTACTATAGTGAAGGAATAATAAACAGATTTACAACCTTTAGAATAAGCCTGCATTAATTTTCCCACCACACCCCTATCCCTGCTGTGCAAATGTGTCTTATAGCAAGTGAATGCAGCAGCCTGCAGCCATCCAATTCTGAAAAGCATTTAAGGTTTAATATTTCCTTACCTTTTATAGAAACCATGAAGAGGTTGGAGACACAGAAATTGCCAATAATCCAAACAGAAGGCCTTTAACTTCAGCATTTTAAAACAGTTCAGCTGCAGCAAGTAGAGCCTTGTCCACTATCTTTAATTTAAAAAAAAAAATCCCACCTTTTCTAGGGATAAAAAGACTGAATTGTATTACATGGAATACCCCTCCTCTTTTCTAAGCAGGCTGCAGTGTAAGTATTTCCTAGTTGCTACCAATGCATGCAGCTCTTTATCCACATGGTACTGCACCTGCATAGCTACAGTGCACTACTTTAATACAAAGAGACAGTAGCACAAAGGCTAAAAATTCATTTACTGTGCTTGTTTCTCTTGATTTCAGCTAATGTGGCCAGAGTTCTTCCACATATCCAATGTGGCTGTTGTAGCGTACACACGCGCACACACACACACACAATTTCAGGCCATTTCAAAAGCTAATTGATAAATAATTACTACATTTCAGTAAAAATTCTTGAAGGCCCCTTAGAAAGCATCCCTAATGCTCACAGTTCTTCGGAAACGACAAGCAAATATCACAGACAGCTGAGTACAAATGCCCTATGATCCCAGCAGACTTAAGATCGCATCATATGGAAAACTCCTCAGTTCTCCAGCTAAGCTGAATGCAACTTTTTTTTTTTTTTTGGTCGGCTCTTCTGGTGTGAATCACATCTGCTCCATTGTCTGCTAGCACCTATGAAAAATGTTGGTTCCTTATGACTGGGAGTGGAAAGGAGGTGGGAAGTGACAAGCATAAGTGTGGGCCCTCCCTGCTTACAAAATAAATTATGCTTATCTTAATCCCAACACACTTTGCTGGTTAGATCTGTGTGAAGAAAAACTAATCATCTGAACCACATGGTGCACAGTGGGGCACGCTCCCAGCTATAAAAGCCAGCAAGATAAAGCCTCCCTAAGATAGGTTGATTCTGGTCACTATGGGAACAGAAACACATTGATAAAATCTAAAATGGAAGCCTGATGACAGCTTTTCATTGGCTTACAGGGACATAATGCATCTGTAACAAGCAATTTCTCAGGAACTCTCTTAGCACTCTCATCAGCAGAGAATGAATTTGAGGCTGGGCTAATTAACAGCAGTGTACAACAGCAGCTAGTCCTCATTTAGTTACAGTGCAAATCCAAACCATTTTTATTCTAAGGGGAGCACACAAACAATTAGCAAGGAGATGCTTTGAGAAAAAGAATATTTTAAATTAGAAACATTTCTATTAAATCCTTTGGGTGAAACAGGAATGATAAAAGTAGCTTTCATTTACCGCCCTTTGAAACCTCAAGCCATTTGGGTCTCTTATCTTCTAAGAAACACTATAGGCCCAATTCTACAATAGTTTAAATTACTGTAATGTTCAGCAGTAGCTTCTTTCACATGCCTCCCTGATAGTTATAATTAGACTATTCAGAAAATAAATATGAAAGCCATATTCAAAAGCCATCATACATAGAAAATCTTATTAAGTGACCCTTACCATCACCAATAAAAAAATTAATAGGTTGTTGACATGCCTATGAATGTTGCTTTATTTTTCATCCAAATTACTATTAACCTATTTTAGACACCACCACATTGGAAACACGGTAGAGATGTCATACTGTAGATTTTTTTTTTAATACAGGATTTTTAAAGGAACAGTTGTGTGAAAATATCCAGCCATATCCACTGTCAATTGCAAAATGGCCTCATACTTTTAAATGAAAACTAATGTAAGCAATTTGCAGATGTTAGACTGACTATATGTGGACTGGGGAGGGGAGTAGAAAAACAAAATTGCATACACCATCCCTGCTCCCAACATCTGTGTCTCACACAATGGCCCTATGTGAAATGGTAACATCCTGTCACACAGTGGTATCTAGTCCAGCATACTGTTTCAAACAGTGGCACACCAGGTACCTCTGAGAAGCCCATAGGCAAGAGGTGAGGGCATGGATTTTTTGCTTGGACACAGACACAGGTATGAAGCAAAAATAGAATCGATTAACTACATACCACCAATCCTTTTCATCTTTAAGTTACTTCGGCAGTCAAACTAGGGTGATTTAGATAAAGCTGCAAGTATCCAACGAGGATATTATGGATTGCTCACAGATGGTTACATAAAGCCAGAAGTTGTTGGCTTTGGACACAATGATAAATCTTAGTCCATTCTGAACCAGGAATGGAAGTTGCAAATTACCTCCCTGTTCACATGCAAGCAATGTGGTGGGAGTTGTACAAGACTGAAGCTTGTGACAATAAGTCAAAACTATAGTGACTGAATTTCATCATTCTGTTCCTGTGCTGCAACTGTGTGAAGAACTCTCAGCATATGGAGTTGTAGGTGCAAGTGGTTGAGATAGGTGAAGTGTTGAAGGCCTGGACACAGATGTCAGGTGGTGCTGAGTGCACAGCAGTCCCAAACCTAAAACATTAAAAAGTACAGTCCCAGAGAGACTCTACGGCATCATTTGATAAGACTAGAATAATAATCCACGTTCTACGAAACCCAAGATGAAAAGAATGCAGCTGCACTACTGAACTATATGAACGGCACAAAATAACGGCCAGTTGTCACAGCCAAACAGCCCAGGAGAAAATATGGTGCCATTTCATGTACTGAACTGCCCCCTGGGAATTAACCCAACTGCAATTTTCAGGACATTTCCTAGTAATGGTGGATTGATACACTAGATATCCAGAAGTATTCTGCATGTCATATACAACTGACATGTGTATATAAACAAGGATCTCAGAATGCTTTCTGGTTTAACAAGATTTTCATCAAGATGTAATGGGCCATGATTCTCAACTTGTATCAGCAGAATTCTAAACCATCATGAAACATAAAGCATGCAATATTTGCATCATATCACCCAGTCACAAATGGTTTGGCAGGTTACTTTATCTAAATAATGAAACTTGCCATGAGAGTCACAGAAGAGCCGTCAGAATATTTATCAGAATATTTATGTTATACTTGTATAAAGTTCTGTTGACAAATACAAATGCTGTTTTGAGTCAAGTAACCAAAGATCTATGAGCTGTTTCTTGAGTAGATCTCAGCTGGATTTACTAAAACCTGACATGTGGAGGGATGCAGTTATTTATTTATTATTTATCATATTTTAACAAGAGATTGATCAAGTAAAGGACTTTTCACTCAGAGAATTACAGGTATTTCCAGGTTGAAAGATTATTTGCACTTATTTATATATATCCAGAAGAGTAAATGAGCTTCCACATACAGCAGTTCTCATGAGTTCTTATTTTTTATACTCATACCACTATTTTCTGTCTGCACTGGAGGCAGAACATTGCCAGTTGTTTGTACCTTCTCCTGCCCCACTGAGACCTGTGCACTCCTTGTTTACCAAAGTTCTACAGGATTCCTTGCTTCTTCTAAAACTCCTCTGACTCACATGGAGCCTGAAATAGGACAGGGGTGCTATTTAAGTAAATGTGCATTGGTTAGAGATGCTTCAATTAAAAATAAAAGATAAAATACTTGTGCCTTTAAAGTGTCTCCTGCTTCTCTAGACGCTGCTGCTAATAACTTCCTGAAATAGCTTTCTCCTGCTAGAACATTGCTGACTTGGCTGCCTACAATCCTATGCACACCTTTCTGAGAGCAAGCCCCATTGGACAAACTGGGACTTACTTTGAGTAAACATGCATAGAGTGTGCTGCTGAGACCATTCCCCCCACCCTTTAATTTTAAGTTTAATTGGCACTCTTTTGATTACTGGGGGTTTGATAGGAGAATGTGCGATAAAGTGCAAATATTGCTGTTAGTGTTTTCTTCAGCCATAGCCTATAATAGATGCCATTAAAGCAACTTTTTTGTTACCTGTCCAACTGGATGAAATAACAGGTTGCTTATCTGTAACTGAGGTTCTTCTAGTGGTCATCTGTCCATTCACACATGGGCTCTGTGCCTGCGCAGAGACAGCCATCGGAATCTCTCCAGTTCTCTGATTTTTGGTGGTAGCTCCACTCCTTCCAGCCTCGTTCTCGCTCCCCTTCCAGTCAGTTCTGGAGTCCACTGATCTATGGAGTAAAAAGAAAAACAGAGACTGCAGTGGGGAAGGACGGGTGGATGGGTGAACGGACAGATGACCAGTAGAAGAACCTCAGTTACAGGTAAGCAACCTGTTGTTCTTTGTCGTGTTCTCTGTCCGTCACACATGGGCACATCACAAGCTTACTTGAAATGAGGCGGGTAGGCAGTCACTGGAAAATATAGCAGAGCACCGTCCTTCCAAAAATCACATCCTGTCTGGAACGCACATCATGCGCATAATGAGGCACAAATGTGGCAGCCCGACAAATGGCATCCCGATAAAGGTTAGCATCAAAAGCCACTGACATTGCCATAGTGCATGCTGAAGTGGCATGAATTGGGTCTGACAAGGGTTTCTTTGCTAGGTAATATGCCAGGCATATGGCCTCCACTATCCATCTGGACAGGCTTTGAACAGATTGCTGAGAGCCCAGCGAACAGTCAGCATAAGACACAAACAGGTGAGGTCATTTACAAATGTCTTTGGTCTGCTGGACATAGAAGGCAAGTACCTGTCGAACATCCAAAGAACGAGCTTACACTCTGATTCTGAAGAAGGGTTCTGGAAGGAGATATCTTGGGCACAATGAAAAGTAGATACTATTTTAGGCAGAAATGTAATTTCCAGATGAAGCTGAACTTTGTCTTTGTGAAAAACCAGGTAAGGTGGGTCCACCCACAGGGCACGTAGTTCACTCACCCTGTGGGCAGACATGATGGTCACCAAAAACACAGTCTTCCACATCAGGAGTCTCAAGTCACAAGAGGCCAAAGGTTCAAACGCGCCCCCCCATCAGTTGCATCAGCACCAAGGTAAGGTCCCAGGAGGGGGCCATACGCAGGGTATCTGGATACTTAAGGGTCAGTCCGTGAAGGAAACGCTTGACAGTAGGGAGATGTTGTAAACCTGTCAGGCTAATCTAGATCTATATATCAGCAGATGGAGCGTGAAGTAGGCAAAAGGGTCAAAAGGAGAATGTCAGATCCAAGCAGTAAACAATTTCCAAACCAAAGCGAGTCTGAGTCGTTACAATAGCCAGTTGGTCAAACCAAGTCCAAGTCGGATTCCACAAAAGAGTCCAAATGGTCCGGAGTCAAAGCACAGTCAAAAACAAGCAGGAACACAGCTGGGTAGCTGTTGTACATATGTTGGCACAGGTGACCCAACAGGATTTATGGTCCCTCCAGTTCCACTTCTGTGAACCAAGATAGAAATTCTGTAGATAGGAAAGTAGCAGCTTAGGTGCACAGATGAAAGCGAAGGATGACTCTCAAAGATAAAGTAGCAGAAACAAAATTAAGTCCCCTAAACTAGGTCCCCCCCCCCCGACGATATCTGAGCAATAACTGAAATAAAGGAGCAAGGAAGGAACAGAACAAGGACAGGCTGAAACAAGAAAGGTTGAATAATTATAAGCATGAGGGACACTGTCTGCGGTAGGCAACGTTGCTGACAGTACCGTCTCAGGAACAGCGTTTGCTTGATATAAGGCTCGAGATAACTGGCAGCCAATCAGGCTGTCCTGACTCAGCATTTCTATTCCCTCTCCCACGAGATCTTACACCTGCATGTCTCCCACTGAGCCTTTCTCTTGAGACGTCTTCTTAGCACAGGTGAAATTCCAGCTTCAACCTGATCAGTCTCCTCAGCACACTTCTCTGCCAGCTGTTCAGATTCCCCTGTCTGCTGCCGTTCCACCTCAGCTTCAGAGTCTCTTCTCACAGCCAAATCCTCCTGCTGTGCTTCTGAGACTGCTCTCCCAACCAAATCCTCCCACTCCTCCTCTGACTCTTCTGTCTCAGAGGTCTGGGCCATGACACCAGCTCACCAAAGCACGATGTTGCTACCAGCAATGCGGCTGGGGCAAAGCCATCTCAAATAGGCTGAAGCCATGCGCTTTCAATCATGGGTCCCTGACTCAGCAGCTCTCCTTGTTAGTCGAGCTGTTCTGTGCATGTGTCTCCTTGTTCTGTGCATGTGTCTCCTTATCTCCTCCTGTCTCTTCAACTGACGCCTCTTTACAGCTGAGATTGGCTGCACCTCCTCCACAGGAGCTGTCGTACTAGGCTCTGTTTCTTTTTCAACGTCCTGTGAGTCGGTCCCGCTTGCCTCTGCAACTTCTTACCTTTGAGTTTGCTGCACTCCCTCCTCCGCTGTCACACTGCCTGTCTCCTCCTCATCCTCGGAGTCTGATAGCATCCGATAGCATGCCCATGACAGAGAGGGGTGAACCGGGTCATTTAAATAGTAAGTCACAACCACCAGATGTACGTTGACTGAAGACAACAAGAGTCCTGACGATTTAAGGCCCAACAGGTAAGTCAGCAATACAGAAATAGGTAGATCCTTTGGGCCCACTCCCAAGGATCACATCAGTATAGAAAAATGAGCCTATTTGTGACTATAAGATTTTATCATTGAAGGTTTTCCGGAAGCTCTCAGGACTTCTATGAGGCCCAGGTCTGTGATGGAAGAATCAAACACACCGTGAGATGAAGGTGCAATGCATCAGGATGCAGAATGAGGCAGTTTTGAAATGTTAGAAGATTGGATAAGCGAGTTAAGTACATACACCCCCCAGTGGCTAGGAGCTTCTGATGTGGAAACCACGGTCTCCTGGGCCACCAAGGTGCAAACAGAAGTACCTTGGCTCATTGGTTCCGAATACGCTGGATTACCCTGGCAAGTAACGAAATGGGAGGGAACATATACAAGTAACCCTTGCTCCAGTCCAGAGAGAAGACATCCCCTAAACACTTCCCCCTTTTACCCACTCTTGTGCAAAAGTGAGGAAACTGGTGGTTGGCTTGGGAAGCAAAGATGTCTATATCCAGAAATCCCCAAATGTGAGAATGTGGGCGAGACAATCCGGACCCAGTCCTCACACATGGGAGTCCAACGGGGCATGACTGCGTGAATCTGTGCGAATAGTCTCTTCCTCCTGAATGTGGATTGCTGAAATTTGCATGTCATGCAAGAGTACCCATTCCCAAAGCCACAAAGTGTGGTGCAGGAAAGTCCTCGAACCTGTCCCACCCTGCCTGTTGATATAGGACTACATTGTGGTATTGTTCATCTGTATTTGTATGGAACGGCCCCTCAAAATAGGCAGGAAACCTTTTAGGGCCTTGAAGACTGCCAGCAACTCCAGGTAGTATAAGTGGTGACGGGCTTCCTCTGGGCTCCAAAGACTGTGAAGTGTTGCTGAAATGCAGTGGGCTTCCCACCTGATCTCCAGAAGAGAGTGCCCATGCTCAGGGTCCTTGGGGAGGTCCACCAAAGAAGGTTGCAGCAAACTGAAGGAGGAATACAGAACCTCTTTGACTGGCAATCGTGCATTGGTCTGAAATTGTCCAGGAATCAGCACTGCAAAATGTGTATGTGCAAATGGGCATTCAGCAATACCAATGTCGCCGATGCCATGGGTCCAAGCATACATTAAACTCTTTTCGCTGGGTGGCAACAGATAAAGGACATGTGTTTCACCAGAAAAGTGATGTAGGACATTTGATCTGGAGGCAGAGAAGCCAATCCCTTGATAGAGTCTAGAGTGATGCCTATGAAGCAGATAGTAGTTTATCTGGAGGCCTGGGTCCAACAGCAAACATAAGGTTATATGGAGGTTGTCTAACAGAAGCCTCCTGGAATCTGCTGTCAGCAACCAATTGTATAAGTACAGCAGGACTTAGACACCATGTTCTTGAAGGTGCTCCACCACTGCTGCCATACATTTTGAAAAGATTCTGGGGGTGGAAGTGAGTCCAAAAGGAAGGGCCTTGAATTAGAAACTGTCTGCACCCACTTGAAAATGAAGAAATTTTATATGTTGTGGCTGAATTGTCACATGGTAATATGCATCTTTGAGGTTGATAGAGATGAACTATGTGTTGAGTTGGAGGGCAAGTATGTCTTTCACAATAAGCATCCTAAACGTCTTGTGGTGGAGATGGGTGTTGAGGCCCGTGAGATCCAAAATAGGACACATCCCGACATCGTGTTTGGGGACTGTGAAGAAAGGGAAGCAGATCCCAAGTATGGAAGCAGATGTTACTGGTTCTACGGATCCCTTGCCAGAAGGGCTCTCACCTCTTTGATCAGTGGAGGTGGGGGGTGGGCCAGATCGGTGGAACATGGGACAGTAGAGATGGTACGTCCTGGAATTCTACGGCATAGCCCACCTGAATTATGGTTAACACGCACTGGTTGGAGGTGATTGTCTCCCACCAAGGTAGAAAAAAGCGCAGATGGGTGCCTATTCAAGGATGGTGGAAGTCAGGCTTGCTTAGTGTTGGATCCAGACTTGAGCCTAGTGGATCCCTGTTTCTGGGTCTGGAACTGCTGTTCTGGCTTTCTGTACAAACCCTGATGTTGGCTATGAAAGGACAACAAGTCTGACTGCTGCAAAAAGGATGAGGTCCTAGAGGTCGATGGTCGATACCAGCGATACTGTTTATGGCTTCCTCCCCTTATGGCCTACGTTTCTTAACGTTTTCAATGGTATTGTCGGTGTTTGTACCAAAGAGAGCCTCCCCATCAAATGGTAGGCTTTCTATCCTAGCTCTCACCTCAGGAGTCAGCCCTGAGGACAGCAGCCAAGTGTGCCTGCGAAGGACCACTGATGAGACCGTGGACCTCACAGATGGAGAGTGATGGTATCTGGAATAGGTATCATAGTCCCAGTCCTAAGAACTGCAGTGGCAGTCATCATAAGGGTCCCAGTAATCTTCCCTATAAGGTAGATACCATGGATAATAAGGTTCTGGCTCATAACGATCAGGCTCATATGGTTCAGGGTTATATGGGTCCGGTTCATAATCCGATGTATCACGGGGAGATCACCAAGATTCTGACCGGGGAGAATCATCCAGTACAGGTTCAGAAACCAAGGGTGCAGGCTCAATGGGAACCTGATCTGGAGCCACTGGATCTGATGGAGTGTTCTCCGATGATTGCTTCTGTTTCGTAGGTATTTTAGGCAAATTCTGTGCCTTTGGAACTGGGCACTTAGGCAGAGGCTGTGAGGGTGCCTCGGGTGCCAGGGGCTTCTTCTTTGTAGACAGTTCCAAACTGTGCATTTTAGAAAGCTTAAGCTTTACAGGGGAGATCTTGCAGGTAGTCTCCTGGCCTGAAGCTGCAGAAGTGGTGGGTACAGAAGACAGATCCATTGGTACTGAAAGGCTCACTACCATGGATGGCACTGAAGCACCAGAAGTCTCCATTCTAAGCCTTGTATCTCCAGAAGTGGAAGGATCTGAAACAATTCAGCAGGTGTCCTGAGAGGTACTCGGTACCGATGCCATGCTTTTCGGAGGGGCAAGGGGTGTCTCCCACAAGAGGGAGTGCAAATGACTTGTTCAGTTTTTACGGGCTTGTTTGGTGAACTGAAGCAATGTGCAATGATTCCACCTTGTGCAATTCACCTACACAGACTAAACAACATGAATGCCCATCCAAAAATGGGATCTTCACCTGGCAGCGCAAACAGCACTTGAAGATAACTTTCCCGTCAATTAAGGGAGGGGGGCAGGGAGGAATAATGTGACTCCTGCAGGAATATCTCCTCTGAAAAAATTAGTACAGTAAAAAGTGTTCCCCTTTTCTTTTTTAAATAGCAGTAGGGACTTAACCCCCCCCCCAAGAGAAAAATTAGGGGTTGATTGAACATCGGGTAGTAAAACCCTAAATGCTGGTGAGGAGGGAGGCTGATGGAAATGAAAAAAAAACCCTCCAAAGGAAAAAAAGTTGTACAAAAAAATTGAGGTGGTGGAATGGGAGCTTTCTACCCTGCCACAAAGAGAATGGCTACAGTGGAGGCGGTGGCAGGGTGTGTGTGTGTCAAGCTGCCCTTGAAGGGACTGCAGGAAAGGCAGAACATTTCAGAAGGCAGAAAAATATTTTTGAGCATGCATGGGCTGAGCAGAGTTCCCGACCCCACCAAAAAATTAGTTGACGAGCTTCCCACAGCCAGAAAGTGTGGGAAGTGGGGTGGATGAAGAATGGGGGTGGCGGGACTGAAAACAAAGCAAAACACAAACAGCGAAAGGCAGAAGAAAAACTCACAGTAAAGGGAGGAATAAAAGTACAACTTATAAAGAAGAGGACAGAGAAAATTAAACAAATTTGCCCTCTTTATACTGTAGAGAGCAAGAGAAAAACCAACAAGCTGTTTATCCCTCAGCGGACAACAAAGAACTGACCGGAAGGGGAACAAGAATGAGGCTGGAAGGGGCAGGGCTACTGCCAAAAATCAGAGAAGAGAGATTCCAAAGGCTGTCCCTGCGCAGGCGCAGAGCCCATGTGTAACCGACAGATACCACAACGAGGTGGGGGTGGAAGTACACAAAGGTGTACTGTTATACACAGCACACCTTTCTGAGGCCATGCTGCCTCAGAAGAAATAATTTTAATGGTTTCCATGTGGGCACACTTTAAAGTTTTATCAGTATCCACCACTTTGATATGAAAAATGACTGACATTATTATTATTATTGGTATCAGAATTGTATAAATATTACAAACATATTAGTACATTGGAAGGGAATATGACCACCTAAAATTTCAGCCTGTTACATATGTGTGTGTGTGTGTGTGTGTGCGTGCGCACACACACACACAATTGTAAAGCCTGATAATATGGTGGTGGGGATTCTCAACCCCATAACTGGTTTGTTTCTGGTCAGAATGAGATGAACACTGCCCACATGGTAGACACCTATGAAACATTATTCCACACAAATTTCAAGGAGACACATGCATACTTCTATGCATACACATTCAAATGGCACTGGTCCATGTGCTGCACTGCAGTGGGGGTGGAAGAAGAGCTGTGTATTTGCAGGTAGTCTTTAACATCCTTGAAGCAAAGATTTTTTGTGCAGTTGAGCAAGTGCAGAAGCTAAGTGATGCTCGCTTCTCCCCCTCACTGCAAATAGCTTTCTGCTTTCAGAAACATATTCCTGAGGATGACTGAAGGCTCCCTGAAAATGTACAGCCCTTTTTTCACCAACCTACTGCTATGTAGCATGCAGGCCAAAATATCAAAGCTCAAAATTCTGAATTGCCACAATCAGAACAGTTGGGACAGGACAATATTAAAAATCTGATTAGTGATCTGAATTGATATTCTGCCCTAAAACCCCCATAATTCCCCTATCCCCCATTCCCGGAATAAAATACGGAGGTTTATATCTGAGTAAACACGAATGGGAGAAGGCTTTGTTTCTAAAAATAAAATAAAAGGGGGGATATTGCAAGAGTGATACAAGTTTGAAACAAAATGGGAAAGGACTACTGGGAAAGAAGCAAAAGTGCACTCAGGTGCAGACAGGGTGTGTGTCTGAAGCCAACTCACCTACAGAGAACATTCCTCCTAAGACCCTTCCTATACTGTGGTATGTCTCCACCAGGGCTGTTCAACTTCAGCCCTCCTGCAGATGTTGGCCTACAACTCTCATAATCCCTGACTATTTGCCAGTGTGGCTGGGGACAGAGGGAGCTGTAGTCCAAAAACAGCTGGAGGGTCAAAAGTGAGCATCCCTGTTATACACCTTTGCTCATTGTGTAAGTTGTTTGCACTTCTAATTCAGAATATCTGAGCAGTGAAGAGAAATAGGATTAATGAGGATAATCCTAATCACACATGTGATACATGTGAGATCATATGGATTGCTTTAAAAAATCCTCCATAACCAGCAGTGTTCATGATAAAAATAAACCATCACCTGGAAGTATAAGAAAGAACAAGCTATATACATGTCTGAGGAAAGAGGATCAAAACCATATTCCTAATACAGTTTAGGTTGCGAGTGAACTATTGTCTTATATCTTTATGTCCTTGTAAACAACCAGTGCAATCTGGTATTTTTACATTAAGATATAGAAAACATCTTCCTCACAAATCATGCCTCCCAGTGCCCAAAACAGGGAGATAATATCAAGTAATTATGACCTGAAATAGCTGCTGAATTATCTGCTCCAGAATCACCAACTCTTCGGCATAAATGAGGACTTTTGACAGTGTAAATCTTTAATTTGACTAGGAAAATTAGTTGACAAATGATATAGAATAGATTATCTTTCTAGTTATTTATGTGGTGAGAGGTTGTTATTGAGGGGGCAATTTATGTTCCATCCAAGACACTGGAAACCACCAGTTTATTCCTGTGTAATTGCTCAGACTCAGTTGCTCAAGCAAGCAGGTAAGGAAAATGGCCATTTAGCTGAATCACAGAAGTTTAGATTTGGAAGGTACCATTGGAGAACTTCTAGTCCAACCATGATCAGGGCAGATATCTACAACAGCATCCTTGACAGTTGGCAACAACTAAAAATAAACTAGCAGAGCTGTGTGTGATGTGTGTGTTTCAAAAATCCAAAAGGAGGACCAGTTACATTTAATGTATTACATAATATATTGGATCAAATCTGGATCTTTTGATATTGTAGTTGCCACCTTAAAAGCATTAAAATTACTAGAGTGCAACTGTGCTCCTTCCTCTCAAGCATTCCAGTCACGTTTAAATATGCCATGCCCCAATTTTCAATCATTATAAGAGCTTTGACTTCATAAACAAACAAACAAACCTGTAGATTATCTTTATATTTCAGAGCACTAATAAAGAAATTTCTTAAAATAATAAAATAAAACCATGTTTGCCAAATTCTTTAAGCAAATTGCTGCCTCACTTATGTAAAAGGCACACACATGGGCAATTATTAGCTATATCTAAACATTATTCACAAAGTATTACTAAGTGTCTTCTCATTTACATCATGTTTTCTTTCTTGCTTAGCTGTATAGATAAGCAAGCAAGAAAAATTTCCCT
This sequence comes from Hemicordylus capensis, assembly GCF_027244095.1. Lineage (NCBI taxonomy): Eukaryota > Metazoa > Chordata > Lepidosauria > Squamata > Cordylidae > Hemicordylus > Hemicordylus capensis. The sequence goes on along the minus strand of NC_069658.1, from coordinate 312,954,738 downwards.
CCATCTCCAAGAAACAAACGTGAGAAGCTTGATTAAAATCCTTCCTCAGGAACAACAAAATGGGGGAATGTAATCACGAGAAAAACTAGGGCACTATCAAAACATTTGACTATGAAATGACAGAAAGTTCCAGTTTTTTCAGATCTCTTTCTGCTCTGTCAGCAAGAAGAAAAAAGTGTTCTGTATTTTAAAAATAGGTTCTTAACTTCTTAGTGATTAAAAAGCTATTCATCCAGACACTGACAACCTCTAATATTTATTGTACTGTACTGTGTTGAGAAGGAAAAAAACTAATGGGAACTTTCACGAATGAAAGGCGCAACAATCACAACATATATGGTCTCCATCTTTTTTCCCTTGGAAAACAAGTAAAATGCATTAAGTTTCATCTCACGCTCAGCCTGAATATAAAGCTGGTTCTTTGAAAGGGCATTTCCCTGCTACTTTCTTTGTCTTCAAATTCACAGGCTTAAACAGCATAGTAACTTTTCGATGTGGTGCAGCTTCCGCATTGTGATGCTCAGTGAGCCGCGTTCAGCTGTTGTATATTCATTTATGGTATTCAGTGGCTAGCAGCAAATGAGAACAGAGTTCTCTAAGAGGCCATTAAGAAGCTATGATGAAAAAGGAGAAAAAGCATAGGAACCTCCTCTTAAAGAAAGGTTGCCTTGGCAATCAGTGATGCAGAAGCAAGGCTTCAATAATACACACTACTGGTGAAAGAATACTCTATAAAATAAACACAGCATAAGCTTGAATTTGGCCAACTCCGGCCTACATGCTAGTAAAATCCTCTTGAACAATAATGAAGATTAAGCAGTCCAGGAAAAATCTCTTTACTTTACTTAAGAAAATGCAAAATGGGATCTAGTTAACTTTTTTAAAAACAATTGTTGCTCCAAGAATAGTGACTTTGAGCTATTTACTATAAAGTTTGTCATACTATTCATTACTATATTGCTTTCTGGGGGGAAACCCATCATGGTTACCATTTTAAAATAATGAATGAATTCTGATTGTGAAGTGTGAGCAGTTCATCTGTTTAAGTCCTTTCATAGACTATGAGTGCAAAAACTGTTGAGCACTGTGGACAATAAAACAGAGAAAATAAGTTGGAAGGCAAGATAAGAATCTGTGTTTCAGCTGCTGCATATACCAAGATATACGGAACTTCATATACAAAGCCCAAGGAAATCACAACTAGATATCAAGGTATCTACAAAGCATTCTTTCATGGCATTTCCATTATCAATGAATTTAAAACACACCAGCAGCAGTTTATGTTGCAACCCTCTTATATTTTAGAGCTTTGCATCCTGTCCTCTGATCAACTTATGTACACATGATTATACCCTGGTCCTTCTGAAGGCAAGAGGGTGGCAAATGAAACTTTTTATAAGGCGGTGTTCACACAGTCACAAGGATTGGAGTGTCATGAACCCTGAGTCTGACACTGAGGAGTCTCAGGATGAAAATGATCATGAACCCTGACATGGATGAGACAGAGGATTAGGTGGGGTTCGATGGGCCCTCGCCTCCTCTATCAGAAACACCTGTACCTCAACACACATTTACCCTTGTCCTCTGAGTCTGAGGATGAAGCAGAGGCACCACCATCCCTTCCAGCTTGAGAAGAGCTTGAGAAGAGAGCTTGAGAAGCAGGCACAGTCCCTTTAAGATCTGGGACATTCCAGTCTTTGGCAGGGCTGCATTGCTGGTTCTGTACTTAATGCTTCAGTTTGGTTCTGCTGTTTGCTGAAGCAACTTTGTTGTGGACATGTTCTGCTTTGTGCCTGTTCCTTGCTCTTCTTGGATTTCTGGCTTCTGACGCCCTTCTTGTTTGACCTTGACCATGCCTGTTCCTCATGGACTGACTTCTGACCCTCCACTTGTTTGACTGACCTTGCCCATTCTGGATGGACTAATCTCTGTGTCCTTACCCTCGGCTTCGGTGACCTTAGCTTGACCTGCACCATATCACACCTAGTTAGGATTAGTGAGCCCTATGGAGTATATTTAGAGAACTCAGAATTTCAGGGCAATCCTGGTCAAACTGCTCTGGTATTTAAACAGGATAGATAACAGGACTGAATCAGCAATTAGCTAGCTAATTGATAAGGATTGCCCTGAAATTCTGAGTTCTCACAAATCAGCTCCACAGGGCTCATTAATCCTGATTAACTTTTTAATTAGGATCCTAGTGATTGTGTAAACTCAGTCTAAATAAAAATACGCATTGGAACGTGTATAAACAATATTTTTTCCACCTTGCAGTCAACAGAACCTGATTTCAAGTATATCCACAGATACTGAAGCAGGTTGAATTAACTGTATTTCATTATATTACTGTGTCAGACTCTGGATATTGTGAAATTTCATGATTTGCTGAACATGTGCATATCCTGCAAAATATCAATTCATGTCAATTATCTGCTCCTGCAATTTACTGTAAGAATAGGCCTCCCAACACACATAATTAATAATTAACGATATGATATTAACAAGGAAGCTGTCTCACTTCAAAAGACAGCAGAAAGATGTCTCAGGGAGGATGGCATCTTCAAGGTAAAAATGGAAATTAATGGCTATCACCAATGTGAACATTTCCCTGCTTCCATTTTGTTTCAGTTTCTTGCTATTCCATCTCTTTCACCTGGATGAAGATGATGTGCCACTTTACATTAAGATTAGTACTAGGGAAATTATTTGTCCTGTATCATACTCTTGAAAAAACAACATAAATCTGCCAAAGACGACAGTTATAGTTATATCTATTTCATGCAAGTCCATCTCATGGACAAAAAAACAGCAATATATCATGTTTCATAGGTCAACACATGACAGCCTTTTATTTTTTGTTTATGGACAGTGACAGTACAGGCACCCACCCTGTTCTAAGATGGTCCAAGTGTATCTGTCTCTCCTGCTATTATCCAGCAGCCATTATTTGGGAAGCCCAGGAGATTATTTATTGTACTCGACAAATCACTCCCATGAATTCTGTTACAATGCACTGTATGTTGCAAGTGAATTCTCCAATATAATTTGAAGTATTCAATACTTCATCTCCAACTTAAATTGCTAATTTGTTTGATGTTATGCAACATATCAAACAACATTTTGTTTTCAAATGGACTCTTATAAAATGATTGTCTTGATTTTAAATTCAAATTGTGTTTGTTTCTCCAGATTAATATAACATAATATAATACAATACACACACAGCAATCCTCATGTTCGTAGCTGGTAATTATGTATATAAGAGCAAGTTACTATTTAAGGATTATCTTCAAGGGGGTTGTGTTAAGACTGAAAATTAAGAGTAGAGAAATAGTGTTGCATGCAGTAAGTACCCGTATTTTGTAAAATGCCATATAGTAGACATACTGAAAGTGCCTGCAGTTGAGGGCTAATTGATACCAGATTTTGTGCCCCTGACCAGCATTTGCTCCCCCTGTGCCCTGCTTGGTCTTATAACATGTATAACAAACTAGTACAATATAATTAAATCCAGCCCAAATTCCTTTCAGTTCAGAGTACCACTACTGCTACATTACATTTCCATTAGGTTTGATTTTCTGCAAAAGTTGCAATTTTAAGGATGCAGATAAATCACAAAGACTCCTCTACCCTTTACAGCTTTCTACTCTCTACAGTTTACTCTCTACAGTTTACAGCTATTGTTTCACCAAAATGCTTCTTGTAGGGAATACAGCCCATTTACCTGGGAAGCTGGATTGATGCTCCCAACCTTGCCATGCCAAGCCGCTAATTCCATTGGCTAGCACCTCTCCATGACAAGACTTTTGCTGTAATCCAGGTCTTGTTTTATTTTTCATACAAGAAGTCTAATTTGGCCTAAATGTGGATGGGGATTAACATTTGGCTGCAGATCATATGCATCTACACTGAATACCTGCATTGAAATGTACATTTACACACACATCTAAATGTATGTCTTGCCCCAAACTAGTAAGATTGGATTGGGTTGAGGTAGCATTGGCCAAGTTGTTTACAATGGGATGGGTTTTATTTTCTCTCATCATATGTCCTCTAGTGACTGTTTTTCTCCCTTTTGAAAAGTGGTGTAAAAATCACTATAAGGAGACCACTTCCTTCAGGGGATGAAAATGTTTGACACCACCTCATTTTGGCACTGTAATGCCCTATCCTACAGCCTTGTGCTGGAGGATGGGTCTTTGTCCCATCTCCTCAGAAGACAGCCACAGGGAGTGTCCTGATTGGGCAGGGCTAGAGGGGAGGTGGGGCTTGCAGGCTGTTGAGGCTGTTCCCTCGCCTCCCCTCTTCAGTTTGTTCCAGTCTGGCTTCAGGAAGGGAGCTCTCCTTCACAGCCATGTGGCCTATAGGGCCTAAGAGGAGCAGCTGGTATTAGTGGAGAGTGTTGAGGGAGCCTGTTCGGGAGGAGCAGGTGTGGCCTGGAAGCTCTCAGAAGCTCTCAGAAGCTCTCATTGTGATGGTTTGGCATTGGAGCCACGGCCCTGGGGAAAGGGTGGGGCATGTTTGGGCCTGTTGGGGGTGGGAATAAAGGGCCGGGGTGGCCAAGATCCCAGTGGCCCTTGCCGTAGCAGGCAGATTATTTGGGGCTCCTGCCCCAGGATTGGGAAGGAATTTTGGAGGGAGGGCTCGCTAGGGGCTGGGAACCGGGAGAGAAGGAAAGGGCACTGCCAGGAACCTAGTGGCCTATGGCCCATTTCTTTGGCATTAATTGTGGTGCCTCTTGGGGACCAGTATTGGGGGGGAGTCTTGGGCCATTCTGGGGCTCTTTGGGTGGGGTGAGCCCATGGAACAGTTCTGTAGGGCTAGTTTGATTATGTTTGGCTCTGTGGGAAGTGTGGTATTAATAGCTATCTCCTTAGAATTGAATCTAAGGCTCCTGCCATGCCTCCTAAGAAAGCTTTGGGTAAAAAGGGGGGTTGACCTGTTAGAAACCCCAGATGGCTGTGCCCTCAGTCATCCTCAGCAGAGGATGAGGAGGATATGGTGTAGATATGCATGCTAATTTACAGGATGGAAGTGCTTGAGCAGGCAAGGATGCCCTACAACAGAAGGATGCATGCTCCTCGGGGCTGCCTGCCAAAGGCAGGAAGCAAATAACGGGGGTAGCACATGCAGAGTTATTGAAAGCCCTGTCTGACTGGCTGGCCTCCTTGGAAAAGGACAAAGAAGAGCCTGCACTGGTTCTGGCAGAGCCAGCTGACAGCAACCAACAGCCACCAGCAAGCCTCCTGTCTCAGCACTTGCCATGATGGCATGGCCAGACCCATCCCCAGTGGAGCCTCCTGTTTAGCAGGTGAGGCAGACGGGTATCCTGTGGAAGATGGGGCTGGGCCGTGGCCCATATACCCATGGACTATGCCACCTTTTGGTGCTTGGGGCCGTAACCACTTTTGGGCTACACCAATGCAACCCTGGGCTTCCGGGGGCTTCCCGGGCATGCCTGGGGGACCTATGGCAGCACAAGGGGCTCTGGAGCAGGTTTGGCAGGGAGTTGCATCACAGGGCACCACACCAACACCAATAGGAACTGTGGGTGGCTATCCCATGAGGGTGGTTCCATCCCCGCACTATTCACCTTATGGGGCCTTGGGTCTTCCACTCAGGGCTCATGTATTGCTCGCGACAAAGGAGAAGATTTTTAAGGGTGAATATGTAGACATATTCAGTTTGCTATTTCATGAGCCCGAGGAGAAGCAGAAGCAGAGCGATGCCAGTAAGGAGCAGGAGGTTACCAAGCATAAACCAATGAAACGGACCTGGAACAATTGGCTCTCTGGCTTCAGTATTTATATCGGGGTGGTTCTCAGAGCACAGCTGGCTAGGGGCACAGCTTTGGTTAAATGTATGGACATCCTTCATCAGGCCATTATGGATTTTGCGGGCACCTCATGGGCCAGGTATCATGAAGATTTTAGAATGTGGGAGACCTTGCACTGTGCCTCCCATGGGATGCCCCCAAACAAGCTGTGGCTTCCCATCATGTCCCCTTTGCACCTGGTAGACAGTGACAGGGCCAACAGTGGTCACTTGCTGTCTAGGGCATTGGGTTCCTCCAATGCCTCGGGTTCAGGCCAGCAGTGAGTTCAACCCCAACTGGTATGCTGGAAATTCAATATCAGGGAACCAGCTCTCCCTGTAACCAGGCAAAGGGCTGGAATTCAGGATTCAGGAATTGCCAACCCAACCAACCACAGGCTGTGCACCTGTGGGCAGGTGAGTTTTGGGACTCCACCACCTGCTTTTGGTGTGGCAGTCAGGAAGTAGCGCAGGTTGTGAACTCTCAAACCTCCTGTTCACCTAGGGTTATGGGGTCCCCATTTATTTATTTATTTATTTATTTATTTATTTATTTATTTATTTATTTGAAACATTTAATATACCACCCACTCCAAAGACTCCAGGCGGTGCACATCAACATGCAAAACAAGACAACATTAAAAATGACATTCTAAATTAAAAACTAAAGTAACTAACTAGCGAGGAGTTAACCAACTCCCATAGCTAAGAATTAACATTCCCACCAGCTATTCTAACCAGCCAGGAGGGACAAGGGTCCAAGCAACATTTTGCCGCACCTATACACAAAAGAATTGTGTCCATATCTTCGACCCATGTAAAGGTGTCCCATGTAACATCACAAGGCAGAATCTCATCTGATCAGATCCTTTGTCCTTCAGTCCCTGCACTTTAACATCCTTTTTGTAATGCAACATGTGCTGGGGCTACAGAATGACACACCTGATGCCCTATCTCATTTTCAGGTGGTGAGGTTCAGGGAATTAGCTCCAGAAGCCAATGTGGAACTGGAAATGATGCCAGAGACTCTGTGGAAGCTTGGCGGATAGAAGTCCGTTGAGCTACTGATGTGTGTCTGGCTCCCAGTACTAGGGCAGTAAGGTAGCCTCTTTCCATACATTTAGTCAGCAAGAAGGCCTCCTTGTCACCTGGCCTATTCCCCCTGACCATCTCATGCAGTACTTAATACACCACTTAGTACACCTGCAATCCTCTGGACAGGTGGTTTCCATCTTAGCAGACTACTTGGTCACTCTGTCCTTTGAATCTCAGGCTCGGGGTTTGCAGGATAAAAAAAGATATGGCAGTCTGGTGCATGCTGGAGGAGTAGGCTCGGGAGATGCCGAGGGCCCAGGATCAGAGGTGGCCCATTACCACTGAGCTTTTGGAGGATATCTTCCTGCAGTTGCAATCCCTTTGTAACTCTTCATAGGAGGCAGGGCTCATTCATGCAGCGGTGACAGCATAATTTTGGGGGGCCTTCAGGCCAGCTGCAGTCCTCCCCCGTAGTGGCCTGTGCCCTAGGGAAGGATGCTTGCAATCTGCTGACCTTTCCTTCATGGGTTTAGGGGTGCAGTTGCTCCCACATAGGTCAAATACCGATCAGAAAGGTAAAGGTCAGAAGATCATGCTCACTACAGCAGGAAATTACAACTTATGCCCGGTTCAGGCTTTGCGGCGCTATGTGGCATTACAGCCGCCCACTGAAGTGTGCTTATTTGTTCATGCCAATGGCACACCTCTGATGCAATACCATGCATATTTTGGGCTGATGGAGTTCATTTATCTACAGAGGGGTGCAATTTGTACTTGGCTAATCTGTGCCGTGGGCTTGTTGAAACCTTGGATGGTTGCAGGGGAGGAAGGCCAAGCTAGGCCGACTTCCCTCTGTGGCAGGTACAGTGCAGGTTGGGTGGAGGTGTAGAAGGGTTTGAGATCAATGAGCACCCTTGGGCAGTTTAAGAAAGGTGGATCGGTCAATTGGTCCTTAGAGGCTTGGTGGATCGAGGACTTTGATTCCCCATGACACCTGCTTCAGAGCTTCACAAACCTTAAAGGCTGAACTGTGTGTGTGTGTGTGTGTGTGTGTGTGTGTGTGTGTGTGTGTGTGTGTGTGTGAAGCCCTAGAAGTTGCCCTGACCCTTTTGGGTTGGCAATGATGGAGATGAAGCAGGTTTGCTCTGTTTCTATCCTTGAGTCAGGGTGTGTCACCCATTCAAGGGACAGGGAAGGACATAAATGTCTGAACCCAGCCTTTTGGAGGGTGGAGTGTATTCCACACTCAGTTAGCTAATTTGATCATTTAATAAAGCTGTGGCTAAAGAACCTACCAGATATAACCAAAGATGGATATAACCAAAGATGGAGCATTAAAAAGCCTTTTTTAAAAGATGTGTTTTTAGTTGTTTTGTAAAAACACCGAGAGAAGGAACATGGCGAAGCTCTTCAGGGAGGGCATTCAAGGGGCCACAACCAAAAGGACCTTGTCTCTAGTCCACACCAACTGGATCTCTGTTAGTGGTAGGGCTATGAGCAGGGCCTGAGATGATGGCCCTGGCAGGTTCATATGGGTGAATGTGGTCTGACAGGTACCCCAGCCAATAGTACCAAGGTGTTTGGTATCGATGTGGAGGCCACCGGAACCAAAGGCTCTAGAGGAGAAGTATGAGATGGTCCTGGGCATCTGTGTGGAAGCTATGGTGAACAGCAAGACAATTGGTGTCAGGGGTGAACCCGAGGATGTGGTTTGAGAGTGCTCCAGAGTCTTCTCTGCCAAACAGACGTAAGTTTGGGGCAGTATTAAAATATGTAAAATAATAAAATAATAAAATAACAACAACAACACTGTATGCTAATAGGGACAGTAGCCATTTGTGAGGATCGTAACACTTGCTCCCACAACCAAGAGCACAACCTGGAGACTGTTCTTGCATGACTGTTTGGTAAATTTCAAGCACGGAGGGCATGTGTCCATAATATAGGCCTCGCCAAGGCAAAGCTGGCAGTGGTTGTGTCTGTCTTTGGAGGGCAGTTTGGCCCTGCATCATGAGCACTTCTTGCTGGCCATATGCCAAGAAATGGTGATTCCCTGACTGTCTTGGAACACTGGGGTTGCTGGGGATGGGAGGTGTGAATGAAATAAAAACACAAAACGTGGAAGGAAAGGATACTAAATTAAGGTAAGTAAAGAGAGAAAGAAAAGGGAGGCAAGATAATAAAGAACATTTTTTTTAAAAGCTTGGAGTGCTCCTGAGTAAGTCGATCTGTTGGCGGACAAAGAAAGACTGAGGGAGGGAAAGTGGATGCAGGCGCATATCATCGGAGGGGGCAGGGCTCCAGAGAGTTTCCGATGTAGTCCCTGCACAGGCACAAAGCCCAATCATGTAAAGCACAGTGACCACGTCGAAGAAACTAGTTTAGATGCCATGGCTCCATCACAGAAGTATAATGTCTGAGCATGAGCAGGGTGCTCTCACCATCAGATAACTTAACAGTCATATTTAAGAGTTGGAGAGAAAACCTTGAACCAGGGTGTGAAAATAAGACCAACGAGAAAGTGAGGCAATACAAAGAAAAGTAATTTCCTTTCATCAGAACTACCAGATACTTGACTACAATATCCCTCTCACGTTCCATTCTCTAGAAACAACTGCATATAGTTTTCAAGTTTTCACAATTCCATATCCCAATCACAGAAGACATTCAAAGCGCTTGTCCAAGAAAAAGCTGTTAAGAAGCATGCTGTTCATACCTTACCAAGGGGCTTTTGCGTATTTGGACATGCTCAGACCCACCTTTTTGCTTGTTGAAAGACCACCTAAATACTTTCAGGTGCTTGCACACATCTTTTAGTACTATTCTTAGCTTTTGGCCCAGAACCTTCATCTAACGGCAGATATCCTTTTTTTGGAAATATATGTTTCTAAGCTTCATAGGGTAAAGCTTCTGGGCAAGGGGCTAAGAGAATGGAACATACAAGTTGGCTAGTGGATGACTGTACTCTACTTACCTTCCATTCCAGAATTTAAGAGAGATGGCAAAGCAATGGGGAACCATTAAGTGAAGAGTAATTGCATTATCTACCTATTGTCAGTTTTCACAGGGATATTTCCTACACAGGGATATGTACACATCCTGAATCTGACTGCGAAGGAATATCTATGAGGCTCTAATCATCAACTAGGTTGGGCAGCAAAGCAAAACACCACTGGCCAGTTCAAATGAAACATATAGACCAGTACATGTGATAATGTTGGGGACCTGATGAGAACATGATGACCCTGTCATCACTGGTGGACTCCCAACATGATCTCAGTGTGTCCTTTAATCCCTTGGGATCTTGTAGCACATGTAGATGGGTGATTCATATTAATACCCCTCTCCCATCATTAAAGGATGCACTGACAGCATGTCAGGATGTCCACTGGTGACGTAAGAGTACATGCACTCTTAGTGGGTTCACAATGTAATCACATGTGCTGGGCAATATTTATCTGAACTGGGCCTGGGTCACCAGGCCATGCACTTTCCACTACCAGCTTTAAGAGCTGGCAGCAGGAGTGATGATGGTGGCGTAACTTTCCAGCAATGCCCGTTGGGCTGAAGATGGATTAATATTGGAAAGGAGAATTATTAACCACACAAGCATCTTCTATTCCTTCTTTTAAAATGACCTTGCTAGAATTGTCTGTTACTCTCTCAAAATTTTGATTTTAACTGGATGCAGTGGTTCAGTTCTACAAACCAGACTGTGTTCACAAGCAATAGTCTGTGGTGGTCCATTATTTAGAAATGGAAATATATTTCCTGGGGGGAAATTGGTGATATCTGTTTATACACTTTTTATGTTAGCTTGTCTCTTGGCATCAGAAATGTCCTAGAAAAAGTGATACGTTGGGACTCTTGTCTTAACACACTTCAGTAATAGTTTTGTACAAATGTAAAGCCACCTAATGGCACAGTGGGGAAACAACCTGCATAGAGAGCAGGAGGCTATTGGTTCAAATCCCCGCTGGTGTATTTCCAAGAATATGGGGAACTCCTATATCAGGCAGCAGTGATATAGGAAGGTGCTGAAAGGCATCATCTCACACTGCGTGGGAGAAGGCAATGGTAAGCCACTCCTGTATTCTACCAAGAAAACCACATAGCTCTGTGGTCACAAGGAATCAATACTGACTTGACGGCACAAATTTACAAATGTAAACCGCCCTGAGCCATTTTTCGAAGCATGGTATATAAATCAAATCAATCAATCAGTCAATCAGACAGACAAACAAACAAATAATTGTTCAAGAGTTTAACACCTGAAAAGGATTGTAAACACACTGCTTAAAGTATGTTTTGTAAGGAAAATAAAGTTTCAATGTTTTGAATTTAGTATAGAATACTATCAAATCACATGATAATCATTTGTTTGCCAACTGAAATTCATTTGTGTTGTACTGCAATTGACCATTCCATTTTACTATTTTAAAATATGCAACATATTTTACAGTACCTGAGTAGATCAGCTGAAACACTGCTTCTTGTTTCAAAGGAAGTCCTGAGGTAGTTGCAAAAGAATAAAATTGAAAATATTTAACACACTTGATTGATTTTTTAAAAAAACCCCAAAAGAATCTCTGTATCAAGTCTGTAAAATTAATTTATATATTTCAGATTTCTCCCCCTGAAAATCCCCAGCTTATCAGAATGAAATGATGTGCTTTTAAATTGATTCTAAATATGCAAGTTAGTTTTGAAAAAGTAATTATAGCTGAATCTCACATGAAGAAAGCTTTTCAAATGTCAAAGCAGTGCTTTTGAATGTTAAATATGTAGAAATAACACAAGACTTTCAGGCCTCTAGCACAAACATTATTTATTTCAATTTGTATAACAACAGTTGTAGGCACTCTGCACTGTTTATGAATATACTGTTACAAACTTGGAATCAGATTATTGTAAGCATCCTCTCATTCCAGTTTTGCCCTGGCACAATGCCTGTTTGGAATCTGGAATCTGACAAAAGAGCTAACATTCCTTAATGTTGTATAGAGAGTAGGAGTGAGAGTGTATATGCTTATGGGAGAGAACACTACCAGACATGTATTATTTCATCATGAAAACTGATTGTTATGAGGGATTTTGCACAGCATTCAGATGACATTCCCCAGATCCTGTGCCTTATTTGCACAGGAACACCAGTTTCTTTTAAACTCCACCCCCCCACCTTGAATTGAAAATACTAGTACAAAATGTACACAATGGATGCAGAATACATAGACAGGGCAGACTATAGCACAATTCTGAGTGGAGTAGTTTTCAAAGCAGGCAGTGATGTTTGGGATGGCATTCCCCCACACACACCTGAGTGCACCTTCCCACTTGACCAATTGACTTCTGGTCATGACTCTTGCAGTTCATTATTTAAAAACAACAACAACAACAACAACAACAGAGACCAGGATTGACCCACAACCATTCATGTTTACTCAGATGTAGACCTACCACTGTTAATAGGAGAGCCTTGCAATAAAATGGGAGAGAAGGGGGAAAGAACAGAATCATAAATGTATGGGATCTGCATCCATTCAAATTGCTAAATTGGAAATAGAAGCATGCACACTAAGGAGTGTGCTCCTTAAGGAAATGGACATCAATTTGGTTCCAGATAAGCAAAAGAGTAAGGCAAGGCTGTATACTTTCTCCTTCTTTATTCAATGTATATGCTGAACATACACTGAGAGAAGCTGGATTGGAAGAAGATGAGTGTGGTTTTAAAATTGGAGGAAGAAGCATCAATAACCTGCACTACGCTGATGACACCACTCTGACAGCTGAGAATGCGGATGATCTGCAAGCTCTAGTAATGAAAGTCAAGGAGCAAAATGAAAAAATGGGATTACAACTAAATGTAAAGAAGACTAAACTAATGACAATGGGTACAGCAACCAGCCTCAGAATTGATAATGAAGACACTGAAGTGGTGGATAGCTTCTGCCTTTAGGATCAACCATCAACAGTAAAGAATCCATCAGTCAAGAAATACACCGCAGACTGGCACTTGATAGGATTGCAATGAAGGCCTTGGAAAGGGAATTTAGATGCCAGAATGTGTTTATACCTACAAAGATGAGAATCATTCGGACCATGGTTTTCCCTGTGACATTTTATGGATGCGAAAGCTGGACTTTGAAGAAGCAAGATAGTCTTGGGGACACCCTGACATCAACATTAAACCCAGAATTACCAACCCAGAATTATGTAGAATTCAGGCATGTGTCTGATTCCATTTTATTAAGGAATCAATTAATGCCTGAACTCAAGGTGAATTGACCAGTACATGACTTGCCTCTGAGACTGATGTTAATTGTTCTGTGAAAGAAGAGGCAATACAGCATCGTATCATGAAATGGGTACTCAAAAGAAATACAATGGCCAGGCTTGATCTATCCAAATGCTAAAATTTAACTTACTATCAGATAATGCCTGTGGTGAGGACCTGAGCTCGCATTTCCTCCTTCAAGAAGTCTAGGAAGTTGTTAGGAGCAGACACAGGCAGAGAGGGGGGGCTGGCTGCTGGCTGGGAACTCCCCATCTTGAGAGGAGAAAGGAAATAAGAAGGGTTCCCGGGACAAATGAAACCCAATCACGGCGGGCTCTCCTCTCCTCCCGCGAGCACGGCAGGGCGACTGAGCCTCCTCACCGGGGCACTGCAACTACCTCAGCTATTCAGCCCACCCCTCTCCTTGACCTCCGGATTCAATTGGCCAGGAAAGAAGAGTGTGAGTGCTTGCAACCACACAAGTGAAGATGGTAGGGCTTCGGCTTGCTAGGTTCCTTTTTTAGTGTGTGTGTGGGGGGGGGGGGGTTCCCTTGGACAGGGAGCCTCCTAAGAAGTCCCCTGCATGAGCAGGCTCCATAGGAGTGGGTGGTGGCACTGGCAAAAATGAAAGTAAAATAAACTAAAAAACAAACTGAGCCAATTGGTCAAATAGGTCAAACAGAAAAAATGTTTAGCTTTTAGATAAAGAAACAATACCCAGCCTTGCACACTAAGGAGAATAAGGGAGGAAAGATAGATGGGAGGAAAAATGGGGGAAGGAAGAGATAAGTAAGCAGTAAACCAGCCTGAATACAGTAGATAGCAGAGCTCTCTCAAAACAATGGTGCAGAGGAGGGCTCCGACACTCATGGTCACGTGTCCACCCGCAACCAATGAGAGCCGAGGCAAAAGGGAGCTGGGTAATGGAAGGGAGGGAGTGCACAGCGAAATACCGTCCCTCTGGAAGGAAGGAATACCGTGGGAAGTCTTGTGGTAGGGATGCGCATGGAACCGCAGAGCTGCGGTCCGGCACTGGGGTCGGCCAAGAGGGGGAAGGGGTGGCAGGGAGGTATCCTGCTGCCCCAAATGCTTACAAAAAAGTGTGCTGACAGGGGGAAAGCGGCGGGAGGGATAAGTACACCCTCCCCCCACCCTTAAAGGAACCCCCCACCCCAGCGTTCAAACCGCCGAACCACCCCATGATCAGACCAGTCTGGAGGCCTGTAGAATGGCCTCCAGACCAGTCCGTGCACATCACTACTCTGCGGCAGCGGTGGGCACAGGGGAGTTGGGGTCGGGCGCTGGGGAGTCAGGGTCATGTAACGCCTCTGGGGGGCCCTTTTGGGGTGGTGGGCCCCGAGACAAGAGTCTCCCCTTGTCCTATAATAGTTACGCCCCTGACTTGTTGCTCTCCAGAAACAAGCAGGAAAACAGGATACAAGAGTGGAGATCCATATGCCACTCACGAATCAGGAAGCCAGTAAAGTCTAAAGGTGGTTTGATCCCAGGAGACCAGTTCCCTGATGCAGCCAAGCGTGCTGCACAGATTGGGCCTGGAGATAGGGCCAAACTAGAGGTTGGAAGCATGGCAGGGACAAGGGAGGAGAGCTGGTCTTGTGGTAGCAAGCATGACTTGTCCCCATAGCTAAGCAGGGTCTGCCCTGGTTGCATATGAATGGGAGACTTGATGTGTGAGCATTGCAAGATATTCCCCTCAGGGGATGAAGCCGCTCTGGGAAGAGCAGAAGGTTTCAAGTTCCCTCCCTGGCTTCTCCAAGATAGGGCTGAGAGAGATTCCTGCCTGCAACCTTGGAGAAGCTGCTGCCAGTCTGTGAAGACAATACTGAGCTAGATAGACCAATGGTCTGACTCAGTATATGGCAGTTTCCTAAGGGACAAGGCACAGGCAGATGGAATAGCTGATGCCAGATGCACGTACATACAGCAGATGAATCCAGAGAAGGGATACACTGTCTGATGGGAGTTGGGATACAAATAGACAAAGGTCTATCTACAGGTCATCTGCAGACCACATCTCTTTCCTGAGAAGGGTGGCATCTTGATGCATTGTAAACCACCCAGAGATGCAAGCTTTGGGCAGTATAGAAACATTTTAACAACAACAACAACAACAACTGGCTGCATAGCACAGTGGTTAGAGTGTTGGACTAGGACTGGGAAGAGCCGGGTTAGAATCTCCATTCAACCATGAAACTCACTGGGTGATTCTGGGCCAGTCATGTATCTCTCAGCCTAACCTACCTCGCAGGGTTGTTGTGAAGATAAACATAACCATGTAAACCACTCTGAGCTCCTCAGAGGAAAAGTGGGATCTAAATGTAAAATAAATAAATAAATAAAAATTTGTGGTGGACAAGATAATACATTTTGTCCTATTCAGTCCTAGGTGGGTGTGCTCTAAAGTACAATGAGGTGAAGTTAGACAACCTGTATGTAAAAGTATTGAACAGGCGAACTCAGAACTTATTTCGTGTTAGGAAGACCTTCCAGGTGGAAGACTGGAATTACTTTAACATAATGAGCACTTTCCCCATGCTTCATGACAACCACTAAGGTTAGAGGTTGTAATCTTATCTGTTCTTCCTTTGAAGGTGATTAGCTAGAAGGCTAATCCTTTGTGCCAATAAGGAGATGCTTGGTTACTTCTTTAGACAAATATCTTCTTCTTAACTTGGGTCTTCTCAGCAACCTCTTCTGTGCATGGAGGAGAGCATGGGAATATTTCCCCTTTCAGCTGCATGTAAGGCTTTACCTGGATTTACCTTCCATGCTACCTGCTAAGTGACTTATCCTTGGGAGTTAGCCCATGTAGGCAATGGTGAACCCGCAATCCTGCAATTTCAGCGAGTCAAAATGGAAACTACAAGCCTGTATTCCCAAATCACAGGTAGGGGTACTGCTGGGAGCCCCCAAACAGGCTGTTCTCGTAACAAATTACGCCCACAGTAATTTGGAACACTTGACCAGCAATTTAACATATTAATTTATTATTATTATTATTATTATTATTATTATTATTATTATTATTATTATTATTATTTTAAAAATAAAAAGGAAATTATGGTTTCAATACAATATATACATGTATACTCTGAATTAAGTCTAATTAAGTTAAATGGAAGAAAGTGTGATTTCTCCATTAAAGGACAACAATCAGGCTGGGGAATGCAACAATTCTGCACAATTGCAGAAAGTGATTTATTAAGCGATTAGCAACAATGTCCAGAGAACTAGAAGACCCTTAAAACCATATCAAACGTGTCTGTGGAGCTTCTCCTAGAAATGGGGTGGGGGTGGGGGATTGCTGCAGAAGTCTGATAAACTAGCAGTGCACTTAATCAGAAATGTAAACACCATAATTTATTTATTTTTAAGTCTCTGTGTGGATGGTGGGAAGCAGTGGGAGGTATAGACAACCAACTGGCAATGTTTTGCACATTAGGACAGACAGAAAAGAGCACCAGGAATACAAAAATAAAAGCCACAAGAACTGCTCCTTGTGGGAGCTCTATTCCTCTCCTCTAAGCATGGGCATCTGACATCCATATTTGAACTGCGCAGTCATGCAGTTTGGCTGGCCAGAGAGGAGAGGAAAGGCCCACCAGGCAGCCACAGCACCCGCCGCTGCTGCTTGGCTCATCCCACTCCCCACCACTGAAGGACAACAATTAAGTAGCCGTGGGGCAATGCTGGCAGGCAGGAATGGCGGCGGGGAGATGCTGGTTGCCCCACCCCTTGTGTCTGATGTCAGATGCAGGAGGCATGGCTTAGGGTGCCGGGCGGGGGCGTGGGGCCCACTAAGAAGACTTTGTCTCCTGGCCTCCAGGGGTCTCGTTACGCCTCTGATCTGGGCAGTTCCTTCTGGAATGTTTCACCACTTGGCAACATGGGAAGTGCACATAAAAGTATAACGGCTATCACTCACATGTAATAAAAACTGCTGCTGCAAGAATGAAAGAAGAGGTGGGTCAGTGTAACTGTCCATGTAACTGTCATGTTAAAGTTACTGGATCTGCCTGGCTTACAGTCTCTCTTCTCAAAAATTATAACCTAGTGAATTCCTTCTTACAGGATGAAAGTATAAACAATGTTTTCAATTGTGCTATATGTACAGAATAACCCAGTTTTAACTGAACTACAAAATATTCCTAGACATTATATGTTATTTATCTTATAACAGTTTGTATCCCCTTGAACCCATGTATTCGTTTTTCTTCTTCTACCCTTCCCCATCACTCAGTAGTATAAATACAAAATATAAAATGATACAATTCAAACCAATTTTCTGTTCAACAACAGTACAAGAGATTCAAAATGTCACAATATCGTAAGTTAGTCAATTCTTTCAAGAAACAACCTTATGATATCGCCACAAAAACCTTTGCAAGTGTGTTCCTTGAAAGAATTGACTACTAACAAACTATTGCTTAAGAATAATAAAACATGGCTGGGGTTTTTTTGGTGGGTTTTTTTTTTTTTTTGAAAGTGCATTTTGTTTTTTAGTAAATGGTAAATAAGAGCCATTGGAGGTACTATCGAGAACTGCTTCATGAAGATTTAAAATCATTACAATGGTATCTTGCATCCTTTATTTTTAAGTCCATTTGAAAGTATGACTAATTACTTCTTCTTAAGACTGAGAGAGACAATGTTAATACATTGAGTGGACATCAAGATCACTCGCTCCCATTTGGATTTGAGAAGGACTTTCAGATACGATTACAACAATATGGTGACTGGAATATTGGATATTTCATTTGACTTTAGAAGTTTTCAAAAATTTGAGTGCTACAAGTCTCAGGTTTTTTTGTCAATTGTGTCATTACCCATAGGGTCACTTATATTGCATTTCTATATTTTACTATTGTATATATTCTCATTCTACTGATATTACAATATATCTTATCAGCTAAGTACTTGAGTTTCATTTTTTGGGACTGATGTTTTTTTCAACCCTGATGTGACTCCTGATTTTCTGCTATATTTGTTCTAGGGTGCCAGAACACCTCACTTTGCTAAGATGGAAACTCTTTGCCTGCACTTTTTGGAGAACAGAAGTGAAATAGCATTGAAAATGCAATCCCAAGAAAGGCAAGAATGCAAGAGGGAATCAAACTCCTTCAACATGCTTTTATCCTTGTGTAGTGACCAGCTAGATCTCCCCTAAAAGGTAACCAAAAGTGAACCCTGTCCTGACTGGCAGGCTGGTGAACTCCAGAGATCAACCGATCAGCACACCAGGTGGGTGAGACGTAGAGAGCCATTGGGAAGAAGGAGAGGCTCTTTGTTAGAGAAAGCTAAGCTGGAGATGAGAGAAGCACAGGAGGAAAGGCTTTGAGAGGAGCAATGGAGTTTTGCTCCCTCATGGTCAAAGCTAGCTTGGAGATTTCTCTCATGGAATGACCTCTGCAGATCCTTGAAAGACAGGATGGCAGGAAACGGGGTATTTGAGGGACTGCCTGCTCCCAAGGGTTGCTGCCCGCTTGACAAGGACATCTGAGGGGGCCCTGCTCCGGGTGCCGACAATGAGGGAGGCCCGGCTGTCGTGCACTTGGGACAGGGCCTTCTCTGTTGCTGCTCCTAGACTCTGGAATGCTCTCCCAGTGGCCATTCATTCCTCAGACTCCATCACAGCTTTTAGAAAGCTTTTAAAGACTTGGCTTTTTACCCAGGCTTTTACATAATCGTTTTTACTGCTGATTCTGTGTATTTTTATCTGTTGTCTTGTTTTTTATGCTTGTTTGATATGTTTTTAGCTTGGTGTTTTTATTGCTTGGTGTTTTTATTGCTTTTATTATATGTTTTAATTTTTGTAAACTGCCTTGGGGTTTTCTTTTAACGAAAGGCGGTATAGAAATGTAAAAATAAATAAATAAATAAATAAATAAAACTTGAATTCTCATCCAGGATTTGGAGAGTTCAAGGTAAAGGAAGTCAAGACTTTGGGCTTCAGGAAGTTTAGTCTAGGGAAAGTTTGTTTAGTCAGATTTGTGTTAGACTTCCTGTTTTCTTTTGTGTGTGCTTTGTATATCCCTGATACTGGTCTATTGTTTATCTGCAACGTAACTAAACTAAGAAACACTAACTTTCACCCATCCAGCCAGGGCATTGCAAAAGACTCTACGTTTTAACTGTGCTTTTGTATTTTTCTACATACCTGTTTCCTGCAAATGAGTAACTACAATTTTTAAAGTGTGCTGCCCCAACTTAATCTAGGGTGCTTTTTGAAGTAGTCTTGTAACTTACTGAGTATTTTTACCTGTAACTAAAAGCTGAGAAATCCACAAACAGAAGCAGTCTGTAGCATTTAAATAAACTTGTTTTTCTTTTTGTTCTTGTATTTACAAGCCTCATCTGAGTGGATTTTTAACTCAGGAGAAAGGGAGGTCTGAAAGGGGGCTTTTTCTCTGGTGCAAAACATGCCCCAGGAACTCAGCAGCTAATTCTCCCCACATGTAGGCTTGCACGTGGACGCAAAAGAAAGAGAGTTTCCCCTGGGATTTCCACCCCAAGCCCAGGCAGGGTCAAACTCTGTAACAGAGAGATGTGGTGGTGGTGGCAGCAGAGGCGTATCTAGGGAAAATAGCGCCTAGGGCAAGCACTGAAATTGCCCCCCCTGTCCAAACATCTGACACCCATTTTTCAGATAACTTTACCATAATATCAGCTCAAAAATACAGGTCAATCTCGTTAATCTTTTAAAATTTCAAAAACTATTTGGCAGTGGACGTAGCCAGACCAAAAAATGCTGGAAAACTACAAATTTCAGTATGCTGGGGCTCATGAAATACCCAAATACCATGTGGAGGTGTACTTGGAAAACTAAACAGAAGTGCCCGTCTAATTCTCTACTATGCATTGTAGCATCAGTATTACATACATTTAAAAAATAAATGGAGAATTTGACTTTTCCCAGATACTCTGAAAGTAATTAAAGGATATGCAGAGTAAACTGTGTCACTGCTTGGAATATATTCTAGTATTTCAGAAAGACAGTTAAAATGAGAGAAAGAGAGCAAGAAACTCTCCGTGGGCCTTAATACTAAGGATTTCACATGGATTCAAAGATAAACTCACCATTAACAGGCATATTAAGAGCAAATGAATACTATCCTAGCTCATAAGCTTCAGCTCAATATTCACAAGCCCTGATTCTCTGTACATAGTGTCAAACTGAATATGTTTACAGTGATTTATATTATATTGAATTTTTTAAAAATTGTTTTACCTGTAGTCCCTTCAGGGCACTTCCTATAGGCCATGGAGGGGGGATCTGCAAAGGTTACGCCTCCCTCCGTGGGCCTCTAGGGCCTTGCAGGGACCATTTGAGCATGTGCGGTGGCCATTTTTAAAATAATTGTTTTTTTAAAAAAAATGGCCGCTGAAAACAAAATGGCCACCGCGCATGCTCAAATGGCCTCTTTGAGGCCTGGCATGGCCTAGCGCCTCACAGAGGCCATTTGAGCATGTGTGGTGGCCATTTTGTTTTTGACAGCCATTTAAAAATAATAATTTTAAATAATTGCGCCCCCCTTCAAGTGGCGCCCGGGGCACGTGCCCTGCCTACCCTACCCTAGATACGCCCCTGGGTGGCAGCCTTTGGAACCTACCAAAAATAAAGAAGAGTTTTAGGAGTAGCCTTTGCCAGAAAGCTCTGCAGGGATGAGTCAGCATTTCTTTTCCTCACATGAGCTTGCTCTGGGACAAAGGCTCTAATGTGCTACACCTTGGAATCACTGTTCATGAAAATATGAACTTCTCTTGGCATTTTAAATAACCTACAATCCTTGGAAGAGACAACATTGATATATGCAAATGCAAGTTTCTCTAGGAGAAGTTAGATATCCATCTAATGTGGTTCTTTCTTCAAAAAGAAACCAGAACTCATTTCCCACTGCTACCTTGCTGCGCAAGACACAAAAAGCCACAATATATATGAAAAGCTTCTTTTACAGAATTAGTCTTCCTGGAACCTGGCATATCAAAGGCACCTGAAATAACCACATTACACACTTGAGGGGGTATACAAATGCTGACAAACAGTCTGGCCACATGTGTAACCCTTATTAACATTAGTGATTTCTATTCTGTCACTGTTCCATTTGCAAGAACCCCTAAGAGCTTCAAAAGAGGGCTCTAAACACAGAGAAATCCCACAGACAGGAGCACAATGTGAATTAATTGATCATTTCAAAGAAAAATGTTAACTGGGATCATTGGGATTTGCATATATACACATAGATGGGAAATTATCCCTTTAATCTTTAATGTACCCAATATGAATAATAACAGCTGTAAAGAAAAAGGAAAATTCTTCTGAGAGACGTTCATTGAACACGACTCTTCAGAACAAAGGGCATGAAGAGATACATTTTTATTTTATTTTTTTGCTTCCAGGGAAAGCCTTGGTAATTTATATCTCAGCTCTTTTTAAAGCAGTAGAAATAAACAACAGATTTTCCTCTGCTGATGTAATGCTATAGGCTTTGCCCCTACTTGTATGGTAAGACCAGTTCAGATTCTCCTGCTAAATATGTGGATTATATGTAGTCATTTTAAATTTTAATAAAAAGTGCTAAAGAACATTTTGTAAAAAGGACAAAATTCCAATTAAACTACTTGTTTCTACGTAAGTAAATACATATTTACTGTGTGATAAACATTTATACTTTTCAAACTTTTTGAAAGATATTAATAGAATGGACATGTAGCAATTTCAGAACCATAGGATCTTTGCTAGTCAAAATGTTGATGACACTATTATTCTATCTTACTTTCCAGAACTCGTTCTATGTTTTCCCTATCTGGATGGGGGAAACATAGTTGTCTGATGCTGTTCAATAGAAGCTTTGAATGTCAGTTATTTTTCTGTGTGGTAATGGAGGTAGCAGACAGGCTTTCTCCCTTTCCCAGTTGAAAAACATCAGGATATTTTATTTGCCCTAGTAGTCTTCAGAATAGGACTAAGTTTAGCAGTAGCTTTCCTCCACCAACGAGGCAGTATCTTTTGATAATATCACAATACCTCACAATCCTGCTCCCCACAGTTTTTATTATTTATTATTATTCTATTTATTTAGTTTATATACTTCTGAAAGCTCTAGACAACAATAAATACACTAAAAACATCATAAAAGCAAACTATTAACACAACAATGAGGCAAAACAATTTTTAAAACATTCAAAGATTACTAAAAGCCAGGCTGAAAATAAAAGTCTTACGAGCTCTTTAAAAAGGCTGACAAAGGTTTTAGGCCATGGATATCTATAGGGAATGCATTCCACAGCCCAGGAGTGACTACAGAGAAGGCCTGCTCCTGTGATGCCACCAGATGAGGTGGCGGCATCCGGAGACGGACCTTTCTCGATGACCTGCATGTGCAGTGGGGATCATGAGAAGAAGGTGCTCTCCCAGGTAACTTGGTCCTAAGCAGTTTGGGGCTTTAAAGGTAATTACCAGCACTTTGGATTTTGTCCAGAAACCTTTTGGTAGACTGCAATTGTTTTAAAACAGGCATCTCTCCCCAAAACCCTGGAGAACAATCTACCAATCTAGCCACTGTTTTTTGGACCAACCTGTTTCCCAACTACTTACAAAGGCAACCCCACATAGAGTTCATTGCAGTAGTCAAGCCTAGAGGTTACCAGAGAATGCACCACAGTTCTGAAATCATTATCTTCAAGGAGCAGACCCAACTGTCGTAGCAACCAAAGTTGATAGAAAGTGCTCCTGGCCATAGCCTCAACATAAGAAACCAGAGTGACACCAAGGTCCAGAAGCACTCCCAAGCTTTGTACCTCTTCCTTTGCGGGGAGTGCAACCCCATCCAGACCAGGAAGATCTATCACGTCCCTCAAAGTATTACCCCTTACCATGAGTACCTCCATCTTGTTTGGATTCCGTTTCAATTTATTATCCCTCATCAAGTCCATTACTGCCTATAGGCAGGCATTTAGAGGGGTTATGCCATTACCCAATGATGATGTCATGGAGAAACAGATTTGGGTGTTATAAGTATATCAAAAACACCTTGCTCCAAACCTCATAATGATCTCATCCAATGGTTTCATGTAAATATTAAAAAGCTTTAGAGATAGGATGGAGCCCTGAGGGACACCATACAATAGCTCTAGTTTCAGAGAGCAACTATCTCCGAGTGACACCATCTGGAATCTACTCAAGAGATAGGAATGGAACCACTGCAATGCAGTACCATCTATTCCCAAATCCCTCTAACGGTCCAGAAGGATACCATGGTTGATATTATCAAAAGCCGCAGAAAGGTCCAAAAGAACCAAAAGAGTCACAATTCCTCTGTCCATTCCTTGGTAATGATTATCTGTCAGGCTGACCAAGGCTGTCTCTAACCTATAGCCTGCTCTAAATCCAGTGAAATGGATCTATATAATTAGTGAAATTGATCTAGATAATTAGTATCAACTACCTGGAGTTGATCAGCCACTAGGCTCTCAATTACCTTGCCCACCCAAGGGAAGTTGGAGACTGGCCTATAATTATCCATTACCAAGGGCTCTAGTGCAGGCTTCTTAAGTAAAGGTCTCACAATTGCCTCCTTCAAACATGGAGGCACTCTGCCCTCCTTCAGCAAGGCATTTATGATATCAACTAGGCAATTTCTAAGAGCCTGCTTTGTATTATAAGCCATGTTGGGCATGGATCCAAAGGATGTGGTAGGCCGAACACCTCCAAGGAGTTTGTCCACATCCTCAGGAGTCACAAACTGAAACTGATCCATTCTAATGGAACTACAGGAGTTACTGTAGTATTGACCTTGCCATAACCATGGAGTCCATGTCGGCTCAAATGAGGTTTTATCCATTTAAAAATTGTTTAGAATATCACAGTGGGATGATTAGAAATCTAAACCTAAGTTCAAATAGGAGGGAATCTGAGTCAGTCCTTCACAACTCTGAACAACTCTGCTGGATGCAAACTTGCTGATGCATATGAGAGATTTTCAATACAAACCATGAATCCACTTTCATTTGCTACCAGAGAATCTACACGCAGAACACCAGAACCCAGTACCCCATGGGTTAGAAACCCATGGGAGTGGTTGGCACCCTATGTGCACAACACCTCCACTTGCTCTGGGCCACTCCAGCAACCCCCAAGTGCAGTTATGGGGCTGCTGAAACCTCCAAGATTCTCTATGGAGAAAAACCTTAAAGAGATGCGTAAACTTCAATAATTCACCAAAAATCAGCCCTTTGCCCAAACCCTCTGCAATTTGGGTGGTAGCCTCCACCCATTAGGCACTACCACCCCACCCCACTCTTCCACCCCAGATCCCACTTTATGCCCCAAATCTGCTCCAAATACACTAAAATTTCACCAATTCACCAAACGTCAGCCCTTTGCCCAATTCCTCTGCAATTTGGGTGGTAGCCTCCACCCATTAGGCACTAACCCCCTACTCCACTCTTTTGGCCCTGGGTCCCTTTTTCTTGATCCAAATTGATTCAGATTCAGATTAATTTGGATCCGAATCAAATCTGTGGTGATTCAGATGGGTCAGATTTCGACCCAAAAACGAATCAGGGGTGTTTTGATTTGGATCCGAATCAAAACACTGAAAATCCAAATTGCAAAACACTATAAGAGATTAAAGAAACAGAAGGCTGTGAAGTATTCTACTCTATGTTTCTGCTGACTAAGCCTATATAGGAATAAAAAAAAAATTCTTAGAAATCACAGGATTGAGCAATTTCCTTGAAATAAAAAAATACACAAGAGTCCTGCAATCCTGGCCTACATCTACGCTCAATTTCAGAACTCTATGTCCAGCCACTCAAAAAATATAAAGGGCTGGGGAGAAAAGGGGGTGGGATTGCACATTTCAATCAAGGCAAAGGGCAGATTTCTCCACACAGGGGCAGAATGACTGACCAAAGTGTGGGGATTTCAGTTTCAATAGTGTTTGTAGAGTTCTGGCTTGAAACAAGCTAGGGGTTGGGGTTTTTTGCCATTTAAAAGTATTTTCAAAAATTCATTCAAAATCATTGCATTTACCAATTTGCTTCCAATTTAATACAGGAGGTCCTGCCATTCTGCCCTACATGTGTGCCCAATTTCAAAGCCCTAGATACAGTCATTAAAAAAAACTTTTCTCAATTTCCCCATTTTCCATTATGGGGAAACATCTGGGTTTTTTCTTTCTTTCTGACATCTTGTCTTGAATCTGAATCTGAATTGTGACAAAATTCTGACATTTCTGTTATCAGAAATCCAATATCATATGGGAAATAATCTGGTTTTTACCAATTTTGCCAATGTCAGGTTAATTCTGACACTGGAAATCTGACTTTGCACAGCCCTAGTGGCTGATAATATCTCCTGGGAAAATAATCTGTACCTAGTGGCAATCTATTACATGAAGAGGGACAGCTGTGGTAGCATTGGGATTTGCCAAAAGCACAAATACAGATGTAGAACAAATGTGACAGCTACTGGAGCATCTATTACCTCATAACCTCATATCCATGGGCTTGGGAACTTCCATTTCCTTTCCTTTCCTGTGATTCTCCCTGCTGGGCAGCTCATATTCTTGCTACCCGGGAAGCTCATATTCTTGTTGTGATTGGTGGGTGGTGACAGTATTACTAGGGCAACATCATTCATTCATTCATTCATTCATTTATATACCACCCTTCCAAAATGGCTCAGGGCGGTTCACAACATGATAAAAACAATTAAAACAAATTAACAATTAAAATCAAACTATTAAAACACAACAAAATCAATAAAACAGCTAAAAGCCCTGAAAATCAGGGCAACAGTTTAAAACAGTTTAAAAAACAGTTAATCATTTAAAACTCTGGAAGGCCAGGCCAAATAGGTAGGTTTTAAGGGCTCTCTTGAAGGACAGCAATGACCTCAAATTACTAATTTCTGCCGGGAGTGCATTCCATAGCCCTGGAGCAGCTACAGAGAAGGCCCGTCTCTGCGTTGCCACCAGACAAACCAGTGGACCTCCTCAGATGACCTTAACGTGCGGTGGGGATCACGTAGAAGAAGGCGCTCTCTTAGATAACTCGGACCTAAGCCATTCAGGGCTTTAAAGGTAATAACCAGCACTTTGTATTTTGCCTGGAAACATATCGGCAGCCAGTGTAGCTGTTTCAAAACAGGCATAATATGGTCTCTCCAGGTTGCCCCAGAGACCAATCTGGCTGCCGCATTCTGAACTAACTGAAGTTTCCGGACTACGTACAAAGGCAGCTCCATGTAGAGCGCATTGCAGTAGTCAAGCCGGGAGGTTACCAGCTGATGCACCACTGTTTTGAGGTCATCCTCTCTGAGGAACGGATGCAGCTGTCGAATCAGCCAAAGCTGATAGAAAGCACTCCTGGCCATGGCCTCCACCTGAGATACCAGGGTGAGGCCTGGGTCCAGGCGTACTCCCAAGCTGGCACCTACTCCTTCTGGGGAAGTGTAACCCCATCCAGCACAGGGAGATCTAACTCATCCCTCAGATTCTGAGCCCCCACAATGAGCACCTCCGTCTTGCTTGGATTCAGCTTCAATTTGTTCTCCCTCATCCAGCCCATTACTGCCTGTTGTTGTCATGCTGGTTCTTTTATACTGCTATCACTGTGAATTTTGAATTGCTTTTGGTAAAGCACACTATAATTAGTTATACAGTATAAGTGTATACTGTTCAGGCAAAAAAGACCGTTGGAAGTTGGACCTGCCTGTTCTCCAGCTGATGACAGAGGCTTTCCTCACTTCTTCATTCCTGAAGAGTGTAGTTATTTTGGCAGGGAGGGAGGAAGTAAGGCCCTGTAGCTTGATGGGTTTGATAGTCATTTCCCTTGCTAGGATGTACTTTAAAGTGTGTGTGGGGGAGTACAACTTCCCAGCAGACTTTTTTTTTAGCATGTGGCCAATTAAGGCCCCCTTACCTCCACTGTGGTAAACAGGAACTAACAGGTACAACTCAGCAATGCCCTACCACTGCAATTACAGGAGTAGAACCCACAGCAAATAAGCTTCTTGTAAAAACCATCATCACCCTGAGATCCCCAGTTGTGCATTTTCAGTCCACACTGGTCAGGCTAGTGCTGCAATTGCATTTTAAGAAGCGAATCATTCAATCAGGTCATTCTATCATTTTTCAGACAACACAGAAAATACTAAAATGCAACAGGTAGGCAATGACAGAGTCTGAATTCTCCATTGAACTGAGTGAATGAAACTCTGGATGGTAATTCCAAATGAAACAGGTAGCATGGAAGCAATCCTAGTTATAGTTTTTGAATTCTATAAATAATATCAAAAGAAAATACACTAGCATGCAATTTGGAAGTAACTTATTGAGTTGATTTTCTGATCTTTTATTCAGTTATAACATGTATAAATCTCTTATGAGATGTGGGTTTGCAAAGTATTCAATACTTTTAGACACGAAAACAGGCTTGTTCAATACATTCTGCAACTGTACAGCATACGTACATTTTAAAACAGATTTCAAGTGTTCTTCTTTCTTTTGCTTTCTTCTCAGCACAGTCCAGGAGTTTTGAATAGTGATGCATATTGAGTAGGTGTCTTACATGTGTCTTCTTGCAGGTCTTTGTTAACTTGTCAGTTGTAAAGCATGAACTTAAACTAAATTTAATAACAAGTAAATTAACACAAGCTTCATGTGGAAGTGTCAACTGGTTGGTGAATATGCCATTGTCTTGAATTCAAACAACATTTTAAAAATTGTATTAATTCTTGTTACTACAATATCTAAGCACCCAGTTTCTTTATGGAATGACACTGTCTTGTACATAGTGAACTTATGCTAATGAAACACTAAGCTATACTGATTAGCTGATCGTCCCAGCAAAACCTTGATTGTGCAGAATGACACTAAGCACGTTTGTGACCTCAGGGATTTAGAGCACAGATACGAAACAGCTTGTGTACAAAGTCATTAAAAATAGCACACATCCCTTCTAAATCCAGATAATAAGAAAGAGAGACTCTTGTAATTACCACCTTCCTGGAGGCAAGAAAATATCCTCTTTCCTTCTTGGCATCCCTATGGGCACAGTTTTGTTCTAGGGTTTAAACTACTGTTTAAAACTATATTTAGCTTTAGGCTGGATGGCCATTCTCTCACATCGCATTAGGCTATCCTCAATGGTTTGATAACCAAGGCGATAGAGGAAGCACAATCCCACTCTGCAGTGCTGTCACAGATCAGGAGGGGAAGAACAGCATATAACTATTGCTTCTGTCCATTTATGGAAGACTAGAGGTTAAAGAAGGTATCCATTTGAAGTGTAGTACACAGTGCTTTAAGCCAAGCCTTTTTTATTGTAAAACAATTCCGGCACTATACAGCTGAATTTACCAGGCATGTCTCACACGCGCGCACACACACACACACACCCCTGCATAAGCAATTTTGAGGGGGGGAAACAATGATTTCATTTGCCCTGGAATTACAGGAATTATATATTGTAGATTAGAAACACAAACTATTTAGTATATACAGACTTCAAAAAAAAAAAAAAAGGTAAAGGTAAAGTGTGCCGACAAGTTGATTTTGACTACTAGCACCCACAGAGCCCTGTGGTTTTCATACAGTGCATTTGAAGACAAAGAAAACCATAGGAATAGACAACATTAAGTAATACAACAGAGAGGGTCAAAGGCTCCCTGCAGCTGACAACCCGTGGGTTTGGAACACATTCACAACAAGGAACCTATTTTCTTCCTACATCTATTTCAAAACAGAAAATAGATAATTATATGTAAGTAGTGAAATTACTACTTCCTTGGGAATGCTCTTATCTTCAAATGCAAGAAAGTCCCATTCAGCCCAGACACAACTTTATTTGGCGTCTTCAGTGGTGATTTTAATCTTTGATATTTGCAAGCTAAATGCCATCATAATAACTGGAAGAAGGGAGATCAGCTGGTTTGCATATAGCATTGTTGCCTGTTATAGCATTTTACAGGAGTAGAATAGCCACCACATCCATATCCATAGAACCTTTAAAGAGAAAGTAGCTTATCTATGTAGAATATTTGCAGCATAGAATTATGTATCTCACTTTTATTCAACAAAGCAGAATAAAAGTGTTTTAGACAAAAATCAATATAATTGAATTAGAGTGAGGGCTGCGAAAGTAATGAAACTGAAGAAAAAAATGGCTAGATGGTTTGAAATAGAGGGTTCTGCACTCTAAAATGCAGCTTGTGTGCTTGAATCCACTTTTTTTCTTTGCTCTGGAGTCTGGGCTCTCTGGTGAAAAGGGCAAATGCTTTTAATAATTTTTGCTGAAATAAGGGCCAATTTTATATAATTGTGCAAGCATTACCATAACAGAATCTAACTCTACAGTTTGTGTCAAAAGAATAATGAACAAAAGCTACTAGTCAAAATGTCCTTTTTCTACTAAAACACTGTTTCTTTGCAGCAATAACTAATAAACAAATGTAAACTGATACTCTCTACTGGATTTTAAATGACCAAAACAATTACTTTTAGTAATTTACATTCCCTCCAATATTTTAAGATAATCTGTGTTCTACAGTCTGTGTTTGAACAACGTGTAGATTGGGGGTGAATGAAAGTGGAAGACAAAAGTAGCAAAGAAGCAATCTAGTCAATTTCATGGGCATCTGGTATTGATAGGACTCAGCTGACAGCCCACTGATTAACTAAGAACAAAGAAAATGAAAATTGCTTTAATCAGACTCTTTATGGCTCATGACCAAGCAAACTTGTCAGAAACATCTGCCATGTTTAGGAAAAGTCTTCACATGATCATGTTACCCATAAACAAACAAAATAAGTATAAGTCTGTGTAAACCGCCCTGAGCCATTTTTGGAAGGGTTGTATAGAAATCGAATGAATGAATGAATAAATAAAATAAAGTCATCTTACTAAAATAGACAATATCAACAAATGACAAATGAATATTATGAAATGGCTTCAGAACACAAGCACTGAAACAAGCAGCCCATGCAAGAAAATCATTGTAGAGGAAAATCAGTTATTGTATCTGACTAGAGCCATTTGGTTTTCAACTGGTAATCTGCACCTACAAGCCAGACCAAGCATCACCAAAGCACCTGACATTCCGTGTCTCTTAAAACGTTTAAGAGAGGGGGGAAATTGCGGCATTTTCCACATGAAAACAGGGAATAGGGAACGACACACAAAGGAATATATAATTAAATGTTTTTAAAAATTGATTCCATATTTCAGGTGAAATAGTGAAAAATATCTGTCTAGAAAGTTTATAATGTTATCTTAGATGGCATTATCTTGATGTCATATATTGGACATAATGTATGAGGCATGAAATGTGACAGGAATGCATAGGAATCAGGAATTACGAAGTTAAGCTATAGGTAACAGAAAGAAACTGGTAGCAGTGAACAAACAGGTACAATGATTCAAAAAGATGACATTATCAAAGGAGCAAAATATATTTATATAAATCAAGCTCTTTATCTGTTTAGCTGTAGCCTTCATTTAAACAATAAACAGAGTGTTGTCTATATTGAACCCATTATCTAGTTTTTCAATATGGATGTACCATTTTAAACATGATTAGTAGGGACATTATAAAACTGGCATCAGAATTCAGCACAGAAATGGAAGCAAGAAACCATAAATTAGTTTGTTAGAAAGCTGTGACATTGAATTGTGTCCATATTTAATTCCAAACTTGTGTGTGAAAATGAAAAACACTCAATTTAACTATCCAAATATCCACAAGAAGTGTGTTGTTTTAAAATGTATTAGAAGTAATCATAATCTATGAGCATAAGACATGGGGAAATGTCTACACAGAATTCAACTATTTTGCCATAATTTCCATTGAGAAAAATTTGTCTTGGGTGAAGAGGTCCTGATGTTGATTTTATAATGGAATTTTTCATAGTTTAATGTTTCAAATTTGACTGCAGAGACTGAGGGATCCACTCAGTAGGAGTAGTGGTTAGAGTGTTGCAATAGGACTGGGGAGACCCGAATTCAAATCCCTATTCAGGGATGAAACTGGATGTCTCTGGGCCAGTCATTTATCTCTCCACCTAAACTACCTCACAGGGTTGTTGTGAGGAGCAACAGAACTATGTACAGGTGAAACTCGAAAAATTAGAATATCATGCAAAAGTTCATTAATTTCAGTAATGCAAATTAAAAGGTGAAACTGATATATGAGATAGACGCATTACATGCAAAGCGAGATAAGTCAAGCCTTAATTTGTTATAATTGTGATGATCATGGCGTACAGCTCATGAGAACCCCAAATCCACAATCCCAGAAAATTAGAATATTACATGAAACCAATAAAACAAGGATTGTAAATAGAACAATATCGGACCTCTGAAAAGTATAAGCATGCATATGTATTCAGTACTTGGTTTGGGCCCCTTTTGCAGCAATTACTGCCTCAATGCGGCGTGGCATGGATGCTATCAGCCTGTGGCACTGCTGAGGTGTTATGGAAGACCAGGATGCTTCAATAGCGGCCTTCAGCTCTTCTGCATTGTTTGGTCTCATGTCTCTCATCCTTCTCTCGGCAATGCCCCATAGATTCTCTATGGGGTTCAGGTCAGGCGAGTTTGCTGGCCAATCAAGCACAGTAATCCCATGGTCATGGAACCAGGTTTTGGTACTTTTGGCAGTGTGGGCAGGTGCCAAGTCCTGCTGGAAAATGAAATCAGCATCCCCATACAGCTCGTCTGCGGAAGGAAGCATGAAGTGCTCCAAAATCTCTTGATAGACAGCTGCGTTGACCCTGGACTTAATGAAGCACAGTGGACCAACACCAGCAGATGACATGGCTCCCCAAATCAACACAGACTGTGGAAACTTCACACTGGACTTCAAGCATCTTGCATTGTGTGCCTCTCCATTCTTCCTCCAGACTCTGGGTCCTTGGTTTCCAAATGAGATGCAAAAGTTGCTCTCATCAGAAAAGAGGACTTTGGACCACTGAGCAACAGACCAGTTCTTTTTTTCTTGAGCCCAGGTAAGACGCTTCTGACGTTGTTTGTTGTTCAGGAGCGGCTTGACAAGAGGAATACAACATTTGAAGCCCATGTCCAGGATCCGTCTGTGTGTGGTGGCTCTTGATGCACTAACTCCAGCCTCAGTCCACTCCTTGTGAAAGTCCCCAACACTTTTGAATGGCCTTTTCCTGACAATCCTCTCCAGGCTGCGGTCATCCCTGCTGCTTGTGCACCTTTTTCTTCCACACGTTTCCCTTCCACATAACTTTCTATTAATGTGCTTTGATACAGCACTTTGGGAACATCCAACTTCTTTTGCAATTACCTTTTGAGGCTTTCCCTCCTTATGGAGGGTGTCAATGATGGTTTTCTGCACAACTGTCAAGTCAACAGTCTTTCCCATGATTGTGATTCCTAATGAACCAGACTGAGAGACCATTTAAAGGCTCAGGAACCCTTTGCAGGTGTTATGGATTGATTAGCTGATTGGAGTGGGACACCTGGAGCCTAGACTGTTGAACCTTTTCACAATATTCTAATTTTCTGGGATTGTGGATTTGGGGTTCTCATGAGCTGTACGCCATGATCATCACAATTATAACAAATTAAGGCTTGACTTATCTCGCTTTGCATGTAATGCGTCTATCTCATATATCAGTTTCACCTTTTAATTTGCATTACTGAAATTAATGAACTTTTGCACGATATTCTTATTTTTCGAGTTTCACCTGTACACTATTCTACAATTCTTGAAGGAAGAGTCGAATATAAAATAAAGCAAATTTTCTATTTTGCAAATTATTTTGCATTTCTCTGATATAGATGTAGTTTTCCAACAAATTCATTATGTCAGATTATATCTTTGGTTTGAACTTCTGTGGCCTTTAGAAGAATATAATAAGGGCTGTTTTTAAGCATTATTCTATTCTTTTCTATTCATTGGATTTACACTGCGTCCTTCAATTCAAAGAGCCATCAAGATGGGTAATACTGAGTTTGCAACAGAGAAGTAATGACTAACCACTGCTAAAGTAGAATTAAGAGCATATTTTGGAGCTATATGATATGTTACAGATAAATATGTGGTTCTGCCCTGTGTCTTTATTTCAAGTTAAATAAATAGCAGGTGTGTGCGGAGGCCGGGAAGGTAAGTTTCTGTTCCAGGGCTATTAGCTCTATCAGAGGCATGTTGCTTGGACTGTGGTGCAGCAGGAAAGGGTTAAGTAGTGCCCCCAGCCCCACCCCCGCAGCTGCTATTCAGCTTAAACACTCCAACATGCAGAGCCAAACAATGCATTCAGTTGTGTAGTTTGGCCCTAATTTCTCTGTAGTGACCTTCATACTCTGTAGATCAGTATATGATCGCTTTTCCGTGGTCATATAAAGAAAGAGTCATGACTATATTTGTGGGTTTGTCGCCATGCAGATTTAATGTGTTTGTACATGCTTACCCTGACTGCATATTTCTGGGTATTTTGAAAAGTTACAGAATAGGGAAGATATGATTCAGCTGTACAGTGCATTGGACTGCCATGTTATTTAATCTAGCACTGATAAAAGTGTGATTTTAAAACTGCTAATGGATCTAAATCAGCAAAGTCACCTATTTACATGTTGTTCGAGTCTAAATCCCTTAAACTGAATGAAAGTGATGCCACCTAATATTTATTTCCCCTCTTGAGAGCTTGATTAGCTATAGTTTTGTTTCAGGTAGCTGCATTTTTTAATGTTCTGCTCCTCAGTAATATATACCTTTATCAAAGTGTAAACATTTTCAGCAACATTTCTTCTTCTGTCTATCAAACTCTCATGAACCAGTGAAGATGCTATATTTAGCTCACAGAGATGCCTTGCCCTTGCTATCGCTTTCTCCACTTACTTGTACCCAATCTGAACAAATCTGTTCTGTCCTGCATCCAATGCCCTATAGATTTGTCAATATTGCCTCTCTCATAGAATCTGACAAGAATGTCTTTCTACAGTAGAAAATTAAAGGCCAGGATCCAAAGCTATCTTAGTCATGCCCAAGGGCTTATGCATACCCAGAAGCATTTCTGAATCTCTTTCTTTGAACAGCAGACCCTGTGACCTACATTCAATATTACAAAACAGATTCTGAAATTCTCCTCAGTTTCAAAACCACATTGCCATATAGAATTAAGGTGGGAGGGAGTCTAGCTGCTCCGTTCATTTCAGTCTAGCTCTCGTCATCAAACCAACCGTAGTACAAAGTGAACTTTCTTATCTCTTCCAAGAGAATGAAATTAATGTAAAGCAATATTTACTACAATACAATCATAAGAAGAAAAGGCTCTCAATAAGCATTTTTAATATGGTAACATTATTTCCCAGTTTTCCCCATCTCTCTATATCCCCCAGATGACAGAAGAGCTCTTTGCTTATGACAGCAAGGCCCTGCTAAAATTTTAGCGAGTCCATAACATCTACCTTTTGTGTGTAGCAGATACACATTATAGAAAAGTCTGGCACTCCCTGAATGGCTACCACTGGTGAAAAATTCTGGAGTAAGAAACACTGGACTTCAAATGTCAATAAAAACAGAAGTGTTTCTATGATTGATGGATTTATGATTTGAAGAAATTTAACAGTGTAACATTCATCAAACTGACCTGATTTGGAAGAGACAAT
This sequence comes from Hemicordylus capensis, assembly GCF_027244095.1. NCBI lineage: Eukaryota > Metazoa > Chordata > Lepidosauria > Squamata > Cordylidae > Hemicordylus > Hemicordylus capensis. The sequence continues at coordinate 312,919,955 of NC_069658.1, read as the reverse complement.
GAACAAATTTGATTGTGCCTATACAATGTGTTCTTGCAACAACCTGATAACGTATTACAATAAAGGCTAAGGAACACTATTTCCTTTTTGCTTTTAGAAACTTGCAAATGCAAAACTAAAACAACGTCAAACTAAAATCCAGGATAAGGTAAACTCATGAGACCTTTAAAACTTGCTGCATCAGAGCTCCCTCTAGCTTCCATATGCAGGAACCCTTGTACAATGTGAATTGCCTTCATTTTTCAGAAGGGGAGGTGTGCTGCTGCTGCTCATAGCCCTTTAAAATCCAATTGCAGAAGGAGGCACATTTTGTATTACTATGACTCACAGATTGTTGCACTTTTATAGTTTTTACAAGATTTAATACTCAAAGCACTGCTGTTTGTTAAAATCAAGAATTTATGACTCACCATGCATTCATTATAAGTTTAATGAGTAGGCAGCACTCTTAAAAAAATGAATGAACCAAAATGCACAGTAGCTAGCCTTCCAACCTTAAGGTACCATTATGAACCATAATATCTTGTATTAGATTAACCTTCTGGGATCAGAGTTAAATTCATTTGGAAGGTCAGTTGCAGCAGGTCCTGAACTAAGACAGGGGTTGTCAACCAGCAACTGAACCACCTTTAGTCAAAGGAATCAACTTCAAAGAGGTTAGCTGGATCATTAAGGAAAGATTGTTATCCACAATAGGCCACAGTAAGTCAGGTGACCTTACTCCTATAAAGAAGTCAAACTTGCTTCATGTCCAAGAAACTCTGGGTTTCCACTTCTGCTGCTAGATGTAGGGCTTTGGTGTGCTTTTAGGGATTATTCTTTCTTGCCTCTCACTTCATTTTTGACTCACGTGTTCTTCCCCAAACATATCTAGAGAGACTGCTAGTGCAAGCAGCTACTATTGTACCAAAAGACACATGTTCCATTGTACAAAATGGTATCAAAAAGTTACCAAAGACACGGCATCCACCTCCATGTGAGCTGCAGCTGCTCCCATTAAACCTTTGTGCTTCTCTAAAGCATAGACTTTCAATCTTTAATGACCCAATTGTGTTTCACACTAAATTCACATTTTGCAGCCCTTAAAACATTTGCACGTGTGTTTAATTCTTAATATTTTTTAATGGTGACCCTAGGACAGAATGGGAACACCGCTAGCCCAAGTATCATTCAATAATTAGGGTGGGAGAAACCACAGTATTAGAGTCAGCTCTCTCTATGAGTGCAGGTCATGAAGGTTCTGTGGGTGGGGACTCCTGTGATTTCCCCATTGTCATGGCCAGACCACCATCTGGTTAAGGTTGGACTTACAACCACTTCCCACCTCCGCAGGGGCGAGGGGCCCATTAGAATGGTCCACCCGAAGAGGTTACTGGATCCATTAAGATTCCAAGAAGCCTTGGAGGGATTTAATGTTGGCTTTGCTGGTGATCCTGTTGATGCCCTGGTTGAGAATTGGAACAACTTGCTCACCAGGGCAGTAGACATGATTGCTCCCAAGTGTCCCCTCCGACCCGCTTCAAATTTGGCCCCTTGGTATATGGAAGATCTATGGGGGCTGAAGCGGCAAGGTAGGCAACTGGAGCGCAAGTGGAGGAAGACTCGACTCGAATCTGACAGATTGTGACATAAATCACATCTAAAGATCTATCTCAGACAATACATGCAGCAAAGAGGCAGTTCTTTTCTGCCCGTATTGCCTCTGCGAGTTCACATCCAGCGGAGTTGTTCAGGGTTGTGAGGGGATTAGTATCTGCCCTCCCACCATGGAACCAGAATTTGGAGTCATCAGTTACCCGCTGTGATGTGTTTAAAGAGTTTTTTGCAGATAAAATCTCTCTGATTCGGGCCAACCTAGATGGAGACTCCACAATTAATTTGATGTCTGAGCTGGAGGTGCCCAATGACTTCTCTTATGTGATTCGACTGGATCGGTTTCAGTTTGTGACTCCTGAGGATGTGGACAAGCTGCTTGGAGCGGTGAGGCCTACCACTTGTTCTCTTCACTTTTGTCCAACCTGGCTTGTTCGATCTAGCAGGGAGGTTGTTGTAAACAGCCGGGTGGAAATCCTAAATGTTTCTTTGAGGGAGGGCAGGATGGCTCCTTGTCTTAAGGAGGTAATCATTAGACCTCTTCTAAAGAAGCCTGCATTAGATCCCTCAGAGTTGAGCAATTATAGGCCTGTATCCAACCTCCCATGGCTGGGCAAGGTAATTGAGAGGGTGGTGGCCTCTCAGCTCCAGGTGGTCTTGGAGGAAACTGATTATCTAGACCCATTTCAAACTGATTTTCGGGCAGGCTATGGGGTGGAGACTGCTTTGGTCAGCCTAATGGATGATCTCCAATTTGGAATTGACAGAGGAAGTGTGACTCTGTTGGTCCTTTTGGACCTCTTGGTGGCTTTTGATATTGCCGACCATAGTATCCTTCTGGAACGTCTGAGGGGGATGGGGGTGGGAGGCACTGTTTTACAGTGGTTCTGCTCCTACCTCTCGGACAGATTCCAGATGGTGTCAATTGGAGACTGTTGCTCTTCAAAATCTGAGCTTAAGTATGGCGTCCCTCAAGGCTCCATACTTTTTCCAATGCTTTTTAACATCTACATGAAACCGCTGGGAGAGATCATCAGGGGATTTAGAGCTGGGTATTACCAGTATGCTGATGACACCTAGATCTACTTCTCCATGTTAACTTCTTCAGGAGCTTACATATCCTCCCTAAATGCCTGCCTGGAAGCAGTAATGGGCTGGATGAGGGAGAATAAACTGAAGCTGAATCCAGATAAGACGGAGGTACTTATTGTGTGGGGTCAGAACTCTAGAAATGATTTGGATCTGCCTGTTCTAGATGGGGTCACACTTCGCCAAAAGGAACAGGTTCGCAGTCTGGGAGTACTTCTGGATTCACACCTCTCCCTGGTTTCTCAGGTTGAGGTGGTGGCCAGGGGTGCTTTCTATCAGCTCTGGCTGATACGCCAGCTGCGCCCGTTTCTTGAGATCAATGACCTCAAAACTGTGGTACATCTGTTGGTAACCTGCAGACTTGACTTTTGTAATGCGCTCTACTTGGGGCTGCCTTTGTATGTAGACCAGAAACTTCAGTTGGTTCAGAATGCAGCAGCCAGGTTGGTCCCTGGGTCATCTCGGAGAGGCCATGTTACTCCTTTACTGATGGAGTTATTTTTTATTTATTTATTTTTACATTTCTATACCGCCTTTCGTTAAAAGAAAACCCCAAGGCGGTTTACAAAAATTAAAACATACAATAAAAGCAGTAAAAACATCAAGCAATAAAAACATCAAGTTAAAACATATAAACAAGCATAAAAACATGACAACAGATAACAGATAAAAACAGAGAAGCCGCAGTAAAAACGATCATGTAAAAGCCTGGGTAAAAAGCCAAGTCTTTAAAAGCTTTCTAAAAGCTGTGATGGAGTCCGAGGAACGAATGGCCACCCGGGGCCATTCCAGAGCATTCCAGAGTCTAGGGGCAGCAACAGAGAAGGCCCTGTCCTGAGTGCACGAAAGCCGGGCCTCCCTCATTGTCGGCACCCGGAGCAGGGCCCCCTCAGATGTCCTTGTTAAGCGGGCAGCAACTCTTGGGAGCAGGCGGTCCCTCAAATACCCCAGGCCCAAACCGTTAAGGGCTTTAAAGGTCAAAACCAGCACCTTGAATTGGACCTGGAAACGAACCGGCAGCCAGTGCAGCTCTTTCAAAATGGGGGTGATATGTTCCCAACGGGCAGCTCCAGATAACACCCTCGCTGCCGCGTTTTGCACTAGCTGCAGTTTCCAGATATTCTTTAAGGGCAGCCCCACGTAGAGCGCATTACAGTAATCCAACCGCGACGTGACTAAGGCGTGGGTAAGCGTGGCCAGATCTGCCTTCTCGAGAAAGGGACGCAGCTGGCGCACCAGCCGAAGCCGTGCAAAGGCACCCCTGGCCACCGCCTCCACCTGAGCTTCCAAAAGCAGAGCCGGGTCCAGTAGTACCCCCAAGCTGCGTACTTGCTCCTTCAAGGGGAGTGCAACCCTATCCAGAACCAGTAAAATCTCCTCATCCCGATTGGCTCTCCTACTGACCAACAGTACCTCTGTCATATCCAGATTCAATTTCAGTTTGTTAGCCCACATCCACCCCATCACGGCCTCCAGCCCCCGATTCAGGGCATCCACCGCCTCCCTAGGATCAGATGACAAGGAGAGATAGAGCTGAGTGTCATCCGCATATTGCTGACAACTCAGTCCAAATCCCCGGATGACCTCTCCCAGCGGCTTCATGTAGATGTTAAACAGCATGGGGGACAAGACCGATCCCTGCGGGACCCCACAGGCCAACGGCCACGGGGCCGAGCAGTAGTCCCCCAGCACCACCTTCTGGACCCTCCCCTCAAGAAAGGACTGGAACCACTGCAATGCAGTGCCTCCGATTCCCATACTCGAGAGGCGGTCCAGAAGGATACCATGGTTGATGGTATCGAACGCTGGCTGCCAATAGGTTCCTGGACAAAATACAATGTGCTAGTTATAACTTACAAAGCCCTAAACGGCTTAGGCCCTGGGTATCTAAGAAAGAAAGCATCTTCTTCATTATGAGACCCAATGCCCATTGAGGTCATCTGAAGAGGTCCATTTCCAGTTACCGCCAACTCCTTTGGTGGCTACACAGAGACAGCCTTCTTGGTCGCTGCCCCGAGATTGTGGAATGTGCTCTCTGCTGAGATACAATCCTCCCCATCTCTGGCAATTTTCAAAAAACACCTGAAAACCCATCTTTTCATCCAAGCTTTCTCAGCTTCCTAAATTTAGAGGTGTATGTGTTAATATCTGGTTTATTTTAAAATTCAAAACCTGATTTCAGGTTTTTAATCACTGTAATTGTTTAATTGTTGTTTTAAAATGTTTTTAAATTGTTAATTGTTATATTGCTTTTTAATTTGTTTTTGCTCTTTACTGTTTTAGTGGCTTGTTTGAATTGTAAACCACCCTGAGCCATTTTGGAAGGGCGGTATATACATCAAACTAATGATGATGATGATGATGATGATGATGATGATGATGAAACAGCAAAGGCTAGAGTGGATGTTCCAGTTAGAAGTGAAACTCAGTGACGGGGACACAAACTTATCTAACTTCCAAGAACCACAACTGACCTAATTCATTTGGCTGGCCTCTGCTCAGATCAAACAGTAACAGTATTTTGCAAACTAAGCAGAGCAAGGGAAGGGAAGCACATCTCCCACTGCATCATGTGTATTCTTGAGTAAACTTGAGTTCCTGGTGAAAATGGGAAGTTGCCTTATATCAGCTCAAACCATTGGTCTATCCAGCTCAGTAGTGTCTGTACTGACTGACAGCAGCTTCTTCCAGGTTTCAGGCAGGAGTCTTTCCTAGCCCTCCCTGGAGATGCCAAGGTTTGCATGCAAAGCTGCTGCTTTACCACTGAGCTATGGCTCATCCTCTCCGAGGTGCTCAAGGACAGGAAGCTGAGTAGTCTTAGCCTATCCAGACACCCCAGAACACAATCAAGGCCAGGTCTCCAAACCTGTTATGGAGACTGGATGCTTCAATCTCCTCAACAGCTACCGTTACACCCACATCATCCTCAAGTCTGGTCCCTTGAACCCTAGCGTTTTCCCATTTCTAAAATCTTGCAGAGCACAGAACCTTACAAAAGCCCCCACCTCCCCCAGATGCATGTGTGGGATTTTTGTTCCTGGAAGAGGATTCCCAAGAAGCACCATGGCCTGCTGCTGTTGTAAGAGTTTGGAGCAGAAGTTGCAGCTTGTGACACCAAAACCCCACCCAACTAGTACCAGTCTCAATACCCCCACCTTTTCCAACCAAACCCGAATCACTGGGTTATCACCCGAGTGCATGGTCCAGAATTCCTCCCGAGCTGAAATCACTAGCCTTGAGCACTACTTGTGAGAGAGTTGAGGGGACACAGTTGCACCTAGGTAATTTTGGAGGTCCCTTCCTACAAGTTAAGCTTCACTTCCCTACACACACTGTGACACGTGCAGTATTTTTAACATGTGGGTTTTTGAGGGCTAAAACAGCAACTGAACTCACAAGAATGTAAGCATATAAAACAGGTATATTTATGCAAATATGCATTAGCAGAAACATTTCAACACACAACTTAATATTTTCTCCACCCCACCCCATGCCCCCGTCTCTAAAGCACAATGATACTCCACCACCCAGCGCAGTGTGGGCCCGTGGCATGGCACTGCAACCATACCACCCAGGGCAGACTAAAGAGGATTTGGGGGCCCCCAGGGTGTATGGAGGCCCTCAACGTTAGCCCTGAAGTCCAGGGGTAACAGCACGTCTGTGTGGGGAGACCTTACTGGACACGTTTGGAAGCCTGAGCCCTAGGGTCACTTTGTATATAGGCTTGCCACAGGGATATCCTGTGCCTGACTATATGAGAGCTCCTTAGCTTCCAGAGCAGAATACCTACAGAGAAGCCAAGGCTGGGTTTTTTCCTACATGGGCTTGCCAAGGGATAACCCTGATGCCTGACTACCTGGGAACTCCAGTGCTCCCCTTTGCTAGCTGGGCAACACTGGAGCCACATAGGCACCCTATCCTTGCTCCCACTTGGCAAACTCCTGTGAAAGACCCCTTCAGGTTGAGGTCATCCCTTTTGACATCACACACAAAACAGCAGATACAGGCAGGTAACAACCTGTTCTCATTTGACTTCCCCCCTCCTCTTTCCACCCACATTCCAAGGACAAGTGGCCACAATGCCATTAGAACCAGGGGCGTATCTAAGGGTAGGGCAGGCAGGGCACGTGCCCCGGGCTCCACTTGAAGGGGGGCGCCATTTTGTAAATTTTTTTTTTTAAAAAAAGGCCGCCAAAAACAAAATGGCCACCGTGCATGCTCAAATGGCCTCTGTGAGGCTCTAGGTCATGCCAGGCTTTGCAGAGGCCATTTGAGGATGCGCGGTGGCCATTTTGTTTTCAGTGGCCTTTAAAAAAATATTTTTAAAATCGGCCACTGCACATGCTCAAATGGTCCCTGCGAGGCCCTAGAGGCCAGCGGGGTGAGGGGGAATCTTTGCAAACCCCCCAGCCTTTAGGAAGCCCCCCAAAGGGGCTACAGGTAAAAATAATAATAATAAAAATATAATATAAGACACTGTACACATATTCAGATTGGCACTATGTACAGAGAATCAGGGCTTGTGAATACTGAGCTGACGTTTAAGAGCTAGGATTGTATTCATTTGCTCTTACTTTGCTTCTTGTGATAAGCGAGTTAAATGTGATGTCTTGCTAATATGGCTATTAATGGTGAGTTTGTCTTTGAATCAGTGTGAAACCCTTAATATTAAGGCCCACTGGGAGTTTCTTGCTCTCTTTCTCTCATTTTAACTGTCTTTCTGAAAGACTAGAATATATTCCAAGCAGTGACACAGTTTACTCTGCATTTCCTTTAATTATTTACAGAGTATCTGGGAAAAGTCAAATTCTCCATCGATTTTTAAAACTTATGTAATGGTGATGCTACAATGCATAGTAGAGAATTAGACAGGCACTTCTGTTTAGTTTTCCAAGTACATCTTCACATAGTATTTGGGTATTTCATGAGCCCCCACATACTGAAATTTGTAGTTTTCCAGCATTTTTTGGTCTTGCTAAGTCCACTGCTAAATAGTTTTTGAAATATTAAAAGATTAACGAGCTTGACTTGTATTTTTCAGCTGATATTATGGTAAAGTTATCTGAAATATGGGTGTCAGATGCTTGGACAGGGGGTGCAATTTCAGTGTTTGCCCTAGGTGCTATTTTCCCTAGATACGCCTCTGATTAGAACCTGCATCTAGTCTCTGGGAACTGCCTTCACTCCCTATGCAACTATGACAGAACAAAGTTGCCAAATACCACAATTCACATTGTGATTCTGCTGTATCAAACTTTATGTCCAAACTCTTGTCTCCGAGCGTGTTCCTCTTCTGGAGTACCCTAACATTGGCATTTGCCTGTGTCCTGACAGCAGTTTATTATTCACACGTACAAATTTGGGTTTCAAGCTAAATCCCCATTTTCCTAAAAATATAGATACACACTTGTGTAGAATAAATGTGTTTCTGCAAGTGTGGTAACAGAGGGTTTAGAACAATAATACAGAATACTCCTTAATTAACAGTGAATGCTACAGAAGTTTTATTTTCCACAAATGATCCTACTTGGATTTTGCTTATGATTTGGCTGAGTGCCACCTTGGGACCATTTGCTTATATAAAACTAAAGTTGTCAAACCACTTGTTCCAACTAGTATAATATAAAACATGTTTTATTTCCGGTCATGACAATTTTGAGCTATTTTAAAGTATGATCTATTTTAGAAATGAAGTAGGAATTTTTGCACATGTTGGCAAAGTTAAAAATGCTGCACAACTAAGAACCAAGAGCTAAAACAATAAATAAAAGCATCTGATCCTGGAAGTAGGATAAAATATGAATGTCAACTCTGACTGAAAGTAATTCCTGGAGATTATTTTCTAATATGTTTTCAATCATTTTCACCCAAAGATTGATGCTGAATTTTAAATAAAAAAATTTAGACATTTTAGTGTCCAAGCAGAAGGGTGCTATGCTCAAATGTCCTTATAACGTGCAACCTTTTCCTTATAAAATCCTGACATTTAATTCCAGGTGTGAGAGGATGGGGTGTGATGCCTCAGTAGTGGAGGACATGCATGCAGCACATGACCAGAGGCATTTTATTAATTTTTATTTTTTAATACTCCCATAGGGTAGACCAGGTTTTGGAGCGAAGTCCTGGTAGAAATTCCTAACTGGATGTTAAACGATGCCAGTGTCAACATGTCAAAGAAAGCCCTTTTGTTCTGTAAACCATTCTCATAGCAGCATTCCAAACTCATTCTGCAGGGGCTGCACACAATTTCTTCACATCAGTGAAGCAAACAGGGTACCAAAAGGAACAAGTTTGCCACCAAGCTTTCTATTTTTAAAAAGGTATACACTAAAGACCCATTTGATGAAAGATCCATTCATGCACAACTAAAGGCACAGACTGTGCTGCCAGATATGGAGCTTTAAAAAATGATCAGAGGGAAAAAGGCCCCCCTGTTTCACAAGAGCTTTTCCTTTCTGTTTTATGAAGCAATTAATTTGCCTACTTTAAACTGAAGACAAATTAATGAGGGGAAAAATTCTGCCAGATCCAGTGCTGAAGTCCAAGATATACAAGCATGTTTAATTTAAGAAGAAAAAATTGACGCTATTGCATATCTGGCTTCCACCTCAATAGGAAAGATAAACTTTTCTGACACAAAATAGTTGTTCCAATGCCATTATGTGTACCAATGTAGGGCTTTCCCATATCAACAGTTTCAAAGTCTGTCCTCTTGATTGGAGGGGGGGGGAGAAATAGAACCAAGCAAGGGTATCATCTCAACATCAGCTACTTATAGAGATCCAACTTGCATAGCCTTTTAATTGCAACTACGATCAGAATAATCAGCTTCTCATTTTAACTTCCAAATTGGTATTCAAATTGAATCTTCTGAGCAGAATAGGCCCTTCCATTTGCGTATCCCACAAACATTTTAATTAGATTAAAAGATTCCAGAAATCTCCGAGCGTGAAAAGGAGTAATTACAGTGCTACTTCACAGCTCTAAGGGCAGAGGTAATTATCGTTTATGTATGTAAAAAAAGATGTTTAAAAAGTAACATAAATCCTTGCCCCCTCAGTGAAATATTTTTTTCAAAAGCAAGCAGGACTAAAGAGATGCCAATAAGATTTGCACAAGACTGAAATATTATCTATATCAGAAGAGGAGAATTAAGCCACAGCAGTCTATTACTTGGCATCTTATAGCAGAGAATAAAATACTGAAAATAAAAGTAAGGCTGAGATATGAACATTCTAATTCATTCATACAGATATGAGTGACAAAGCTAACCTGTTAACACCTGTTACAATTCTGCTGTAAAATTTGTACAGAAAACTCAGAAAATGTTGTCCCTTGGTATGAAAATAATAGAACTTGGTTTGACTACTACCAAGCAGAAGAAAAGGAACAATATAAAACAAATGAAATAGCCAAACATATAATAAATTAGCAAATTTCCTAGTACTGTAAAAAAGGCAACCAACTGTTTGGATCATATAAACTTGTCTTCCCACTGGAAAAATCTGACATTTAATTTTGCATAGCAGAAGGAATTTTCATGTCTACCAACGACCCATGTGGGCTTTCACATAGTTTAGAAACAGAATTATTTTTATCCACTAAGACCAGTTTTGATATTCCTATTTTAAAGGTTAAGAGTTGATTGGTGTCCCACACAGAATGTGCATCATTTCAAAACACACATTGAACAGATATGCAACTGAGAAAGGCAAACTCTCTCTTAAAAACTGAAGAAATATGGCTCACAAATTTGTGATGGAGATGCTATATACTGTAAGAGGTCATAGCCCCAGATTCCAAAACCAAGAAAATTCAGGTCCAGATCTAAATTTTGCATACATTCCTTTGGATATTACAGATTCAACAGTATTAAAAGACAATGTGCGGGAATGTGTTGAGAGGTGCAGAGAGAAAGTATGGAATTTATTTGAATAATTACGAACGATAATTAGGACAATAACTAGCACTGTATGCAATTAAACTGTACAGAATGCAGGTTTATTGCACTTTATTATTTTAGTTCAAATATGTAATTTTTACATATTAGTTAACATTCCATATGCAGTCAAATCACATTAAAAAACCCAAGTGTCATGAAAACATGTAGTAGAAAATGCAGCTGTAGTAGAAAATGCAGTTACCAAGAAGCCATATACTGTTCTCTGTATATTTGTATTGCATGTAAACCAGAACCATTAGTGTATCCATGCAAGTTAGTGTTAGTTCCATACACACCAGCCAGAGAAAGGAGAGAGTGTGGAATGTACAGATGTGGTACTCTGACTGTACAGTATAGCGACTCAGAGCTTCTCTGTTATCTTGAAGATGGACTACTAGACCCAGAAGGTGGACAACAGAACTGGTGTAGAACATTATCTTCCCTGCCAAGGAGGGGGGAAAAAGAGATAGAGGAACAGAATCATAAAGGGACATTTATGAGAATAGAACATTTAAAAATAATACAGCCCATTTGTAAGTTAGTAGATAAGGGTTATGATTTTTAGAGATTTAGAAACAAACGAGGAGGTTTCAGCAAAATTTCATTCAGATTTTTGGAGCAGGTCAGGCATGAGCACTCCCTACTTTCACTTGAAGCATGCTTTACTTATTCTGCCTCTACTTCACAAGGCTTTCAGTTAATTGGTCAAAAGAGAAATTTCAATTAGGACTTCAGTTACAGATACAGGAGCATGTTCATGAAGAATTATTTCTTACAGATGTGGCTGTACTCTCTTAAGAATATATAGGCAAGAACTCTGCTTCCAGAGTTCTTCCAAGTTGCCAGCATCATGAATAATGCTATAAACCAGAAGTCAAACACACAAATTACAAAAGCAATGTGAAATACCTACATCTGTAAAGCTATATTGTACTCTATGGTGGGAGGAAATGATGCCGGCTAGCAGGAAACTTGCACGAAGTCGCTTCTTTACCAATGACACCGCCATTGGCCATTTCCTTTAATTAAATAGCAGGCTAAAGAATAAGGATGGAAAGGAATATGATAAAAGGAGGAAAATAATAAAATCTAGAAAAGCACCACCTCTCATATTTTTGTCAGTTATTTCATATATAAATAACAGCAGCAAATGGGAAAAATACATTTTTTCCACTAGATCATAGACATAACAGATGAGTAAATTAAAACAATTTTGTTCTGCAGTGTGATTTTCTATGGAGTTTACTACAAAATATATAGTGAATTGTGTGTCACAACTTAAAACTCTTATTAAACATATTGTCTGACAGACAGTATGGTTTTATAATTTAATTACAGTACATTATAATCTAGAAAAGTTAATTTACAAGTGCTTGCTTAACAGTTGGTATGCCTTTTAAGTGGGTTTCTTGACTCTTATTTCTTAGGTTAATTCCCAGCCAGCTGTATCAGATATGCTTTCAAAATGTCCCTTGGTTTCAAAAATGTTTTTAATGTAAAGGATAGATGATAGGTAGGTGTCTGCAAAACCCTAATTTAAGACGGAGTCCTATAGTTCTCTAGTTCATAATGTATACTTAGAAACCATTAAAATAACTTTATACTGTTTTAATGTAGTCTGTTTATTAATTCAGTGTAAATATTCATCCGGCACAACACTTCTATTTATTTTATTTTTTAAAAACAATCATTACAATCATACATTTGTTTAAAATCTTCTCTATGCAGATGAATAGGGGATAATTTAGAACTTGTATCTTCTCTGAATCAAGAGCTAAACAATCAAACTGCACACTATTCATTCCATTACAAATTTGTTCATAGTCAGGATCCCATGGACATGCCATTCTTACCACTGTTTCTTCGATTCTGCAAACATATTACAGAGGCCTTTAAAAAGTTGGCTATATATAGAAATACACATTATTGTGAGAGCACAATGATAAAAATATGGAGGATAGGGTATGCTGGAAAAGGATAATAATGTCTACATAGCTTTGATAACAGACTTTGATAAAATACACAAAATTATTTCATTAGCTATTAACATATCTAGGCCTCTGGGATAGAGAAAGTCTGTCTAAGGCATTTGCTTCTTCCTAATAATTTCTGAGTCTCTTGGTTATATCAGGTGACATTACAAACTCCTCTCAATTACATCGCTATAATATGGTCTAACATTTTAGAGCCATATATTTCTACCATAGTGGTCCCTTCTCATAGCAACCTTCAATCACACCTGTGCAGGAATCATCTTTCTATTCAGAAAATATATAAATGTCAAGCAGCAACTTGCTTGCAATCAGCATAAATAATATTGTTGATCATTATACATCTTTCTGCTTTGGAAAGTAGAATATTTGCGAGTGGAAATTTGTTAAAATGTTAATCCACCATGATTTGTTAAAACAAAAAAATATTGCTATTAATTTCAAAGAACAATATTCTCAGAATAATATTTTTTTTTTACCTCATAGAGGTGTTGAACATACATTATGCAGGCAGATACTGTAAGAAAATGGTGGAATTTCTTTGGTACTATAACATCCTTTGCAATATCTTTTTGCTTTCACAGGCATCACTGGGGGGAAAAAGAAAAAAAGTATCTAATTTCAAGCTGTATAGACAAAAGTCTTTCGATAACACATTAAGAAATTGACATGAAGAGAAATGTAAGCAAGAAATGGAAAAGGTGAATGAGCACTAAGGTGATGATGAGAGCTGCCATACCATTCCATGTGTAGCAAGACAAAAATTCACACATTTAAAGTTTGAAACAGAACATGGAAAATTGATTTACAAATGAGTTAATGATCGACAAGTGAATGTCTTCCATGTGTATGTTTAAATTATGAGTAAAGTTCACTAGCCACCCAGGCAGTTCTTAAAATCAGGACTCATCTGGATTTTGTTCTAAAATCAGGACTCATATATCCATGATATGAACTGAGGCAATGATTATTTGGGGGGACAATAAAAGAGGGAGGAGAGGACAGGGATGGGGAGATGCTGTAGTTCACTACTCTTTCTTTTCCATTCCATCCCTCCTCCTCTTAAAATCCAGTGCAGCGGGGATGGGTGGTGGGTGGTTGAATAGAGAAGCAGCTCTTCACACCTGCTGTATTGCCATGGTGTAAGAGCACTGGAATCTTGTGCACTACTGATTGGGGGGCGCGCATTTGGCACCCCTCCTCAGGGGTGCCTTAAGATGTTAGGCCGCCCTGCTTAAAATTCCAAATTCAAAAAGCAACAATGTGGATTTGGTAAAAGACCTTTTACAAAAGCAAATACTAGTATGAGCTCTTTCATTTCTTACCAATTTTCCATTTACAATGTTCATGCTAAATCCCTTGGAAAGCTTCAATCCTGCTTAAACAAGAACATGAGAACCTAAATGTGGTTACAATGCTGGCAGATAACCACGAAGATCATTGGTGCCACAATAAGCAATATCTCAGTCAAAAACATTTACCAAACTAGAAATAGAATCCCAAATCCATTCAGATAGCTGTGTACAACAGTAATTCTGAAATTAGAAGTGGGGACAGATCAAAATAGAGGCAAGGATCTCATGAAGACCCTAGAAAAGGTTGGAGCCCTTGCTCCATTTCCCCCAATATGCAACTTAAAGTGCAGCATGTCCATATAGGAACTGTTTATGCAAGTGGTGGAGCTGACCTTAGTTCTATGGACCTACACAGTGCTAAATTTATAGGAGGAATATGGGGAGCCTTTACTGAAATAATACTGTAAATGCATGCATGTCATCATTGATAAATACTTGTGTAACTTGCATTGCACCCACACCAATAAAAATATGAGGCTGAATTGGAGACAAAGGGCCACAACATTATTTAATCTGGAATCAACTGAGCAACAAAGGGATTGGATTTCCATTAACCCACTACCCAAGGCATGAATTGTTAACATAAAGGGCTTCAGGCTATCACAGTCCAGCTCAGAGAAGCCTCACAACCTAGAGCTTATCGTAGGATATGTGTACCTAGCTGATGAAACAGTACTATTTGTTTTAGAGCTTTTAAAAGGTAAAGTGTGCTGTTGAGTCGGTTTCTATTCCTGGCAACCACAGAGCCATGTGGTTGTCTTGGGTAGAATACAGAAGGGTTTTACCATTGCCGTCTCCCGTGCAGTATGAGATGATGCCTTTCAGCATCTTCCTATATTACTGCTGCCTGATATAGGTGTTTCCCATAGTCTGGGAAACATACAAGCGGAGATTCAAACCAGCAACCTCTGGCTTGCTAGTTAAGTCATTTCCCCACTGTGCCATTATGTGGCTTTAGGTACATTGAAATACACAGTTTAAATAAATGCAAATGGTGTTCCTATTTTAAAGTAGAATTCCACCCTCCCTGCCCCAAGCTTCCTGAAAGGCCAATCCTGAATGTCAGGGTAGAGGATGCTTTTAAATGATGTAGGATCTGATATGGGGCATTACAGATAAAAGGAGAAGTTACCAAAAATGGCAAAAACTCTCTTTGCACAAGTGGAAATGCCTTTCTGTTTGAATAAGTCACCGCTGGATCCAAGCCAATCAAGCCAGAACTTTACAGAAATGCTTTTTCCAATGCAGGAACCATCATCCTGATTGCACACATATCAAAGTTTAGGAAGAAAGAGTTATGCTTCACATTACAGAAAATAAAATATTTTAGCACACTTTCAGCCATGAAAAGAGCACTGCAATTTTTCAAGATCACAATAAGAATTAATTAAAATAAGTTATTGGAATAAACTGGAATTAAAAATCATTTATTTTATAAGACTATTAAGTAATTTACGAATTAAACTATTTTTAAGAGTTCCTTTAAAATTCATAGCATTAACATATTTTGTCTTGCCAAATCAATGATGGCATTTAGCACAATATGCTAAATGTCCTTATGTTAAAATATATAGATCTTTGTTAGACTACCAATTAACAATAGGGATTTAGCATAATTATATACTATGCATTAATAAGCAAATCATTGCTGCAACTCTAAAGTTATTGCCAATTGTAATTATATGCACTGAAGTTCTAACACAGCAAAATGAAATGGAAAAGAGTCCCTTTCAGCTTGCTTCAGCAGAGCAATGTTTATCCTCCTCAGCTACTGTAGTATCACATTGGCTACAGCAACCTAGCAGCTTGTGATCCACTAAGCTAAGTGCAGACCACTAGGAATAATTGTGTGACAAATTCTCCTCTTTTTCGAATTCCTGAAAGCAGCAAAATTGTTGAGCCTCCTAGGCTACCATATACAGCTGAAGACCTGAATTTGGCTTGCAAAGTCACAAGATGTCTAGGTCTGTTCTACAGCAATTAAAGGTAGTGAACTTAAAAAGAAATGGAGAAACTCCATTCCATATCACTGGAATAGACAGGTATAATTAACCTATTGGGAACACATACAAGTGGGTTACACATTCACTGTTACCAAACTGCATATATTTGTGATGGAAGCAAGTAAAATATAAGGAGAAACAGGAGGAACAAAATGCTTAAATATGGAAAACAAATATGCAACATATGAGCTATGAGGGGAAAACACATCTTAGAAAGCAAGAAACTACATATATGCATTTACAGATTTAGGATTCATTGCTGATTTTCTTCTCTTTACTAGTACAAGACAAATATAACAAATTTTAAGTACCATACCATCAATATTTAGCACAAATGTTATTCATGAGCTGGCAAATTTCCACTTATTTGAAATCAATTTTAAAAATCCAAGTAAGCAAGGAAATTATATGCCCAATGCATTCATAATTTCCATCTCTCTATATTATGAACTGCATATATATCCTACCTCCATTTGGTCACCAGGAATCGCAGTTTATATGTGGAATACACCTGTCTCATATCTGTTTATTTTATACTACGTTATTCAGTTTGGAGAGTCTTATATGCTGGAAATAACATTTATGTGGAAAAATTTAGAAAAGAAAGGACAAAACTTATCCTGCATAGCTATCCTTATACTATTTGTCTCTTAATAACACCAAGGACAAGTATGACTCAGATAGCTAATATTTAAAACCAGACAACTACTAAAAGACTACACGTCTTACTGTTTTTTCTCCTGAATTTATTTATTTAATGATTTGATTTGATTTGTATACCGCCCTTCCAAAATGGCTCAGGGCAGTTCTAATCTGAATCACAGATTAGAAAAGATGTGATACAATTCTGGCACCTTCTGAGGATGTTTGATTTTAGCTTGTGTGTGCTTCTTCTGTACTGAGAAAAGACTGGAGGTAGTGCATGGAGCTTGAGGCAGGCGGCTCTGCCCTCTCTCACACAAGGCCCCAGGACTGATTTAAAGACAAAGTGGCCAGAGTAGCCAACGTATTGCTAGCTCTTCTTCCAGTCTCCATTACACACTCTTTTAGCTCCCTGTGCCAGCATTGTTAGACATTGTTTCAGAAGACATGATCTCTCAGGTCTGAATGTGTGTTCTTTTCAAAAAATTGTACTTCTCTGAGTATCATGCATATTTGTATAAGCAGGGGCACACCTAGGTAATTTGGGTAACTGGACCACCCAGCTGTAAGCCCCACCCGACACAAGACCCCCCAATCTCCTTGGAAGGGCCCCACCAAAGCTCCACTTAAAAAAAAAACTCTTAACATGGCCGAGGAGTGGCTGCGGGGGGTGGGGGAGAGGAGCAGTCCTTCTCCCTTCTCCACCCTCCCCCGGAAGCAGTGGAGTGGGAGCAGGAGCGACGCCGGGTGTGCCTGTGCAGTTTAGAGATCGTCGTCACAAGCCTGTGACATCACGGACTTGCAACGATCTCCTCTGTGCAGTCGCACTTTACAGTTGCTTAAAGATGCTGGCCTGAATGGATGGGCCCAGCATCATTGCTGCTCACACCCCAGTGCCGCCGGGGGAGGGGTAGAAAGGAGAAGGACTGCAGAGATCGTCGCAAGCCCGTGACATCATGGCTTGCGACGATCTCTAAACTGCGTAGGCGCACCTCATAAGAACAGCCCTAAGGCCCATTCAGTCCAGCATCCTGTTTTGCACAGTGGCTGACCAGATGCTGCTGGAAGCCACAGGCAGGAGTTGAGGGCATGCCCTGTCTCCTGCTGTTACTCCCCTGCATTTGCTCACCCTCGCAGTTGCTTAAAGACGCTGGCCCGAATGGATGGGCCTGGCATCGCTCCTGCTACCCCACCACTGCTGGGGGAGGGGGGGAGAAGGGAGATGGACTGCTCCACTCCTCCCCCCCCCGCAGCCACTCCTCAGCTGTGGTAAGAAGGTTTTTTTGTTTTGTTTTTAAAGCGGAGCTTTGGCGGGGCAGGCGTAGGATGGCTGCCGGAGGCCCCCAGTCCTGGCCATTTGGAGGCTCCCCTGGACCTTGGAGGACTGGACTGGGTCCCCAAGCTCCAGGGGTTAGTGCGCCTCTGTGTATAAGCAGCTAAGGGATCATCACATGAGCACCTGGATTATGTGACTGCTTTTAAAATCAACTGAAAACTCTTATTTGTTCAGGCTTTTGCTTAGGGGTTTGCCAGTCACTCTATGGCTGTTGCTTTTTTGTTTTTATGGTCTAAGTTTATTTTAATATTTTATTGTGATTTATGGAATTCTATTGTATTAGCTTTTGTAAACCTCCCTGGGATATGTTTTATAAAAAGGGAGTATATACATTGAATAAAATAAATAAATAAATTTTATGGGCATGCCATTTGTACAGAAACTGGGAAGACTAGACATTTTATCCTATTTTTATGAAAAATTCTTCATAGACTTACCAAATTTACACCAAGTTTAAAGTATTTACATAAAAGTTTAACATTAAGCTAGTTTGTTGTGATTTGTACAACAAAGTTATATTCACTTTTTATCATATGGAACTATTTAAAAAGTTTTATCTCTCTATGAAAGGAATAATTGGGTGGACCATAACTACTCTTACCTGTACTCTGAGTGTGTGGCAGGGACAGTTAGCTGGGTATGGTACAATGGAGCTGGACAGCAAAACTGGTGCAGAGTATTTATAGACCTACGACACAAGGAAAAACAAAGTCAACATACCAAGTGTCTAGTAAGGGGCTTTCTAATGGAAAAGTGGGTGCTAAGAGTAATATCCGAAAGGTTTCAATCAATTTGTACTTTAAAAAAAATTAAAAATCCTGTCAAGTCAAATTCCCTGAAAATAAAGGGGATAGCCTCTATATAGGTTATGCATACATACAAAATGAGTTGATGATTGATTGCAAAGAAGAGTCAAAATTTTGTTGTATTTAAAATTGATGTATTCCAAAATAATTGTCTCTGCTGTATTATTGTAGCAATGATAAAAAGCTCTGGGTTAGTTGGAATATCTGCAGAAATGTCAAAACAAGATCTGTGGATTACTCTGCACCAGTCTAGCCGTTCTTCTGTTAAGTTACTTTAAATTGTATTGTGCTTTCAGGCATTATGGAAATTAAAGGATGCTGGAATAAATATAAAGTCATGTGCACTTATGTCTTAGTGCCTTAAAAATAACAACTATCTGATAATATTGCAAGAACCTATTTTCCTATTGGAAATTAATTCCCTTGACTGGAAGATGAATCTTAAATAAGCAGTTTTTAACTATACAAATAATTAAATATTTAACATTCTCTGTCAGCATATATCTACAATTAAATTAATAAAACAAAATATAGATCAAAATGTATCACAAGGAAACACAATATGATACAGCAGAATGAATAAAAATAATTTAAAATGTAAATGCACAGAAGTGTGACTCATATTTGACATTTGTCTGAGAAATTTTTAAGCATGGTTTAGTGCAGAATATATTGTGCGATGACACCATAAAATCAAATTTCCTGAATGCAGCAATCTGGAAACTTGGCAGCATTAATGAAAAGCCAGGTCAATGATCTGATAAAAGTATGCAATAGCTGTGATCCATTCTACAGAATAAAACGAGGCTGTCAACAAGTTCTCTCATATATATGATATATATATTCATTCATTCCAACTGCTCATTTTGCTGTTCACAGCATGTTCCTGGGATTTTCAAGAGAACAATGTATTTTAGTTTCAGGTGATTAAAGAGAAAGTTCTACAAGTTCATCCTTTTAAAAGATCAAAAAGAAGAAATAAGCAGAAAATGCCATTCTGTGTCTAGGAAGGGATGAAGTCAATTATTAATCTTTTTTAAAATGAAAGTCATATTTGTCTGATTTTTGCTCGAAAAGGTTAAAACAGCTAAGAAACATTTTAGGTGTTCAATGAGCCACCTAAAATGTGAAACTGAAGAGGAAACAGAGCTCATAGACACTATTCTAATGTGTGGTGTAGATCTATACACAGGTGTCACAAAACCTCACAGTTAAATTGTATATCAAGTTTTCAGTACAAGGATCAGAATGCAGGAGATTATTTTGATCTGTCTGTTCTGGATGGGATCACACTTCTGCAGAAAGACCAGGTACACACTCTGGAGATGCTTCTGGATGCACACCTTTCCCTGGTTTCCCAGGTTGAGGCAGTGGCCAGAGGTGCTTTCTATCAGGTTCGAGTGATATGCCAGTTGCGTCTATTTCTTGAGATAAACATCCTCAGAATGGTGGTACATCTGCTGGTCACCTCCAGACTTGACTACTGCAATGTGGGGCTGCCTTTGTACGTAGTCCGGAAACTGCAGGTGGTCCAGAATGCAGCAGCCAGGTTGGTCTCTAGGTCTTCTCAGAGGGACCATATCACTCCTGTGTTGAGAGAGCTACACTTGCTACCAATAAGTTTCCAGGCAGAATACAAGGTACCAACTTATAAAGCCCTAAACAACTTAGGCCCTAGGTATTTAAGAGAACATCTTTTTCGCTATGAGCCCCACTGCCCATTAAGATAATTAGGAGGGGGTTGTCTATAGTTGCCACTGGCTCCTCTGATGGCTACTCAGGGACAGGGCTTCTCTGTTGCTGCCCCAGGGCTCTGGAATGCACTTCCTGCCAAAATAATAGCCTGACAACTCTTAAAGTTGTCAGAGGCTGACATCTTTGACAATTTAAAAAAAGACAGTCAAGACACATTTATCTACCCAGACTTTTACATTAGATATGGCTTTGATAGTTTTTTAATGTTTACATTTTAAATTATTGTGATTTTATCCTTTTTATTTTGTTGTAATCTGTATTTTATTGTGAGTCCTTTTATCCTTTTTTATCCTTTTTATTTTGTTGTAATTTGTATTTTATTGTGAACCGCCCAGAGACATAAGTTTTGGGTGGGATATGAATACTTAAATAAATAATAAATAAATACAGGTCAGTTAAGCATTAATGTCAGTTCAATGTTCATGCTAAACTGTGGTTTGATCAGCCTCATATTTTTCACACACACACACAAAACATGCTCCAAACCACAAAGTCAGGGAAGTGGCACAAAGAGGGTATAACCTCTTTGTGTCACTTACATGACTTCCTGGTTTGGGCAAACCATATAGTTCATCATTATGTATGAACTGGGAAATTATTATTTGCTCTTGTCCACTTTAGGAGGACTAAATCAGAACTGGAACCCCACTTTAGACCATGGTTTCCAATTCTTGTTTAGATGACAAACTTGTAGTTTGCAGAGTTAGACATACTATAACTTGCCTAAAATAGAGACATATTGAGAAAATAAAGTGTCCAAGCCCAAAGATAGCCCAACCATGGCTTGGCATTTCATGTTAACTGGTTGTTTGACTATACTGGAAAAGATATGTAATAAGTGAAAGATATGTGTATAATCCTATTTTATAATTGGTTTTTCTAGTTCAAGTTCTTTCCCATTCCACAAAACTGTGAAAAGTTTGAACTTTATTTTCTGTAAAAGGCATTCCAACCCTTAAATTATGAAAGCCCAATGTGTTAACGTATGTTGTATATCAACTCTTACTACTGAAAATAATTCTTATATATTTTAATTGACTTCTATATTCTTTATCCAAAACGTTCAGACTTGAGGTTGCCATACTTTAACACAAAACAGTGATAGCTGCCTGATGATTTTTAAAATTCAGAGTTATGATATTAGTGACAATACAAAGTAAAATCTAATGTTTGATCAATTGTTTGAAAACATTTTCAAATTACTGTATAGTAGACAATAGAAGACTATGAAAAGAAAAAAAAATGCTGTCAAGATTTCATTTTTCATTACAGTTTGATGTGTTTCCCCCCAAAAAACCTGAAAATCAGCAGTTTAAGAAGTTTGTTCTCAAAGTATCAATGATAAGAAATCAGGCCATGAGGGAAAAGCCTGAATGCAGAGTTTTGGAATCTGAGAAATTGATTCATAATTTACTTATACACCATGTGGAAAGAAATTCACACCTGAATATATTCTGCAATATATTGCTGTATTCAATACAATACAGCCATATAAACCAGGGACTCATAATCATTGCCTTTTGTATTACAAATAGGGTTGTACCTTGGAGATGTTTACAATCGAACACAGCCCTATACAATCATTTTGCACAATAATCCAGTGTTCTCTCCCAACTTTGAACATTCTATTTTAAAAAATAAATATTTTGTGAAACTAATACACAAACAAACAAACACACACACACACCCCTGACCAATGCCTACATACACTTGTCTGTATCCTGTAGTTTGAAATAGCGTTCTTTTGTAAATAAAGCACTGCTATGGTCTAGGTAAGAGGATCTTCATGTTTTGCTAATGTGCTATAACATTAAGTCCCATTCACTCACATCTACAGAAAACAATATTTACTGAGGTATAGAATAGAGGGCACAAAGATTTAGGAGAAGGTCATGCTTGGATCAGTCCTCACCCACTTCTTTAGTTTCCAAAAAAACTGTTATCAGTCAAAAGCTATATACTTTTTAAACTATACCATTTTTAAAGCATTAAAAATTTAAAGAGTGCCTTCTATCTTTATACTGGTTAATTATTGATTTGAAACCAGGTTCCGGTCTAATTTTTAGAGATAGAAGTTGTGGGGTTTTAATCTAGGTTACGTAGCATCACTCTGTAAATTTTGCTTCTTAATGCTCAGTGCTTGGGGAGGTGAAGGGTGAAATGGATCATTGGTGAAAGAAAGCACTCTGCATAGTCTCAGAGGCACTATTAACTTATTAAGAACTACCTCCCCTGATTTCTCAAATTGATCTTGGATGTGTCAGTTCTTGCTATGCCTCCATCTTGATCTGTAAAGATGAACATTTTATTGCATGTGAACAGCTAGTATAATATAAATTTCTACCATCTGTTCACAAGTAATGTAATATTGTTTGTCACAGTCAGAGTGATAGCCTGCACCATGAGCAGCAGGAGGGGAGATGAGCAAAAGAACTCAGTCTTATTATTGATTCCATCTTTTAAACTGTAAAACTATACAGCTCAGCCAACCAGACCTCAATAGAGTGAGATGACGAGGCAAACCAGGTTCAGAAACCATAGTCATTAACAGTTGGGTATGTTCGTTAAAGCAATAAGCAGATTTGTATGATAGGAAACACTGCAGAAAACCATAACAGCAATAATCTATCAAAGTAATGCATCTAGCTATATTGGTTTCCTACATCAGCCAAGTTCTAAAACCCACCATTTTCTTTCAGCTCCCACAAATTTTCTTTAGTAGCTATCTCCTTTCCTAGCCTCATTGTGGCTTATCTGATTTGCTCTCTCTTATCCCTAACTAAATTCTTGAATTTCCCTATACCTTATATAGTTTGATTTTGACTTTCCCATCGATAGTTTTGGCCATTTGGAAGGGCAGTGGTTCTAAATTTATGAGTTAAAAACATTGCCATATTCAAGCTCTCCAAATCCAGGCAGCCTAATGTTCATATTATGTAAATTATGCACATTAACTGATGCAATGTCCAGTTGACTTATATCTGCTCTGGATATCTACCAACAACAGTTGATGAGGATCTTTTTACCTGACTATTTCATGTAGCATTAAACACCTAGGCTTTATATCCCAACACTTTTTAATATACAAATTCAGTTGTTACAAGTTCATGTATAATTGATATGGAATTATTTAATCCCAGCTTATAAAAGTGTATCAAATAATTGTATAAAAGTTAGTTCGGTTCATGTCCCTAAAATAATATAGAGCCATGAGCCTTAAAATAAAGAAAGTTGTTCAGTCAGGAGAAGTGTTCAAACCAGGAATGTGGGCCACTCTCAAGAATGTGAGATAGGAGGCCAGAAATAACAAATGCCAGAACCTGTGGGGAGATAGATAACATAGGTATGCAACTAGTCCATTAGCCAAATCCCTCACTCAAGCAAAAACAGATATCCCTGGCACCAGATACTGATAGGGAGTAAGATTATCAGAAAGGCCAAGTAGTAACTTATCTTCCCAGGCTCTAAATAGCAGCTCTGGAATGTGTATGTTTAACTACCAATGATGTATTAATTGCTTTACTGATATGCTTGTCTGCTTGAAACCTATATAAACTGGTCAACTGTGCAGCTTCAAGGCGCAGTACCAGCCAGATTATCTCTGACTGTACTCGTGCCTTTCTTGATCAAGAAATAAAAAGCTTATTTTGAGCATGCATCCTTGCTGCATTTGACTTCATTCAGTCAGGCAACAAGTATAATTGTGGGAACTCTGTCTAATTCTCTTTGGTTCTGGCAAGATGTCCCATTCTCTATCCATGTGATAGAAGGATGAACACAAGTGGCTGAATCAAACAGGAGGGCACTGTTCCAGAGGACTTTTTCCCGCTACATAATTAGCTGTGTGCAGTGCTGTCATGGATTCCTCACCAACTGCAGACTACTACCCATATAGTATGCTATTTATTGGATAAGAGACTCAATCAAAGCTCATGCTGAGGAGTAGTGCTAAGTGCATTTTCATCACTTCTGAATGCTACCGTTGACTCTATGCTAGGAATTAAAGTTTTCAATATGCTTGAGCCTTCTCGCCATTTACATTCTGAGACCAGCACATAAAATGTAACACCAAAATGACTAATTTACAATACTAGTATAGGCTGGAAAAGAGGAGGAGCCAGGGACAATTCATGGTAGATTAAAGCAAAATAAATACACTAAAAAAAATCAATAAAAAATAAATGAAGACTACACAACTACTTCTGAGCAGACATTCCGCTATAAAGCCAAAAATCTTACATATTACAACACAACATGGTAGGCAGTGATTTATATGAAAAATGTAAGCTATTGTAGGGAATTCTTGCTAAAAACCACAAAGGCAACAATGATTGCCTGCATATTTTGTTCCATATCTCAGATTTTACAAGGGCCAAAGCTTAGCTCAAAAAGAAAAAAAGAAAAAGAAAAAAAGAAAAAAGAAAGCCAATAATATTAGCGAGCTAATGGGCTAAATGACCGCTGAGTGAGATGCCTAAAATCCACGAAATACTCAGAAATACAGGTTAATACCTTAACCTGGCCCCTAAAGTTTTTATTTTGCCCAACACATTAGATTGTTTCCTGAACTACTTTCTAACCTCTTGCCCTGTAGTTGAACTCTAAATGACCCTTTGGGATTGAAATTAGCTAACTAAACAACACACACATTCTTCCAGAAGCAAATGCAAACTGTAGGAATCACTTCCAGTGATGTAGTTGCAAATTCAGGAGTGCAGACACTCTCCTTGACAGTCACAATAGCCACACCCACCTTGACAGCCACACCCATCACAATGGCCACAAGCCCTGACTTAGATACAATAATTTCCGGGGGGGGGGGGTAGGGGGGGTAGGCTGTTGCAAGAAATCAAATCATGTATACAAGAATGAATGACAGGAAATGCCCCCTGAAATGCTCTAGTTCTTTCCAAAGGACCATATACATGGAATTTCTGAATGGCTGTTGGCTATTTTGAAATTCAATGCATTCCATGGCCATTTGGAAGAAACCATTGCATTTCTGTGGGCATTCTGAGTCATGCATTTTAGGATGTCCTCACATTAGTCTACTGTAGGACTTGATTTCAGTCCC
Organism: Hemicordylus capensis; assembly: GCF_027244095.1. NCBI lineage: Eukaryota > Metazoa > Chordata > Lepidosauria > Squamata > Cordylidae > Hemicordylus > Hemicordylus capensis. Next base: position 312,894,369 of record NC_069658.1, on the reverse strand, counting down.
AGATTCAATTCCTGGCATCATCTCCAGGTAGGGCTGGGAAAGACTCCTGCCTGATATAGAAAGTTGCTGCCAGTCAGTGTAAACAATACACAGAGATAAATTGATAAATGTTCTGACTCAGTATAAAGGCAGCTTCCTATGTTCCTAAAACAGGAAGAATGGTAATAAACAACTGAAATAACAAGAGCAGCAAATTATTTCCATGTAGAAAGCCGAAGGCTTTGCATCCCTGATGAGACCCTGGAGGGGAAAAAAGTACCGGGGTGGGGGGGCAGGGATTCCCTGTCTGTCCATGCAACACTACATCACAGAGCCTATCTTCACTTCTTCCCCCAGGGCCCTATCCAACCTTGCTACACCTGCTGGATCCAAATACCTTTCAGCTAGTCGTACCTATTGTAAGGGAGTGTCATTTTCCCTCTAACAAATGAACAGATCGAGGCTGTGACTGATTAAAAAAACAGAAATTATTATTTCTGGGAAGCTAGAATTGGTGTTACAAAAGAAAGAGAATGGAGGGAGGGGAACCAAAGCATAAGCCTGCAAATGCCAGCCAAGCTCTCCTCCTCTCCTTGCAGTAAAGCCATTCTACAAAACCCCTTTCCTTCAAATTTAGTTCAGGCTGCACAGTTCCCTTCTCCAGTACTGGAGAGCTGAACTGCCCACTTTAAGCACACTTTTAGCCACTTGTGAGGTGTCGGGGAAGGGATGAGGGACATTTAGAAGTGGGAAACAGAGAACTGGCAGAGAAGAATGAACATAAGAACATAAGAACCGCCCTGCTGGATCAGGCCAAAGGCCCATCTAGTCCAGCATCCTGTTTCACACAGTGGCCCACCAGATGCCGCAGAAAGCCACAGACATGAGTTGAGGGCATGCCCTCTCTCCTGCTGTTACTCCCCTGAAACTGGTACTCAAAGGCATCCTGCCTTTGAGGCTGGAGGTGACCCACAGCCCTCCAACTGTTAGCCATTGATAGACCTTCACTCCATGAAGTTATACAAACCGCTCTTAAAGCCAACCAGGTTGTTGGCTGTCACCACATCCTGTGGCAGAGAGTTCCACAAGTGGATCACACATTGTGTGAAAAAGAACTTCCGTTTGTTGGTCCTAGACCTCCTGGCAATCAATTTCATGGAGTGACCCCTGGTTCTAGTGTTGTGTGAGAGGGAGAATAATTTCTCTCTCTCCACTTTCTCCACACCATGCATGATCTTATAGACCTCTATCATGTCTCCCCCGCAGTCATCTTTTTTCTAAACTAAAAAGCCCCAGGTGTTGTAGTCTTGCCTCATAACAAAGGTGTGGTAGCACCATAGTTTTGTATAAGGGCATTAGAATACTAGCTGTTTTATTTTCAACGCCCTTCCTAATGATTCCTAGCATGGAATTGGCCTTTTTCACAGCTGCCGCACGTTGAGTTGACACTTTCAATGAGCTGTGCAGCAGGACCCCAAGATCCCTCTCCTGGTCAATCACCGACAACTCTGCGGGGAGGCTCATGCTATAAACGGTGTTTGTGTAGAGGGCAGCAGTTTAGTTGCTACAAAAAATAGGCGTGTGCACAAAACTGGCTGGCCTGTGTCAGTTCAAGGCCAAACCAGCCTCAAACCGGACCAGGACAGTTCAGTTTTGCCCCCTTGAATCCCCCCACAGTCCAGTTCAGCTCGGGGGGTTACGAATATTTTTTTAAAATTTTAAAAAATTATTTTTTGTACTTACCCCCTCTGGGGAGCTTTTCCAAGGCCACGGGAGCACGTGGTCCGTGGATGTTCCCTCTCTCCTTGCTGGCCTTTCTTATTTATAAAAGCACCTGGTTTGGGTGATCTTGTGCCCTTTCCAGGCCTTGCCCCCATTGTGGTGGCCATTTTGGAGGGCGCTACACGTGCTCAATGGGCACCTGCATGGCCTACCTGGGCTAAGTACAAAAAATAATAATAAAAAAACCTTCACTAAAAAATGTCTTTGAACTGACGGTGGAGGGGTGTGATTCGGTCCAATGTCAAGCAAACTGGGGTGGGGGTTTAGCTCAGCATTGAGCTATCAAACCAAATCAGTTTGACTTTGAACAGTTTTGGAATTGAACCTGTTGGCACATCCCTAACAACAAACGTAAGGGCAGGCCTGGTAAATGTAAGCAGGGAGGCTGCGGCTGTGGGTTTTGAGGGTGAGAGGACAAGAGGCAGGCAGTGGTGGGGTGGAGTGACACTCCCAGAGCACAGTGTATACCAGGGCAGGAGAGCTTGGCAAGGAGCAGCAGGGGACAGCAGCAGATTCCCTGCTTTCTCTCCCTTCCCACCGCAGCAGCAGCCACCACCGCCTATGGAGTTTTCCAGCCAGAAATTGGGCAGAGTTCTGCTTGCACTTCTCCTTGCAGATTGCAGCCAATACAATGAAGCTCTGCTCCTTCCCCATGTCCCTGCCTGTGGGGCAGCCATGCTCCTGCTGCTCCATGGCTTGCTGTTGGCGGTGCCCAAGACCTTGTCTGGCAGCAGCTGCCACTGCCCAGGACCTGGCACTGCCTTCACTTCCACCTCTCTGGCATTGCTGGTTCTGCTCTGGCTTGCAGCAACCCTGGCCTCACCGAGCTACACTCTCTCTGAATATGGCCAGCTACCCCGTATTACTGGCTAGTGCCTCACCCAGTCCAGCATGTGCCTCGGCCTGGCCCCCAGTGCTGGCAAGCCACCATTCCCGGCTGGCTGCCCCGCCCCCAGGGCTCAGATTGCCTTGGTGCATATGTGGATTCAGATGCCAACAAATGCACGGAAACCATCTTGGCTCAGGGCATTGGGCAGCTGGCCAGCAATGCCAGCTTGCTGGGGCAGGCCGAGGTATGCGGTGCACTCCGCAGCAGCAGTGGCCAGTGGGGAAACCGGCCATATTCTTAATGTGTGCCGCAAGAGGACAGCTGGACCAGTTGAGGCAGGTAGTGGCGGGGGCGGGGGTGACCCGGCAGTGTCCTGGGAACCGGAGAAGTGAGAGGTCAGCGATCCGCCCTGTCCCAGCTCCACTGCACCAGTGATCAGTTCTATTCCTTCACACAAGTATAGTATACAATACGTATTTGATTTGTTTTGCAGAGTGTGGTTTGCCTCACTATTTTTGCTTATTTGCAGCCATCTGCTTGTACGCACTTTTTGTTCCTGCTTGCAGCATATTAAAGTCTTGCTTTTGTTAGCCCAAACATTTTCCACCAGGTCATGTCACTGAGCTGCTAGACTCTGCCCAGAGAAGCACAGCAACGTTTCTATCTTCATGTGTGAAGTACGGAAGGATACAAAATTTGCAAGTTAACCATCTGGGTTCTGTTCATCAGGCATATTCTCTGTCTGTTATGAGCAGGGCAGATGCTGTCTGTTTAATAGCTTAAAAAACAAGACCAATCGACTTTGGGTTTGCAATTTTCTGAAGAATGAAGTGTCCTTTTGAAATTAAACTGAAATACTCCTGTCATGTCTGTAGCTAATGTCACTAGGAACTTTAAGAAACATTGCAGATTTAAGAAATCCTTCAATTGTAAAGTTCCATCCAGTGGTAAGGAACCCCTGCTAAGCAAGCGAAGAAGCACATTTTAATGTGGTGATTCTCTTATATTTAGCAGGCAAAGAGCAATTGTCCTTATCTAACCCACAGTGGTTGTTCCTGGTGTCTACATTTAGCTTCTTTCGAAACTGTGAGCCCTTTTGGGGCAGAGAACCATCTTACTTGTTTATTTTTCTATGTAAACTGCTTTGAGCACTTTTGTTGAAAAGCAGTATATAAAAATGTAGTAGTAATGGCATTAGGTGACACTATTTTTTGTGCCAGCATTTATACATATTGGATTGTTTAAATTCATATTGTAGCCTGTAAGACCAGATAAATATTTCTCTAGTGACACATACCATTAAAGCATGCTGTATAATCCAGATAGAGTTCTATCACGATGCAAAATCTCTAAGGTTATAACTCAGACAACAGGATCAGTAAATTAAATGTAAGCATATTCTCTAGATACATTTGCTCCCATGAGTGTGTATTCAGCTCTATATTAATTATTTCTATTCTTACACTTACAATATAACATCATTTCTTCTGTCACAGTGCTTAGTAGAATTCTACCGTTGCATAAATAATGGAGCAAACCACCAAGTCAAATCAGATTACAATTCTAAATAGTTTAGGATTCTAAATATGATCATTCATATGGTTTTGAGGACATATTGTCTTCAGGAATACAGAGATATTCTGGGTCCAGATAAATGTTTCAAGTCAAAATCCAGTCCAAATGTAGTCATATCAGCATGATTGATTGGCATATCTAAGTTGAACATTTTAAGTTGCACCAGACTTATCCTACAAGCTGAAATCCAAATAGCTTGATTTTCCCTATAGTAGTGCACTTTAGCTAGAACCTTTCCAGACAGAGGGGTAAAATATGAGAGATTCAGTGGATGATCACAATTAAATTCTACATGGAGGCAGTACAGGTTGTCCACATGTACTAGATTTCTTCCTGCAGTTCCCCTATCCACATGTTGTATATATTTTGTCATGAAATATTGGTCCCCCAAGGCTTCTCTGCCTTCCCAGTGTGTCACCGACAGTCTCCCTACTATCCCCAATATCCTGCTCACTCTCCCTTCCAATTCCCATCCACTGTTTCTGCCCATGCTCCGCAAAAATAAAACACATAGACAAATATCGGATAAATTAAAAGATTTAAGGCAGCGATTCAAACACACACTTTTTAAATTTACCCATACTACTATGCTGCCCTGCTGCTATGGTTTTGCAACAGTCTTCAGGTGCACGCTACATCTTTGCATAATGAGTGAACATTAGAGAATTGACATCATGTACATTCTGTTGTACTACCTTGAGGGCAGTTATGGTCATGGAAACCTACACTTGCAAAAGGGAGTTCTAACACTCATTTCCTTTATTCTACTTCAGCTTCTGCAACTTGCTACCATAGTCACATGGTCACTGTTCATCCGGGTAATGTTGTCAAGCAGGCACAGTAATACAGGCTAACAATTCATGGAGGAACACAAGGAAGTTGGACTAGCAGCCATGCTATATCTTCTGCCTGCGTATTGATACCCATTCTTGTGACCTTCAGACCACAAGACTGTCCCATCTTCCTCCATTTGTCAGTAGATTCCTGGGTGACACCTTCCCATGACCAAAACGAGTGAGGGGGGTGGAAGCAACCAGATAGAGAAGGAACAGCGGTGCGGCTCAGGTGAGGGTAGAGAGATCTCTGAGGTGAGTGGGGGGGCTATGGCAGTGGGTGAGGGGAGCAATCAGGTACTAGCATGTAGATGCTCTGTGCGGATTAGCTAATTTTCTAGTACAAGCACATTCTTGTCTAATATAGACATAGCTTCATTTTTAGAAGGTAGGTGCACATTCTAATAAGTGCACACATCAAGATGTTTCCTTTGGGCAACCAGGCCTTGCATTTCTTTGTTGCACTGTTTCTATTTTGCATGCATGCCTGTCTTATCCACAGGCATAGGAACTTTATTAAAATATCCCCAGGTATTTTCTCTTTTACGGTCTGCGGCCATGATAGGCGTTTGCCTTCTACAATGAAGGATGCACTCAGGGGTAAAAAGGTTCCTCAAGACTGCATATATGTTCTATTCACTTTGGTTTCACTTTCAATTCCCCTCCCTTATCCCTTGCATTGCTATCCAGACTGTTCTTCCTTGCTCAGATCTACTCCATCCCCATCTATTCATTCATTGGCCTTCTTTAGCCCATTTCAGACATTATGCTGTACAAATGTACATATGTCTGTACATTCATACACGTTTGTGTGGATGACTGTACCTTGGTTCATTTTAAAAGTGAACCTGTATACAGGCCCTTCAAATGCATGGTACAGGTAGAAAATGTACTGATGTTCAACGTAACATGTGAGTGACTGCAACTGTGTAAGATTTGTACCTGTGTACAGTGTCCACCCGTATGAGTTTTTAATAGGTCTAATGTCGATGCACTTTTAGAGAAGAAAGAGAGGGACAAAGGTTTGACTGTATGTGTGTGTGCATGTACAACACCTGCAGAACATGATTGATCAGGTCTGTTATCCCTCAACCCCCATATACTGCTGTTAACAAGTTCACAGACTATAATTAGGAGTTATGATTAACATTCATGATTATATCTTTGACTTAGGTTATTTTTTATAAATTGTTTTTTAAATTAAAATCAATAATAATAATAATAATAATAATAATAATAATAATAATAAATTAAAATGTAAAAATCTGGTTTTAAAAAACCATACTTTTAAAAATTATTTTATTATTTTTATCAACCCTGTTGTTATACTGATATATGACATGACTAGGACAACTGATATTGGATACGGCATAATTGTAGAAGACAATGACTGTTTCATAGGTTACTAAAATAAAGCATAAAATACCACAATTTGCTGATCTTGTTCACTAAAACATTACTACTAGCTTAACAAAGACATTGCATTTGTTGTGACAGAAAACCTTTATTCATCTTTGAAGTACCATATTTGGCAATATGGACATGACATGACACAATATTTTATAAATTTCATCATTTGCTATTTTCTTTCTTTCTGCTCTGGAAATCACATAGCAAAAGTGCACGATTTCTTATGCAAAATCGATTTAAAAATATCAGGATGGCAATTCCAAAGAAAGGGCTAAGTGTGAAAGCAAACATGCATTTAACAGTTTGTTAGTATAATTACAAATTTAAGACTGTAATACTGCTCCTGCTTGTTATACATGTTCTACTGAAGTCAGTTGGACATAGTAAATAAATCATGGCAGGACAACGTCCTAAGTGCATAAGTTAGTTAGAGGCAATCCCTGAGTTACAAACATCAAACATCCATATATATATATATATATATATATATATATATATATATATATATATATATATATAGACAAAGCTCCGTAACATATTACATTAATGCAGTCCCCAACTTACAAATACCTACCCATTCACAGATCTGACTTACAAACAAACTTTGGAAATACAACCTTTTTGTAAGTTGTATTGGTATTCCAAACATAGAAAAACACTGACTTCTCTCTGCACAGATGGAAGAATGGCCTTGAGATTGCACCTTTCTGTCAGTAGACTTAACCCCTCTTAAAGCCAACCAGGTTGTTGGCTGTCACCACATCTCGTGGCAGAGAATTCCACAAGTTGATTATGCGTTGTGTGAAAAAGTACTTCCGTTTGCTGGTCCTAGATTTCCTGGCAATCAATTTCATGGGATGACCCCTGGTTCTAGTGTTATGTGAGAGGGAGAAGAATTTCTCTCTATCCACTTTCTCCACACCATGCATGATTTTATAGACCTCTAACATGTCTCCCCACAGTCATCTTTTTTCTAAACTAAATAGCCCCAGGTGTTGTAGCCTTGCCTCATAAGAAAAGTGCTCTAGGCACCTGATCATCTTGGTTGCCCTCTTCTGCATATTCTTTTCCAGTTCTACAGTGTCCTTTTTCAGATGTGGTGACCAGAATTGTATGCACTACCCCAGATGTTGCCGCACCATCATTTTGTATAAGGGCATTAGAATATTAGCAGTTTTATTTTCAACTCCCTTCCTAATGATCTCTATCTAGCATGGAACTGGCCTTTTTCATAGCTGCCACACATTGAGTGGGCACTTTTAATGAGCTGTCCACCACGACCCCAAGATCCCTCTCCTGGTCAGTCACTGACAGCTCAGATCCCATCAGCATATACTTGAAGTTGAGGTTCTTCGTCCCAATGGGCATCACTTTACACTTGCCAACATTGAACCGCATTTGCCACTTTGTCGCCCACTCCCCCAGTTTGGAGAGATCCTTTTGGAGCTCCTCACAATCAGTTTTGGATTTCACTACCCAGAAGAGTTTGGTATCATCTGCAAATTTGGCCACCTTGCTGCTTACCCCTACTTCTAGAGCATTTATGAATAAATTAAAAAGCACCAGTCCCAGCACAGATCCCTGGGGGACCCCACTTCTTACTTCCCTCCATTGTGAAAACTCTCCATTTATACCTGCCCTCTATTTCCTGTCTTTCAACCAGTTAGCAATCCACACACGTACTCGTCCCCTTATCCCATGACTGCTAAGTTTCCTGAGGAGTCTTTGATGAGGAACCTTGTCGAAAGCTTTTTGAAAGTGTGGGTGTGCACCATGACCCACAGCCCCAAAGGCCGCCGAGCCCACTGTTCCAGGGCATCTGGAAACTGGGGCTCTCCTTTCCTGGGAATTCCTGTGCTGACCCAGACCCAAATCCAGCCCGGGAGCTTTGAATGAGCTTAAAGGTCCACGCCCAACCCCCGTGTCCACACAGTCCATGCAAGGAGGTATACCCTGGCAAATAGCCCCTTCATGGCAGGGATAGCCAGTATGCCATGGCATCCCCAGCCCATGGGGGCTCTCCTGACCAGCTTTCAGGGCCTCCCATAAGCACAGATTCAGGAGCAGCAAAGCTCTACTTTTTCACATATAAGTTTGGGAAGGGAGGCCCATCCCCTTCCCCTTTATTGTGGGGGGTCATGCTCCCCACTCTTACTCATGAGCAGGGCCAGATGGTTGGATAGGCAATGCTCCATCACTGGAACCTGTGCCAAAAACAACAGTTCAAGAGAGTTACAGGCCATAGAGACAACCTCAAACAACTCATGCAAAGGACCATCAGAGTAGAGGGGAGAAAATTGTTGAGTGAGAACTCTACTGATGCCTGATCACAAAACCTCCTCATCTCCCATGGACAGCCCTCTCATGAGAGTGTCAGGCCATGGGGGCTCTGAATAAAGCAAGGTTACTTTTTGGATGGCAGTCGTTGGGAGTGCTGCCACTGAGACAGCTCTCCGTGTTTTGGGGAACATGGCTAAGCTGCCGCAAAAACATACCCCCTGACAGCCAGCCCATCCGTGTTAAGATGTGCACCCCTGCCTTCACCTCCAGGGGCAATACCACTGTCCAGAGGCATCTGGAAACCAGGGATCCCCTCTCCTACCGATACATCTCCTACTCGGACATCTGCATACGGTGGCATGCCAGGCTGATCCAGGAATTTTGAATGTGGCATGATCCATTCAACATTCCTGCGGTCAGCCCACCGTGCCCCTAACCCCTCCCCTGGAAATTCAGGTTTGCTTTGTGCTTCTGGGGTAGGTGGCTACTTGGCAGGGGGGCATTTTCATCATGGCTTGCAGAGTCATTTAGCAAGTCACTCTACATTATAACGTGTTGTGTTTCATCTACTTAGGGATTATACAGTTCTTAAAACCTACCATGTACAAGGGGCATGTCACACTATGCTTGGAAGGGCAATGCAGATGTTCTACTTATGCCTAGGCTCATCTGGATCATAAAATAGCATATTCTTCTGCCCCAACACCCAGGGGCAGTGTGCCAGATGTGTACCAGATACAGTGCACACCCAAAGATTCCAAGTGTGCTAGAGACAATATGGACTACATGTTTCACCCTAGGCATCCAGGAGTCTAGGCCCATAGACATAGAGTGGAGCACAGTGAACTCCTAGCATATACAAAAATACCTTACTGGATCAGATCAAGGCCCATATTGTACAGCATTCTGTTTTAAACAGCAGCCAGCTGAGCTAGTAGATGCCTCTGGAAAAACATTCAACCAGACCATGGAGATGATGGTTGCGTCCTATTACCACTAACTGTCAGACTCCCAAGGGATGAGGTGGGCTCCTAGCCTAACTCAAGAATGACTGGAGCAACCCCAAAAAGGTCAGCCTCAGGAACAGCCAGGGGAGGAGGTTAGTTTGTCACCTCAGTCCTCCTCCTGGATTGCTGCATTCAGCCAGCTCTCTCTCCTCTCTCTCAGAAGCAGCTCCTCATCATCAGCTACCTTGTCTTTAAAAATTCCAGTGCAGAGCTGACGGGGCTTAAAGCCTACTTCCATCCCCACCCCCTTCCTGATCTTGCTTCCTGTTTCCTGCCACACCCAACCTAGCTGTATCCCTAGAGCTGTTTCCTGCAGCTCTCCGTGCTTTGCCTTCTCAACCTCACTAGGATCCAACTAGCCTGAGCCCTTCTCATCCCCACTGCCCTGTAAAGGGAACGAAAGCCTCAGAGGTAGTGATGTGCACAGATCCGGCTGAACCAGTTTGGTTCGAGGCCGGACTGGCCTCAAACCCAATTGGGCCCATTTGGTCCAGCACCCCCTCGAACGTTGCCCTGGTTTGGTTCAGTGTTTGCAAGCTTAGTTTTGTAAAAATAATAATAAATTTTTTTTGGTACCTTTTACTCCCCTTGGTGAAGTTCCTGGAGGTGGTGATGGGGTCCGTGGAAATTCCCCCTCACCCCGCCGGACTTTGAAATCACCCTCTTGGCTGGTTCAGCCGCTCTTCGGCTGGTTTTCGATATAATGGCCACCAGGCCACCGGGTGAAGGCTGAAAACCGGCTGAGGGGGTGATTTCGAAGGCCGGTCGGGGGAGGGGGAACCTCCACAGACACCACCACCACCTCCAGGAACTCCCTGGAGCGGAGTAAAAGGTACCAAACTGTTTTGTTTTATTTTATTTTTAACAAACCTAAGCTTGCTAACCCCCAGAACTTTGGGGTGTGTTCGGTCTGGGGTTGGACCGAACAGGGGGTGGTTCGGTTCAACCCCGAATGGTCGAACCGAACCGGTTCAACATCAAACACATTCGATGTCAAACCTGTTTGCACACCCCTACTCAGAGGAGGGATGCCACACCCTTCTCCAGCCTCCACAGGGCCACTGAAGCGACCAGGTAACATGGCATCCCGACACTAACATATGGTAGCACAATATATATATGCTTGGAGGAATATTGCCTCTGACTATTGAGCTGCTGCTGGAACAAGGCTGCTGCTGAGTAGGGAAAACTCTTTTAGCGCAGGAGCAGGTCTCAGTGTTAACTGGGACTTCCTCTGCATTGGGAGGAAGCAGAAATGAGCATCAGCTTCTTCCGTCCTGCAATGACACACTAACCTATGGGTTAGGGTAGCCACTGCAAGGCTTTCTACACATTCCCTTACTGTTCTCCCCAGTCTCAAGTCCAAGCCACTGGCTGAATCTTACCTACACAGAAAAGCTTTTTCACACAATTCTGTGTACAATTTATATTGCCAACAAAATGCATTTAGAATTTTTTTAAAAAAATAGTGTACATGGAGGAGGATAGCCCTTAATCAGCCTCCATATATTGATCTAATCTTGTGTGCAGAGCCTATGTATGTAGGTTCTGTTCGGAAGACCATATTAACACACAGAGTTGGAGGGCAAGTGTGATCTGCTCCCTCCATCATGCACTGATTATACACACAATTATTGCGTGAAAGGGGACAGACACACTCATGCATCACTGCATCTCCTTTGGATAGCCATAATGGGCTAGGTACTATGGTGCAGCGGGGAAATGACTTGATTAGCAAGCCAGAGGTTGCCATTTCTAATCCCCGCTGGTACATTTCCCAGACTATGGGAAACACCTCTATCGTGCAGCAGCAATACAGGAAGAGGCATCATCTCCTACTGCACAGGAGGAGGCAATGGTACACACCTCCTGTATTCTACCCAAGACAACCACAGGGCTCTGCGGTTGCCAGGGGTTGACACTGACTCGACGGCACACTTTACAGCAAGGTACAGCACACTGTTGGATCCTATACATGTGAAGTTGTATTGTGCCCAAAGTTCCTCTTTTTACAAAACACCATAAGATTATAAATGTTTATACATTTATATGTGCCATTCTTTCACCTGCTTTTTAAATCTTGATTAGAATGAGAAGTCAATAATAATTAATAATAATAATAATAATAATAATAATAATAATAATAATAATAATAATAATATAGAATTAGGTTACCCACTGATCCCATAGAATCATGTTACTATTGGATATTAAAGTGTTGTGATAGAAAAGCTTGACAATTCATATACAGTAGCATGGCATTCCTTTATGACTCAGTGCTGTAGTATGCAATACTTAATGTAAAGCAAGATGCTCACTGCAAATGAAAAAGTGTCATTAATTAGTAAAACTACTTTGCTCCTTCCATGAGAATGTTCCTATTGTGGTCAATCAAAGCTTTCTTAATTAATAATGGATATATTCACTTGGATTTTTGACTTTAAATATTTCAACTGTATACAGAAAAAGGCAGCACATAGACTGCATATTTTAGAAAGTACCCTCTACCCTAAGATTCTTTAAGGTCTGTGGTGCAGCTGTAAGTTGCATTGAAAAGCTCTAAAAACCTTGCTGTGTGTAGCACTACATTTTTGCAAGGCAATTTGCATGCTAGTGAAAAGGAGAATATACTAGATTTCTTTAGTCTAATCAACAATCAAGACTTGCTGACAAGCCTTGATTGAGCACAATAGGAACATTCTTGTGGAATGTTCTCATGGAGGAAGCAAAGTAATTTTACTAATTGTTATTAAAAATACCCAAAGGGTATTGTGCTATGCCTGACTCCCATATATCCATAAAACAAATCTCTGGCTTCTCTAAAGGCTGCAGTCACACTGGTTTGACTTCTCTCTTTACAAGTCATATTTTCAGGGGCTTATTTTTATCTTCTACTTTTTACAGGTCATAACTCTCTCAAAAACTTCAGTACACAGCAGTGTTAAAATCCCAACAGAATACAATGCAGTCTTTGCTTTGAATTAAAAAAATGGTTTATACCATAAAATTAGGCAATCAGAAGTTTACCCAATAAAAGATACCAGCTTACCGATTTTATTTGCCTATTAGTACTGATTCTGAACATCTAAGACATTTTATAATAATGATGCACTATTGGCTAACTAAAATAGCCTCTCTCTTTAGGTACCACAAAGTAACCAATTATTATTATTTTTAACAGTAAATGGCATGAAATGTCAGTTATGCAAGTAAAAGGAAAATAGTCAACCTAGTGAATATTCCTCAGAGTGAGTTTAATTACATTGTTAATAGGTAGTCACCTATTCCTCGAGCATTAAATTCCCATAAGTATGACTGTATTCTTAAAAGAGCCAGTTCAAAATGTATATTTTTAGAATTAAGCAGTTTTGTACATACCGGGGGGGGGGGGGAATCCAAGAGCTGAGGAAGAGCAGCATACAAATATCTTTTACATTAACTGTATTAATAGTAGAGATTCTGTAAAAGCCCTACTTTCCTGATAATTAAGAATTCCATCACAATTCATTACAATACACAATATCAAAGACACCAAATGAACAAGACAAATATGTTCATAATATTTTATAATTTAACAAACATTATTTGAATTATAGAGATGTAAGTTGAAAAGATGCCAAATGCCAAATGCATGACTAATTACTAGAGGCAAATATTTTGGAATTTCTTAATGGGCACGTTTTGCTCACACATAGCCTTTGATGAAACCCAATTATTTTTTAATCAAGCTAATATAAAGAACATGAGATGAAATGAGAAGCTAAGGTTCTACCATATATGCTCATAGGGTTTTGTTATGAACTAAAGAAACATATTGCTGTCTGGTTCTAAAAATGCAGTACCAACATTGTTCTCAAAGGAAACAACCTGTACAACTCAAATTTAATTAGATCCACACACAAAACCTTTCTACTGTACATCCAAACAAGTAGTAATATGGTGTGACAAAGAATTAAGTAGTGATAAGAAGCCACATGCCATGCCTATTTATTTATTTATTTATTTATTTATTTATTTATTTATTTATTTATTTATTTATTTTTGCATTTTTATACCGCCTATCTCCACATATGTATACAAAATATAGATATATGTGATGTGATATCGATATAAAATAGCATTTCATATTGGTTACATATCAGTTGAGGCAGCAATAGCCACAGTACAGTAAAATTTTATTTTTGGAAAAAGTTTATCTGTGAATATGCTTGCTACATATATTTTACAAAGTCTCTACAGTACTTGCTGATATTACCATAAATCAGAATTACCACAAGCTAATGTGAGTAGAATCCAGGATACACGTGATATTATCTGATAAGTTAGCATATATTAGATAGCATGACATGTATAAATATATAATTAATATATTAGATAGCATGCCATGTATAAAATAGAAGATTCCATAATAATTTAGTCAAAATTTAGAAAACAAAACTGCCACAACATATAATAATCCAAATATAACCATATTTAGAGACATTCTTCCTACTTCTACGGCTATAGTTCTCAACAAGAGTCATATCTTTACAAATGTTGAAGGATACAAACCTTGAACAATCTTTCTTTCAAGAAAAGCTCTATTACAGTTAATTGAAGTGACCTTGATCCACAACCAGCTAAACCAACTTCTTGGATTAAAGCCAGTTTAGTCCCATTGAAACAAGGTTTTTAGTTCTCCTTTTTGACTTAGCAATGCTTACTTATGAGTATCAAACCTTTAATCAATTGCTTATTAAAATGGGGTTAATATTGTTTTACATCTAAAAACTTTGATTCAGCTTAGATGTTGTGTAAATGGCAATGAAAGTGATTTATATGCTGCCTGGTTTCAAGGGGTCTATTTGTAGAATAAGCATAGTGAGAACTGGATAGTCAAATATGCACCGTTGTATTTGACAATAGTAGTCCTCAACACTGTTACATTCCAGTATTTATATTGACATCAATGATAGATAATATTTTCCTATAAACATGTATTTCTAGAAGAGTAATGGTAAAATCCTGAATTCTTTGCTTCAAAACAAAATGGTGGATTTAATGAATTATAATGAAATAGTGAACCATTCATTCATCCCATTTTTGTCCTCCTTTTGCAGAAGATGTAGGACAGATTAGTGGTACTGACTTACTTTATTACTGAAAAAATCAAGCCTACTTGACCCTTCTAAATAAATTTGCCTGAGGTAATCTCCTTAAATATTTTGATGCAATAATTACACCAGGTCTGACTAAACTCTATTTGCAACTAAATACTAGGGGCACACACCTTGGTCTTGAATACTAAATTCCTGTAGTATTAATGCTATAAACAACTGTGTATCAGACACAAACACACCATGACCACACAGCATAGAACTATAATATTACTATGTCACAAATGCATCAACAAAATGTCTGGGAAAGTCTAAAACCATTCCTTAAACAAGCTTTGAACAAAGCATTTAGGAAAATGTAAGATATATTAGTTGCTGGATCAAGACTTATAAACAAAATTTCTCTCATTCCTTTGTGCTTAAAATTCCATGTTCTGAGCATCACGGTTTGACCAAACCACAAACAGGTCTTTAGTCTCTTTCCTACCAGCTGAATTATTTCTACTTCTGCAGCTCTCAAGCCTTCCAACTGCACAATTCTAAAATGCACATCAGTGTACTGCTGAGAGGTAACACCCAAAAAATGGTTCATGAAGAGAAAGCTGCAACACTAAATTCACTGCTATTCCTACTTCTGTCTGCATTAGATTGGATTGTTTTTAACAGACAACAAATATCTAGGTTTAGATAGCAGGGAAAATACTTACAAATGACACCTTCTGCAAGCCATCCTTGATTTTTAAGAATGCTTCTTGTTTTCTTTCTTCTTTACAGAAATCTGAGGTAGAGCACGTTTTTTCCAAGAATCAAAATTCACATTCACAGCTTTCACATGCTCATTCACTCTCAGTCACAGAGAAACACCACAGATAAGGGAGCCTGTGATGTAACCAGCAGCAAATGCTGCATCAGATGAACCCAAAGGCTCCAAGGGGTTATATTTTGCAAAGCCAAAGGTTTTTCTAAGGAGGAGGATTAGCAAACGTATAACCACTAACACAGGATACACATTTGTCTGCATTTATATTTTGTCTCATGAAAAACCTTCAATTTATAATTAGAGTACACCATTAAAATAAAACTCAGATTACTTTCTTATATGATATATCGTTTCATATGTAAAAATCAAAATGATGCCATTTTAGAATTCACCATCTTTTTATGAACAGTATAGTACAGTCCAAACTAAGAAAAGGCCATTGGTCCTTTTATCTCCATGGTAACAGCAGCATCTGTGGAGGCAAATTCTACACCCTTCTTTACTGCAAAGTCAATTTATAGTGATATACTATGATACAAACTGATAAGGAATAAAAACGAGTATGAGCAGATAAATGTTATATATGTATACAGTATACATTATTCACTAAATCTGAAGCAATAATTATTTAGATCTAAAAGGAGAAAAAATACTATTTTTCTGGCATTGCTCCATGTTTGTAATTTAGGAACACATTCTTGAGTGTGAAGAATAAGTACACCATACATTGTATGTATCCCAATGACAATTGTAAACATACAGCATTTTTAAAATCAAAATATTACATCTACATGCTTTAATATGAATTTTACTACAATGCTTATACAAAACAGCACAGGGAGTGACTAAAGCTCCACTACCGCAGTCTTTCATTAACAGCTTTACTAGCACAGGAAAGCACACACCTACTGCTATGCTTTCATTGAACAAACACCAAAGAGAGTTTGCACTTTTCCCTCAAGCAATAAACTCTAGCCAGAGACCTGAGGAATCAATTCATCCCTATCATTCTTACTCACTACCATGTGAGCAAGAGAAACCTACACCCTCACCTCCATGTTAGAGCAATTCAGTGTTCACTCCACATAATTAAGATAGCCAATCTGTCTCCCTTGGCTGATGAGTCACTTTGATGACCATCTGTTCCCATTACAAAGTTAGATATATTTCAAGGACAGCTCATATTCATGGATAAGTTATGAATTCAAGGCTATTCCACAGCCTGGAAGTGTTTCAGCTAGCTAGGAGGAGGAGAAAGGTTGTCAAACAAATGCTGGTTATCACCACAATGCCTGTTAAAATACCTAAACAGCATAAATAGATGAGGTTTTGTTAATACAGTATTTACATATTCAATGACTTAACAGTAGTTAAAAATACAAAAACATAAGAAAAGGTCTATCTAGTCTGGCACCTTGTTTCACACAGTGGCCCACCAGATGCCTCTGGGTAGCCCACAGGCAAGAGCTTAGGCACTCTCTCCTGCTGTTCCTTTCTGCAACTGGTATTTTGAGGCATTTTGTTTTTTGGGCTGGAGGTGCCCAATAGCCCTCAGACTAGTAGCCGTTGATAGACTTGTCCTCCATGAATTTATCTCAGCCCTTCTTAAAGCCACCCAGGGTGGTGGCTGTCACCACTTCTTGTGGCAGAGAATTCCATAGGTTAATTATGCATTGTGTGAAAAAGTACTTCCTTTTCTACATACTAAATTTCTTGGCAATCAGTTTCACGGAATGACCCATGGTTCTAATGATATGAGAGAGAGAGAACCCCCCCCACACACACACACCATGCATAATTTTATAGACCTCTATCGTGTCACCCCTCAGTTGTCTTTTTTCTAATCTAAAAAGCCTCAGGTATTGTAGTCTGACCTCATAAGCTCTAGGCCACTGATCATCTTGGTTGCCCTTTTCTACACTTTCTCCAGTTCTATAATATCCTTTTTCAGATAAGGTGACAAGAACTGTGCACAGTACTCCAAATATGGCTGCATCATCGAATTGTACAAGTTAATTATGATATTAGCAGTTTTATTTTCAATCCTCTTCCTAATGATTCCAAGCATGGAATTGGCCTTTTTCACAGCTGCCACACATTTAGTCAATACTTGCAACCATCTATCCACTCCAAGCCCAAGATCTCTCTCCTGGTCAGTAACTGACAGCTCAGTCCCCACAGTCTATATGTGAAGTTGAGGGTTTTTTTGCCCCAATATTCATCACTTACACTTGTTAACATTGAACCACATTTGCCACTTTGTTGCCTACTCATCCAGTTTGGAGAGATGCTTTTGGAGCTCCTCACAATCAGATTTGGATTTCACTACCCTAAATAGTTTGGTGTCATCTGCAAATATGACCACCTGGCTGCTTATCCCAACTTCTAGATCATTTATGAAAAAGTTAAAAAGCACTGGTCCCAGTACAGATCCCTGGGAGACTCCACTTGCGAAAACTGTCAGTTTATTTCTACCCTCTGTTTCCTCTCCTTCAACCAGTTACCAATCCACACATGAACCTGTTCCTTATCCCATGACTCTTAAGTTTACTCAAGAGCCTTTGGTGAGAAACTTTGTCAAAAGTTTCTGAAAGTCCAAGTATACTATGTCGACTGGATCACCCTTATCCACATGCCTGTTGACACTCTCAAATAACTCTAAGAGACTGGTGAGGCAAGATTTTCCTTTGCAGAAGCCATTCTGTCTTTGAGAATGCTTTCCATCAATTTACCCAGCACAGAAGTTAAGCTAACCAGCCTGTAATTCTCCAGATCCCTTTTTGAAAATCAGAGTTACAATGGCTATTTTCCAGTCCTTTGGTACAGAGCCTGATTATTGGGATAAGTTACATATTTTTGCAAGGAGGTTGGCAATTTCACATTTGTGTTCTTTAAGGATTCTCAGGTAGATGCCATCTGGCCCTGACCTTTATCTGACTAATTTCTTTAGCCTCAGTCTCTGAAGCTCAGTTCAGGCATAGGTGTACACTCAGTATCCTCTGCCGTGAATACAGATGCAAAGAACTCATTTAGCTTTTCTGCAATCTCTGTAACCTCATTAATAATCCCTTTCACTCCCTCATCATATATGGTCCAACCATATCCCTGGCAGGCTCCCTGCTTCTGATGTATTTAAAGGCAACCACAGAGCCCTGTGGTCGTCTTTTGGTAGAATACAGGAGGCATTTACCATTGCCTCCTCCTGTGCAGTATGAGATAATGCCTTTCAGCATCAATGCCTGATATAGGGCGTTTCCCATAGTCTGGGAAACATACTAGCAGGGATTTGAACCGGCAACTTCTGGCTTGATAATCATGTCTTTTTCCCACTGCACCATTAGGTGGCACTATGGTACTGTTCCCTAAAGTTCCACAACACTGAAATCTTGCACCAGGTTCTGTTCACCACTCTGCCTTCTCTCTGGTTGGTTCTAGGAAACAGTTCAAGGAAACAGTTATTCAGCGTATCTAGAAATTTGGCATATTTGTCACTACTTGAATGTGAATTTGTCCAGTCTATGTGTGGGTAATTGAAGTTACCGATTATTACAGCTCTGTCTCTCTTAGATGCCTCTGTTAATGATACTGCTCCTGGGGAAATTTCAAAAAGTCTTGACTAACTTTGGGGCTTGTGTAGGGAACCAGCGAGTTTAGAGAGAGCAGAATAAATTTGTGCAAATCTTTGTTCTTGGAAATGACTGACAGAGAGTTGAAGTTCAAAAAATAGAATTGGGTTTATTTTAGGGTTTTGGGGTACAGGAAAGAAATCTTGATTAGCAAGCAACACAATATCAACAAACAAAGCTAAGCAGGCTAATAATATTAATAGTACTAAATTAAAGTTCAATAAGAGGCATTTTGGCTTGAGATCCAAATTAAATCAATTCAAGGCTCACTAGAAAAACTGCCTTAGAGAACAGCTTTATACTTTAGAATTAGAGATTGGGAAAGATGGGAGCAAGAGACTTGGGAGCAGAGATTAGTATAACTCATGTCCTTTCCTGGTGGTGTGTTTGGACACTTGTTGCTTGACCAATGTCAAGGGACTTCTTGCGGGAAGGCAGGATGCAGGAGTGTAGACCTAAGTGCCACTCAAGGGTCAGGGAGCCAGGAAAAGTCCAAAGGAGGTCTGATCTCAGGGAAACAGTTTCTTGCTGCAGCCAAGCATGCTGCACAGATCAGGGCTGGTCTGGAGGCAAAAAGCAAGATGGGTACAAGAGCCATGGCACTGCAAGATGGTATAACTGATGCCCAGATACACAAACACACAATGGATGAATCCAGAGAAGAGAGACACTGCTTGGTGATCTCAGGGACAGAAGTAGGCTTGACCACAGATTTCTGATGAAAAAGGGTGACCTACGTGATAGACAAAAGAATACATTTTGTCCTGTTCAAACGTCACTGGGTGTGCTCTACCAGCACAAGGTGAAGAGGTTGAGAAACCTGTGCAGGATGGGGTGAAGTGGGCACATTAGAGCTTATCTCATGTAGTTAGGGAGTGCCTTGGGAGTGCCTGTGAATGTTTTAACAAGCGTGCCTCACAATCCTAGAACCAGCCATTAACACTTCTGTTAGAGAGATGATCCTGTTACCTCTTATCTTATTCCTTCCTGCAAAGGCGATAAGCTTGAAATCTGATGTGCTAAGTGGAGAGGAGTACTGGCTATCCCTGCTAGAGGAATAGCGCTTAATTAACTTGTGTCTACTTTGGCTTCCTCACCTGCACTGAAATCAGAGGAGAGCAGAGGAAGAGACCTCTTTCAGTCATGAGTCAAACTTGACCTGGAGTTACCTTTCCCTGTGTTTCTGTGGAGGACTCGGATCTTGTTAGGTTTTCTAGCTTGTTAGATTATATCTCTTCTTTTAAAAAACAGTACTACTACACCCCCAATTTCCCCCTCTTTGTCCTTGCTGACATGCACCACGATAGCTCACTCCTCCCCAGCACTGCCTAACAGCCTATCTAGATGCCTCAACCTTCACACCAGGCAGGCAAGTCACTATGCAGTCTACATGTGGGTCACAGACCCATCTCTATATATCCCTAATGATTGAATTGTCCACTACTAGGAGGCCCCCAACCCCCGGAGGAGTAGCCCCTGTGTGAGAGGATATGGGCTCATAATCCATGGAAGGGGTCCCTTCTACGGCAGCATTTCCCTTTTCCTCGGAATGATGTTCTCCTTCCGAGACCTTCATTCTCTAAGACAACAGAGGAGCCATCAGCCTGGGAGTGGGATGCCTCTAGCACATCTCTGAAAGTCTCATCAAAACAAGGCTTGGCAGAAACAAGCCCTGGCAAAAAACAAAACAAAACACACACACAACCCAAAAACCCATAGACAAACACACTTGAGAAATGCATCTGTTTTCATCAATTTATAGTTAATATAACAGAAAAAGATGAGTAATTTGGTGACAATGTTTTATGTTTGAATTTTGCCTCTCTGCATTCAGATAAGGGATTATATTTATTATGCATATTTCATTTTTATATCACCAGCATGTAGATAAGGCTGTGCATCAGTGTTCTCTCTATTTTCCCCCTGTCTATGTGCAGAATGAGTTTTATTCTGGGCCAAAGTATAAAGACAGTGTGAGTGCACGTGCATTCAGAGTGGGACCTTCCTGATTAGACTGAGCGGGATCTAAAATTAACTGAGCAGACATTTAAAAATATGTGAGTGAGTGCACACGCCTTAGAGAGAACAACTCTGTTCATTGTGGCTAATGGTGAGGCAGGGTACTTCAGTGTTTTGAGTGGCAGGGTCAAACTACACCTCCTTATGCTCCCCATCAGTTGCCTCATGTTATTGACACCACCACCATTTGGCCATACAGAATCAGGGGTCAGAACAGCACAATCTGAACTCCTAAAGCTGTTCCCAATATTATAGAAGCAATTTATGACAATCTATGGAAATATCAAGATGTTGTAATTGAAACATATTATTCTGCCCAGAATAATACACTATTAGGTCACAACATTTCATAATTGATTGCCCTATGAATACAGAAGGCTTGAAGAAGTCAACTTGAAGAAGTCACCACAGACTTTCCAGACAAAGCAAGTTTTACAAGTCTGATAACCATTCAAAGCTTTCTGCTTTTACAAGTTACTATACTATAGAACTATAAAGAGAAACAAATTTCTAAATGCACATGGAAGGGATATTAGAAAAAACCTAGTTTTTGAGCAAGCATGATATAAACAAACATTAGTGATACTGTTATGGAGCATGTAAACCTGATAGTCCATACTAACTTCTGTGCATGTTCTAATATACATTGAATGCACATAGAGTATGGAATGTGACCCTGCCCTCTCCGTGCACACTTAATATAAATTCGGAAAATGACTATATAGTATGTTCTTCATGTGTACACTGATAAACACTGACCATATGTTTTGAGTTGACTCAGGGTGACAATTCCTGTCTTAAGCTGTTATATCTTCCTCTCACTGACGTTGCAACATCTATATTTTTCACTGTCCTTGCCTCTCAACATTAAACAGTGTGTCATGCTCAATTTTTCTTCATTTCATGGGGAGCACACATATGCACATAGACACAGACAGAAAGACACACACAGCCGATTTCATACTATAAGAGATTGGCAATAGTTATCTCAAGAGGTGTATAGTTAAGTGACTTTCCATTTAAATAATAATGCCCAAATTTCACTTAAAGATGGCCTACAAGCACATTTAAAAGTACAAACTGTATCAGAGTTTGTATCAACTGTATCAACATAATTCATTATGTGGTGTCAATGTTGTGTGAAGAGGCAGGATGCCTCTGAATACCAGCTGTAGAGGGGGTAACAGCACGAGAGAGGGCATGCCCTCAGCTCCTGCCTGTGGGCTTCCTGGTGGGCCACTGCGTGAAATAGGATGCTGGACTAGATGGGCCTTGGGCTTGATCCAGCAGGGCTGTTCTTATGTTCTTAAAAGGGCAGCTGCACAAAATTAAAGCAAAATTAATTTTAAAGCACAAAATTAAAATTAAATATTTCCTTTTAAAATGTTTTGGAAATGGTAATCATGGTTCAATTCAAGCCTCTAGGTGGCCAGGATGTGTTCTTAAGCTACTTATATTCCTATCTCCCTATCCAGGTAAAGTGTGCATTACTCCAGGGCTATTGGTAATCTTTTGCCACCACAGGGACATACAAGTCTCTCATCATACCAACCCTTTCTGTGGCTGTTCAGATACCATCCAAACCTACCTAAAGAGATGTCTCTCTTCACCAAGGCCAATCATCCACTTCTCTGTCTTTCTACCCTTGACTTCCAACTACTTAACTTAAACTACCTTGCTAGCAAAGCATTTCATCTCCATGACTTTAGACAGATTTAATACAAAAGCAACAGACTTAAGCTTTAGCCTGGGGTAAAGATCTGGTCTTGTGGTAGCTTGAATTGCTAAATAGAGTCTGCCTTTGTTTGCATTTGGATGGGTGACTGACTACATGTAGGTGCTGCAATATATTCACCTAAGGGGATGGGGCCATAGCTCAGTGGAAGAGCATGTGCTTGCATGTAGAAGGTCCCACGTTCACTCACCAACATCTCAAGGTCGGGCTGGGAGAGACTCTTGTGGAAACTTTGGAGAGCCACCAATCAGTGTAGACAATACTGAGCTAGATGGACCAATGGCCTGACTCAGCAGAAAACAGCTTTCTATGTTCCTAAGCCACAGCAGTCTTTTTACAAGTCTCCATTCCCAAGACTTCATGCAATTTCACCAAACTTCTTCAGATTCAGTTTCTATCACCATAGCAATGTCTTAACTATAATGAGACCCTGCAGAGGGTCTTGGATGATACGGATTATCTGGACCCTTTTCAATCTGGCTTCTGCCCTGGATATGGGACTAAGACTGCCTTGGTCATTCTAGTGGATGACCTACGCCGGGAACTAGACAGGGGGAGTGTGTCCCTGTTGGTTCTGCTGGACCTCTTGGCGGCTTTCGATACCATCAACCATGGTATCCTTCTGGGCCACCTCTCGAGTATGGGAATCGGAGGTACTGCATTGCAGTGGTTCTGGTCCTTTCTTGGGGGGAGGATCCAGAAGGTGGTGCTGGGGGACTGCTGCTCGGCTCCATGGCCATTGGCCTGTGAGGTCCCGCAGGGTTCGTTCTTGTCCTCCATGCTGTTTAACATCTACATGAAGCCGCTGGGAGAGGTCATCTGGGTACTTGGACTGAGTTGTCAGCAATATGTGGATGACACTCAGCTCTATCTCTCCTTGTCATCTGATCCTAGGGAGGCGGTGGATGTCCTGAATTGGAGGCTGGAGGCCGTGATGGGTTGGATGTGGGCTAATAAACTGAAATTGAATCCGGACAAGACGGAGGTACTGTTGGTCAGTAGGAGAGCCAATCGGGATAAGGAGATTTTACCAGTTCTGGATGGGGTTGCTCTCCCCTTGAAGGAGCAAGTACGCAGCTTGAGAGTACTACTGGACCCGGCTCAGCTTTTGGAAGCTCAGGTGGAGGCGGTGGCCAGGGGTGCCTTTGCACGGCTTCGGCTAGTGCGCTAGCTGCGTCCCTTTCTGGAGAAGGCAGATCTGGCCACAGATACCCATGTCTTAGTCACGTGATGGCTGGATTACTGTAACATGCTCTACGTGGGGCTGCCCTTGAAGAATATCTGGAAACTGCAGCTAGTGCAAAACGTGGCAGCTAGGGTTTTATCTGGAGCTGCCCGGTGGGAGCACATCACACCCATTCTGAAAGAGTTGCACTGGTTGCCAGTTCGTTTCCAGGTCCAATTCCAGGTGCTGGTTTTGACCTTTAAAACCCTTAACGGTTTGGGCCCAGGGTGCTTGAGGGACCGCCTGCTCCCAAGGGTTGCTGCCTGCTTGACAAGGTCATCTGAAGGGGTTCTGCTCTGGGTGCTGACATTGAGGGAGACTCAGCTGTTGTGCAGAGCCTTCTCTGTTGCTGCCCCCAGGTTTTGGAATGCTCTCCCAGTGGTCATTCACTCCTCGGACTCCATCACAGTTTTTAGAAAGCTTGTTAAATCTTTTTATCCAGGCCTTTACATGATTGTTTTATTGCTGCTTCTATGTGTTTTACTCACTTATAGTTTTTATGTTTGTATCTTATAGATTTTAAATTATATTGGTTTTATATTTTTATCTTAATATTTTAATTGTCATTTTTATTGTATGTTTTTTAACTTTTGTAAACTGCCTTGGGATTGTTTTTAATGAAAGGCGGTATATAAATGTAACAATAAATAAATAAAATAAATAATTAAAATAATGTGAATCCTGATAGAAGATCTTTGCTATATTCATTTAGTATGGGGGGGGATTCACTTATGAACATGAAAGCAACTCTATGTGGCTCTAAGAGCACAATAGGGCACTTAATTTGCCTTTTTAACCTTGCCCTCCCACATTTCCCCCACATATTTCAACTTCCGGGAAAATTGCTAGCAGAACAAGGGACAGCTGATGTTGGTGCAGCAAGGGAGAGGTTAGAAGAATATGTCCAATATAAGATGGGGGAGAGATTTCCAGATCAGAGAAAAGGAACAATAGATAAAACAAGCAAAAAGGTAAGAAGTATATTTGTATAGTTAGCAGCAGTGAAAAGCAGCAAAACACAGGCTAGACCTTTGTTGAGTGGAACCTAGTTGAACCTTAGGGTCATGCAAGTACAAATCAATTACATAATTCTGGTGCACATAGATTAAGGTAGAGAGGACAGATAGTTGCTGAACAGCTAAAACAGCAGGATCCTTTCTGGCAGACACTTTGAACAGTAGGCTGCATACTTAAGATAGGTACAACAGGTCCTTATCAACACTAGACCAGATAGATAACACACATCCTCCCTAAACTTACTGCTTTAACATATTTTATGCATCAGGTAGGTTTTGTAATGCTGTGCTCTTTAGAGAAACAATGATGGGCATGATGCAGTTTCTTCAAGACTTAGCATTGCATTCACATCCTGCTTAAACACTTGGTGTAATTGTTAGGCTTCTTTATAAACAAAACAAGAGAAAAACACCTGGCAAAAAGACTTGAAAATCACAAGTTGTCAACGAGATGAATTACTCCATTCTTTTTGACTCACAGAATGTGCTGTTACAAATAATGCAAGTAATTGACCACTTTCCTTGTGTATTGTTAGCTCACAAAGGTGAGTGCTATGATCCATTATATACTTGAAAATTATTAATGTTACAGCTCAAGTGTTTACTCTGACAAACACAATTTCATAATTTTGTTACCTTAAACTTTCTGCTTCATTCTTCTTGTTTTTATCAACAGAGGAAATTACTTACTGGTTCTATCTATTACTGTTAAAGTTGTGGGCATGCGCATGCGCGTGCGCACACACACACACACACACACACACACACAGAGTTAACACGTTCACACACAGAACTATGGTGGTAAACAAGCAATTAATATAAGTGTTATGAAGCTTACAGGATTATGCAAGTACCTTTTCCTAGATACTTTCAAAGAGAGCAGGACACAATCAAAAATAAATAAATCAAAATAATCACACCATAGTTTATGCAACAAAATAATGCCAGAGGCATACCACAGATATGTGCTGTTGACATATGCCAACCTCATGACTACAAACATTGGCTTACTGTATGCTCTAACTTGTGCAATTAACTAAAACACAAAATTACTATTACTCATGGCTACAAAAGTAAGTTTGAACACAGTGCTTGATGTTAATTTAGTCCAAGTCCAGATACTTCTAGTAGCCAGTGAAGTTTTTTGTGCCTTTTTAATTACATTTTAATTAAAGTTCAGATACACAGTTATTCAGGAGTGGAGTTATAATTGAAAGAGAGTCAGAACAAATGCCCCTGGGCTCTAAAGGAGGTGAAGAGTGAAGAGCAAGAAGGAGTTTGTTCATTTTTCATCTCCTACCTGCCTGAGGACAAGAACAACCCTGCCCAAGGCCTATCTAGTCCAGCATTCTGTTTCACACAGTGGCCCACCAGATGCCAAGAGATGAGGGCATGCCCACTCTCCTGCTGTTGCTCCCCTGCAACTGGTATTGAGAGGCATCATGCCTCTGAGGCTGGAGGTGGCCCAAAGCCACCAGACTAGAAGCATTTGATAGATATGTCCTCCATGAATTTGTCTAAGCTCCTTTTAAAGCCATCCAAGCTAGTGGCCATCACCACATCCCATGGCAAAGAATTCCATAGATGTGAAAAAGTACTTATTTTTGTCAGTCCTAAGTTTCCTGACCTTCATTTTCATGGGATGCCCCTGGTTCTAATGTTATGAGAGAAGGAGAAAAATTTATCTCTGTCTACTCTCTCCACTCCATGAATGATTTTATACACCTCGGTAATGTTCTCAGAAGAAAAGAGCCTCATAAGGAAGGTGCTCTAAGCTATACCATAGGAAGGTGCTCTAGGCCCCTGATCATCCTGGTTGCCCTCTTCTGCACCTTTTCCAGTTCTACAATATCCTTCTTAAGATACGGTGACCAAAACTGTACAGAGTACTCCAGATATGGCTGCACAATAGATTTCTATAAGGGCATTATAATATTAGCATTTTTATTTTCAATCCCCTTCCAAATGATCCCTAGCATGGCATGGGCCTTTTTAACAGCTGCCACGCACTGAGTCAAAACTTTCAATGAGTAGTCCTAATATGCATCACTTTACACTTGCTTACATTGAACCACATCTGCCATTTTGTGGCTCACTCCCCAGTTTATGAGGAGGTGTAAAAAGATCTCTCCAATATGTTGTGGATTTCGCTACTCTAAATAGTTTAGTGTCACACTCTAAATAGTTTAGTGTCATCTGCAAATTTGGCCACTTTGCTGCTTACCCCAACTTCTAGATCATTTATGAACAAGTTAAAGAACACAGGTCCCACATCCAATCTCTGGGGCACCCCACTTCCTACTTCACCATCATTGTGAAAACTGTACATTGATTCCTACCTTCTGTTTCCTGTCCTTCAACCAGTTACTGATCTGCACATGAACCTGTGACTCCTAAGATTACTCAAGAGCCTTTGGTGAGATAGGTCTTCCACTTCCCCAGTAGGAAAAGATACACTATCTGGGAATGCTTCAGGATTATCCCTTTGATATCTCCCCTACTTGATACTTCCTATTAAAGCAATTATCAGGAGTGCTTTTTATCAGTTCCGGCCAATACACAAGCTGTATCCATTTCTAGAAGAGAATGATTTATTTTTCTTAAGACTTCTGTCAGTTTAGCATCATACTCCTCAATAGCTTTGCCATACTCTAAAGTATCCTGAAACTAATTAATGCCCTCTGTAGTCCCAAAAATTGCATGCATCATTTTTTGAAATGCCAAAGCTGCAAAGGGCAGTCATTTGAATTGAAAAAGACCCTCTGGGATAATGAAGGCTGTGTATTTGGGAGAACCTTTGAGCAGAGGAATTTGATGATAGGCCAAAGAGAAGTCCAAAGTTGTCAACACTGAGGCCTCTTTCAGAGTAAGCAGCATTTCACTGATATTGAGTAACGGATGATATCCACTACCATGCTGGAGTTCACCTCTCTTAATCTACCCACATTCGAAGTGCACCATTTGATTTATGTACAACAACAATTGGAGAGGCCCATTCTGATGAATCAATAGGCTCTATGATGTCAGCATACTGTAGTCTTAAGAGCTCCTCCCTAAGTGGTTGGTGCAATGCTTTGGGTACGTTCATCATTTGCCTTCATCTGAATTTTATGTTTGAAATGTATGGCAATGCCAGGATTATCAGCAAAAGCATCTGAGAAATAATGAATCATATCAGCCTATAAATTCTCCATCATCTGAAATATGGGTTCCATGCTATTTGGTTCTAGTACTATCCATAAATCTTTCTGATGTTTCCAGCCCAATATGGAGACTCCTTTTTGTGACACATACACTTTTCCTTCTGTAGTAAATCCTTTGTATTTTAGGATAGCAGTAATCCATTTATGGTAACTGGGGAACCTTCATATCCCCATGGGTGGAAATCTGTTGGCTGCAGGTGTAGATCTGATGTAGTAAGGAGTTTCTTGTAAACCAGATGGAAATTATAGTGTACAGAGAACCAGAATCAGCCATTATCTGCATTTCATGGCCATTAAGTTTAACTTGAGATTTTGGAGAAGCAGGCTCTGAGTCTGTCACACTTAAAATGCTGTCAGAAATAGGAATGTGCAAACCGGTTCGGATCTGAACCGGTTTGGATCTGAACCAGGGCGGTTCGGATCCGAACCAAACCAGTCATCAGGTTCGGGCTGCAGGTTTGAATTCGAACTGAACCGGGGGTGGTTCAATTCAGACCGGTTCAGACTGGTTTGGATCAGTTCAGACACCCCAAAATTGGTAGGATGGTAGCTGGCACCCAGGGGTACCTGTCACCCAAACCCCAAAGCAATCGGATACTCGTACGATTTTTAATGAATTTTTGAAAATTATTTTTATTTTTTATCATAGGATATAATGGGACTCCAACCAGGCCATCATTCCTTATTGTGTAGCACCCATGGGTGCCAACAACCATGCAAACCCTGAAGCAATCAGACACCCCTATGATTTTTTATGAATATTTGAAATATTTTTAATTATTTTTCTCATAGAGTATAATGGGACCCAAACCAGTCCATAACCCCTATTGTGGAGCACCTAGGGGCACAAAAGCGGGGTGGGTGGTAGACAGACAGGGGTGCCTATCACCCAAAAAATCCCAAGGCAATTGGACACTCCTCTGATTATTGGTGAATTGTTAAAGTATTTTTGAATTCCTCATAGAGAATAATTAGGATTGCAGCAAATGTATAGCTTCAAGTTGGGGGGAAGGGGGTGTCATAGAGTGGAGTGTGGTGGCTGGTAGTTCCTAGGGTGGGCGAGGAAGCTATAAGAATTACTTGAAAGGAATTGGGCAAAGGGGTGATTTTTAAGTGATTTTTGAAGTTTACGCGTCTTTAAGGTTTTTCTCCATAAAGAAGCATGGAGGTGTCAGCAAATGTATAGCTTCAGATTGGGGGCAAAGGGGTGGCCTAGAGCAGTGTGGGGTTGGTGGTAGTGCCAGGTAGGGGCAAGGAAGCTACCTGAATTTTTTCAAAGGATTTGGGCAGAGGGCTGATTTTTGGTTAATTGTTGAAGTTTAAGGTTTTTCCTCATAATAAGTTATAATGGAGCTTTCAGCAGCCCCATAAGTGCACTTGGGGGGTGCTGGGGTGGCCCAGAGCGAGTGGTGGTGTAGTGCACATAGGGTGCCAACCACCCCCATGGGTTTCTAACCCATGGGGTACAGGGTTCTCTTGTTTCTGAGGTATTGAGTGTGGATTCTATGAATCCACCATGAATCCACTCTAATATGCTATCATAGAATCCACACAAATCAGGTGTCTTGTTAGTGAGGAGGTAATTGCAAAAATAGGACCATTATTTCTAGGGAAGAGCGGTTTCTTCTGGGGAGGACAAGGAAAAAAGTGGTGGTGGGATCTGAACCATGCTGCAGTGGGCATCCAGAGAACAAAAGAGATCAGGATTGAAAAGGAAAAAGTACCTTCAGGGTAATGAAGCTGGAGAAACAATTAGCAGCGCCAATAGTGCAATACAGCACTTCGGAAATGTAGGCCCAGAAATACAATGAAAAGAAGATGCAGGGTCTTTCACAAGTCTTGCAGGTTCTCATGCATAGCTGCTTCAAAATATCATCAGCAAATGTTTGAAGAAATCTTATGCTGGTTTAACTAAGACTTTATTCAGAAACAACTCTATTTTCTCCATTCCCTTTCCCTCCCTTTCCTTTCAGACTCGACCCTCCCCCTCCCCACTCTTTACAGGATCCCCACTGGGACAAACCTCCAAACAACAAAACAGAAAAGATTACTTGATAGAATACAACACTGATCCATGAGTGCAACACCATGATCTGACACAAGGGGTAATGCCATTTCTACACTCACATAACCAGATCAGTCACCAAGTATACAAGCAGGATATTCCAACATTCAAGATACAGTACTGTACTGCAACAAAAGTTGCTGTACTTTTCAACCTGCAACAAACAGGATGAAAAGAGATGGAATATTTTCAGACAGATAGACAGAATATTGTTGATGCTAAGAAACAAATTTCAATTATTATTGCTGATACTTATGGAAACAAAAATGCATTAACAGAGTCATTTATCATCTTTAAACTCTGGAGAAAACTTTTAGATTCATTTTAGAATAAATTGCAGTGTTCCTCAAACAAAGCAAATCTGTTTAAACTTTGATACAATTAAATGGCCAAAAGAAATATTGATTTCCCCCCTTATATTAATATCCTGCAGGGCTAGGATTCTAAGAACACTAACAAAGTGGTAAATTTCAGAATAATCAATACATACAATTCAGCCCATCATAACATTGTGAAAGAAGTTTGTTTGTTTGTTTGTTTGTTTGTTTGAAACCTTTGATATACCGTCCACTCTGAAGACTCTGGGTGGTGTACAAAAACATGCAAAACAAGACAGCATTAAAATTACATTCTAAATTAAACTAAAGTAACTAACGGCATGGGGGGAATAGATAAACTACAGGATAAAAGCCTGGCGAAAAAGGAAAGTCTTAAATAAGGATTTAAAAATCGACAAAGAAGGAGCTAAATGAATCTGCAGGGGAAGGGAATTCCAGAGAAGTGGGGTGGCAACCGCGAAGGCCCTTTCATGGGTTCTAGCGTCCTGAACCTCTTGGAAATCGGGGACCGACAAAAGGGCCATCTGACCAGATCTGACCGGACAGGATGTAACTGGATGGGAGAGGCGGGTCTGTAGGTAAACAGGTGCCAAACCCCGCAAGGCTTTGAAGGTCAAAACCAGGACCTTAAACTGAACTCGGTAGCGAATAGGCAACCAGTGCAATGACTGCAGGAGAGCTGTTAGCCTGTCATATTTTCTGGCACCCATAAGTAAACGATTACATTCTGATCATCCTCAAAGGTAACCCTAGATAGAGGGTGTTACAATAATCTAGGCGGGAGATAACAAGGGCATGGGCCACTGTCATTAATGCCTGCCGATCAAGGGAAGGGCGTAATTGGCGAATCAGATGGAGCTGGGCAAAAGCACTTCTGGCTGCAGCCTCCACCTGCTGTTCAAGCAGGAGGTGCGAGTCCAAAAGGACCCCCAAGTCACGTACAAGCTCCTTCGGGGGCAGCACCACCCCATCTAAAACAAGGTTCACATCGAGCTGTTGGCTGGTACGAGGGCTGAGTAAAATTAGTTCAGTCTTGGTGGGATTTAATCTGAGCTTATTTTGATTCATCCAGACCTTAACAGCTTCCAGGCATCGAGTAAGCACAGAAACAGCATCTCCAGAATGGTCTGGGACGGCAATATACAGCAAAGTATTCCTCATGAAGTTCCCTATGATGTAGACAAAGTCATATTTATCCTGTCTCCTGAATATCATTTAAGGACAAATACTTTCAGTGAACTTTGCATCTAATTGTTATATTCTCTCTCCAGCACTGTTCATTGTCTTAACCTATTTATCGATCAAAAGCAAGTAATATTATCTTCCAAGCTTAAGTGCTGTATCAATAATAAATTGATATTGTGGCCAATGACAAAGTGTGGAGATATATACAAAAGAAAAATTGACATAAACATACAATAGAGATTGCTTACTGGTAGCTCCCAGTCAGCATAGCTCATGAAGTAGATTTTTTTTTACTACAATAGCTGAAGAGCAATAATTTCCTTTCCTCCTCAAGTACTGCAGAACTTCCTTTTATGTTCCATACATTAACAACTTACCTTGACCCAACCCTAACTCAAGCTGGTATCAAAAAGTGAAAAATTGATAGTTAGTTTTACAAGTAATTCTAATTTTCTCAAATTTGCTTCAGCTGCAGAAATTCACTTAAATGTTATTTTCCATCCTGCATCACTAAGAATCTGAAAAGACAAACCAATACAACTGCTCAAAGAGCTCTATGCCTCACTTAGAGATCTTTAACACATACCAAAACATAGCCTTTCTTTCAGTATCTTAGAACAAATCCAGAAATGTTTTTTGTGTTTACAACAGGCTGTAAATAGTCTATCAGCGCTAGGAGGAAGTTAACTGAGGACTTCCCCTTTTTATTTGAAGAAAAATAAAGTGTCATTTGAAGTGACTTATTTGGAGTGAGCTTCTCTTGATAAGAGAATCCTTCAGTCACCAAGCATGGATGGAGAAGTTGGTTTGAGCAATATCAACTTACAATTTCAGTCCAGCATTAGTTACAGCACAGATCAAATTAAGTATAATTCTTAGGTGATTTCTGTCAATTGTTACAACTCAGCGAGGATGAGAAAAAGCTAAGTATCTCCTGAACCCCAGACATATCATTATATAATACCAGACACGTGAGGTTTCATGGGGGAAATTTCCAGGTTTGGAAAATTCTAAGTGCTTAAATCAAACATCAGAAGCATTAGAGGCCCAAGTCTAAGATGTGTGCTGGCTTCTGCGTGTGGCTATTTAGTGGCAAGGGAAGGCACTATGTACATGTAATTCTTGGAACTACAGAATGAGAAAAGTAAATGGTCCAACTCAGGCCTGGGCCACACACCCCTGGCAACTGAGATAGTATTCTTTACAACCTGTTGGGCATGTTGTATGCCAACCACTCCATCCTCTGCCCTCCCCATGATGCACAGAGTGCACTGTGTGCCATTTCCACCTGCACTAATTATCCCTTGCCATCCCTGACCTACCACCTGCAGTGACCACCTCACTGCATCTCATTAAGCAGGCTGGCTTTGCCCTCCATGCCCAGCTGGTTAGCATCCTGGCAAAGTTGGAAGTCTACAAGCTGGTTAACATAGTTAAGAAGAGGAGAAAAGACTAACTCTGACACAAGTCCTGCAACAGATATAAAGGGTTTCCAATAGCCACACTGGGTGACACACGCAGAACACAGACATTTCAACATTTTGACAAAGTTAGTTGTGTTGAAATTCCCATTTTCTGTCTTTATAGAAAATAGCCATAGTGTCCCAAAAACGGATTAGGGCCAAGGGGCATGTAGGGGCATTACCCTTTGCTCCTATACTGCAGCCCTAATCCAAGTGTCCCTTTTGCTATTTGCCACAGAGCAGACACATTTACAGCACCATTTTTGTATCTGTAAATTTGGATAACAGCAGCTCTGAGGGAGGGGTTGTATCAGTAACACTGGTGGCAGCCCACGGCTAGATTTTTGGCATTCCCCTGCTGGCACTCACTCATCACAGCCCCAGGCCCTCTACTGCTGGCCTTCATGGCCCCCTCTCACCTGCCACCATTACCACCAGCCTGCTTCCCTTTGCCAGCCATTATATGGTACAGCTGTTAAAGAAATCTTTCCTCCAAGTTCTCTATCTACCCCAGCTGCAGCAGATGTACACAGGTAAGGAGAGCACTGCTAATTAATACTGTCTGGATACACTGAGTTAAAGTTCTTAACAAAGCAGTTTATTTAGGAAATCCCATCAAGGAGATAGATTAAAGGCCTTACTGCTAGCTACATT
Organism: Hemicordylus capensis; assembly: GCF_027244095.1. Classification (NCBI taxonomy): domain Eukaryota; kingdom Metazoa; phylum Chordata; class Lepidosauria; order Squamata; family Cordylidae; genus Hemicordylus; species Hemicordylus capensis. The sequence goes on along the minus strand of NC_069658.1, from coordinate 312,860,289 downwards.
CAGGAAGAGGGGAGGGCGAAGAAGGAAAAAGGAGAGAATGAAATCTGAGACTATCAGTCTAATAAAGGGGAAGTAGTCAGAGAAGGGATTCCCTTGCTCACTATTTCTACCCCTAGTGGTCAATAAGGTTTCTGGTACTAAGAGTCAATGCCATCAGGAGCTGCATCTCCAATAACATCATCATCCTGGAACAACCCATACCAGAGATGAGAAGTGTTGAGGTGGTGACATTATACTGAGTCATGTTCAGCAAAGGGGGGCAAGCTAGTGGTGGTGGTAAGCAGCGACTGTAGAGGCCAGTGGAAAGTGAACATGATGGCTCTGGTACTCACACAGAGCAGAAGGCTAGTCTATGAAGAGCAGACATAGCTGAGAAGGTGAGCAAGCTTTTCTAAACATCTAACCTTTTTCCTTTCAAACAAACTAACAGGAAAAGGGGAAATTTTCAGGGGCTGTTTCTCTTTAAGGGGTAGGTCTGTGTGTGTGTGTGTGTGTGTGTGTGTGTGTGTGTGTGTGTATGTGTGTATGATTTGCTAGGGTTAGAATTTCCCAGGGCTAGGATTTGCTAGGGCTACCAAACTCCAGTGTTTGTTGTTCTTGCCCGGAGGGGTGGAGTCAGCTAGGGCTGGGAAGGGCCCCACATTCCTTTGACTCACATCCTGTGTCTCAGTTGGAAGACTGCTCTCTAAATAAGAGGTGAAGGCCCGAGAACATAGCGAACAGAGCATAGAGGACTGGGATAGCAAACAGGACGTAGGAGTTTTGCAGGAGTTTAGTAGGAAGTGTGTGGGGGAGCCTCAAACAAACCCTTGTGATCACAAGGAGCCTGGTGGAGAAGAGAACGTAAGTAAAAATCCCTCCCTCATACCCCTCATATTCTTGGGAAAGGCTGTTTGGACAGATAAATAGCTGACCATTACAGCTGAGACCTATTCTTCTAATACACTATCTAATAAACAGATAATAAACTACTTCTAATAAACTATTTCTAAATACTGTAAACAACCAACAAAAACAGTATGAAGATAGAAAGTCAGCAGGGGAAGGGGCACTTCCCAGTGTATTGCACAGAGTGCCACATGTATGACTAATTGCCCCATGGGGAGAAGTAATGGGTGTGTGCTTGGTGCAAGGAGATCCTGGCTCTCAGGGAACAAGTTCGTTCCCTTAAGACCAAGGTGGCAGATCTGGAGAAGCTCAGAGAGGCATGTGGACAAGACCTTCAGGGATGTGATAGAGGCATCCTACTCCAGGGCTGGTAGCTCCTCTGCTGTCAGGGAGAATGAAGGTCTTGGACAAGGAGGACATCAGTCTGAGGAAGAGCGAAATGCTCCTTTAGAAGGGACCCCTTCCATGGATGATGAGCCCATATCCTCTCGCACGGGGGATACTCCTCTGGGGGGTGGGGGCCTCCTAGTAGTGGGTGATTCGATTATTAGAGGTATAGAGAGATGGGTTTGTGACCCATGTATTGACCGCACATTGACTTACCTGCCTCGTGCGAAGGTTGCAGACATCACGCAGCGTCTAGACAGGTTCTTCGGCAGTGCTGGGGAGGAGACAGCTGTCGTGGTGCAGGTTGGCACCAACGATGTGGGGAAATGTAGTCAGGAGGTCCCAGAAGCCAAATTTAGGCTGATAGGCAGCGTTTTGAAGTCCAGGACCACCAAGGTAGCATTCTCAGAAATGCTACGTGTTCCATGCGCAGGTACAGTGAGACAGGCAGAGCTGAGGGGTTTCAATGCATGGATGAGATCTTGGTGCCTGGAGGAGGGGATTTAGATTTGTTAGGCACTGTGATACATTTTGGGGCAAGCAAGGCCTGTACAAAAGGGACGGGCTGCACTTGAACCAAGATGCAACCAGACGGCTGGTGCTTAAAACCAAAAAGGTTGCAGAACAGCTTTTAAAATGATGCCTGTGGAACAGCCAATGGGCAGTATCCCATTTAGCAAAAGCCATCCCTTAAAGTTTGCGGGTGCAAAGGATTCAGATAAAAGAGAAGGGAACAAAGCAGAACCTCATAAAGAGCAGACGAGAGCCTGTGCCAGCTGGTCAAAGAGTCAAAAGATTAGCATTCATCAGGTGAGAGATTCAGCGTATATGTGCTTATATGCCAATGTCAGAAGCCTCCAAGCCAAAATGGGTGAGCTGGAGTGCTTGCTTGCTAAAGCAGAAATAGATATAGTGGGCATAACAGAAACATGGTGGAACAGTGAGAACCAATGGGACACTGTTATCCCTGGGTGTAAACTCTATAGAAAGGACAGGGAGGGGCACCTTGGAGGAGGGATAGCACTGTATGTTAAAGAAGGGATAGAATCTAATGAGCTAGAAAACCTAGGTGGACTGGAGTCTTCCACAGAAACCCTGGGAAGGTTACAGGGCCTGAAAGGGAACGTGCTACTGGGGACGTGTTATCGCCCTCCGGATCAAAACACCGACAGTGACTGGGAGTTGCAGGAGGAAATCAGGGCACCGTCAAGGAGAGGCAGGGCTGTAATTATGGGTGACTTCAATTACCCACACACAGACTGGGTAAATTCACAGTCAGGTCAGGTCAAATTTCTAGATACACTAAATGACTGTGCTCTTGAACAGTTGGTCTTGGAACCAACCAGAGGGAAGGCGACCTTGGACCTGATTCTAAGTGGCACCCAGGACCTGGTGCGTGCTGTCAGTGTCATCGACCCTTAGGGAACAGTGACCATAGTGCCATCAAATTCAGCATACATGCAGGGAGAGAATCACCAAGGACGTCTAACACGGACATTTTGAATTTCAGAAGAGGAAACTTCTCCAAAATGAGGAGTATGGTGAAAAGGAAACTGAAAGGGAAAATCAGGAGAGTCATTTTGCTCCAGAGTGCATGGAGTTTACGCAAAACCACAATACTAGAAGCCCAGTTAGACTGTATACCCAAAAGGAGGAAAGGTACCACTAAGTCCAAGAGAATGCCAGCATGGCTAATGGGTACCGCCAAGGAAGCCATAAAAGGGAAGAAGACTTCCTTCCAAAATTGGAAGGCCTGTCCAAATGAAGAGAACAGAAAGGAACACAAACTCTGGCAAAAGAAATGCAAGGTGACAAAAAGGGAAGCAAAAAGAGAATTTGAGGAACATTTAGCCAAAAGTATCAAGGAAACTAACACAAACTTCTTTAAATACATCAGAAGTAGGAAACCTGACAGGGAGGCGGTTGGACCATTAGACAATGAGGGAGTGAAAGGGATTATTAAGGAGGATATGGAGGTTGCAGAGCAGCTGAATGAGTTCTTTGCGTATGTCTTCATGGCAGAGAATACTGAATATATACCTGTTCCTGAACCAGGCTCTTTAGGGATGGAGGCTAGAGAGGTGAGTCAGATAGAAGTGATGAAATTATGTTCTAAATTGTCTGGAAAAACTGAAAGCTAACAAATCACCAGGGCCAGATGGCATCCATCCGAGAGTCCTCAAAGAATTCAAATGTGAAATTGCCGACCTCCTTGCTAAAATATATAACTTATCCCTGAAATTGGGCTCTGTACCAGAGGACTGGAGAGTAGCAAATGTAACACCAATTTTCAAAAAGGGGTCCAGGGGTGATCCGGGAAATTACATGCCAGTTAGCCTAATGTCCGTTCTAGGCAAATTGATGGAAAGCATCCTCATGGATGAGATCGATAGATACTTACTTTACGGCCAATGGCCAAAACAAAACAACAACACAAAGAATAAATTCCAGCATTCAGCATTAACTCAGTCAATAACTTTAGCATCAATCAATGAACTACGAATTCTAATTGCGATGTAACAAAATTTTTAGGGGCATAAAACTATCAAAGGGGCCCAATTGTACTCCATACAAAAGTTGCGGGACAGTTTTAGCGAGGAACAATTTAATGGCGGCAGGAATATATCCTCCTCCCTGCGCATGGTGAAATCTCAGAATAGCTACCGCGCTTCATTGAGCCAGATCAGAAACCATTCTAGCATGGGTGCGTTGCCTGTTATATTGAAATATCACACCAAGATATTTTATTTGCTTTACTTTTTCGACTTGATGTCTCCCAACAGTCCATCTAAAACTCTTAGCTTTATTGTTAAAGCAAACTATTTTCATTTTGGAATAATTGATGACCAGATGTTCCTCCTGACAATATGTTACCAAAGCCTCCAGAGCTCTTTTGAGGCCTGAACTAGTTTGGGAAAGAATCACTGCGTCGTCAGCATACATCAATAGTGGCAGCCTTCTGTTTGCTAATATAGGGGCAAAAGTATCCAATTTCTGTAAACACTTAATTAAATTGTTTACATAAAAATTAAACAAAAAAGGTGCAAGTATACAACCTTGTCTCACACCTTTTGTAGTTGGGATTGCTTTAGATAAGTGAACAATAGAGTTCAAGATAGAAGAGTTCTCGTGTAACTTATAAAGTAACAGTAAAAGCCGCTTATCAATTGATGTATTAGTCTATTTTGCCCACAATAAATTTCTAGAAATAGAATCAAAGGCTGAACAAAAGTCAACAAATGCAGCAAAAGGTGATCGTTTACCCAAGGAAATGTACTTTTCAATAAGATGTTGCAGGATTAAACAATGATCTGTAACCGATCTGCCCTGTCTAAAGCTGGCTTGCTCAGCCAGGAACATAATTTTATGCATAGATGTTTCACATATAATTTGCTTATTATATTTAAGAGACTTATTGGTCTGTAGCTGGATGGATCTTCTCTTTTCCCTTTCTTGAAAATCGGGACAACAATAGCCATACTCCAGTCCTTTGAGATGTGGGCTGTCTGATCAATATAAGTGAATAGAGCAGCCAACACAGGATGAAATTGTAAAGCACCTAGAAGAACAGGCCCTGCTGGGAGTGAGCCAGCATGGGTTCCACAAAGGTAAATCTTGCCTGACCAACCTTTTGGAGTTCTTTCAGAGTGTCAACAAGTGTGTGGATCAAGTTGATCCAGTTGACATAGTGTACCTGGACTTCCAAAAAGCTTTTGACAAGGTTCCTCATCAAAGACTCCTGAGGAAACTTAGCAGTCATGGAATAAGGGGACAAGTACATGTGTGGATTGCTAACTGGTTGAAAGACAGGAAACAGAGGGTAGGTATTAATGGCAAGTTTTCACTCCATTTCAAATGGAGTTTTCAAATGGAGGGAAGTAAGAAGTGGGGTCCCCCAGGGATCTGTACTGGGACCGGTGCTTTTAAATTTATTCATAAATGATCTAGAAGCAGGGGTAAGCAGCGAGGTGGCCAAATTTGCAGATGATACCAAAGTCTTCCGGGTAGTGAAATCCAAAACGGATTGTGAGGAGTTCCAAAAGGATCTTTCCAGACTGGGGAAGTGGGCGGCAAAATAGCGAATGCGTTTCAGTGTTGGCAAGTGTAAGTTGATGCACGTTGGGACAAAAAACCCCAACTTCAAGTATATGCTGATGGGATCTGAGCTGTTGGTGACTGACCGGGAGAGGGATCTTGAGGTCGTGGTAGACAGCTCGTTGAAAGTGTCGACTCAACTCATTGTGCAGCAGCTGTTAAAAAGGCCAATTCCATGATAAGGATAATTAGGAAGGGGACTGAAAATAAAACTGCTAATATTATAATGCCCT